>NC_132838.1:117121344-118400273 GCF_048164855.1 Canis lupus baileyi | reverse complement strand
TCAGGCCATGAACCTGGGAGTCCAGGATCGAGTCCCACATCAGGCTTCCTGCATGAAGCCTTCTTCTCCCTCTGCCTGTCTCTCTCTTTCTCTGTGTCCCATGAATAAATAAATAAAATCTTAAAAAAAAAAAAAAAGAAAAGAAAGCATCTTCCTATAAGAGACACTTGAGCCCGAGAGTTTCCTGGAGGGACTAAAATTCTAGTATGCTCTGAGTCACAGAGGGATCACTGACAAAGGAAAAAGATACCCATGTGTGTAGTTATGAGGCAGTAGCAACTCAGTGAGCTGGGTGTCATGGTGTCTGAAGTGAGAGCATCTTGACAATCTGTCTCTTCTCTTTTGCTCCTGTAGCACCATATGTTAACATCCTTAAGGATACACACCCTTGTTGTATTTCTTTTTTTCTTTTTTTTAATTTTATTTATTTATTCATGAGAGACACAGAGAGAGGGAGGCAGAGACACAGGTAGAGGGAGAAGCAGGCTCCACGCAGGGAGCCTGATGTGGGACTCGATCCCGGGACTTCAGGATCACGCCCCTGGCTGAAGGCAGGTGCTATACCACTTAGCCACCCAGGGATCCCCCTCTATTGTATTTCTTGCCAGCCTGGGTGCTCCCCATACCTGGTACCTAATAATGGCATGGGGTTAGATGCTTAAACTATGTTTTCATTATATTTCTTATAAAGAATTTGTACTTTTTTCTGTGACCAGAAGATGCTGGGGGTTGGGGGGGAGGGGAGTGATGATCACTCTGAGATTAGAGAAGAATAATCCAGGTGAGAGATGGTAAAAGAATTTGGATCAAAGCAGAGGCTATGGGAAGGAGGGGATCAATTTGGGAGATAATTTGTATAGTGGCAGGTCTTGGTGACCACTGGCTGTGAGAGGAAAAAATTGGAAGTCAACAAAAATGGTTTTGAGAGTTCATCTTACGAAGTTGGATGACTGTTGATGCTATTCTGGAGATGGGGGTTTGAAGGCTGTTATCTGGAGTACAAGGGTCTTCATTCTGGGAGTATGCAGTGTGTCCTTGTCAGTATGATTTACATCTTGATGGTTAAAGTTTTGTTACTTAGAGTTTTTATTTTATTTCCTTTGTGCATTCCATTTTACCCATTTCATATATTGA
This sequence comes from Canis lupus baileyi, assembly GCF_048164855.1. NCBI lineage: Eukaryota > Metazoa > Chordata > Mammalia > Carnivora > Canidae > Canis > Canis lupus. The sequence goes on along the minus strand of NC_132838.1, from coordinate 118,399,139 downwards.
AGACATGTTATTTTTGTAGTGAGTAACAACTGTTCATAGGACATGGAGTCTGAGGCCTTGAAAGTTGTGGGCTCTTGGGCAAGTCATTTAACTTTTCTTATCCTCGGTGGTTCATCTCCAAAATGAGGATGACGATGTCATAAGATTCCTGTGAGAATTAACTGAAGGGGTGGATGACAATACTCTGTAAAACATATATAAATACTGGCTATTGTTTGAAATCCACTATGCTGCCTTTTGGGGAAGGATCTTAGTAGTATCCAAGGGTCTGTTAGGATCTTATAGTATTGGCATATTCATGCATTCTTCGTGATCTTAGGACAAAAATCTATTAAATTAACTGATTTCATTAACCCTTTGGCATTGAGGACAGTATATAGCTCTTGTGAAATGCACAGTACTCATGTATAATAGGAACTTTACTGAGTCTTCAGTAGAACCAATACTCCTCTTCTTCTCCTCCTCCTCCTCCTCCTCCTCCTCCTTCTTTCTTCTCCTCCTCCTCTTCTTCTTCTTCTTCTTCTTCTTCTTCTTCTTCTTCTTTCTTCTTTCTTCTTTCTTCTTTCTTCTTTCTTCTTTCTTCTTTCTTCTTTCTTCTTCTTCTTTCTATTTTTTGAACCAATACCTGTCAAACAAGGTGGGGATGAAAAGAACCTTGGTTTTGGCATTAGAAGATTTGGTCCTGGATGGATGACTACTTACTTACCTTTTTTTTTTTTTTTTTTAATGGTTTTAGGCCCATTTTATAGGATGGTTGGCAGGATTCAATGAGGTAAAGCATGTTCGCTCACCCAACAAATACTGATTCTATCCTAGATGTCAGGCACTGTTGTAGATGCTTAGATTCAGCAGGAAATGACACAAAGTCCATGTTTGCATAGATTTTTACATTCTAGTGGGGGAGATTAAAAATAAATAGATATGAGATTTGCTGAAGTAATAAGGAAAATAAAACAGAGCTTTTTAAAGTAGGATGTCAAGAAATCCCCAGAGGAAATGACATGCCTGGCAGGTATAGGGTATAAAAGCAGTTCACTGCATAGTGAAAACGTGTAAAACCAAGTCTGGATAGAGTGGGCAGTGTGAAATCAAATGGTTTTTCTCTCATAGTACTGGACACAATGAATCTAGAAAAAACAAACATTAAAAAGAAAATCCCTTTCATAGGCCATGAAATAAGGGAAGGGATTTAATACCATAAAACCGGAAGTGTCAGCCCAGGATGTAATATCACTAAATGTCTAATTCAGTTCTGAGTGCTTTGTATTTATTAATGTAATTCATTTTTAGTTCTCCCAGAGAAAGGCGCAGAAATCTGTGGTATGGTTTAGCGCAAGTTCTAACCAGGCAGCCCTCTTTTCCCACCTCTCCAGGATATACTGATTAGTCCACAAGCTCCTGAGAACACTGAATAATAATCTTGAATCTGGGAAGAAGCGAACATGAGGAAAAATCTGTCTTCTGGTTGGGGGGATGGTGTAACCGGCTGCTGGGCACAGAACTGGGGATGGCGGATGATGGTGCAGAACTAGGGGTTGCTTCTCAGAAGCAATAGTTGCTGGGTTCCATGACGAGTTAGAATAATGATAAGAGAAGTCAAGAGTGGTTCCCCCCAGGAGTGTGAGATCTCTCCCAACATATGACATTCACACTGACTCAGAAGTACAAGCAAAGCCCAGGTGTTCTAGTAAAGACTAGTAAAGATTACATCTAGTTGGGGATCCCTGGGTGGCTCCGCGGTTTAGCGCCTGCCTTCGGCCCAGGGCGTGATCCTGGAGACCTAGGATCGAGTCCCACATCGGGTTCCCTGCATGGAGCTTGCTTCTCCCTCTGCCTGTTTCTCTGCCAATCTCTCTCTCTCTCTCTCTCTCTCTCTCTCTCTCGAATAAATAAAATCTTAAAAAAAAAATTACATCTAGTCTTAGAAGAACTATATTCATCCTCCCCTCCATTCCCTGTCTTTTACCACTGACAGAAAAGTAGTGGAAATGAAAAAGTCTTGGAGAAGGAGAGATGAATGAACCCCAGATGGGAGATTGACAGGAAATCCGTAAAAAATCATTTTTTACACATACCATTTTGGAGCAAATAGATGGTCTAAGCAGAGTTGCTCCCGTTAGGCATGAGTGAGCCGAGAAGTGGCATGCCACCCTTGTCATAGTATGGGCCTTAAAATTAAAGACATGAATAGTACTTATAAAGATGAATTGAGAACCGTGTCTGGAAGAAAGCATCATCTCAGGACACCTAATTCCCAGGAGATTCTTCAAGATAAGAACTTCATAAGAAAATGAATTCGATGCAACCTAGACCTCAGAGGTGAGAAAATAACTGAGATGGCAGAAGAAACTTGCATTGCTGTGTACAGCATTACAGATCTAATAAATTTGGAATATAAGGAACATAATAGACTTAGCTAAAAATCAAAGCACTGCCACAGAGAAAAGACTTGAAATAATCCAGTGAGTCCAGAAGAAAAAGACTAAGCAATCAGGAGCTGATATCTGTGGAAGGCTGATAAAAAGTCATTACTATTAGGATAATTGGTGTCCAAGATAGAGAACCTAGCAAATGGATCAAAAACAGTATTCAGAGATAAAATAGGAAATTTCCTCCAACAAATGAAATATGAACCAAATCTGCAAAGTACATTGAGTTCAAGAGTGATTGACAGCAAAGAGGCTTAGCCTGCTGGTAGTGCTTTTTTTTTTTTTTTTTTTTTTTAAGATTTTATTTATTCATGAGAGACACACAGAGGGGCAGAGACACAGGCAGAGGGAGAAGCAGGCTCCATGCAGGGAGCCTGATGCGTGACTTGATCCCGGGACTCTAGGATTTTGCCCTGGGCCGAAGGCAGGTGCTCAAGTGCTGAGCCAACCAGGAGTCCCCCTGGTGCTAGTTTTAAAAATAGTGTCAATTAAAAAAAATTTTTTTTTTTTTTCTTTTTTGTTTTTTCAATTTAAAAAATTTTAACCATTCTAATAGGTGGTAGTAGTATTTCATTGTGGTTTTATTTTTCATTTTCCTAATAACTAATAATGTTAAGCATTTTTACATGTACTTATTTGGCATCTACATATCTTCTTTTTTTCTTTTTTTAAGATTTTATTTATTTTTTCATGAGAGATCCAGAGAGAGAGAGGCAGAGACATAGGCAGAGGGAGAAGCAGGCTCCATGCAGGGAGCCTGACGTGGGACTCGATCCCCAGTCTCCAGGATCACATCCTGGGCCGAAGGTGGCACTAAGCCGCCGAGCCACCGGGACTGCCCATGTACATCCATTCTTAAATGCCTTTGATGAGGTGCGGTTGAGATACAGTAAACAGCCCATATTAAAAATGTACACTTTAAGTTTTGATATGTGTACACCCATGAAATCATTGCCACAATCAAGGTAATGAGCATCTAGCTCACACACTTATTTGTACACACATACACACATACCTTGCCAAAAATTTTTTTTTCTTTTTTTGTGGGTTGGGGAGAGTCAGAGGGAGAGGACGAGAGATAATCTTAAGCAGGCTCCATGCCCACTGTGGAGCCTGAAGCGGAGCTCGATCTCAAAACCCTGAGATCATGACCTGAGCTGAAATCGAGTTGTATGCTTAACTGAGCCATTCAGGGACCCCGCCTCAGAAGTTTCTTTGTACTCATACGTAAATCCTCTCACCCTGTGTCTTCCCCATCCCCAGGCAACCACGGACCTTCTTGTCATTATACCTTAGTATATTTTTTACAAATTTCTATAAATGAAATCATAAAGGGTATACGTTTTGGTGGGGGGCGTCTGGTCTCTTTCACTCGGTATAATTTCAAGATTCATCCTTGTGTGTGTCAGTGGTTTATTGGTTTTTACTGCTGTGTAATATTCTGTTGTATAAATATACCACGAGTTGTTTATCCGTGCATGTGTTGATGGGTGTTTGGGTTATTATAAATAAAGCTGCTATAAACATTAGTGTATATAAATCTTTGTATGGGCATATGCTTTCATTTCTCCTGGGTAAATATCTGGGATCGAAATGGTTAGATCTTATGATATGTATGTGTTTAACTTCTTAGAAACAGCCAAACTGGTTTTCAAAGTGGCTGTACTGGTAACATTCATTTCAGTAGGGACACCTGAGTGGCTTAGCCATTGGGTGGCTGCCTTCGGCTCAGGTCGTGATCCCAGGATTCGGTATCAAGTCCCACATCAGGCTCCCTGTGAAGAGCCTGCTTCTCCCTCTACCTGTGTCTCTCTGCCTCTCTCTCTGTCTCTCACGAATAAATAAATAAGTCTTTAAACAAAAAATATTCACTCCAGTAGTGTGTAAGAGTTCTAGTTCCTCTGTGCCTTTGGCAGTACAGGATACAGTGTTTAATTTTAGTCGTTCTAGAAGATGTGGAGTAGCAATATTTCCTTGTGGTCTTAGTTTGTGTTTCTCTAATGACTAGTGATGTCGAACACCTTTTCAAGTGCTTGTTTTCCATCTATATCTGTCATCTTTCTGAGTGTGTCTGTTCAAATCTTGCCCACATTTTTATTAGGCTGTTTATCTTTTTGTTACTAAGAGAAATTATATGTTCAGGATATAAGTTCTTATTTTATTTTTAAGATTTTATTTATTATTTATTTTGAGAGAGAGAAAGACCATGAGTGGGGGGAGGAACAGAGAGAGACAAGTAGACTCCTTGCTGAGCAGGGAGCCCAACGCTGGACTTGATCCTATGATCATGAGATCATGGCCTGAGCCAAAATCAAGAATTGGAGGCCCAACTAACTAAAGCACTCTGGTGCCCCAAGGATATGGGTCCTTTTTGGGATCTATGCTTTTCCCATATTTTCTCCCTGTCTGTGGCTTGCCTTTTATTTATTTTATTTTGATTGTTTTTTTTTTTTTTTTAAGATTTTATTTATTTATTCATGAGAGACATGGAGATGGGCAGAGGAAGAAGCAGGCTTCCTGCAGGGAGCCCGATGTAGGACTCAATCCCAGAACCCTGGGATCACAACCTGAGCCACAGACAGATGCTCAACCACTGAGCCACCCCCAGGCGCCCCAATTTTTATTATTTTTTAAAGATTTTATTTATTAGAGAAAGAGCACATGATCATAGGATAAGAGGTAGAGGGACAGGCTGACTCCCCACTGAGCATGGAGCCTGGCATGGGGATCAATCCCAGGACCCTGAAATCCTGACCTGAGCTGAAGTTAGATGCTTAGCCAACTGAACCACCCAGGTTTCCCTGCCTTTCATTTATTAATAGGGTCTTTTGGGATCCCTGGGTGGCGCAGTGGTTTAGCGCCTGCCTTTGGCCCAGGGCGTGATCCTGGAGACCCGGGATCGAATCCCACGTCGGGCTCCCGGTGCATGGAGCCTGCTTCTCCCTCTGCCTATGTCTCTGCCTCTCTCTCTCTCTCTCTCTCTGTCTCTGTGTGTGTGTGTGTGTGACTATCATAAATAAATAAACATTTAAAAAAAAGATTTATTTATAAAAAAAAATAGGGTCTTTTGAAGAGATGTTTTACATTTTGATCAAGTCCAACTGAACAGTTTTTTTTATTTGGTAGTTCAACTTTTAATTTCCTCAGAAATTTCTATCTAACCAAAGGTAACAGAATTTGGTGCATTTGATTTCCTGTGTTTTCTTATAGGAGTTCTCAGTTTTAGTTCTTACATTTAGGTCTGTGATCCATTTTGAGTTAATTTTTCTATATAATATATGAGGGTTGAGGTTCTTTTTTTGTATGAATATCCAGTTGTGGCAACACCAGTTTCTTTTTTTTTTTAATTTTTTTTTTAAATTTATTTATGATAGTTACACAGAGAGAGAGACAGAGACACAGGCAGAGAGAGAAGCAGGCTCCATGCACCAGGAGCCCGATGTGGGATTCGATCCCAGGTCTCCAGGATCGCGCCCTGGGCCAAAGGCAGGCGCCAAACCGCTGCGCCACCCAGGGATCCCGCAACACCAGTTTCTATTACTGATCATTTTTGTCTTGCTTATCATTTACTGAGAGGGGAGGTGTTGGGTATCTGGGTGGCTCAGTCAGTTAAGCATCTACCTTATGATCCCAGTGTCCTGGGACAGAGCCATGCATCGGGCTCTCCGCTCAGCGAGGAGACTGCTTCTCTCTCTCCCTCAGCCCCTCCCCTCTGCTTGTGTGTGCTCATGTGTATGCATGTACTTTCTTTGTCTCTCTCAAATAAATAAAATCTTTTAAAAAGAGGGCTGTTGAGACACCTGGGTGGCTCAGTGATTGAGCGTCTACCTTCAGCTCAGGGCATGATCTCGTGATTCAGGATTGAGTCCCACATGGGGCTGCCTGCAGGGAGCCTGCTTCTCCCTCTGCCTGTGTTTCTGCCTCTTTCACTCTCTGTGTCTCTCATGAATAAATAAAAAATAATCTTTAAAAAAAAGAATTAAAAGAGTGTTAAAACCTTCAACTATGATTATAGATATGTCTTTTTCTCCTTCTTAAAGTTTGTCTCATGCATTTTAGTACTGTTTTAAGATGTATGCATGTGCAGGATTATTATATTTATCTGAAGAATTGATCCTGTTATAAATAAATGTTCCTGTTTATTTCTGATGATACTCCTTCCTTGGAGTGTATTTGATCTGATGTCAGTATAGGCACACTAGCTTTCTTTTGTTTAGTTTTTGTATGGTTGATCTTTTTTATACTCTTCCTTTAAATATAAAGTGGGTTTGTTTGGGGTTTTTTGATAAATTATTTGATTTATTTAAACTAAAAAAGAAAAAAAAAAAACGTTCACTTATTTCTCCCACCCCTGATCCTTGCCTCTGGGAACCACCAATTTCTTCTCTATGAGTTTGGTTTGGTTTTTGTTTTTTTTAGGTCCTGCATGTAAGTAATTTCACAGTCTTTCTCTGACTTACTTCACTTAGCATCATGCCCTTGAATCCCATCCCTGCTGTTGTAAATGTCAAAACTTCCTTCTTTATGGCTGAGTGTTCTGTTGTTTATGTATATCCTGTATATATGCATACACACACACATATAACACACGTACACGCACAGTACAATTTTCTTTATCCATTTATCTGTCGATGGAACATGGGTTACTTGCGTGTCTTTGCTAATGTAAATAATGCTGCAGTGAACATGAGGGTAGGTATCTTTTTTGAGCTAGTGTTTTTGTCTCCTTTGAGTAAATACCCAGAAATGAGATTGCTGGATCATATGGTAATTCTGTTCCCAAGTTTTTTTTTTTTTTTTTTTTTTTTTTTTTTTTATAAATTTTTATTTATTTATGATAGTCACACAGAGAGAGAGAGAGAGAGAGAGGCAGAGACACAGGCAGAGGGAGAAGCAGGCTCCATGCACTGGGAGCCTGACATGGGATTTGATCCCGGGTCTCCAGGATCGTGCCCTGGGCCAAAGGCAGGCGCCAAACCGCTGCGCCACCCAGGGATCCCCTGTTCCCAAGTTTTTGAGGAACCTCCATACTGTTTTTTTGGGGGGTTTTTGGGAAGATTTTATTTATTTATTCACGATAGACATGGGGGAGAGGGGCAGAGACACAGGCAGAGGGAGAAGCAGGCTCCATGCTGGGAGCCCGACGTGGGGCTCTATCCACGGACTCCAGGATCGTGCCCCAGGCCAAAGGCAGGCGCTAAACCGCTGAACCACCCAGGGATCCCCATACTGTTTTTTTGTAGTGGCTGCACCAATTTACATTCCCACAAACAGTACACAAGGGTTCCCTTTTCTTTACACCTTTGCCAATATTTGTTATTTCTTGTCTTTTGGATAATTGCCATTCTAATGGGTGTGAGGTAATATCTAAAGTATAATTTTTAGGGGATCCCTGGGTGGTGCAGCGGTTTGGCGCCTGCCTTTGGCCCGGGGCACGATCCTGGAGACCTGGAATCGAATCCCACGTTGGGCTCCCGGTGCATGGAGCCTGCTTCTCCCTCTGCCTATGTCTCTGCCTCTCTCTCTCTCTCTCTCTGTGTGACTATCATAAATTAAAAAAAAAAAAATTTAAAGTATACTTTTTAAAGAGCGTATATATGTATGTATATATATATATGTCTTGCCTTTATTTTATCCAGACTGCTTTTTGCAGTGTCTCTTGAGCCCATTTAATGTAATTATTGGTAGTGGTGGGTTAATTTTATCATCCTGGTATTGGCTTTTTTCTTTTTAGTTTTCTTGTCCCTGTTTTCCTTTAACCTTCTTTTTCAGTGAATTGAATATTTTTAGTTGATGATTTTATGTCTTTTTTGTTGCCATAAAAAGTGTTTGCTCAAGTGATTATAATGTGCATCTTTGATTTACTGTATTTTATGCACAGTTGTTTGCTACTTTATGAACTTGCCAATGAAAAATATCATTAAACTTTACCCCCAATGGGGGCTTAATTCATAATCCTGAGATCAAGAATCACATGATCCACCAAACTAGCCAGGCAGGGACTCCAGCTATAAAAATAATTTTAAGGATAAAAAATAGCTTCAATTTATTTATTTATTTATTTATTTATTTATTTATTTATTTATTTATTTATGATTTTTATTTATTTATTCATAAGAGACACAGAGACAGAGAGAGAGGCAGAGACACAGGCAAAGGGAGCAGCCTTTGCTTCCAGCCTGCATGGAGCCTGACATGGGACTCGGTCCTGGATCTCCAGGATCCTGCCCCGGGCCGAAGGCGGTGCTAAACCGCTGAGCCACTGGGGCTGCCCAGATTCACAGATTTTTGTTGTTGTTTCCTACCTACTGTTAACTTTTATTGACTGAAGTTCTTTATTTTGCTACAGCATTATTTGTTTTAGCATTTCTCTTTTGATCTTTTAGTTTCTATTTCTGTGCTTCCTTGTCTGTTTATGCATGTCCACCGTTTCTGCTTGATTGTTATATGTTTATCGTTGATATTTTGTTACTTTTTTGTTTGTTTTATTCTCCCTCCACTGATATTTTAGTCTTTTTCTGATAACCTCCATTATCTTATCTGTGGGTATTTTTAAAAGATTTTATTTATTTATTTATTTATTTATTTATTTGAGAGAGAAAGTAACGTCAGGAGGAGGGGCAGAGAGACAAGCAGACTCCCAGCAGAGAGCCTGATGCAGGACTCAGTTCTGGAACCCTGGGATCATGACTTGAGCTGAAGGCAGACACTTAACTGACTGAGCCACCCAGGCGCGCCTGTATTTAGTTTCTTTTATTGTTTACCAGAGATGGTATGTTGACGAACAGTAGATACTGAAGTAAATATTTACTCCTTAGAAGGGTATGCCCCTTCTTCTGTAAGGCTAGTAATGTGCTTACTCTGTGGTTGAGCTGAGTCTGGACTTTGTTGCAATTTTAGTTAGATTCAGTTCAGCATTGGCTTTAGTACCTTCGTCCAGACCTTTTTTTTTTTTTTTTTTTTTTTTTAAGATTTTATTTATTTATTCAAGAGAGAGGCAGAGACACAGAGGAAGAAGCAGGCTCTTTGCAGGGAGCCTAATACGGGACTTGATCCCCAGACCCTGCCTGGATCAGGCCCTGAGCCGAAGGCAGATGCTCAGCTGCTGAGCCACCCAGGTGTCCCTTCATCCAGACTTTGAATCAAACATTGACAAGACTTCAGATACCTTGCTGAGCTCTACAGGCTTGCTAATAGATTTTGGGCCTTTGGATTTTCTTTGCTCTCTGGTTTTACTCCTGGTACTCTGTAAGAAGGAAACAAAGTTTGCAAAGCATGGCCTCTGGTGTTGGAATGTGATTTGTATGTGGTCCTTCAGGGTTCTTTGTTTCCTTGCCCTAGGTATTCCTGGAGTGGAGAACCACTTTTTCTGACCTGCCCTCCATCAGAAGTCACTCAGCTCCCAGCCTGCAGCCACTGTGGAGGCCGAAGGACATTTGAGTTTCAGCTTATGCCAGCACTGGTCAGCATGCTCAGAAGCACTAATTTAGGTAATAAGCCCTTTTTTAATTTGAATTTGTGGATCTATTGCACCAGTAATGGAATTATTTTATTTTTTTAAAGGATTTATTTATTTATTTATTTATTTATTTATTCATTCATTCATTCATTCATTCATAAGAGACACAGAGAGAGAGAGGCAGAGACACAGGTGGAGGGAGAAGCAGGCTCCATGCAGGGAGCCCAATGCGGGACTCGATCCCAGGACTCCTCGATCACACCCTGGGCCAAAGGCAGGCGCTAAACCGCTGAGCCACCCAGGGATCCCAATGGAATTATTTTAAAAGGAAAGGCTCTCATTTTGTTTCTGTTTACTTATCAAATATAAGCATATTATAGAAAATTTGGGAAATTTATAATCCAATCAATCATAACACAATCATGAATACCATTTGATTGGTTTAAAGCTTAGCTATTGGGCAGCCCAGGTGGCTCAGCGGTTTAGCGCCGCCTTCAGCCCAGGGCATTATCCTGGAGACCCGAGATCGAGTCCCACGTCAGGCTCCCTGCATGGAGCCTGCTTCTCCCTCTGCCTGTGTTTCTGCCTCTCTCTCTGTGTCTCTCATGAATAAATAAATAAAAATCTTAAATAAGTAAATCAAGCAAGCAAGCAAGCAAGCTATTTTTTAGCCTTAACATGATTTTTATAGCAGGAGTCCCTGCCTGGCTAGTTTGGTGGATCGTGTGATTCTTGATCTCAGGATTATGAGTTAGCTCCCATTGGGAGTAAAGTTTACTTACTTAAAAAAAAATTTTTCATAGCATATTATAGTCAAAATATATTATTCTTTTTAAGATTTTATTTATTTAGAAGAGCACACACAAGCATACAAGTGTAGGAACAGGGGAGGGGTAGAGGGAGATGGAGAAGTAGACTCCCCACTGAGTGGGGAGTCTGACGTGGGCCTCATTCCCAGACTCCAAGTGAAAGGCAGACACCCAACTGACTAAGCCACCCAGGCACCCCTTTTATTCTTTAAAAAAAAACGGGGGGCACAGGGGAGGGAGAATAACTTTTATAGGGGCACCTGGCTGGCTCAGTTGGAAGAGCATATAACTCGATCTTGAGGTCATGAATTTGAGACCCATGTTGAGTGTAGACATTACTAAATAAATAAATAAATAAATAAATAAATAAATAATGTGTAAAAAAATAACTTTTGGGGCACCTGGCAGGCTCAGTTGGTAGAGCCTGTGTTGGTTTGGGGGTTGTGAGTTCAAGGTCCATGTTGGCAAATAGAATTTACTTTAAAAATTTAAAAGGGACACTTGAGTGGCTCAGTGGTTTAGCGCCTGTTTTCAGCCCAGAGCATGATCCTGGAGTCCAGGGATCGAGTCCCACGTTGGGCTAAAATTTTTAATTTTTGTTTTAAAAATTCTAAATGTAAAGATCATATAATGATGATAAAATCATAACTAAAATCATACAAAAATTATTTTTAAATTTTTAAAAAAAGATTTTATTTGAGCGAGAGAATGCACACAAGCATGGGCAGAGGGACAAGCAGTCTACCCACTGAGCATAGAGCCTGACACAGGCTCGATCCCAGGACCCTGAGATCATGACCAGAGCTGAAGTCAGATGCTAAACCAACCAAGGCACCCAGGCACCCCGTAAGAGTTATCTTTTAAATTTTTATTTTTTAAAGATTTTATTTATTTATTCATGAGAGACACAGAGAGACAGAGAGGCAGAGACCTAGGCAGAGGGAGAAGCAGGCTCCAAGCAGGGAGCCCAATGTGGGACTCGATCCCAGGTCTCCAGGATCACACCCTGGGCTGAATGCTGCGCTAAACTGCTGAGCCACCCAGGCTGCCCAAAACTCAATTTTTTTACGTGGATATTTAGGGTTTTCTACGTATAAGATCAAATAATCTGCAACAGATCATTTTATTTCTTTCTTTTTTTTTAAATATTATTTCTTTTCAATTCTGCCTTTTTTTTTTTTTTTTTTTAAGATTATTTATTTATTCATGACAGAGGGGGAGAGAGAGAGAGAGAGAGAGAGGGAGGCAGAAGGAGAAGCAGGCTCCAAGCAGGGAGCCCGAAGTGGGACTCAATCCCAGGTCTCCAGGATCACACCCTGGGCTGAAGGCTGCGCTAAACCTCTGGGCCACCAGGGCTGCCCTGCCTTTTTCTTTTTTGCTTAATTCCTCTATAAATTCTGTGTTGATTGGAAGTGTTAAAATTGGGCATCCTATCTTGTTCCTGATTGAGGAATTTCCTTTCTGTTTATTGAGTTATTTTTTATCAGTTGAGTGTGTTGATTTTTGTCAAATGCTTTTTCTGAATCAATTGAGATGATCGTGCAGTTGTATTCATTTTATTAAGTGTATTACATCAATTTTTGTATATTTAACCACCTTTGCATTTTGAGATAAATCTTACTGGATCATGGTATATAAATTTTTTTAAGATTTTATTTTATTTTTATTATTTATTTATTTTTTTATTATTATTTTTTTTAAGATTTTATTTATTCATGAGAGACACACAGAGAGAGAGGGGGCAGACATAGGCAGAGAGAGAGCAGGCTCCATGCAGGGAGCCTGATGTGGGACTCAATCCGGGACTCCAGGATCACATCCTGGGCCGAAGGCAGGTGCTCAACCGCTGAGCCACCTAGGCGTCCCAAGATTTTATTTTATTTTTATATTTTTTTTAAGATTTATTTATTTTATGATAGAGAGAGAGAGAGAGAGAGAGAGGCAGAGACACAGGAGGAGGGAGAAGCAGGCTCCATGCCAGGAGCCCGACGTGGGACTCGATCCCGGGACTCCAGGATTGCGCCCTGGGCCAAAGGCAGGCGCTAAACCGCTGAGCCACCCAGGGATCCCCCCAAGATTTTATTTTTAAATACCCTCTATACCCAACAGGGGAGTCAGACTCATAACCCTAAGATTAAGAGTCACATGCTCTACTGACTTAGCCATCCAGGCGCCCTGGTGTATAAATCTTTTTAATAAGCTCTTGGATTTTGTTTGCTAGTATTTTGTTGAGGATTTTTATATCTTACATTTATTTTATTTTTTAATTTATTTTATTTCTTAAAGACAATTTTTTTAAAGATTTTGTTTATTTATTCATGAGAGACAGAAAGTGAGAGAGAGGGATCCCTGGGTGGCGTAGCGGTTTGGCACCTGCCTTTGGACCAGGGCGCGATCCTGGAGACCCAGGATCGAATCCCACATCGGGCTTCTGGTGCATGGAGCCTGCTTCTCCCTCTGCCTGTGTCTCTGCCTCTCTCTCTCTCTCTGTGTGTGACTATCATAAATAAAAAATAATAAAAATAATAAAAAAAAGAAAGTGAGAGAGAGAGGCAGAGACACAGGCAGAGGGAGAAGCAGGCTCCATGCAGAGAGCCCGATGTGGGACTCGATCCCAGGACTCCAGGATCAGGCCCTGGCTGAAGGCAGGTGCCAAACCGCTGAGCCAGGGATCCTCCTATTTTATTTTTCTTTAAAGGTTATTTAAACAATCTCTACACCCAACATGAGGCTTGAACTCACAACTCTGAGATCAAGAGCTACATACTTTACCCACTGAGCCAGCCAGGCACCCCTGTATGTTGTATTTATAAGAGACGTTGGTCTGTAATTTTCTTGTAGTGCCTTAGTATAGCTTTGGTATTAAGATAATGCTTGTCTTGGGGCACCTGACTGGCTTGGTTGATGGGAGCATGTGTTTACTTCTATAATTTTTTAAGTAGGCTCCATGTGCAACATGGAGCCCAATGGAACCTTACACTCAAGACCTGAGCCCCAAGGGATGCCTGGGTGGCTTAGCGGTTGAGTGTCTGTAGGCCTTTGGCTCAGGGCGTGATCCTGGAGTCCCAGGATCGAGTTCCACATCGGGCTCTCTGCTTGGAGCCTGCTTCTCCCTCACATGTGTCTCTGCCTCTCTCTGTCTTTCATAAATAAATAAAATCTTAAAAAAAAAAAACCTGAGTGGAGATCAAGTCAACCAACTACGTCAACCAACCGCATGCAACTGTTGATCTCAGGGTTGAGCCCCATGAGTTTGAGCCCCATGTTGGGTATAGTGCCCTTTATAAAAAAAGAAAAAAAGGATAATGCCTCATAGAATGCGTTAGAAGTCATTCCTCTTTAGAGTAATCACTCCTCTTTAGTTGCTTGGCAGAGGTTAAGAGGGATTGGTATTTGAATGTTTTGTCATATTCACTAGTTAAACCATCTAGCTCTTGGGTTTTTTGTTGTTGGGTGGTTTTTGATTACTGGTTCAATCTCCTTACTAGTTACAGTCTATTCAGATTTTCTATTTCCTGAGTCAGTTTTGGTAGATTGCATCTATCTTTCTTTCTTTCTTTTTCTTTCTTTCTTTTTCTTTCTTTCTTTCTTTTTCTTTTCTTTTCTTTTCTTTTCTTTTCTTTTCTTTTCTTTTCTTTTCTTTTCTTTTCTTTCTTTTCTTTTCTTTTCTTTTCTTTTCTTTTTTTTCTTTCTTTTCTTTCTTTTCTTTCTATTTATGATAGTCACACACAGAGAGAGAGAGAGGCAGAGACATAGGCAGAGGGAGAAGCAGGCTCCTCGCAGGGACCCCGATGTGGGACTTGATCCCAGGTCTCCAGGATCATGCCCTGGGCCCAAGGCAGACGAGACGCTCAGCCACTGAGCCACCCAGGGATCCCTACCTGTTTGATTTTTTTTTTTTTTTTTTTTTAAATTTATGATAGTCACACAGAGAGAGAGAGAGAGAGAGGCAGAGACACAGGCAGAGGGAGAAGCAGGCCCCATGCACCGGGAGCCCAACGTGGGATTCGATCCCGGGTCTTCGCACCCTGGGCCAAAGGCAGGTGCCAAACCGCTGCGCCACCCAGGGATCCCTACCTGTTTGATTCTTACGGCCAGTTCTCAAACCCTCCTGAAGGTTCTCAATATTATTTTCCTCACAAATTGAACTCCAGACGACCTGGCTCCATGTTTATTTCCCTGAAGATGTCTCCTGTGTGCCTGGTTCTCCTGAACTAGTCTGAGCTCTAGACCCACACCGCTAGCATTGCTGTCATCCTGGGTCACCTTCTGCCTTTATTTTGGTATCTCTTTGCCCCCCTGCCAAGTGAGTCCCCCTGTTTCCTAGGACTCTTATCTTCCTCTTTTCTCAGCTTGTCCTTTCAGTTTTGATATAGCACTTCCTCTAGTAGTTTCCTGAGAATGGGTCATGGGAGATAGATAATTAAAGTATCCTATGGGTCTTAAAATATATTTATTCTATCTTTATGTTCATAACATAGTCAGATATGGGATCCTAAGCCATTAATAGTTGTTGTTTTTTTTTTCCAGAATTTTAAAGATTTCACCTCATTCTTTTTTTCTTTTCTTTTTTTTTTTTTTTTTTTTAAACTACTCTACACCCAATGTGAGGCTTGAACTTACAACCCCAGGATCCAAACTTGCATGCTGCTCCTACCGAGCCCACCAGATGCCCCATATTACCTCATTCTTTTAGCATCCTGTGTTGCTATAGAAAGCAGTCACGTTCTGACTGGTAGTCCCTTGAATGAGAACCTCCTTGCTTCCAGGTTACTTTTAAAATCTTCACTTTCTCTTTGTTATTCTGAAATTGTGTATATTGTGCTAAGTACTTAGTAGGTGGTGTTTTCAGTTCAGACACTCCTGTCCTTCAACTACTAGGATGATTTTCTTCCATTTTTCTTGTGCCTTTATGGGAACTTCTGTTTTGATTCTGTTCTCTTTTGTTCTGATTTTTGCCTCACTTGGCAGGAATTTTCTTCAACTTTGTTCTTTATTCATATTTTTAGTTGTGGTTAAAAAATATATAACATAAAATTTAACATCTTAATCATTTATTAGTATGCAACTTAGTAATGTTTAGTTTATTCACATTGTTGTGTAGCCAGTCTCTAAGAACTTTTTCTTTTGCAAAACTGAAACTCTATAAGCGATAACTCCCCATTTCCCCCTTTCCTCAGCCCTTGGCAACCACCATTCTACCTTCTGTTTCTATGAATTTGGCTACTTTAGATACCTCATGTAAGTGGAATCATAGAATTTACCCATTGAGACTGCCTTATTTCACTTAGCCTAATGTCTTTGAGGTTCATCTATGTTGTATTATGTGTTAGAATTTCCTTTTTAAAGCTGAATAATAGTCTTTCATATGGATCTACCACATTTCGTTCATCTGTTCATTTGTTGAACACTTGGGTTGCTGCTTCTTGGCTATTGTGAATATTGTTGCTATGCATATGGCAAATATCTCTTCAAGATCCTGTTTTCAGTTCTTTTGGATATGTATATATACCAGAAACAGAATTGCTAGATCATATGGTAATTTTATTTTTAATTCTTTGAGGAACCACTATAACATTTTCCATAGTGACTGCAACATTTTATATTTCTAGTCAACAGTATACAAGAATTCCAGTTTCTCCACATCCTCACCAACACTTGTTCTCTGTTTTGTTTTGTTTTGTTTTGTTTATAGTAAGCATCCTAATGGATGTGATGTATCTATTTTGGTTACAGTTTGCATTTCCCTAATGATTAATGATGTTGAGCACCTTTTCATATGAATTGGTTGTTAGCCATTTACATATCATTTTAGGAGAAATGTCTACTCAAGTCTTACTGTTCATTTGTAGTCAGGTTATTTGACTTTTTGTTGTTGAGCTGTAAGAGTTCTTTTTATATTCTGGATATGAACCCCTTATCAGATGTGATTTGCAAATGTTTTCTTCTATTTTGTAGGTTGCCTTTTCACTGTTAATTGTATCACTTGGTTCATCTAAGTTTTTAATTTTGATATATTCCATTTTGTCTATTTTCACTTCTGTTACCTGTGCTTTGGTTTCATATTCAGGAAATTCTTACCATTTACTTCCTTTTATTCCTTTTTTCCTTTTTTTTTTTTTTTTTTTTAAGATTTTACCTATTTATTCATGAGACACACAGAAAGATAGAGAGGCAGAGATATAGGCAGAGGGAGAAGCAGGCTCCGTGCAGGGAGCCCAGTGCAGGACTCGATCCTAGCACCCTGGAATCATGACCTGAGCCAAAGGCAGATGCTCACTGAGCCACCCAGGTGCCCCCATTTACTTTAAAAAAAAAAAAATAAAGCACACAGTAAAGTATCCAGTCTTAAGCCTACAGCTTGATTAATTTTTACATAAATACACTCCTGTAATCACCTTCCAGAACGAGATAGAGAGTGTTTGCAGTGTCCCAGAAAGCCCCTTGGGCCTGCTTCCCTCTAAGGTTATCAGTCTCCACTGTTCTCTTAGGAATTTTGCCTGTCCTGGAACTTCACCCAAGTGGAATCCTATGATGTGTGACTTTTGGGCCTGAGTGCTTCTGTTTAACATTATATCTTTGTTAGTTTTATCTTCTAACCCTTCTTTTGAATTTAGTTTGGCTGTTCTATTTTTATTTTTCAAAAGCTCTTCCTTGTTCTCTGAAACTTTTTCATTCCACCTTTTTGTTGTGTTTTGTTTTGTTTTATGATTTCTTTCATATCTTTAAGAAGTGGTCCAGGGGCACCTGGGTGGCTCAGTCAGTCAAGTGTCCTACTCTTCATCTTAGCTCAGGTCTTGATCTCAGGGTCATGAGTTCAAGTCCCCAAAAAAGAAGTGGTTTGTTTTTTTTAGTTTTCACTTATTACCTACGTTGTCTATTTTTTGCAATTTTTTAAAATACTTTAAGTAATCTGTATACCCAACATGGGACTTAAACCTGTAGCCCCAAGACCAAGAGTCGTGTGCTCCACTGACTGAATCCAGACATCCCTTCTGCAATTTCTCTGATCCTCGAATATTATGTTGGAGTTTTTTGGTAAATGTCTGGTGAACTTTGGAAATCACTATTACAGCATTTTTCAACATAAGTTTAGTCATCATTCTTGACATTAATACAGATAAAAAGTTTAGATAGATGGCTAGAAAAATGGGATGCTGGAATGGATTCTTTTTACCTGGTCTCTAAAAGATCCTTCTGAAGCTAGGAGAATTATATTCATTCCATTTTTCAATTTTAGATTATATGTATTTGGCTCTTTACTACTGTAAGTAAGGAAATTTGCTCCACCTCCAAATATTTTAGTACTTTCTTTAAGGTTTTTTAATTTCTTAAACTAATCTCTGCACCCATCATGGGGCTTGAATTTATAATCCCGAGATCAGGAGTCACATGCTCCCCCAACTAAACCAGCTGGGTGCCCCATTTTAGTATTATTTTTACTTCATTGAGGTCTGTAAGTCTATACTCTGTCACCATGATTGTCATAGCTGATAAGCTTTTGTTCTATGTTTAAATGGTTTGTGTGCTCACACTATTCTTTTCTGTGAGCTTTTCCATTCCTGAATCTTTTATTTTGATTTTTCTCTGGTAGCTACAGTCTATCAAGTGATATATCGCCTCAAGGAGGGCTTATAAGGCTTATTCTTACTTCTGAATGTCTGCCTCTGAACTGAAGGACAACCCAGTATGAAATCTTGAGGTCGCACTTTCTTCCGAATGATCGTAGGTATACCTGATGCTATGGTCCCCTCACAGTGAGAGCCCCTCTGGTTCTCTTGTTATTGCCCAGAGCCCCCGTCTCATGGGGAAGTATATTTTTCTCCAAATCCCTAAGATCTTTTATATTGCTACCTTTGGCATTGGGTGAAGTCTGAGGTTGGCCTGATTTCCCTCCCACTAACATTTGTGCTAGCACCTGTAGATTTTTCTTTATTTGTGAGGTCCAGTCACTTGAACTAACATGGTGTGCTATTGTAATGTTCCATAATTCTTTCATCCTGGGACACGGTGGATTTTCGGACCTGCATTTAATTTTTCTTTTCTTTTTTAAACTTCTTTTTTTTCTTTTTTAATTTTCTGAATATTTTTTCTGTTGCATATGTAGCTTTTCTACTGAAGCAGTAGCAGTTGCATTGGTCACCTTTTTCCTCTCTTGTGCTCACATCTTTCCTCTTTCCCTCGCATTTGCTGAGATTCTCTCAAGCCTTTCCTTTCTACTTGTAATGAGGTTTCACCTGTCTTTTGCATTCCTTGTGGCTTCTGGTGTTTTTCTTTTCTTTTTTGATTTTATTTATTTATTCATGAGAGACAGGGAGAGAGAGAGAGAGAGAGAGAGAGAGAGAGAGAGAGGCAGAGACGCAGGCAGAGGGAGAAGCAGGCTCCATGCAGGGAGCCCAATGTGGGACTCAATCCTAGGACTCCAGGATCATGACTTGAACCAAACAAAGGCAGACGCTTAACCGCTGAGCCACCCAAACATCCCTGTTTTTCATTAGATGTGTAATGGGGCTGTTTTGACCTATATCTTTTTTTTTCTTTTTTTTTTTTTTATTTATTTATGATAGTCACACACAGAGAGAGAGGCAGAGACATAGGCAGAGGGAGAAGCAGGCCCCATGCACCGGGAGCCCGACGTGGGATTTGATCCCGGGTCTCCAGGATCGCGCCCTGGGCCAAAGGCAGGTGCCAAACTGCTGCGCCACCCAGGGATCCCTTGACCTATATCTATATAGTTTCCTCTTTCTCCTGCCCCTTCCTCGCCCTTCTGCTGTGCCAGGTTCCTGGGCTCAGGCTTCATATACAGTACTCTGCTCTTTGGTTTCTTGTTCTGATTCCTTGCCTCTTCTTTCCTACCCTGGTGGCTACCAGTTCCAAGACCCCAGCCTTCTGATCATTGGCAAACTGCATGTTGCACATTCTGGTTGGAAATTACCTCAGATTTGCCAGGTGATTCCTCCCAGATCAGCTCTATTTTGGCCTTGTTGCTTCTGTTTTTGATGCTTTTTTTTTCCATTATACCTGCCTGCATTTTCCTTTCAAGGTGTTTTTTCCTTTGTTGCTCCAAACCTGTTGTCCAACTCCTCCTATTGACTCTAGTTTTCCTATTCTGGTATCAGTAGGAGTTCTTGTTGATCCTGTTTTCTTGGTGTTATTCTTCTCAGCTCTTAGGATTGTGTGTGTGTGTGTGTGCGCGCGCGCATGCGTGCCTGCGCACATGCACGCGCACTTTCTTGAAGATAGTGTTGTGTTCTATTAGTGTGGCATTTATTCATTTATTCATTCATTCATTTAAAGTGTATTTGTTTAATTTCTCTACCCAATGTGGATCACAAACTCACAATCCTGAGATCAAGAGTCATATGCTAAATTTACTGACTGAGCCAGCCAAGAGCCCCATGACATTTTTTTTAAAGGATTTTATTTATTTGAGAGAGAGCAGGGGAAGGGGCAGTGGGAGAGGGAGAGAATCTCAAGCAGATTCCACACTGAGCACGGAGCCCAATGCAGGGCTCAATCTTAGGACCCTGAGTTCATGACCTGGGCCAAGATCAAGAGATGAACACTTAACCGACTGAGAGCCATCAGGCACCCCCTCAATTTTTTTTAAGTAGGCTCCACCCCCAGCATCAAGCCCAACAGGGGGTTTGAACTCACCACCCTGAAATCAAGACCTGAGTTGATGTCAAGTCAGATGCTCAACCAACTGAGCCACCAGGCAGCCTCTGCCACCCCATGATATATTTTTAAATGATTTCCAGTATCCTAGACAGTTGTAATAAAGACTTAAAAGTATATTTTCCTGTTAATTCTGCTTTTCATCATCAGTGGTCCCCATTACTGTGGGAAAGAGTGTGACCAAAAGTTAGTGAGCACTGGTTTTGCTTTTCCTAATTATTTTTTCAGCTTATCAGGTAAAATCACTCCTGTAGCAACACGAGCTACCTTGATATTACATCATCTTTCTCCTTCCTTCTATTATCTTCTCATTGCTTAAACTCTTTGTTTTATAATGAGCACTTAAGATATGTCAGGCTCTGTTCTAAGTATCTTACCTGTGCTAGTTTATTTAATCCTCCTCACAGTAATCTTACCATGATAAAGTCATTATCACAGAGCAGTGAAGTCCCTTGGTCGGGTGGTGGAGCTGGGATTTTAACTCAGGTAGTCTTACTCCAGACTCTGGGCTCTTTCCACTAAGGAAACCTTCAAATATTGATTATATCTCCTAACACTTTCTCTGCTAGACTCCTGAATATGTTGTATCTTTCAGGTCTTTCTGTAGAATTTGGAACAATTCTAATTTACACATGTGAGAAGAGTTGCTGGCCTCAAAATCATCAGACTCCCATGGAAGAACTTTGTATTATACAAGAAGACCCAGATGAATCATTATTTAAGTAGAGCGTTTCCTTTTATTTATATAAATTAAAACAAATTTTTATGTCTGGATTTGTGTATTTTTCCTTCATTTTGACCCACAGATTATTAACTGTTTAAGTGCTGTCCTTTTTGCTGTATGGCACCTGTGCTGCGGCTACAGCAAGATTTAGAACCTTCTGGCTGTGAGCTGGGCTCTCCTCCCAGGGTCAGTTGCTTTTCTCCACAGTGACTGCTCCAAGCGTGGCTCCTCTCCAGCCCAGAGGTCAGGTGTTCCCTGCACAGGCAGCCTAGTGGGCTTTGTAGGAGGGAGAGCAGCTGAAGAGCCAGGGGCAGCTGTCAGCCTCTTCCCACTGCACTCTGTTGCAGTCCCTGTATGCTGATCAAATCACGCAACTCTCCCCAGTTTCTTAAGGCTCCTACCCTGTGACACTTACTGTTTAGATCCGACTGGCGTCCTCCCCACCCTCACCCTGTCCTACCTTCTTCCCCTGCAGCTTCACAGCAAAGGAGTCCTTTCTCTATTCTGATTATTATCCCTCCTTTCAGATGTTCACTTTTCCAGTCTCCTTTCTCCTTTTAGTTTTTATGTCAACTCCTCCATTCTGCTACTTTGACAGCGGTATGAAGACATGCCCACCGACTGTATACAGACTTGCTATTTGCCTGCAGAGATGAGGAAACTGGTATAAACAATTTGAATTGCTACTTCTGGCAAAATAACACATTAGGTCCAGATTATCATGACGTGGGGTTCTCCTGGGCAGTGTGTGACTGGTGGGAACGCCACCTGGTCCTGCCTCCCAGGGCACCTGGAGGAAAGTGGCTGGCTGGGTTCAAACTGAACTTGCTGGCAGTGAGGCTTTCAGCACAAAGGAGAAGAGGAATAATTTTCTCTTTACCCTTCTAGGTACTTACTGAGAATCTGTAAGAAAAGACCGATTGACAGAAGAAAAAGAGAAGTATATGTATACCTCCTATATAGATGGGAGATATCCAGCAAAACCAAGTACCTTCTCAAAATGGCCCAAGCTATTACGTCACATACCACCTTCAGCTAAAGACAAAAGAGAGATGTGGGGTGCACAGACCGGTCACAAGAAGTTATCAGGCAACACATAGCAAACAAGGGTAGCATTGTTAAATATTGTCAGGGAAAGAAGATAATGAGAAAGTAAGTCCAACATGAACCCATTCAAATGTAAAACTGTGGGGGTGCCTGCCTGGCTCAGTCAGAAGAGCTCTTGAGTTCTAGCCCCACGTTGGGTATAGAGATTACTTAAATAAAACCAAAGGAATTGAATGCATGAATGAATGAATGAATGAATGAATGAATGAATGAAAAACTGCATGTTTTTACTTAGGAGACATAGATCAAGAAAGGTGTGTGTGGGGGGGGGTATGCACCTGGGTGGCTCAGCCAGAAGAGTATGTGAGTCTTTATCTCATCTGGGGGTTGAGTTTGAACCCCACACAAGGTGTAGTGATTACTTAAAAAAAAAAGACAAAGGCCATCAAGAGCCCTGAGGAGTGGGATTAGGCATGGGTGGGCCTTTCGAGCTTTCACTTCCAGCACTTGCATCCTATTTGAATTTGTTAAGGCATGCAAGCATTTTACACATTATACTCACACACACAAATCCACAAAGAAAAAGAAAAAGCCCTCAAAATTAGGTAACTGCCCAGCCTGGCCTAGGGGAAGAGAAGTGAGGCAGAGAAGCCAAGGAAAGGTGGTTCCCATTCACTGAGTGTCTAGAGGGATAAGTAAGATCAGCATCCTGGGAAGGGTCTTCTTTAGATTTAACTGCCACGATGGGGTCTTTGTAAAAGCTAACCCTGTGTAGGGAAGCAACATCGGCAGCCCACTTGGAGGGGTGCCTCCCGTGCACTTCCTGCACTCCTGCAAGGACCAGACCAACTTGGCATGTGGGTGGTGAGCCATGCAGCTGATGAGAAAGACCACAGAAGTCTAAAAGAATTTTCCTGTTTTCTCTTTACCTTTTCCAATAATTTTTTCTTACTGAATATATTTTATATATATAACATTGTGTAAGTGTACATACAGTGTGCAATGTGTTAACTTCATACATTTACGTATTGTGAGATTGCTGTTGTAGCAATATTTAGCATGTTAAAAAAACAAAGTTCAACTGAGTGTAAAGATCTAACTGGCTTTAGTCAATGATTCATGAGTCTGACAGCATCCCATCTAGCAAGTAGAAAGTTCTGAGTTGTTCAAAATAGACGTGTTGATAAGCAGAAGGATGGTGGGACAGGAAGTTACCTAACCTTCCTATGAGGGTCTTATCAGCCAGATGAAATCACTAGTGCTGATGGGGAATTTCCAGTCTGATTGGTTTAAAATTCCACTCCTAGGAAAGGCCAAAATTGCAATTAGGTTAGGTATTATCTCTTGGTTTGCTCGTTTGGGGCTTAGCACAAGTGACTCCATTTTTAGCCTTTTCTTTTTTACAGGTACCTCTATCACATTACATAATTATCTTTCTCTTTAGTATTTGGGATAATTTTTTTTTTTAATTTTAGAAGTAACATTTTCTTTGAGGAGCATGAGCATCTGGAAATACAAAAAAGCCTACAGAAGAAATAAAATTATCCACAATTCAACCACACACAGATACAGAAAAATGTTAACTGACTTTCTAACTGCTTTTTAATATATTTTTGTTTTTACAAAATTTAATCATATAAAGTTTTGTATCTTTTAACATTATATTGCATTATGTTGTGATGATTTTTGAATATTTCCAAATTACTTTTATTTAAAAAAAAAAAAAAAAGACAAGCCCAAAATTGGGTTGGTTAGGCTAAGTCTCACATCACCAAGCAGACTTAATTACAGTTTCAGGCTCTCCCAGAAATGGAATCTTAAACCAGTCAATCAGGAATCGCCTGATCAGGGACGCCTGGCTGCCTCAGTCAGAAGATTGCGTGACTCTTGGTCTCAGGGTTGTTGAGTTTGAGCCCCACATTGTGTGTAGAGATTACGTAAATAAATATATATTTAAAAATTTTGGGGATTCCTGGGTGGCGCAGTGGTTTGGTGCCTGCCTTTGGCCCAGGGTGTGATCCTGGAGACCCGGGATCGAATCCCACGTCGGGCTCCCGGTGCATGGAGCCTGCTTCTCCCTCTGTCTGTGTCTCTGTCTCTCTCTCTCTCTGTGTGACTATCACAAATAAATAAAAAAATATTTTAAAAAATTTTAAAAGTTAGGTAATTACCTGATAGAAGGAAAGTAACCTTGCAGTAACAGACCCCATACTTGTAGGACTTCCTTGCTCCTTCCCCCTTGCAGCCATGAAAGTTTTTGTACCGCTCCTCAGAGCTCTTTTCTGTCTCCTAGATTGAATGGTGCTCAATTGGAATCGAGGTTTGCTCCAATAAACACATTTAAAAAATATGCCTCAGTTTATATTTTAACACCCTCTAGGAAAGCTTT
Organism: Canis lupus baileyi; assembly: GCF_048164855.1. Classification (NCBI taxonomy): domain Eukaryota; kingdom Metazoa; phylum Chordata; class Mammalia; order Carnivora; family Canidae; genus Canis; species Canis lupus. The sequence continues at coordinate 118,374,604 of NC_132838.1, read as the reverse complement.
GCTTTAGAATCCTTATCTATGGGCAACCTGGGTGGCTCAGTGGTATGGTGCTGCCTTCAGCCCGGGGCATGATCCTGGAGACCCGGGATCGAGTCCCACCTCCGGCTCCCTGCATGGAGCCTGCTTCTCCTTCTGCCTGTGTACACTCTCATGGATAAATAAATAAAAATCTTAAAAAAAAAAAAAAAAAAGAATCCTCACCTATAGCTACGGGAGTGCTTGTTTTCCTATCCTTTGACCACACGGAATGCCACACTTTTTCTTTTGCTGGATTCACAGGTGAAAAGGACTTAAGCACGGTTTTACAATTCTTTGATTACACATTGTAATGTTTATTGGTCATATGCATTTCCTTTGCGAGTGCCTGTTCACATCCCTGGCCTGTATTCGTTGTGGGGGGGGGGGTGACATCTGCTCTCTTGTTAATTTGCAAGAACTCTTTACATACAGCGGCATCTATTTTCAAACGCGCACGGAAGCCTCGGCTGGGAGTGCAAACCCCCCAGGCTCACAAAGCCGGCCGCTGGGGTTCCCAAAGCCGGAAGCGGCTCCTGGCGCGTCGGCGACCACCACCACCAGGCCGGGGTCCGACGCGGCCGCGAGCGGGGCTTCGCGCAGAGCCCATCCTGCACGCGGCCGGGGCTCCCCGCGCGGCCCGGGCGTCGCCCGCTCGGCGCCAACGGCGGCCGCAGCGCGCAGGAACGGAAGTCGGGCCGCCCTTCCCCCACCTGCTTCCGGCCGCCGCTCAGTTCTCGCGCCTCCGCCTCCGCCTCCGCCGCGGCTCGTGGTCGTCCCGCCATGGCACTGTCGCGGGGGCTGCCCCGGGAGCTGGCCGAGGCCGTGGCCGGGGGCCGGGTGCTGGTGGTGGGCGCGGGCGGCATCGGCTGCGAGCTCCTCAAGAACCTCGTGCTCACCGGCTTCTCTCACATCGACCTGGTGAGGGCCCGGCGTGCGCGCGGGCTGAATGGCGGGCGGGCCTGCGGGGGGCCGGGGCGCGGGGGGCGGGCGGCGGGCGGCGGGGCGGCGGCGGGCCTGCAGGCCCCGGGGTCGTGGCCGCCCGCGGGGCCGCGCGGGACGCCGGGAGGCCGCGGGCCGGGGTCCTCCGGGCGCCCCCTCCCCCTCCCCCTCGCCCCGGGGGCAGCGGCGGCGCTGGGCTGGGGGAGCGGCCTCGCTGCCCGGCTCCCGCGGGAGGCGACGGTGCGCGTGTCGTGGGGGTCGTGACCGTTGGTGTCGGCGGTCACGGGAGCCGCTGGCTGCTGAGCGCTCGTCCCGAGCCCCACGCAGTTCTGAGCGGTTAACTTGCCTTAACGCATCTTCTCTTCGCTGCCCCCGTAAGGTTGCAAACGCCATTTTCATCCCCCACCCCCCCGCCGCTTTTTAAAAAAAAAAAGAAGAAGAAGAAGAAAAGTGAGCTCTAGGAGCATGTTTTTTTTTTTTTTAGTAACTTAGTGGCAGGACTGTTTTGGGACCGGCGCTCCTCTGCTGTGGGTATAATCCGCGTGACTGTCCCTGTTATCTCCGTAGATAGCCCTAAACATCCCCCCAAGACGTTGGTGAGGATTGTGACTCTTGGCACTCCTGTCCAGCGACTGTAATCTTAAATACTATTAAATGTAAACTTTTTTTTTTTTTTTTTTTTTAAGAAATTGGAGGTGTTAACGAGGAGGCTGGATGTGAGTTTAAGTCGTCTTGAAGGTGTAGTGGAAATACGGAATGGGGAAAAAAATAGAAGTGGCAGACTGAACTAAGAAATGATTTGGGGAGGGGGAGCCCCGGCTGGAGAATTTACACATTTTTCCTTTGGCTGTTAGAAGGGTAGCCTGCCTTCCCATCCGGTTCTGGACCTCAGATCCAGATGGGATTTGTGCCCTGAGCTGGTAACTGCTGCTACACGTTTAAAAAGAACCGTTTTGTAATAGGACAGTAGAGTGGGCGCCTGAAAAAGAAACGCTGATTTCTTTTTTTTTTTTTAATTTGATTTAATTTTTGTAATAAACGTGGAAAGTGCAGGTAGAAAATGTTTAGGTGGTTATATAGTGATTTTTTTTTTTTTTCAGAAATTATAACCTAAACTGTTAAAATGTTTCATGATAACGTTTTGGTTACTCTATATAAGTGTGGAGTGGAATGAAGTCTTTAGTCGTTTTCTTCCATTATGTTTGTTTATTTATTCATGAGAGAGAGAGGCAGAGACACAGGCAGAGGGAGAAGCAGGCTCCATGCAGGGAGCCCAATATGGGATTTGATCCCAGGTCTCCGGGATCAGGCCCTGGGCGGAAGGGAGGCGCTCAACCGCTGAGCCACCCACGAATCCCCCGTTATGTTTATTTTTAAGTAGCAGTTAGTAATAGTTAAAAGGTGACACTACTTCTTTAACCTTGTGTAGACATTTTCTTTCGCAGCCCTTAGGTAATGATTATAATAAATGGAGTTGTGTGTGAATGAAGACTTGAACTAAAGCAGCAAAAATTCAGTAAATCTGCCAAGTATCATTTAAGATAAACAAGTCAGATTAATATATTGGGTTTGATAGTAATTAATTAGATTGATAGATAAATGAGTTATATATTTATTTTCAATAGACACATAATTTTATGCCATGTAAGGAATTTCCAAACATACTTGCCAGGATGATTAAACAAACAAACAAAAAAATGCATCCTTTCTAAAATATTTCTGAGAAAAATGTCTCTGAAATTAAATCCTGACTTTTTTTTATTTATTTTTATTTTTTTAAGATTTTATTTATTTATTCATGAGAAACACAGAGGCAGAGACACAGTCAGAGGGAAAAATAGGCTCCATGCAGGGAGCCCGACGTGGGACTCGATCCCAGCACCCGGGATCAAGCCCTGGGCCGAAGACGGCGCTAAACCGCAGAGCCACCCGGGCTGCTGTCGACTTTTTTTTTTTTTAAATAAGTCCCGCGTCCTTTTTTTTTTTTTTTTTTTTTTTTCTTTTTTTATGTGTTAAATTATTTTTATCAGTTTGACAATTTTAGTATTGCTGGTTGAAAGTGAAAAGCATTTTCTCTGCTGATGTGACAAAGAGCAAGAGTTTGGGTTATGAATGCTGAAGATAGTGGTATTGCTCAAACATACTAGAAAATTTGTGATTTATCTGGAGTTTATGCACTTGTAGATTGATCTGGATACTATCGATGTCAGCAACCTCAACAGGCAATTTTTGTTTCAAAAGAAACATGTTGGAAGATCAAAGGCCCAGGTAACTTCATTTTTCTTATACTTTTTGTCTTTATTCATTAATATTTGTGCACTTCGGTGTATCTTCTCTTTATGGTATCAAGTTAATTGGGACTCTTCAGTAGGAGGGAGAATTGGGGGAAGCTGCCTCTTTTTACTTCAGAGAAGTAAAAAGAAGAGTAAAAAGGTGTGAAGAGTAAAAAGGTGTGAAGAGTAAAAAGGTGTGGAATAAAGTACTAAAGACTACATCCTCCTGTTGTAGGGTGTTGAGGAAATAGATGTGCTCTACCTGCTCCTGTAAATGGTATTCCCTTCATATTTAGATTTCTCATTGTTTGCTTAGGGTGAGCTTTGTTCCAGTGTTTCCTAGAGGTTGACTGCTCCTGTATTTGGGGGCAAGAGAAGCGACAGCCTCTGCTCCTGTCTCTTGTAGAAAAAGCCTTCCCTGAGGTTCTAGCCACGTTGGCTTTTCCTTAGTGCCTTGAATGTTCCATCTTGAATCAGGGTCTTAAAAAACATATTTTTACTTTGCTTTTCTCCCAACCCTTTTGGCAAACTCCCACTCTGTTCTCTTTTTTGGTTTCCAAAATTTGGCTTCCTTCTCTAGAGATACACTCCAAATAAACCTTCTAGACTAAGTCAGACCTTCCTCTTATACAATTTCTACTTTTTTTTTTTTTTTTTAAGATATTTTTATTTATTTAAGTAATCTCTACACAACGTGGGGCCGGAACTCAAAACCCCGAGATCAAGAGTAGCCTGCTCTGCGGACTGAGCCAGCCAGGCGCCCTACAGCTTCTCCTTTTTCTCTGTATCATTTATCATAGTTCATAGTTCTGTTTATCTACACTAATTAACGTTACTTTGGTTTACTAAGTGCTTCATACAGATGCTGGCACAAAGAAGATAGTAAATGTTTTTGAATGAATAAATGACACTTATTTACTGCATTTTATATTCTTGTTGATGCTTGCTCTTCATGTAGATGTGTATAAGGGAAGGAGCCAGCTCTCCTTTTATTTTATAAATATATATCATATTTTAATCATTGAAATTCACATTTTTACATTTCTTTAGTTTTTAATATAAATAAGATATGTAAGTAGGTGAAACAGTTTGTCATCCATAAATAAACTTGAAATACAGAGAATTGTAGCAATTGAGTAAATTAGTAATTTAGTGTTGTTTGTTTTTCCAGGTTGCCAAAGAAAGTGTACTGCAGTTTTACCCGAAAGCTAATATCATAGCCTATCATGACAGCATCATGAAGTATGTTCTAATTATTATGTTGCAAAACTGTTGTTTTGTGAATTAAACTTTGAAAGTATAAGGTATTTTTGTTAACTTGATCCAGGAGTTTGAAGTCCTTCTGCTTTTAAAAATGATTTTTCTATCCTAATTATAGAGAACAAACTGCTGGTTATCAGGGGAGGTGGATGGGGATGGATTAAATAAGTGATGGGGATTAAGGAGGGCACTGTGATGAGCACCAAGTGTTGTGTTGTATGTAAGTGTTGAGTCACTAAATAATATACTGTATGTTAACTAATTGGGATTTAAATAAAAACATGAATTATTTTTCTAGATAAAATGTCATAGCCTGTACCCACATAATAAGTAGAGTTTTTATAAATAGTTTATATAACGGATTTAAATGAGTTAGAGACAAAATATTTTAATATTTTAAATAAGTTACTGAAACACAGGGCCTTATGTTTTTGTTTTAAATAAAGATACACTAGACTATGAAAAATCCTTATATGTGATAATTCAGACTTCTAAATATATCGCTCTCATTCTGATTGATTGCATCTGTGGTCTTTTTCAGTTTAAACGATTCTTTCCCAAAATAATTTGTTTGGACTATGACGTCTGTAGTATAACACTAGAAATTGTGATGGGGGCCATATATAAATACGCTCTGATCTCAGTAAAGATAGAGTAAATACATAATTTTGGAAGTGTTGGGACAAAGGAACCCTGGGTCTGAATTGTCCTTTATAGTTGTTGTCTAGCTTACAAGTAAGTGGTATTAAAAATAATAACTTCTTGTTTGAGGTCTGCAATTAGAGTCTTTTACTTTCTCAGGAAATTTGTATCTCCAGTTTCTCTTTTATTCTCTGGATGTTTGCTCTGCAAACCTTCCTGTAGCTCTGTAACCCCTTTGCCTTGTGTTGCTTTCCCAGTGCTGCTAAAAGCAGGGACCCTAGAGGCCTGAACCCTGCCTGATCCTAACCATGTGAGGTGAAGTCAGAGGCCAGGCAGATCCTGGGAATGTGTTCTTTATATGTTCCCAGGCTGCCTGGCGAAGGCCTGGTGGGACTGGTGAAGTCATGCCATCTTTCTGCCAGTTTAAGATCCTGCTCTTAGGCCCTAGATTGCTGGCCAGAAAGGATGCCTAGTCACAGGGAGTAAGGGGAAATTATTTCTTTGAAGTCTCCTATGGTGTTTGGAAAAAGTCCAACCTATTATACCCCTAGTATCAATTATTTTTGCACTGTTATTTTAATATGCTTTTTAGGATACTGTATTCTGTGAAGATCAGGTGTAAGGCCAGTTGTTTTAGTGACATTGTTTTGTTTTGTTTTATTTTGTAGCCCTGACTATAATGTGGAATTTTTTCGACAATTTATATTGGTTATGAATGCTTTAGATAACAGAGGTGAGATTATTTTAATACATTTAATTTCTAAGTATTTCCCTTCCTCCAAAACAAGGCTGTTTCCACTTGTAGCGTTTAAAGTATTTCCTAATGAGTTTCATGTAGAGGGAAGTAAGGTTAGCTTTAAAATTTACCAGTTGATTGTAATTTTAACTAGAACTGGTTTCAGGCAGGAATTTAGCTATCATTTACTCTGCTTGTTCTACCAAAAGGTGTGAATATAGAAGTTGTTAAAATCACTAAAGAGGGTGACTACATATGGTATGTGGGTGTGTGCTTGTTTCAGAGTATCCCATCACTTAAGCAGTGTGACTTCCTTCATTTACATGGCGATCTAAGAAATATCAGTGCCTACATCTCATCTCAAAACCAGTTAAGTCAGTCTCTGAATGGGGCCTGAACATCTTTTTTTCCCAAGATTCCCACATAATTCTAAAGTACAATCAGGGCTGTAAAACCACTGTTTTGAGATTGAGGCAACAGGATGTCAAAGTTCTTGTAGATGCCATGGATCTTGAATTATTTTAGGTACAGCTGGTGTGCCAGGATAACAGACTGGATTCTGTTTAGACGTACACATTATTAGACCATTTAAGCTTTTCACAAATTAGTGGGTGATGTTTCTTAAAATCAAGTGTTTTATAGCCAGGCATTGTTCTGCATGGGAAACATCTGTGGAGTGATTTGTAACAATTTTGAGCCAGAAATACCAAAGAATAAACACAAAGTAGCATGAGGAAGGGTCTGTTAGCTTTTTTTTTTTTTTTTTTTTTTTAAGTTTTGTTTATTTACTTGAGAGAGTAAGTGAGTGGGAGCAGTGGCAGAGAGAATCTCAAGCTGACCCTGAGCAAGGAGAACCCTGAGCGTGGAGCTGACACACAGGCCAGATACCAAGACCCTGAGATTGTGACCTGAGCCAAAACCAAGAGTGTGGTACTCAACTGACTGAGCCACCCACACCTCCCAGAATGACTTTTAACTAGATTCCTTTTTATTCCCCTTGGCCTTAAACTGCCTTAATAGTTCCAAGTTGATGTTCTGTATTCTCCATTCACTTCTATATGTTACCTACGAATTTTTTTAGAATAATAGTAAGAACTCAAAACACACTGAAACAATGCTTTAGCTAAGATTAATAGAGTAGGCACAGCAATAGAAGAAAAAGGCGACACTTTGGGATTTAAAAATTATTTATAGGGGTACTTTCCAGTGGAGTAAATTTGTGCTATAAATTATGTTTGAAATTTTGCTAGTGAATGTCTCTTAAATGTAGCAGTTTTATTTACTCTGGTCATAGCTATAAGAAAATTGCATTGAAATAAAAAAAAACAATAGTTCGGGTAAATGTTAGCCTAACTAAAGGTAATTATTTTTTTTTTCCCCCGTAAATTACTGCTAACTAGGGACGCCTGGGTGGCTCAGCGATTGTTTGCCTTTGGTTCAGGGCGTGATCCCAGAGTCCCGGGATCGGGTCCCGCATTGGGCTCCCTGTGAGGAGCCTGCTTCTCTGTCTGCCTGTGTCTGCGTCTGTCTCTCTGACTTTCATGAGTAAATAAATAAACTCTTTAAAAACAAAAACACTGCTAACTAGTATTTTTCTTCCAGCTGCTCGCAACCATGTTAATAGGATGTGCCTGGCAGCTGATGTTCCTCTTATTGAGAGTGGAACTGCTGGTTACCTTGGGCAAGTAACTACCATCAAAAAGGTAAAGTAAGTTTTTTTTACTTCCCAAATAATTTTTTTGGACCTTAAGGGGGAGGGAAGAAGTAAACTTTGAATTTATATGATATGGGCTGGTCAGCATCCAAGAAACAGGGATTTTTGTGCTGTGATAAAACATAGATACTATAAAAGTAATGAAAAGAATATAGGGCAGGGATTTTTTAGCTTGGTGCTATTTTGCTTCTGTAGCTTATATATTAAAGTTATTAGACTGGTAAGCTTAATAAAATTACATTTACAAATTCTTTGTAGCTATGAGACTGCATGTCATGCTGTAGTTGACATGATAAAACAGTCTTCTGCAAAATTACTTTTTATCTGAAGTCTGGACTCAGTAGATCTTTGAAGAGTACTTTGAAAACTTTTGGTGTATTTCTGAAATATTTCAAACAGAATAATAGAGCAAATGAATACTTGTAGACTTACAATGGAGTTTTACAAAATTCAACGTTGTCCTCTTTTTCCTCTTAGTTCTTTTAGGAAATTAAACATAGTTACATATGAGGAATAATTTTGCAGGTTTTGAAACCAAAACTTGGATTACATTCCTTAAAATTTGCTGCTTTTGTCCTTACTTGGCAATTTACCCATATTGAAAATTGTGGCTCTGTTTCTTTCCTTTTAGCTGGTAAATACCACTATTAGAAGCTTATTTAGTATCCTTTTACAAAGACTATTGTAAATATCAGTGTGTATTAAATTTACTTAAATCACTAGAGTCCTTCAGAGTCTGTTCATAAGTTCAGCAGTAGTTCTCTTTTCCACTGTGATTTGACGGATGGCTGCTTGTCGTATGGCTGCTGCCCCCAAGAAAGTTACTGTGAAAGATACTAGAAATGGTACTATGGAGAAAGTCCTGGATTTGCTGCTATATTTCCAGGTTTTGGTTCTTTAACCAGTATTAGAAAGACATTGCTCATTAACATGATCCTAAGGTACTAGTATGTATTAAGACTGAGATTGAGAATTGCTGAAATGAGGAATATTCATTTATGGTTTTGAAAAATTGTCTTAGGTGCCATAGACTTGTTCCAAAGATTCCTTACATTGCAAATTAAAATGTAACCCTAGCTCAACAAAATGAAGATTTTATTTGGTGGTAATCTAGGATTTTTCTGTATACATAGGTGGTTCTTGAAATGAATAATTATTTTTAGCTTTCTTAATTTTTAGGAGATTATAAGGTAAGGCTATGAATAATATTTAAATAACTGAGGTTCAGACCTTTGAGAGAGAATTGGTTAGAAAGCTGTTATTTGTAAAAAAAAAAAAAAAGAAAGCTGTTATTTGTCTTTTAGTAGTTTTTCTTTTGTTTAGTGTGATTAAGGGAAACTTCATATTGATATTCAGGTGCAGTTGGGTTTTTTTTTGTTTGTTTTTTTGGGTTTTTTTTTTGTTTTTTTTTTTTGGTTTTTTTTAGCTTGTGAGTGGTGCTTACTGGACCAGGAGTCAGGAATCCTGGCTTAGATTTAGCTGTGACTGTGATTCATTCAATTCACATTTCTTACAGTTTCTCCTCTGTAAAGGAAGGATTTTGGAGTCACTGATATTTTAAAATACGCTTTAAAATAGTATAAATATAAAATCCAGTTAGAGTAGATGAATGAATGTTTATTATATTACTTTATAATGTTGAGAAACCACCAGTGTGGGATAAATGACTTTCTCATATCCTGACTTTGCAGGGTGTAACTGAGTGTTATGAATGTCATCCCAAACCTACCCAGAGAACTTTTCCTGGCTGTACAATTCGTAACACACCATCAGAACCTATTCATTGCATCGTTTGGGCAAAGTATTTGTTCAAGTAAGAGTCTATTTCTGGGCATATTTTCAGTATTGTCGATGGGAAATGGGGTCATTTTTATTTAAATATTTTGGAGAGATTGTACTTAGGAGGAATATTCTTTTAAATATGGCAAAGAGACACTTCAGTAGCCTTCTTTTGATATCTCTTGCGCTAAATTCAGCCAACATTGTATCCATGCCTGTTAACATACCATAGACTATTTAGGAAGCCTGATATTGGAGACAGGCATGTAACTAAAGGAATACAAATTTGTGTATTTGGAATTATAAAAACAGCAGCAACTTATTGGTTAAAAAAAGATCACAGGGGAGTGCCTGGGTGGCTCAGTCAGTTAAGCATCTACCTTTAGCTTGGGGCGTGTCCCAGGGCCCTGTTAGTGGTCCCAGGGCCCTGTTAGTGGGGAGCCTGCTTCTCTCTCTCTCTCTCTCCCGACCCTCCACCCCCACTTCCTTGTGCTCTCTCTTTCAAATAAGTAAAATCTTTTTTTTTTTAAGCGGGATTGTGGAAATTAAAAATATTTTGTAGGGATCCCTGGGTGGCGCAGCGGTTTGGCGCCTGCCTTTGGCCCAGGGCGCGATCCTGGAGACCCGGGATCGAATCCCACGTCGGGCTCCTGGTGCATGGAGCCTGCTTCTCCCTCTGCCTGTGTCTCTGCCTCTCTCTCTCTCTCTCTCTCTCTCTCTCTCTGTGTGTGTGACTATCATAAATAAAGAAAAAAAAATATTTTGTAATGATAATGAAAATAATACGTGTGAAACTTGGATGCATTGAATATGGCAGTTGATAGAAAAGTTCTAGGCATATACACATAAAGAAAGATGAACCTTAATGAGCTAAGGACCCAACTTATATTGGAAAAAGGATAAACTCCAAGGAAATTAGTGGGAAGGAGGTAATTGAGATAAGGGGGAAAAATACTTCTTTGAGTTCAGTCATAGAAAGGAGAGAAATAACTAAATGAGGAATATAATCTCAGGACAGATTTACGTAATAGTAAAGAACAAAAGGATGATAATAAAAAGACCATGCTGGTATACAGAAATTTTTAATGATCTGGATAAATTCATTTAAAAACAAGCACAGTGAGGAGGGACAGAGGGAGAAAATCTCAAGCAGACTCCATGCTGAGCATGGAGCCCAGTAAGGGGGTCAGTCTCACTACTTGTGAAATTACCATCTGGACCAAAACTGAGAGTCAGATCCTTAACTGACTGCTTGCTACTCAGGCACTCTTGGATAAATTCACTGTGAAAAAAACTGACTCAAAGAAATAGAAAGCCTGAATAGTACTATGCCTTAGGGGAATTTAACCAGTGTTTTAAATTCTGAGTGATGCACCAAACTTACATAAATTTGCTGGTGATCTCCACTGAACTTGAAAGTACTATATCAAAATAATGTTAAGTAAACTGTCCCATAGACATTTTTTTTAAATGAATATTAGTTTACATTTACAGGACTGTCATGTCTTTGATAACAAAACCATATAAGGTCATTATGGAATAACAGAATTTTAAGACTTTTTTTTTTTAAGCTTTATTTGTTTTAGAGTGTACACATTCTTGTAAGAGTGTGGGGAGGGCCTCAAGGGGGAGAGAGAGAGAAGCAGATTCCCTGCAGAGCTCAGAGCCTGACATAGGGCTCAGTCTCATGACTCTAAGATCACGACCCTGAGACAAAATCAAGAGTTAGATGCTGAACTGACTTAGCCACCCAGATACCCTCAAGACATTCTTATTTATAAATGTAGATGCAAAAGTCTTGTACAAAATAGTAGCATACAAATCTAGAATTTTGTAAAACAAAAGGTGTGCCATGACCAGGTTGTATTTATTCCAAGAATATAAGCACAGTTTAATAAAGGCCGTTCACTTCATTAAGAAATTAAAGAGGGGGCAGCCCGGGTGGCTCAGCGGTTTAGCACTGCCGTCAGCCCAGGGCTGGATCCTGGAGACCCAGGATCAAGTCCCACATCTAGGCTCCCTGCATGGAGCCTGCTTCTCCCTCTGCCTATGTCTCTGCCTCTCTCTCTCTCTCTCTCTCTCTCTCTCATGAATGAATACAAATCTTTAAAAAAAGAGGGAGAGAAACTATATAATCGAGATGTAGAAAAAGCATCTGACAAAATTTAGCAAACATCATTTCATGACAAATTCTTAGTGAATTAAAATTTTATCAACCTGGTAAAAGATATCTTTACAAACCTACAACCAACACTGATTTCCTTCTTCTTCTTTTTTTTCTTTTTTTCACTGATTTCCTTATTGATTGAGGTATAATGTATATGCACTCAGAAAAGTACACATATAATGTATAACAGTGAAATTTCACAAAAAACATACTTACAAACTTTAAGTGGTAAACTTTTTTTTTTAACAGATTTTACTTTTTAGATATTTAAGATTTTCAGCAAAATTGAGGAGGTACAGAGTTCCCCCATTGTTTCTTGTGTTAGAATGATACATACATAGTAATTAATGAACCACTATTGATCCTTTTTTATTAACTGAAGTCCATGGTTTATTCAGAGATCTTTCGTTTTTACCTAGTGTCCGTTTTTTGTTCCAGGGTACCACATTACCATTAGTTGGGTCAGGTCTCTCTAGGCCTTAGGCCTCCTTTGGCTGTGATAGTTTTTCAGACTTTCCTCCTTTTTGATGACCTGATAATTTTGAGGAGTGCTAGTCAGGTATTTTGTAAGATGCTTTACTATGGGAAATTTTTTTGTGTGTCTTAACACTGTCATGAGCTATTGGAAGGGAAATCATACAGATAGGTAAATTGCCATTTTCATGACATCATATGAAGAGTAAATATATTATTGAAGTATTGATGTGGTTTATAACTTAATGTTGGCCTTGATCATTTAACTAAGGTAGTGTTTGCCAGGCTTCTCCACTGTAAAGTTAACTCTGCTCCCCCCCCCCTTTTTTTTTAAGATTTTATTTATCCATGAGAGACACAGAGAGAGGCAGAGACAGGCAGAGGGAGAAGCAGGCTCCATACAGGGAGCCCAACGCAGGACTTGATCCTGGGTCTCCAGGATCACACCCTGGGCTGAAGGCAGGGCTAAACTGCTGAGCCACCTGGGCTGCCCTGCTCCCCTTTCTATATTGTATCGTACACTTCGGAAGGAAGTCATTGTGTGCATCTCACACCTAAGGAATGGGAGCTGTGTTCTGTTTCCTTGAGAGCATAGTGTCTACATAGAGTTCTTCTGCCTGGAAAATTTTTCTCACCTATTTATTGATTTATTCATCATTTATATCAGTATGCACATTAAATATATTTTTCAGGTTAAATCCAGTAGTATGTTTGTTGCTCAGCTTTGGCTACTGGGAATTCTTTATTTTGGGTCTGTGCTCTTAGACATACTGCCATCAATGTGGGGGAGGATGTTTAGGGAGTAATACCTTGCTTTCTGGTACTAGATGTTCCAGGCTCATCATGTTATTTCCTGCTGTAGAATCAGACCTTTCTCCAAGGAGCCTTGGTTCCTTTTATTAAAGAATGGCTTTAGAAATCAAGATTTGAATGTTTGGCATGCATTGGTGTCATTTCTTTTAGGCTCTTTTAACTAATAGAGCAAAGAATATGTTTTATACTAATCTGTATATGTGTACAAATTTATAAACATTTCAGTATCCATCCTTATCTATATTAAGCTAAATGTGAATTCATACTAGTGTCTCCAGCTCTACTCCATTAGTACATGGATCCTTCTAGCCTCCTCCCTGTGCTTATCTGTATAGTCCCACTCCAACAGGCAGAAACTTCCACTGTTTGCCATCCATATACTTAATATAAGCATTCTTTTTAATTTTTTTTTAAGATTTTCTTTATCCATGAGAGATACAGAGAGAGGGGCAGAGGGAGAAGCTCCCTGTGGGGAGCCCTATGCAGGACTGGATCCCAGGACCCTGGGATCACGACCTGAGCCAAAGGCAGATGCTCAACCACTGAACCACGAAGGGGCCCCTAAGTTATTTTTTTTTTAAAGATTTTTTTTCATTTGAGGGAGTGCATGCATGAGTTGGAGGGAGAGGGAGAAGCAGACCCCCACTGAACCTAAGGACTTGATCCCAGGACCTTGAGATGAGGACCCCAGCTGAAGGCAGACACCCAACCAACAGAGCCACCTACACACCTTGATACAAGCATTATTTTTAAATCAACTCTGAAATCATAGCGTGAAGGAGATTGCTGCTTCGATTTGGTGTTGTAATGAAGTTCCTAGCCAGCACAATAAGACAAAATTCAGGAGTAAGAGTTGAGAAAGAAGAAACAAAACTTGTTTGCATATAGTTTGAAAAGCTCCAAAGAATCTATAGACAAATTATTAGAAATAATGAGTTGGCCAACTAATAATTTAGTTGGCCATGTTGCTGAACTCAATCCCAAGACCCCAGGATCACCCCCTGGGCCAAAGGCAGGCGCTAAACCGCTGAGCCACCCAGGCATCCTAATGTGAAATTTTAATATAAGCTAAAAGTAACTTACAGTATGTTACTGGTACAGAAATAGAAACACAGCCCTAGGGACAATGCAGAGCTCTTGGCCAGGGGTGCATTAAGAGATACCAGATGAAAGAAGGGATTGAATAAAAGGTAGGACAATTTATTATCAATGTAGAAAAAAAATTATCCAAATAGTATATAAAAATTAAGTCTAGATAGATTTTTTTAAAGGTTTTATTTATTTATTCATGAGAGACAGAGAGGCAAAGATACAGGCAGAGGGAGAAGCAGGCTCCATGCAGGGAGCCCAATGTGGGACTCAATCCTGGGTCTCCAGGATCACGACCTGGGCTGACGGCAGTGCTAAACTGCTGACCCACCCAGGCTGCCCTAGATAGATTATTTAGATGTCAAAGGAAAAACACTATTTTTCTAATATGGGGGAAAATCTTTAGGAAACAATCTCAAGACTCAAAAAAGTGATAATCATAAAAGAAAGGATTGATTCATTTGAATCCATTAAATATTACTTGTCAAAAGACTATATATGAGAAAATATTTGCAACACAAATTCAACCAAAAATTATGATCTTAGAATATATTCCTGTAATCAAGAAATACACAACCTGACAAAATATAGGCATTTTCACTTAGAGGGAAACCCACATAGGCAGTAAGCAAATGAAGATGTATTTAACTTCATGACTAACTTCGTGAAAACTAAGAGTAAAACTATAAGGTACCATTTTATTCTTCGTAGGTTAGCAAAATGTTAAGTCTAGGGGGGAGTGAATTGATAGGAACTCCTACATGCCTTGTGGGAGGTGAAAATTGATACAGTGACTTTGGTAAACAAGTGGACATTACAAACAAGTCTTGTAAACTCTATCAGGAGCTTCTTTTTAACTGCAAAGGATACCTTTAAAAAGCTTTCTTCTAAGTCAAGTACTTGAGGAAAGGTTGAAACATTATATCCCTGTAACTGCTATGAAGTACTTTTTAGGATAACTGGATTAACAAAAAAGAATTCCTGCTTAATACATTGTTTCTTAAGGCCTTTTAGTAGTAAAGATATATACTACCATGAAAAAAAGTCTTTTTATTCTTAGACCTAGATCAGCGCCCAGCATGTAGCAGATGTGTAATAATGTTTTTTTAATAGCTAGTTACAGGTATACTTCACAAGTGCCATTCTGGCATTAGAATGTTCTCCAACTTGGAATGTAAAAGCTGTGTCTTGATCAAATATTTTAATGTAGAAATTTGCAGAGCCTAAATGATAGGAATGAACATAGGTGTGCTAAAATTTAGCGTGCTGTGTATTATGGTTGAAATTAGAATGCAAACTATCTGAACAGGTTGCTTTAATACTTTTAAGCTTATGGAATATAATTTATCTTTTTTTTTTTTTATTTATGATAGTCACAGAGAGAGAGAGAGAGAGGGGCAGAGACATAGGCAGAGGGAGAAGCAGGCTCCATGTACCGGAAGCCCGACGTGGGATTCGATCCCAGGTCTCCAGGATCGCGCCCTGGGCCAAAGGCAGGCGCCAAACCGCTGCGCCACCCAGGGATCCCAAATAATTTATCAATTGTTTATTCTTCATTCCTCCTAAAGATTTGGAATATTCTAAATTAGTTGTTTTGGGGTGAAGTAGGAAAAGTAAATCTTCAGAATTTTTTTTTTGAACATAAATATTTATTGCTCTTATAGCCAGTTGTTTGGGGAAGAAGATGCTGATCAAGAAGTATCCCCTGACAGAGCTGACCCTGAAGCTTCCTGTGAGTAGATGGGGATGTTATCTTACTTAGTGAGCACTACCTTTATTTTGCTAACTTGATAGCATGAGGAGAAACAAAATAATTGCTTTTTTATGTTACATAGTATATTATGTATTTAAAATGGATTATTAAAACATGAGTAGTCCTTGTGGTGAAGACAAGGTGCAGAAATTTTACAAATGCAGTAAATAGAGCAGAGAGTTTTCAGATCTGATTACAGGTCCATATTTTGAACTGTTCTACATGTGGCTGTCAGAAACTGAAATAGAAGATGCTCATGAGTGTATTATTTTCCTTTGTCTTTAAACTCAGAAGGTCATGTGCAGGTGACTTCCATGAAAGACTCTTTGTCCCTCAAAGGTAGATGAGAGGTTGGTTCTACATTTACCATAACTGCGAATAAAATGGTGTTCATTCTATAGGGGAACCAATGGAAGCTGAAGCCAGAGCCAGAGCATCTAATGAAGATGGTGACATTAAACGTATTTCCACTAAGGAATGGGCTAAATCAACTGGATATGATCCAGTTAAACTTTTTACCAAGGTTAGATTTACTTTCTTTATAATTATGGGTTAGTTTATTATTCTGTTTGTTTTAAAATAGTAAACGAAATAGAGTTGCCTGGGTGGCTCAGTCAGTTAAAGTGTCTTCCTTCAGCTCGGGTCATGATTTCCAGGGTCCTGGGATCAGGCTCTGCATCGGGCTCCCTGCTCAGTGGGAAACCTGTTTCTCCCTCTCCTCCCCACTCATACTCTCTCTCACTCTGTCTCTCTCTCAAATAAAATCTTAAAAAAATAAAAATGAACTCTGAGCCTGAAGTTTAAAAAAAAGTACATGAAGTAGATGTTTTTTATGCCCAGTGTTGTCTTAATAAGTTGATTGATGTCATCAGGATAAGCAGTTTTGGGAATTTCCTAAATCGGTATAGAAATTAAAATAGAAAGGCTCCCTTACATATGTCTGGTTGGCTTTCCTTCCCTCATTTTTACTGAACCTCTTGATTTTCCTTGTAATTGACCTTCCTGCTGTTTCTCATCTTCTCTTAGATCCGTCCTGCTCAGATCTCTTGGGAAGCTGATGGACATTTACTGAATTAGTCTTGAATCCCTAATTCTCTCATTCTTGGACAAATCCCTCTTCATTAGTATATATTTGCCTGCTGAATATGTGTAGAGAAATCTACAAGATTGTTTTAATTGGCTCTATCTAATTATAGCCCAGCTAGATTTTCATGTCTGTGTTTAAAAGTTTTTTTACTTCTTTAGCCTCCACTCCCTAGCAAGTTTATCATAATAGATACTTGGAGATTTGTTACCCTTTTTTTTTTTTTACATATATAAGATTTTATTTATTTATTCATGAGAGACATGGTGGGGAGGGGGCAGGGAAGAGACACAGGCAGAGGGAGAAGCAGGCTCCATCCATGCAGGGAGGCTGACGTGGGACTCAATCCCTGGTCTCCAGGATCACTCCCTGGACTGAAGATAGCGCTAAACTGCTGAGCCACCCGGGCTACCCAGCCTTTTTCTTCAAAAAAAAAAAAAAAAAAAAAAAAAGAATTTATTCATGAGAGACACATAGAGTTAGAGACATAGGCAGAGGGAACCTGATGTGGGACTCAATCCCAGAACCCTGGGATCATGCCCTGAGCCAAAGGCAGATGCTCAACCACTGAGCCACCCAGGAGTCCCTCTTAGCTTTTCTTGAATTACCCTAATACAATAGGTAAATCTTACTATCCTTACTGAGCAGATGACCTTAAGAATATATTAACAGGCTTGTAGCCATTGGACAAAAGCACCCATTAAGAGCAGGTCCCACTTCATGCAAACTTTTTTTTCCCCTCCTGCTACTTGAGAGAAATTGCTATGAAAAAAGGTTCATTTACTTTTCCTTTGTACCTTTGTCTTTTTTATTTTTATTTTTTTAAGATTTTATTTATTTATTCATGAGAGACACAGAGACACAGGCAGAGGGAGAAGCAGGTGCCAAGCAGGGAGCCTGATGTGGGACTCCAGGATCACGCCCTGGGCCGAAGGCAGGTGTTAAACTGCTGAGCCACCTAGGGATCCCTGTCTTTTTTTTTTTTTTTTTTTTTTTTTTAATAGGCTTCATGGTGAATGTGGGGCTTGAATTCAAAACCCTGAGATTGTGGGGATCCCTGGGTGGCTCAGCGGTTTATTTATTTTTTAAGATTTTATTTATTCATGAGACACAAGAGAGAAGGGCAGAGAGACAGGCAGGGGGAGAAGCAGTCTCCATGCAGGGAGCCTGACACGGGACTCGATCCTGGGTCTCTAGGATCATGCCCTGGACTGAAGGCAGATGCTCACCCGCTGAGCCCCCTGGGCTGCCCTGTGTGTGTGTGTGTGTGTGTGTGTGTGTGTGTGATGAATAAATAATAAAATCTTAAAAAAAAAAAAAACAGATTGAGAATGAACAAACTCTAATGACTGAACCAGCCAGGCACCCCCTGTAACTTATTTCTTTATCACTATATTTTTGCCAGTTTAATTGCAGTAAGCTTTGCTGTGGTTCTGCTTTTCTTGATTTTGATGGGAGTTCTCTGTGTTCCCCAGATCTGAATGGGAAAGTCTTTATCTCCCATTTTGAATAGTATGTTTGCCGGTTAAAGTATTCTTGGCCACAGATTTTTGCCATTTGGCACTTTGACTATATCATGCCACTTCTGGCTTGAAAAGTTTCTGCTGAACAATATACTAGCCTTAAAGAGTTTCCCTTTTAAGTTACTGTCTTTTGTCTTCTTTAAAATTGTTTTCTTGGGTAGCCCTGGTGGCTCAGCGGTTTAGCGCCGCCTTCAGCCCGTGTGATCCTGGAGACCCGGGATCAAGTCCCGCATAGGGCTCCCTGCATGGAACCTGCTTCTGTCTCTGCCTCTCTCTCTCTCTCTCTCTCTCTCTCATTTGCTGTGTCTCTAATTAATAAATAAAATCTTTAAAAAAAAAATAAAATTGTTTTCTTTATCACCATGTTTTGCCAATTTAATTTTTTTACTGTATTTTTCAAACAGTATTTTCTTTCTGCCCTGCATCTTGATCTTTCCTGGCTCCTTCTGTTTGCTTTCCAACATGTACAGGTTCTGCTATCCTAAGCAAATAGCCTACTA
The DNA here is from genome assembly GCF_048164855.1 of Canis lupus baileyi. Classification (NCBI taxonomy): domain Eukaryota; kingdom Metazoa; phylum Chordata; class Mammalia; order Carnivora; family Canidae; genus Canis; species Canis lupus. The sequence continues at coordinate 118,355,840 of NC_132838.1, read as the reverse complement.
CTTCCTCCAGTTTATATATCTACTCTCTTCCTCAGTGCAAGAGCTGTCACAGGTTGAACTCTTTAAACTTGTTGCATTTATTTCCCTGTTTTAGCCTTTTTAAAATTTTTTAAAAGATACTTATTTGAGAGAGAGAGAAAGAATGAGTAGACAGAGGGAGAGGAAGAAGCAGGCTCCCCACTGAGTAGGGAGCCTTATATGGGGCTTCATCTCAGGACCTTGGGATTATGACCTGAGTCGAAGGCAGACACTTAACCAGCTTTGCCACCCAGGTACCCCCTATAACCTTTTCTTAAGAAAATGGATTCTGCTTTTTTAAAAAAATGGATTTTGGTTATGCTTAAAATGCACTTAGCTCTGTTAGGGATGGTGACAGTGTATTTTCTAATTTTGAGTTTCCCAGCTCTATTCAGTAGGTAACTAAGCATCTGCTGTGTGCTGGTTACCACTCTGAAATGAGATAGAGTGGTAAACAAGACAGAAGATAGGGTCCTAGCTCTTTGGTTTTTTGTTTTTGTTTTGTTTTTTAAGATTTTATTTATTTGTTCATGAGAGACACAGAGAAAAGGCAGAGACATAGGCAGAGGGAGAAGCAGGCTCCATGTAGATAGCCCAATGTGGGACTCTCCTGGAATTCTGGGATCACACCCTGAGCCAAAAGCAGACACTCAACTGCTGAGCCACCAGGCACCCCAGGTCCTAGCTCTTTGTAGGTAACTCATAGTTCAGAGGCAAAGTCAAACATTGAATAAGTAAGATCAAAATCAGAGTGTCATGACATTAAGATCAGATGCATTAGAATTTTTAATACTAAGTAGACTTAGCATTGTTATTAGTGTTATTAAACATTGTTATTAGACCTACTAACTAGAACTAGAGTTCAAAAGAGATTTTCCAGAGGAAGTGACGTTTCAACCCAAGACTTTAAAGAATAGGGTTGGGGATAAAAGTGCTACATATATAAAGAAGGTATCTGGTCAGAAAACTGAAATAATTCTAAAGGGAGAGTGGGAAGCGGACTAGAAACATAAGGTGAGCCTACATCAAGCAGGAAGTCCTAGGTCATTACAAGGATGGTAAACCAAGGCAGTGGGAATCCATTAAAGGTAGTCTATAGGATCAGATAGAGAGGGTATGCCGTGCACCATTCTTAGGACCTGATATTCCTGTTGTAGTCAACAGGGGACAGTGCCTTCTGGAGTTGTACAATGTTAGAGTAATCTGAAGTACACGCCCATTTGCATTCCCAGTGGAGTGTGGGGAAAAAGTAGACTCAACAAGACTTACGGTGTTTAGGGGATGTGTCCAAGTCTTTTTCTTTCTTTCTTTTCTTTCTTTTCTTTCTTTTCTTTCTTTTCTTTCTTTTCTTTTCTTTTCTTTTCTTTCTTTCTTTCTTTCTTTCTTTCTTTCTTTCTTTCTTTCTTTCTTTCTTTCTTTCTTTCTTTCTTTCTTTCTTTCTTTCCTTTTCTTCATAGAAACACAGAGAATGAGAGGCAGAGACACAGGTAGGGGGAGAAGCAGGCTCCATGCAGAGAGCCTGACGTGGGATTTGATCCAAGGTCTCCAGGATCACGCTCTGGGCTGCAGGCAGCGCTAAATCGCTGCACCACTGGGGCTGCCTAGTGTCCAAGTCTTGATTTCGGCTCAGGTTGTGATCCCAGGGTTGGAGACTGAGCCCCATGTTGGGCTCCATGTTCAGCAGGGAGTCTGCTCAAGATTCTTTTTATCTCCCCCACCTGCCACTCACACGCTCTTTCTTTGAAATAAATAGTTTAAAAAACAAAAAAGACTTCAGATGTTTAAGGTGAGGAATAGTGAAAAATTAGGAATTTTACCTGGTTTCCTGCTGGGCAGCAGAATGAACAAGGTGCTATTTCTCTGAAGTAGGCGAGGTGAGCAGCATGTGTGTTGGATAGGGGTTAGAGACCAGGAGAAGATGACAGAATCATTTTGAGATTGCTGTGGAATATTAGAATAAGGACAGGTGATTGTAAGGCAAGCAGAGAGGTTTAGACTATGGTTTGTAGGCCTAAGAGAAAAGAGCGTGGAGGTGGTTTATTATAGAACTCAGAGGGATTCCCAGGATTTAATAATTGGATAAGGGGAATGGAGCCTTGTATGTGGAAAACCATGCTAATTCCCCATTACCTTAGGAGACTTTTCAGCCAAGCCCTTAAGGTCATCTATAAAATGGGTCTTGGGACGCCTGGGTGGCTGAGCCATTGGCTCAGCGCTTGATCCCGGGTCTGGGGATTGAGTCCCACATCAGGCTTCCTGCATGGAGCCTGCTCCTCCCTCTGCCTGTGTCTCTGCCTCTCTTACTCTTTCTCTCTCTGTCTCTGTCTCAGGAATAAATAAATAAATCTTTAAAAAAAAAAATAAAGTGGGTCTAACCACATTGGTTACCCAGATCATACTGAATTTATTTCCTTGCCTGTGCACCCATTTCAGATGTTACCATCTCCTTGAACTCTTTTCTTATTCCTCAAAACAAAGCAACTGCTGGTGCTAAAAGCTGTGTTATTTTCACACTAAATTTGTATTCTTAACTATTTGTATATTTGGTTAGTTTTCCAAAGATATAAGGATGCTTCATAAATATTGACTGAATTGAATATATTTTGATAGAAATAGTTCTGAATTTGGGGGGCACCTGGGTGGCTCAGTTGGTTAAGCAGCTTGATTTTGGCTCAGGTCATAATCTTGGGGTCATCAAATTGAGCCCCACGTCAGGCTCTGGGCACAGCAGGGAGTCTCTTTTGAGATTCTCTCTCCCTCGCCCCTTCCCTTGCTCATGCTCTCTCTCTAAAATAAATAAAATATAAATTTAAAAATGGTTTTGAAAAAAAAATAAAAATAAAAATGGTTTTGAATTTTTTACTAAACTGATTTACATTCATAGCTGATACATATAATAAATGTATGAGTAAATCATCTGACAGTAGAAAATTCAGCTGAGGAAAAAATAAATTTTCGAAAATCACCTAAAATTCCACCACAGGATAGTGCCATTGTTGTGATAGTCTCTTAGGCTACATGTAATAATGTTTATAATGTATTTTTTTTTTAATTTTATTTATTTATTTATTTATTTATTTATTTATTTATTTATGATAGTCGAGAGAGAGAGAGAGAGGCAGAGGGAGAAGCAGGCTCCATGCACTGGGAGCCCGATGTGGGATTCGATCCCGGGTCTCCAGGATCACGCCCTGGGCCAAAGGCAGGCGCTAAACCGCTGAGCCACCCAGGGATCCCCTGTATTTTGTTTTTGAAAGAGTGCATTTGTGAGCCAGGAGGAGAGAGAGAGAATCTTAAGGAGGCTTCATGCCCAGCGTAGAGCCTCAGGGCTCGATCTCATGACCCTGAGACCATGACTTGAGCCAAAATCAGGAGTCGGACACTTAACCGACTGAGCCACCCAGACACTTCTATAATGTTTTTGAAAAAAAATTGTTTTGGTTTTGGGATTTGCGGGGGAAGACTGGGGGTCACAAGGGCAGACCACATTTCAAAGATGTTACAGATGGTTAAATTCTGGTTTTTCTACTTTTAAAATGTGTATGCGTTATTGCTATACCTTGAATTTGGAGTTAACTAGTTAAAACTGGTCTCTCTGAGCTCAGTGATTTTATTCAGTTCTTGTGGAAATGATGTATATTTATTTAGCTTTGGGATTGGTGTGATTTTGCTTTAGATTGATCTTTAGAACGTTAGAGGTGTGTTTTGGAGAGGTGAGTTGGGAGGGCAGGAGCCATGAGCACTATTCATAGTTCCCTTACTCTGTTTTCCTCAGCATTTCTGCTTTCACTGTTTCAAATGCAGGTGTTCTGTGTGATATTTCTTTTTACAGAAGGTTTAAGTTTTGTGGGGTTTTTTCTTTTAGAAATTGCTAATCTGCTGGTATGTGTCTTTAAGATTTTATGGTATATTATAGTAAACCAGCAGTGAAATTTTTGTTATATTTTATCAACATGGGGACTGTAGGATTTGTGGGATTTTAACTTTTTTTTTTTTTTTTTTTTTTTTAAGCTTTTTAAAGATGATATCCGGTATCTGTTGACAATGGATAAACTGTGGCGGAAAAGGAAACCTCCAGTTCCATTGGATTGGGCTGAAGTACAAAGTCAAGGTAAAGAATACATTTATGGGTTGCCAGGCAGGCTTTTTCAGGGAAGCATCTGGCTCTTGACCTCATGGTTGTGAGCTCAAGCCCCACATTAGGTGTAGAGATTACATATTGCATACATACATACATAAATACATGCATATACAAACCAACTTAAAAACTTGTCTTGTGATACCTAAAGTGGAAATTCTCTCACCTAAAATCTTTAAATAACACTGAATTTCGTGGTAACAAATTCAAACAGTTTAGAAATATGTGAAGAAGAAAGATCACTGCAAATCTTGCCACCTAGAGAAATAGCCACTATTAACATTTAGGGAACGTCTTGGTAGTCAACTGTGCATAGAAACAAAGGGCATTTGTTTATGCACTTACGTAAATGGAATCATACTATTTGTATATTCTTACTGCTCTTTCTAGTCAATATTATTTAGCTCCTTATTGGATGACCTTTATTTGTTTCATATTTTCCCTGAAATAAAGTGTTAAGATACATTGTGATAAGAATACATGCACCTACATCTTTGTACCTTTGTGTGTGTATCTTTTGAAGATTTAATTTGAGGACATACTTGTAACTTTGAAGTGAGGAAAAGCACTGTGAAAGTGACGTTTTGTTTATCCTGCTGCCTCTTCCACATATTGTATCTGTGCTTTATCTGAATTATATTTCAGTTAATTTATGCAAAGTAGTGGTCAGTATATTGAAACTTAAAGGGTCCCAGGAGATTTGGGGTGTCAGTTTGGAGCAGTTCTCTACACTAATGAATAGATGTCTTCACAGACCAAACGATAGCTTCCATTTAACTGAGTGCTAATTATGTGTTGGGCAAAATGCTTATCATCTTATTGACAGTGTATCTTTGAATTCCCCAATAACTTTATGAGGTCCCTCACTATTAGCAATTTCATTGCACAGACTTTTGTAGCATTCTGATAATTATTTGTTTTGTTTTGTTGAGAGATTTGATTTTTATTCCATGTTTCTCTTTTTTTTTTTTTTTTTTAAGATTTTATTTATTTATTCATGAGAGAGAGAGAGAGGCAGAGACACACAGAGGCAGAGGGAGAAGCAGGCTCCATACAGGGAGCCTGATGTGGGACTCAATCCTGGGTCTCCAGGATCATGCCCTTGGCTGAAGGCGGCGCTAAACCGCTGAGCCACTGGGCTGCCCTGATAATTATTTTAATGGAATTTGTTTCGTTTTGATTTTCTTACTGGTCAAGCATTGAATTGTTAAATAAAATAGAGGAATGATGTTTAAAAGTGAAATTTCTAACATTTTTTCCCTTAGGCGAAGAAACCAATGCATCAGATCAACAAAATGAACCCCAGTTAGGTCTGAAAGACCAGCAGGTTCTAGATGTAAAGAGCTATGCCTGTCTTTTTTCAAAGAGCATTGAGACTTTGAGAGTTCATTTAGCAGAAAAAGGGGATGGAGCTGAGCTCATATGGGACAAGGTTCGTTTTGAAAATATGTGGCAATTCTGTTATCACTTGGATATTTATAGTTCTTGAACTGTAACCAGAAACAAGTGGTTTTTTGAGTATCATTTATTCTACCAGAATTTGAGGACATAATGATGATGTTGCTTAGGTGTTTTCATTTCTAATTACTACATTGAACTATGAATTTTCTGTATGTGAATTCAAGTATCAAGTAATACAAAACTTCATTTTAGATTCTGGTAGTGTATGTGTGGTTTGTAATTATGTTGACTGGAGAAATGTGATTTCATTGGAGTAAAATGTTTCACTGACTTAAAAAATTATTTGTGTAATACAGATTTGTTCATAGAAATCATAAAATTCTTTTGGAGACAACAGCTCTTGGGCCTAATTTAACCTTGAAAGTAATAAAATTGCCTTTCTATTGAAATACAGTGAAAGATCTGAGACTTCTAAATACAGAGTTGATCTTATTTTTAATAGTAATCAGTTTTCTGTGTCTAAAAGGGATTTATATGTGATGGCAGAAATTTGTCATGAGTTGTAAGGGGAGAAGTTTGGTCAGTATTAGTAATTTTGTGCAAATTTTGAAACTGAATTAGACATCTAAAATGAAACTAGTAAGTTTATATTTAGGAGATTCTCATAAACATTCGTTTATGAGTTTATATTGCATAAACAGGTTTATATTATATTAAGGGCTTATATTGTATAAAGATTACTTTATAAATATATATTTTCATTGTTACGATTATAATAGTGGTTCGGGACATTTTTATCCCTGAAACCTTGAAACTGAGAGTTGTTACCGTCTGATTAAAATCTATACCTATTGGGTATGGTGAGCCAGCTGCCTAGGAAAGTACCTGATGTGTACACTGTGTTGTGTACTGTTAAATAATCATACTTCATCACAGTCTTATGAACTATTTATATAATTGTCCCTACTTAATAGTTAAGGAATTATGAGTTTTAAGGAATTTCATTTACCTGAGGTTAGTCAGTAAATAGAGATCTCCCATCCTGTCAGTTTTTTCTCTTATATGCTTACTTAGGTGCTTCTGAATTATAGGCTAAGATAGTATGTTCTCAGTGAAGCAGGAAACCTTGCTGAAATCTAAAGAGACCAAGATATAGTCTCAAAAAGAATATAAATTGTCAAGGGAAAATTTTTGTTGTATTGCCATATGTGAAAAGAAACGTTGAATACAGGACACTGGTGTATCTAAGGGAATTTGGAGAAAGAAAACCGAAAGGTGTAGTCCAGATAATTTGAGTCTTTAATGAAGCCCTTTTCTCTAAAAAGTCTATCTCACTGATGTTATTGAACAACTTTTCATTACTGACTGATGGACTCAGAAAAGAATCACCACCATCAGTGAATGAAATTGGTGTTCCGGTCTTTATACTTAGTGTCTGCTACACTAGAAGCTTGGTGGGTCTTGGCATTCTTGTCAGGCTACATTCCTGGATCCAAGAAGCTGATAATGATACCCTGCCCTCTACTCATCCAGTCTCCATGTTACTCTGAGGCTTTACTACAGACTGGCTACTTCCTCAAGGCCATCTCTTATTCTAGTTGACTGTCTACAGTGTTATAAAACTTGGGAAAGTACTGTTTTGAAGGTGATACTAATCAAATTAAGTTTGTGGAAAGACTTGTTAAATTGTTTAAATTATCGGCAGGATGATCCATCTGCAATGGATTTTGTCACCTCCGCTGCGAACCTCAGGATGCATATTTTCAGTATGAATATGAAGAGCAGATTTGATATAAAATGTAAGTTGTCTTGTTCTTTGGTTGTATTATCTAAAATTCTGAGTAACTGTTTTTTAACAGTCAAATATATTCATCTTTGTTTTTTAGCAATGGCAGGGAACATTATTCCTGCTATCGCTACTACTAATGCAGTGATTGCTGGGTTAATAGTATTGGAAGGATTGAAGATTTTATCAGGAAAAATAGACCAGTGTAGAACGGTGAGTATATATATTTTCATTTTTTATGCAACATTTTTTATTTTTTAATTTAATTAATTTTAAAAGTAATCTGCTCAATGTGGAGCTTGAACTCTGGACCCTGAGGTTTAGAGTCATGTGCTCTGCCCGCTGAGCTAGGCAGGCGCCCCTGTCCAACCTTTTTTTCATAGTAGTTTATACTTTGGGGGAAAAAAAACTTACAAATAGCATATTAACTAGATCATTTTAAAAATTAAATCAATGAGCTGAGTGAAGTAAGTCAATCGGAGAAGGACAAACATTATATGTTCTCATTCATTTGGGAAATGTAAATAATAATGAAAGGGAATATAAGGGAAGGGAGAAGAAATGTGTGGGAAATATAAGAAAGGGAGACAGAACATAAAGACTCCTAACTCTGGGAAACGAACTAGGGGTGGTGGAAGGTGAGGAGGGCCGGGGGTGGGGGTGAATGGGTGACGGGCACAGGAGGGGGCACTTGACGGGATGAGCACTGGGTGTTATTCTGTATGTTGGTAAATTGAACACCAATAAAAAATAAATTTATTTTAAAAATTAAATCAATGAAATTGATTAAAGCAGTGGGAAAAACACTGTTTCAGTTACCCCCGTGATTTCATGTGTAAGTAAGCTTCTTGGAAATTACAGCCAAAAAGAAAACATTTGCTCCTCTTATTTTTTCTGAAAAAGAAGCAGAAGCTAGTTTGCTTCTAACAGTTGCCTAGTTTTACTGAAGTCTTAGAGGGACTTGTGTGGTTCCTTCTGTTAATTTTTTTTTTTAATATTTTTTTCAATTCTAGGAGTTATCTTATGGTTTTAATTTTGTTTTTTCATTTTATAGTACTCTCCTTTTTTGTTCTTGTTTTTCAGTCTCCTTTTTGGTTTTAAATCTAGTTCATGTTCTTTAATAATGTCAGTGTCTGAACTCTATGGGTGAGTCTACTGTCATTTCTGCTAGATCTTACAATATTTTGTTGGCTTATGGTGTATTTTTTTAATCGAATTAGTGTTAATGTGTCTGGTAATTCTTAAGGACTTATTAAAGGTGTGCTTCTTCAAAGAGGATTTGTGTTTATTTAATAAAATCTTTAAAAAAATAAATAAATAAATTCTTAGCTTTACGGGCAGCCCCAGTGGCGCAGCGGTTTAGCGCTGCCTGCAGCCCAGGGCATGATCCTGGATCAAGTCCCACGTCAGGCTCTCTGCATGATGCCTGCTTCTCCCTCTGCCTGTGTCTCTGTCTCTCTCTCTCTCTCTCTCTTTGTCTCTATGAATGAATAAATAAAATCTTTAAAAAATAAAATAAATTCTTAGCTTTAGTTTTTCAGCTCCTATATCCAGACAGCAAATCTTCATGAGCCTTGTCTTACCATAATGAAATGTGAAGGAAGATAATGTGTCGTTCTTCCCTCCTCTTCCCCCCCTCCCTCCCCTAAGCACCAAGGCCAAAATCTTTTTTTTTTTTTTTTCCTATTTTTGTGGGAAAGATGCTTTTATTCTCCACATACCTCCCCTTCCAGGTCCTTGCTCTATGCAGGAGTCTCCTGTTAATTCCTACCTTGCAGAATACTTAGGTGGCTCAGTGGTTGAGCGGCTGGCTTTAGTTCAAGGCGTGATCCCGGGTCTGCGGATCGAGTCCTGCATTAGGCTCCCTGAGAGGAACCTGCTTCTCCCTCTGCCTGTGTCTCTGCTTCTCTCTCTGTATCTCTCATGAATGAATAAAATCTTTAAAAAAAAAAAATTCCTACATTGCTCGAGGGATGGACTAAGTTTATTTTTTAAAACTAAAGCCACTGGTTATTCTCTCTGGATTCCTGCTTTTACTTTGATTTTGCTTGAAGATAGTTTGCATTCTTACCAGCTGAGCAATTTAAAAAACTGCCTTAAAAAACATTTAGCCAATACTTTTGATCTTGTTTAGGTTCTCCTTTTTACTATAATGTTGAAATGAAAGGACCAATTTATTTTTAGGATTTTCTTTTTTTATTATTTTTTATTTTCAGGATTTTCCAAAAACTACCTCCTTTGAAATGGTACTCGTACTTTTCAGTGCCATTATTGATACACTCTTAAAATACCTTTTATTGTTGGGGCACCTGGGTGGCTCAGTCAGTTAAGCATCCAACTCTTAATCTCAGCTCAGGTCTTGATCTCAGGTTGTAAGTTCAAGCCCCATATTGGGTTCCATGCTAGGTCTGGAGCCTACTTAATCCATTTTTGGGATGCCTGGGTGGCTCAGCACTTGAGCGTCTGCCTTTGGCTCAGGGTGTGATCCCGGGATCTGCGATGGAGTCCCACATCGGGCTCCTTACAGGAAGGCTGCTTCTCCTTCTGCCTGTGTCTCTGCCCCCCTTTCTTTCTCTCGCTCTCTCTCTGTGTCTCTGTGTCTCATGAATAAATAAAATCTTTATAAAATAAAACCTTTTTCTGTTTTCATGAAATTTTGGGACAAAGGAATGCAGAGTCATTGCCAGTCTGTCATCTTGATTTGATTTGCTGTTTAAATCTTCTTTGACTGTCCTATTTTTAATTTTTAAGAACTTCTTGTTTGTTTGGGGTTTTTTTTAGATTTTATTTATTCATGAAAGACACAGAGAAAGAGAGGCAGAGACACAGGCAGAGGGAGAAGCAGACTCCATGCAAGGAGCCTGACATGGGACTCGATCCCGGGTCTCCAGGATCACACCTTGGGTTGAAGGCAGCACTAAACCGCTGAGGCACCAGGGCTGCCAGAACTTCGTGTTTTAATTTCCAACAGCCTGAGTTTGTCCTGTGGCTACAGAATACATCACTTGGAGCTGATAGACAATATTAATTAATGAATTTATTAAAATGTCTGTTACCTGTGACATCCTTCTTGTTTCTTTACCTACTCAGCTTTGTCCCTCTCTTGGGTTGATGATGTTTATGTCTGCATTTTTGGTTCACATTTATAAACTGAATTTTAGGATGGCATAATAGTCTTAGCCTGTTAATAGTGTTAGCATTTGTTTTCATGACTGTTGATTTCCCTTAGTACAGTTACCTTCCCAGTGAAACCTAAGATCAAACAAATCTATTCCTCCATTGAACCAATACAGTGACAGACTGTTAGCACTACTGTTAACAGGAGCCCTCCTCCCAGCAATAACTGCTTCCTACAGGATTTACTTCATTAAGCTTGGGGGATCCATGGGGTTCCTCTTCAGAATTAGTTCATCTTAGCAAGTGCCACTCTTAACATGGTCATCACAAGATGAAAATTTATATATCTGCTTCTAGTGGTGTTCTCACATTGGTTTGTATTGATCTTGCTAGTATTTACCAAACTTTGTAGTAATATGAGGTGAGGCCTCCTTAAATTCCAGTGCAATTTTTATTTTTTTTAAGGTTTATTCACGAGAGACACACAGAAAGAGGGGGGGCTGAGACACAGGCAGAGGGAGAAGCAGGCTCCATGCAGGGATCCCAATGTGGGACTCGATCCCTGGTCTCCAGGATCATGACTTGAACCAAAGGCAGACGCTCAACCTCTGAGCCACCCAGGTGTCCCTTGGTGCAATTTTTAAAATTTGCATTGGCTTTTATTTTTTTGTTTGGGTACTAGGCAGGACGGAAGGTGGTAAATAGATGCTAATACTGCCTGAAGTACATTTTTTTTCCTCGTAATTATATAAACATTACTATTGTAGTTATCATAGACAAGTTGAAAAGAAAGGCAGTATATTGGTTCCATACATCTATGAAGGTGTCATCATTAATTGGAGAAATTAATATATGTTGCTGTTATTGAGAAGTTGGCTTAAAATTGATAACCACTAGGAAGACACTCAAAAGCTTATTTAAGATCAGAGAGGAGTACAGCTAGGCCCTTACTTGGCTAAATTAGTTTGTAGAATAGTTCAGAGTCTTGAGCACAAGATTTCTTTTCAGTAAGCATAGCCTTTGACGTGGTAGCTAATTGGAAAAGTTGGAAAATCAATCTCTTAAGAAGGTCTTGGTCTTCCTTATGTTTTTTGCCATCTAGAAGGGAATATTTAAGTCATTTTTTATTGTCTCTACAGTAAACAAGATGGTAGACTTTCAGTTGTATGATATATAAAATTGTAACTCAGATTTATGGATTCTGCTTGTATTTTTTTTCTCCTTCAAAGATTTTTTTGAATAAACAACCAAACCCAAGAAAGAAGCTTCTTGTGCCTTGTGCACTGGATCGTCCCAACCCTAATTGTTACGTATGTGCCAGCAAGCCAGAGGTGACTGTTCGACTGAATGTCCACAAAGTGACTGTTCTCACATTACAGGATAAGGTAAGTGCAGACACTGGTTCTCTTCCACAAAGTATGTTCATTTTTCTTTCCTAAAAACAGAAAACCCAGGTTCCCTTCTGCTTTATAGTGTTGGTGTGATAAACTAAAAGCCACATAATTACTCGAAAGATACTGACTACTAAAGTGCGTTGCTCTGATATTCTAGGTTGCTTTACTATCTGAGTTCCTGCTGGTTTTTTGTCTGTGGTTCCAGAGTATGTGCCTCACATGCCAGAAGGGAGTAGATGAATTTGGATGGAATATGCACCATAGGTGGTACAGAGGTGATACAAATTCTTGGCAAACAAGAGACAACTATGTTCCCAGATAGTGTGTAAATTCTCTGTTCTCTGACAAGCAGTATCCTTAAATGGTCTGGTGATCATCCTGATTCTGGTGTGTTAAGTTGGCCTCTTACAGAATTCTGCATTTGTGTACCCGGATTCACCATTTGAGCTCTGGAGTGAGGAAAATGGAAGTTTAGGATTAGGTCTGGTCCTTAGGTTTCTCCTAAATGGGCTAGACGTAGTTTCTTTAATGGCCCAAATGGGTGCCACTTCCCACTTTGGGGATTACTTCAGATTGTTCTCTGATAACATCCATCATCGTGTTTCATATTTATATGACACAGGTGCAGTAGACTCTTGTGGCCCAGTTCTCCCAGAACTGATTAAATGGGACAGATTGATTTGTGCTTGTGTTTTGATGGAGAAGCATGCCCCACCTACTTTCTTAGAAAATAATTGTAGTTTGTATGTATTCATTCTTGAGCTTAAAAGCAATCCCACTATTTGTAGGATAATCAGACCTTTAGAGAATTCGTCCTTTTTTTTAAGAACAGGTAGGATTTTACAGATGATTATCACTCCTGTCTTGAAATTTAAAGAGAGATGGAGGGACACTTGGGTGGCTCAGAGGTTGAGCGTCTGCCTTTGGCTCAGGACGTGATCCCAGTCCAGGGCAAGTCCCGCCTAGGGCTCCCTGTGAGGAACCTGCTTCCCCCTCTGTCTATGTCTCCGCCTCTCTCTCTGTCTGGGTGTTTCGTGAATAAATAAAATCTTTAAAAATGAATGAACGAATGAATGAATTTGAGATGGAACTTGGGAAGCGGAATACTATCAAGTATCAGTTTTTTTTATAAATTTTCCATCTACAAAACGTGCAAATACAGGATTGGTATAGAGACTAAGTGTCTAGCTCAGTACCTGATCTGTAGGGAAGGACAAAATACGAAGGGCCAATCAAGAGTTCACAACTGCCCATTTGGAGCAAGTTTTATCTGAACTTTATCAGTGGTCAAATGTGGAGGTAGAAGGTAGGCAAACATGGGCATGGAGTAATTGGGTGAATTTCTAGTGCTTTCCTGCATGCCCTGGGGTATCTTAAAGAACACCTTTGCCCCTTTCAATGGAAGGGGAAAGTAAGAGCCTTTGTGGAAAAAATGTCAGTTTTTTGTTTTTTTATGATTTTTAGCTATATATATTAATATTTTGAATCTTTTTTCTTTATAGATAGTGAAAGAAAAATTTGCTATGGTAGCACCAGATGTCCAAATTGAAGATGGGAAAGGAACAATCCTAATATCTTCAGAAGAGGGAGAGACAGAAGGTATTAATACATTGCGTTTATTCACTCCCCTCATTGGATGGAAACTGTGTACATGAAGAAGTAACATTAGTTTGTCTGTTTACGGTACACATTACTTGGTATCACAGCTGAAAGGGGCAATATTTGGTCATGGAAGTGCTCTTCCAAGGTGGCACTGCCTTGCTGGGATCACCACATTTTCAGATTTGAGGACTCCCATGTTGTCCGGGTATCTCAGAGACTGTCAGGAACCCCGTGAATGGTTAGGTTTATAGTGACCATGAACAAGGAACCATCTTGCCTGTCTCATGGATCCTGGGAGCTAAATTAGTAATGTGAAGATTGCTCTGGCTATTAAGGTAGGAAGGATAATTTAATGCTATTAGGTGTTTTGTCCAAGAGCAGAGAAGCCTTCATAGCCCGCTATAGAGCAGAAAGTAATGCTGAAAGTCCGTGCCCACTTTTGTTTTAGGCTTTCTTTTTCAAAAGTTCAGGCAGGTCGGGGCACTTAGGTGGCGTGGTCTGTTAAGTGTCTAGTTCTTGTTTTTGGCTCAGGTCATGATCCTGGGGTTGAGGGATCGAGCCTGAGATTATGGGATCCAGCCCTGTATCAGGCTCTGTACTCAGCAGAGTCAGCTTGGGATTCTCTCTCCCTCTGCCCCTCCCACTTGTGTTCTCTGTCTCTCTAAAATAAATAAATAAATTTTCAAAAAAAAAAAAAAACTAGTTTAAACAGGTCATCCTGTTTAATGCATTTGTTGTACAAAGTGCGATGCATTTGATTCTGTTTAAGCTTAGAACTGATAATAATTGGGGATCCCTGGGTGGCTCAGCGGTTTAGTGCCTGCCTTTGGTATAGGGTGTGATCCTGGAGTCCCGGGACCAAGTCCCACATCCAGCTCCCTGCATGGAGCCTGCTTCTCCATCTGCCTGTGTCTGTACCTCTCTCTCTCTCTCTCTCTCTCTCTCTCTCTCTCACACTCTCTCTCTCTCTTTCTATGTGTGTCTCATGAATAAATAAATAAAATCTTAAAAAAAAAAAGAAAAGAACTGATAATAATTATGTCCCCTTCAGACTGCACTGGTCACTTTGATTAGACTTAGCCTAAGTTCCCTTACCTTTTCGGTCACTTTAGCAGCTCATTTCCTTGGGCTACCACTTGAGTTGATTTCACCACATCCACAATTTTATCAGTGTACCATTACTTTGAAAATCTGGGTGTTTTCCCCAAACGTGTGATGTGTGTATTCACACATTTGTTCATTGATTATTTATTCAGGACAGTTTGCCAGATTCCGATGGGGTTATTCAAATGTCGAGCCTTTACATTAAAACTTAGTGTCAGGATTCTTCTTGACTATAGTTTTTTGTCAAGAGCTTGTTCAAGGCCATGTTTTGCATAGGTTTATTCTAAGTATCTGGTTGAATATATTTAACACCGCATTTTAGCCGGCTGTCTTTACTCACAGAAAGTTTGTGACTATTCTCCCCTTGGTTCTCTGGTACTGACCAGCTCTTTCAAGTGCTAGGACTTTAAAGGGTTTTTTTGGTTTTTTTAATCATTTAGAGCACAGCTGGGCAGGTGGGGAGGAACAGACAGAGGTAGTAGAAGGAGAAGCAAAATCCCTGCTGAGCAGGAATCCGGGCATGGGGCTCGATCCCAGGCAAGCCCTTGGGATCATGACCTGAGGCAAAGGCAGATGCTTAACCAACAGCCACCCAAGCACCTTCACAAATGCTAGGACTTTAAAAATGGAAACTGGCCAGGAATCTCAAGTGACTGAACTGGCCCTTCTCCACAAAATACATGTGCTACTGAGGGAGAGAACATATATTCAAATATTTTGTGTCCTTCTGTGTTATAAGTATGGTCCTAGGTGTTTATGATTCAAGAATGAATAAGGAAGACAGTGGTCCCTCTATAGCCTGGAAGGAGAAGAGAGATGATCAAGTGGGTTTAATACAGTCTAACTATAGGAAGAGAGCATATAAGGTAGGAATTGAAGCCTTGTGAGAAGAGGAGAGGGGTCACATGAGAAAGGACTCTGGATCAGTTCTTAGATGGAAAGGTGCTCTGGGCAGAGAAAGGAATGACTGCATTTGGGCAGAATCGGCAGCCTTTATAAATAAACGTGTGAACTAGTGAAACAATTTTGGAATCGCCAGTTACTTGTTTTACTGGAAAGTAGAGTGCGGTGTGGTTGGCAGTGGTGGCACAGCTGGAGAGCTTCCTGTGCCATGCTGGTGACATTGTTTGCCATCCTGTCCCCCAGGGCCATGCTCCCACCAGAGTTTATAAGCAGGGAAGTAATGTGTTATAGGAAGAAAAAAATGAAAGTAGTGAGGGATGTTTACTGAGGCAAAAGCAAATGAAAGAGTTGAAATTTACAGTCAGAGTTCAGGGGCCAGATGAGGAGAAATAGCATTGTTGAGCAGATGAGGATTATCACAGGACTCTGGCTTCAGAGATGATATGCTAATTGACCAGAATAGAACGCATAGTAACTTGCTTCTCTTTCAGACATGTTGCGTCTGAGGAGTTTGTGTTGAGAGGGGAATGTGTGAAAGGGCTTGAAGATTAAGTCTGGGTAGGAGCTATCATTCTCTGAAGGCGTCTCAGGTAGCTTAAAAAGTTAAAATAAGAAAAATCAATCTGTAGGGGTACCCCACTGACTCAGTAGAGCATGCAGTTCTCAATCTCAGAGTCACGAATTTGAGCCCCACATTAGGCATAGAGTTTACTTAAAAAATCTGTAAAATTAGAAACTCAGTAGTTTCTGGGTTTCAGGGTCAAGTAGGGAGGATTCTTTCTAAGATTTTCCTTATAAGCAACAAAAAAAATAAAGCTATTAGATTATATAGAGAATCACATAAATTTAATGATGGATAACTAGAATTTATTTATTTTTATTTTTATTTTTTTTTAAATTTATTTATGATAGTCACACACACACAGACACAGAGAGAGAGAGGCAGAGACATAGGCAGAGGGAGAAGCAGGCTCCATGCACCGGGAGCCTGACGTGGGACTCGATCCCGGGTCTCCAGGATCGCTCCCTGGGCCAAAGGCAGGCGCCAAACTGCTGCGCCACCCAGGGATCCCGATAACTAGAATTTAAAATACAGTCTACTTAGTATGTGCCACACACTACATAGGTCAGCAGGTTCTATACGGTGTGTGTCCTTCACAGAGCAGATGTTTAATAAAGTGCACTCTGGTGATAAGGGGGTGAAATTGAGAGCAAACTGAGGAAGCAGTTTTGTAAATGATACCTGAGTACTTTTACTGGTCCAGGGAGAGGAACATTTGAAT
This sequence comes from Canis lupus baileyi, assembly GCF_048164855.1. Taxonomy (NCBI): domain Eukaryota; kingdom Metazoa; phylum Chordata; class Mammalia; order Carnivora; family Canidae; genus Canis; species Canis lupus. Next base: position 118,339,094 of record NC_132838.1, on the reverse strand, counting down.
AGGCTGGAGAGAAAGGATAATTAAGGCAGAAAGACCCAAGAATAGGGAGGGTGAGGTGGTGGGGACATCAAAAGTTTGGTTCAAGGAATTGTTCTTCATTGAAGTATCTATAAACCATGGAGCAAAGGTTTATTCAGTGCTAGTGGGTGTTAGGGACTGTGCTGCATGAAGCAGAAATATTCACATGAACCAGAAAGGACATGTGGAAGCTGAAACCAGATAGGAGTGATTATTTTTGGGAGGTCCCATAGGCTTGTCGTTGAGAAATGTTGGAAATTCATGTTGAGAAATGGAAATCCATTCAAATCAACAAAGTTGTCTCATATTTCTGAATTTTAAAATTTGCTGAAAAGTAGTTTTTTAAGTTGTTGTGGATAACCTCTCTGCAAGTAGACTATATTTTGAACAACACTAAAAGTTGTCTTTGACTCCTCTAGGAGTCCAGAATAATTTGGTTTGAATGGGAGAATGTTGTCAGAACTTCTTACAGTTTGGTTCTTTTGAAGCAGTTTTAGTAGTTGAGTATTCACTCGGGGCTGAATTTTTAAGTGCCTAATATTTTAGTGGATTACTTTGCTTGGGCCACCATTCAAAAATACACAGAGTGACTTAAATAACAAATTTATTTTCTCATGATGCTGGAGGCTACAGGTTGTAAGATCAAAATGTGCGCAGGTTTGGTTTCTCTTGAGGTCTCCTTGGCTTCTTACAAGGATTCCACTTAGATCGGATTAGGGCCAACCCTTAATAGCCTCATTATAACTTAATTACCTATTCAAAAAGAAGGCACTGTTTCCAAATACTGTCACATTCTGAGGTACTGGGGTTAGGGCTTCAACATAGGAATTTTGAGTGGGTGACACAATTCAGCTTATAATAGGAGTTTAATCTTTTTTAAACTAATGTGACTGCTCCGTGGAAATCTATAACTGAAGTATCTAAATTCCTTTCCAATTTCTTAGCTAATAATCACAAAAAGCTGTCAGAATTTGGAATTAGAAATGGGAGCCGGCTTCAAGCAGATGACTTCCTTCAGGACTACACTTTATTGATCAACATCCTTCATAGGTAGGAACTATTGATATATTTTTAAGTGTAATAAATTATCTGAATATAAAAACGTAAAGTAGAGAAAAAATGTTTTCTTACCGTTAAGCCCTACTCTTCATTTGAAACCACACAATATATTTGCTTATGTTGGCTGCTAAGTTCCCTGATGCTTGACCTATAGAAGAATCTGAGAATTCAGAAACAGAAGGGATAGGCAAAACTAAAATAAAAACTTCAATTATTTTGAAGATTTCTCAGAAGAAAGAAAGAAATCTTTGTCCAGTAAAACAAATATTTCGTTTGTGATCTGTAAGAATAACAAGACATTTTAAGATTATCCTATAGAGATTATTGAATCATTTTTTTTATTTGATTTAATGTCTTGCCCATTTTATAAAAAAGCATTCGTATTCTTGCATTACAGAATGTTTGCATATATATAACACAGTTAAAATACAGATGGTCCTCCATTTTGATGTGGTTAGCTGTTGAATAAGGTGCATTTTTTTTGTGTATGTTCCCGTTGGTACACCTTAACTACACCCTGACTTAGGACTTTTGGATACCATCTAACCAACAGGAAAGGAGTTGCTACCTGCATCCACTTGTTTGGCTAATGTTGCCATCTATGAATTTAAAGAATGTGTAGCTGTTTGGAGGATATCATATTTTATATACTTGGTTTATAAAAAGTATAAATGACAAGAAAGACTGAATGTGAGTTATTGGTAGTAAGTACTGCATTTTACAAAGCTAGGCATGCCTCGTGGCTCAGCTGGTTGAACATCTGCCTTCTGCTTAGGTCATGGTCCCAGGTCCTGGGATTGAGCTCAGCGGGGAGTCTGCTTCTCCTTCTCCCTCTGCCACTCCCCTTGCTTGTGCTCTTTCTCTCTATTAAATAAATAAAAATTTTAAAAGAAAAACGTTTCATAAAGTTAGACAATGGAGTCAAAGACTGATATGGCTTGGGAGTGATCTCTAGCCTCAAACACCATTGGATACCAATGGTGTGCTCGTGTTCAATTATACAAGAAAAAAAAACAATGGAAGGACATGTTACAATAAAATGGAAATATATCAGATGGTGTCTAAAGAGGAGGCATAATTAGGGTTTTTTTTTTATCATATTTTTTAGCTCTCTGGGAACAGAACCCCCCCTTAAAACATGTAAGTCTTTTGCTTGACTTTCATGCATTAAACTTTCATACATGTTTTTGGGAACTCATTATAAAAGCAGGGTGCTGCCCGTAAAGATGGGGGGGAAACCCAGAGTCCATGTAACCGCCCTATTCCTAAAACACCAAATTACTCTGGTCAAGATCGGAGTGGAATATATAGAATCTTTAAACATAGTAGCCGAAGAAATAATGCCTAAAAGATATATTGGGTTGCGGAGTTCTGAATTTCATTTTCTGCTCTACCAGTAAAAGTTACATAATACTGTTTTAAAAATCTTCTTCTTGATCTGAAGGGGCAATGGTACTGGCCATCTGAGAGTTTTGAATTTCACAAAAATTTGTTAACATGCAGTCTAATTTTTATTTTATTAGCTCTTTGAAAATCAGGATCCGTATATTTGGTGTGTACATAGTACATGCACTTAGAGCTTAACAGTGTCTTTCTGGTGTGCCTTTGCTATCCTCTATAGTCATGGTGGTCCAGTTTTACATTGTGTCATTCTTTTACAGTGAGGACCTAGGGAAGGATATTGAATTTGAAGTTGTTGGTGATGCCCCAGAAAAAGTGGGGCCCAAACAAGCTGAAGATGCTGCCAAAAGCATAACTAATGGCAGTGACGATGGAGCTCAGCCTTCCACGTCCACTGGTGAGTCATGGCCCCAGCCAGCCAGCACTTTAATTACCCACCAAGCAAGCAAGTCATTATGTAGAAACAAATGGATCATTTTACAAATAAGACCATAAAACAAATCCACAGGACTGTTAGAGGTGTGTATTGATTTGGCATTGTTTTAATAGAGCTTTGTATGTATGAACCATGAACATATTTAAGTCTAGGGGAAATTCTTATGGAAAATAGGAACTGTTCTTTTTTGTTAGTGGGTTTTTACAACTGGAAATGTTAATGAGTGTACTAGTGCATGAAGACACTTCATCATTTTTCATAGTAGTAGTTTTGGATTTCGTATGCCTGTTTTATTTAGGGGAAACAAATCGATGCATCTGACTATTTTGAGTGAACAGATGCTGTAAATAGAGAATTAAGCATTTCACAGTTTTCTCGGAACTGTTATGACTTTGGTAAAGTACATCAGAGGCTGTTTCCCTGCACAGTCAGTGCTAGTGCTTGGTGCTTTGCTTTGTGCTCAGATTTGGATGTTTCCTATCGACCTGCATCCCACAGCAGCCTCCTTTCATTCTTTACTCAGGAAATTAAATTTCTACTTCTCTGTTTCCATTTCTTTAACCCTGTGTCTTTGGTGTTCTTTGGAATATGGTTGTTCTTGGTTCTTATGTTCTCTGAGAACTTTTTAAAGATAGACTTTGAGACTAGCTAGAGTGTAGTCCACCTATGAGCCATGACCTTTCTTCCCCTCCAAAAATAGAAAAAGTCTTTCATTCTTCTGTAAGGAAGGGACTTTGGTAGTTTTTCAGAAACCATAAATTAAAATGTGCATTCACTGATCCCTTACTGTGGGTTGGTTTGGGAGGCTATAGCAATGAGTAAGATAGGTAGGTACTCTGCTTTTGCTTTGGCGGGGATGGAGGATGGGGTGGGGGTGGTTCATGAAACCAACTGTAGTGTAAGGTTAAGAGCATGCACTGTAGAGCCCACTGTGTGGATTTGAGTCCTGGCCTCATCTTCTGCTATTGTATGACCTTGGGCAAGTCAATCTCTGTACGTCAGTTTCCTTTTCTGGAAAACGGATAATAATGTTATCTTCTTTATAGGGTTGTTGTGATGATTAAATGAGTTGTTATATGCAAAGTGCTCAGAACAGTTCCTGGCACATTGTAAGTGCTATATATATGTTGTTGTTGTTGTTGTTTTATTATTATTATTATTACCACCACTACCAGTATTAGGATATGCACCTTCCCCTTTTCTGTTGGAGAAATAGAAACAAGGAGCTATGATAATTTGAGTTCTATAATGCTTGTTACAGTTTTTTTTGTTTAGATTAGAAAACAAGTAGGTGCTTGTTACAGAAAACATTAAAACAGTACAGAGACGTGTAATGTGTAAAGTGAAGATTCCCTACGGGTGGCCTACCATTCTTAAGTTTGGTATATATTAAAAATGCCAGCTTTTCACTTTCATAAAATATTAGTGAATCACTAGTAACTCCCACTCCACTTTTAACCATTTTTCCCTTTTTTCTGAAATAAGCACAAGAGCAAGATGATGTGCTCATAGTTGATTCAGATGAAGAAGGTCCTTCAAATAATGCTGACATCAGTGAAGAAGAGAGAAGTCGCAAGAGGAAATTAGATGAGAAAGAGAATATCAGTGCAAAGAGGTCCCGCACAGAACACACAGAAGAGCTTGATGATGTGATAGCATTAGATTGAACAGCTGCCTCTAAACAGGACCCTCTTACTGCAGTAGGTCATCTGGGCAGATCCAGGTTATTTGTTACGTCCTTTGTTCCAAAGGGAAAAAATTGACACCAGTGACTCGAAGATGATTCTGCTCCTTTGGAAAGCATTCATTTTGCTAGAACAATTAGAAACATTGCGGTATGCGGTATTGAAAGTAGGAATATAGTTTTAAAGCCCTTTGAACAAAGTGTGTGCATAACCAGTCATGAGATGAAACAACACAATGCATGTTGCCTTTTTAATGTAAATACCCTTAGGTATCATTTAACAGTTTTAAAATATTGTGGTTTAGTAAAGTTGATACCTGGTTATAAATATTATGCCTTTATTTTTGGTTAGAAGAAGAATTATTTTTAGCCTAGATCTAACCATTTTTCATACTCTTAACTGACTGAAACAGATTCAAAGAAGTATCAAGTGCTATGCATTGAAACGTGTTTTTAAATGTTACCTGGCACTATGTATATTAATGTAAAACAATGTTAATTTACTCAAGTTTTCAGCTTGTACTGCCTGGTGTGTCTGTGTAAGAAGCCAATTTTGTGTATTGTTACAGTTTCAGGTTATTTATATTTGATGTTTTGTAGAACTCAAATACGACTATACTGTACTTATGGACCAAATAAATGGCATCTGCATACTTGTTATACATGCCTGCATAGTTCACGTTTCTGCTGCCTTAGTGGGTTTATATATTACTGCAGGCATGCTAAATTCTTTCCTTCTAAAAACTTAACTCCTAATGGATATGAAGGTTAAATGATCTCCACTGTTTGCCATAGATGAGTACTTTCTAAAATAAAACTTTAAATGGCAGTGTTGCTTTTTAGGTTTGGATTGTAAACAACTGGCCTTCTGTTGAGAACATTAAGTGATCTTTGCCCAGCCCCAGGAACTTAGAACCTTGGATTTGAGATTCCAGAGCAGGGGAGAGTCTTCTTCTACAGTCTTCTCTGGGTTGCCCCTCCCCACCCCACCCCACCCTCAATTCATCAGAGTCCCTTCTTGAGTATGTACCATTTAGGGCCCAACTCCAGCCTACATATGTGGCCAGACCAGTGCTGGATGGATCAGCATCCCTGTCTCTGCCGCTGGCCTCAGAGGACCTTGGCCCTTAGGGGGTACTCTCCTCACACAGATGTGCCTTGAGTTTTTAGATAACAGAAACCCCTGGAGTTGTTTTCCCCCATTCTATACCCCAACCTTCGGTGGTTTTGGCTGCAGTCGATTAAATTTCAAGTTATTGGTTCATCATTTTGTTCTCCTTTGTATAGTTCTTACTCTGCCATCTAGGTTATTAACTCTTACTCCTTGTTTTGTATCATTTGTAAATTCAGCATGTAATCAAAGCCTTCAGAAAAATCATGTTGAACAAGACTCCGCCCTCAGGAGCCTGCCGGTTGATGCCTGCAGGATGGACTGACTTCCAGCCTTCAGATACAGCACTGAGCTAGCTGAATCCCACCTACAACTGTATGAGTGTATGAGGTTCTCTTTGCCTTTAGAGTCTTACAAGATGTTCCATTTTCCTCCAGGCGAAAAAAAAGTCTCAAAATTATAAAACTATGTAACAGACAATAATGAAATATTCTGGAAATCCACCTCTCAGAAATGTTTTGGTTAACTGGTTGGTCACTGGTGATCATGTTCAATTTTGAAATTCCATTCCTAAAACCTCATACGACCCTTTTAGACTTCATTATCAATGTATTTTTCCAGCATTTTATATATTTCTTTTATTCTTTTCCATTTATATGTACATGGCAGTAAGTGCCAGTTTGACCTGTAGAGTGAGGTTTCTGTTTTGGGAGACCAGTGGTTTTTTTTTTTCTTTTTTTCTTTTTTTTTTAACCTCTGCAACAACTCTTATAACTACCTTTTCCAGCAGGTTCTGTCCATTTTGTACCTGTTTCTATAAAATCAGGGTTTATCAGCAAGGCTGGTCCAATGCAAGGGACCCAGTAGACTGAGCAGATCCAAGCTGCCTCCACACCCCTGGAGCATGGAGACACTTTAGATGTGGCCTGGTATTGGTGGTTCTCCTGTGCAAGTTGTCTTCTCAGTTGGGGAGCTAGATGCAGAACTCGTCAGGGGCCTTTCCCCAGCAGCTCTGTCCTGAAATACAGTCTGAAAACCATCTTCCAGCCTTAATGGGAACGGTCTGGTGATTCAGGTTTACCATCTAGTCTATTGTCCCAAAGATCAGTCCGCATACTGCATACTTGGCATGCATGAGAGGACTTGGTGTTTTAACATACAGCCTGACCCTTTAAATAACCAAGCAGACATTAGTGGATGCCAAAACCTTTCATAAAAAGTTGTTGAGGAACAGAATCTTTACGGTGCTCAAGTGTTGCTGTACAGAGAACTCGCAGAAGGGGAAAAAAAAAATCAGCTTTTGACCATGTGCTGGTCTTGTCACCACTGTAATCGCCTACTCAGACCTGGCATCAGGAACGGGACAACGGGACGTGTGCTTCCCAATGAGATGATAGACTCAGTCAGCAGCATGGAGACAAAAACCATGTTAACCTGAACCTAATGCAGCTTCTAGACCTAACTTCCAGCTGGCAGGAAATGGGGGGGGGGGTGGTAAGAGGAGCAAGCTAAACATTAGGAAGAAACGGACAAGTACAGAATACGGGATGTTCTCGAACTCAAGTTCAACATACGTGACTTTAGCAATTCTTGTGACAATTGGAAATGGGATATGGTGGTCATGAAAGTATTTTTTTAGGTATGGTAACGTCCTTGTACTTTTGTAGGCCAGTGTCTATTCTTCGAATATTAGGGATGAAGCTTCATAACAACTTTTAAATGGCTCAGCAAAATACACAATACAGGAAGAAAAAGATGAAGTTACCCATTTATTGAATCTAGGTGGAGCCTACATATGTTCATTGTACTATCCAACTTTTCTCTGAAAGCCTTCGTAATAAAAGTGGAGAGAGAGATATATATAGTCTGTATTTTCATTCTGTGCCTATGTGACTTTCAAGTTTTGTAATGAATATATCCTATGATTTAAATCAGAAAGGCAATAAAGATTATTAAAAATATAAGTTGGCATGAAAAAGTGTTGCAGTGATTCCTGGGTCCAAGATTGATGAAGTCCGCTTTGTTCATTCTTGTTGCTAGGCTGTGATTTAGGAAGAATTCTCTTTCATTTGATCCTCCAGAGAACTCAGATGAGAGCCAAGTTGCTCCCAGTAGATTAATGGTTCACTTAGAAGTTCCAGAAAACATTTGGTTCATAATAGATGTTCCTGTTCCTGGAAATTGCCCATGGGTGGCACACATGTCTAAGTGGACTTGCTCTGTGGCCAAAGAACATTGGCAGATGTAAGCTTCCTACTAGCCTTTTGTAACGTACAGAAGAAAATAGAAACTTAAAAGGAAGTAAAGGAAAACCCAAATCAGGGGAGAAAATGTGACAGATGTTTCTAGTCACTGTGACTTGGGAAAGGAGTAAAGGCCTGGAATCTCCATTTGACCATTTGCAGGAGGATATATTTAGAGAAGTATTTTTATAGACCCTTTCATGCTGGGAATACATTATTTGCATTCTGCACACAGAACTTTTTTCCCCTGCATCTAATTTAAAATAAATTCCAGCCAAAAGTTTGAGAAATTTTTGAACTGTTCTCAATAAAAAAGATCATCTGAGTTGAACTACAGAACTGTGATGATGCTGTGCAGTTTGACTATCCTGAAGATATGTTTTCCTGATAAAATAACATTTTTGGGGGGTTTTGCTGAATATCTGACTCAGCTTTACAAACTCTAAATCTGGGGCATGTGGGTGGCTCAGTGAGCGTCTGCCTGTGGCTCAGGTCGTGACCCTGGGGGTCCGGCATCGAGTCCCACATCAGCCTCCCTGCACAGAGCCTGCCTCTCCCTCTGCCTGTGTGTCTGCCTTGTTTGTGTCTCATGAATAAATCTCTTTAAAAAATTAAAACTTTCCTAAGAAAAATTAAAAAATAAATAAAAATTAAAAATTAAAACTTTCAATCTTGCAGCAAGTGATGACTTACGCAGGAAAGGGCTCTGAGGAAAATTTTACTAGAAGTACAAGTGCTCCAAGTAGGTCCCTCGGGCTTTTACTTTGAAACACACCAACAGTTCACGTTCTCTGTCCCAGAAAAGTGTACTCCTTGTGCACGCTGTCATTCACTTGTCCTATAAACGTGTACTGCATCCCTACTCTGCACTATGCTACACTTAGAAGACCTTGCCAACCTCGCCGGCCTGGGTAGAAATCTTTGAAAGCAGTAAGACACTAAGGGCTGGTGTTCACAGAAACTTCTTACCTACGCAGCAAGAGGTGGTGGTGGGATGGGGTTCCCGTGTGTTGTCCGGCTTCCCAGTTGCTCCTGTCAACTTCTAGCAGCACTAAAAATCATGAACACCCAACTTCCTGCTCAAAAATGTGCTAATGGACGCCTGGGTGGCTCAGCAGTTGAGCATCTTCCTTTGGCTCAGGGCGTGATCCCGGGGTTCGGGGATGGGGTCCTGCATCGGGTTCCCTGCAGGGAGCCTGCTTCTCCCTCTGCCTGTGTCTCTGCCTCTCTCTTTGTGTCTCTCATGAATAAGTAAAATGTTTACCAAAAAATATAACAAATCTGTACGAAGCAGCATCCCCAAATGTCCTGGCCCATGGAACTGCAGATGGCTGGGAGTTGGCCCCGGACAAAGTTTGTGTACAAATTCCCTTTCCTGGAAGCAGGGCAAGATAGTAAAGTAAAGGTCATTCCAAGGTGGCCACTTTCTCCCCGATGAAGGAAGCAAGCTGTAATCATCGGATCCTAACCCTGATTGTTAGATTGGGGAGCCAAGCCTGTCCATGGTTTCAGCTGTCAATGCTTTGACCCTCCTGTGTCCCTGAAGGGGATACCAGGACCAGGGGAAATTGGTGGATGCAAGTCTGGTTGAAAGAGCCGGGCCTCCAAGGAGAAGATGGAAAAATCCCTTTAGGCACAGCTCCCAGTAAGATGTCCTGCCAGGAGAGGAGCATCACAAAGAACACACCTTGGGTCTGCGTGGGAAGACTGGCTCTTAGGAGCTGAGCCCGAGAGGTACGGGTGGCCTTCCCCACTGCTCTCCCCAGGAAGCACTATTTTATGAGGGTAAAGATCGTTGCAGGCTGGAGAGAGAGAGGAGTGGATCCCAGAAACTCCTCCACGGGGAGTTTGGCCATGTGCCGCCATCCCTCTTCCCTAGGAACCCAAGTTCAACAGCCACACCTGATTGGCATCTGAGTGTGTCCTAAGACTGGGGAAACTCCTGACTTGTGTGCATAATGGGGGTCCAGACAATACAGACACTACAGGGGGTCTGAGGGAGACAGGAGGGGGGATCTTGAAGTCCCCGTTAGTGTAGACCTTCTGTGTAGGATCGGCCTCTGGGGAATTGGAAGGAAAAGACTACGGTTTAGGACTTGGTGTGAAACTAGACTGAACATGCCCTGAGTGTGTCCCCATCCCCAGAGCATGGGATGAGAGACAGAACCCCACAACTGTGTCGTGAACCGGCTCCTACTAGCTTCGGAGAGGTGATTATACTCCTTTCTTCCCCACTCCACGCAGTAACCCGCTTGAAATTGCCCACGGTGGTACTGCTGAATGCTACAAACCGGGGCTCCCGGTTGGTACGATTCTCCCCAAGAGCACTGGTTGTTGAACAGCTCTCAGCGCACCCCGGGCCCAGGAAGGAAGAGGCCGCAGAGAGAGGGGAACGCGGGGAACATCCCTACGTCGGTGGAGGGCGGAGAGGGCCTTAGCGGAGGTGGGAGCGAGAAAGCAGACATTTCAGATGGTTTGTGGGCATTCGTTATCAATTAATTAATTAATTACCATTAGAGCAGGCAATGTGTGTCGCTGACTCCAACACGCTGCTGAAGTCTGGTTGAAGGCTCTGGTTGGGCAGGTGGGGATGAAAGGGTTAAGAACTACCTGTGAGGGCGGAGAGGTCCTTCGCAGCAGGCCAGACGTCCTGGGACTGGATAGACTACGTCAAGAGGAGGAGAAACACTTGTGCTTGCGTCACCGTCTGCAGTTTGGACGCCTTCCCCAGAACAGTCTCGAGCATCGCTGCGCATAAGAGCGCTTTGGTTTGTTGATGACACTAAGACCGCGGAATCGCTCCTGCTGACGGGAGGCACCCACTACCCTCGCGCGGTGACACGCACGCCCGCCGGGCCACAGTCTTGCCAATGCTCCCATTTTTAAATAGTAGGTAATGTGCTGGGTGACAGGCGATGTTGCATTGGCCATTTTAATTTGCTGGTCTTCGAGCGGAGATCATTTCTCATGGGATGGCTCCTCTGGGTGTTTGCTCCCCCAAAACGCTTGCGTCCACCTGCACCTGCCCCCACCCCCAGCTCGGCTGCCTCGCACCGTCGAGGCCCGAGGTCCCCCCTGGTCAGGCTGCGCCACCACCGTCCCCACCCAGGCTCCCTGCCTCCCCGACCTTCCTGAAACTCTCTGAGCCTTTGGGGGGGCGGTTCCTGCCAAAGAGAGAAACCCTTCCCCACTCGAGTGGTTTTCCTGGGGCCACAGCAGGTCGCGCGCGGCGGGTGACGTTCGCTCTTCCCTACGAGCTGTTTGAAATACACCACAAGGGCTTTGTAGCTTGTGCCTCGTTCGCCTCCCTCCCCCCGGCGAGGTCCCCGGGGCTCCACCGTGTCCCAGGGCCTGCCTCCTTGGCGCCCCCCAAAGGCTCTGAGGGCAGCTGGGGGGAGAAGGGGGTGCCCCCCCCCGCCCCGCCTGTGGCCCCCGCCTCTGGGCTCCCCGCCCCCGCGGAGCTTGAGGCTGCTTCCGGCCTGCCTGGGGGTGGGGGGGGGTGTGAGGGTGGGTGAGGGGGTGTGGTGGGGTGAGGGGGTGAGGGGGGGTGCGGGTAAGTGGGGGTGAAGGGGGTGGGGGTAAGGGGATGAAGGGGGTGGGGGTGTGGGTGGGGGTGAGGGGTTGGGGGTGAGGGTGTGTGTGGGGGTGAGGGGGGATGGGGTGGGGATGGGGTGAGGGCGCGGAGCTTGAGGCTGCTTCCGGCCTGCCTGGGGGTGGGGGTGGGGGTGTGAGGGTGGGTGAGGGCATGGATGTGGGGGTGAGGGGGGCTGACGGTGTGTGTAGGAGGTGGGGGTGTGGGGGTGAACGGGGTGGGGGTAAGGGGATGAAGGGAGTGTGGGTGGGGGTGAGGGGTTGGGGGTGAGGGTGGGTGGGGTGGGGGTGGGGTGGGGGGGTGAGGGTGTGGGGGTTGAGGGTGGGTGGGGGTAGGTGGGGGTGAGGGGGGTTGGGGGTAGGTGGGGGTGAAGGGGGTGGGGGTACGGGTGGAAGTGAGGGTGGGGTGGCGGTGGGGACCCTGCGCACAGCGGCCCCCACGGGCCCGGCCTCCAGCCCCCCTCCCACCCCCACCCCCCGCCCCCACCCCCCGCCCGGGGCCGCTGCGCCGCCAGGGGTCCGTCGAGGGCCCGGGGTCCTCCGGGGTCCGGGGGCGGCCGGCGCCGGCGAGGCGGAGGGGCCGTCGGTGGCCGCAGCGCGCAGCCCGGAGCCCGGAGCCCGGAGCCCGGAGCCCGCCCGCCGCCGCCGCCGCCGCCGCCGCCGCCACTCCCCCCGCATTCCACAGGCCGCAGCGCCGTGTCCTTCCTCGCATTCCTCCCCCACAAAGGAGTCCCTCCGCCCCGCGGCCGCCGGGGAGGGCGCGGCCCGGGCTCGCAGCGCGCCTCCCGCCGCCGCCGCCGCCGCCGCGCGCGCCTCCCCGCGGAGCCCGCGGCCCCCGGAGCGACCCCGGCCCGCGCGCGCCCCGCCCCGCCCCGCGCCCAGGGCTCCCGGGGCGGGCTCCGGGCTCGGGGCGGACGATGCGGCGGCGCGGCCGGAGCGGCGGCGGGAAGCGGAGGCGGAGGTGACGCGCCGGGGCCGCGGGCCGGGCCATGCAGCGCTCCCGGGCGGCCGCGGACCAGGCGGCCCTGCTCCTGGCCGGGCTGGCCCTGCGGGAGCCCGAGCCCGGCGGCGCCTCCCCGGGCCGGGGGCGGTGGGGGCCGGGGCCGGGGCCGGGGCCGGGGCCGGGGGACGAGGCGGCGCCCAAGCCGGGCCGCAGGGGGAAGGGCGGCGGCGGCCCCGAGCGAGGCCCGCGGCGCACGGCAGCCGCCGAGCTCCCGGCGCAGCCCGCGAGCAGCCCGAGGGCCAGCCTGGCGGCCTCCGACGGCGGCAGCGCGCGCTCCAGCGGCATCAGCCTGGGCTTCGACCAGCGCCACGGCAGCCCGCGCTGCGGCCGCCCGGACCCGCGCCCCGGCCCCGGCCCCGGCCCCGGCCCCGGCCCCGGCCCCGGCCCCGGGCCGCCGTCGGGGGGCAGCGCGCGCTCCAGCGTGTCCAGCCTCGGCTCCCGCGGCTCGGCCGGCGCCTACGCCGACCTGCTCCCGCCCGGCGCCGGGCCCGCGCCCGCCCGCTCCCCGGAGCCCGCGCCGCCCGCCGCCTTCCCGCTGCCCGCGCTGCAGCTGCCCGCGGCCCGGGACGGCGGCCCGAGCGCGGCCGAGCGGAGGCTGGAGGCGCTGACCCGCGAGCTGGAGCGGGCGCTGGAGGCGCGCACGGCGCGGGACTACTTCGGTGAGCGGCGGGCGGCGCGCCGTCGGGGCGGGGGGAGGCCGGGGAGGGGGACCCGCGGACCGGGGGGGCAGGCCCGGGGGGACCCGCGGAGGCCGGGGAGGAAGGCCCGGGGGCGGGGGGGGGGCCGCGGCGGCGCCCGCCGTTCCCGGGGTAGGTCGTGGCCGGGAACGGATCGTGCCTCCGTAGCCCTCAGCGCGGGCCTCTGCTCGGCCTGCACCCCGCCAGCCCCAGCCGGGTTGGGGACCCTGGCCCGCATCCCCAGGCTGACCCTGGCCCGCATCCCCAGGCTGACCCTGGCCCGCATCCCCCAGGCCGACCCTGGCCCGCCTCCCCCAGGCCGACCCTGGCCCGCCTCCCCCAGGCCGACCCTGGCCCGCCTCCCCAGGCCGACCCTGGCCCGCATCCCCCAGGCCGACCCTGGCCCGCCTCCCCCAGGCCGACCCTGGCCCGCCTCCCCCAGGCCGACCCTGGCCCGCCTCCCCCAGGCCGACCCTGGCCCGCCTCCCCCAGGCCGACCCTGGCCCGCCTCCGCAGGCCGACCCTGGCCCCCATCCCCCAGGCTGACCCTGGCCCCCATCCCCCAGGCTGACCCTGGCCCGCCTCCCCAGGCCGACCCTGGCCCGCATCCCCCAGGCCGACCCTGGCCCGCCTCCCCCAGGCCGACCCTGGCCCGCATCCCCCAGGCCGACCCTGGCCCGCATCCCCCAGGCCGACCCTGGCCCGCCTCCCCCAGGCCGACCCTGGCCCGCCTCCCCCAGGCCGACCCTGGCCCGCCTCCCCCAGGCCGACCCTGGCCCGCCTCCCCCAGGCCGACCCTGGCCCGCCTCCCCCAGGCCGACCCTGGCCCGCCTCCGCAGGCCGACCCTGGCCCCCATCCCCCAGGCTGACCCTGGCCCCCATCCCCCAGGCTGACCCTGGCCCGCCTCCCCCAGGCTGACCCTGGCCCGCCTCCCCCAGGCTGACCCTGGCCCGCCTCCCCCAGGCTGACCCTGGCCCGCCTCCCCCAGGCCGACCCTGGCCCCCATCCCCCAGGCCGACCCTGGCCCCCATCCCCCAGGCTGACCCTGGCCCCCATCCCCCAAGCTGACCCTGGCCCGCCTCCCCCAGGCCGACCCTGGCCCCCATCCCCCAGGCTGACCCTGGCCCGCCTCCCCCAGGCTGACCCTGGCCCGCGATCCCTAGTTCCTTGGAGACCTCGTAGGACCCTCCCTGCGTCGCTGAGAGGGAAGCAGGAAGACGAGGCACCTGGCCGGGGGTGGGGGGTGGGGGGGTTCTCACGCCCAGGGAACTCCGCGCCCCATCCGTGTGCTTCGTGCGTTCGCTCCCGCGGGCAGCTCAGGACCGCCCCGAGCTGGATCTCGACACAGGAGGGTGTGTAGGGGCCAGGCCAGGCCTGGGGGGCAGTCCAGGCGGAGGAAGAGTGTGAGCCGGGGAGGCGGGGAGCCCTGCGCTGCACCCCTGGCTCCCAGGGTGGCCGCCTGGGAGGGCCCAGGTGTTCAAGGGAGTGACTGGGCCACGGGTGGGTGGCCTTTGGGAGGGGGCGCCAGGAAGGGTTTCAGGCCCTCCGGGGGGGTGGGGCGTTAGGGTGAGAATCTGCAGTTTGGTAGGTCTTGTGGCTGCTGTCAGGTGGCCTTGGGGGCACAGAGATGGGCGAGGGAGCTGTCGCCTCTCATGCAGGGCAGGTGCACCCGGGGGAGGGGGGGGTCTTCTGGAGAGAATGACTCCGGTGCTCTGGTCTCCTGTCCCCCCCTGCAGGGCCCCGGGCGGGGTGGGTGCTGCAGGGCCTCTGCAGCTGCTGATGGCATCTTTGTGTGAAGCGAGGTGGCCGGACCCAAGCAGGTGGTGGGACGGTGGAGGGCGGGTGGCCCGAGACCTCAGAGGCCGGTGGTCATCCTCTCTAAAGGGCCCCGAGGGGTGGGAGGCGAGTGATGCTAGATCTTTTTTTGATTTTGTTTTTTTCCCCAAGGGAAGCCAGATCTAGGGAACATTTTCCTAATTTCGAAAAACTCGGGCAACTATCGGCTTGAATTGCTGATGACTTAGTGCTGATACTTGGCCTTCTGGAGCTCTAAAAGGTGGCTCTTTCACACACTCCACCTTGAAGAACGCAAAGTTCTGCAAAAGGAAGCGTGCAGGTAGCGTGAGCTCAAGCCGTGTGCGGGAGTCCACCCCCGCAGGGTGTTTCTTCCTCTCCTGCCGTCCCCCCTTCTCCGGGGCCCTGACGCTCACTGACCTCCTGGGCCTTCTCTCCATTCATTTACATCTTTAGAACTTTCCCGTCTCTCCTCACAGAGTTCCGCGGCCCTTAGCCAGCCAACAGCCTCAAGCTTCCAGAACCTTTTTTTTTTTTTTTTTTCTTTTTCCAGAATCTTTTTAACTTGGGCCACCTCCCTCCCTCCCTCCTCTGGAGCCACCACGGCCTCCCAGGGCCACACTCTGTTTTTGCTTCGCTGAGACGGCCACCTGGTCTCCCTGGTGCCTCAGTTTCCTCAAATGACCTCTGCTCTGCAGAACCCCGACCCCCAGTCAGTGCCCCAGCACCCTTTTTTGCTGCTACACCGGCTGGCGGGGTGCTGGTCTTGAACCTCTGTGATCTGGGCACCACCCGTCGCGTGGCCCTAAGCCTTGGTTGGATCCCACTTTTATTCCCTCAGTCATCTTCGTGCCCTTCTGGCTCCTGCACTTGCCTTGTGCTTTGCTGCAAAACTTGAGGTCGGCACATGCAGGCGGCCTGGTACCCTCAGGGTGTCAAGTCCGCGTCCAGATCTGAGGACCAGGGTCATTCCGCCTCCAACCCCACCTCCTCCATCTTCGGCTCTCCTCTTTCCATTGGTCTTTTTCTTTGGTTGTAAGTATATCAAGGGTCTTTCATTAAAAGAAAAAGGGGAGAAAGAAGCAAACCCACCCCTGCGTGGCCACCACGTCTCGCTGGCGTGCTCACCTCCTCCCATCGCCACACCTGGTTGGCACTGCCTTGCTCACCTGCCCCCCTTCAGGCTCAGCTCTCTGTCCCCCCTCACGGGACCGAGCCAGCTCTTGCATAGGACCCTGGTGACGCCCTGGCCCCGCCGGCGTTTGCCAGGCCTGGTCTCACCATCCCATTGGTAGAGTCCACCCTCTTCAAAATGCTGCGCTCCCTGAGTTTTGTGGAGACTGTGCACTTGGTTCTCCTCCTTTGGTGTCCTTTTTTTTTTTCTTATTCATGAGACACACAGAGAGAAAGAGGGAGAGACAGAGGCAGAGGGAGAAGCAGGCTCCCTGCGGGGAGCCCGATGCGGGACTCGATCCCGGGACCCCCGGATCATGCCCCAGGCTGAAGGCAGGTGCTCAACCGCTGAGCCACCCCAGCGTCCCTTCGGTGTCTTTTTATGAAAGTGATGCAAGCGCATATTTAGAAAAAACCCAAACCGGAGCAAACACTAGTCATACAAAGTCACAGCCTCCTGCGCTGCTTCCACGGCCTGGGGACTCTCGCTCTTCAGAGTGGCCTCTGGTAACGTAGGAAGCGCCCGGCGGGGCTCCCAGAGCCCGGGGACAAGAGCTAGGGGCAGGGCCTGGGTCATTTTCACTTTAGAAGGAGAAGCGGTGGGCTGTTGGGGGCCAGGCTGCAGGACACCCTGGACGTGGCCTTTGGGAGGAGAATTGGGGACTTGCGTCAGGCCCGGGGAGGGGGGCCCGAGAGGAGGGAATGGAGCCAAAACGGGAGAACAGAGGAGCTGCGATTGAGAGTCGGAGGGAAAAAAAAAAAAAAAAAAGAGAGAGTCGGAGGGACCCGCGCACCCTGGACACCCCGAGCGGGCCCGGGGGCGAGAGCAGGTGGGGCGCGGGGGCGGGGGGCGTGGAGCCGCGTGTGGAGCCCCACGGGCCTGCTGTGTCCTCTCCTGCGTTTTCCAAACCTCCAAGTCAGCAGTTGAGGTCCCGGGGTGACCTTTCACGGACGGATCTCGGTTTCCAGCTTCTTTTGAAAATCCTGACCCGTTAGCGGTTCTGGGCCTGCGTTCCCCCAGCAGCCGGGCGTGGCGGGGACCCCGGCGGCTCTGTTCTCCGGCCCCCTGGGCCCCCTGGGTCCCCCCTGGGCCGTCAGCCTCCCTTACGTTCCGGCCCGGGGAGGCCAGGCCCGGGAGCCCCCAGTAGAGCTGGGGCCGGGGTGCGCCAGGCCCCCGACGCCGCAGAGGAGGAGCCGGCGGCCCCCAGCAGCATCGGGCCGGGAGGTCCGCGGTCGGGACGCGGCCACCCCGGGCGGCGGGACGGGGACAGGCGCAACCGTGGCTGATGTCACCACCCCAGAGCTCTGGGGGAGACCGGAGGGAGAGCGTGAGGGCAGCGCGTCCTGGAGCACCCGGGAGATTAGGGTCTAGAAGGCCCGGGGAGCCCGTCTCCCGGCTCTGGGAGGGATGGGACACCCCGGGCGCTGAAGGGAACTTCGGACTTCAGGCTGGGCGCCCCGTTCTGGGTCCCAGGAGTCCCCCGGGACCAGTGCCTGGCTTCGTCCTGCCATTGCTGGTCACCTTTTTCCTTACCACGCACCCCTGACTGCTGGGCACCCCGGCCTGTGCTGCTAGAGGCGCGTCCCTCATCCCACCCAGTAATCCCAGGTGGCACCTTCCTCCCCAATTTCGTCCAGACCTTAGCTCAAATGTCACCCTGGCACTGGGGCCTTCTCCGTCATCCTATTGAAAGCTCACACGCTCAGATATATACTTCATCAGCCTTACGTCCCCCCACAGCGCTTGTCTCCACTGGAGATACCGCTTACCTGTGGTCACCCGTCCCCCGTGACCCCCCTCCCCGGCATAGAGGCTCCTCGAGCCCGGGGACTTCCCTGGTGCGTGGCCGGATCTCCAGCCCCTAAACCGTGGGACATGTGACAGGCCAGCAGTGTCGCTGTGCTGATGTGGGACTCAATCCTGGGTCTCCAGGATCACACCCTGGGCTGAAGGCAGATGCTCACCCACGGAGCCACCCAGGTGTCCCTTCTTTCTGGCTCATAGACAGCAGGAAGGATTTTCTATCAATCCAAGACTCTGGTCACTGGTGAAGGGGCTCAGAATGACTCTCAAGTATAAACGTGTCACTCGTGGGGCCCCCTGGGTGACTCAGTCAGTTAAATGTCTGTCTTCGGCTCAGGTCATGATTCCAGGGTCCTGGGATCGAGCCTGGCATCGGGCTCCCTGCTCAGAGGAGAGTCGGTCTCTCCCTCTCCCCCTGCTCGGGCTCTCCTGCCCCTCAAATAAATAAATAAAATCTTTATTAAAAATGTCCTTACTATTTTTAAAGATTACTTATTTATTTATTGGGAGAGAGCGTGTGTTTGAGGGTGCATGTGAGCAGGGGAAGGGGCAGAGGGAGGGAGAGACGCTCAAGCAGGCTCTGAGCTGAGCAGGGAGCCCGACGTGGGGCTCGATCTCCCCACCCTGAGATCACAACCAAGAGTCAGATGCTGAGCCGACTGAGCCACCCAGGCGTCCTGCGTGTCGTTGGTATTTTGATGCCAAGGGCGGTGCTGGGGACTCTGCTTACTTCTTTGAATCTCAAAGAGCAGCAGACACAAACCCAGGACACCCTCGTGGTTCCCACGTTAGCTGTTAGCTGTTAGTACCTGAGCGATGGAGGCCTTGGGAAGCTCATTGGCCCCAGGTGAGGCAGCCTTAGGTCGGGGGCTGACCTCTCCTGCTTCTCTCCCGTAGGCATTTGCATCAAGTGCGGGCTTGGCATCTATGGAGCGAGGCAGGCCTGCCAGGCCATGGGGAGCCTCTATCACACGGATTGCTTCACCTGTGACTCCTGTGGTAGGTGACCTCTTCCTCGGCCCTCTGACACCTAAGTGCCCAGCACCTGCCACCAGCTCTGGCCCAGGTGGAGTGTGGAGGAGGCTGAGTTGTGGCCCCTCTCCTTCTGGGCCTGGCCTGCTTGGGAGGTCCAGGCCCCCGGGGAGATCCGCTGGGCCCTGGGGAGGGAGGTGTGGAACCAGGAGGGGAGCCCTGTGCCGCCAGAGGGAAAGGCTGCCCCTCGGGCCCTTGGCCTTGGGGCCCCATGTCTCCTGGCTGCCTGGGTGGGGTGCGTGGTGCTAGAACTGTGCTTCCTGCCTGGGCGTGGGGCTGCTATTTCTTTTCCCTGCAGTTTACTTATTGTTTTTCTCCCAAGTATCAACTAAAATGTTATAATTTAACCTAGACGAAATTCTAAAAAGAAAAAAGTAGCTATTATCCAACCAACCTAATAAATCTTCACTCTTGATTCCACCCCCTTTTCTTCAAGCTTTGCCCCGAAGCAAATATCTTTCATTTATTGATACTAAGCACTTTAATATTTTATGTTACAGGAGTGTAGTACACGCACAGTGTTAAGTCAGAGTGTCCTGAGAAGCTGTTTTTGCCATAGCAGAAACCACTCCTCTTTCCATTTCTGGTCCCATTCCCCAGAGGCAACTGCTTGGTACTTTTTTTTTTTTTTTTTAGCAGTTTCTAGAATCTAGTACACATCCCTGCATCTGTAACAATCATACACTGCTGTCTCTTTTTCTTTTTTAAAAAAGATTTTATTTATTTCTTTATTCAGAGAGTGCGGGTGGGGATGTGCCATTTTCAGACTTATTTTTGCTTTGACAGATGAGGAACAGGTTCTTACACTGCCCACTTCTCTTCCTTCCAGTTTTCTGAGTGTAATTCCATCATAAGTTGTGGTCAAGGGACGCCTGGGTGGCTCAGTGGTTGAGCATCTGCCTTCAGCTCAGTCATGATCCCGGGATCCTGGGATCGAGTCCTGTGTCAGGCTCCATGCGAGGAGCCTGCTTCTCCCTCTGCCTGTCTCTGCCTCTCTCTCTCTCTGGGTCTCTCATGAACAAATAAATAAAATCTTTAAAAAAATTAAATTAAATAAATAAGTTGTGATTAAGTCAATAAGCCAGGTTTATGTTACTTTGAGTATTTAAAAATTCACGGCAGAGCCAAAAATTATACTGTGATCACATTCTGTAGTTTTTTACGTTTCCTTTTTTTTTTTTTTCCTTTTTTAACCTTTTCTTTCCCTTGTATTGGCTTGTTTCATCCTATCTTTGTCCCTCCACCTCCTTCCCCAGGCCCCATTATATAAGGCATCCTACTGAATTTCCACTGGGAGGCCCTCTGGACCCCTGTGGAGTGCCCATTCATTGCTTTGCCCTGTTGTATCCTCCCTGCATTGAATCCACTCTTTCCTGGAAGCTTTTAGCTGGGGAGAACAGAGATGCTGCTGAGGAGGCTTAAACTCAGAATATTTTTTGGCTCCCTGAACTGGGAACCCAGAGATAAGGGCTGGCTTCAGGTTGTGATTGATCTAGTGGCTCAGGCCCTATGAGAAGCTTGGCTCGGTTTCTCTTGGGTTTGGCTTTTGCCTTGGGGCAGCTTTTTTTAGGGTGGTGAAATGTCTGAGGCAGCTTGAGACTTCCATTGGTGCCCCGCTGGTCTGGAGGAAGAGGGGACATCTGTTCCGGTCACATTTTTGGAAATTTCTTTTCCAGAAAGCACCTAGCAAATATCTCTTTGTATGTCATTGGCCAGAGCATCTCACACATCCATTCCTGAGCCAGTCTTTTTGGCGGTGGGGAGTGTGATGATTGATTGACCGACTTGCCTGCGTCTCTGAGTAATACCGTAATAAGGGAGGAGGAGTTATCTTTATACTAATCAAGCCCATCGAGGGATAAGGGGAGTGGATTCAGGCTTCCCTTGAAGGAACCAGGCTGTGTGAGGTAAGGCTGGCTACTGAACAACGTGGAGGAGAAAGAAAGAATCAAAGCTGTGAAGCATTGCCTACGAGATTTTGCTCCCGTTACCTAAGAAAGGGCACGTGGGAGGTCAGTGTTCTGAATTCTGCTCTAAAATGCCTTTATTCTATGCTCATACATCGTAGTTTGGAATAGATTCCTAAATTTGAAACATTTTTCACTCCGCATTTTTTTTAATCTTTTTTTTTTTAAGATTTTATTTATTTATTTGAGAGAGTGAGTGAGAAAGAGCACAAGAGGGCGCAGGAACAGGAGTGGGGATGAGGGTGTGGGGAGGAACAGAAGGAGAGGGAGAAGCAGGCTCCCCGCTGAGCAGGGAGCCCAGACTCGGGGCTTGATCCCAGGACCCTGGGATCATGACCTGAGCCAGAGGCAGCTGCTTAACAGACTGAGCCACTGAGTGTGTGTGTGTTTGTGTGTGTGTGTTTTAAAGATTTTATTTTTAAGGAATCTCTACATCTGACTTGGGGCTTGAACTTACTACCCTGACTGTGATCAAGAGTCCTACTCCCCAAGGCCTCAGCCAGCCAGGCGTCCCTCACTCAGCATTCTGAGGTCGTAGTTTTACCTTCCAGCGGCCACTGTTGCTGCTACGTTCTGATGCCCTTCTGATTCACGTTTGTGTGTGCGTGCTCCGGGTTTTCCTTTGGGGAGCTCTTGGGAGGACTGTCACGTTGCACAAGTCCTGGCTACAGTGGCCTCTGGGCAAGGCCGTGTGCTGCCCAGTTCCAGGTGGTGTCACTGACCTCGATACAACGGCAGCCGTGCTCTTGAAGTTGGACGATACAGCTTGTGTGTTTTATTTATGTGTGGTGTAGGCTTTTTACCACTGCGGTTGTCCTGGGCACACACAGAGCCCTGCGAGACTGGAGATTTGCCCCCTTGGTTCTGGGAATTTTTTGTGTGTGTGTACTAGTTATTTTATTCCCCTTTTTTTCTCCAGAACCGAATTCACCAGTGTATAATCAAGATAATACATTATGTCCAAGTTGAGTTTATTTGAAGACGACTAGGCCGGATTCACATTAAAAAACTCATTAATGTATATATAGATGCCTGGCTAGCTCAGTCGGTAGAGTGTGCGGCTCTTTTTTTTTTTTTTCTTTGAGAGAGATTTTATTTATTTATTTGAGAGAGAATGAGAAAGAAAGAGCACAAGCGAGACTCCATCCAGGACCCAGGGATCATGACCTGAGCCCAAGGCAGATGCTTAAGTGACCGAGTCACCCAGGCGTCCCTAAAGTTTCAGGTCTTTTATCAATTTAGGGAAAAATCTTAGCTATTTTATTTTCAAAAATTGCTTCTCTCCCATTCTATTATTTACTTCTAGAATTCAAATTCGGAGTAGTAGACTTTCTTATTCTATTGGGTCTCTTAATCTCTTCCTCTCATATTATCCATTTCTCTGTCTCCAATTCTGTTTAATTTCCTCAGATCTGTCTTACAGAAACTAGAATCCAGATCACTTATTTTTGTCTTCAGCTGCGTTTTTTCTCTTTAAAGATTTATTTATTTATTTATTTATTTATTTATTTATTTATTTATTTATTTATGATAGACAGAGAGAGAGAGAGAGAGAGAGAGAGAGGCAGAGACACAGGCAGAGGGAGAAGCAGGCTCCATGCAGGGAGCCCGATGTGGGACTCCAGGATCGTGCCCTGGGCCAAAGGCAGGCACCAAACCTTTCAGCTGCGTTCAACCTCCTACTGAACTCTTTCATTGAGTTTTTCATTGCATTAATTGGATTTCTTTTATTTCTAGAAGTTCTCTTTGGTCCTTTTTTTTAAAAAAAATATTTATTTATTTTTCCTTTGGTCCTTTTTTCAAAATTTGCCTCAACATTTTTGATAGTGTCTTGCTTTTTTTTTTTTTAGGATTTTATTTATTTACTCATGAGAGACACGGGGGGGCGGGGCAGAGACACAGGCAGAGGGAGAAGCAGGCTTCCTACGGGGAGCCCCATGTGGGACTCGATCCCAGAACTCCAGGATCACGTCCTGAGCCAAAGGCAGATGCTCAACCGCTGAGCCACCCAGGCGTCCCAGAAGATTTTCTTTTTAAGTAATTTCTACACTCAACATGCGGCTCGAACTCCTATCCCTGAGATCAAAACTCACATGCTGTACTAAGCCAGCCAGGCACTCCTATACTTTTTTTTCCTAGCAATGGAGTTTCTGGGTCCTGGAGTAACATTTGTGTCACTTTAATATATGCTGCTAAGCGGTTTACCACAGTAGACAAAACAATGTATTATCCCACTGGCAATGTATTAGAATTCCAGTTTTTCCTCTTTCCCACCAGCAGGTAGCATCGTCAGTCTTCCACCATTCGAGTGGGGGTGGTGTGGTATATTAATGAGATTTTATTTTATTTTATTTTATTTTATTTTATTTATTATTCTTTAAAGCTTTTGTTTATTCATGAGAGACACACAGAGGCAGAGACACAAGCAGAGAGAGGGAGAAGCAGGCTCCCTGTGGGGAGCCTGAGGCAGGACTTGATCCTGGGACCCCAGGATCATGCCCTGGGCCGAAGGCAGGTGCTCAACCGCTGAGCCACCCAGGCACCCATGACACTCTGTTTCATCACATGGTTTTGTAATTTTTGATTGTGGAGGTCAGCCTGTGGGAATTGGGTGAGGTCTGTGTGGAGGGAGATTTCCCCGGGGGAGTATTTTTTTTTAAGCTTTTATTTTTTTAAATATTTATTTATTTATTTTTAAAGACTTTATTTATTTAATCACGAGAGACAGAGAGAGAGAGAGAGAGAGAGACAGAGAGAGGCACAGGCAGAGGGAGAAGCAGGCTCCATGCAGGGAGCCTGACATGGGACTCGATCCCGAGTCCCCTAAGTAACCTCTGTACCCAATGTGGGGCTCCAACTTGCATCCGCGAGATCAAGAGTTGCACGCTCTACCGTCGGAGCCAACCAGGCGCCCCCCCATCCATGTATTAGTAGCTCGCTCCTTTTTATTGCTGAGTAGAATTTTATTGTATGAACATACCACAGTTTGTGGTACGTTCACACACTGATAGATTGTGCTGTGAACATTCTCGTACAGGTCATCTGTGGACAAATGTTTTCATTTCTCTCTCGGGTAAATTCCAAGGAGTGGAATTTCTGGGTCATAGGCTAAGTGTATGTTTAACTTCATAAGAGACTGCCAAACTTTTCCAAAGGGGGTTGTGCCATTTTCATACTCCCACTAGAAATGTTAGAGTTGGGTTATTCTATGTGTTTGCCAACAAGTGGTATTTTCGTCTTTTTAATTCACCCATTCTAATGGATGAGAAATGGTATCTCTTGGTTTTAATTGCATTTCCCTGATGACTAATAAGGTTGAGCGTCTTTTTTGTCTGCCTCTTGGCCATTTATATCTTCTTTTATGAAGTCTGTCCGGGTCTTTTGCTCAGCTTTTGAATTGAGAGTTACTTGTCTTTTATTACTTAGACTATATATATTCTGAGTAGAAGTTTTTTTCAGATGTATGTTTTATGAATATATTCTCATGGTATTTTTTTTTTAAGTAGGCTCCATGCCCAGCATGGAGCCCAGCATGGGGCTTGAACTCACGACCCTGAGATCAAGACCCGAGCTGAGATCAAGAGTCGGACGCTTAACCGACTGAGCCACCCAGGCACCCCTCATAATGTACTTTTGTGTATGGTATGAGGTGAGGAATTGAGTTTCATTTTTGTTCCATATTTCATTTTTTCCCTTCAGTTGTCATAGCACCATATGCTGAAAAGACTTTGCTTTCCAACTTGTGTGTTTATTGAAATATTTATGGGTCTATTTTTGCATTCTGGTCTGTTCCACTGATCTTTAGGTCTTTCCTTACCCCAATATTACACTGTCTTGATTACTTGAAGTCTTAAGATAGGCAGTGTAAGTCTTCCAGAATTGTTAATCTTTTGCAAGATTATTTGGCTATTTTGGTTCTTTGTATTTTTTTTTTTTTTTTTTTTTTTTTTTTTTTTTATTTATGATAGTCACAGAGAGAGAAAGAGAGAGGGGCAGAGACATAGGCAGAGGGAGAAGCAGGCTCCATGCACCGGAAGCCCGATGTGGGATTCGATCCCAGGTCTCCAGGATCGCGCCCTGGGCCAAAGGCAGGCGCCAAACCGCTGCGCCACCCAGGGATCCCCGGTTCTTTGTATTTTTATATAAATTTTAGAATTGGAAGGCAGCCCTCAACGCAAGGGTTTGAAAGAAGAAAAGAATGAAACAGAGTAGAATGGCATGTCAGTATCCACAAAAAAATAAGAATGCTGGGATCTTAATTGTGTAGTGTTGCACGTACAAATCAATTTGGGGAGAATTGATGACAGAACATTTGAAGCCACGAAGATGATGGTCAGGGACTGAGAGGTTTTTTTTTTTTTTCCCTACGTGCAAGCTGATGAGTTTGTCTGCCACTGTTCCACCGATGCTGACTGAAGACATGAGTCTCCTGGGGCAGAAGCTCACAGCCCTGCAGGCAGGATGAGCCTCACATTTGAATCCTTGTGCATGCCCTCAAGTCCCATGGGGGTGACGCAGGGGGGGCCAGGCGGGTGCTGCAGAGCAGTGGGTCTCTGTCAAGGCTGGGAGCCCTGAGCTTAGGGAGCCCTCATGTTTTATAGTGGGCTGCCAGCAACGCTATGTGACCTGTGTTTCTGAGAAGCACATTATCTGTATAAACTGGACGGCAAACAAACCTGCTTTTGACTTCAGAGGGACATAAGCCATCTTTGTTTTCTAAGCCGTTTGTTCCACAGATGTCCTTGGGGAGGTAGTTCTGAACGAAAGCTGCAAGTTCCCTGTAACATATGCAGAAGTGTGAGAGACCCAAGGGGGAGCTGGTCTTCCAGCAACGGTAGATTGTTCTACTTATGGAGGGTTTTTTTTTTTTAAGATTTTATTTATTTATTCATTCATTCATTCATTCATGAGAGACAGAGGCAGAGAGACACAGGGAGAAGCAGGCTCCATGCAGGGAGCCCGACGCGGGACTCGATCCCAGGACTCCAGGACCATGCCCTGGGCCAAAGGCAGGCGCTAAACCGCCGAGCCACCCAGGGATCCCCTATTTATGGAGGTCTTTTGAAATTCCTCTCATCAAAGTCTCGTTTGGCAGAGTGAGGGTCACACATATCTCTTATTAAATTTATCCCTCAATATTTTGCAGGGTTTGGGGGAGGCTGTTATAAATGCAGTTTTAAAAATTGTAAGTTCTTTTTCCACTCATTCATTACAGGATATACAAATATATTTGGTTTCACATTTCACATTCTACAACCCTGCTAAGCTCATTTATTAGTTCCGGTAGGGTTTTTTTCAGGTAGATTCCCTATGATTTTCTATATAACACAATCATATCCTGAAGAAAGATAGTTGTACTTTTTCCTTTCCAATTTTTAATTTTTTTCCCCTGTCATATTGCACTGTGTAGGGCCTCTAGTCCCATGCTGAATCCTAAGGGGAAGGAAAAGCCTCTAATGTTTCCCCCTAATGTCTGATGGCAGGTCACGGTTTCTCGCAGGTGCCCTTTATCAGGGGAGGAGGCTCCCTCCTGTTCCTGGTTAGGCGCTGTGGTTTTTCTCCTGACTCCGGTGGGCTGCCTCTAACAGCAGGCAGGTCTGCTGGGGCTCTTGTTTTGACAGGAACACCCCTTTCACGAGGGCCTTAACTGGTGAGAGTTATACTTCTAATGTTCACAGATTATGACAATTCATTCTGGAACGTCTGCTCTGAGTCCCACTGAAGTGATTTTTTAAAAAACATTTTATTAGGGATCCCTGGGTGGCTCAGCGGTTTAGCACCTGCCTTTGGCCCAGGGCATGATCATGGAGACCCAGGATGGAGTCCCACATCAGGCTCCTTGCATGGAGCCTGCTTCTTCCTCTGCCTGTGTCTCTGCCTCTCTCTCTGTGTCTCTCTGTCTCTCTCATGAATGAATGAAATCTTTAAAAAAATTATTATTTTTATTTTTAAATATATTTTACTTATTTATTCATGAGAAACACAGAGCGAGAGAGGCAAAGACACAGGCAGAGAGAGAAGCAGGCTCCACGCAGGGAGCCCGACGTGGGACTCAATCCCGGGTCCCCAGGGTCACGCCCTGGGCCAAAGGCGGCGCTAAACCGCCGAGCCACCCGGGCTGCCCCTTAAAAAACACTTTAAAAATATTTATTTATTTTAGAGAGAGACAGAGATCATGGGCGGGGGGGTGTACAGAGAATCTCAAGCAGACTCTGCTGAGCACAGAGCCTGATGCGGGGCTTAATCTCATGATCCTGAGATCATGACCTGAGCTGAAACCAAGAGTCAACTGACTGTACCACCCAGGCACCCCTGAAGCAATTTTTTTTTTTTTTAAGATTTGTTTATTCATGAGAAACACAGAGAGAGGCAGAGACAGAGGCAGAAGGAGAAGCAGGCTCCCTGCGAGGAGCCTGATGTGAGACTTGATCCTGGGACTGTGGGATTGTGACCTGAGCCAAAGGCAGATGCTCAACCGTTGAGGCACCCAGGGGTCCCACAAATGTATTTTTTTTTAAAGACTTTATTTCTCTGACAGAGAGAGAGAAAGTATAACCAGGGGGAGCAGGAGAAGGAGAAGCAGACTCCTCACTGAGCAGGGAGCCCGATTCAGGACTCGATCCCAGGACCCTGGGATCATGACCTGAGCTGAAGGCAGACGCTTAACTCATTGAGCAACCCAGGCGCCCCAGCAAATGTATTTTTAAAAATTGACCAGAACAGCAGTTTACACATGAAAAGCACTTCCTTATATATTTGCTTTGAGAACCTCTTACAACAATCTGTCAGTGGGTTCTGTTTAATTTAAAAAATATATTTGTTACTTTATCTTTTTTAAGATTTTATTTATTTATGATAGAGAGAGAGAGAGAGAGGCAGAGACACAGGCAGAGGGAGAAGCAGGCTCCATGCAGGGAGCCCGACGTGGCTCGATCCCGGGTCTCCAGGATCGTGCCCTGGGCCAAAGGCAGGCGCTAAACCGCTGAGCCACCCAGGGATCCCAATCCCCTATTTATTATTTTAATAGTAATGACCTACTAATAAAGGGAAATGTTAAAATTTGCCCATAATCTGCTTCTCATCTGTTGGAGAAGAGTCCTGAGAAATGGAACCAGGGGCTCGTCGCTGGGTTCCAGTGGCCCAAGGCCCCCTTCTCGATCCCCGTCCTTGCAGGGAGACGACTCCGAGGGAAGGCGTTCTACAATGTGGGTGACAAAGTCTACTGCCAGGAGGACTTCCTGGTGAGTCGGAGCTGGGCCCTGGCTGGTGCCTTGGGTGGGAGCAGGGGAGGGGGCCCTCCTGCTTCACAGGGAGACCTGGGGCCGGGAGGCAGGTGCTGGCTGGGCAGCGAGTGCCCCTTTGTCACCTAACATTCTGGATCCCTTGTGTCCCGTCAGTACTCCGGGTTCCAGCAAACAGCCGACAAGTGTAGCGTGTGTGGACACCTCATCATGGAGATGGTGAGACCCTCCCCCAGCCTCCTGGAGCCCCTCTGACAAGAGCGGTCTTAGGACCCCCCGTCACCTGTTGCAGACCTGCCAAGGGCTCAGAGCCAGAGCCTCTTCGGGGGCTGTGCTGAGCCTTCCGTCTGCACTGACCCTTCAGTGCCTCCCACCTCCAGATCCTGCAGGCCCTTGGGAAGTCCTATCACCCAGGCTGCTTCCGGTGCTCGGTGTGCAACGAGTGCCTGGACGGGGTGCCCTTCACAGTGGACGTGGAGAACAACATCTACTGTGTCAGAGACTATCACACGTGAGTCCCGGCGCCGTGGGGCAGGTGACCCCCGCCGTTTCTCCCGCCTCCCCGGGAGCATCTTTCCCCCCTGCCTGTCTGGATTCTCCATTCCTGGCCTTTCCACCTCCAGCCTCCCCATCAGTCGGTCCTCAGTGGTGGGCGCAGGGCCTGGATCTGTCTGGAACCCTCTCTTGGATGATTCAGCGCCAGTCGTCTCTTTCCTCTCCCTGCCTTTGCCTGCATGTTCCGTCTTCTTAGTTGGCGGTGGGGGCGGGGCGGGGACACTCTCCTGGCTGCCCCACCTGCACCTGTCCCTCTGCTCCCAGGGGCCGACCACCTCCCTGGGGGGGGGGCTTGGAGCCTCTGCAGAGTCCTTTCCCTGGCCGGCTGGCGTCCACGTGAGCAGCCAGTCCTTTCCCCCAGCTGTGGCTCCAGGCCCGGCCTGCTGAGCTCTGGTCCCGTGCGGCTGCCGCGCGTGGGGTTGGTGCCCTGCATGGATCACGAGTACTCACTGTGGAGCTGGGCTTTGTGGGGGTCTCAGCTAGGGGAGCCCCCCTACCCCCGGACAATTAGGGGAGAGGGTAAGGAGAACCTGAAGCCATCCCGGAGGAGCTGATGGGGTGGCTGTGAATTGGGGAGCCAGATGAAAGGCCCAGAAGGCACCGCAGAGGCTGCCCCCCTGCAGTGTGTCCACATAAGGAAAGGGGTCCTGAGGCTTGGGGCCATGTCGAGGGGCTCCCGTGGGTAGGTGGGTCTGCCTTTCTGCCCTTGGCCTCTGGCCACTCAGGGGTCACTCCTGGTTTCCTTTATTCTTCCAGGGTTTTTGCACCAAAATGTGCCTCCTGTGCCCGTCCCATCCTCCCTGCACAGGTAGGAACCACTCACGTGGAGATGACCAGGTGCCTGGCCCAGCCTTGCCTGGTTCTGCTCAGGCTGGCCCCAGGCCTTGGGACCCCGGGGGAGGAGGAGCAGATGCTCCTGCCCCGTATCCCTCAGGGCCGAGGGCTGTGTTGTGCCCATAAGCGCCCGTGTGTCCCAGCAAGAGTTAGAAGTGGTGGCCCTCAGCTCCGTTGCCCACGGACGTAAGGATGGCTCCGCGGGTCTGTTCGCCCTGCAGGCTGAGGTGGTGGGGGGAGCAGGCGAGAGAAGGTTGCAGTCTGTGCAGGAGACATCCTGGGGGTGCTCTCCGGCACCGTGCCTTCCACCCACGCTGGCTCTGCCCCAGGCTGGTGTGCCTGGGGAGGCAGGACTGGCGGTGGCCCTTCCTGACTGCAAAGAACTGAAAAGAACATGTAGACACACGTAGACACTCACGTGACAGCTCTCACGGATGCGTGTGCGTGCTCTTGGGTGTCGCTGCGGGGGGACATCCATTCGTGTGCACCTGCCGATGCCCGTTCTGCCCGTGGGAGCACCACAGGCAGGGTCCACATGGGCACGAATGCGCACCTGCCACGACCAGGCCGTGTTGTGTGGCGTGTGCACCCCACACAGGTCGCCCCAAACCCCAATTTGCTGATTGTGTCCGAACTTCGTCTCTTCCTCCAGGGCTGTGAGACGACCATCCGTGTGGTGTCCATGGACAGAGACTACCATGTGGAGTGTTACCACTGTGAGGTGAGCCTGGGCCCCCCCGGAATGCTGGTGGCTGGGCAGCCCCCCTCCATGTAGGACCCTTTTTTTTTAAAAAAAAAAAAAAAAAGATTTTTATCTGTGAGAGAGCACGAGTGGGGGGGCGGGGAGAGGGAGAAGCAGGCTCTCCACTGAGCAGGGAGCCCAACACTGGACTCGATCCCAGGACCCCAGGATCCCGACCAGCGCCGAAGGCAGCCGTTTAACCAACTGAGCCAGCCAGGTGCCCACACGCAGGTGTCCACTTCTCTCGGTGTCCTGTGGGCCCAGCTCCCCGGCTCTGGTTCTGTCCCGCACTCCCCGCCGCCCCAGGGGGCCCTCTCCCTTCTCCCCAAGCTATGTCCTCAGCCCACTTCCTATTGGATCAAATATTTACTGAGGGTCTCCAGGGGGTGGGGTGCTGGGGATGCACAGGGATGAGCCTGGAGCCCCCACTCTTGCAGCAGGGATGAGTGCTCTGGCAACGTCTACACAGGTCGTTACCGCAGTCACGGTGACTTGTCAGAGTAGGTGGGAGGCCTTGGAGAATCAGGGAAGGCTTTCAGGAGAGGGGGACGCCCCAGCTAAGACGGTGCCAGGGCGAAGGTGCGCAGCTGAGTCAGGAGGAGTTGGCAGGAGCTGGGACGTGAGGCTGAGGACCACGCACTGATCCTGGGGGCGGTGGAAAAGGGTGACACGGTGGCAGGAGCACTTTGGGGAGGGGGCTCTTGGCCGTGCGGAGAAGGGCGGGGCTGCGGTCCTGGCTCGGGGTGGCTCGTGGGGTTGCGTGCTCGCCAGGCAGTTAAAAGGGACTGGGTTTGGTCAGTGACCGGACAGGGCAGTTTGGGGGTTAGGAGGTGGCCACGGGGAGCCCTGGAGAAAGTGAGGGCGTGGGGGGGAGCGGAGAGGTGCCCTCATCTGGGGCCCCGGGGACGCCCGAGTCCAGGGGCAGCAGCTACACGGGCTGGAGTTCAGACTCTGGCTGCGGGCCTAGGAATTTGGGAGTCGGGGCACCCATAGGTCTCTCTTCTCTGATACTCTCCCCCGAGGTCTCCAGTGGTTTGGGCCCCCCCAAATTTTCAACTCAAGGACAGTGGGCCCTCTTTGGGGCCTGGAGAACCTCATGAGGTGGTCACCTGGGCACTTGTAGGGCTCACCCCTCTGCTCCCCCGTCTCCAGGGCCCGAGGGTCCGTGTCGCGTATCTCGCACCCAGAGCAGGGGACGTAGGGTGAGACCCAGGCCTTGCTGCCGCGTGGCTGGAAGCCCGAGGCCCGAGGCCCGTGTGGGGGAGGCCAGGGCGCGAGGGAGTCTCCCAGGGAAGTCGCAGCGGCAGGAGAGGGGCCCAGCACAGCCCAGCAACGGCGACCTTTGAGGGGTGCTGAGGGGCCATACGGGGAGGCCAGGCCGAGTGAGCACAGGAGAGGTGGGAGAAAAGCCGAGAACAGCATGTCGGGCCTCAGCCCCAGGGAGAAGCGGGAGGGAGGGTCAGCGAGAGCTTCAGTGGCACTCAGGGGACGGCCTGGAAGCAGGTGGCCCTGGTGGGGGCAGGCGGCCCAGCGGGAACTGGGATCCTGCTGCGGGACCCGGGAAGGAGGCGCCCTAGTTCCCCCGTGGCAATGACAGGGCGTCCTGTCTGCTGTCCTGGGGGCCGTGGGGTCCCCCTGGGGCCTCTGAGCACTAGAGCGGGCGATCAAGGCAGGCTTCAGGGGTGGGGCGCCAGGGCCGGGGAGACCCTTGTCCCCAGGCCTCCCTGGTGTGTGGTGGTTAGCGGCAGGGCCCGGTGCGAGCAGGACAGGTGTTGGGGTCAGGGCTGCGGAACCGTCAAAGCAGGTTAGCCCTGGGTGTGGTGGGAGTGTGACCAGAGGGGGCTCCTTGGGGAGGGGACGGAAGAGGTTGTGTGGTGGCCTTGCCCTCCATGACCCTCGTGTGTGTGGGGGCGAGGGAGGCAGGAGGGAACCCCTGGGTGGGGAGGCAGGAGGGGACCCCTGTGGGGGGGGCAGAAGGCACTTCTCAGTTGTCACTGTCCTGCTCTCAGTGGCTTTCTGCCGTGGACCCTCCCTCCGAGACTCTTGAGACTCTTCGCTGTGCCCTCGGGTCCACCCAGTTTGGGTTTTTTCTAACTTGGGCCCCATCCCTCCGGCTCAGCTCCGCCTCCCCCTCCCCCCCCCAGGGAGTCTGGGCGCCTGAATCCACTTCTCTTTTCTGGTTCTCTGGGCTCCCTGCGCTCCCTGGGAGGCGCTGTTTGTTGCTGTTTTTAATTTCTTTGAGGTGGGGGGAGAGGGAGGGAGAGAGCCCCCGAGCGCGCGGGGAGGTGGGGGGTGCGGGGTCGGGCAGCCCCAGCGGCCCCTCGGCGTGGGGTGCGCGCTCATCTCCCCGCCCTGAGGTCGCCCCCTCCGCGCCCCATCGCGGGTCCTTACGAGCCGCCCCCTCCGCCCCCTCCGCGCCGCGGCTCCCGGGCCGCCCCCCCAGCCGCCCTCCCTCGGGCGCCCCCGCGCCCCGCTTACCCGCCGGCTGTGCTCCCCCTAGGACTGCGGGCTGCAGCTGAGCGGGGAGGACGGACGCCGCTGCTACCCCCTGGACGGCCACCTGCTGTGCCGCCGCTGCCACCTGCGGCGCCTGGGCCCGGGGCCCCTGCCCTCGGCCGTGCACGTCACGGAGCTCTGAGCGGGGCGGGGCGGAGCCGCGCGGGGCGGGGGCGGGGCCGGGGCGGGGCCGTGTCGGAGCCGGGCGTCCGCCCCCCGCGCCCCCCGCGCCCCCCGAGCCCCCCGCCCGGCCGAGGGGCCGGCCCCCGGCGAAGCTGCTGCTATTTATTCACCGTCTGTGCCTGCCGGCCGCCCTGCCCTCCTCCGTCCTCCCTCCTCCCTCCTCCTCCCTCCCCTCCTTCCCTTCCTCCCTCCCCCCCCACGCCTGCCGTTCCCGGGTCCCCCGCGCCCCTCCGCCTGGGGCGGGCACCCAGACCGCGTGCAGGGGCGCGGCGTGCGGGGCCGGCCCCCTCCCTCCCGGAGCGCCCTCGGGGCAGGGCTGGTCTAGCAGGCGGGGGCCTGGCCGAGGGCCCGAGGGCGCGCGTGTCCCGGCGGGTGGGGGTCCCGGGCGGGTGGGGCCCCCTTGGGGCGGGGCCGCGGAGGAGCCCCGCCTTCGGCCGCCGCGGGGTGGCCCCCGGGGTTCCGCCGGGTGTTTGCAGGCGCGGCCCCGCCGGGGGACCCGATCCCGCGCCCCCGGGGACCCGATCCTGGGCCCCTGCAGCCCTGGGCGGGAACTCGCGCGACTGCAGCCGCAGGGCTCGGTGGACAGAGGCCGCGAGGGGGCGCCCGGCCGCGTGGTCAGGCTCCGGGCACCCGCTACTCGACAAAAAGTGTATGATTTGACTTAAATTAAGTTTTTCCTTTGAGAATATTTTCATTTTCTTTAAAAGAATATAGTTTTCTTCTAAAAAAAGCAAACTTGGCCCCCGGTTGTTATTTCTTAGAAAAATTACAAGAAACTCACAGGTGTCCCCTTTGGAGGTCGCATAGCTCCGTTTCAGGGGATAAAAAAAAAAAAAATGTGTTTTTAAACTTTTTTTGTATGAATCCCTCTGAAATCCCAAAGTAGGTGTTTGCTTGTCAGGCTTCGGAATAATGTGGGGCTCTGTTTGTGGGGCTGTCTGAAGGGCAGTGGCCTAATGGGATGTGGTTTGGGGAAACTAGGAGAATACCCTTTCTCTGAAAGGCGGCGCATCAGGGTTGGGAAGCGGGGACTTGCAGGGGGGGGGCCCTGGGGGGGCCCTGCGGCCAGAGGCGCCTCTGGATATTTGGACTTAAGTCCCTTTGTGCCTGGACCCCCCCATACCCGGACCCCCCTCACCCCTCACACCCCCACCCCGGCTCCTGGCCTTGCCCTCCCCTAGTAGGTGCGGTCTCTCTGGTCTCTCTGCCGGTAGGGTCGGGCCAGTAGGTCGCGGCCAGGGAAGCAAGGCTGTGGGACTCGGATCAGGCCCTGGCGCGGCAGTAGGGTGCCACAGTGGGGTGCCACCAGGGCCCAGCTGGAAGGCCCCCTGGAGGACTGAAGAAGCACCTCCCCGGGTCGTTGGGTGTTGGGCAACCAAGTACCTAAAGGCAGAGGCTGCCCTGGGACGGGAAAGCTGTTTTCCGAGAAGGGGACTGACCTGGGCAAGATCAGGGAGGCTTCTCGGAGGAGGAGGAGGCGATCCCAGCGAGAACGTTTCAGGAAGGGGGGGCTGGTTCTGGCTCTCGCTTACTCTTGAGCCGGCTGCTCTGCTCTCTAGCCAGGGCCTCCCAGGCTTCCCCCTTTTTCGCCTCTGATGTCCAGGCGGCTTTGGCCTCGGTCCCTCCTGGCTGCACACTCAGCCCTCCTCCTTTCTCTCCCTTCGTGGGGGCCCTGGAGGCACGCTTGTCCGCACTGCCCACGGGCTACCATGCTTCCCTCGGCGGGGGGCCCGAGTCCTCCCAGCCGAGCCCACCCCAGTTGGTGTGCCACACTTGGTTGGAAGTCGCAGCAAGGGAGCGCGTGACCCTGGGTGGGGGGCAGTGGCCGCATCTCTGGCCACGGTGGCCTCTTTTCTCCAGTTACTACACGTCGCTGAAAACCCAGAATTTTGGGCCATGCTCTCCACGCTCATTTGCCAAAAGCAGCATCTTCCAGGCCACTTTCAGGAGTTAGTGCTGCCCCGACGGTTGTTGAGACCGAGGGAGCCGTGGGAGAGCTGGACTCTGAGCCACGTAGATTGCCCATGACCCCCCGCCGGGGGTGCCCACCTGTACCCACCTGCCCCTGGGCTGCCTCCCCTGATGTTGGCGCCTGGTGATACTAGCTGCGCCTTTGTCACTGCTGTACTTCTGTGTATCCCGTTCGTGTCTGTCCTCTCACTGGACTGTGAGCCCTCCAGGCCAGGGTGTGTCTGCGCGGTTCGCTTCTGTGTCTCCCCCGTGCCTGAGCCACACCTGCCCTGGCCTTCCGGGTCGCAGCTCAGGACTCACCACCACCTTGCTTTGCACGTTCACACGCAGCCTTAGCTGCCCAGTGGAGGAGCCACGGGTGGAAGGAATATGAAGACCCAGGAATAGGAGCTGAACACAAATGCTATACACTGTGCACATCAGGTGTGTGCGGGTGTGTCCCAGGCAGTACACTCCCAGCTGTGCCTCTGTGCCAGGGCCGCAGTTCAGTACTCCTGCCTCAAGGCCCAGACTTTTGAGTGCTGGGTCCCCTGCTCTGTGTGTGTGTGTCTGGGATGGTGGGCTCTTGGAGGGTTCTGGGAGTGGTTCAAGGGCGCGGGGTGTCTTCATGGTCCTGGGGTTGCAGGGGACGGTGCTGACCCCTCCTGGTCAGTGCTTCCTGTCCCTCTCTGGCCAGGAAACACAGATGAGCACCCGCTGAGCTGCAGATGAACTTGGGTGCCTTTGGTGGCCTTGCTCGGGAGGATCTAGAAGGGGTGGGCAGCTGGGGCAGTGTTTACGGGCCCTGGGAGGGGCTGGGCGTGGAAACCCACAGAAGCCATGTGGGCCCAGGAGTGACTTGGGGTCTGTGGGCCAGTCTGTGGCGGTAACAGGGTGAAGCAGCGGCGAGTGGGGCTGTGCTCGCCACCAGCTCTCTCACCTCGCCCCCCTCTCACCTCTGGTTAGCAGCTGCTTCCTGCAGCTCTGGGGGTAGGAGTGGCCTCGGCCTGCAGGGGCTCCTGGAGGGCTGTGGGTTGGGATCTGAGGCCAAGTCTGCAAGTGGGGGCAGCACCTAGGTTTGCTGGTGACCTTCCACCCAGGACAGCTCTGGGGGACCTGGCCCTGCATGCTGCGTGGTCTCTCTGCACCCTGAGTGGATGTGGTGGGTCCCCCGACTAGGGGAGGAGTGCATGCCCTGAGGACAGGGCAACTGCTTAGAGGAGGCCTGGGTGGGGGGCTCACAGAGGGAGGGGCCCATGTGGCCTGGCTGGAGGTGGGGAGGCTCCCAGGAGGGATTCTGTGTGACAGTGTCTCCTGGGATAGCAGGACCATTCTGAGGCTGTAGGCACTCACCCAGTGCTTGGTTCCTGGAGACACAGCTGGGGAAGTGTGTGGGGTCCCAGGGAACCTGGAAAACCCAAGAGGGATACAGCTGGAGTGGCAAGGTGCCTTCTCCCCTTCCATCTTTTTTTCTCTGGCCCCGACAGCACTGCTGGGCTGCCCTCCCTAAGCCTGGGCGGGGGTGTTACAGGTTGACCCTTTCCTGCAGAGGACAGCCTTGGGAGGTACCATGGGGACAGGGAGCAGAGAGGTGGCCCATGCTGTCGTGTATGGGGGTCAGGGACCACTCGTGAGTGAGGAGCCACCAGGTCCTAGGGGAAGACCACAGGAGCCCTGGGTGGGAGTGGGGGGGGGGGTGTCTCACCGCTAGGGGTCAGGGGGGAAGGATTGCATTTAGCTGTGAGGTGGGCCCACCTTTTCTCTCTGTCCCCTTCTTTTTCCTTTTTTTCTCTTTTTTATTTATTTATTTTTAAAGATTTCTATTTAAGTAATCTCAACACCCAACGTGGGGCTCGAACTCATGACCCCGAGATCAAGAGTTGCATGCTCTTCTGGCTGAGCCAGCCAGGCACCCCTCTCCTCCCCCTCCTCCTCCCCCTCCTCCTCCTCCCCCCTCCCCCTCCCCTTCCTCCTTCTTTAAGTATTTAAAAACAGTCGTATTTGGTCTGATTGGGGAAACAAAGAATAACTCACTGGCTTTTGGACTGAGCACCTGAGTGGATGTGTCTTACCCCTTCCTTGGAGGGGAAGCATGTGGTAGAAACAGGTTCTGTGTGGGAGTGTAAGTTGAAAATTCCACTTTGCCACATGGAGGCAGAAGACAGACGCCCCTGTGTATGTGGCACAGGCCGTTGGGTATTTTAAGTGTGGAGCTCAGGGAGGAAGTCAGAGCTGTAGATACAGAGGTGTTCGTGGCTGAGATCACGGGGAAGGAGGGTGAGACAGAAAAGGGAATGGGCCCTACATCTAACTCGGCAAGGGGGTTGGAGCAGGGGTGGCTAGTGGGGCGGGCTGGCAGGGTGGGGAGGGTGGACAGGTGGCATCGGAGAAGCCTTGCAGAAAAAGGGCAGGGCCTGCAGCGGGGGTTTGGGAAAGATGGAGATCACTGTGACCTGAGTAAAGGTGTTGCAGGGCAGCAATGGGGCAAAAGCTCCCTGCCCGTGTCTGTGAGAGCATGTACGCCCCACATGGGCATTCCCAGGGTTGAGTTGGTTGAGTGGGTCAGTGAGGCTCTGAGAGCACTAACAGGTGCCTGACAAATGCTCAGTAAAAGCGAGTTACTGTTGTCTGGTGGATGGGGAAGTAGCCGAGACTCCGTGGCAGCCCTTCTGGAGGTCCTGGTGCCCCCATGTAGACTGGGGTGGTGGCTCCAGGTCCCGAAGGATGGAGGCGTT
This sequence comes from Canis lupus baileyi, assembly GCF_048164855.1. Taxonomy (NCBI): domain Eukaryota; kingdom Metazoa; phylum Chordata; class Mammalia; order Carnivora; family Canidae; genus Canis; species Canis lupus. The sequence goes on along the minus strand of NC_132838.1, from coordinate 118,301,364 downwards.
GGAGATGCCCAGCAGCACCTGCAGGCCAGCTTCGGGAGTCCGTGCTGAAACTGATTGCACCACCACCCAGGAGCTCCCAGCTCCGTTACTTGCCCCAGCCTGGGGGAGACCCTGGAGGAGGGGGCTGACTCCGGGAGGAGTCATTTATTGGACCTCACCGGGACAGCTATCCTCGCAGATTCATCCTCCAGCCACTATGGTGCAAACTGGGGGCGCCAACAGCTTTGTGCTGAATGGGGAAGCATCCAGTGGTGGCACCGTGAATGGGAGCCGAGGACTGTCACCAGGGGGCCTTTTTGACCTCCTGTCTGACCAGAGAGATGCGGATCGCCACCGGGTGAGGAATGCCCAGATTCCCTTGTAGACCAGCTCAGTGCCACTGGAAGATGAGCCTTAGGACTCCAAACGCTAGTGGAGATCTACAGGCAGATGCACAAGGATGACGGCTGCAGACAGAGCTGAAGGAGCCGGACTGGCAGAAAAGCTCGAGCGGATCCAGGCTGCCCTGAGAGCCTGGCTCCAGAGGAAGCTCCGGACCAGAGAGCGGATTGGGGTTAACTGCTGCTCCACACCCCTGCCAGTCCCACGGGTCTGAGGCTTCCAAGGTATCGACTTGCTCCCTGTGGAAACCATTCCTGCCTGGAGCCTCTTGACAGACCAGCCTACGGAGCTGCGATGGTCCTGTTCTGGAGCGAGTTTGGCCATGTGGTGGTGGCTTTCTGGGGCTGAGAAAGGAAGTTGAGAAAGGGAGAGAGCTGTTTTCGTCTTCCTCTCAGGAAGGCAAGACTGAAGAAGCCCCGGGAGGCAGTGTGGTTCCCATTCCATCCAAACCCAGGTTAACCCTGACGAACGGAGGACCGAGTTCTCAAGTTCATGCTGGCGGATTTTAAGTGGGGTCTCGCTTGGGCCTGGCTTCATAACAGAACTTCCTTTCTCCCTTAGATGCTCACCTCAGAAGCTTTATGTTCTGTTTGCAAAAATAAATGTTTTAAATTAAATTCAGATACTATCAAATAGCATATGTTTATGATACTAGAAAAGAAAAAAAAATCCACAGCCACTTTATTTTAACATGTTGAACGGTAGTTTCCGGAGCTACAACCTGCTGTGTACAGCCGTGTGTTGATGCCCACTCTGCTCTGTTAGAGACGTGAAATGGCGTTGGTGACTGTCTGAGATGTTATGGAGAGGTTTAATTGTAATTTGTAATAAAAGGTTTACCGCAGTCTGAAAAAAAAAGTGAGTTACTCTTATCACTTAGGTGAGCGAAAGGAGGATCGGGCATTTCTGCGGTTTGACTGCACTTGGGTCCCTATGTGGCAGTGTCCGTGTCACTTCAGCAGTGGTGTGGGCACACCTTGTGTCCATGAGACCTCTCACTGCACAGCTAGGACCACCTGCCAGGAGAGGACACTGGGCCGGGGCATGATGTGTGAAGACCTCCAGGCTCTTGCTTTTGTGATTCCAGAAAGATGTTGAGGTCACAGTGGTGTCCCTGACTCAGGTCAGCTCCCCCCTCAGAAGGGGCCACCGAGCCGGCTGTAGACCTTCTGCATGTCACCCCCGGCACCATGTCCATGTGGGAGGTGGGTCTTTGGGGCCAGGGCCCTCTGAGCAGCCCCCTGTGTCGGTCCTTCCCTGGGTCTCATGGCCATTCTCCATCACTTCCCTTCCTCTCGTGCCACAGGGGCTCAGCGCACCCCTTGGTGCTGCTCTGAGCCCCCTTAGTGTGGTCCTGGTTACCTCCCTTCCCCATCCTGCTCAGGGCTGGGGCGAGACCTTTCCCTATGTCTTCATCAGGAGGAAATGTGCTGCTCTCAAGGTCCAACATGGAGTCATGGTTTTCTTGTCTTTTTTCATTTTATGATTTTTTAGAATTTTATTTCTTTCAGAGAGAGAGAGAAAGCATGAGCAGGGGGAGGGGCAGAGGGAGAAGCAGGCTCCCTGATGAGCAGGGAGCTGGGTGCTGGGCTCCATCCCAGGACCTTGGGATCATGACCTGAGCCAAAGGCAGATGCTTAAGCCACTGAGCCCCCCAGGTACCTCTCTTTTTTCAGTTTATATTGAGAAATAGATCATGTATACTGAGACTAGAAAACATCTATGTATAATTTAAAGAAAAGAACACATGCCAGTGGATCTACTTCCCAGCTTGAGAATAGAATACAACCTGGATCCCACATGTGCCCTTACCCCGGGCAGACCCCCTGTAGCTCCCCTCTCGGGCATAACCAGCACATGGAGTCATGTGTTGACTACCCCTGTACTGTTCTATATAGTTTTGCTACCACGTACCCTTAAACAATGTATTATTTAGTATTGAATGCTTTAGGACTGTCTTATATTAATCGGATCACCCTGTATGTTTTCTGTGTGTACTTCTGCTCAGTCTTACATTTTATTTTATTTTATCTTTTTTTCAGTCTTACATTTTAAAGATTCATCCATGTGCTTATGTGTGGCTGTAGTCATTCATTCTGGATGCTGGGTAATATTCTTTGTTTCTTTTTTTTTTTAAATTTTTTTATTTATTTATGATAGTCATACAGAGAGAGAGAGAGAGAGAGGCAGAGACAGAGGCAGAGAGAGAAGCAGGCTCCATGCACCGGGAGCCTGACGTGGGATTCGATCCCGGGTCTCCAGGATCGTGCCCTGGGCCAAAGGCAGGCGCCAAACCGCTGCGCCACCCAGGGATCCCTCTTTGTTTCTTTTTAAGATTTTACTTATTTATTCATGAGCGACACACAGAGAGAGGCAGAGACACAGGCAGAGGGAGAAGCAGGCTCCCTGTGGGGAGCCCGATGTGGGACTCCATTCCAGGACCCTGGGATCACAACCTGAGCCAAAGGCAGCCGCTCAACCACTGAGCCACCCAGGCATCCCAAGTCTTTAATCCATTTTGAGTTAATTTTTGTGAGTGGTATAAGATAGGCACCCAATTTCATTGTTTTGCATATAAATATCCAGTTTTCCCAAGACTATTCGTTGAAGAGCCTATCTTTTCCCCATTGAGTGTTTGTGGCTCCTTTATCAAATATCAGCAATGACTGTGCATGCACGGGTTTCTTTCTGGGCCTTGGATTCCGTTCCATTGATCTAGGTGTCTGTCTCTCTGCCAGTGCCATGCTGTGTTGATCCCTACAGCTTTGTAGTATAGTTTGAAATCAGGAAGTGTGGTTCCTCCAGCCTTGTTCTTTCTCAGGATTGCCTTGGCTATTCAATCTCTTGTGCTTCCGCATGAATTTTTGGATTGCTTTATTTTTGTGAAACATGCCATTGGAATTTTGATAGGGATTAGGATTTAATTATTAACTACATTGAATTTGGAGATGTTTGTCGTATTCCGGGTTTTTTTTTTTTTTTTAAAGATTTTATTTATTTATTCATAGAGACACAGCTAGAGAGAGAGACAGAGACACAGGCAGAGGGAAAAGCAGGCTCCATGCAGGGAGCCCGATGTGGGACTCGATCCCGGGGTCTCCAGGATCACACCCTGGGCTGCAGGCGGCGCTAAACCGCTGCGCCACTGGGGCTGCCCCGTATTCCGGTTTTGGAGAAAAAAATAACATACATTTATTTAGCGCAACTTTTGGAAACTACGCAAACTGTAACTGGGTAAGAAGCATTTTTCTACCACTGATCCACTAAGTCATGAACTGTAATTTTCTTTCAGTTTCTTAATGATACGCACTCATCCAACAAGCTCCCCTTCCACATACAGCTGAGAGTATGTTGGCCGATTTGAGTTTTTAATTGTTATCGAAATTCTTATTCTCTAATATATCATCAAATGTCTCATAGTCAACACTGGTACTATTTAGTATTTCTGGAATTTGTTAGCTGAATGCACATTTTGCTTTCTGTTGTTTTTCATTACATTTCATTACAGAAGCTTTATTTGTCAGTACTTTGGATCTTTCCTCTAATTTGGGAGCGTGGAGGCAAATTGTATCTAGTTCTTCAGAGGTTTCTGGATCCTTAATTCAGTCAAGCCCTCCTCTGAGCTCTCCATGAACAGAGCTGGGAATAGATGGGCCAATTGGAGTAAGTTTTGAGGACCTGATGAACTTCTTCACCTGAGAGGATATCAAATCTGCTAAACCAAAAATTATGTTCGTTAAGAATGTCTGCCATCTGCTTGCTGAACCCGCCACATGGTTCCTGAAGAGTTCCTGTCATGAACAACCTGCAGGGAGCAGCCTGGGTGAATTTCTTCAGGCTTGGTTGACATCTTTAGGATCCTTCCTACCGCTAGGTGGAAAGGAACCACCTAGATGCATGTCCCTGAACTTTTTGGATCAACTCTTGCGTGTGTGCATCATCTAATCGGTCAGTTTTCTGAGAATTCTTGAAAAACAGAAAAGTGGGAACTCATTTCATACCTTTTAGATATGTCAGGAACAGCTTTAGTTTCCAGCTTTATAGACGACACTTGGGGGTGTTCTTTGGCTCACTCTGCCATTAAGTTGTTCATCTGGGTACACTCTGGAGCCTATGGTGCCTAAAAATAAAGCACAAGGAGGGACTTGGCTCTGAGGTGCAGCAGCTCCTCAAAGTGTCAGGCCAAGCCAACCTCCACCGTGACCCCTGTTGCCTCAGCAGCCCGAGGGCAGGCTGCTGCCACCAGACCGGGAGTAAATTTATAGACAGCTTTGGGTGGTATGGACATATTAACAATATTCTTCTGAACCACGAGCATGGGTGTCTTTCCATTTATTTGTATTTTCTTCAATTTCTTTTTTTTTAAGGTTTTATTTATTTATTCATGAGAGACACAGAGAGAGAGAGGCAGAGACACAGGCAGAGGGAGAAGCAGGCTCCATGCAGGGAGCCCGATGTGGGACTCGATCCCAGGACCCTGGGGTCACACCCTGAGCTGAAGGCAGATAGATACTCAACCACTAAGCCACCCAGGTGCCCCTGTTTTCTTCGATTTCTTTTACATCAGTGGGCAGGTCTTTTGTTACTTTGGTTAAATTTATTCCTAGGTATCTTATTCCTTTTGATACAATTATGAATGGATTTCTTAATTTCTCTTTCTGATAGTTTATTAGTATGTAGAAACACAACACATTTTGTACATTTCTTTTGTATCCTGCAACTTTACTGAACTTGCTGGTTAGTTCTGTTTTGGTGGAATGTATAAGGTTCTCTATATAATATGTCATCCGCAAATAGCAACAGTTTTACTTCTTTCTTGTTTGGATGCCTGTTATTTCTTTTTCTTGCCTGATTGCTCTGGATGGGACTTTAAATATCATGTTGAGGGACGCCTGGGTGGCTCAGCGGTTGAGCATCTGCCTTCAGCTCAGGGCATGTTCCTGGAGTCCCAGCTTCGAGTCCCACGTCGGGCTCCCTGCACGGAGCCTGCTTCTCCCTCTGCCTGTGTCTCTGCCTCTCTCTGTGTGTCTCTCATGAATGAATAAATAAAATCTTTTAAAATAATAATAAAGTAAAATAAAATATACTTTGATATTGAGGGAGAGGGAGTCGAAAACAACCCCTATACTGGGCCCTCCTCAGTGGCAACTTTTTGTTGCATGGGGTTAAGAAAGACTGAGGATATAAAAATTGTTTGGAAAAAATCCAGATGTGGTTGGTTTGTATGTGGTTACGGGTAGAAGGAATGAAGAAGGGCACCCTGGGTGGCTCAGCAGTTTAGTGCCGCCTTGGGCCCAAGGTGTAATCCTGGAGTCCCAGGATCAAGTCCCACGTCAGGCTCCCTGCATGGAGCCTGCTTCTCCCTCTGCCTGTGTCTCTGCCTCTCTCTCTCTCTCTCTCTCAATCTGTGTTTCTCATGAATGAATAAATTTTTAAAAAATTAAAAAAAAAAAAGAAGGGATGAAGAAGTGAAATGTGAAGGCCCCTTACACCCTCCATATTGTTTCAGATTGTGTTATGGAAGCCTGGAGCGGAGCAAGCATCGCTTGCATTCCTGCTTCTTAGGCTTGCTGATGGCCACCTAGTGATAAAGAATGATAAGCAGGAGGAGCAACACTCCTGACGTGTTGGCAAGGATGGCAAACTGTCTCTGTGATCATCCTGATTGGCTGGGCTTGGCTTCAACCTGGTGTGTGACTAGTTCCATAGGAGACCATAGGAGTTCCAAAAGGTGTGTCCGTTTTGTTTATTGCTTCAAAAATCCAGCTCTTAATTTCAGTAATTTTTTTGTTTGTTGTTTCTATTTCATTTATTTCTTCTGTGATCTCTATTTCCTTCCTTCTGCTAACTTCGGACTTAGTTCTTTTTCTGGTTCCTTTATAAATTGTTTGAGATCTTCTTTCTTTTTTTGGAGATTTTATTTATTTGAGAGAGAGAGAGAGAGCGAGAGAGAAAGCATGAGTGGGGATGAGGGGAGCAGAGGGAGAGGGAGAAGTAGACTCCCGGCTGAGTACAGAGCCTGACACAGGGCTCGATCCCAGGACCCTGAGATCCTGGCCTGAGCTGAAGGCAGATGCCTAACTGCTTGAGGCCCCCAGATGCCCTAAGGTCTTTCTTTTTTCTTAATATAGGTGTTTATTGCTATAAACTTTCCACTCAGTACTGCTTTTGCTGCATCCCACAGGTTTGGTGTGTTGTGTTTCTATTTTCATCTGTTTCAAGATATTTTTCGACTTCCTTTTTTTAAAAAAAAATTTTTATTTATTCATGAGAGAGAGAGAGAGAGAGGCAGAGACACAGGCAGAGGGAGAAGCAGGCTCCATGCAGGAAGCCCGATGTGGGACTCGATCCTGGGACTCCAGAATCAAGTCCTGGGCCGAAACAAAAAGGAAAAAGAAAAAAAAAAAAGAAAGCTGGGGGGTGGGGGTCTGTATTGCTGGAGGCTTGGCCTGTGAGCCTAAGAGCGGCTCAACAGCCCCTGGGGGCAGGGAAGGCCTGGGAAACCTGAAGAGTGATGCAGGGGTCCGAGGAGGGGGGGATCATCTGCCCCAGCCTCAGGGAGCGCAGGTCGGACTTTGTGGGGGTGGGGCAGGGCTTTTACGATCCCGGAGGCAAGGGCGGGTGAGCATCAGAATCAGAAGCAGAAAAAATACCCTCAAGTTTCTGACACGTACCCTTCAAGCCATTGGGATTTGGATGTCCAAATGGGGTTCAGAAGGGCATCTGAACTTTTTTTTCTTTTAAGATTTTATTTATGTATTTATGAGAGACAGAGAGAGAGAGGGACAGAGACAGAGACAGAGACAGAGACACACGTAGAGGGAGAAGCAGGCTCCATGCAGGGAGCCCTGGGCCGAAGGCGGCGCTAAACCCCTGGGCTACCCAGGCTGCCCTGAACTTGGTTTTTTTAAAAAGATTTTATTTATTTATTAGAGAGAGAGAGAGAGAGAGAGAGCGCACAGACGGGGAGGGACCGAGGGAGCCCGATGCGAGGCTCCATCCCAGGCCCCGGGAGCATGACCTGAGCAGAGGCAGACGCTTAACCGACTGAGCCCCCCAGAGTTCTCACCCTGGCCCCAGGTTAGCCAAAGATTGCGGAGGGCGGGGGAAGGCAGTGGGGGGAGGGTGCCGGGAGCCCCCGGGAGCTGAGCAGCAGTGGGGACACTGGTTGGCTCCGTGAGAGCGAGATGCCCATCCCCGACTCCTCACCCGGCCGGCGCCCCTGGCTCCCTGCACTTGCTGCGGGCCGTGGCGACACTGGGAGAGCCCCCCCCCCCCCCCACCGCTCATCCCCGCGGGGCCGGCTCTCCTTTCAGTATGCAGAGGGGGTGCGGAGCCCCGGGGTCACATGTGCCAGGCGACGAGAGGGGTCTCTGCCCCCGCCTGCTCACGCCCCGGCCGCCACTTGCCATCACGGGGCAGTTTCCCACCTCGGGAGCAGCCCCCAGCCACCCCGGGGGGCAGACGGTGGGCCCCGCGCTCACAGCGGGCAGGGTGGCCCCCCAGGGTGTGCTCCAGAGCGGGGCGCCCCGTGGGGGCCTCACCCCGAGGGCCGCAGAGCTACCCCTCCTGGGGGGCGGCCTGCGGTGTGAGCTCAGCGGACGCCTCGGGGGAGCGCCGGGCGGTGGGTCAGGGCGGGGGGACACGGCGGGGCACAGGGCCCGCGAAGGCTCCAGAACCGTGGCGTGGAGCCGAGCCTGGGGGGGTCCTGCGGCTCCAGGACCCCGCCGCGCCCCTGAGTGGTAGAGGGCGAGGCGGCTAAATCCACGGGGAACTGCGGCAGAGGCCGCCAGGTTCAGCACTTGCACTTTGACCCTTGGTTTTCTCTTTTGGGTTGGGGGGTCCGGTGCTAAGGACCGGGCCGCCTCCCATGATTTGCCCCCGGCCCCCCCAAAGAGGCCCTGGACAGGGGACTCCTTTCTGTTTCATAGGTGGGAATCAGAGGCCAGACGAAGACTGTTCTATGCCCAGGCTTGCGGGGCATTGGCTGAGCCTGAATCCCAGCTGAGCCAGAGTCCCGCAGGGGCTGGGCAGTAGGGGTGTGGGACCAGCAGGTTCTGTCGCCCCCAAGCAGGGTCACCTCTGGCAGGTAGTGACCTCTCTGAGCCCCAGGGCCCTCGCTTGTGAGCTCCCAGATGTTACCTAACACCTGGTGGGTACCGCCCGTGACCGAGGGCCCCCCGCTGCTCTGGCTGTTCTAAAGGTCATCACCACTCCCCGTGGGAGTCAGTGTGGGAAGAACGTGGGACCGCGTGGACACGCAGCCGCACTGGGACCCCCTCCGTCCGGCCCAAGACCAGCCCAAGGAGCAAGCCGCTGTCCCTGGATTCAAGGCTTTTATTGCTGGAATCATCGAGTCAGACACCGGATGTGGCAGGCTGCTGAGATGACTTAGCCAGTGATCAGTTAAGTGACTTCCTTGGGCCCCCCCCCACCGCGGCACACATGGCTCCGTCAACACAAGTCACTTGCGTATATTTTATCCTGCAAAGAGAAGGTCGGGACACCTGGTGAGGCCTGCAGGTGTGACACACGCGGCTCTGCCGTGCTGGCCGGACACACCGTGGGGAGGGGCCTGCAGGCCTGTTCCCAGGGGCGCTTCTGGATCTGAGCAGGCAAAGGTACATTCCTCCCAATCTCCCGCACCACGAGAGAGTCCCAGGGTGGGCCTAGAAGCTTCATCCAGTGGAGCAGAGTGAAGAAGGGGGGTCACCGTGGTGGGGTGGGGGCGTCCTGGGGCGGGATGGAGAGAGGTGCTGAGAAGGTCCTGGCGGGCTCCGTTGCACCTGCGGGCGCCTGGGAGTCTCGGGCTGCCCCGTGGACGCTTGCTGCCGAAGCAGTAGCTTGTTCCCACTCGTGGGACAGCACAGGGAGGGGGCACCGTGCTTTTCCACTCGGGGCATTGCAGGCCTGGGAAGGGCCAGAGGGGGCTTTTGGAAGCTGCCTTCTCCCCTCCCCTCTGCCCCCCTCCGCCCTCCCCCCCTCCTGGCATGTGAGGCACAGAATGGCTCTCCAGGACTGAGGGAACGAAGACAAATGGGGGTCTTGGGGGGAGATGGAATAGGGAAGTTAAGGTAAGGGAACCCAGGAAGATGCAGGCTCACGTGCTGCAGAGGCTGGAGTCAGGGAGGCCAGAGCTGAGGGCCTGAGAGCGAGGCCAGGCGATGCCAAGGACGCAGGAGGGCCAGGGCCAGCCCGAGGGCTCAAGGGCTGGGCTGAGTCTTCCCCACCCCATCCCCCCTACTTGCCCATCCATGAGGTCTTTCTCCTCTTGAATTCCCGGGGAGGGCCTCGGTGGAGAAGAGAGATGCCCCCGCCCCGCCCCGGCCCCAGCAAGGCCCAGAAGGCGCCAGAGGCGCGGACACGGAGCCAACCCACCAGCACCGAAAGGGCATTCTGCTTGTCGCCGTCTGTCATTTTCCCATCCACGCACTCCTTCAGTAGTTTCGCATTTTCCAGTATCACAGGGCTGCTCTGGTACCGCGCCACGTTGTCCACGTAGTCCTCGGTGGAGCCCGTCAAGAACAGGCTCACATCGTCCCGCACGGCTGGGCAGATCCTACAGTCTGGAACAGAGAGAGACGCTGCCACTGCCTCCAGGGACCCTCGTGGCCCTTCTTGCCTTCCCCTCCCCGCCTTCTCCCAACTGCCCCGACAGGACCGGCCGCGCCCACCTCCGCCCGAGGCCAGGAGCAGGGCAGCCCCGAGAAGCAGCAGCGCCCCGACCCGCCTCATGGTGCAGGTGGCAGGTGCTGCGGGGCGACGCCTTTATAGCTGCGCGGGCGGAGGGGCGCGGCCTCTCGGGGACACCCGCCAGGCTGCGGGGAGGGCGGAGCTGCGTGTGCCCACGAGGCCCTGAGGCCCCCAGTCAACAGGAGGCGCTAACTTGGCCTCCCTTCCGCACCTCCAGGGCTCTGTCCAGAAGCTTCAGAACTGAAATTTCCTGGCTTGACGGGGGAAGGGGGCGGAGAGTCTCCCAAATCAGGGCCAGTGTCGGCCTCTCCTGACCCGTGACCTGGAGGACGGTGTTTGGTCTCAACTTAGGGATTTTTCAGGACACCCAGTGCTTGGCTCGTGGTCTCACAGCTAGTAGATGCCAAAGGAAAGCCACTCCCTGGTGGCCCCTGCCGTGCCTGCATCAAATCTCTGTCCTTGACCTGCTCAAGTGGCCTCCCTTGAACCAGTCCTTTGAATCCGTTTCTGGAGCCCTGAATCCTCCCCTGTGTGCTAGCCCAGAGGTTCTACTTATCTGTTGACCAAGTCCTGGCACCTGGTCACTTGGACAGCACCTCAGTCTGGCTCAGAAAGGTCATTTTTCCCCAACCGGTGTCTTTTTTTGAGTTTCTCTGTACCGTTCACGCAATTCCCTCTCCACAGATGGAGTCTGAGGAAAGGCCAAGCCGTTTCTGTGGCCCACAAGCCCTCGTGCTTCGTGCAGCCAGGGCCCTACCAAAAGCCTGCTGCCTCCGAATTCTTCCCATTCTCTCCTCCCTCACTGGTCTCCTTTCCACTTCTTGACTGGGCCAGGGGTCAAGGGCTTTGTGTTCCAGTTGTGTGTGTGCAGCAGGGCCTTTGCATGAGCTGTCCCCGCTGCCTGGAATGTTCTTCCTCCAAGTACACGATTCATGACCTAATTGCTCAGGTCTCTTCAAATGTCACCTTATCAGAAAGACTGTCCCACCTGCTTGACCCCTTAGGTCAGAGCCCCCCCTCCCCCACAGCACTCACAGTTCTCCCCCACTTCATGGCCCTCCATAGCTCTCCTTGTCATTCACTGGGGGTCTTCCACTCCCTCTCAGATGCATACTGAACTCCCAGAGGGCAAGGGCTCTGCTGGGTGCACTGCCACCTCCCCCGGACAAGGACACATAGCAGGTGCCTCACAAAGGTTTGTTAGATGAACAAAAGGACTATCCCATTCCTGAGGAGGTGGTAACCAAGAACATTTTTACTTACGCTTACTCGCTGGAGGCTCCTGTCTGGCCTTTTCTCTGAATCATCTGTGACAGGATAGGGTTTGCTGAAACCCAGAGCTGAAGGTAAGACAGAAGTTGTATCACCCCAGTTGGAACCCTATGCCAAACAGGATTCACATCCGGTAACTGCTCTTGGCTAAGAGGCACCCAGTCCTGAGCTCTAGCTGTCAGGCGGTTATCATGGAGCGACTCCAGTCATGATGCCCAGAGGCCATACCTATGAAGGTCATCTCATGAGAGGCTCTGGTTATGACAGATGTCCTTCAGAGGTTCCGAGGCACCTATCAGCCCGGGAAGATGAGCACCATATGCCCCAGATTGGACACTTGCTCTTTCTCTACTGGAACGGAATTTCAGTGTGTGGGACGGGCAAGGGTTGTATGTCTGCTGTCCTTCACTGGGACTTCCTTCAAGTCCTCCTCAGCTCTGTGAGATGATGTGAGAGGAGGAAGCCAGAGTTTGGAGGGCTGGAGTAGCACAGCACGCTGATGTCCATCCAGCCCCACTGGGTGCCATAAAACTATCTGAGGTATCTCTGAATGTGGGGATATTTGCTGAGGTCAAGGGGAACTTTCTGGACAAGGCCTTGCAGTGTATGCAATGTGGCTTTTTTAAAATATTTTTTATCTGGGGTAATTCTAGACTCACAGAAAAGTTGAAAAGATTTGTCAAAACCAAGATATTGACACTGGCACACTACTACTAACTCAACTCCAATCTTTATTTGGATTTCACCGTTTGTCCTTTAATGCCCTCTGTGTGTTCTAGAAGCTAATTCACATCCTAAACACACTGCATTGATTGTGAGGTTTCTTCTGAAGTTGTCAGTCTTTCCGTGTTTGTCATGGCCTTGATTGTCTTGAAGACTGGCCAGGTACTATAGAATGTCCATCAAGCTGATTTTGCCTGTTTTTCTTCTAAATTAGACTGGGGTTCAGACCTTGGTTTTGGGGGGAGACACTAAAGAGGTCACATCACATTGTGGCATACGTGACATCAATAGGTCTTACCACTGGTTATATTAGCCTTGATCATTTGAATAATGTTGGGTTTGCTAGGTTTCTGCATGGTTTTCCCCTTTCCCTACTCTTTGGAAATGAGTTGCTAAGTGCAGCCACTCCCCAGGAGGGCAGGGCAATAAGCTCCACCTCTTGAAGGGAAAGTGCATTATTTGGAATGTTCCTGTGAGGAATATGTCTCTTCTCTCTTCATTTGTTTATTTAGTAAATTATTTATTTATATCAGTATGGACTTACAGAATTTTTTACTTTGGATTATCCTCCAATACTATATTATTTCTTTTGCTGCTTATACTCTTCCAGATTTGGCCACTGGGAGCTTCCTTCTAGAATTTTCATGGACTATCTCATCTTGTTTGTGCCAGTAAACTACTCTCCTAGAGTAGAAGTTTGAGTTTAATTCGAGAGGGTTTAAGCAGACGGTTGCCATCTCTGGTTGACCTAGCACACTGGTCTACAGAGCTCCAGCTCACAGTGGACACGGGAGACAAACTGTAGAGCTCCACAACTCCTCACTGATGTTTCTGGATGGGCTATTAAGCCCAAGCTCCTGTTGGGACCAGGTTCACTGATGGAAGAGGGCGAGACAGGGCCAAGGCTGGACCCACTGGGAGTTAAGAAGAGGCGCAGGACTCTTTTAAGAGTGAGAGGGAAGCAGGTAACATGATCCTAAATTGGAGTCAGCCCTGGAGGAAGCCCTCCTGGCCAGGAGTTCTGAGACTTCCCTAGTAGGGAGTGCTTCAGAGCCCAAGGATGGTGTCCACCCATCCTCGGGGCTTGATCTAGAGACTGCAGAGTTAAGGTGCTCAAGAGGCTCTAGGTGGGCCCAGCACCCCATACTTAACTCCAGGACTTAAACTTAGGCTTGAACCCTCCTGTGATTTTCATCTGCACATTCTGGGAGAGTGCTGCATTTGGAGCCAGGATGGGTTGGGGGAAGGAGTAGCAGGAAACAAGGGTCACAGTTGGGGCTGGGACGACAGAGCAGTTGGTTCAGGATGGAAACACTTAGACATGTCAGCTCCTCTTGGTCTTTGGCAAAGGAAAAACCATATCCTCTCCAAGAGGCTTTTAGCCCAAGGACTGAGGTAGCGACATGTGCCAGTTCCCTGCCCACAGGCCTTTGGAGTTCTAGGAGGGATGTGGGCTGGGCTCAGGGAGCTAGTAGTTCATAAAACAGCAGAAATTCTGCCCTGAGTGGAGCATTCTGGCAGTTGACACTATGAAGGGGACACTCCTCGTGTTGACCTTGCTGGTGACCCAAGACCTGGGCATCGAAATGGGTGAGAGGTTTTCAGTGACTGAATGGAGGAAGAGGTTTGGAGATGGAGGGATCATTAGTTGTGCACACAGTAGGGGATGGTTTGTTGGGGGTGGTGGGGCTTAGCTGAAGGTCGGAGCAGCGGGCAGGCTGCTATGCCTGGAGGCAGCAGCCAGGGGCCCCTCTCCCTTCCCTTCTGCTGAGAGTGCTCATAGAAAATGTTTTCTGTCTGGGATGTAAGCAGCCCGGAGTGGGGGGTTCCTGTGGAAGGTGAGTCAGAAGAGCCTGGATACGTGAATTACTTTCAGGTGGTGGGGAAGCAGGAGTCTCCTACCCTGGTGATTGTTAAGGTGTTTTCTGTTTGTCTCCAGCGAAAGCCTGCCCCCTTTTCTATTCGGTCTTTGGTACTTTGGCCATTGGAAAGGAGCTTCCGCTGAACACGGCCCTTAGACTAGCCAATGCTACTGAAGCAGAAAAAGCAGCCATGGGAAAAATCCAGGACTGCTACAATGAGAAGGGACTCGATGCCAAGATATTGGATTTGATTGTCATGGTAACTTACTATCCTTCCCCCACCCCCACCCTGAGGACACACATGCAGCCTGTTGACAGATGGCACATGGAATAGACATAGCAGTCGGGGGCTACACGACAGTAAGAGCTACAGACAATCAAGCACACAAGCCTTTCCTCCACCCTACGGCATATATTACGCAGCCACCTGCCACACGCACATCCAACCCATCCTTCTACCACACAGGTCCCTTTTGTGCCAATTTATACACAGCTGGATGGACATCAGTGCAACATAGAAAGTGTGTTGACCCTTGCGAATTTTTTTCTAGGTTAGGGGAGCCCGCCTTGCAGGAGTAGAATTTTAACCTTTGGGAGGAAAGAAAAAGTCCTTAATTCAGCTGCTGCGCATGGAGGGGTCGTGTCGGTTCTATTTTAGGAATATTGAAACTGATCACCTGCCCTTAGACCGCCTTCTCGGGAAGGGTCTCCTTGGACTCGTAAGGCTTCTGGGTTTTGGCCTGTTTTACCCCCTTTGATGGCTGTTCTCTGGCTCCTAGTCTTACTTCCCATCTCTATCATCTCAGTGCTTAAAGCCAGAAGTTGTACTCTGTTATTTTGGGGCCTGGAGCTCCTAAGGCAGCCTCTTGCTACACACATCTGCTCCCCAGGGCTGATCAGTGTATTATTTCCTGATGAACTCTCTTTTTCTGTTATTGTTCTTGTTGCACAGTTATGTATATATATATTAATTGTATTTATTTATTAATGAGAAGCACAGAGAGGGAGAGAGAGGCAGAGACACAGGCAGAGGGAGAAGCAGGCTCCATGCAAGGAGCCCGACATGAGACTTGATCCCGGGTCTCCAGGATCAGGCCCTGGGCTGAAGGTGGCGCTAAGCCGCTGAGCCACCCGGGCTGCCCTATGTATATATATATTTTAAAGATTTGATTTATTTATTTGAGAGAGAGTGTGTGTGTACAAATGGAGAGGAGAGGGAGAAGCAGGCTCCCTGCTGAGCAGAGGTCTGATGTAGGGCTCTATGCCAGGACCCTGGGATCATGATCCCAGCCAAAGGCAGCTGCTTAACCGACTGAGCCACCAGGGCGCCCTAGTTATGTAGATTTTGATTAATCTGTCTCTTACTCTATTTTCCCATAAGGGCTGATTCTGCAAGATGAGAGGTTATGAAGAAGTGGAATTTCTTGCATTAATGTGCCACAGGCACATGAGATTGTTTACAACACACACACATCCATATTCCATATGTGCCATACACCTGACAGGTGGGTCTCAGGTGCAGGAGACATCACGTGGACCCAGACTCAGCCACCTTGCTCCTCGCACAGGCCCAGCCTCCATCACACCCTTCAGAATCTTCTGATCTCTGCTTTCCTGGCTTGTTGTTCAGACTCCCTCCTGACACCTGTGTGTGGGTGACCTGGGAGTCATCTTCATCTTTTATCCTGTTCTGATTTCAGCTCCCTCTCCAGCAGTCAGTCTGTGGGCCGGAGGTCCTGGCTGGAGCTGGAGCTGAATCACTGAGGATGAGGAGTGGCGGGGCCCGGGGAGGATGGACAGCTCTGCCATGCGCTCCTCATCTTCCTCTCTCCCAGACTACCATCACCACCAGCAAGAAATGCATCTATGAAGCAGTGGACTCATTGAAGGAGACCTTCCACATAGCCCCTTTGGGGAGATGAATCTTTGCCACCAATGCCCGATCTGAGCTCCATCCTCCCGCTCCTTTCTTCATACCTGAAGCTAGAATCCAGACACCTATCTTTGCCTAATTCATCTTTAGCAGGCTGGCTGTAATAAAATAACTGCAGTGTAGCTCTGTGTGCCGTGTGTCTGTGTGCTGAGCAGAGAGCATGTGAGGCTTGGCAGGAGGTCCTGGGACGTGGCGAGGGGAGGTGACCTGTGTGGTTATTGAGAACATGGGGATGGGAGTCAGGCCGAATCAGGAGCAGGTAAGAGTGGTTTCATCTTTCTCAGGCTATTCTTTCATCTGTAAAAAAAAAAAAAAAAAAAAAAAAAAGGAGGACTGTGTGTGACAAATGAATTAAATAACATCTATGTAACCCCAGGAAGGTTAGAAATGTTGTCCACGTGGCATATTGCTGACTCTGGCATTTGTCACGTTGTAGAGCCTCTAGCCCCTTACATGTTACCCTGGTTGTTGAAGGGTGGACTCAAGCGATAACCTGAATGGGCTTATCACAAGTCCTCCCCATCTCCCAGTGGCATCCACCCTTTTCTGCTTCTTAGGAGGATGTCTTCTGAGGAGGCCAACCTTTCTGCAGGAACACCCTGTTCCACTGCTGTTCTTGGGTTCTGCTAGTAGAACCAGGACCACCACACAATCTTGGCTCAGGAGAAAGGGAGAAGGGGAGTGGATGGAAGAAACTAACCCAGAGGGAATGCTGCTGCCATGGGGAGCCCAGCTCTTAAATCTTTGTAGGATGTGGAACCTGTGGCAAGTTCATGAACCCTTTTCCAAGTTCATGAGCCTACTTCCAAGAGCATCAAATTGGCAATTATATGTATTTAGTAGGCTACTTAGGAAGCTACAAGGCAAGAACTAGGTGTTACCTTTATATATTTCCTAGAGACTAGAGCAGTGTTGGGCTTCAGTGAGTATGGCTCACAAAAAAAGTAGCATAGCAGGTGACATCTCTTATTTTTTTTAAGATTTTATTTATTTATTCATTCTACACACAGAGAGAGGCAGAGATACAGGCAAAATTCCTATTCCTATTTTAGGAATATTTAGGAATATGCAGAGGGAGAAGCAGGCTCCCTGGAGGTAGCCTGATGCGGGACTCGATCCCAGGACCCCAGGATAACGCCCTGAGCCAAAGGCAGATGCTCAACCACTGAGTCACCCAGGTGCCCCAGGTGACATCGCTTTAGTTTCCTGGGCCATAATAAGGTCATATTCAGAGTGTTGAACTTGGGACATGCTAACAGGCTAGAGGCTTGAGTCCTAGCTCTTATTCTCTGGCCTAATAGTTGAACTTAAACATTTTAATTCACCTGTCTGCTCATTTTACACCTGGATTTTATACCTACCAAGTCCGCTAGACCTAATATTTATACCTACCAAGTCCGCTAGACTTAATATTAAGTGTTTGCTCAGGTCATACTAAAGATCTAAAATTTTATTGAGAAATACAAAATAAAATTTGAATTGATAAAAGGCTAAATCATATCCTTATATGAGATAAATTGACACTAGAAATATCAACTATTCCCAAATCCATCTAAATTAATCTTTGTTCTGGGCAGCCCCGGTGGCTCAGCGGTTTAGCGCCACCTGCAGCCCAGGGCCTGATCTGGAGACCTGGGATGGAGTCCCACGTCGGGTTCCCTGCATGCCTGTGTCTCTGCCTCTCTCTCTCTCTCTCTCATGAATAAATAAAATCTTAAAAGAAAAAAAAAATCTTTGTTCTGCAAGATGAGAGGATTGATTTAAAGTTTATCCAAAAGAATACATTCTTGAATTGAAATCAAGCAAGAAAATTTAGAAAAATAAGAATTATGAGCAGGATCTTTCTCACTAGGTATTATAACGTGGGTATATATTTATGACTAATTGTCTAGTTTTAGTATAGAGATGGTCAGTGTGATGGAGAACATATAAATAGACTCAAAGATAGTTTAAGATATTATAGTGATGACTTACTGAATTATGGAGAAAGAATGGATTTTTAAATTTTATTTTTTATTTAAAAAATGGTTTTTAAGAATGGATTTTTAAAAAATGGCATTGAACAAAATGAGCAAATATTTAAGAAAAGAAGATGGGCCTGCCAAGCCTTTTTCTTGTGGATTAATGTGGACTAACGATTCCATTGCCATAGTTTCAACAGTTAATTATCTACTTGACATGACATCTCTCTCCTCCCACCACCCTCCCCCACGACTTTCCTTTTTTCTTTTTTTAAAGATTTATTTATTTATTTATTTATTTATTTATTTATTTATTTATTTATGAGAAACACAGAGAGAGAGAGAGAGAGAGAGGCAGAGACACAGGCAGAGAGAGAAGCAGGCTCCATGCAGGGAGCCTGATGTGGGACTCGATCCCCGGTCTCCAGGATCACACCCTGGGCTGCAGGCGGCGCTACACCGGGGCTGCCCTCTTTTGACTTTCCTGATATCATAGTCTGTTGTTTTTTCTCTACCTTATTGGAGGATCTTTCTCAGCTTCTTTTCTGGTTATTTGTGTCTTTTACCAAGGATCATTTTCTTTGCATCTCTTTTCTACATACACTCACTTTCTTAGTGATATCCACAACTTCCAAATTTAAATCTCCAAACCCGGTACTAATTTTCAAGGCACAGAATTGGCTCTCACTAAATATCTGTTGAATTACTGAATATTGAAGCAACTCTAAATTCCTCCTAAAGGACAAATATACACAGAATTTAAATAAATGAAGAGACTATTGAACGGGAATTTTCAACAGGATAAAGACTTACATATTTAAAGAATGAGACCGAAAAATCCCATAAAAAGTCTTAGAAAAAATTATAGAAAATTTTCATAAACTCAGAGTACAGACTTTCCAAAGGATATGTATATTTATATATATTTATAATATATAATACATTATTATATATTTTATATACATACAGAGAATATAATACTTTTATAAGTTTTTCTTATAAAAAACTTGTATAAAAACATTAAAATTCCATTTGGAATAGAAATGACTTGTTAAAAGAATAGAATAATAATATATATTGGGATTGATAACACGTATAGAAATAAAATGTATTACACAATGGGCAAATGCCAGGGGAAAAGAAATGGATGCCTACTGTTCTTGTGGTATTTTAAAATATTATATATGAAGGGATATAATATCACTTGTATGTTGATTGTGATAAGTTAAAGATATATACTATAAATAAAACCACTTTGTTTTTATTTTTTGAGAGAAGGTGAGAGCATGTGCACATGCAAGCAGTGGAGAGGGGTGGAGGGAGAGGGAGAGAGAGCATGGAGAGAGCATGGAGCCTGACACACAGAACACTCATCAGGTGCCTGGGTGAGACAGAGAGAGAGAGAGAGAGAGCAGAGACATAGGCAGAGGGAGAAGTAGGCTCCCCACAAGGAGCTCGATGTGGGAGTTGATTCGGTACCCCAGGATCATGCCCTGAGCCAAAGGCAGATGCTCAACCACTGAGCCACCCAGGTGTCCCGTGGAAACCCACTTTAAATATAAAGACAAATATAGGTTAAAAACAAAAAGGTGGAAAAAGATATGACACCAAGAAAAAGAAAACCAGTGTTCCTACATTTGCACCAGATAGAGTACGTATCAAAGCAAAGACAAGGAATAAGAAAGATTATTTCATAATGATAAAAGGGTCAATTCAACAAGAAAATATACCAACCCTAAACATTTTTGCACCTAATAGCAGAGCTTCAAATTATATGAAGCAAAAGCAATAGAAATGAAAGGACAAGTAGACAAATCTGAAATTATAGAGACTGCATCATTTCTCTCTCCATTATTGCTAAAACAAGCAAACAGAAAAATCGATAGGATATAGAAGATTAAGGCAACACTAAACTTGACACATTATCCAATAATATACTTAGCATCACTCAAATAATTCAAATTATACTCTCTGAATCAATGGATTTAAATTAGAAGTCAATAATCAAAAGATATTTGACAAGTGTTCAAATATTGGGAAATTAAATCATATGCTCCTCGACAATCCAAAAGTGAAAAAGGAAATCAAATGAGAAATTAGGAAATATTTTGTTCTGAATAAAAATCAAAGAACACTCATCAGGTGCCTGGGTGGCTCAGTCAGTTGATCCCAGGGTCCTCGGATTGAGCCCTGCATCAGGCTTCCCTGATCAGTGGAGAGTCTGCTCCTCCTTCTCCTTCAGACCGTCCCCCTGCTCTTGTTCTCTCTCTCTTAAATGAATGAATAAAAAAAGAACCGTCACCAAGATTTGTGGGATGCTGCTAGCACTTATGGGCAAATTTATAGCGCTAAATGCCAATATTAGAAAATGTTTTCTGTACACCACAATTTATGATGAGAATTAAGCTGTCATTCTATGACAATATTCCTGTATATAATGTCTCATTTTTCTCTGGCAGCTTTTATGATTCTCCTCTTCTCTCCCCTCAATTTATTGAGATATAATTGACATATAACATTATGTAAGTTTAAGGTGTATACTGTGTTGATTTGACACATTTACATATCACAAAATGATCACCACCATACCATTTAACACCTCTGTCCAATTATGCAATTACCATTGCTTTTGTGTGGTGAGAACATTTAAGACATCACAGCATTTTTCAAGTATGTGATATAGTATTATTAGCTATAATCACCATGCTATTAAATTCCTAGAAGTTGTTAATTTTATAATTGGAATTTGTACCCTTTGACCAATATCTCCCATTTTCTCAACCTCCAGAACCATTCTGTTTCTCTGAGTTTGGCTTTTTCAGATTCCACATATAAATGAATGTATATAGTATGTCTCAGTCTAACATGTCACTTAGCATAATGCCCTCAAGTTTCATCCAGGTTGTCACAAATGACAGGCTTCTCCTCTTTCTCATATCTGAAAAATATTCAGTTTGTGCGTGTGTGTGTGTGTGTGTGTGTGTGTACATGATCAGCGATTCAAGTACCTTTTCATGTACTTGTCAGCCATCTGTATGTCTTCTTTGGAAAAGCGCCTATTCATTTTCTCTGTTCTTTTTTTTTTTTTTAAAATAGGTTTTTAAAATATTGAGCTGTATGAGTTATTTTTATAGTTTTTGGATATTAGCCCTTTATCAGATAGATGATTTACAAGTATTTTCTTTCATTCCATAAGTTGCCTTTTCATTCTGTTAATTTGTTTTGCTATGCAGAAGCTTTTAAGTTGGATGTAGTCCCACTGTTAATTTTTGCTTTTGTTTCTGTTTTTTCAGTGTCATATCCAGGAAATTACTACGTAAGGAAGTTTTCCTCTATTTTCTTCTAGGAATTTCAAGCTTTCAGGTATTATGTTTAGTCCTTAATCCATGTTACACAAATTAATTAATTTTTAATTCAAGTATAATTAACATACAGTGTTATGTTAGTTTCAGGTGCACAGTATAATAATTCAACAGTTCATGTCAAGTTAGTTTTTGTGAATGGTGTGAGATAGGGGTCCAATTTCATTCTTTTGCATTGTGGATATCCACTTTTTTCAGCACCATTTGTTTTATTTTATTTTTTTATTTTTTATTTATTCATGAGAGAGAGAGAGAGGCAGAGACACAGGCAGAGGGAGATGCAGACTCCGTGCAGGGAGCCCCACGTGGGACTCGATCCCGGGTCTCCAGGATCATGCCCTGGGCTGAAGGCGGCACTAAACCGCTGAGCCTCCAGGGCTGCCCCAGCATCACTTATTGAAGAGACTATCTTTTCCCCATTGTATATTCTTGGCTCCCTTGTCAAATATTAGTTGATCATATATATGAGGATTTATTCCTGAGCTTTATTTTTTCAAGATGTATGTATGTATGTATGTATGTATGTATGTATGTATGTATGTATGTATTTATGAGAGAGAGAGAGACAGAGCACATGAGCAGTGGGGAGGGGCAAAGGGAGAGGGAGAAGCAGACTCCCCTCTGAGCAGGGAGCCCAGTGTGGACTCGATCACCAGAACCCTGAAATCATGACCTGAGCTGAAGGCAGATGCTTAACTGAAAGAGCCACCCACCAGGCACTGCTCTGGGCTTTCAATTCTGTTCTGTTGTCTGTGTGTCTGTTTTCATGCCAATGCCATACCATTTTGATTACTGTCGTTTTTAGCATAGTTTGAGATGGAAATGCATGATGCCCCTGGCTTTATTCTTCATTCTCAGGATTGCTATGGCTCTTTGGGTCTTTTGTGGCTTCACATTTTAGAATTATTTTTTCTATTTTTGTGAAAATGCCACTGGAATTTTGATAGAGATTGCGTTGAATCTATAGATGGTTTTGGGTAATATGGATATTTTAACAGTATTAATTCTTCCAGTCTATGAACATGGGCTTTCAATTTGTTCATGTTTTCTTCAATTTCTTTCATCAAAGTTTTGTAGTTTTCAGCATACAGATCTTTCACCTCCTGGGTTAAAATTATTTCTAAGTTTTTAATTGTTTTTGATGTTATTGTAAATGGGACTGTTTTCTTTATTATTTATTTTTCAGCTGTTTTATTGTTAGTGTATAGAAGCACATTTGTTTTCTGTGTGTTCACTTTCTGTCCTGCAGTTTTATTGAATTGAGTAGTTTCCTCATCTGGTTTTGTTAACAAGATAATGCTGGCTTTATAAAATTAAATTGAGAATGCTGCTTCCTCTTCAATTTTTTTGAAGAGTTTTAGAAGGATTGGAGTTAATTATTCTTTAAATGTTTGTTAGAATTCATCAGTAAAACCATCTGGTCCTGGGGAATTTTTTAAAATTACTGATTCAACTTCCTTACTTGTTTTTGATCTGTTCACATGTTCTATTTCTTCATAATTCAGTCCTGGTAGATTGCATGTTTCTAGGAGTTTATCCTTTTCATCTGGGTTCTCCAGTTTGTTAGTGTGTGGTTTTTCATAGAACTTGTCTTGATCTTTTGTATTCCTGTGGTATCAGTTGTAATATATCCTCTTTCATTCCGATTTTAAGTTCTCTTTTTCTGAATTAGTTTAGCTAGAGGTTTGTCAATTTTATTCTTTAAAGATCCAGTGTTTAGTATCATTGATCTTTTTTTTTTTTAAAACTTTTTATTTATTTATGAGAGAGAGAGAGAGAGAGGCAGAGACACAGGCAGAGGGAGAAGCAGGCTCCATGCAGGGAGCCTGATGTGGGACTCAGTCCCGGGTCTCCAGGATCAGGCCCCGGGTCGGAAGACGGTGCTAAACCGCTGGGCCACCCGGGCTGCCCTTCATTAATCTTTTCTATTGATTTCCTGGTCTGCATTTCACTTATTTCTGCTTTGATCTTTGTTATTTCCTTCCTTCTGCTAACTTTGGATTTATTTTGTTCTTCCTCTTCTAGCTCCTTGAGTTGTGAAGTGAGTTTGTGCATTTGGAATCTTTCTTATTTTTTAACATGACATTAATTGCTATAAAATTCTTTCTTAGAACTGCTTTTGTAGGATCTCATAAGTTTTGAAACGTTTTGCTTCTATTTTTACTTGTTTCAAGATATTTCTTGATTTCCTATTTGATTTTTCGACTTGTTGGTTGTTCAGGAACATGTTGTTTAACCTCCGTATATTTGTGTATTTTCCAGCTTTCCTCCTGTTAACTGATTTCATGTTTTATCCACTGTGGTGGGGAAAGAAACTTAGTATGATTTTGGTCTTATTTTTTTATTTCAAGTTTTTATTTAAATTCTAGTTAGCTAACACATATGGTAAAATTGGTTTCAGGTGTAGAATTTAATGATTCATCACTTACATATAACACCCACTGATCATTACAACAAGTGCCCTACTTAATGCCCATCACCCATTTAGCCCACCACCCACCCACTTTCCTCCAACCTGCAATTTGTTCTGTCATTAAGAATGTCTTATGGTGGGCAGCCCCGGTGGCGCAGCGGTTTAGCGCCGCCTGCAGCCCAGGGCGTGATCTGGAGACTCTGGATTGAGTCCCACATCAGGCTCTCTGCATGGAGCCTGCTTCTCCCTCTGCCTGTGTCTCTGCCTCTCTCTCTGCATCTCTATGAATAAATAAATAAAACCTAAAAAAAAAAAAAAAAAAAAAAGAATGTCTTATGGTTTGCTTCCCTTTTTTCCCCCTTCCCCTACATTCGTCTATTGTTTCTTAAATTCCACGTATGAGAGAAATCCTATGGTATTTGTCTTTCTCTGACTTATTTAGCTTAGCATAGGACATGTTAGCTCAGCATAGGACATTTTAGCCCCATCCACATCAAATGGCAAGATATTGTTCTTTTTGATGGCTGAGTAATATTTTTAAAAAATATCTTATTTAGGGGATCCCTGGGTGGCTCAGCGGTTTAGTGCCTGCCTTTGGCCCAGGGTGCGATCCTGGAGTCCTGGGATTGAGTCCCATGTCAGGCTCCTGGCAGGGAGCCTGCTTCTCTCTCTGCCTGTGTCTCTGCCTCTCTCTCTCTCTCTCTATCATAAATAAATAAATAAATCTTAAAAAAAGACAAATGTGGGATCCCTGGGTGGCGCAGTGGTTTAGCGCCTGCCTTTGGCCCAGGGCGCGATCCTGGAGACCCGGGATCGAATCCCATGTCAGGCTCCCGGTGCATGGAGCCTGCTTCTCCCTCTGCCTGTGTCTCTGCCTCTCTCTCTCTCTCTCTCTGTGTGACTATCATAAATAAATTTAAAAAAATTAAAAAAAAAGACAAATGTGTCAAACATTAAAAAAAAAAAGAAGATCTTATTTATTTATTCATGAGAGACACACAGAGAGAGGCAGAGACATAGGCAGAGGGAGAAACAGGCTCCATGCAAGGAGCTGAAGCCGAAGGCAGATGCTCAACCTCTGAGCCAACCAGGTGTCCCAATGGCTGAGTAATATTTTATTGGATATATATATACCACATCTTTATCCATTCATCAGTTGATGGACATTTGGGGCTCTTTCCATAATCTGGCTATTGTTGATAATGCTGCTATAAACATCAGAGTGCATGTATCCCTTCAAATCAGTATTTTTATATCCTTTGGGTAAATACCTAGTAGTTCAATTGCTGGATCATAGAGTAGCTCTATTTTTAACTTTTGAGGATCCTCCATACTTTTTTTTCCAGAGTGGCTGCACCAGTTTGCATACCCACCAACAGTGTAAGATGGTTCCCTTTTTTCCACATCTTCACCAATATCTGTTGTTTCCTGTGTTGTTAATTTTTGCCATTCTGACATGTGTGAGGTGGTATTTTACCAAGGCTTTGATCTGTATTTCCTTGATGATGAATGATGTTGAGCATATTTTCATGTGTCTGTTAGTCACCTGTCTTCTTTGGAAAAAAGCCTGTTCATGTCTTCTGCCCATTTCATGACTGGATTGTTTGTTTCTTGGCTATCGAGTTTGATAGGTTCTTTATAGATATTGGATACTAGCCCCTTATCAGATATGTCATTTGCAAATAGTTTTTCCTATTCTGTAGGTTGTCTTATAGTTTTGTTGATTGTTTCCTTTGCTGTGTAGAAGCTTTTTATCTCTCTCTTTTTAAAATATTTTATTTATTTATTTATTTATTTATTTATTTATTTATTTATTAATGAGACACACAGAGAGAGAGAGAGGCAGATACACAGGCAGAGAGAGAAGCAGGCTCCATGCAAGGAGCCCAACATGGGCCTTGATCCCGGGACTTCAGGATCACACCCTGGGCTGAAGGCAGGTGCTAAACCGCTGAGCCACCCAGGGGTCCCCCGACACTTTTTATCTCAATGAAGTCCCAATAGTTCATTTTTCCTTTTGTTCTCCTTGCTTCCAGAGATGTGTCTAGTACAAAGTTGCTACGGCCAATGTCAAAGAAGTTGCTACGTGTGTTCTCCTCTAAGGTTTTGATGGTTTCCTGTCTCACATTTAGATCTTTCATTCATTTTGAATTTATTTTTGTGTATGGTGTAAGAAAGTAGTCCAGTGTCATTTTTCTGCATGTGGCTGTCCAGTTTTCCCAACACCATTTGTTGAAGAGATCTTTTTCCATTGGATATTCTTTCTTGCTTTGTCAAAGATTAATTGACCATATAGTTGTGGATTCATTCTGTTCCACTGATTTATGTCTGTTTTTGTGCCAGTATCATACTATTTTGATGACTACAGCTTTGCCATATCACTTGAAATCTGGAATTGTGATGCTTTCAGCTTTGCTTTTCTTTTTCAAGGTTGCTTTGACTATCTGGGGTCTTTTGTGGTTCAATACAAATTTTAGGATGGTTTGTTTTAGCTCTGAAAAATGCTGGTAGTATTTTGATAGGGATTGTATTAAATGTGTAGATTGCTTTGGGGAGTACAGACATTTTTTTTTAAAGTCCAGACATTTTAACAGTATTTGTTCTTTCAATCCATGAGCATGGAATTTTTTCCATTTCTTTGTGTCATCTTTAGTTTCTTTCATAGCTGTCTTATGGTTTTCAAGTACAGATCTTTTACCTTTTTAGTTAGGTTTAGTCCTAGGTGTCTTATGCTTTTTGGTGCAATTATAAATGGGACTGATTCTTTAATTTATCTTTCTGCTGCTTCATCATTTGTGTATAGGAATGCAACAGATTTCTATACATTTATTTTGTGTCTAGCAACTTTACTGAATTCATAAATCAGTTCTAGCAATTTTTTGGTAGACTCTTTCAGGTTTTCTATATAGAGTATCATGTCATCCGTGAATAGTGAAAGTTTGACTTCTTCCTTGTTGATCTGAATGCCTTTAGTTTCATTTTGTTGTCTGATTGCTGAGGCTAGGAGTTCCAGTACCATGTTAAATAACAATGGTGAGAGTGGACATTCCTGTATTGTTCCTGACCATCAAAGAAAAGCTCTAATATTCCTCACTGAGGATTATATTAGTTGTGGGTCTTTTGTATATGGCCTTTATGGTTTTGAGGTATGTTCCCTCTATTCCTACTTTGTTGAGGGTTTGTATCAAGAATGGATGCTGTACTTTGTCAAATGCTCTAAGTGCACCTATTGAGAGGATGATATGGTTCTTATCCTTCCTTTTATTAATGTAGTGTATCACACGATTGATTTGTGAATATTGAACCACCCTGAAGCCCAGGAATAAGTCCCACTTGATCGTGATGAATGATTCTTTTAATGAACTGTTGGATTCAATTTGCTAGTATTTTATTTTATTTTTAAGATTGATTATTTATTTATTTATTTATTTATTTATTTATTCATGAGAGACACAGAAGGAGAGAGAGGCAGAGACACAGGCAGAGGGAGAATAGATATTAGCTCTTCTTTAAATGTTTGGTAGAATTCCCCTGGGAAGCTATCTGGGCCCGGACTTTTGTTTGTTGGGAGAGTTTTGATTACTGATTTAGTGTCTTTGCTGGTTATCTGTCTGTTCAAATTTTCTATTTCTTCTTGTTTCAGTTTTGGTAGTTTATATGTTTCTAAGAAATTATCCCTTTCTTCCACACTTGTTGGCATATAATTTTTCATACCATTCTCTTAGAATTGTTTCATATTTCTGTGGTGTTGGTTGTGATCTCTCCTTTTACATTTGTGATTTTATTTACTTGGGTCCTTTCTCTTTTCTTTTTGATGAGTCTGGGTAGGGGTTTATGAATTTTATGAATTCTTCTGAAGAACCTGCTCCTAGTTTCAATCATCTACTGGTTTTTGTTTATTTCTATAGCATTTGTTTCTGCTCTAATGTTTATTATTTCCCTTCTGCTGGCTTTTGGCTTTGTTGCTCTTTCTCTAGCTCCTTTAGGTGTAAGGTTAGGTTGTTTGAGATTTTTCTTGCTTCTTGACGTAGGCCTGCATTGTTATATACTTCCCTCTTAGGATTGCTTTTGCGGCATCCCAAATGTTTTGGACCTGTGTGTTTTCATTTTCACGTATTTTTAAAATTTCTTCAACTTCCTGCTTAACCCATTCATTCTTTAGTAGAATGTTTTTTAACTTCTATGTATTTATAGTCTTTCTAAATTTTTTTCTCATGGTTGATTTCAAGTAAAATAGTGTTGTGGTCAAAATCTTAAAAAAAAAAAAAAAAGGGAATCCCTAGGTGGCTCAGCGGTTTAGCGCCTGCCTTCGGCCCAGGGCGTGATCCTGGAGATCCGGGATCAAGTCCCACGTCGGGCTCCCTACATGGAGCCTGCTTCTCCCTCTGCCTGTGACTCTGCCTCTCTCTCTCTCTCCCTATGAATAAATAAATAAAATCTTTTAAAAAAATAGTGTTGTGGTCAGAAAACATGTATGGTATGACCTCAATCTTTTTATATTTGTTGAGGCCTGATTTGTGACCCAGTATGTGATCTCTTCTGAGCATGTCCTGTGTGCACTCAAAAAGAATGTGTATTCTGCTGCTTTAGGATGAAATTTTCTGAATTTATCTGTATGTCCATCTTGTCCAGTATGTCATTCAAAGCCATTATCATTAATAATTTCCTTATTAATTTTCTGCTTAGATGATCTGTCCATTGCTGGAAGTGGAGTGCTAAAGTCCCCTACTATTATTTTATTGTTACCAATGAGTTTCCTTATGTTTGTTATTAATTGATTTATATATTTGGCATAAATTTTTACAATTATTAGATCTTCTTACTGGATAGACACCTTTATGATGATATAGTGCCCTTCTTTATCTTTGTTACAGTCTTTGATGTAAAATCTAATTTTTCGGGGATCCCTGGGTGGCTCAGCAGTTTGGTGCTTGCCTTTGGCCCAGGGCGTGATCCTGGAGTCCCAGGATCAAGTCCCACGTTTGGTTCCTGGCATGGAGCCTGCTTCTCCCTCCTCCTGTGTCTCTGCCTCTCTCTCTCTCTCTGTCTCTCTATCATGAATAAATAAATTTAAAAAAATCTAATTTGTCTAAGTATGGCTACTCCAGCTTTTTTTTTCTTATGTCCATTGGCATGATAAATGGTTTTTCACCCCCCTCACTTTACCTGCAGATGTCTTTATTTTGTTAAAAGATTGATTATTTATTTATTTATTTATTTATTTATTTATTTATTTATTTAATTTGAGAGAGAGAGAGAGCACACAAGCAGGCAGAGTGGCAGGCAGAGGGAGAGGGAGAAGGAGACTCCCGTTTGAGCAGGGAGCCCAACATGGGGCTCCATTCCAGGACCCTGAGATCATGACCTGAGCCAAAGGCAGATGATTAACCAACTGAGCTACCCAGGGGCCCAAGAAATTTTTAAATCCAGTCTTGACTTCTATGACTTTGCTTATTCTGTTTTTCCTATCACTTTTAGAATTCCCAACATGATGTTGTTAGTTTATCCCACTGGCACAACTATTTAGCATTGCATTTGACCAGGCTCATCCTTTGTTCTCTCCCTTCTCTATCCTTCCTCATTCTCTTAATGGTTTCATTCAGAATCATGACTTGAAATAGAACCATAAGAAACCATTCTTTTATATTTCCAGTCCAGACCCCTCTCCTCAAATTTGGTCATATAGAGTGAATTGCTTACATGACATATACACTGTGATGTCTCACAAGAATCTCAATATGAACACATGGAAAACCAAAATCCTGAGCTTCTCTCCAAACCTCCTTCATCTACAGCTTCCTTGTTTCAGCTGATGGTAAATGCATCTTACCAGTTGCTCAGGCCAAGAACTTAAGAATTATCCTTGGTGCCTCTTGTAATATGATACAGTGAGGGCTACAGGAGGCTGAGACTGGTTTCATTTGGGCCATCTGAGAAGCTAGAGCTGGGTAACCACCCACGTGTGCACGATCACAGACATATTCTAAAATGAGAACACAAAACACTCACTCAGGATTATTGAGGGGCTAAAGTTAATAAACATGAGACAATTGGTAACAGTGTGTAAACACACTGGTCAAGTGCAATGCTAATGATAATTTACTTTAATCTGCCATTGGAAAAATTAATGAGTTTGTATTTATTGCTAGGAAGATCACATTTCTGATTGGAGACATACAACGTCAAACACACGATTCTCTTTAATGTTTGTATTTTTCTATCAAACAATTGTATGATTATAATTCTGTCACAGTTTTCAGAGGTATCTGCAAGTGAGACACTGTCCTGCAACAAGTTAATTGCTCTCACGATCCACATGCAATCCCATAAGAAACCTAGTTGGACTTTTTTTTTTCAACATACATAAAGAATGTGAACACTTTTCATCATAACTGCAGCAGCCGCCTGATCAGAAGCACATTCCCACTCACTTGGATGGGTGTATTATTCCTCTGAGTGCACTCATTTCTTTTTTTGTTTTGTTTTTAAAAAGATTTATTTATTTATTTATTTATTTATTTATTTTTATTTATGACAGAGAGAAAGAGAGAGAATGAACAGGAGGAGGGGGAGAGGGAGAGAGAGAATCCCAAGCAGACTCCCAGTTCAGTGTGGGCTTCATCCCAGGACCCTGAGATCATGAACTGAAGTCAGAGGCTTAATTTACTGAGCCACCCAGGTGCCCTTCACTCTCCATTTCTAATGTTAATGCTCATTCATGATATAACGCCTGATAGGAGTCATGAACAGGTCCTATCCTTCTACTGTTTAAATCCCTGCTTCTAACAATTCTCAAGGCAGGAGTCACAATAGTTTATTAACAATATAGACAGGTTCTGTTCTTCTGTTCCTGTCAGGGTTCCCCAATTCACTGTCAGGGTTCCCCAATTCACTTGGTGATATATAAAAATTCCCTTTAAATGGCCTGCCATGGTATATGTATCTGGCTCCTGTTAGATCCTTTACTCACCTCTTTCTATACTCCTCACTCACCTGGTTGAACATATACCACCCTCCTTGCTTCTTCTAGAATGGAACAGGAATTATCTGAACTTAGGGTCTTTGCCATTCCTGTTTCCTCTACCTAGTTATCTTGCAAGATACCTACATAATTGAGACCCTCACTTCTTTTAATCTTTCCTTAAAATGCCCTCTTACTAATGAGGTCTTCCCTTTATAATCTATGCCTGCAAACTCTTAAAATATTTCCAGTTAAACACCTTTAATGTTTTTTTCCTTACTATTTTATCACATATAAAATATAATTTGCCAGTGTGCCATTCGTGTTTACTCTCTATTTAACTTGACTAAAATGTAAGCCTCATCAAAGCAAAGGTCTTTTTGTCTCTTTGGATCTTGATGTGTTCCTTGCACCTATAGTAGTGTCTCGAATGCAGTAGGGATGTAAGAGCATTCTTTAAGTAGGGAGTAAATATAACAATGTTTTTTTTTTTTAAATTTATGATAGTCACACACACACACACACAGAGAGAGAGAGAGGCAGAGACATAGGCAGAGGGAGAAGCAGGCTCCATGCTCCGGGAGCCCGATGTGGGATTCGATCCCGGGTCTCCAGGATCGCGCCCTGGGCCAAAGGCAGGAGCTAAACCGCTGCGCCACCCAGGGATCCCTAAATATAACAATGTTAAACAAGGGTGCCTGGGTGGCTCAGTGGTTGAGCATCTGCCTTTGGCTCAGGTCATGATCCAGGGGTCCTGCGATTGAGTCCCATTATCAGGCTCCCTCCAGGGAGCCTGCTCCCCCTTCTGCCTGTGTCTCTACCTCTCTTTCTGTGTATCTCATGAATAAATAAAATATTTTTATTTTACAGCATGAGCAAGTGGGAATTTATAGCCAAGAAGCAGGGAGGGGGGTCAGCGGTTCGAAAATTACTAAGAGGAAACATTAGAGGTATTGGCTAAAATGATCTAACAGGGTTCTTGCTGAATATAGGTCAAGGTGATCGACATGAGCTGGGAGATGATAGAGGATGAGGAACCTAATCAGATATTAAGAGTGCTCAGATTTTTTGGTATATTTTTTTTTTTTACTGGAGTTCAATTTGCCAACATACAGTATAACACCCAGTGCTCATCCTGTCAAGTGCCCCCGTCAGTGCCCATCACCCAGTCACCCCAATCCCCTGCCCACCTCCCCTTCCACTACCCCTTGTTCCCAGAGTTGGGAGTCTCTCATGTTCTGTCCTCACTGATGTTTCCCACTCATTTTCTCTCCTGTTCCCTTTAATTCCTGTCACTATTTTTTATATTCCCCGAATGAATGAGACCATATGTTTGTCCTCTGATTGACTAACTTCACTCAGCATAATACCCTCCAGTTCCATTCATGTCAAAGCAGATGCTGGGTATTTGTCTCTTCTAATGGCTGAGTAATATTCCATTGTATATATGGACCACATCTTCTTTATCCATTCATTTTTTGATGGACACCGAGGCTCCTTTCACAGTTTGGCTATTGTGGACACTTCTGCTATAAACATCGGGGTGCAGGTGTCCCGGCGTTTCATTGCATCTGTATCTTTGGGGTAAATCCCCAGCAGTGCAATTGCTGGGTCGTAGGGCAGGTCTATTTTTAACTCTTTGAGGAACCTCCACACAGTTTTCCGGAGTGGCTGCACCAGTTCACATTCCCACCAACAGTGCAAGCGGGTTCCCCTTTCTCTACATCTTCTCCAACATTTGTTGTTTCCTATCTTGTTAGTTTTTACCATTCTCACTGGTGTGAGGTGGGATCTTATTGTGGTTTTGATTTGGAAAACTGTGTGGAGGCTCCTTTGTGCTTCGCTCAAAGAGGCAAGTCTGAGAGCGCCGCTTGCTGTGACTCCCCGTGGGGGGTAGGCTGGGGTGGGGGGTTTGGCTGAACCTAAGTCGCCCACTCCTCCTTGCTTCACCAAGCCGCAGACTCTCCGGCAGCCTCATTGAGACCTCGCGCAGGTTGATGCTATGTGTCCAGGGCCCTGACCTGTCTGGATCCCACCTCTGAATCCTCAGCCTCTCCCCTTTGTTCAGGACAGCGCAACGTTCCTGGGGGTAGTCCCCATTTCTGACACCCCCTGTGATGACTGGAACAGGGTTACATGTAGAGGGACCAGCATGTGCAGAAGTATGGAGGTGCGACGAATCTTCTGTCCACAGGAAACCTCACGTGTGGATGAGCCACATGTTAAATGGCAGTCAGCTGAGCATCTGGGCTTGTGTTCTGAGGGCGCTGGTAGCCATAGAGGGTTGTGAACAGAGACACTGGAGCTGAGTTTGAGTTTTATTTATTTTTTAAAGATTTTATTTATTTATTCATGAGACACACACACACACACACACACACACACACACACAGAGACACAGGCAGAGGGAGAAGCAGGCTCCATGCAGGGAGCCTGATGTGGGACTCGATCCCGAGACTCCAGGATCATGCTCTTGGGCCGAAGGCAAGCACCAAACTGCTGAGCCACCCAGGGATCCCAGAGTTCGAGTTTTAAATGATTCCTAAGGATGCTCAGAGATGGGAGTGGGGGTGGAGGTGAGGTTGATGAAAGTGGAGATGGGGTGACTTGTGGAGGCTACTGCAACAGACTCCATGGCAGTTACCACAGGGCTGGACCAGAGAGGTAGCTGTAGTGCTGAGAGAACAGATGCAATTACGAGATATTTTAAAAATAGAAAACTAGCATCCACTCAGCCAGCACAGTGCCTTCTTAATTTTGAATTTAGGAATTGCTATGAAACAACCATTCATTTCAGCATTAAGTGATCAGTTCTAAATGTGTAACAGGTAAGCAATTAAACACACATGTATGCGTTTAACAGTTAACTACGCAAGCGTTTAACATTTGGCTCACACCGCAGTATACCACAAAGCACTATGTTAAGACACTAAAAAGTCTTAAATATTACATTTTCTTAAATGCCCAAAAGTTAAGTATAACACAAGTCCAAACTTTCAAAAACCCATCAAACCATTTGACCTGAAAACCTTAAAGCCTTAATTCTGTGGACAGTAACAGCTTACATTTGGCACTTGACATACACTAATACTTTTGATATCAACACCAGTCCTATAAGGTTGCTGCCATTTTAAAAAATATATATAAATATAAATATTTGTTTATTTGAGAGAGCAAGCATGAGCAGGAGGGGCACAGGGAAATGGAGAGAGAATCCCAGGCAGACTCTGCACCTGAGATCAGGACCTGAACCAAAACCAAGACTTAGATGCCCAACTGTGCCACCCTGGTATCCCAAGGTTGCTTCCATTCTTATGCCTGTTTTATAGATGAAGACACTGAGCCACAGGGAGATTGGGTTCTATCTAGTCTTAGGTCACACAGCTAGTAAGAGGCAGCAGCAAGGACTGAAGCCCAGGATTTATTTATTCATTTATTTTTAAATTTTTAAAAAAGATTTTATTTATTTATCCATGAGAGACACACACAGAGAGAGGCAGAGATATAGGCAGAGGGAGAAGCAGGCTCCATGCAGGGAGCCCGATGTGGGACTCAGTCCTGGGACTCCAGGATCACACCCTGGGCTGAAGGCAGGAGCTCAACTGCTGAGCTACCCAGGCATCCCTGAAGCCCAGGAATTTAAAGAGTCAGCTGGAGGTCACCTTGCTTCAGGGAAGGCACTAGACTGGGTCAGCCCTTAGGACTCCAACATGCATGCCCTTCCTTCCCAATCTCACTCTCTCCACATGTTTCCATGGCTTCAGAAGCACTTAGGAGCCATGCACAGGTGAGTAAATATTGTCTCAGGCCCTCACCTGCCCCATCTCCCATTTATGATCTCTGGGATGCATTCCAGGAATCCATGCCAGCCACTCTAATGCTGTTGGTTCTGAGGCCTCTCCTTAGACTCAGGATCCTGAACCCAGGTGAGGGGTTATATGGAGAGGTCCTGATTTCTGGCCACCAATAGACTGTCTTGTAGAAGGTATTACTGGCATAGGGATCACCATGTGCATGGGCTTGCAGGTGAGACAGAGTGACAGCCACAGGTCTCCTTCATGACTGGTGGGACCAGACAGCCAGGATGCAGGAGGTCCTGAAATCGCAGGCTGAGGAACTGTGCCTCTACTTCGACCTTGGAAGATTTGGTATAGAAGAGGGGAGGTCTTGATAGACTTTCTCTGGTTGCAGAGTAGAGAACAGACACAGGGGTGAGGGAGGCCACTGAAGCAGTCTAGACAAGCATGGGGACAACTGGACCAGGTTGGTGGCTGGAACACAGTAGCGGCTGTGGAGAAAACATACAGTTTCTGGATTTGTTTTTACAGTAGGTCCAAAGAAGCTGATGTGGAAGGGGAGGGAGAAAGGGAGGAGTTTGGGATAAGCCTAAATTTTGACCTTTGCAGCTGGGGGAGATCCATCAGCTGAGAGATGGGGAAGTGAGTAGGAGTTCTATTTAGGATTATTAGGAGTTCAATTTTGCCCATGTTGAGTCTGAGATGTTGTAGTGGAGTCACTGAGTGAATAGCTGGACACATAGGTCTGGAGTTAAAGGAAGGATTCAGGATTCAGGTTGGAGACATCATGAGGCGGTGGCCTATGTGTGGACAGGGGTGGAGCTAGGAGTCACATTAGGAGGAGATACGTTCAGATCATGGTGGCTAAGGGGCAGAAAAGCGGAGGACCTGGCTAGAGGACTGGACCTGTGTCTTGGGCATCCGAATGGGGTTGATGAGCATCCCAAGGACAGATGACCGGGAGTAGTGGGTGTGGGGGGGAGGTGGGTGTGGGAGAGAGGTGGGGCTAGAAGGGGGCTGAGGCTGGCACAGGGGAGTGGACGTGGGATGGACGTGGAAGCACAACAGTAATGGGAGTGAGATGACAGGGAGGCCAAGGCCGGTGCTTCCTCAGCCCTCTAAGGGCTGGCCAGGCTTCTGTGGTGACCTTGTGGGGCCTGGAGAGCCTTACACAGGCTGGTAGATAAACTCAGCAGCAGACAGGAGGGTCACTGAAGGCCAGGGCCAGTGGGGTGGAGTATTGGGTGAGACTTGGCTGGAAAGAGGAAGGGTTGACTGTGGTGAGGGGACAGTGCATACAGCACACAGCAGGAGAGGCTTAAGGTATCTGAGCCCTGCATGTGCTTCCAGGTGGCTGAGGCCTAAGCAGGAAAGGGCGTGGTGGAGAGGCCTTTGAAGCAGGGCTAGGGGCTTCCCCTGGCATGTGCGCCACTCCGGGTCCAGGGCAGGAGGGATCCTGATTGTATTTGCCAAGCACTCTCTGGCAGGACAGAGTGGCATGTAGAGGCCAGGAACATACCATGGATGTGGGCTGGGGTAGAGGAGGTGGCCATGACGGAGTGAGGGTGGGACCTGGGGACAGGAGGGCAATGTGGTCCATGGAGCAATGTGCTCAGTGGAGAGAGGGAGAACTGAGGGTTCCATGGCCTTGCTCATAGCAGCCTAAGGGGGGAAGCTGAGCCCATGTTTGGTTGTGTCTGGGAGGTACACGCTGTGGGAACCCCTGAGGAATGTGCTAGCAAGAGAGGTGGGGCCTTTCATGTCAGGCCCAGTGCTTGAATGACATTTATCTGCCTTCATGCCCGTGTGGGCATGATATGCGGTGACACAGTGATCAGTAGGACAGAGGGGAGAGTTAGTGCCAGTGGCATCTGGGCCTTGCAGATCCTGTGAGTTTTGGAGCTGGGGTAGGCGGCAGGGAGTGGATGTTTGGTGGGTAGACTGAAGGTCGCAGTGAGAGGTGGCTCAGGGACATTGCTCTCCCCATCATGGTAGGCTGCAGTGACCTTTGAGAATGTGGCTGTGGGCTTGTCTCAGGAGGAGTGGGAGCTACTCCTGAGGGATAGGACTCAGAGACTCCTGTACTGGAATGTGATGCCAGAGAACTTTGCACTTGTGGACTGGGTAAGTCTCTCACCCTCACCCCAGCATCCCTGACGGGGCTCTCTCCTTCCTCGTTTCTCCAGGGGCTGCTCTTTCCTTCTCACAGCCAGACTGTGGACATTGCTCCCTTCTAAATTTTCCTGTGTAGGCACTGTGGGTGCCTGGCCGGGCAGATCACACTTCCCCATCCTCTCCCCAAGCCCTTGGGCATCCCTGAAGATGTGCAGGGAAGGATATGGGGGTAGGAAGTCTTTCAGTGAAACCAGTTGGATCCCACCAGACTTGGCCCCACTCTGGCAGTGACTGTCCAAATTCATTGCAGCTCTGCCCCGGATTCTAGCCACTTCTCTGTAGCTGGCATTTCCCCATGTCTGAGTGGGCCGGAAATTGAAAGCATTGACGTATCACTTCTCGTAGGCACCACTGAGCTATTCCTGTAGACACTCTTCCAAGGTTCTTTGGTAATATTCCATTTTCATTCCTGTGGTCTGTCATGGAGCGGGTCGCTCTGTGCCAGGGCTGTCCACTCCCTTGTCCTTCCTTTAGGACTTGTATCTTCCCAGATATGCATAGTTGTCCAACTGGGGCTACAGGGAGAGACATGGGTGCCTGATAAAGCAGATGTGACTCCAGTCACAGCAAGAGGGGGGCTGGCCCTGGGAAGTGGGAGATGGCTCAGTGTCAGGCTGGGTTCACATCATACCAGGAACCTTTCCAATGCCCACCATTGTATTCATATCAAGGACTGGCCATAAATCATTTCTGTCTTTTAGTGCCACTCTTGACATTCTGCCCTGTTATCATTCCTCCTCTGACTTCTGGCCAGGGCTAATCCACCCGTGTCTGGCCTCCAGGTTTCCCTATTCCTTTCCACTGCTCCCTCTGAAGTGCTCTCCAACACTGGGCTACACAGAATGGGCTGTGAGATGTGCACATATCCTAAGTGGTTCATGAATACAGATACTGGGTTGCAGTTGGTTTTCCAGGGTCCAAACACCCTTCTACACATCACTCATGTGCCACCAGCAGACAAGCCCCTGCTGAGTCATTTGTAGAGAATTGAGTTGGGAGACCCAGCCTCTGTCCTGTGCTGCATCCTATTGCTGTTCTTGCCTACAGTAGACCT
This sequence comes from Canis lupus baileyi, assembly GCF_048164855.1. Lineage (NCBI taxonomy): Eukaryota > Metazoa > Chordata > Mammalia > Carnivora > Canidae > Canis > Canis lupus. The sequence continues at coordinate 118,263,777 of NC_132838.1, read as the reverse complement.
CCGCATGTATGTTCTTCATTGTATGGCCCTGCAGGCTCAGTACTGTGTGACAGACCCTCCTCACCCTAACTTTAGCCCCTTGTCCCCCCGACCTGTGTGCTTATCCCTGGGTTTGTAAGGTAAACCTTAGTGATGGAGCTGCCCTCTCCCACTGAAGTCTACGTGTAGTTCACCATTTTTCTGCTTTCAGGTTGTCAGTTTTGAGTGGAGGATGGGGAGACACACTCTCAAGGCATGTCACAACTCACGATTCTCAAGGCAGGTCCAACCACCCAGAATATCTATCCTTGTGGGATGTGTGACCCAGTCTTGCAAGACATTTTACACCTGGTTAAGCACCAGGAAATATCCCCCAGGCAGAAATTACCTATGTGCGCAGCACATGGGAGTCAGCTCTGGCTCAGTGTAAGTATTCACCAGCGACAAAAGCGGCACAGTGCAGAGAAACACCTCAGAATGGATGGAAAGTGGGCTTTGTTTGTTAAGATTGCGGAGTCCAGGGCAGTCCAGGTGGCTCAGCGGTTTAGCGCCGCCTTCAGCCCAGGGCGTGATCCTGGAGACCCGGGATCGGGTCCCGCATCAGGTTCCCTGTATGGAGCCTGCTTCTCCCTCTGCCTCTCTCTCTCTCTCTCATGAATAAATAAATAAAATCTTAAAAAAAAAAAAAAAAAGATCGCAGAGTCCACGTGTCAGAGAATCCCTTCACCTGTGGGGATAGTGGAAAGAAGCTCCTCCTTAGCTTGGACCTTCTCCAGCACCAGACCACTCATAGCAAAGGGAATGCACCCAGAAGCATTGAGTGCAGGGAGGTCTTTTACACTAGAGAAGGGCAAGAAAGGTGCACTGAGTGTGGGAGAACCTTTAGCTATAAAAATAGGCTTGTTAAGCACCAGAGAGTTCACACTGGAGAAAAACCTTATGCATGCAGTGAATGTGGGAAAAACCACATCAGAAGGGCCTACCTTGTTCCACATAAAAAACTTCACACAGGAGAATGAAGCTAGTGTGGGAAAACCTATAGCAGCAAACACACATTTGCTTAACACCAGAGGGTCCACACTGGAGAAGGGCCTTATGAGTGCAGCAGATGTAGGAAATTGTTTAGTTTTAACTCCAGCCTTATGGTACACCAGTGAATTCACAGTAGAGCAAGGCCATATGAGTACAGTGAATGTAGTAAATTATTACTCCAACCTTATCATGCACTGAAGAATTAGTATTATAGGAAGGCCTTATGAATGCAGCAGATGTGGGAAAGCCTTCAGCTACACGCACAGACTTGTTCAACATAAGAGAATTCACAATGGAGAAAGACCTCATGAGTGTAGTGAATGTGATAAAGCCTTGAGCCAGAAATAGACTTGTTCAGCACCAGAAAAGCCACACTAGTGAGAGATCTTATGAATGTAGCAAATGTGGAAAATTCTTTAGGCAGAGCTCTGGCCTTACTGCCCACCAAAGACAGGTGGGACAGCCTTAAGCTAATGGCCTTTCCTTTTTTTTTTTTTCCCCCAGATTTTATTTATTTGTGAGAGAGAGCACACAAGCAGTGGGGAGAGGGAGAAGCAGGCTCTCCACTGAGGAGGAATCCCAACATGGGACTTGGTCCCAGGACCCTCAGATTATGACTTGAGCTGAAGGAAGCCACTTAACCGACTGAGCCACCAAGGCACCCCTAATGGCCTTTCCTTATTTGATACTGGAATGTTCAAACTGGACAAAGGCCTTTGGAGTGCAGAGTGTGTGCTATCTGCTTGGTTAACATGCGTGGCACCAAGGAGAAGTTCAGACAGTAGCCTTTCTGAAGTACCCATGAACCAGAAGGTATATCTCATACATCTGAATAAGCTTTCGGGACCTGCATTGCACTTTCTGACCTGCCCAAAGCCCATGCCAGAGTTAAATCACTGCCAGTACCTGTGGCAGAAACCATCTCACCTATACTGGCTGACAAATGTACATCAGGTTACTCAATGTGCTCAGGGAAGGTGGGCCTCTCTACTCACTCTTTCCATTTCCCTGGAGGAAATCATGAGTTCACTGGCCATTGAAGGTCACCATAATTACATTCACACACTGAGTGTGATTAGTAGAGTTTGGGAAGCAAACTAGAGAGGACATGCCCCCATCCAAAGGTGCTTCCAAAAATATTCTGGTCACTGTAACAGTGAAGGATGAGGATATAGAGATAGTCTCACAAATTCTAGATTTATGTCTCTTATTGACAAGGTCGCTGGCAGAGCAAATCTTAAAGTATTCTGAATAGCTGATGCTATTTGGTCTTTTTTACTTCAAAGCTGCCATTACACAGGCAAGAAAATGGAGACAGGAATAAGAGAGATCATAGCCCAAAGGTGTGACTTTTGTGACTCTCAGACTGTCTTTATTCTTTCTTTCCATTGAATCAGGGCTGCTGCCAAGGGATGAGGATAATTATGGTTGATCCGGTTTTTCAAGAGAAGCAGGAAATCCAGATTTTTATCCGGAACTATTTTTTAAAAGCTCTATTGAGATATCATTGATGTACCATGAACTGTGCACAAAGTATAAAATGTTATGTTTTTTCTTATGTATATGCCCATGAAACCATCACCATAATCATGATATCGAATGTATTTTTCACTCTCAAAATTACCTCATCCCTCTTTAGAATCCCTCTGTCCCTCCCTCCCTGGTTCCCCATACTCATGAGCATTGATTTTCTATCTTCATTATAAACTTCCTTTTCCAGAATTTTATATAAATGGAATACAAAATGTTTACTCTTTTGTCTTTTTCCCTCTGACACAGTAATTATTTTAAGATTCCTCCATGTTACATGTACTTTGTTAGATATTTGGGTTGATTCTAGTTTAGAGCTTTTATGAATATAGATGCTATGGAGATTCATGTATGAATCTTTCTCTTGGGTTAATACTTAGGAGCAAAAGGCTTGAGTGTCTCATCTGTACCCATGGCATTTTAATTTATGGAGGTGATAGAGTGACGACACAGCGGGGTCAGTGCCAGGTGAAAGAATTTTTTACTTTGTTTCCCAAGGGAAGAGGGAATACCATGCTATGCGGGGCCACACAGCACCAGAGTTGGTCAGGATGCAGATAAAATGAGGGGAAGGCATAGACCACAGCCTTCATTGGAGTTTCATCAGGAGGGGCAAGGCAGGACAGAGTAAACAGTTAAGGACTGGCTAGTTTGAATAATCCCCATGGGCATTAGACCATAAAATTAATCTCTAATTGTCTAGTATCTGACCCTGGGATGATTTATACCAGACGAATACTGGCTTGGTGTGTCTGAGCCAGTATGTTAAATAAGGGGTAGTTGAAGCCTTGGACTCCGGTTTGTTGGTTTGTATATGAGAGACATGCTCCTGGCTAAACCCTTTATTATCTCAAGAACAGGATAGCCCTGGGACGCGTGGTCTCTTCTTGGACAGCAAGTTTTTTAAGATGTCAAAACATCAATAACGAAAAATTTAAAAATGATAAATGCACATGGGTCAAAGGGTAAGCAGACGTGTATCTCTTTATGAACTGAAAAACTGCTCCAAAATGCTCATACCATTTTGCATTCCCACCAGCAGTGTATGAAAATTTTAGTGCCATTAATAGCACTTGATATGATCAGGTTTAATTTTAGCCATTCTTGTTAAGTGTATAGTGGTATTTCTGTATGACTTTATTTTGTATTTCCCTAATGACTCATGTTTAGAATTTTTATATATGCTTACTGCCACCCTTCTCTTTGCTTAAGTGTTCACATCCTTTGCCTGCTAACATTTCATTCTTCTGTTACTGAGTTTTGAGAATTTTTTAAAAAGATTTTGTTTATTTATTCATGAGAAACACAGAGAGAAAGGCAGAGACAGGCAGAGGGAGAAGCAGGCTCCATGCAGGGAACCTGATGGTGGGACCTGATCCCGGGACTCCAGGATCATGCTCTGGGCTGAAGGCAGGCACTAAACCGCTGAGCCACCAGGTGTCCCCTGAGTTTTGAGAGTTCTTAATAACTTAGGTTCAAGTCCATAACCAGATATTTGTCAATGTAGTATGGCTTGTTTCTCTGGGTTTTTATTTTTTGTTGTTGTTGTTCTCTTAACAGAGTTCCTCCTGTAGCAGAAAATTTTAATGCTGAGTCCAGTGTATTTTTTCCCCCTTTTACTAAATGGTGTCTTATATAAGAAGTCTTTGCCTAACATGAGAAAATTCTCTCCTGTGTTCTTAATGGAGGGTTTATAGTTTTAGGCCATTTTGAGGTAATTCTAGTATTGTGTAAAATTTGGGATCAGAGTTCTTAAAAAAAAAAGACACCTAATTATTTCATAACATTCATTGGAAGGACTATCTTCCAATTCTAATTAATTGCCTTTGCTCTTTTCTTAAAAATCAATTGATCTTAAAAGCTACTCTTTCTCTGGACTTTTTTTCAATCTACATTTTTGCAAATATCTTAAAGTTTTAACATGATTTTTAAATATTTCTTAAAATCAGGCAATGTGGTTTTCTAACTTTGTGATTCTTAAATTTGTTTCAGCTATTCTAAGTCCTTTGCATTTCTATATGAATTTTAGACTCTTCTTGTCAATTTCTAAAGCATGCTTGGGTTTTGATTGGGATGAGAAATAGATCTTTCTTACTTTTTAATTCAAGTATAATTAACATGCAGTGTTATATCAATTTCAGGTGTAAAATATAATGATTCAACAATTCTGTACACATTACTTAGTGCTCATCATGTTATCTTTATCCCCTTCACTTATTTCACCTATTCCCTCAACTCCCTGCTGCAACCACTAGTTCTCTGTGTGAATCTTTTTCTCTTTGTTCATTTGTTTCCTAAATTCCATATATGAATGAAGTCATATGGTATTTGTCTTTCTCTGCCTAACTTATTTCACTTAGCATTATACTGACTCTATCCATTTAACAAATGGCAAGATTTCATTCTTCATTCTTTTTTTTTATTTCATTCTTTTTTCATGACTAATATTCCATTGTGTGTGTGTGTGTGCGTATCACCTCTTTATTCATCTATAGATTGATACTTGGGTTGCTTATATATCTTAGCCATTGTAAATAGGGGTGCAAATATCTTTTTGACTTTATTTTTGTATTATTAGGGTAAAAGCCCAGTAGTGGAATTACTGCATCATATGGTAGTTCTACTTTTATTTTATTTTGTAGTTTTATTTTTAATTTTTTGAGGAACCTCCATACTCCTTTCCACAGTGGCTGTACCAATGTGCATTCCCAGCAACAGTGCACAAGGGTTCTTTTTCCCTCACCAACATTGTCTCCTGTGTTTTTATTTTAGCTATTCTGACAGGTGTGAGATGTTACCTCATTGTGGTTCTGATTTGTATTTCTCTGATGATGAATGATGTTGAGCATCTTTTAATGTATTCATTGGCTATCTGTATGCTTTCTTTGGAGAAATATCTGTTCATGTCTCTACTCATTTTTAAATTGGATTGTTTTTTGGTTTTGGGTTGTGTAAGTTCTTTATGTATTTTGGATACTAAACCTTTATTGGATATATCATTTCCAGATAACTTTTCCCATTCAGTAGGGCTTTTTGTTTTGTCAGTTATTTCCTTTGCTGTGCAGTTCATTATTTTGATGTACTCTTAGTAGTAGTTTGTTTTTGCTTTTGTTTCCCTTGCCTTAGGAGACATATTTAAAAATGTTGCTATGCCCAGTGTCAGAGAAGTTATTCCCTGTGTTCTCTTCTAGGATTTTTATGGTTTTAGGTCTCACATTTTTGGTTTTTAATCCACTTTGGGTTTTTTTTGTGTGTGTGTGTGTGTATGGTAATAAGCGGTCCAGTTTTCCCAACATCATCTGATGAAGAGACTCTTTCCCATTGCATATTATTACCTTTTTGTAGATTGGCCATATAATCATGGGTTTATTTCTGACCTCTAGTCTGTCTTACTGACCTATGTGTCTATTTTCATTCTAGTACCATACTGCTTTGATCACTATAGCTCTGTAGTATTATCTTGAAATCTGGAATTGTGATATCTCTAGCTTATTTATTTATTATAGAGAGAGAGCAAGAGAGAAAAAGCAAGCACACAAGTAGCGGGAGGAGAGAGAGAAACAGGTTCCCTGCCAAGCAGGGAGGTTTGGACCATTGTGTTTTCATTTTTATTTGTTCCTATGTACTTTTTTTTTCTTTAGAGATCTTATTTATGAGAGAGAGAGAGAGAGAACAAGCAGGGTGAGAGGCAAAGGGAGAGGGGGAAGCAGACTCCCCACTGAGCACAGAGACCAATGTGGGACTTGATCCCAGGTCCTGGAGATCATGACCTGAGCTAATGACAGACACTTAACCATCTGAGCCACCCAGGCACCCCTGTTTCTATGTAACTTTTATTCTTTAATCTCCTGGTTGACCCACTCATTGTTAGTATTTAGTTCCATGTTATTTAAGCACCCTGTATTTATGGTCTTTCCAGATTTTTTCTTGTGGTTGGGTGCATAAATAATTTACAATCGCTATATCTTCTTGTTGGATTGTATCTTTGTAATAACATAGTATCCTCCTTGGTCTCGTTACAGACTTTGTTTTGAGATCTATTTTGTCCAATTTAAGTATTGCTACTCTGCTTTCTTTTGACATTGATTTGCACGATGTTTCTTTACCCCCACTTTCAATTTTCAGGTGTTTAGGTCTGAAATTAGTCTCTTGTGGGCAGGATACAGATGGGTCTTGTTTTTTTTATCCATTCTATCACCATGTGTCTTAGGATTGGCATATTTAGTTCATTTGTATTCAGAGTAATTATTGATATGTATTTATTGTCATTTTATTTGTTTTGTGGGTGTTTCTGAATATTTCTCTGATTTATTTTAAATATTTTATTTACTCATGAGAGAGAAAAAGAGGCAGACACATAGGCAGAGGGAGAAGCAGGCTACTACCCATGAGGAGCCTGATGCAGGACTCAATCCCAGGACCCTGGGATCATGACCTGAGCCGAAGGCAGATGCTCAACCACTGAGCCAACCAGGTACCCCTCTCTGATTCTTGTCTTTCATGGCTTGCTGATTTTCTTTCGTGATATATTTGGATTTCTTTTTGTTTCTTGCATATATATTAGTGCTTTTTGATAGTTACTATTAGGTTTATATAGGACTTCTTCATAAATCTACATTAAGTTGATGGTTGTTTTAAGTTTGAACTCCTTGTTTACCATTCTTCTCAAATTTTAGGTATATGTTGTCATGTTTTGCATCCTTTTACCTTGTGATTTCCTTGATTTTTTTTTTTCACAGAAGTTATCTATTTTTACTGCTTTGTGTTTCCTATGCTCATATTGTCACTTTTGGTCTCTCCTTTCCACCAAAAAGTCTCCTTGGATATTTATTGCAAGGCTGGTTTAGTGGTCATGAACTCCTTTAGTTTTTGTCAGGGAAACCTTTTTTTTTTTTTTTTTAAACAACAACAACAAACCTTTATTTATTTGAGAGGGAGAGCACAAGCAGGCAGAGAGGCAGGTAGAGGGGGAGAGAGAAGCAGACTGCCTGTTGTGCAGACAGCCTGACATGGGCCTGACCCTGGGATCATGACCTGAATCAAAGGCAGACACATAACCAACTGAGCCATCCAGGTGCCCATGTCTGGGAAACTATTAATCTCTCCTTCTATTCTGAATCATAGCCTTACTGGATAGACTGTTCTTGGCTGCAGATTTTTCCTATTTAGCACTTTGAATAGATCATGCCATGTTCTACTGGCTTGCAAAATTTTTGCTGAAAAATTCCATGCTAGCTTTATTGGGTTTCCCTTGTATGTTACTGTTTTCTTTTGTCTCTTTTAAATTTATTTATCACTATATCATGACGTGGGCCAAAGACAGCCCAGACTGAGCCACCCAGGTGCCCCTTCAAATAGATTTTTGTGTCCACTTCTCTTTCTTCTTCTAAGAACCGTGTAATATGAATGTTATTACATTTGATGGAATCACTGAATTCCCTAAGTCTATTCTTGGTTTGCATAATTCTTTTCTCTCTTTCTTCAGCTTGATTACTTTCCAGTACTCTGTCTTCTAGGTCATTAATTTGTTCCTCTGCTTCTTCCAGCCTGCTGTTCATTCTGTCAAGTATGCTTCTCATTTAGTTTGAGTTGACGTTGTTCTTCATCTGTGTGTTAAGGGTCTCATTCGTGTTTTCCACTCTTCTGAAGTCCAGCAAGTATCCTGATTGCTTTCTATTTTATTGCTTATCCTATTGCTTTTCTCTATCAAGCATGTTACTTATATCTGCTGCTTAAGTTAGACCTCTGGCTGTGGTCTTGTCCTATTCTTTCATTTGAAATAAGTTTCTCTCTCCTTACTTTGTCTCTCTGTTTCTCTGTTAGGAAGCACATCTCTGTCTTCTTGCCCTTGAAAGTAGTGACTTTATTAAAAAGAGGTCCTGGAGTACCCTGTAGTGCAATATTCCCTGTTCAGAATCTGGCCCTTCAGAAGAGTATCCTATGTGTGTTGCTTATATCCTGTTGCATCTGAGTCACTTTTTCCTTTCACCGTGGTAGTGTGCACTGACTCTCTGCCAATTGTGGGCTATGCTTGTTCTCTGTGGTGTTACTGGCCCCAGGAAGGCTCTGAGCTTGGTTATTTTCCATTAGTCTTCCAGGTCATTAATTTACTTCTCTGTGTCACTGAGACTACTATTTATTCCATAAAGTGTGTTTTTAATTTATAGCATTATTGATCACTATTCGGTTCCTTTGTATCTCTGTGTTAAATGTCTCAACAATTTCCTCTATTCTCTTCTCTAGTGAGTATCTTTATCATAATTAAGTCCTCTATCAGGCATATTACTGATTTCCATTTAGCTTACTTCTCTTGCTGTGGTTGGTCCTCTTCTTTCATTTAAGACATATTTCTGTTTTCTCATTTTATCTAACTCTGTTTCTGTGTTTTGAAAAATAAGCTTCTTTTGATGTTAATAATAGTCTTATGAAGATGTCATCCTTTATTGCTCTACAGAGCAGTGTTCCCTATGTTTGTTATGCGTGCTCTGCTATTGAGTATTGGCCTCTTTTTCCTTCAGTCCAGTTGTCTGCAGATGCTTTCCTTGCCTATTGTGGGCAGTGTTTGATCCCCAGTGGGAGTGGGGAGCATTTTAACAAGGTGTGCAGTGGTCTGCCTGTGAAATGATAGCTGTCCCTGCTGGAACTGAGGTCCTGCCTGCAAAACACACAGGTTGGGACATGTGGCATTGGCAGGGTTTGTGCTGGTCTTCTAGTAAATGGGGTCTACAGCACCAGGAGTAAGGTGAGCAGGACTAGAAAGGGCAGATCTGGTGAAGTGTTGTAGGAGTGGCAGGCAAGTTAGGTAATGAGTATTGGTGCTATATTGTTTCCCTCAGGTAGCTGTTGTTTATGCTGAGGTTGGAGAAGGGAAATGGTGCCTGGCAGCTCCTTTGTTCACTCATGATTCCTGTCTGTTCAGGTCATGCTCTGGGATGAGCAAATCACTCTCACTTCCCTCTGCTCCTGGTTTTCCAAACTGCTGGTTCTGATATTCCTGTATTGGCTGTTTGTCATGCGCTGTCTCTTTAAGGATGGGGATCCTGCTTCCTAACATCCTCTCTGCTCTCCCAGAGCCAAGCCATCTATTCTTTGGAATTCCAGTCTTTAGCTCCTGCTGGTTACAGGAATTCTTCAAGTTTTGGTCCCTCTTGCTTTCAAAGGTAAATGTTATGCATACCCATCCTGTATGTGGGTTTGTGGGGTGAAAGTCTGTTTTTCATCCTTCTCAGTGCTATTAACCCCCTCCCTACCATGGATGGCCATGTCCATTTTGCTCCTAAACCACATCTTCACCTTGCCTGCCTTCTTTGATGTGGTCTCTTTTCTACCTTAAAAAAAATTTTTTTTAAAGATTTTATTTATTCATGAGAAACACAGAGAGGGAAGCAGAGACATAAGCAGAGGGAGAAGCAGGCTCCCTGTGGGGAGCCTGGTGTGGGATTCAATCCCAGAATCCTGGGATCACAACCTGAACCAAAGGCAGACGGTCAACCACTGAGCCACCCAGGTGCCTCTAAGAAAAAAAAATTTTTAACATAGGCTCCATGCCCAATGTGGGGCTTGAATTCATGACCCTGAGATCAAGTGTTGCATGCTCTACTACGCCAGCTAGACACCTCTCTTTTCTACCTCCACCTAGTTGTGGAGTTTATTCTGCTAGTTTTTGGACTGTCCTGAGTTATTTCCACTGATGTGTTATCTAGTTGTATCTGTGGGATAAGGTGCAATTAAGGCCTCCTGCTCTGCATCTTCACAGCCCCATAAGTTCTTATTTCTTGTATAATAAACTATTAGTTCCTTTTAGTAGATTCTGGTAATATGTTACTAGGTCAAAGGATACATGTATCGTACATTTTAAAGTGCTGGTTGCCAGATTACTATTCAAAATATTTATAAAGGATTGACAGCTCCACCAGCAATACAAATTCTTGTAACAGTTGATATTGAGTCATTTTACTTTATGACACATTTTAACTTTTATTGTAAGGGGTTATATTACATCTCTTGCTAGAGGAAAACTTTTTCCCATGCTGTGAGAATTGAAGGTAGTATCATGTGTTTGTAATAAGTAGTGTTACAACTTGCCTGCCATCTGTCCAACTTGCTTGCCATCTGAAAATTTAAGTTCCCCAAGTTGTGTAATAAGTTTAAAAAGTGTTATTTTTTAAAACAGAATCCAATTTTAGGATGAGACCTATTTATGCTAAATATAGTTTGACCATCTGCCTATGATAGGCATGGTCACATTTCTCTTAATTATGCAGTGATCAGCTTTAATGCTTTATTCATTTAGGATAGCACCCCTAGCATAGGAGCTGGAATTCACTAATATGAAGAGTTGAATGGTCTTGGACAATAGAAGGATCCCCAACCCTTATCTTTAAGGAGGCAGGGTTAAAAAGTTAGGAGAGATTTACCAGGGCTCATAACAGTGAGCGGATACATGAGGAAAAGATTGAAAGGAAAGCACGGGATTCTACTTGGCTCCTTGTTGCATGTAAATACTGGGATTTCTGAATTTGAATCCATATGCAAAATGAATTTGAGAACACTTACCTTGTTTTGTGCCACACTTTCTGCTATGTTGCACATTATTTTGGGATTGATTGGTTGAGGCTGTCTTGTTCCTGATTCTGTCCACAATCACACTTAGTTATAGTTAAGTGCTTAAATAATTAGAAGAATGAGTTTTGTTTTTTGGGGGGTGGAGCTAGATTTTGTTTTTGTCATACCTGAAACTAGTGTCCCACTTAAAACCTTTTTTAAAAATTATTCAAGTATAGCTGATGTGCAAGTGCTAGGCAAGTTTCAGCTGTACAACACTGATCCCACAATTCTACACATTTAGCAATGCTCACCATAAGTGGAGTTACCATATCAACATATATCATTGTAGTATTACTGACTGTATTCTCTATACTGTGCTTTTTACCTCTATGACTTATTTTATAACTGGAAGTTTGTACCTCTTAATCTTGTTCACCTATTTCACAATCCCCTCCCTCACCTGCTCCCCGTGGCAACCATCAGTTCTATATATTTATGAATTTGGCTTTGTCCATTTTGTTTTTTTTAGTGTATTTTTTTTAAAGATTTTATTTACTCATGAGACACACACAGAGATAGAGAGAAGCAGAGGGAGAAACAGGCTCCATTTCCATGCGGGGAGCCCAACGTGGGACTCGATCCCCGGTCTCCAGGATCACACCCCTGGCTGCAGGTGGCGCTAAACCGCTGAGCCACACGGGCTGCCCTGATTTTTAGTTTAAATGTGTCGGTGAAATCATATGGCATATGCCTTTTTCTTTCTTACTTCACTGACTGTAATACCCTCTAGATCGATCCATCCATGTCATTATAAATGGCAAGATCTCATTCTTTATGGGTGAGCAATATTCCATTGGATATACACACACACACACACACCATATCCTTACCCATTCATTTATCAGTGGACTCTTAGGTTGTATACATATTTTGGCTCAAAAATACCCTTAATCCTTCAATCAACATAGGGGTGCATATGTTTTTTCAAATTAATGTGTTTGTTTTTATTGGGCATATACCCAGTAGTGGACTTACTGGATCTAATATTTCTATTTTTTCAAATTTATTTTTTAAGATTTTATTTATTCATGAGAGACACAGAGAGAGGCAGAGACAGGAGAAGCAGGCTCCATGCAAGGAGCCTGATGTGGGACTTGATCCCAGGACTCTAGAATCACGCCCTGAGCTGAAGGCAGACACTCAACCATTGAGCCATTCAGGTGTCCTTGATATTTCTATTTTTAATATTTGGAGGAACCTCATACTGTTTTCCACAATGGTTGTACCAATTTACATTTCCACCCATTTCCACATGTTTGTCTATACTTGTTATTTCTTGTGCATTTAATGCTAGCCCAAATGAAAGTGGTATCTCATTGTAGTTTTGATTTGAATTTCTCTGATAATTAGTGACTTTGAGCATCTTTTCATGTCTCTGTTGCCCAGCTGTATGTATTCTTTCATAAAATGTTCGGGTCCTCTCCCCATTTTTAAATTGGTTTTTGGTGTTGTCTAAGTTCTTTAGATATTAGCCCCTTATTAGATATATCATTTGCAGATATTTAGTCCCATTCAGTAGGTTGCCTTTTTGTTTTATTGGTGGTTTCCTTTGTTGTGTAAAACCTCTTTATCCTGGTAAACTCTCAATAGTTTGTGTATTTTTAGGGACACCTGGGTGGCTTAGCAGTTGAGCGTCTGCCTTTGAGTGTAATCCCATGGTCCTGGGATCAAGTCCCACGTCGGGCTCCCTGCATGGAGCCTGCTTCTCTCTCTGCCTACGTCTCTGCCTCTTTCTGTGTCTCTCATGAATAAATAAAATCTTAAAAAAAAATAGTTTGTGTATTTTTCTGTCAGTGATACAGCTTTGTAGTATATCTTCAAATCTGGGATTTTGAGATCTTTAGTTTTGTTCATTTTCAAGATTGCTTTGACTATTTGGGGTCTTTTTTGGTTTCACAGAATTTGTTCTAGTTTGGTGACAAATACTATCGCTTTGTTGATAAGGGACTGCATGAGCCTGTAGATTGCTTTGGGTAGTATGGACATTTTAACAATATTAATTCTTCCAATCCATGAGCATGATGTATGTTTTCCATTCATTTGTGTCATCTTCAGTTTCCTTCATCAGTGTCCTTTAGTTATTGATGTACAGGTCTTTCACCTCCTTGGTTAACTTTACTTCTGGGTGTTTTATTCTTGATGCAATTGTAAATGGGATTGTTTTCTTAATTTCTCCTTCTGCTACTTCATTACTAGTGTATAGAAGTGCAAGAGATTTCTGTATATTAACTTTGTCTCCTATAACTACTGAATTCATCTGTCAATCTTAGTAGCTTTTCTTTTGATGGAGTCTTTAGGTTTTCTATGTATAATATTACGTCATTAGCAGTAAGTAACAGTTTTACTACTTCTTTACCAATCTGGTTGTGTTTTCTTTCTTTCTCTTCTCTGATTGCTGCAGCTAGGACTTCCAGTATTACTTTGAAAAGTTGTGAGACTGGACATCTTTGTCTTACTACTGATCTTAGTGGAAAAGCTTTGTTTTCCTCAGAAAAGAATGAATTTTCAAGTGAACACCACTCAGAAGCATAAGCTCTAACTTTTATAGTGCTCTAACCAGTGTGGAGAAATGTTTTATCCTTTCTGTTGATGTGCACAGAGGGGCTGAGAGTGGGGAAACTTATAGGAATAAGTGCAATGGTATTCCCCAGCCACTAACTGGGTTTATCAAAGTGAGACATATAAAAGGTAAAAAATGAAGGCATTAAAAAGAGAAAAAAATGCTCATAAAGATAAGGATGCTCTGTGTGGCTCTACTCTGCCCTCAGTGGAGCATTTTTTGATAAGTTTTTGATATGAATGTTATAGGACATTCTGCTTATGTCTGTATAAGATAAACACCATGGTGCCATTGGCCTAAACCACAATGCCAAGACAATGCATCACTGGAAGAGAGTTTATTTTTATTTATCCATTCATGAGAGACAGACAGAGAGAGAGAGAGGCAGGCAGAGACACAGGCAGAGGGAGAAGCAGGCTCCATGCAGGGAGCCCAACACGGGACTCGATCCCAGGTCTCCAGGATCAGGCCCTGGGCTGAAGGCAGCACTAAACCACTGAGCCACCTGGGCTGCCCTGCCTTACTAGAAATGTTAACAGAATTCTTTAAGGGGAAAAGAAATGGCCATAATTAGATATAATAAAATTATGAATAGAAAGAAAAATTTAAGAATGTGTTAGAATTTTTATTTTTCAGATTTTATTTATTTGACACACAGAGAGAGCACAAGCAGGGAGAGGGGCAGGCAGAAGAGGTAGAAGCAGGCTTCCTGCTGAGCAGGAGCCCGACGACATGGGGCTCGATCTCAGGACTCTGGGATCATTATGTGAGTTGGAGGCAGATGTTTAACTGACTGAGCCACCCAGGCACCCTAAGAATGTGTTTGAATTTAAATGACCATCAAATTAATTTGGAATGCTCTTTATTTAGGATGGTATATATGAATCTCATGGCTCATGGTAACCACAAACCAGAAGTTATGATAGATACACAAAAAGAAAGCCAAACAATGCTTTAGATACTCCTCAACCACAAAGCAGCAAGGAGAAAGGAAATGAGAACTATAAAAACAAAACAAAATAGCAAAAGTACATATATATCAATAATTATGTTTTTAAAGTTTTTAAATTTTTAATTCCAATTAACATACAGTTTTATATTGGTTTAAGGTGTACAAGTAGTGATTCAACACTTCCATACACCCCCCAGTGCTCATCACAAGTGCAGTCTTTAATCCACATCACTTATTTAACCCATCCCCCCACCCACCGCCCTTCTAGTAACCATCAGTTCTCTATAGTTAAGGGTCTTTTTCTTAGTTTCTGCTTTTTTTTGGTTCCTTTGCTCATTTATTTCTTAAATTCTACATATGAGTGAAATAATAACCACATCTTCTTTTTGCATTCGTCAATCGATGGACACTTTGGCTACTTCCATAATTTGGCTATTATAGATAATGCTGCTATAAACATCAGGGTGTGCACACACCCCTTTGAATTAGTATTTTTTTGTATTCTAAGGGTCAATATTCAGTAGCGCAGTTGCTGGATCATGAGGTAGTTCTATTATTACTATTTTTTTTTTGGTAGTTCTATTCTTAACTTTGAGAAATCTTCATACTATTCTCCAGAATGGCTGCACCAATTTGCATTCTCACCAACAGTGCAAGAGGGTTCCTTTTCCTCCACATCCTCACCCACAAAGTGTTAGTCTGATTTTAGCCATGCTGAGAGGTGTGAGGTGATGTCGCATTGTAGTTTTGATTTGCATTTCTCTGATGATAAGTAATGTTGAGTATCTTTTCCTGTGTCTGTTGGCCATTCTTTGGAGAAATGTTTGTTCATGTCTTCTCATTTTTTAAGTGGATTGTTTTTTGGGTGTTGGTCTGGATCAGTACTTTATATATTTTGGATACTAACCCTTTATTGGATATACCATTTGCAAATATCTTCTCCCATTCAGTAGGTTGTCTTTTGGTTTGTTGACTGATTCCTTTGCTATGCGCAAACTTTTTATTTTGTTGTAGTTCTAGTAGTTTATTTTTGCTTTATCTCCTTTGCCTCAGGAGACATATTTAGAAAATGTTGCTATGACTGATGGTAGAGAAATTACTGCCTATGCTGTGTTCAAGGATTTTTCTGGTTTCATGTCTCACATTTAGTTATATAATCCATTTTGAGTTTATTTTTGTGTACGGTGAAAGTGATCCAGTTTCATTCTTTTGCATATAAGCTGTCCAATTTTCCAAGCACCATTTGTTGAAGAGACTTTTCCCCATTGTATATTCATTCCTACTTTGTTGAAGATTAATCAGTCATATATTTGTGGGTTTATTTCTGGGTTTTCTGTTCCTATTGAGCTATGTGCCTATTTTTGTGCAAGTACCATACTGCTTTAATTATTACTGCTTTATAAGAGAATTTGAAGTCTAGAATTGTGATATCCAGTTTTGTTTTCTTTTGCAAGATTGCTTTAGCTATTTGAGGTCTTTTGTGGTTCCATAAAAATTTTAGGGTTGGTTGTTCTAGTTCTATGAATCCTATTGGTATTTTGATAGGGATTGCATTAAATGTGTAGATCACTTTGGGTAGTATAGACATTTTAACAATATTCGTTCCTCCAACCCATGAGCATGGGATATCCTTTCCATTTCTTTCTGGCATGTTCAGTTTCTTTCATCAGTGTTTTATAGTTTTCAGAGTAAACATCTTTCACGTTTTTCATTAAGTTTTCGTTTTGTGCAATTACAATTGGGATTATTTTATTTCATTTTTTGCTGATTCATTATTAGTGTATAGGAATGCAACATTGTTCTGTATATTGGTTTTGTATCCTGTGACTTTACTGAATTCATTTATCAGGTCTAATAGTTTTTTGGTGGTCTTTAGGGTTTTCTATATATAGTATCATGGTACCTGGAAATAGAGTTTTCCTTTTTCCTTTCCAATTTGGATGCCTTTGATTTCTTTCTGTGTCTAATTGCTGTGGTTAGGACTTACATGACTATGTTGTATGAAAGTAGCAAGAGTGGACATCCTTATCATGCTCTTGCTCTAGGGAAAAAGCTCTGTTCATCACCATTAAGTATGATGTTAATTGTGGGTTTTCCATGTAAGGCCTTTATTATGTTAAGGTATGTTCCCTATAGACCTACATTACAGATGTTTTTATCATGAGTGGATGTTGTACTTTGTTGAGTGCTTTTTCTGCATCTATTGAAATGATATGGGTTTTATCCTCTTATTGATGTGACATATCATTGTTGATTATTTTATGAATATTGAGCCACCACATTCTTTTTTTTTTAAGATTTTTATTTATTTATTCTTAGAGACACACACAGAGAGAGAGAGGCAGAGACACAGGCAGAGGGAGAAGCAGGCTCCATGCAGGGAACCCGATGTGGGACTTGATCCTGGGTCTCCAGGATCACACCTCAGGCTGCAGGTGGCGCTAAACCGCTGTGCCACAGGGGGCTGGCCCGAGCCACCACTTTCATCCCAGGAATAAATCCCACTTGATTGTGGTGTATAATTTTTTTTTTAATGTATTATGGGATTCAGTTTGTCTCTATTTTGTTGAGGATTTTTGCATCTATATTCATGAGAGATATTGGTCTGTAGTTCTCTTTCTTCCTGGTGTTCTTATCTGTCTTTGGAATCAAGGTGATACTGGCCTCACTGAATTAATTTGTGAATTTTCCCTCCTCTTCTGTTTTTTGGAATAGTTTGAGAAGAGTAGATGCTACCTTTTCTTTAAATATTTGGTAAAATTTGCCTGTGAAGACATCTGGTCCTGGACTTTTACTTTTTGGGAGGCTTTTTTTTTTTTTTTAATTATAGATTTAATTTTATTGCTGCTAATTGGTCTGTCCACATTTTCTATTTCTTCCTGCTCTGGTTTTGGTAGGTCATATGTTTCTAGAAATTTATCTATTTCTTCTATGTTGTTCGATTTGTTGGTATATAGTTTTCCATAAAACTCTCTTAATGATTTTGTAGGTCTGCGGTTGGTGGTTATTTCTCCTCTTTCATTACTAGTTTTGTTTATTTGGGTCCTCTTTTTCTTTTTCCCCATGAGTCTGGCAAGAGGTTTATGAATTTTGTTGATTTTTTCAAAGAACCAGCTCCTGGTTTCATGGATTTGTTCTATTGTTTCTTTAGTTCCTATGTCATTTAATTCTGTTCTTATCTTTATTATTTCCTTCATTTTGCTGGACTTGGGTTTTGTTTTTTATTCTTATACTCCTTTATGTGTATTTATTGAGATTTTTTTTTATTGAGATTTTTTTCTTGCTTCTTGAGTAGGCCTGTACTGCTAGAAGCATCCCTCTTAGGACCACTTGTGCTGCACCCTAAAGATTTACTTATTTTTGAGAGATTGAGAGAGCTTGAGTGGGAGGGGCAGAGGGAGAAGGAGAGATTCCCAAGCATGCTCCATGCTCCAACTTGGAGCCCAATGTGGAGTTCAATCTCACAACTGTGAGAGCATGACCTGTGCCAAAAACAAGAGTTGGACACTCAACCACTGATCCACTCAGGTGCCCCCCTCTCCCCCTCCTAAAGATTTTTGACCGTTGTGTTTTCATCTGTTTTGATGTATTCTTAAAATTTCTTCTTTGATTTCTTGGTTGACCTGTACATTGTTTAGTAGCATGTTATTTAACCTCCATGTATTTATATTTGTGCTCTTTCCAGCTCTTCTGGTTGGCTTGTGGTTTCATAGCATTGTGGTCTGGAAAGATGCATGATATGACTTTGAATTTTTGGGGACTTGTTTTGTAGTCCAATGAATGTTTCTTTTTCTTTCTTTCTTTTCTTTTTTTTTTTTTTTTTTTTTTTTTAGATTTTACTTATTCATGAGAGAAACAGAGAGAGAGAGGCAGAGACACAGGTAGAGGGAGAAGCAGGCTCCACGTCGGGCTTCGATCCCGGATCTCCAGGATCACGCCCTGGGCTGAAAGCAGCACTAAACCACTGAGCCACCAGGGATGCCCTCTTTTTTTTCTTTTTAAAGATTTTATTTATTTGTTTGACAGAGAGAGACAGAGCTCAAGTAGGGGGAGCAGGAGATGGAGAAGTGTCCCTCTTAGGACACTCCCCACTCAGTGGGGAGCCTAATGTGGGACTCAATCCCAGGACCCTAGGATCATGACCTGAGCTGAAGGCACTCAACCAACCAAGCCACCCAGGTGCCCCCAATGAATGTTTCATGTGCAGTTGAAAAGAATGTGTATTTAGTTTTTGTATGACATGTTCTAATATGTCTGTTAAATCGTTCTGTTTCAGTGTGTCACTTAAAGCCACTGTTTCCTTGTTGATTTTCTGTTTGGATGACTTACCTATTGCTGTAAGTGGGGTGTTAAAGTCCCCTATAATTATTATATTAGGGATCCCTGGGTGGCGCAGCGGTTTGGTGCCTGCCTTTGGCCCAGGGCGCGATCCTGGAGATCCGGGATCGAATCCCATGTCAGGCTCCCGGTACATGGAGCCTGCTTCTCCCTCTGCCTGTGTCTCTGCCTCTCTCTCTCTCTCTCTGTGACTATCATAAATAAATAAAAATGTAAAAATAAATAAATAAATAAATAAAATGATTTAAAAAATTATTATATTAGTATTGATTAATTTATTTATGTTTGTCAGTAATTGTACGTATCTGGCTTCTCCCATGTTGGGTGGATATTTACAGTTGGTGTATTTTCTTGTTAGATTGTCCCCTTTATTGTTATAATGTCTGTGTCTTGTTAGTTTTTGTTTTAAAGTATTTTGTCCGGTATAAGTATTGCTACCTCAGCTTTCTTATGCAGGTGTTCTTCCATATAGATGGATCTTGTTCTGTCACTCTGAGTCTTTTGGAGTATTTAGTCGATTTACAGTCAAACTAGGTTTTGATAGATATGTATTTATTGCTATTTTGATACTTGTTTTGTGGTTGTTGTTATAGATATTCTCTGATCCTTCTCTTGCTTACATTCTTTGTTACTTTCTTTAGTGATACTCTTGGATTCCCTTCTGTTTATTCTTTATATATTACTGGTTTTTGTTTTGTGGTTACCATTAAGTTTGTACAGAACATATGCATACAGCGGTCACTTAAGGTTGAACCCATTCTTTATTCCACCCCTTCTCATGTTTTAGGTACATGGTGTCATATTTTACATCCTTGTATTTTCTTTTTCTTTTTTTTTTTAAGATTTTATTTATTCATGAGAGACACAGAGACAGAGAAGGCAGAGACACAGGCAGAGGCAGAAGCAGGCTCCATGCAGGGAGCCTGATGTGGGACCCAATCCCTGGTTCTCCAGGATCATGCCCTTGGGCTAAAGATGGCGCAAAACCACTGAGCCACCCAGGGATCCCCTTTTCTTTTCTTTTCTTTTCTTTTCTTTTCTTTCTTTTCTTCTTTCTTTCTTTTTCTTTCTTCTTTTCTTTTCTCTTTCTCTCTCTCTCTTTTTCTTTCTTTCACAGTTTTATACCTTTATTTGACAATCAGCGATTAGTTCTCATCCACATTAACAGTCTGTAGATTTTTGAAAGTGGTGACAGGTACGTAGGTAATCAGTGTGTAGAGCTTGTTTGGTGAATCTTCATCCTTGTGACGTTTTCTGGACAACCACACATGGATACGGTTGGAACATTCCTTATTCCTTTGGCCCAGACAGCTTTGTTGAGCCTGGTGTCAATGCGCACATCTGGAGTTCCCATCTCCTTCATGGCAAATTTCCGGATCTCTTTGAGTGCCCGAGGGGCACACTTCTTGAAACCCACTCCATGGATACGTTTGTGAATGCTGATGGTGTATTCTCTGGTCACTACCTCGTTGATGGCAGAACGGCCCTTCTTCTCGACACCCTTCTTTGCGGGAGCCATTATGCCAGGCCCTAGTTGGAAAGGAGTCAGCTACTAGTTCTTCAAATAAAATTTCTGTCCACTTTTTTCTTTCTCTGAGAATCATGTTTTTACATTTGATGGAATCATTGAGTTTCCTATATCTATTATTGTTTTGTGTAATTCTTTTTTCTCTCTTTTGTTCAGCTTGATTATTTTCCATTACTCTGTCTTCTAGGTCATTAATTCATTCCTCTACTTCTTCCAAATTGCTATTTGTTGCATCAAGCATGTTTCTGACCTTGCTTGCTGCATTCTTCATCTGTTTATTTCTTCTTTATCTATGTTAAGGGTCTCATTTATGTCTTCCGCTCTTTTCTCAAGACTGGAAGTGATAGTCCCTATGATCATTGCTTTCAATATTCCATCAAACATGTTACTTTTTTTTTTTTTTGCTTAGATCTCTGGTTGTGGCCTTGTCTTGTTCTTACATTTGAGACACATTCTTCTGTCTTCTCATTTTGTCTCTCTGTGCCTGTTTCTCTGTGTTAAGAAAGTCATCTACATTTCCTGTTACTGAAGTAATAGCCTTATGAAGAATAGGTCCTGTAAAAAAAAAAAAAAAAAAAAAAAAAGATAGGTCCTGTAGTACCCTGCCATGTAGTGTCCTTTGTTCCCCAGGGCCTGATGCTTCCAGAAGTGTCTCTAGTGTGTTCTGTGTGTGAACTGTTTTGTCCTGGTCACTTTATACTTCAGGCCAGTCATCTGAAGAGGCTCTCTGCCTGTTGTGGGCAGTATTTGGTCCTGGAGTTAATGTGTCATGTTTTTTGTTTTGTTTTGTTTTGTGTTTAATTTTTATTTATTTATGATAGTCACAGAGAGAGAGAGAGAGAGGCAGAGACAAAGGCAGAGGGAGAAGCAGGCTCCATGCACCGGGAGCCTGACGTGGGATTCGATCCCGGGTCTCCAGGATCGCGCCCTGGGCCAAAGGCAGGCGCCAAACCGCTGCGCCACCCAGGGATCCCAATGTGTCATGTTTTAACGAGGTTTGCTCTGTTCTGTTTGTGAAATGAGACACTTGCTACTGCTGACAGAATCAAAGCTCTGCAAAACTCCTAGGTTGGAAAACAAGGCATTGGCAGGTGTTTAGGCCCATCTTCTGGGGAAGGAGGCCTGACATGCTGGGACTGAGGCAGGCATGACTGGAACAGGAGCTTTCACTAGAGTAGGGGGTGAAGCTTGGCGTAAGCAAGTTAGGTAGCAAATGTAGGTATTGTGCTGGCTTCCACTTGTGGTTATATGTTTATGCCAAGAGATATGGGAGGGAAATGGTGCCTGCCAGTTCCTTTGCTCCTTGAGGGGCTTCTCTCAGAATGCTGCCTCTGTGGGACATGCTCTGAGATGAGCAAATATAACCTCCCCAATGTGTGCCCCAGGTGCTCTTTAGATCACTGTTTCCACACTTGTGTGTCCTGGGCTATTTGCTTGCCTTCTTTCCAAGAGTAGTGCAATGCTCAGTAGTTTCCCTGAGCCATGCCTAAACGACCTTTAGAACTCCAGACCTTAAGCTCTGCTGGTTGCCAGAACTCACAAAATTTGGTTCCTCTTGCTCTTCAAGCCAACTGCTATCAGGATTCATTTACCCCATGCACTCATATCTGTTAGTTTCTCACCCTTCTTTAGGACTGCAGCTTCTTTTCCATGAATGCATTTCACTCCCCCTGCAGTGGCCATGATCTGTTTCTCTCCCAAACCATGTCTCCCCACTTCCTACCTTCTTCAATGTGGCATCTTCTCTACCTTTAGTTGTGGAATTTGTATTTAGGATGCTTTGATAGTGATCTAGTATTTGTGGGAGAGGTGAGCTTGGGGTCCTCCTACTCCACCACCATCTTCTCATTCTTTATCAATAATTACTTTAAATGTAAATGGCAAAAAAAAATGTAAATGGCCTAAATACTCCAATCAAAAGACACAGGGTGGCGGAATGGATTAAAAAGCAAGACCCACTTATATGCTCCCTAGAAGAGACTTACCTCATACTTACACATACAGACTGAAAGTAAAGGGATGGAAAACATTTACTATGCACATGGAAGCAAGATACGCTGGGTTAGTAATGCTTTTACAAAATAGACTTTAAAACAAAGACTATTACAAGAGACAGAGGAGGGCATTACATAATGATAAGGGGATCAATCCAATAAGAATGTAAATATCCACATACCCAACACAGAAGCACCTAAATACATAAATATTAACACACATAGAAATTAATGGTAATGCAATAATAATACAGGACTTTAACATCTCACATCAAATGATAAATCATCCAGGCAGAAAATCAGTGAAGAAATAATATCTTTTAATGGCACATTAGACCAGATAGACATAAGATATATACAGAACATCCCATTAAAAACCAACAGAGTATGATATGGAACACTCTTCAAAATAGGTCACACATTAGACCACAAAACAAGCTGCAATAAGTTTAGAAAGACTGAAATCATACCATGCATTTTTTCTGATCAGAATAGTATGAACCTAGCAATAGACCACAAGGAAAAAAAGCTAGAAAAAAACAAAACACAAACATGGAAACTAAACAACACAATATCAACCAATGGGTCAAAGAAATAAAGAAGATAAACTACATGGAGACAAAACATAATGGTCTCAAGTCTTTCGGACAAAGTGAAAGTTCTGAGAGGGAATTATAAAGCAATGCACGCCCACCTCAAGAAACAAGATAAAGCTCAAATGAATAATCTAAACTTAAACATAAAGAAACTAGAAAAGAAGAAAAAAGCCCAATGTGAGTAGAAAAAAGGAACTAAAGATCAGAGCAGAAATAAATGACATAAAGAAAAAAAAATCACTGAAACCCAAAAGCTGGTTCTTTGAACAAGATAAACAAAATTGATTAAGCCAGACTTATCAAGAAAAAAAAGAGAAAGAGTCCAAATAAATATAATCAGATATGAGAGTAAAGTTACAATTCACACCATAGAAATTCAAAGAATTGTAAGAGAATACTGTGAAAGTATATGCCAACAAATTGGATAACCTTCAAGAAATAAATTCTTAGAAACATACAGTTTTCCCAAACTGAACCAGGTAGAAATAGAAAACCCAAACAGTCCAATGACAAGTAATAAAACTGAACTAGTAATAAAAAAATTACCAAAATGTAATAGTCCGGGACCAAAATGATTCACAGGTGAATTCTATCCAAACATTTAAGTAAGAGTTAATACCTGTTTTCCTCAAATGACTCCAAGAAATCTAAGAGGGAGCTCTTTCAAATATATTTTTTGAGGCCAGCATTATTCTGATACTAAAACCAAAGAGCACAAAGGAGAAAACTAAAAAAAAAAAAAAAAAAAAGAGAGAGAGAGAGAGAGAGAAAGAGAGAACAGGCCAGTATCTCTGATGAACATATATGTAAAAATCCTCAACAAAATATTAGAAAGATGCATACAACAATAAATTAAAAAGATGATTCACCATGATCAAGTGGAATTTATTTTGAGAATCCAAGGATGGTTTGGTATTTGCAAATCATTCAACGTGATATAGATAGATCAACAAAGGATAAAATCACATGGTCTTCTCAATACATGCAGAAAAAGCATTTGCCAAAAGGCTACATTCATAATAAAATCTCTCAACAAAGTGGGGTTAGAGGGAACATATGTCAACATAATAAAAATTATATGCAAAAAACCTACAACTAACATCATACACAATGCTGAAAAAGTTGAGAGCTTTTCCTTTAAGATCAGGAAGACAAGGATGTCTCCTCTTTCCACTTTTATTCAACATATAGTGGAACTCCCAGCCACAGCAATTTGACAAGAAAAAAACAGCTACCTGTATTGGTAAATAAATTAAACTGTTACGATTTGCAGATAACACTATAATGTACATTAAAAAGCCTGAAGAATCTACAAAAGACCTACTGTAACTAATAAATGAAGTCAGTAAAGTTGCAGGATACTTATTACCCAGAGGTCAGTAGCATTTCTGTACACCAATAAAGAATTAGGAGAAAGAGAAATTAAGAAAATTATGCCATTTATAATTGCACTAAAATGAATACCTAGAAATAAACTCTTAACAAAACAGGTGTAAGGCCTGTACTCTGAAAACTATAAAACACTGATAAAAGAAATTGAGGATGACATATAGAAATGGAAAGATATTCCATACTCATGGATTGAAAGAATTAGTATTGTTAAGATATCCACATTACTTAAGGCAATCTACGGATTCAATGCAATCACTACCAAAATACCAAAAGCATTTTTCACAAAACAAGAAAAAAAAATACTAAAGTTTGTGTGAAACCAACAAGACCCCGAATTACCAAAACAATCTTGAGAAAGACGAACAAAACTGGAGGCATCACAATCTCCGATTTCAAGATAATACTACATAGCTGTAGTAATCAAAACAGTATGGTACTGGCACAAAAATAAACACACGGATGATGGAACACATGAATTGTGTGGTCAGTTGAGCTATGACAAAGGAGGTGAGAAATAATAAAGATTAGAGCAGAACTCAACGAAATAGAGACCAGAAGAACAGATCAACAAATCTAGGAGGTGGTTCTTTGAAAGAATTAGTAAGACAGGTAAATCCTGAAAAAAAGACTCTAATAAAATCACAAATGAAAGAAGAGAGGTCACAACCAACATCAAGGAAATACAAATGATTTTAAGAATGTATTATGAGGGATCCCTGGGTGGCTTAGCAGTTTAGCACCTGCCTTCGGCCCAGGGCGTGATCCTGGAGTCCTGGGATCGAGTCCCACATCAGGCTCCCGGCATGGAGCCTGCTTCTCCCTCTGCCTGTGTATCTGCCTCTCTATCTCTCTGTGTCTCTCATGAATAAATAAATAAAATTTAAAAAAAAAGAATGTATTATGAGCAATTATATGCCAACAAATTAGGCAATCTGGAAGAAATGGTTGCATTTCTGGTAACCTACAAATTACCAAAACTGAAACAGGAATAGAAAACCTGAACAGATCAATACTAGCAAAGAAACTGAAGCAGTTATCAAAAACCTACCAAGAAACAAGAGTCCAGGGCCAGATGGCTTCCCAGGGGAAATTTAAAGAAGAAATAATACCTATTCTACTGAAGCTACTTCAGAAGATAGAATTGGAAAGAAAACTTCCAAATTCGTTTTATAAGGTCAGCATTACCTTGATCCCAAAACCAAAGACTCCATCAAAAAGAATTAAAGACCAGTATCCCTGATGAACTTAGATGTCAAAATACTCACCAAGATATTAACCAACAGGATACAACAGTACATTAAAAGGATTATTCACTGCGACCAAGTGGGATTTATCCCTGAGATGCAAGGGTGGTTCAACATTCATAAATCAATGTGATAGATCACATTAAAAAAAGAAAACACAAGAACCATATGATCCTCTCAATTGATGCAGAAAAAGTACCTGACAAAATGCAGTATCCTTTCTTGATTAAAACTCTTCAAATGTAGGGACAGAGGGAACATACCTCAGTATCATAAAAGCCATCTACAAAAGGACCATACTGAATATCATTCTCAATAGGGAAAAACTGAGAGCTTTTCCCCTATGGTCAGGAACACACCAGGAATGCCCACTCTTACTACTATTGTTCAGCGTAGTGCTAGATGTCCTAGCCTCAGCAATCAAACAACAAAAAGATAAAAGGCATTTAAATTGGCAGAGAAGTCAAACTGCTCTTTGCAGATGACATTATACTGTATAGGGAGAACCCAAAATACTCCACCTCAAAATTGCTAGAACTCATACGGAATTCAGCAATGTGTCAGGATACAAAATCAATGCACAGAAATCAGTTGCATTTCTATACACTAACCATGAGACTGAAACAAGAGAAATTAAGGAATTGATCCCATTTACAATTGCACCAAAACCATAAGATACCTAGAAATAAACCTAGCCAAAGAGGTAAAAGATCTGTACTTTAAAAACCACAGAACACTTAAATAAGAAATTGCGGAAGACATAAAGAAATTGGACAAAAAAACAAAAAAACAAAAAAAAATTAGAAAACATTTCATGCTCATGGATTGGAAGAATATTGTGAAAATGTCTATGCTAACCAGAGCAATTTACACATTCAGTGCAATCCCTATCAACATACCATGGACTTCCTTCAGAGAGTTGAAACAAGTAATCTTTAAGATTTGTATGGATCCAGAAAAGACGCTGAATAGCCAGAGCAATGTTGAAAAAGAAAACCAAAGCTGGGGGCATCAAAATGCCTGACTTTAAGCTATAATACAAAGCTGTGATCATCAAGACAGCATGGTACTGGCACAAAAACAGACACAAAAACAATGGAACGGAATATAACACAACCATAAAAAAGGAGACTGTGCTATCTGCATCAACATGGATGGACCTGGAGGGTATTATGTTAGGTGAAATAAGACCAAAAAAGACAAATACGATATGACCTCATACAAGTGGAATGTAAAACAACAACAAATCAATAAACAAAAAGCAGAATATATAGGGAACAGAAACAGGAAACGAACTAATGGTTGCCAGAAGGGAGGGATATGGGAGGTAGGGTAAAATGTATGAAGGGGAGTGGGAGATACAAGTTTCCAGCTTTGGACTGAATAAGTCATGGGAATAAAACACACAGCATAAGGAATATAGTCAATGGTAGTGGTGAACATAGAATGTATAAACTTGTTGAATCACTGCTTTGTACGCCTGAAACTAATGTAACATAGTGCATCTACTATACTCAAATAGAAAAAAAAAACAACAAAGAAAGGTTCCATTAATGACTAAACAATGATTTTACAGGTGTAGTCTTATAGTTGAATGAAAATGCTGACATTCAGGATGTAATAGGGATGAATTATTTCAGAGTACAATACCAACAGAATAATTCACCATAACCAAACTGGATTACTTAGTGTAAGAACCATGAAGTATTAGGACAACGAAGCTGAAGATTCAGTTGTGTTTCAGTGAGGAGATTACAGCAGATATTATAAAACATTACACAGACTACCCCAAGCAATAGAGTATGAATATGAATATGAAAATAGAACTGCTAAATGAGAGATTTTAAAATTAAACTTAGGGATGCCCGGGTGGCTCAGCGGTTTAGCGCCGCCTTCGGCCCAGGGCCTGATCTTGGAGACCCGGGATCGAGTCCCACATCGGGCTCCCTGCATGGAGCCTGCTTCTCCCTTTGCCTGTGTCTCTGCCTCTCTCTATGTCTCTCTCATGAATAAATAAATAAAATCTTTAAAAAAAATTAAATTAAACTTAAAAAAAGTTTAGGGGGCAGCCCAGGTGGCCCAGTGGTTTAGTGCCACCTTCAGCCCAGGGCGTGACCCTGGAGACCCGGGATCGAGTCCCATGTCAGGCACCCTGCATGGAGCCTGCTTCTCCCTCTGCCTGTGTCTCTGCCTCTCTCTGTGTCTCTCATGAATAAATAAATAAAATCTTAAAAAAAAAGTTTAGTTTTAGATAATGCAATTGCCTTCTTTTTAAATGAAGATTAAATGAATACTTCAAATTATTATATGATGCTCAAATAGAAGTATATAAAAATCAATACTTTTCATTTATCTCAGCATTAAAAAATATGAAAATATATTTAAAATACATATTTTCTAAGTCCATTTTCAATGTCCACTGAAACTCTGAATAATGAAGACAATATTAAATACATCAATACTGAAAATAAAAATAATTCTTTTTATATATATATATATACATTTTTTTTTTATTTATGACAGTCACACAGAGAGAGAGAGAGGCAGAGACACAGGCAGAGGGAGAAGCAGGCTCCATGCACCGGGAGCCTGACGTGGGATTCGATCCCGGGTCTCCAGGATCGCGCCCTGGGCCAAAGGCAGGCGCCAAACCGCTGCGCCACCCAGGGATCCCTGAAAATAAAAATAATTCTTAAAGCACTGATAGAGTCCATAATACTCACGGACACACTTTGTCCCTGGATCTGACCCACTGGTAGGGACTCCAGTGTTTAACAACAAATCTGTAACACCACTGCAGTTCTAATCAGCTCTCAGAATATTTCTAAGTGCTTACATTTTAAATTATCTATAGAATAATTAGACTAATAAATGTAAATTGGCAACATAAAAATTATTTAAAGAATTGCTAGGAGTTAAGATGACCAGCAATTGGGTAACCCTGGGCTTGCCTCCTCCCTTGAACACAACTAGATAAATATAAAATTATTTTGAACACCCAGGAAATTCATCTGAGGACAGAGAAAAATCAAAATGAGCAATTAGAGCCGAAAAAAAGAAACCCTGCCACACTGTGGAAAGTAGGAAAAGGTGGAGAGTGATTTGGGGGAAAGAAGAGCTGTGGGTGCAGTGATGGGGAGGGGACTCTGATCACAAACAGAGGAGAGGGGGAGGGAGAGGAAGGGAGAGAGGAACAGAAGTGCCTTTGGGGAATTACACAAGAAAAGTTCTTCTCCAAAATTCCTGACTGAAAAGGAGAGATGTGGAATACTGCCAGTTTTTATAAACAATGGAAAGCAGAGTTTGAAGTTTCAGAAGTCCCCTGACATCAGTGGTGCTCCAGTGGGGAACAAGGGCAGAGACCTAGAAGCAGAGATAGTGGTCTGAGGATCCTTTGGGTTGCACTGGGAGAGGCAGCTGCGCAGCCTGGAGTGCATTTGGGAGAGGAGGTGTGACCTTGCCCAGGCTAAGGGACCAAGCAGGTCCTAGTGAGCAGCCCCTTTCTCTACCATAGGGACAAGGTGCTAGTGGAGGGCAGTCAGCCTTGATCTAGGCTTGCAGCTGGACTATGCCAGAAACTGCGCCAGCACGCAGCTAATTTCTGGGACAAACCAGGCAAAGGGCTGCAGCACAGCGAGACCTCCTCCCAGAGGATTGACGTGGTTGCTTGCCTGCATGTATCTCTAATATCTGGAGTTTTGGAACACAACTGTGGGCCTGAAATTAAAAAATGAGGGCAGTTGCACAGGGAAAAACAGTTCCCCTCCTTGGTGTGCATTTGGGAGTGGCAGCAGGGGCTCTCTGGGGACACTGCCTGAGGGCGGTAAGCTTTGGAACGGGCTTTCTCCTGTGCTTTGCCACAAGTTTCAAACACAAATCAGTCATCCCATCGCTTTTCTGGGATAAACCAGCAAATGGCAAAAGCATGTCACCCTCCCCTGGAAGAACATCCTGGGTCTGTACCTCAAGAGTCCCTAATATTTGTAATTTTGAAACCCAGCTGGTTGTCTGAGATAAAACAAAGGAAGGCTATGAAGTGGACTTTTTGGATATAGACAGGGTGAGGGCAGAGATCTGAGGGAAACCATAACAGGGGAAGAGTAATTGTTTACACTTTTGTGGGGGTTTCTTGAAGAGTAGCCTTGTAAGCTTTCCACTCTAGGGACAAAAGAGCAGGGCCCTGCCAATGCCTACCACCCCCACCCCCATGGCAGCTAAACAGCGCCCCCTAGTGGAGAATGGAGCCAATTATACCAAGCCCCTGCAGAAGCAGTTCTAGGAGGGCAAGCCCACCTGACAATCTGCAAAGCAGGCCCCTCCCCCAGAAGACCAACACAGACCCCTTGCAAGCACCAAATCTACTGATCAGAGAGTGCTATAAGCATCAGCTCTATGGGAAATAGGATCTAACTTTCTTTTCAGTCTTTTAAAAATTTATTATGATTTTTCTTCTTAAATTCTTAATTTATCTTTAAAAAAATATTTGTAAATATATTTTTTATTCTCCCTCTATATTTTTTCTTTAATCTGGACAAAATGCCAAGACAGAGGAATTCTCCCCTCAAAAAAGAACAAGAAGAAACCACAGCCAGGGATTTGCTTAAAACAGATATAAGTAACATATCTGAACAAAAATTCAGAATAACAGTCATAAGAATACTAGCTGGGCTTGAAAAAAAAAATAGAAGACTCCAATGAAAGCCTTGCTGCAGAGATAAGAGAACTAAAATATAGTCAAAATAAATAAATAAATAAATAAATAAATAATAAAATATAGTCAAGCCAAAATTAAAAATGCTATAACCGAGATCCAATCCTGACTAGAGGTAATCACAACAAGGGTGCAAGCTGGAGAGAAATCAATAAGTGATACAGAAAATAAAATTATGGAAAATCATGAAGCTGAAAAGAAGAGGGAAAGAAAGCTATTAGATCATGAATATTGGGAAGCCTGGGTGGCTCAGCAGTTGAGCATCTGCCTTTGGCTCAAGGCATGATACTGGAGTCCCAGGATGAAGTCTCATAATCGGTCTCCCTGCATGGAGCCTGCTTCTCCCTTTGCCTGTGTCTCTGCCTATCTCTCTCTGTCTCTCCCATAAATAAATAAATAAAATCTTAAAAAAAAAGATCATGAATATTTACTTAGGGAATTCAGCAATTCTTTTTTTTTTAATTTTTTTATTTATTTATGATAGTCACAGAGAGAGAGAGAGAGAGAGAGAGGCAGAGACACAGGCAGAGGGAGAAGCAGGCTCCATGCACCGGGAGCCCGACGTGGGATTCGATCCAGGGTCTCCAGGATCACGCCCTGGGCCAAAGGCAGGTGCCAAATCGCTGCGCCACCCAGGGATCCTGGAATTCAGCAATTCTATAAAGATATGTAATATTCATATTATAGGAGTCCCAGAAGAAGAGAGGGGGGAAAAAGGGACAGAAGGTATATTTGAACAAATTATGGCTGAGAACTTCCCTAATTCAGAGAAGGAAACAGACATTAAGTCCAAAAGGCATAGAGAACTTCCCTCAAAATCAACAAAAACAGGTCAACACCAGGACATCATAGTGGAAGTTGCAAAATGCAAAGTGAGAATTCTAAAAGCACCTAAGGACAAAAGATCCTTAACCTACAAGGGTAGACACATAAGGTTAGCAGCAGACCTGGCCACAGAGACTTGGAAGGTCAGGAGGGAATGGCAACATATATTCAATGTTCTTTTTTTTTTTTTTTTTGCCCCTCCCCCCCTATATTCAATGTTCTAACTGGGAAAAATATGCAGCCAAGAATACTTTATCCAGCAAGACTGTCATTCAGAATAGAAGGAGAGATAAAGAGACCAAGACAAGTAAAAACTAAAAGAGTTTGTGAACACTAACCCAGCCTTACAAGAAATATTAAAGGGGACTCTGTGAGTGGGGAAGAAAGAAGACCAAAAGCAACAAAGACTAGAAAGGAACAGAGAACATCACCAGAAACACCAACTTTACAGGTAACAATGACAGTAAATTAATATATTTCAATAATCACTGAATATAAATGGACCAAATGCTCCAATCAAAAGACACAGAGTATCAGAATGGATAAAAAACAAAATTCATCTATATATATATTTCCTGCAAGAGACTCATTTGAGACCCAAAGAGACCTGCAGATTGAAATTGAGGGGGTGGAGAACCATTTATCATGCCAATGGATGTCAAAAGAAAGCTGGAGTAGCCATACTTATATCAGACAAACTAGATTTTAAGCCAAAGTCTGCATTATATCATGATTAAGGATTCTGTCAAGAAGATCTAACAATTATAAATATTTATGCCTCCAACTTGGAAGCACCCAAATACATGAATTGATTTTTTTTAAAGATTTATTAATTCATGAGAGACACACAGAGAGATAGAGACATAGGCAGAGAGAGAAGCAGCCTCCCTGTGGGGAGCCTGATGTGGGACTCGATCCCAGGACCTGGGGATCACTGGGTCCAGACCAGAGCCAAAGGCAGACACTCAACCACTGAGCCACCCAGGCATCCTATATGAATTAATAATAAACATAAATTCATTGATAATAACACAATAATAGTAGGGGGCTTTAAACCCCCGCTACAGCAATAGACAGATTACCTAAGCATAAAATCAATAAGGAAACAATTTCATTGAATGACACACTGGACCAGATGAACATAACAGATTTACTCAGAAAATTTCATCCTAAAGCAGCAGAATACACAGTGTTTTCAAGTGCACATAGGACATTCTCTAGAACAGATCACATACTAGGTCACAAATTAGTCCTCAACAAATACAAGGTCAGACCATGAATATTTTCAGAACACAACGCTATGAAATTTGAAGTCATCCACAAAAAAAACTTGGGAAGACTACAAAAATATGGAGGTTAAAGAAAATCCTACCAAATAATGAATGGATTAATCAAGAAATTAAAGAAGAAATTATAAAGTACATGGAAACAAATGAAAATGAAAGTATGACCGTCCAAAACCTTTGGGATGCAGCAAAGGCAGTCCTAAGAGGGAAGTGTATAGCAACACAGGCATACCTCAAGAAGCAAGAAAAAATCTCAAATAAATAACCTAACTTAACCTAAAGGAGCTAACAGAACAGCAGGTAAAGCCTAAAGTCAGCAGAAAAGGGAAATAATAAAAATTAGAGCTTACATAAATGATACTGAAATAAAAAACCCCTGTAGAATAGATCAATGAAACCAAGAGCTGGTTCTTTGAAAAAATTAATAAAACTGATAAACCCCTATCCAGACTCATCAAAAAGAAATGGGAGAGGACCCAAATAAATAAAATCACAAATGAAGGAAAAGCTACTTGAGACCTAAAGACCTGTTTGAGAAGGTGGCAATGGAGCAAGGATCTGGATGACAAGAAAGAACAGCAGTGAAGTCATGAGGATGAAACTCCAGGCAGGAGGCTTGTTTAAAGGCTTGAAGGGGCATAAGCTTGGCTTATGAGAAGCAGAGAAGGCAGACCATTGAGTTCACATTTGTGTCTTTGTAAGCAAGGACAAGAATGGAAGGAGGCAGAGTCATACTAGGTCTGGAAGCCAACATAGAGTCTGGGTTATATTCTTTGGGAGATCAGAAGTCATTAAAAGACATTGTGAAATGAAATCCCATTTATGTAGTTTAAAAATCATCTGATTTGTGTATAGAGTGGACTGTATGGATGCAAGAGTGAAAGCATGGAGACCAGTTCAGCAGCCACAGCAGTGTTTCAGGTGAGAATTTGATATGAATAAACGAAGGCTGATATCCTATCACTTCAAGGCAGAAAACAACCCTGTCTGCTAGAATGGATGTGTTGAGAGGATAAGGGAGGACAATAGAAGAATAAAGAAGAAAAAGAATTTAAAAATCTGGATGTTCAGCTTTAGCGAATAGCTGGGTGGGGATTCTATTTATTAAATATTAAGAGCGTGAAAGACAGTGAATAAGGAGATAATCAAGACCTCTGGGTGGGCCTCAAGAAATATATGGAGTTTGAGTTGAGAATGAGCAACTAAAATGGGCTAGGGAAATAAAAAGCCAGGTATATGGACTGAGGGTTCTGGGGAGAGGCAAGGTTGGAGTACAGATAAAGACCTAGGAGTCATTTTTAAAAGAGGCTTTATAGAAATAGCCTGGGAAGATGGCAGAGGAGGGGGATCCTAAGCTCACCCCATCCCACAGATATACCTATATAACAGTCATA
Organism: Canis lupus baileyi; assembly: GCF_048164855.1. Taxonomy (NCBI): domain Eukaryota; kingdom Metazoa; phylum Chordata; class Mammalia; order Carnivora; family Canidae; genus Canis; species Canis lupus. The sequence continues at coordinate 118,229,809 of NC_132838.1, read as the reverse complement.
CAAGAGTAACCCAGAAAACAAACTGAAAACTAGCATAACAAGCTCAATGATTAATTGTAGAGAGAAGGCTACATTGCAAAAGACAGGAAGGGTAGAGATGCCATCACAGGAGGAACACCACAAACAGGGAGAAGGGAAAGGAATAGACCCTCCACCAGGCACCCCAGACAGGGGGACCTGCCCTAGGAGGATATAAGATTTGGCTTTGAAAACCAGTGGGGCTTAATGCAAGTTTTTACAACCAGTGGTGCTTACCTTCAGGTACTTAAAAAATCAGCAGGCTTGGCTCTGTGAGAGGCCAGGCCATAAGAAACAGTCCTGCCTTTAAGAATCGGCATAACAGGGGGATCCCTGGGTGGCGCAGCGGTTTAGTGCCTGCCTTTGGCCCAGGGTGCAATCCTGGAGACCCGGGATCGAATCCCACGTCAGGCTCCCGGTGCATGGAGCCTGCTTCTCCCTCTGCCTGTGTCTCTGCCTCTCTCTCTCTCTGTGTGACTATCATAAATTAAAAAAAAAAAAAAAAAAAGAATCGGCATAACAAACAACTCAGAGAGGGAGCATTGAAGCAGCAGTTGGAAAGGTGCCTGGGGCATATATACAGATTTATTTACTAATCTCAGAATATGCGCTGGAAGGGCAGGGATCTTTATGAGAATTCAACAAAAGACCTAATGGGCACTACTTTTCTCCTTGCCACCAGCCTAGATGCAGATACCCCAGACACCTGTGGGAACTAGTGAGAACAGTCACCACCTTGCTTGCTAAAACACCATGCCCTCAGTGCTCTCCTGCAAACACGCCCCATCTAACCAGCCCCACTCGCAAGGAGTCCCTCCAAACTAACTCTGGTCAAGTCTCATCCTGCAAGGAGACCTGTTAATACCTTGCTAACACCATGTGCCATACCCCTACCTTCACTTGTGGATCTGGTCCATCCATTTCACTCTACTGGGCTTCTCTGGGCAGGAGTCCCTCCAAAGTAATGCCTGACCCATCTCATTCTCCAAGCAGCACTGACAGTGGCCAGCACCACTCCAAAGTGACTCTTGCCCTGAGGAGAGAAGATAACCACATACTATTCGATTGCAGCCTAGCAGTAGTAGGCTGAGGGCAAACATCTGATCTGACTGCCAGCACTGTCCACCAACAAAAACTTCACAGGGGGTATCACAAAGAGAGAGCCCTGAAGTTTGGGGTCACTGTAACCTCAACAGACAGATTAGGGCCAGACCCTGGGTCTGACTTCAGGTCCCACTCAGAGTATAATGCAGGGACAGCACCATATAGTTCCATGTGATCCTAGTTCTGGCAGACAGGTTGAGAGCAGGCCCAACTACAAGTCCAAGGCAGCCCCCAGACTGGCCCCATAGAGCATAGGACCAAATCCTACCACAGCAAAGAGAGCCATTCCAGATGACTGGACTGAAGGCAAATGTGGCTCAACCACATTAGAGTGTGTGCAACGCATAGAAGACACCCTGAAGGGACGCCTAGGTGGTTCAGCGGTTCAGTACTTGCCTTAGGCCCAGGGTGTGATCCTGGAGTTCTGGGATCAAATCCCACATCAGGCTCCCTGAATGGAGCCTGCTTCTCCCTTTGCCTGTGTCTCTGCCTCTCTTTCTCTGTATCTCTATGAATAAATAAATAAAATCTTAAAAAAAAAAAAAAAAAAAAAGAGGTAGAGAAAGGGAAACCCCATGAAGTTACTGGCTGGTTTTTCAGCAGAAATGTTGCAGGCCAGAAGAGAGTGCATGATATATTCAAAGTGCTGAAAGGAAAAAGTCTGAAACCAAAAGACTATTGTTCAAACTAGAAAGACATATAAAGAGTTCCCAGACAAACCACAAGCCAGCTTTAATAGAAATGTTAAAGGGAATTCTTTGAATAGAAAGGAGAGGACATAATCAGGAGTAAAAAAAATTATGAAAGGAAAAAATTTACACATATGTACAAACATAATAAAACTAGAAGATAAAACCACTTATAAACCACTAATAAGAGATGCCTGGGTGGCTCAGTGGTTGAGCATCTGCCTTTGGATCAGGGTGTGATCCCAGGGCCCTGGGATTGAGTCCCACATGGGGCTCCCTGCAGGGAGCCTGCTTCTTCCTCAGCCTAGGTCTCTGCCTAGGCTGTATCTCTCATGAATAAGTTAAATAAAATCTTTTTAAAAAATTGTAAAAACCACTTATAAAACCAGTATGAAGGTTAAGTACAAAAGCAGTAAAGTCAATTATATCTATAAAAATCAGTTAAGGGATTCACAAAATAAAACATGTAACGTATGTTATCATATACAGAAAATGTTGCGGGAGGGTGGGTAAAAATCTAGTGTTCTTAGAATGGGTTCAAATTTAAGCGATCATCAGTCTAATATATACCGTTATGTGCATAGGATGTTATATGCAAACCTAAAACTACAAATCAAAAACCTACAATAGATATGTAAAAAATAAAGAGAAAGGAATCCCAGAATATCTTAAAGAAAGCCATCAAACCACAAGGGAAGAGAGCAAGAGAAGAAATAAGGAACACAGAATTACAAAAACAACCCTAAAACAAGTAACAAAATGCCAATAAGTAATACCATTCAATAATTACTCTGAATGTACATGGATTAAATGTTCCAATCAAAAGACACTGGGTAACTGAATGGATAAAAAAAGCAAGACTCATTTATATGCTGTCTATAGGTGACTCACTTCAGTCCTAAAGACAAATGCAGATTGAAAGGGATGGAAAAACACTGACCATGTAAATGGAAGCAAAAAGAAAGCAGGAGTAGCAATATTTCTATCAGATAAAATAGACTTTAAAACAAAGGCTGTATCAAGAGATGAAGAAGGACATGCTACGTATTGATAAAGGGAACAATCCAACAAGAAGATATAACAATTGTAAATATTTACACACCCAACATAAGACCACTGAAGTACATAATGCAACTACTAACAGACGTAAAGGAATAAATTGATAGTAGGATGCCTGGGTGGCTCAGCCGTCAAGAATCTGCCATTGGCCCAGGGTGTGATCCTGGAGTCCCAGGATTGAGTCCCGCATCCGGCTCCCTGCATGGAGCCTGCCTCTCTCTCTCTCATGAATAAACAAACAAAATCTTAAAAAAAAAAAAAAAAAAAGGAATAAAAGTAGGGGACTTTACTACCACACTTACTTTGAATGACATATTGGACTGGATGGACCTAAACAAATATATTCAGAACATTCCATCCAAAAAACAGTGGAATATATGATCTTTACAAGTCCCATGGAACATTCTCCAAAACAGATCACACGTTAGGCCACAAAATAAGTCTCAGTACATTCAAAAGGACTGAAATCATATCATACATCTTTTCTGACCACAAAAGTATGAAACTAGTAATCAACCATAAAAAACCCCCCTGGAATTTTTGGTATGTACCTGGAGGTTAAGTAACATGCTACTAAACAATGAATGAGTCGATCAAAAAATCAAAGAGGAAATTAAAAAATACATGGAGACAAATGAAAACAAAAACACAATAGTCTCAAATCTTTGGGACACAGCAAAAGTTGTTCTAAGAGAGAAGATTAAATAATATAGGCATATCTCAAGACACAAGAAAAATCTCAAATAATCTAATCTTACATCTAAAGTAGAACTAGAAAAAGAACAAGCAAGGCCCAAAGCCAGTAGAAGGAAAGAAATAATAAAGATTAGAACAGAAATAAATGAAAAATACCACTGAGCCACCGGGGCTGCCCTAATGTCCTAGTCTCTACACTCCTTTAAAATCTTGCATTTTTCTTATAGCTTGCATTTTAACATCAAAAAGGCCTTTGCTCTAAAAGAACAGTGACCAAAAGATATGCAATTCTCAGAGAAGGAATTATCAAAGCCAAAAGACACATGGAAAGATTCTCAATCTTATTTAACCACAAAAGAACTGCAAATTTAAGCCACACTGAGCCACGATTTCACATTTAGCAGATTGGCAAAATTTGAAAATATCACAAAATCAAGTAATAACTGGCAACCAAAATAACTATGAACTCGGCATCCCGGGTGGCTCAGCGGTTGAGCGCCTGCCTTCAGCCCAGGGCGTGACCCCGGAGTCCCAGGATCGAGTCCCAGGTCGGACTCCCTGCATGGAGCCTGCTTCTCCCTCTGCCTGTGTCTCTGCCTCTTTCTCTCTGTGTCTCTCATGAATAAATAAAAAACAACAACTATAAACTATGGTACGAGGGCAAATTGGCACAATTTTCGACAACAATTTGTCATTGCACAATGAAGGCGTGGATGGGAATACGCTTTGCATTTGCAGACTACTCTTGCTCCAGGAGTTCAATACCACGGCCGCGAGAGATTTGCCAAGGTGGAAGCACTGTCTAGTGGATCTTAACGCACCTAAGCACTTGACATATACAAGAAAATTCACATAGTATAATTCCAAAATAAGCAAAATTAAAATGAAATGATTAATTATATGTAAAATTAAATAAAAAAAAAAAAGTAAAGGAGACAACCCCAATATACACCTGCAGCAGGCCGCTTTGGTCTCCGTCCAAGTACGTCCAGGGCGCGTCTGGGTGGGGCTTGGGGGAGGGGCGCGAGGACGCGCTTCTGGGGACCGAAGTGGGGCAGGCCCCGCGGGTTACGGGGGCAGGTAAAGCCTTTTCCCTTAAAGCACTTACCTGAGGCCGCCACTGCTGAGACCTGTACACCAGACGGCGGCAGTCAACAGCCGTGACGCGGCCGCACGAATGTCCAGGGAGTGTCGTTTGTCCGCTGACAACTGTTGCCATGACAGCCAGGACACAGGGCGTTTTAGGGACCACAGTCCCGGGCAGGCGGGCGTCAAACGCCCAAGGCCCCCAAGAGCTGCCGAGGAGCGGCCCAGGGCGCAGCACCGAGACCTTCGGCGGGAGCACGCCCACCCGGGGACGGCCCACGGCCCCGCAGGAGGGCGTACGCGCCAGCTGACCCGCGACCCGGAAGGTCTTCGCGGCCGCATCACTTTCTGGGAAGTGTAGTTTCGTGCCCTGGGCGCCCCTGTACCTAAGAAGCAAGCGTAGGCCGGCCCTGCCGTCCTCTTGACGCTCGGCGTGCGCGTCCTCGTGAAGGCGCATGCGCCTTTCTCTCCCGTCGCCCAAAGCGCGCGCGAACGCGCAGCCTTCTGGGAAGTGTGGTTTTACGGGGCGACGTGCGAGGCGCAGGTAACTGGTCGCGGAGACGGAGGGAGCTGGGAAATGTCGCTCCGGTGCGGGCTCCGACCTCCGTCCGCCTCGCGGTAATCTCAGGCAGGCGGCGGAATTCCCCCCGGGTAGCGCCGTCCTCCCGACGGCGGCGGGCGCGGTCCTCTCTCTCCGCGGTCTCGCGTGTCAAGTACGCGGAGGGGCGGGCTCGGGATCCCCGGGGCCCGGGCTTCAGGGCCAGGGAGGGCCCGCCGGGGACTGAGGCAAGTGTGGGTCCCGGCAGGGCCTTGGCTCCCTGGGCCCGTCCGCCCGGTAAAAGGGGTGTCGCTTTGCGGCGTGCGCACCCAAAGAGAACCCGGTCCGCGGTGGTTCTTGGGCGATCCAGTCTCGAGCGCGACGCTCTTGCCTTGGTGCAGCCTTCCACAGACTGGCCGAGTGTGTGTTCCCATCGTTTAGGAAAGGAACGCGGCGTCTGTGAATGTCTGCCATGCGTAGTTGCGAAGACCGGACGAGCTCGTAACGTTATTACTGCTGTTTTGTGAGTCTGTCTCAAAAAAAAAAAAAAAAAAAAGAAAAGAAAAAAAGAATGTCGTAGTCGGTTTCACACGCCGCTGGCACCTGGTGAACGTGCGGCGGTGAATGTGCTGGTTCCGGGGGAGAATGCAGCCCTAGCAGGTGATTCCCGGTGTGCTTTTCCTTGCAGATGTGTCCCAGCGCTGCAAGATAAGCCTCATTTCTTTTCATGGCTCCTTTTTGTGTGTGTTCTTGATCTGCCTTCTCAGGACACTACTCTTCTTTAAGACAAGAGCCTGGGAAGGAGGACTGTGTTGACAAGTCATGTTCCAGGTAAGTCGTCGGTGTCCCCCCCGGATCTTCCCGAAACACCTTAGCAGGACTCTTGAATGTTTGCTTTGCGTCTCTTGCTGGTTCCTGTGCGTTTAGGGACCGAATGGATGATTCCTCTCACTGTAGCAAAGAATGCAGCCCCCAGAAGAGCTCCAAAGTGCTGTCTCCTCTCATTGCTCCTGTCTTCTACCATTTTTCTGCTCCAAGTCTCTGTAGAAGTTTGAGCAAAATTGTTGTTTTTATTACAATTCAAAAATTCAGGTTTGGAATTTTGGGTTATTTGCTTTCTGGTTGTCAAAGCGGCATTTTGTGGTCTCAGTCAGTGGTAGATCAATCCTTTCAGTTGTTCAAGTCACGAGCTATTTGGAGTCCTCTTCGATTCTTTCCTTTCTCTTATGACTTACATTCAGACACTCTAGTTGGATCTAACATACAGGATATACACAGAATCTGACCAACGGTTACACCGTCACAGCCACCACCACTGTCACCATCCTGTCGTTCCTCAGTTTAAAATTCTTCCTTTGGGCAGCCCAGGTGGCTCAGCGGTTTAGCACCGCCTTCAGCCCAGGGCCTGATCCTGGAGACCTGGAATCGAGTCCCACTTCGGGCATGGAGCCTGCTTGCTTCTCCCTCTGCTTGTGTCTCTGCCCCTGTCTCTCTCTCTGTGTCTCTCATGAATAAATAAATAAATAAATAAAATCTTTAAAAAAATAAATAAAATAAAATTCTTCCTTTGCTCTAACTCAGACGTTAGAGTTCTACAGTGACTTAAGCTTTGTGCAATTAGGATTTTACCTCTCTGATCTCATCTTCCATGTCCCCTTGTTCCCTGTGAGCTCTAGCCACTGGCTACTGCTTCCAGGCCTTGGAAATTGCTGTACCCTCTGCTTGGAACAGTCTTCCCCCAGATCGGTACAAGCTTGCATTCTTTCCTCCTTCACATCTTTGCTCTGTGGTTACTTTCTCAGTAAAGCTTCCCTGCAGTCAACTTTTTCTAACAATCCCTTCTCTTCCTCACTACTTTGTTGTTTTCCGCAGTGATTATCACTCACTAGATAATACACTCTGTTTGTCATTGTTCATGTTTTCCTTCTGGGAGGGATTTTTTTTTTTCTTTTTTGTTGACTGTTTTCAGTACCCAGAGTGGTATCTGGTACAAAACAGATGCTTAGTAAATAGTTGTTGACTGAATAAGCTTTGAAGAAATGGTGGGTAGAATCATGGGGTGGAAGGTGAAGCATGCACAGAAGGCACTAGTGGCATATGTGCATGTTGGGCAGAGTCTGGTTTCCTGGGAATATTACATAACTAGAATTGAAAAACTTTTTTTTTTTAAGTAAAAACTAAAGTGAACTAGTTCCCAAAATCATTCATTGATTCATTTTTTTAAAAGATATATTTATTTAATTTAGAGAGAGAAAGAGCATGAGTGAGAGTGGGGCAGCAAGGGGCAGAAGGAGAGGAAGGGAGAGGAAGAGAGAGAATCTCAAGGAGCCTCCTCACTGAGTATGGAGCCTGAGCAGGTCTCTATCCCAGGACTCTGAAATCATGACCTGAGCCAAAATCAGGAGTTGGATGCTTAACCGACTGAGCTATCCAAATGCCCTTGATTCATTTTGTAGACCCTTATGAAGTACCTGTTAGGAAGAATCATACATGGGTTTGAGTGTACACTGACGTGTAGGACTTTATGATGTAGGGCAATACTGAGAGATCTTTCTATAGTGGTGGAGGTGTTCTTTATGTGTGCTGTCCAGTATGGTAGCCACCAGCTCCATATGATTTGAGTCCTTGAACCATGACTAAAGTGACCCAGGAACTGAATTTTAAATCTTTTAAAATTTTTATTGATTTAAACTTATATAGCCAAATGTGGCTACTGAGTGACTTTATTGAGCAGTACAGGGCTGGTAGAAAAGTAAGAAAGCATAAGAAATTAAGATAAGTGCTGGGGCAAATATCCTAAATTCTTCTGGGGACAAAGATGAATGAACATCCCAGGTTGCCCACGCATTGAAGGGGAAGAAAGAGTTGACACATCCCTGGGGAAGCAAGGCTGGAACTGGTTTTGGTGGCCCATGGAACCAGGGAGGCAGAGATAGAAGTGAAGTTACACTAAACTCTGAAGGAACACCTTACGTATAGGTAGAGTAAGAAAAAAAAGAGAATCTTTTAGGGAACTGGAAACATTTTCTAAAGGGGTGGTTCTCAAACAGGGGTGATTTTGTCCCTCTTAGCCCTATCCATAGGGGACATTTGATAATGTCTGGAGACATTTTTGGTTGTCACACCCTGGGCAGGGGGAGGGCGGAATTGGCTACTAGTGTCTAATGGGTAGAGGCTAAGAATGCTACTAACTACACATTCTACAAGGCACAGGGACAGCTCCCACAACAAAGAATTAACTAACTTAAAATGTCAGTAGTGCCAAGGTTAAGAAGCCCTGATCTAAGTAAAGAACAAAGGGTATCTATTAATCAGATTACATGAGTTTTCTTTTTTAGACTTAAAATACAATGATGTTCATCAATATGTGTTCAAAACTGAAAATATGAAATATCTTTGCATTGGTGGAGTAAAATATAGTGTCATGCATTAACTTAATACTGATTTTTAAAAGAAGATTGATTGATTGATTTTAGAGAGAGAGTATGCATGCACGGGAGGGGAGGGGCAGAGGGAGAAGGCAAGAGCAAATCCCAAGCAGGCTCCCCACTGGGTGTGCAGCCTGATGTGTGTGGGGATCAATCTCACCAATCTGAGATCATGACCTGAGCTGAAGTCAAGAGTTGGATGCTTAGCCAACTGAGCCACCCAGGCACCCCTTAGTATTGATTTTTATTTTTTTTATTTTTTATTTTTTATTTTTTATTTTTTATTTTATTTATTTATTTATTTATTTATTTATTTATTTATTTATTTATGATAGTCACACACAGAGAGAGAGGCAGAGACACAGGCAGAGGGAGAAGTAGGCTCCATGCACCGGGAACCCGATGTGGGATTCGATCCCGGGTCTCCAGGATTGCACCCTGGGCCAAAGGCAGGCGCCAAACTGCTGCGCCACCCAGGGATCCCTGATTTTTAAATTTGATTTATCAAAGTGGGATTTGTAAAAACCAATCATTTGAAACCATTGCAGAAAGTAGGAAAAGATGGGAAACTTTGAAATTCATATAAGGCTACCATAACCTTAATACCTGGGTAAGAGTAAATACAAATGGAAAAAGGAATTTTCCCTGATGCCGAAAGGGAAGAACCCCCTCCCCCTTTTATTAGAATATTTCCTTTGAGGAAAACTTGTAACTGTAAACATGTTCTCCGTCCCTTTGAGATGCTTGTGAATCTTTTTCAAAGCTAAATAAGGCTCTGCCAATTTTTCAGGGCAGTAAAGTCTTTCTTAAGGCTTTGGAGCCATCTCTTTGAAATGAAAATATGAAGGACGCTGCACCTCTATCTCCCTGTCTGTGTGGGAGCTTAGCCTAGGCTCCTGGCTTCCAAGTTCTAACTACTCATTTGTCATACAGATGGGCGAAGTTTTATTTTTCTTGGGGCAAAAGCAATTAACACTACTGGCCACTCCAATTACCAGGAGAATTTAGGATTAAATGTATTAGCAAATGATGATGCCTAGTCCGCCTACTTGAGGACAAGTTATTATTTATTTTTAAAACATCTATGTAGTGGGTTATACATGCCTGGTTTTATAAGGGTGGGATTTCTTTCTGTCCTTGCATTCTCATTAGTGATTGCCTATGAAGTGTGTTACAGTCCACTGTAATGCTTATTCAGTAGTAAAACTGTTCTCTTTTTGACATTGTGGAGAGGATTTTCTGCTTGGCAGATTCTTAATAGTTTCCCAACACCTCACAAAGGTAAATTCCCTTTTTATGTATTTATTTATTTTAAAGATTTTATTTATTTATTCATGAGAGAGACACACAGGAAGAGACATAGACAGAGGGAGAAGCAGGCTTCCTGTAGGGAACCTGACGCGGAACTTGATCTCAGGACCCCCAGGATCACGACCTGAGCCCAAGGCAGACATTCAACCACTGAGCCACCCAGGTGCCCTAAATTCCCTCTTTAAAACCAAAAACCAATATCGCTAATGAACATACATGCAAAATATCCAAATAAAGTAATAGAATATTGAATCAACCACTCTTGGAATGAAAAATTTATCACAGCCAATGTCTGTTTCACCAATGAAAGATAATAATAATGCCATTTAAATGCCTACGTTTTTTGTATATATTATTAATTCGACTAACAAACTATTACTGTACGTTTAAGCTGTTTCTAAAGTTTTGCTATTTTAAATAATATCATGAGTTGGTACTATTGCCTTAGAATATTTTTCTTGAAATGTGTCCTCTAATTATTTGCCCTACTTTAAGGTCCAATTCAGGGACTGCCTATGGCATGAAACTATTTTAGTCCTCTTGCCCAGGAGTCTCAAATGATTTTAATTATAGATTATCAATACAAGGTTTAATTATATACCATAAATGGTTTTTGTTTATTAATTTAGTTATGTATGTAGGACCTGGGTGGCTTGGTCAGTTGTGTCTGCCTTCTGCTCAGGTCATGATCCCGGTGGGATCATGCCTCGCGATCGGCTCCCTGCTCACTGGGTGGGCCTGCTTCTCCCTTTCCCTTTGCCACCCTGGCTTGTGCTCTCCCTCTCACTCTCTGTCTCAAATAAAATCTTAAAAATAAATAAGTTCTATATGTGTCTGTATTTAAAAGTGTCTTTTCTGAATTTATTGGATCATTTTTTCAGCCTTAGTGGATCATCATTTTTTATTTACTCATCATGTAAACTATAAAAAACACAAATAAGCACTTGGCTATATACTGTCAAATGTTGAACGCTGCTTTTTAAAAATTTTAGAATTCTTCCTTTGACAGAATTAACTCTCCTGAAGCAAAGTGCTTGTATTTGTCTTTTACTGTTATAAAACAATGCCAAACATGTAATCATCCAATTACTACTTAACTTAGATCAGATTCCTGATCATTGCCGCAACTACTGAATCTTATTCCCTTTCTTCTATAGCCAGGGTAATTTTACCCCTTAACCAGTGACAGAAGTGGCCTTGGCTGTGATTGAGCCTAAATATGTTTGCTATTTCAGGTGACATTTAGTGATGTGGCCATAGACTTCTCTCATGAAGAGTGGGGATGGCTAGATTCTGCTCAGAGGGATTTATACAAGGATGTGATGGTCCAGAATTATGAGAACCTGGTTTCTGTAGGTAAGCATATCTCCCTCTTCACCCCAATGAGGGAAATCTTCTGTTACTCAGAATTGCTAGAAGTTCTCTTGAGTAAATGGCTGAAATTTTATTTCATGTTCCCAAGGATGTGTAGAGTTCTTTGTGCCCTCCCTGAAGCTCGTCTTCCCATTTCAGTGACCATCCTTCAAAACTGCCTTTGGTTCCTTTTATGACGGTGGCCTCTCCTCCATGAGGACCACAGTTTAAACAGGTTCTATATTTTTCCTGTAAGCAGGTCTTTCCATACCTAAGCCATATTTGATCAGTTTACTGGAGGATGGGAAAGAACCTTGGATGGTGGAGAAAAAAACGTCAAAAGGTATGTTTCCAGATAAGTCATGGAGAATCAGGCAAGAGAGGTCTTTGTTAAACATCCTTGTAGAAAGTATGGAGGTATTTTAGGATATTTTAGGGATACTGTCTTCAGAGATTGCAAATGTCACAAAGTGAGGGATCCTTACTTAGATTTTATTTATTTATTTTTTTTTATTTTATTTTATTTTTTTTTAATTTTTTTTTCTTACTTAGATTTTAAAACAGCCATTTTTCCATCCCAAATTATTATCTTTATTTATTATGTTATCTGATCAAAAGTGAAGGTTTTTGCCATCATAATAATTCAAATTGTTATTTTATTTGAAACAAAATAAAGTTGTTCTTTTTAAGACCACCTAGGGAAAAATATACCAATGATTTTAGGTGAAGAAAGGCTGTCAGAAGGGAAATTACTTTTCCCCTAAAACTGAGCTTCAGAGATCACATGTGAACATAAGTGTTAGAGGAAATAAAGAATGTATAAAAAGATTTCTAGGAACAATCTTTCCTAGTGTCCAGTACATAATATGATTTTACACAGACCCTACACAAAGCCTAATAAATCTTTCTGAGGTGATAAAGAATATTGTGTTCATTGTTAACTTTTTAATGTACTTACTACTATAAAAATTGTGCATTTTAAGCATGCTAATCTGACAGCACATTGAGATTAATTGAAGGTTGGAGAACCAAGGCTGTGAGACAAAAGGTGGTCTTTTACATAAATGTAGGTACAGAGTAGAACGTTGGGTTGGAATCCAGAATACCTGTGTGGTATTTTTCTGATAGTATCATTTTTATTCCACATATTGATTGCCTGTATTTAACTCACTTCCCTTATTACACTCTGTTTCCATCTTTGTGAGCTATCTCTATTCTCTGCTCCATTTGAACTTTGTTCAGAAATTATTGAATATATGAGAATTGTCAGTCATGTACTTTTTGGGGGTGGAGATGTGCTCTATTTTTTTTTTAAATTGCTTTTTCTTACCATAGAAGTTTCTTTTCAAGAAGTACAGAAAAAGCAGTGTTTTGCTTTCTTGATATATTTCAGATTGGGAATCAAGATGGGAAAACAAGGAATTACTAATGAAGGAGGATATTTATGATGAAGATTCACCCCAAATGGTAAAAATAGAAAAAGCTATAAAACAGAGTCATGAATTTTCAGATTTTAACAACGACTGGGAATATATAGATGGGACGCATGAAAATCAGGTAGAACATTTCAGACCAGTGACCCTCACCTTTAGAGAAAGTGCCACTGGGGAAAGTGTTTACAAATACGATACATTTAGAAGCATCTTCCATTTAAAGTCTATTCTTTCTGAACCACAGAGAATTTCTGCTGAAGGGAAATCACATAAACATGATATATTTAAGAAGAGTTTACCAAAAAGATCTGTTACAAAAAATGAGGAGATCAGTGGTGGTGAAAAGAAACTTTTGAATTCTAAAGAAAGTATGGCAGCTTTCAGCCAGAGCAAATCTCTTACCCTTGATGAGACTTATAATAGAGAAAAAGTCTATACATGCAACGAATGTGGGAAAGCCTTTGGCAAACAATCAATCCTTAATCGCCATTGGAGAATTCATACAGGAGAGAAACCATATGAATGTCATGAATGTGGAAAGACTTTTAGCCATGGCTCATCCCTAACTCGACATCAGATAAGTCACAGTGGAGAGAAACCTTACAAATGTATCGAATGTGGGAAGGCCTTTAGCCATGTGTCCTCACTTACTAATCATCAGAGTACTCACACTGGAGAGAAACCATATGAATGTATGAACTGTGGAAAGTCATTTAGTCGTGTTTCACATCTCATTGAACATCTGAGAATTCATACACAAGAAAAACTGTATGAGTGTCGAATATGTGAGAAAGCCTTCATTCATAGGTCATCTCTCATTCACCATCAGAAAATTCATACTGGAGAGAAACCTTATGAATGTAGTGAATGTGGAAAAGCCTTTTGCTGTAGTTCACACCTTACTCGACATCAAAGAATTCACACTATAGAGAAACAATTCGAATGTAACAAATGTCTCAAAGTCTTTAGCAGCTTATCATTTCTTATTCAGCATCAGAGTATTCATAATGAAGAAAAACCTTTTGAATGTCAAAAATGCAGGAAATCCTTCAACCAGCCAGAATCCCTGAATATGCATTTAAGGAATCACTCTCGATTGAAACCGTATGAATGCAGCATTTGTGGGAAAGCCTTCAGTCATAGGTCATCCTTGCTTCAACATCACAGAATTCACACTGGAGAGAAGCCCTATGAATGTATTAAATGTGGGAAGACTTTCAGCTGTAGTTCAAATCTTACTGTACATCAGAGAATTCATACTGGAGAAAAGCCATATAAATGTAACGAATGTGGGAAAGCTTTTAGCAAAGGCTCAAATCTTACTGCCCATCAGAGAATACATAATGGAGGTAAACCCAGTAGTGCACTAAGTGTAGAAAAGTCTCTAGGCCACGTGAATCATTATACATGTGAAAAATCATACAAGAGAGAAACTGTATGAATGCAATATTTGTCATAATACACTTCAGCCATAGATCTTTCCTGAAAATTTATACTGGAAAAAAGAATGTAATGAATATGGGAAGGTCTTTAGCCAGTGGTACAAGCCTTACTGTCCATCACAGTTCATACTGTAGAGAGAACATTTGTTGCCTTCATAGGAAAGTCTTTAGCCCATATTAATCCCTTAATTGGCATAAGTAAATCCACACTGGAGAAAAACCCAATATGTGTAACATGGGAAAGACAGGCAATATGCATCTCTTCTTGAATACACACAGGAGAGAAGGAAAACGAATATAAAAACTGTGGGAAGTCTCAGTTAAAGTGTATCCCTTATTCTATATCATCTCACACTGGAGAGAGCTCTAGGAGAAATGTAGCAAACCATTCACTAAGAGTTCTTATCTTGCTAGACATCAGAAGATTAATGCTAGAACAGCATGAAGGATGTAGGAATTATGTGTAAATCTTTCTTTGCAATAATGCCGTTTGTAAGCAGTTCTACAGGAGAGCAAATGAGTAGATTATAAATGAATATGCCTTTCTGATAGCAGTAAGCATGCAATTTTACTCAAGTCCTACATAGAAGTTTTGTTAGCTAATGGGCATGTAAAGATATTTAGTCAACCAGTGGATCCAAAAAATGTTTTTAAAGTTAAAAATTAAAGCTGCAAAAGAAGTAAAAGGTGGTGTGAATAAAGTTTTTGATCTCTAATAAAACCAATTTGTATATAATACCCTCTCACTGTGACACTGATACTTCTTGCAAAATTTCCTACTTTCTTCTTGAAGAATTAAGCCTTACTGGGGCACCTGGGTGGCTCAGTGGTTGAGTGTCTGCCTTTGGCTCAGGTCGTGATCCCGGGGTCCTGGGATCAAGTCCCGCATCAGGTTCCCGCAGGGAGCCTGCTTCTCCCTCTGCCTATGTCTCTGCCTCTCTCTCTCTCTGTTTCTCTCATGAAAAAAAATAAATAAATAAAATCTTAAAAAAAAAAAAAAGAATTAAGCTTTACTATATCCTTTAGTGGGAGACTAAGGTAGAGAAAAATGGCCTGATCTGTGTTCTAAGAATACCATTATTTTGGTGTCTGTTTCACACATTTTAATTTTTACAAGTGCAGTGAGAACATAACCAAGGAAAAGAGATAAGAGCAGGCTTAATGGTGGATGTGCTTTGCAATCTGAATCCTAAAGGGTGAGTACTAATTGCATAGCTCTGTGCAGGCACATGCACTCTGGGAGTCATTCTAGGCAAAGTGCACAGCTTGTTCTGTCACGTTTGTTGCATCTGGACTCCATGATCTTGTGTCTAGTGTCAAGTTTTGTGGCTTTGAGCTATTACCGCTGGCATCATTACTGGTAACAGCAACAGTTACCTCTCCAAGCTGGATTATAGTTAAGAGAGTTTACATTGAAATAAATCCAGTGATTATTATTATTTTTCCTCCAGCCTGCCTACCAATTTTGAAAATAGTTACTTGTAATAGATGTCTTTTTGAAATACTTAAGACCTTTTATTTTCTATACCAAACCCTGACAGATAATTATGGTTTGTAAAGAGGCTGGCTTCAAATAGTCTTAAGTTTTAGATAAATTGAATAATCTTGCTGGCTCCATGGTTTCCTGTCTGTGACTAGGAAAGTGAAACATAACAACGATTAGAACTGTCTGGATGGACACTTGGAAGTAAAGGGCACTTATATAGCTTATATTTCAGGTTATGTTTTCTGGCATTTGATGTTGTAAGTAAATTATCTTAAAAAGGAATTATATCACTGATATAATTCTGATGTGGAATGAGTGATTAGGTTTCCAACTTTAGACAAAATAGTCTGTTCTCATACATGAGCTAACTTAACTGAAAACCAGGAGGTAAAGCACATTCCATAGCAAGGTAGTGAGTTTGGAATGGGATGGTGAATTTTTAAAAAGGGATTTATCCTTCCTTTGATTTAGTTTTATTAATAAGTTTTGGAAATTCTGCAGAATGTTGAAGGATCTTTGAGAGACAAGGAAGCATGGCATGGTATCAATTAAGAACTGGGGACGCCTGGGTGGCTTAGCGGTTGAGCATCTGCCTTTGGCTCAGGATGTGATCTTGGATTCCTGGGATTGAGTCCTGCATCGGGCTCCTTGCATGGAGCCTGCTTCTCCTCCCTCTGCCTGTGTCTCTGCCTCTCTCTCTGTGTCTCTCATGAATAAATAAAATCTTAAAAAAAATAAAAACAATTAAGAACCATTGTCATGAATAGACTGGCCACTATATATATACAGTGGTAGGATAATGGCAAGCTTTCTGTTTCTCCCATTCTCTGCTTGCTCTGCTCTCCCAAACACTGATACTACAAAGATGAAGTAGTACTTTAATCCCTAGATTTTATTTGCTTTCGCTACACAGTTTTATGTTATCTTGTTATTTTGAGAGGATTCACCCAAATATTCATACTTTGGCAATTAAGAAACATGAATACACATAACATTTTAAAATTCTTGACTTAAAGTGCCTTTGCAATTATAGTAAACTAGGGAAAGAAAGCAAGAGTTGAATATAGTGAAGGACTTGAAGAAGAGTATATTATCCTGTTGGAAGATTGGGCTAAGATGATGATGTTATGGTGTCACGGATGGAGAATCGTACTCAGTCATGTCTGCTAACCATTTCCTGAGCATCTACTGTGAGCCAGATAGATAAGACACCCTACCATTTAAGAGCTCAAAAGAGTGTGTGTGACATGTATATGCCCATAAGTGCTCCCTGGATATAAATCCAAGTTGCAAGTATACTGTCTTTATATGACTGGACGAATTACTTCACCATCTATAAATGGTGATGGTAACACCTCAGAGGAATATAATGAAGATAAATAACTTAATTGGTATAAAATGTTTACAGTGCCTGGTACTTCAAAAGCATTCACTGAATATTACCTGTTAATTTCATCATTATTTTCATGTGGCTGCTTCATCTTTCTAATCTGTCAATCTAGTAGGTCTTCCTAATTGCTTGTCGCTCTTACCTACTTACTGTATCACTTTTTGGAGGTTCTTACAAGACACTCCTGTTTCCTTCTGAAAAATTCTCCTTTGGTATTTGAGCCATTTTCAGGAGAAATATATTTACCTACCCCAAATACTCCAAGGAGATACAAAGAGTAGCAGATAGGAAAAGGTGAGACAACTCACCTGGGCTACAGGAAGGTGCTCTAAAGATGTGTTTTGGAGAAAAGGCAGAATGAAGGAGGCATCAGGTCCCTCTATGGAGGAGAGATCTGGCTTTACCCAGTGAATTCAGAAGCCTAACAGTCTTCAGTATCACCTCTCAGTACAAGGTCCTCTAGGCTGAATGCAGCTCCTCTCACTGTCAAGTTATGACCATGTTATTGAATGTCACTGATGCCTGGAAAGTTAGAGCAGCTTCATTCATTTTGTTAGTCAGATGTTATTAGAGCCTATTGTACAGTCACTGGTACAGATCCTGAGAGAACCAAGGCACTTACCACTGAGCACTTCCTGGGAGACTAGTTCTGTGCTAGGTGCCAAAGGGGAGTCAGTCACTTTAAATAGGACTTTAAGCAGTTGTGGTAAGGGGGCGGAAATCGCTGATGAAGAAGCCATTGATGAATGACAAGACTGGGTGACTTGAGAGGCAAAGAAAGTAAGAGTTCTGGCATTAAAGGTAGGTAGGAAAAGAATTATAAGCAATATAGTTAGCAGCAGCAACGGAGCCTCATGGTTGTATGTGCACCTAAATTGTATAATGTAACCTGCACTGTAAGCCAAGGGGTTTATATGCAGCATTCAAAAGCAATTAAATGTTTCCAGTTCTGCACCCAAATTCCTGGGGTTGAATCACCCCCTTGAAACTAGCAATTGCCTTCTATGGTTATACTTCAGAGATATTGCAGGTTTGGTGATAGAACTTCAATAAAGCAAGTATTGCAATGAAGTGAGTCCAATGAATGTTTTGGTTTCCCAGTGCATGTAAAAGTTATGTTTATACTACAGCCTATTAAGTATGTAATAGCATATTTTTTTTAAAAAGTACATACTTTAATTGAAAAATACCTTTTTGCTAAAAGTGCTGAACAGTATCTGAGCTTCAACAAGTTGTAATCTTTTTGCTGATGGAGGATGTCTTTTGATGTTGATGGCTACCGACTGATCAGGGTGGCAGTTGCTGAAGATTGGGGTGGTGGTGGCAATTTCTTAAGATAGCAATGAAGTTTGCTGCATCAATTGACTTTTCCTTTCAAGAACGACTTCTCTGTATCATGAAATGCTGTTTGATAGCATTCTACCCATAGTAGAACTTCTTTTAAAACTGAAGTAAAAAATAAAAAATAAAACTGAAGTCAAACTTTGTTGCTGCTTTATCAACTAAGTTATGTAATATTCTAAATCCTTTCCTATCATTTCAACAGTCTTCACCATCTTCACCAGGAGTAGACTCTGTTTTAAGAAATCATCTTTGCTCATCCATTGGAAGCAACTCCTCAGCCCTTTTTTTCACGAGATTGCAGCCATCCAGCCACATCCTCAGCCTCCACTTCTAATTCTAGTTATTTTGCTATTTCCACTGCATCTGCAGCTACTGAAGTCTTGAATCCCTCAAAGTCCTCTATGAGGATTGGAATCAACCTCTTCCAACTCCTGTTCATGTTGATATTGACCTCTTGCCATGAATTATGAATCATGAATGGCATCTAGAAGAGTGAATTCTTTCCAGAAGATTTTCTATTTAATTTGCCCAGATCCATCAGAGGAATCACTATCAATGGCAGCTATATAGCCTTACAAAATGTATTTCTTAAATAGTAAGACTTGAAGGGTGCCCAGGTGGCTCAGTCATTTAAGTGTCTGCCTTCAGTTCAGGTCATGATCTCAGGGTCCTGGGATAGAGCCCCGTGTTGGGCTCTCTGCTCGGCTGGAGTCTATTTGAAGATTCTTTCCCTCTCTGCCCCTCCTTGCCCCTCCCCCAGCTCATACTCCTTTCTCACTCTCAAATAAATAAAATCTTTAAAAAGATTTTGAAAGTCAAAATTACTTCTTGATTCCTGGGTTGCAGAATGGATATTGTGTTAGCAGTCATGAAAACATTAATCTCATTGTACACTTCCATCAGAGCTCTTGGGTAACCAGGTGTATTGTCAATATTTTGAAAATAATCTTTTTTTTTCTGAGGAGTAGGTCCTCACAGTGGGCCTAAAATATTCAGTAAACCATGTTGTTAACAAATGGTTTACAAAGGCTATCATCTAGCCTTTGTTATTTTCATTTATAGAACACAAGCAGAGCAGATTTAACATAATTCTTAACAGTGCTGGGATTTTTAGAATGGTAAATGGACACTGGTTAAACTCATGAGCTGCATTCACCCCTAATAAGAGTCATCTTGTATTTTGAATCTTCTCTCTAGCTATGAAAGTCCTAAATGACATATCTTTCCAATGGAAGGTATTTGATCTACATTGAAAATGTTGTTTAGGGTAGCCATCTTCATTAATTATTTTAGCTAGATCTTTTAGATAACTTGCTTCAGCTTCTACATCAGCACTTACTGCTTCACCCTGTACTTTTATGTTATAGAGATGGCTTCTTAAGCTGCATGAATAACCCTCTGCTAGTTTTCAGCTTTTCTTCTGCAGCTTCCTCACCTCTCAGACTACCTAAAATTAAAGAGTTAGAGCCTCTCAGTGGTTTTTTTTTTTTTTTTTTAATTTTTTTTTTATTTATTTATGATAGGCACACAGTGAGAGAGAGAGAGAGGCAGAGACACAGGCAGAGGGAGAAGCAGGCTCCATGCACCGGAAGCCCGACGTGGGACTCGATCCCGGGTCTCCAGGATCGCGCCCTGGGCCAAAGGCAGGCGCCAAACCGCTGCGCCACCCAGGGATCCCCTCTCAGTGGTTTATGGGAATGTTGTGGTTGACGTTCACACATTTGTGTGTTTATTGGAGTAGCACTTTTAATTTTCTTCAAGGATTTTTCCTTTGCCTTCACAACTTGGCTGTTTGATACAAGAGGCCTAGCTTTAAAACTATTTTGCTTCTGAATGCCTTCCTGACTAAGCTTAATAAAGAAAAAAATTTTAATATTGTGAAATGCAAGATTGCCATAAACCTTCACTGGGGGGATCCCTGGGTGGCTCAGTGGTTTAGCGCCTGCCTTTGGCCCAGGGCATGATCCTGGAGTCCCGGGATCGAGTCCCGCATCGGGCTCCCTGCATGGAGCCTGCTTCTCCCTCTGCCTATGTCTCTGCCTCTCTCTCTCTCTCTCTGTGACTATCATAAATAAATAAAAATTAAAAAAAAAAACTTCAAAAAATAAATTTATGCTGCTTATAAGCTACCCAATCTCTGGTATTTTGTTATAGCAGCCTGAATGGACTAAGAAAAAAATGGGTCAAAGAATAAATCACAAATCACAAAATACTTAAAGACTAATGAAAATGAAAATACAGCATACCAAAATTAATGGTATATAGCAAAAGCAGTGCTAGGAGGGAAATTTGTAACAAATTGCCTACACGAGGAAATATCTGGAATCAAAAACCTAACTTTACATCTACAGCAACTACAAAAAGGAGAAATTAAAAAAGATATGGAAGAAGGAAATAATAAAAAGTGGAGATAAACCAAAAAGAAAGAGAAAAACACAGAGAAAAATCAATGAAACCAAAAGTTGGCTCTTTGAAAAGATCAACAGAATTGACAGACTTTTACCTAGACTGACAGAAAGAAAACACAAATAACTAAAACCAGAATTAAAAATGGAGGTATTGCTACCAGCCCTACAGAAGTAAAAAGGATTATAAGACAATATTGAAAACAACTGTAGGGACCCCTGGGTGCCTCATTTGGTTAAGTATCCAACTGATATTGGCTCAGTTCATGATTTTAGGGTCATGAGATCATGCCCAGCTTAAGGTTCCCTCTCTCTCCCTCTGCCCTTTCCTCATCATTCTTGCATTCCCCACCCTTAAAAAAAAAAAAAAAAAAAAACCTGTACACTAAGAAATTCTTTCTTTCTTTCTCCAAAGTTTTATTTAAATTCCAGTTAGTTAACATACAGTATAATATTAATACACCAACAAATTAGATAACCAAGCAGAAATGGACAAATTGAAACACAGAAATTATCTAAACTGACTCAAAGAAATAGAATATTTCAACATATCTACAAAAAGTGAAGGATTGAATCAGTAACCAAAAACTTCCCAGGATGCCTGGGTGGCTCAGTGGTTGAGTGTCTGCCTTCAGCTTGGGTGGTGATCTTGGGGTCCTGGGATCAAATCCCACATCAGACTTCCCGGAGACAGCCTGCTTCTCCTTCTGCCTCTCTCTCTTTGTCTCTCATGAATAAATCTTTAAAACAAACAAACAAACAAACAAACAAACAAACAAACAAACAAACTTCCCAACAAAGTAAAGTCCTGGACCAGATGACTATACAAGTGAATTCCACCAAACATTTAATGAAGAATTAACACAAATCCTTCTCAAGCTTCCAAAAAATTAAGAGAAGGAAATACTCCCTAACTTATGCTATGAGGCCAGCATTATTCTGATACCAAAGCCAGATAAAGAAATCACATGAAAAGAAAATTACAAAAAATAAAAATAAAAAAAAAGAAAATTACAGATCAATGTTCTTTGTGAATATAGATGCAAAAATACTCCACAAAATATTAGCAAATAGAATGCAACAGCATATTAAGAGATTTGTTCACCATGACCAAGTAGAATTTACCCCCGCAATGCAAGAATGAGAAGATAATCAACCAATGTAATCCATCCTGTTAGTAAAATGAAAAAAAAAAAAAAACCCTCACATGATCATCTCAGTTTGTGCAGTAAAGGTATTTGACAAAATCCAATAACCTTCATGATAAAAGTGCTCAGAAAACTAGGAGCAGAGGGATAATTCCTAAACATGATGAAAGTATACATGAAAAAAACTACATTATCCTCAGTGTTGATAGACTAAAAGCTTTTCCTCTAAGCTCAGAAAAAGACAAGAGACCTGCTTTCACAGTGCTATTTAGCATTGTACTTAAAGTTCTATCCCAGAGCTAGAAGGCAAGAAAAGGAAATAAAAGGCATCCAAAATGGAAAAGAAATTGTAAAGCTATCTTTTTGCAGCTGACATTAAAAAATCACAAAAACTACGGCTAATAAATGAATTCAGCAAAGTTGCAGAGAAAATCAGTACCCCAAATCAATTGTGTATCTATGGAACAGCAATAAACAATACAAAAAGGAAATTAGGAAACTCCTTCCATTTATAATAGTACCTACAAGAAGAAAAGACTTAGTAATAAATCTAACCAAGGTGAAATATTTGTATGCTTAAAACTAAAACACATTGCTGGAGAACATTAAAGATGACCTAAATAAATGGAAAGTATGTTAAAAAGAAAACAAGAGTCAACATTTTTAAGATGTCAATACTCTCCAAAGAGACACACAGATTCAGTGCAATTAAAATTCCAACAGTCTTTTTTTTTCAGAAATGGGAAAGCCAATCCCCAAGTTCATATGGAATTACAAAGGGCCCCAAATAGCCAAAACAATCCTAAGAAGAATAAAGTTGGAGGATTCATATTATCCAGCTTCACAATTTATTACAGTGCTACATTAGTTATAACATTATGGCAGTGACATAAGAACAGACTTACAGACCAATAGAATAGAATAGAACAGAATAGAATAGAATAGAGAGCCCAGAAATAAACCCTCACACCTATAGTCAATTAATTTTCAACAAGGAAGCCAAGACCATTTAAGGGAAAAGACACTCTAAAAAATTGAAAAGCAAGTAATTTTCTTCTAAAAGAAGAAAGAAAGAAAGAAAGAAAGAAAGAAAGAAAGAAAGAAAGAAAGAAAGAAAGAAAGAAAAAGAAAGACAAAATCTGCAGACTAGTATCCCTTATGAAAATGGATGAAAACATACTGAAAAGACTAACAACAGACATTTCTCCAAGGAAGATATATAAATATATAAACACATGAAAAATGGCTGACATAATTAGACATCAGGGAAATGCAAATCAAAACCACAAGGAGATATCACTGCTGGGATGGCTATAACAGGAAATTTTAAAAAGGAAAATAAGTGTCAGTGACGTTGTGAAGAAAATGAACCCCTTGTGCAATGCTTATGGGAATGTAAGATGGTACAGCCCTTGTGGAAAACCAGTATTTTGATTCCTCAAGAGGTTAATATAGAACTACCATATTTTTCAGCAGTTCTAGATATATACTCAAAAGAATTGAAAGCAGAGACTCAAACAGATAATTGATCACCAACATTTATGGTGACAGCATTATTCACAATAGCCAAAAAGGATGAAAAACAATCCAAATATCCATCAACACATGAACTACTAAACAAAATGCAGCATATACATACATATTAAAAGGAATAAAATTCTGATACCTACTACAATATTTACCTTGTGAGATATATACTGAGATAAGCCATACGCAAAAGGACAAATATTGTATGATTTCATTTATATGAGGTATCTAGAATAGGGAAATTCATAAAGATATAAGGTAGAATAAAAGGTTACTTGCAGCTGGGGGCAGGGTGGATGTCCACTGTTACCACTTTTATTCGACATAGTACTGGAAGACCTAGCAACAGTAATCAGAACAACAAAAAGAAAAAGAATCCAAATCAGTAAGGAAGAAGTAAAACTTTCACTATTTGCAGATGACATGTCACAATAGGAGAGATGCCAGTGAAAAAAATAATTGCTAGAACTGATAATTTAGTAAACTTGCAGGATACAAAAGCAATGTACAGATATCTGTACATCTATACACCAATAATGAAGCAGCAGAAAGAGAAATTAAGAAAACAATCCCATTTAAAATTGCACCCAAAATAACCAGATACCTAGGAATAAACCTAACCAAAGAGGTGAAATACCTGTCCTTTGAAAACTATAAAACACCGATGAAAGAAACTGAAGATGACACAAAGACATGGAAAGACATTCCATGCTTATGGGTTGGAAGAACAAATATTCTAAAATTGTCTATACTACTTAAAGCAATCTACACATTTAATGCAACCCCTATCAAAATATCAGCAGCATTTTTCACAGATGTAGAACAAACAATCCTAAAATTTGGAACTACAAAAGACTGAATAGCCAAAACAATCTGGAAAAGAAAGACAAAGCTAAAGGCATCACAATTCTGGACTTCAAGTTACAATACAAAGCTCTAACAATCAAGACAGTATGGTACTGGCACAAAAACAGACTCATAGATGAATGGAAAAGAATAGAATATCTAGAAATGAATCCACAATTATATGGTCGGTTAATCTTTGAGAAAGCAGGAAAGAACATCCAATGGTAAAAAGACAGTCTCTTCAACAAGTGGTGTTGGGAAAACTGAACAGGAACATGCAAAAGAATGAAACTGGACCATTTTCCTACACCAAACACAAAAATAAATAAAAAATATATTAAAGACCTAAATGTGAGACCTGAACCTATAAAAATCCAAGAAAAGAACATAAGCAGTAACTTCTTACATCAGCTATAGCAACTTCTTTCTAGATGTTTCCTGAGGCAAAGGAAACAAAAGCAAAAATAAACTGTTGGGATTACATCCAAATGAAAAGCTTCTATTCAGTGAAGGAATCTATCATCAAAACTAAAGGCGGGCAGCCCAGGTGGCTCAGCGGTTTGGCGCCGCTTTCAGCACAGGGTGTGATCCTGGAGACCCAGGAGCGAGTCCCATGTCAGGGTCCCTGCATGGAGCCTGCTTCTCCCTCTGCCTGTGTCTCTGCCTCTCTCTCTCTCTCTCTGTCTGTCTCTGTCTCTCATGAATAAATAAATAAAATCTTAAAAAAAAAAAAACCTAAAAGACAACCTATGGGATGGGAGAAGATATTTGCATATGACATATCCAATAAAGGTTAGTATCCAAAATATATAAGGAACTTGTAAAACTCAATACCCAAAGAACAAATAGTCCAATTAAAAAATGGGCAGAAGACACGAACAGACATTTCTGCAAAGAAGACATACAGATGGCCAACAGATGCATGAAATGATGGTAAGCTTCACTTATCATCAGGGAAATGTAAATCAAAACTACACTGAGCTATCACCTCACATCTGTCAGAATGGCCAAAATCAACAACAAAACAACAGGTGTTGGTGAGGATTTGGAGAAAAGGAGTGCACCTCTTATGGCAAGCACAGGGTGGTGTATGGAAGTATTGAATTACTATATTGTACACCTGAAACTAATGTAACACTATGTGTTAACTAACTGGAATTAAAAACTTAAGGGAAAAAATAAAAATAAATAAAAATAAAATAAAAACTTAAGGGACACCTGACTGGCTCAGTCAGAAGAGCATGTGACTTGATCTCAAGGTTGTTAGTTGGAGCCCCATGTTGAGTGGAAAGATAAATAAATTAATTAATAAAATAATTTTTAAAAGAAATAAAAAATTTAAAAAGTTCACCAAGGTTATCATAATCTGATTGCTTAATCCAGTGATAAGAAAAACTTAAATGCAACTGGGAAAGGAAAGGATATATTTTATGTAAATTGGAAAAATGATCACAGTAACAGATTTTTTATTGGCAAAAATGCAAGCCAAAGATAGGAGAATATCTTAACTAATAGAAGAAATAGGGGCGTCTGGGTGGCTCAGTCAATTATGTGTCCAACTCTTGATTTCGGCTCAGGTCATGATCTTAGGGTCATGAGAGCCCTGCATGGGACTCTGTGCTGAGTATGGAACCTGCATAAGAGTCTCTCTCTCCCTCTCTCCCTTGTCCCCTCCCCCTGCATGCAGGAGTGCACACTCTCTCAAAATTAAATAAACACATAAATAATTAGAAGAAATAAACTGGAAACTATTTGAAAAACAAATATGAAATAAACAGAATTTCAAATATACAAAGACTGAAAAATTCAGTGCTCACACTTTTACTTTAGAAACTATGATTTTTCCATCAAGAAAATTGATACTTGAAATACCAAAGGAGGGCAGCCTGGGTGGCTAAGCGGTTCAGCACCGCCTTTGGCCCAGGCTGTGATCCTGGAGACCGGGGATCAAGTCCCATGTCAGGCTCCCTGCATGGAGCCTGCTTCTCCCTCTGCCTGTGTCTCTGTCTCTCTCTCAAATAAATAAATCTTTAAGAAAAATAAAAAAAAATAAATGTCCTCATTTGATTTAATGTAATACACTCTGTCAATAATCCATAACATTCACACTTCACCTGGTGAGGACTGGCTTGGTGGGGAAAAGAAAGAAAAACTGATGTCTGTTTTATAAGTTTTGAAAACTTTAAGTCAAGATCAAGCTGAGAACAATAGCTATTGTTCTCATGCTGCTTTAAAGAATCATAATGATTCTCTTTTCTGGTAAACAACTGGATAGGCTGTATTTGGAAAAACAAGTCTTCCCATCGTTTAACCCACGGAAATATGAAATTGCAAGAGTTACAACGTCCTTCAAGCTTGGCTTGCCTCATAGTTGTGCTGTGTCTCCACTAGACCTTATTGCTGAAAAGAGAATCTTTTCTAACTCATTTTACAGCCCATAGAACCCATCTGAAGATGGGGGAAAGCAAAAACAGCAGGCATTTCCCTCAGCTACTTACCTGTTATTTTATTAAACATTTATTTGGTGGTTACCCTGCACTAGACAGTGTGGCAGATGCTAGCGATACAGAGTTTAAAGATATATATAATGTATAATATACTGAGAGTCCCACGAATAAACCGCATATTACACAGGAGGGGGGAGTGGTTGGGATTTCGAAGCAGGTGGGAAGCACATAAAACTGAGTCTGGAAGGGATGGAACTTGAATTACACCTTGAGAAGGATGAAGTGGTCAGGTAGAGAAGGAATATTCTCAGGTCAGGGAAATACCAGGTGAAAGCAGGGGAAGAGGAGCAATCATGATGCAGTGGGCACCAGGCAGTATATTCTCTGCAACCACAATAGAATTCAAGGAGGATCAATAATAATATGAGTAGAACTTCTCCAAATATCCAGAAAGATAGCAAAACATACCCTTTCATAACCAACGAAGCAAAGAAGAAGTAAGAATGAAAACGGGAAAATATTTGAAACCTCATGGGAATTAAAACACAAAAATTAAAAATCTGTGAGATGAGGCTAAAGCAGAGGTCTTCAGGAAATTCTGAAGCTTTAAATGTTTCCATGAAAAAGTAAGAAACAACTAAAAATAATGGTTCAAGTCCATCCTAAGAGCAATTAGCTTAAATAATATCCAAAATAAGAAATCAAATTACACTGCAGTGAAAGCCAACAAAGCTGAGAGAGGAATTTTTAAAAGATTGATAAAATTCATAAGCCTCTACTGAAACTGAAGGAGAATCAAAAAGAGAAAATTCCAATGACCAACGTTAGGAATCTAAAAGGGGGTACGACTGCCCCTCTGAAAGACAGGAATATGGTAACAAAGGACCACAAACCCCTTTCAAGGAAGAAAATGTCCACTTCCACATCTTCTGTTTTTTTTTCCCCTGATGAACTCTATAAAACCTAGAATGACATTATTTTATCAGTGCCACATAAATTCTTTCAGAAAACAGGGAGGTAAGTTTTGCTAACTCACTCTAGGAAGCCAGCATTACCTTCATCCCAAAACTCAGAACTAAAAAGAAAAGCACAGGTGAGTATCTCTCATAGCCCTAGATATCTTAATAACATTCTAGAAAGTTAAATCCTACCAAATATAACAGGGTGATCTATCATTAAATGGGGTTTTTCTCAAGAAGGTTAGGTTGTTTTGAGCAATTAATGCATTAATGTAGAATGACCATATTAAGAAACTGAAGGAGAAGAGTCCTAGGATCCTCTGGATGGTTGTGGGAACAGTACCTGACAACACTGAGTCCCCTTTCAAAGGAAAATGCTCAGCAAGGTAGGAATGGGAGAGTTTCTTTTGTATAATAAAGCACATGTCCACAGAAGCTCCAATCAACAGCACACTGAATGCTTTTACCCTATGAGCAGAAAAGGGGAAAGGATGTCCATTGTCTCCACTGTCTCCAGTCAACATTTTCCTGGATCTTGTAGCTGATGTCCACGGTAGAGAACTAATGCGAGACACACGGATTTCCGTAGGAGTGCCTTCCTTTCTCATAGAAAACATGACGTGCATGCAGTTAATCCAGGGGAATGTACAAAGAAACTACAAGAAGGAAGAAAGGAAGTGAGCAAGTTTCCCGTGTAAGGTCAACAGACAAAAGGCAGCCGCTTGTCTGTGTCCTACCGAGCACCAACACGTGTACAACGCAGATGAACCATACACGAACCTACACACATATCCTACTTGTGCATTGGGAAAGGTAACATTGCTAAGTCGTCGGCACCCTGAAAAGTGGCCTGTGGAATTCTGGTAGGTGATGTGGGTGCCCTGGGGTAAGGCTCTGAAGCCAGGCTACGTCCTGCACCCACCTGAGGCCTGTCTCCTGTCCTCGTACCTGGGAGATGGCTCGCAGACAGCTGTTAGTCGGCTGCAAGTCTTCCTTAGACAAGAAATGCCTGATGGTGCTGACAGTTGTGTTCCCTGCAGATGGAAAGGAAAGGAAAACTACCTGGGTTGGAAGCTTCCCCATTCAGAGGAAACATTATTGCGTACACAGTCGAGTAGGAAACCTTAGGAAGGGAGGTGATTTGAGCAAGGTGCCAGCTACAAAATCATACAGATATGTTTCCTGTAAACTAGCAATGAACTATCGAGAGCCATCACCAATCCCATACAGTACTTAAATAGGAAAAGCTGAAGTATACACGAGTGGCTGCGAACTTTGTTAAGAGTCCGGTAAATGAATAGGATAGGCTCTGTGAATCCTTTACGGGCTCTCTGTCACATATTCTGTGTGTGTGTGTGTGTGTGTGTGTGTGTGTGTGTGTGTGTGTGTGTTACAAGTATTTAAAATTGTTAGCAGGTTTTTAGCTCCCCGGTGTTACAAATGAGGCTATGGGTTGAGTCTGGCACACAGGCCTCCGTGTTGGCTCCCACTATATTGGCCACAGAAGATGAAAAAGTCCTAAGTGCATGCAGGTCCCTGCTGTCTCTGTGGCCCCGACAAGTTACCATCGGCAAATTGTCCGTTTTGTCGCGGACTCTGCCCCCTGAGCTCTGAGTTACTCCGAGAAATGCTGGTGCCCTGGGGCCGCGGTGCTTCCGGGCAGGGAACCCAGCTCCGGGGAGGGGCGCTCCCAGCCCGAGGTCTGCGCGGGAGGCGACCCCAGGGGAAAGCTGCCGTGGAGATGCGGGCACCGGGCGGCCCCGGCCCACGCGTGAGGGACCCAGGCCCCGAGCCCCGCGGCCCCCGACCGTTGGCCGTTGTCTGCCCCCCGCCCGCGCCCCGAGCCCCGGGACAGGCTGCGGCCACCGCGGGTTCGGCCGCCGCGACGCCTCGCTCGCGTGTCCACGAGGCCAGGACCCGTGGGCGCGCAGTGGGCTCCTCGCGCCGCGGTGCAGCCTGCGGCCCCGCATAGGGGTGCCCCGTGGGGCCTGGGTCCCCGGGGGCTGGAAGGGTCCTGGCTCTGCACCTCGTGCCCCCTGTGGCCGGCAGCGCTGTAACCGAGCCCGCAGCCCGGGGCTGCTCCTGGGGCTCCCCGGGCCCTGCTCCCTGTGCAGGCCGCACTCCCAGAAGCAGCTGCCGTGTCTGCTGGCACCCCCAGGTCGTCCTAATAAAGCGAGAGGCAGAGAAAGGCTTCCCGTGGCTATTGACACTTCGCCTCCTGGGCTGGTGAAGTCGGGGTGGCATCTACACTGTCAGCCTTCCAATAACCCCTACCATGCAGCCTCAGGAGGAGAAAACCGCTGGTCCACGTTCACACAGCAGTCTGTGACAGGCTAGATTTAGCCTGGTTCTGTCTGGCTCCCGTCCTGGAGCTCAGCAACCACATACATCACCTGTCCTCACCACCCGACATCTCCTGCCAGGTTGCCTGCCACAGTCACCCCCCAGCACAGGGGACCCCCGCGCACTCAGAGCCACGTCATGCCTGTTTGACTAGAACTCATCTTCTAAGACTGCAGCAGGTGCAGTGAAGTGTCTGGATTCCAGCTCAGGTAGGGAAAAGAAGGAAGACAGAGCTCAGGTCAGAAGCAAGGATGCTCAGGCACAGACTCATCACCACAAAGTGTTTACATTCAAAGTCAAAAGGACTTTTTTTTTCACATGCAGCCTCAACATGCTCACTGCCCCGGGAAGATGCTTTCCTGGCTGGCGGCAACGGGGTCCTGGAAGACAGAGCCATGAGGAGACTGGAGGTGCCGCAGTGGCTCCATCTGTGGCCCACAGTAGGGCTTCCCAATCCCCTCACATGAGTCACCCCCCCCCGCTGGCTGAACCCCTATTACCTGTTCCTGAGAGGATAAGATGCCTTTGACACAACAGAGCGATGCACAACGCACACAAATTCACTTTCTTCAAAACTTAAAACATAGTGAGGCAGATCAATCCACCCAGAGTCCACATTTTAAACAACATATGGGTTTCAACAGGAGATGGCCACACTTCACAAAACCACCAGAGAAATGTCATGTTTCAGTGGCTGAACATCTGCCTTCCGCTCAGGGCGTAACCCCGGGGTCCGGCTTCCAGTCCCGTATTGGGCTCCCCGCGGGGAGCCTGCTTCTCCTTCTGCCTGTGTCTCTGCCTGTCTCTCTCTGTGTATCTCATGAATAAATAAATAAATAATCTTAAAAAAAATAAAACTGAACAAGAGAAAGGAGATGATGGAAGCAGCAGCTGTGTTCCCTTGCACCCAAGCGAGCAGTTAGAGGTCACGAGTGTGAGGCCTTTGGCGGGAGAGGAGGCTGAAAAGACTGATAGCCAGCTCTGGGACACCTCTTAACCCTGAAGATGTGGCTGGGGAGAAGAGCCAGGAAGGGGACAGGGAGGCCTGAGGGCAGGATCTGTTCGGCTGCCACAGGGGTTGTGAAGCTGCCCTAGCCCCACAAGGACACTATAACTTTACATTAGGGAGAAAATACTTTCTAGAATTGTTCTTATGGAAAATTGGTTACTCAGCAGTGACACAGAAAAATATATAACTCAGAATTGGAGCCTAAAAGCTAGAAAGGGTGCCTAAAATTAGGAAAATTGACCAACCACAGAAGAAAAATAAAGACTGCTACCCGGTGACTTCCCTGTTTTCAGATAATAGGAAAGTGGCAGGGCCCTAGAAGTCACTAAATTGCTAAACTTAGTGTGGGACCAAAGGCAGACAGCTAGGGGTTGGGGGAAATGTGGGGGAGACCTGCTTTGCTCCAGTGGACAGATGGCAATGTGCTGGGATGAAGAAGCTAAAGGCCAGGAAAGAGGAGTGGCTTCATGTTCTCCTCCTGCCCTAAAGAGACTCTTCAACTTTCCAGGTAGTTTTCAACTTCTGCAGCTGAAGACTTTTGCCTATTGGTTGCGGGAAAATATTTGCAAGTCATATGTTTGAAAAGGGTTAATACCCAAAATATATAAAGAACTCATAGAACGGCAAACCAAACAAACAATCTGAATAAAAAACAGGCAGAGGATCTCTATAGATATTTTTCCCGAGAAGACATCCAGATGACCAACAGATGATGAAAAGATGCTCAACATCACTCATCATCAGGGAGATGCAACTCAAAACCACAATGAGCTATCATGTCACATCTGTCAGAACAGCTGCTTTCAAAAGGGCAAGAAATAACAGATGTTGGCAAGGATGTGGAGAAAAGAGAACCCCTTGGTACTGCTGGTGGGCATTTCAACTGGTGCAGCCAGGAAGGAAAACAGTATGGAGGTTCTTCAAAAAATTGAAAACACAACTGTCATGTGATCTGGCAATTCCACTTGTGGGTCATCACTGAAGAAAATGAATATACCAACTCTAAAAGATATCTGCACCCCATGTTCACTGCAGCATCATTTACAATAGCCAAGATTTAAGAAAAACCTATGTGTCCTTTCATAGGTGAAAGGATAAAGAAGATCTGGTGTGTATACATACACACACACACACACACACACACCTACACAATGGAATATTATTCAACCATTAAAAAGAATGAAATCTCGCCATTTGGGCATTATGCTAAGTGAAATAAGTCAGACAGAAAGATAAATACTGTATAATCTCACTTATGTATGAAATCTAAAAAACCAACCAACCAACCAACAACAAACCAAGCTCACAGAAATAGAGAACACATTGGTGATTGTTTTAGGGGGAACCGGAGAGTGTACAAAATGGATTAAGGGGACCAAAAGCACAAACTTCCAGTTATAAATTAGTTATGAGGATCCAATGGACAGCATGACGACCATGGTTAATAACACTGTATTGTATATTTGAAAACTGCTAAGGGAGTAGATCTTAAAAGTTCTCACCACAAGGAAAAAAAGGAAAAAAAACTGTAACTATGTATGGTAAGAGATGTTGATTACACTTATTGTAGTGATCTGTGCCTGAAGGCCTCCTTTCTTCTTCTGGAAACGATCTTATCTCTGATCCTTTGTCAGAACAAGCGGAGACCACTGCCCTCCTCAATCCTAAAGGGTGGTGAGAGCACACAGTGAGAAGCTATAGGTGGTGGTAACTCTGGGAATTTGTGCTTTGAATCCAAGAATCAGGCCAGCCTAAATTTGTGTGTTTGGTGGTTGCAGGAGGATGGGAGAGGGGATCACGTTAGGCCTAAGTTTAGAGAGGTGGTTCCAGGCCTCAATCAGGCAGAAAAAAGAAGCAGAGTCATACCCTTTATGCTAAAACTGGTTTTAGTGAAGACTTGCATGCTTGGAGGAAGACTCAGGCTCGCTGAGCATTGCCTCTCTCTGAGCCCTCCCTGGAAGTTCTGCTCACCAGTTTTTTAGTTGGTAATTCTTCTTCAAGACCTTCAATTTTTTCCGCCTTATGATTTTGGAAAAGATCATTTCTTGGTCATGCATATGATCCATTTGCTGCTGCTGCCATAGATACTCAGGGGAGAGGACCTTGGAGGGTTTGTGGTAAAGCAGGTACTTGTTCAGGTGGCTCTCATCATGCCAAATGGCCTCGATGTGGTTGGCTTGGTCAACCATTATTGCTTCATGGCAGGCCTTGGTGAGCTTGTAAACCTCTGGCACTGACCCCCCGAATAAGGCCCCTATGTAATAAAAGTCCCCCTCATCTTTAGGAATATGGGCTTGTGACTGAGGCCGACGTTCATAGGGGAAGTCAGTCCGATTCAGCCCATAGTAGCCAGGATGAAGGGTGCCAAACAAGGAGGAGAGTATCTCCACACCCACGTGGTCACTGAACCTCATGTCCACATCTGAACACACAAGGTAATCCACCTCCTGGTGGAAGCGCTCCTGGCAAAAATTACTGATCATCTCCATGCGCTGCATGGAGATGTCCTGCCAGTGGTCATAATAGCTCTCGACCTCAAGGATGATGATCTGCCTTCCTTTTTGGATGTTAAGATAAGGAACATATTCAGGCTTGTCAGTGAAGATGTAGTAGATCACCCTGTGTCCCACCATGAAGTACATCTCTGCAGACTGCAGGAACTGCTTCAGGAAGATCATGTATGTTTTGATAGAAAATACAGTTAATCCAATGGTGGCATTCCGGAGTGAGAACTGCTCATTCAGGATGTCAGTATTGAAAGTCCCTTCCCAGATGATGGGAGCCAGCCAAGGGGTCACAACAAGGACATCTTTCCTAGCCGGTGTTAGCACCTGGGGCTGGCGATATAGCATCCTTGATAATTTCACACTTTGCAGGCCCCTGTGTTCTCTCACAGTCAGATTTACATCAGCCTGGGTGCTTTCTGGCTTCTGGCTTCTTGGGTACAGGTAACTCTTATAACTAAAGAAAATCATGATGAGCGCTATGAGAAGGAAGGTCACTCGAAGCGAGCAGCATTTCTGTGTCGCAGCCAGTATCTGCAGCAGCTGAGCCATGCCTGCATGACTAGAGGACACACCTCTCCTCTCTTCCAAGATGAGGGTCCTTGTCTCTCCCAACTGTCCTCCCTCAGTTGTCTCACTGAGGCAAAGTGCAGCTGATATCCCAACCCTAAAGTACCCACACTCACACCTCCTGCTCACCACTCCAGCAGCCCAGCCTACCTTGAGGCCTGGGCCTGGTGCAAGTGGGCTCTTGGGCACCGGGACATCTGGGATGCCCCGCGGAGAAAGACAGGATCCAAGGAGACCTTCAGAAAGTCAGATTTCGTCTGAGATGCTGTCTAAGAAACCAGGTGTCAGGATTTAAGTCAACAGAGAGCTAGAACTTAAGGACCAGTGTGTAGGAGACAAGCCAGAGCTCCTGAAACAGATTCAGGGAGCTGGCTCAAGGAAGATCACTAAACAGCTGAAGGCCAGAGATTATGATGAAAGCAGGGCAGGGCAGCAGTCACCAAAGCCTGATCACGGGGTCAGGATTTATGATATTTAACAGCTGTGAGCTAGCACTGAGTTTCCTGAAAAAAACAAAACAAAACAAAAAGTCCACAAAGTCAAGATCAGATTGTCTTCAAGATCATATCCATACAGTTAACAAGGGTCATCCTTCAGAGGCCTGACTTGGAAGCCATGGTGGATGCGAATGGAAGGTCTACAGATTGGAAATTGTTTTCCTTTATTCTCTTAATAATTACCTGAGATCGGGCGGCCCTGGTGGCTCAGCGGTTTAGAGCTGCCTTCAGCCCAGGGTGTGATCCTGGAGACCCTGGATCGAGTCCCACATCAGGCTCCCTGCATGGAGCCTGCTTCTCCCTCTGCCTGTGTCTCTGCCTCTCTCTCATGAATAAATAAATAAAATCTTAAAAAAAAATTACCTGAGATCTACTAGAATTTATTTACTTTAAGATTTTATTTTTTCATGAGAGAAACAGACCTGACCTGAGCCCTGAGCCACCCAGGTGTCCTGCATTTGCTTTTTATGTTACTAGCCTTACGCTGCTGTTAGGATTAGACTGCTAAGCATAATGGGCATTATCTTGTTCAATTCTTAGAAAGAGCTTGGGAGACATATGCTATGTTCTTAGCGTTGTACAGATGGAGAAAGAGCCTCAGAGAGGCAGGTGACTGACCCACGAGCACATGGCTGGCTGGTCAGTGCTGAAGCTGCCTTAGCAGCCAGACTTGAGAATATCCTGGTGTCTTTGAGGTCTCCCTTATTGGGTTCTTTTAAAAGTCAGATTCTTTGGTTTTTCACCTTAGGCTTCACATGCCAGCTGCCTCTCCAACAGAGGCCTCCAGACAGTGCCCTTTGTTGACTCTGGCCTTAACATATTGCCAATTTCATAATCTCCTCCCTCTGATATCCTGGGAGATTCCAAACATGTACCTTCCAGAAAATGAAGCATTGGACACAGACCTCTCCTGCCACACTGTGGAACCCACAGCAGGTTAAAAAAAAAAAAACAAAAAACGGTGGGGGCCCCCAGCAGATAAGGAGAACCTGCCACCTGTACCATGAAGGGAGCTGGTGCTGTTGTACTGCCCTAGGACACCTTGCTCCTGCTTTCATGCAGAAGTGGTGGCTGGAGAAGTGGGTTTCCCAGGGATTGGTTATAAAGTCTTCTCAGAACAGTGTCGAGTACATCAGGAGAGGGAGGAAGTGTGTTCTGAGTGTCTTCTAATGCAGGTCATCTTCTCTTTGTGGTCTGGATTGTGACATTGGCCCAGCTATGCATAGGAATGACAGTGTCCCACACCGTCCCTCACAACACCTACCTGCCACGGCGCTTCAGGGGGATCCAGCATAAGATTAGTGGCCCAGCACAAGTTTTGCTAACACCTTGGACCTGTTCATAAGTTCCCCTGTGGACACACCTCCTCAGAGCTTGCCTGTCTGGGTCCCACTAACATCAGAGAGACCAGGCTCAGCCCACAATGGGCAGTGTCACGGCACACCACCGCGGGGCCCTCCAGGACCTCTTCATAAAATCACTACTTTCAAGAGAAGACACAACTGACTTTCTTAACACACAGTAAATTTTATGTTGTGAATATTTTATTACAATAAATAGGATGATGACTGAAGCCTCAAGTGTCTCCCATACCTGAATGTTTACACAATCACAGAAAACTGATCCCTATGACCCAACATGAAAGCAAAAGTTTGCTTTTTATGCATGAGGGAGTATGTGGGGAAATGTTCTGAATAAGGATGGAGGCTTCCTGGGCATCCCCCGAGTGACCTCAAGAAGAATTCTCTTGAATAAGTTTATCCTTCTTTTATACTTTGGGAAAAAAAAAAAAAAAGACATCAAAGAGAATCTTCCAGCTAAGATAACAGCAAGTCCACATACTGTACTTGCCACTGCCAGTCTTCATCATGAGATTTGGCAGGAGTACTGTCCATAGTTGTGTACTGGATCTAGGATTTTTCTTTTGTGGGGGACAGATCTCAGTCCTGTGGCCTCTATAATGGGAGGCACCCAGAGTTTGTTCCGTATGTCTCTGTTTGGAGCCCAGGCCCTGAGCAAGTGGCTAGTGCATCCTTCTGCCTGGACTCCCAAGGAGTCCCATGGGCTGAAGTTAGAAGGGTACCATAGCAACACGTTGGCAGGAGGACAGTTTGGGAATTTACATGGCATAATCCCTAGATAAACCTAGAGGTCCCTAGAAAACCTCACTACTCAACCAAGTTTCCTTCTGAGGGATCAACAACCATGCCCTGTCCCTACCCTTCACCCTACTCTCTTCACTGGCCTTCTATTTTGTCACCTCTCCTTCCTTTTTAGGCAGCTGTACCTGGTTTGCTATAAGAAGTTCTGTTCTTGCCAAAGCAGACTCTGAGACAAAATTGTGAGGACAGGGTGTTCATTTGAGATGTGATTTCAGGGTGAACGAGTGAGAAATTGGGAGGGAGAAAAGCCATGGCTATGAACAACTAGGTCTCAAACCTACTGGGAACCCTGAGGCAGCATGGAACTCACCAAAACTGACTCACTAGAGATCAAGGCGGTGTATATTTTTTAAAGGATTCCCTGTGTATATTAATCACCCCCACACTTTCAGAATGAGCCTGACAATGGCCCACCAAGCTCCCACTGTTGGAGAAAGCTACCAAGCAGTCAAAGAGAGATGCAAGTGTTTAAGGAGGCAATATGTCTGCCGGGGGGTGGGGCTCCACTACAGCTGCATGTGAACTCAGGTAGGCCCGGGGTGAAAATGGGGTGGGGCCCCATGATTATGGAGGAAATGATATGTCAGAAGCACATATGAAAAGACAAATTCAGGCTTTTACCTCCAAATCCTAAATTTGGATATCAAAGATGCAGGATATCCTATCATGATATTTTCTCCAACCCCAGATTAGACAAGGATTCTACAGTTTAGAGGAAGGGAGAGGGGAGAGCAACACTGAGAGTTTCCACTGGTGCCTAGTCGTCCTCAGGAAGTTCTGTGGAAGTTGAGCAACGGCCAGTATATTACCTATGTTGTGAGAACAAACTAACCTTCACTTATCTCTTCCTCATCTTTGGACAGGGCACCCATCGTCCCCGTACACCCATCTATAGGTCAGGGTACTCACCCAAGACCTTGCACCCATGCAGTTCATCTGAGTGGCTAGTACCTTTTCGGTAGCCCCGGGGATTGTAAGCCTCTGGAATGGGCGAGCAGTGGATTGTACCTCCTGGTTCATATGTACTTGAAGTGCAGATCCTCCGCCCACAACCTCCCTGTTCCACCTTCCTTCCCCTTAGCGTCCACAGAGGCAGGGATTCATACCCCTATTTTATTTTATTTTATTTATTTTATTTTATTTTATTTTATTTTATTTTTATTTTTATTTTATTTTATTTATTTTATTTTATTTTATTTTTTTATTTTAGAGAGAGAGAATGAGCAGTGGAGAGGGGCAGAGGGAGAGACAGAAGCAGACTCCCTGCTGAGCAGGGAGCCCATTGTGGGACTAAATCCCAGAAACCAGAGATCATGGCCTGAGCTGAAGGCAGTTGCTTAACCGAATAATCCCCCCAGGTGCCTCCATACCCCCTTTTTGAAGCAGTCTCTACCCATGATGTGGAGTGGAGCTGAGGGGTGAGGGCAGCCCTCAAGCCACATCTCATCCTGAGCAAAGAGCCTTCCCTTGCCACCTACAGAGCACACATCACAAGGAGATGAGCGACTACCAACATATTCAGCTCAGGGTACATCGCATAGGCTCCTTGCCACAAGGATTACAGAAACACCTGAGAAGGTCCCTATGGTGAACGCCTAGCAGGCTCTTTTGAGAGCTACCTGAGGGTAGCTCTCAGTGGGTTGTTACTGAGCGGGTTTGTTACTGTTACTATACTGTTACTGTAAGAGAGTGGTGGGGGTTAGGCATGGCTATGATATAGAGCCATCGGAGGAGTTCTAAAGCCCTGGAACCCTGGAACCCAGCTCTGTATATAAGACCTGCCTTGTAGTGACAGTAGGTGGAGGCAGCTTGGTCCACCACTGCACAGTTGGGATTAGAGTAAACTGAGGCATAAGAAGCAATTTCTTGGTCCCAGCCAGGCTCAGCTGTAACCAAGAACCAAACCTTTGTTCTTTTTCTCCATAAGTTGCTTGGC
The DNA here is from genome assembly GCF_048164855.1 of Canis lupus baileyi. NCBI lineage: Eukaryota > Metazoa > Chordata > Mammalia > Carnivora > Canidae > Canis > Canis lupus. The sequence continues at coordinate 118,191,079 of NC_132838.1, read as the reverse complement.
AGGAGCCCCTCTGTACTAATTATTTTACTTTGCTCTCACGAAAGCCATGGAAATGGAGGTGTTGTTCCCATTCTTTAGATGTAAATCAGAGGCCCAGGGTACTATAATATGTTCACAGGCACAGGTGAGTTTGCCAAGCCAGTCTCTCCAGCAGATTCTGCTACTTGGGGGCCATGCAACATTCTTTAGATGTTCTTCATGCTCTCTCTGAGTCTCAGTTTCCTTACTTGTAAGACTATGAGGATTACTCCCATGTCTCAAGATCACTGGGAGGCTGAAATTTGGTAGATAATGCATGTGAACCTGCAGGTCCTGGTCCACAGAAGTGCTCAGACACTCTAGCTGTGTGACTGTCACCTTCCTCACCTTCTCCACCCCATAACAAGTTCAGCTGAGGAAGAACATCCTGAAGGCATTCACATCCAGCCCCAATCAGAAGTCACAGCCATGGTCCACGCAGCATCCCCCCACACTCTAGAGAGCCCAATCTCTAGCCCAAAGAATAAACACTTGCTGGTGAAAAGCTATGAATATTGGAATCCTCCAGTTAGACATCTGGACGTGGCAGGTTGCTGAGACTACTTAGACCAGGCGAATGGCTTCTGTAGGGCTCCTGGCAAGGATGGCTCTATTAACATAAAGGACTTGAGTACATTGTATCCTAAAAATAGGAGGCACCTGGCTGGCTCAGTCAGTAGAGCATATGATTCTTGATCTCATATTTTAAGCTCCCCTGTTGGGTAGAGAGATTATTTAAAAATAAAAGCTTTAAAAGAGGGGTACCAAAAATAAAATAAAATAAAAAATAAAAGAGGGGTACCTGGGTGGCATAGTCGGTTAAGCATCTGACTCTTGGTTCCAGCTCAGGTCTGATCTCAGGGTTGTAGGATAGAGCCCTGCATAAAGTCCCGCATAAGGTTCCTCACTCAGTGTGGGGTCTACTAGAGTTTCTCTCTCCCTCTTCCTCTGCCCTTCCCCGTTGTCTCTCTGAAATAAATAAATAAATCTTTAAAAAAATCTTTAGGGCACCTGGGTGGCTCAGTCAGTTAAGTGTCTGCCTTCAGCTCAGGTCATGATCCCAATGTCCTGGAATCAAGCCCCACATTGGACTCCTTGCTCATCAGGGAGCCTGCTGCTCCCCCTGCTTGTGCCCATTTTGTCTCTGTCAAATAAATGAATAAAATCTTTAAAAAAATAATAAATTTAAAAAAATTTTAAAGATTTTATTTATTTATTCGTGAGAGACACACACGGAGGGGCGGGGGGGAGTAGGCCACAGGCACAGGCAGAGGGAAAAGCAGGCTCTATGCAGGGAGCCCAACATGGGACTGGATCCCAGGTTTCCAGGATCACACCCTGGGCTGAAGGTGGCACTAAACCACTGAGCCACCTGGGCTGCCCTAAAAATTTTTTTAAATCTTTGAAAGAAAAGGTCCTGACACATGATGAGGCCTCAAGGGGTAAGAAACAGCGAGTTGCACTGCTAACACTTATGGAAAGGGGTCTGACACCTTGTTTGGAGTGTGGCTTTTAGATCTGAGCAAGTTGAGGTGGATTCTTCTCAAGAGGGAAAATAACGGCTTTAGGGAGGCATGGGTAAAGGGTTGGGGGCACTGCTAGGATAAAGTTTGGATAATGGAACTGGCCAGGGGTAACAGTTTGAAGAGGATCCAGGTACTCGTGTTGTTGAGGCTAGAGTGAGGAAGGCCAGAGACCAAGGTAACACACTGGCCAGGTGGTACCCTGGAGACCACCAGGTGGTGGCAGCGGAGCCGAGCAGTCAGGGCCTGTCCAAGCAGTCAGAGGCCACACTGAATCTCTCTTCCTGGTCTTTTCCTACACCACTGTTGTTTGTCTGCCCCATTCCTCTACCTCTTCATTCTGTGAGGTTTTTTAACCTCCAAGATTCTCAGGCAAGTGCCAGTTGACCAGCACAGGGGTTCCTTCCACCACCACCCTGGGATACGCAAATTCCCCAGAGAGGCACCAGAGCCACAAACACAGCCAGATCCACAGACACATCGAGTGCGTACTCCTTATCTTCTGAGGTCATTTCCTCATCAAAGCAGTGCTTCAGTTTTCTTGCATTTGCAATGTAAGTGGGTTGTCTTGATACTTCTGCCGCTGCATTAGCATTATTGACTAGGGGTGACAATCAAGATGACACAAATGTTCACAAACTGGGCCACGAAGGCAAGGTGTCAAAGTCTTGAGACACTCATCAAAACCCACTTATTCCCTCCTCCTAACACACTCATAGCCACCCTGAGGTTTCAGAAAGCCTGGAAAAACCATGTAAAAAAGAAGAAAAGAAAAGAAAGAAAAGAAAAGAAAAAGAAAAGAAAAGAAAAGAAAAAAAAGAAAAGAAAGAAAAAGAGTAAAGAAAAGAAAAACCATGTCTCTACCACCTACTTCTGTGGGAGGGGAGAAACAAGGTGTCACAGAGCAACACAAGACCACCAGCCAGCTTCAGAGTGCAGATGGCAGATGCTCCCCATACACCACAGGGCTCTTTTCTAACAACTGTTAGTCCCACAGTGGGCCAGGAGAAGTCTGTGCCAGAGGTTTTATTTTCCCAAGAGACATATACTTGGAACCGCCTAGGACTGCAGAGGGAGATATATGTGTTGGCAATATGGTGAATCGAAAATGGCAATGGGCCAGGTTCCCTGCTCCATCTTGAGGGCGCTGCCTAGGGTCAACAGATATGGCAACCTGACTGGGAAAAGAGCCCAGAAAAAGGAAACCACACAGGACTTACAGGCAAGGCAGAGGATCAGACTCCAATCCTGGAGTCTGGCTGCTTAGTTGGCTTCAACACTTAGTCAGTTAAGCCATGTCGTTGTGGACTGGTCACCCATCTCTCCCCATGCACCCAATGGGGAGCATGTTTCCCCCATTCAGACCATGAGGATAGTGCAGTACCCATCCCCCAGCCCTGTTTTCAGGAGTCAGCAATATAATGCACAAGTTTAGCAACCTAACCCTAACCACAGTGTAAGCCCTAGTATCTGCAAAGTAAGTACGCAGTGGAATTTTAAGTGACTATAAGAGGAATAAAGGAAAACAATCATTGATCTGTAGGATCTCTCTCTTGCAGCACTGTTACCAAATCAGGCCTTCTGAATGATGGCCCACATCACCTGTCTTGGATGTGACCTTGAAGACATTCTGTTCTCAACTTTATTGACTTTCAGGAAATTTAGTTTTTTTTTGTAAAGGTCTGACAGCCAGTAAATGTCAAGAGAAGACTGAAGCACAAGCCCTCTAACCCCCTATTCAGGCCCTGCCCTGCTTTCATCACAATCTCTGTCCTTGACCTGCTCAGTGATCATCATGAGCCAGTTCCCAGAGCCTATTTGAGGAGTCCAGACTTCTCTCCTACATGCTGGCCCAGAAGTTCTAGTGGCCCACTGACTGAGTCTGGCTACCTGGTTCTTCGGATACAACCTCAAATCAGAACTGAACTCAAGAATCTTCTTCCAGTCTGGGAATCTTACTCAGCTCAGTGACCCTGGACACCCAGTTTCCAGGTGCGCCTTGCACAGAGGTAGGACCTCAGGAGAAAAGAGGGTGTGAGTACCTTATAATCAATGTGCTCTGTATCACTCTGCCCAGAAGCTTCTGTGAGTCGAACCTCGAGCAGGTACGGGCCCTTAACAGCACCTTAGGAGATCAAGGCTGTAAGAGTTGGAAGTGGAACCATGGCTCAGCAGGTGAGGACATTCTCAGAGAACTCAAAATGTAACTTGCTTCATCAAGTGAACTTCCCTCTTTCAGTAGCTCTTGTCTTGGCCTTCTTTTACTATTGCTACCTGAATCCAAGAAACCAGATGCTAGGAAGCATCTCACCTGGGACAAGCAAGGCTGTTAGCAAAATCTATGGCCAGCAAAGTAGAAAATTATCAAGGATGGTGTATCGCCAGCCCCAGGTGCTAACACCCGCTAGGAAAGATGTCCTTGTTGTGACCCCTTGGCTGGCTCCCATCATCTGGGAAGGGACTTTCAATACTGACATCCTGAATGAGCAGTTCTCACTCCAGAATGCCACCGTTGGATTAACTGTGTTTCTCACTGAACAAGAGACATTCTACCTGAATGTGTTCCTGCAGTCTGCAGAGATGTACTTCATGGTGGGACACAGGGTGATCTACTACATCTTCACTGACAAGCCTGAATATGTTCCTTATCTTAACATCCAAAAAGGAAGGCAGATCATCATCCTTGAGGTCGAGAGCTATTATGACCACTGGCAGGACATCTCCATGCAGCGCATGGAGATGATCAGCAACTTTTCCCAGCAGCGCTTCCACCAGGAGGTGGATTACCTTGTGTGTGCAGATGTGCACATGAGGTTCAGTGACCACGTGGGCGTGGAGATCCTCTCCTCCTTGTTTGGCACCCTCCATCTTCGCTACTATAGGCTAAATCGGACTGACTTCCCCTATGAACGTCGGCCTCAGTCACAAGCCCATATTCCTGAAGATGAGGGGGACTTTTATTATGCAGGGGCCTTATTCGGGGGGTCAGTGCCAGAGGTTTACAAGCTCACCAAGGCCTGCCACGAAGCAATGATGGTCGACCAAGCCAACCACATCGAGGCCATTTGGCATGATGAGAGCCACCTGAATAAGTACCTGCTTTACCACAAACCCTCCAAGGTCCTCTCCCCTGAGTACATGTGTAATAACACACTGAAGAAAATCTGGGATCATCAGGGAGTAGACTTTTCTTCTAACATAAAGCGGATTAGACTTGTGACTACAGAATAATCACCAGAACATAGGGACTTATCAAAGGAAGCTTCTAGAAAGAATAGAGACGTGATGGTGAGGCAGCCCTAGTCTTCCTCCTGGCATGAAATTAAAATCAGTTTTACAAGAGAAGGTATAACCTCCCTTTCTTTTCCTGTGCTCCTAACACCTTTCAGGATGGAGGAGGTGGGTAGTCTCAACCTCTCCTGACATACCAGAGATCAGAGATAAGATCTTTTCCAGAAAAGGAAAGAGGTTCGGGAACACAAAGTCTCCTGCCTCCTGTGGCACTAATTCACATGAAGGCCTGCTCTGGTCCTAGGCCAAGCAGATCCACCCAAGTCATCTGTTCAGTTTCCTTGTTAAAGTTAAAAGAAGGTGACACCAAAAACGACATTCTTTCCTGGTACCTGTCTTCTTGTCTATCCCAAAACATTGCCAGCTGTCCAGTGAGAGACCAACGGTGCCTCCACCTCCCCATCCCTCACTGCTTCTGTGTCAGTTTCAACTTAGTAGCAATTTGTCAGCCTCACATCAGTTGAAAAAAACTTGTAGATGATAATAGGAAGTTAGTAATTGTCTTGAGAACCCGCTCTTTTCACTTAACAATGATATTGGTGCCATTCAATGAAGCCCTTCATGTGTCCTGACATCTGGCATCTTCTTGGTCCTGTATTCCTTTCATCCACAAGAGAGGCCAAGTTGCACAGCAGGAAACTTTATTTCTCTTCTGTAGTCAGCAAAGTTTACTAATTGTGGGGCCGTTTCCAAATTTAAAGGTTCTGATGCTAAGTTGTATGTTTTTCATACACGTATATATGTCAACACTGATCAACCTAATCTTACTTAAGAATGATTCAGGAGGGCAGCCCGGGTGGCTCAGCGGTTTAGTGCCGCCTTCAGCCCAGGGCCTGATCCTGGAGACCCGGGATCGAGTTCATCAGGCTCGCTGCATGGAGTCTGCTTCTCCCTCTGCCTGTGTCTCTGCCTCCCTCTCTCTCTCTGTCTCTCATGAATAAATAAATTAAAAATCTTTTTAAAAAAAGAGAATAATTCAGGAAAAATGGTTTCTGTCCAGTGCAAGGTGAAAATATTCCCATAGGATCTCAGAAACCTGATTGCCAGCTGTGGCTGCAGAGCAGGTCTTGCAGGCTGGGTCTTCGCTTCCTGGCCCACGGTCTCCCCTGTACTCCAGACTGAAAGGGTATCCGAGAGCTGGCCTTCCAATTTTTTTAGACCTCTGTCCAGCCAGAAACCTCATGGGGGCACCTTCTATCTAGCTGAAAATGAAATACAGTCTAATTTCTGGTTTCCTATGCTTTTGTTTTAATAGATTTTTTTTTAAGATTTTATTGATTTATTCATGAGAGACACAGAGAGAGAGAGAGGCAGAGACACAGGCAGAGGGAGAAGCAGGCTCCATGCAGGGAGCTTGACGTGGGACTCGATCCCAGGTCTCCAGGATCAGGCCTCGGGCTGAACAGGGCGCTAAACTGCTGAGCCACCCGGGCTGCCCTTTAATAAACTTTTTAAAGCAGTTCTTGGTTTATGGAAAAATTGATAGAAAGTACATGGAGGGGGGAGCCTTGGTGGCTCATTGGTTAAGCATCTACCTTCGGTTCAAATCACAAACTCAGGATCCTAGTCCCTGCATCAGGCTCCCTGCTCAAAGAGGAGTCTGCTTCTTCCTCTCCTTCTGTCCCTCCCCCCACTCATATTCCACACTCTCTTTCAGATAAATAAAATCTTAAAAAAAAAAAGTACATGGAGTTTCCACAGCCAACCCCCCCTTCTTTCCACTTTTCCTCTCCACACCATTTCCCTTATAATTAATCTCTTCTATTAGCATGGTATATTTGCTATAATTGTGCAGCTAATACTGATACATTATGATTCACTGAATTCCACAATTTACACTCGGTTTTATTCTGTCATGTATATTCCATAGCTTTTGACAAAAGTACAACATGTATTCGCCATTACAGTATCATTTAGGACCTGCCCTAAAAATCCTCTGTGCTCCACCGATCCATCCCTCTCTTTTCACAGCAAACACTCATCTTTTTTCCTGCCTCCATCGTTTTGCCTTTCTAGAATGTCATGTGGAACCATATAGTATGTAGCTTTTTTTTTTTTTTTTTTTGTATGTAGCCTTTTTAGATTGGCCTCCTTCACTTAACAATATCCATTTAAGGTTTCTTCATGTGTTTTAATAGGTTGGTAGCTTATTTCTTTTTATCACTGAATAACATTCCATAATATAAATGTGCCAGTTTGTTTTTCCACTGATCTATTGAAGGGCATCTTTGTTGCTTCCAGGTTCTGGCAATTATGAATAACACTGTAAATATTCGTGGGAAGCACTGTATGTGGACATACATGTTTTCAACGGATAAATATCAAATGGCACAACTGCTGGATCATACGGTAAGAGTGGATTCAGTTTTGTAAGAAACCGCCAAGCGGTCTTCAAAGTGCCTGTCCTGTTTTGCATTCCCAATGACGATGCATGATTGCGCTCCGCACACTTCCATCATTTGGTGCCTCTGTTTTGGATATCGGCCATTCTAATTGCTGTGTAGTGGTGTTTCATTGTTGTTTTAATTTGCAATTTCCTAATAATACATGAAGTTGATTCTTTCATATGCTTATTTGCCCTCCGTATATCTTCCTGGGAACATGTCTGTTCTGATATTTTATACCCTTTTTAACTGAATTTTTGTTTTCTTATTGTTAGGTTTTAAGAGTTTTCTGTATTTTCAATACCAGTCCTTTATCACATATGTGCTTTGCAAAGATTTTCTCCTGGTGCATGGCTTGTCTTCTCATTTTTTTAACACTGTGTTTTTCAAAGGATAAGTTTTTAATTTGAGTAAGGTTCAAATTATTTTTTCTTTCACACACTGTGCTTTTGGTGCATTGCCCTCCCCAGCGCCCCTGTCATGACCATCTCTTCCACCCCAGCCCAAGGCCATGGGACCCTCAGTTCTCCCTCTCTCCACTGAGCGCATTGCTCCATGGACCACATTGCCCTCCTGTCCCCAGGCCCCACCCCTACCCCCGTCATGGCCACCTCCTCCACCCCAGCCCACATCCAGGTATGTTCCTGGCCTCTAAATGCCACTCTGTACTGGGCATCTAGAGAGTGCTTGGCAAATACAATCAGGATCCCTCCTGCCCTGGACCTGGCGTGGCCCACAAGCCAGGGGAAGCCCCTAGCCCTGCTTCAAAGGCCTCTCCACCACGCCCTTTCCTGCTTCGGCCTCAGCCACCTGGAAGCACATGCAGGGCTCAGATACCTTAAGCCTCTCCTGCTGTGTGCTGTACACACTGTCCCCTCACCACACTCACCCTTCCTCTTTCCAGCCAAGCCTCGCCCAACACTCCTCCCCACTGGCCCTGGCCTTCAGTGACCCTCCTGTCTGCTCCTGAGTTTATCTACCAGCCTGTGTAAGGCTCTCCAGGCCCCACAAGGTCACCACAGAAGCCTGGCCAGCCCTTAGAGGGCTGAGGAGGCACCAGCCTTGGCCTCCCTGTCATCTCACTCCCATTACTGTTGTGCTTCCACGTCCATCCCATGTCTACTCCCCTGTGCCAGGCTCGGCCCCCTTCTAGCCCCACCTCTCTCCCATACCCACCTCCTCCCCCACAGCCACACTCCCCGTCATCTGTCCTTGGGATGCTCATCAACCCCATTCGGGTGCCCAAGACACAGGCCCAGTCCTCTAGCCAGGTCCTCCCCTTTTCTGCCCCTTAGCCACCATGATCTGAACATATCTCCTCCTAATGTGACTCACAGCTTGACCCTGGTCCCCACACAGGCCATCACCTTGTGGTGTTTTGAGCTTGAACCTCACATTCAAATCCACAATGTGTGCATCATGCTCTACTTGGAAGTCTCTGGAGCTCCTGACACTCCCTCTGAGATTTACTCCCACATGTGACTCCTCCATCTCAGTTGATGGCATCGCTTACCTTCCAGCTGCAAAAGCCAAAACTCTTGGAGTGATCCCTGTCTCTTCTTTCCTTCACCCTCCGTGTAAGAAAGCAGTCCGGCCTGCTTTACAAACAAATCCAGAAGCCCTAAGTTTTTCCCACCTCCACAACCAACAGCCTGATCCAGTCACTACCAAGACTAATCTGGACTCTTCAGTACTCTCCTCTCTACTCTGTTCCCCAGTCTGCAGCCAGAGGAAGTCTGTTAAGACCTGATTCAGATGACCTCCCTCCTCTACTCTGGATGTTCCAACATTCCGAACATCCTCAGAACACAGGCACAGTGCGTTTCTTAGACTACCATTCTAGGCCTGACCCTGCGTTTCTGCTCCCTGTCCCACCAGGCATAATGGGAAACATGCAGTTCTCTGAAACCTGCCAACTCAGTTTCACCTGCAAGTATCTGCAAATGCTGATCTCTGTGCCTTCAACACAGCATTCTATTGGTTGTCAGAAATGAAAACCCCCTCATACAACCCCTGCTGTCGGTTCAGGACCCTGAGCCTTGAGGAATCCAGGGGCCCAAGTCCCAACGGACATGGGGGTGGCAGGTGCAGCATTCTGGGACACCACAATCACAGAGACTGTATGGGTGAAGATGGGTTGGGAAAGGGCCTGAGATACCCTCCACTTACCTGTGCATGGTCCATAAACATTCCTGCAGCCATGGGTCCCTGTAAGAATAGGACTGTAAATGATAGTACCCGTGGTAGAGTCTCAAGGGCTCATCCAAACTTTTATCACTGCCCCAAGGGAAGGTGACCTCCATTTGAATGTCTAATAAATGAGCCTCGGTCATTAGTTCGACCTCATTAGCTGTGTCATTTTTGGACAATTCAACCTCTGTGCTTCCGTGTCTTCTTCTGCAAAATGGGGATAGTAAGGGAACCAACCTCCCAGGGTGGTGTTGGGAATCAGACACATTAGTACATGTTAAGTGCTGAGTATATGCTATCCACAAAATTAAGGCTTTTGTCAGTGTTCTCTGTCCAAATTAAGTGATGGACTTTTAAATTCTGAACGTATTCCAGCTACCTTTATGCATTTAAAAATACATTTAAGACTTCTGATTTTAGCGTATTAGTATATTGCTTAGTTGGATATTAAGGGGTAAACCAAGTATTAAGTGCTTTCAAAGTTCACCTTGTTAAATTCCTACACTTAAAATTTTAATTGACTACCTATCAGAACACATTTAGGGGAATAATTGCTTAATTTTACAACAAATGCTGTTTTTTAAGCTCATTAAGTTAAAAATAGGGGGTATGGAGGATAGGCCTTGGCAGGTGGGTAGAGGCTAGTCCTCCATCCTTAAAATAATCCTCTTTCCTTAAAGTTTACCTGTACTGTATCATTTCTACCTCCTTGCCAAGACAGGCTTAACATTTCCTCACCCTGGCTAAACTTTATTCAGGTTTCTTCCTGACTACAGGTCCCAAACCTCCCTTTTCTTAGAGCATTTACTTTAGGAAACTCACAACTGTAAATTCTTTCTCTGTCCCTTGAAATATATGTAGATCTTCTCCGAGCCCAATTAAAAACCCAGGAAAGGACTTTCTCAAAGAGGTGGGAATCATCTCTTTGAAATGTAAACACTGAGAGACACAGCCCCCCATCTCTCACAGTCTCTGTTGGAGAGTGGGAGCCTAACTTCAGTAGATACCAATTAGAAAACACCTACGTCGATTTAATCACAGAAGAAAAGATTTGCAACCTCAGGAGTAACTCTAGATGCTCCATAGATTCCACTGATCAACTTCCCCACCTGGTGTCCTCCGGGACTTTTCCACTGGCTCCCTCCAGCCCTTAAAAAGCCTCCTGTCAAAAAAATAAAAATAAAAATAAAAAAATAAAAAAAATAAAAATTAAAAAAAGCCTCCTGTCTTTAGTTTCAGTGGGGTTGAGTTGAGCCCCTGTCCTATTGCAATGGCCTGGAATGGTCTTCCTTGCTTGTTTTAATTTTGTCCAGCGGCCGTTTTACTTTGATGGCCCTCTGGCTACTGCTCTGGTCTAGCCTCATGCTAAGGCTCCCAGGTTCTGTGCAGGGAGCTTTCTTGAACTTTCCCACTTCCACCCCCATCACCTACCCACCCCAAGTCTGTTCTACACCGAGGCGTCTTTAGGAACCTTTGAAAATCCTACCTCACATCAAGTCTCTCAGTTCTCTCAATTCTCCATGGCTACCATCACCCTGGCAATGAAGGCCTAACTGCCCAGGCGGCGGCACGGCTCCCAGTCTGTTTCCGTGTATGGGGCCAGGGCCCAGGTTTCCCGAACACTCCACTCAATCGCACTTCGAAGCCTCTGCAGAGGATAGTCACCCGACGGTCAAAAACGGGCACCCCTGACGGCCAAGAAGGCACCACAGGCCTAAAGAGGAGCCCAGCCTGAAAGCTAAGTGTGCAGGGACACCTCCTTGGCGTCTCTAGGATTCAGAGGCAGGCGTTCCCAGGGGGATGGACACCCAGAACACAGGGTCCATCGGGGCAACACGACGGCACGGCCCATCGGTGAGGCAAAGCCGGAAGTCGCCAGGAACCAGGCCAGAGAGCTGCGGGCTCAGCCAAACTCATGGGGTCGCCCCAAGCAGCACTGTCACAAGCCCCAGAACTGCCTCCGTCAGCGGGGATGTGGAGGCCGAGAGAATTAAGGCCATTCCACTTTAAGTCCACTTAAGTTCAGCGTTAGCACAAATCCAGCCATCCCAGGCCCCTGGGAATAAGAGCTGAAATTACATTACTTCAGTTACAGGAAGAAAAGAGCTTACAGCTTAAGGTCCTAGAAAGCCCCACATTAGCATAAGAGCAGAGCCCAGGCCAAGGGCAGGAAGCCCCATATTAGAATGAGAACAGAGCTCAATGCCCTTGAAGCCCCATATCAGAATGTACACGGAACTTGAGAAATTCCTCCAGCCCTTCTGGAGGTCCCCTGGACCAGCCCTTAAAACCCAGTTGGAACCCACCTCAGGGTCCAAGTCCCTGCTCCACTGTGTCGGGTGTACTTGGACCCGAGCTCGAGCTTGCTAATAAACCCTCGTGTGTTTGCATCAGTGTCGGCTCCTTGGTGGTTTCTCGGATGCGCAATCTTGGGCACAACAGGGACACACCTACTTTCGTGCCTCCCGCTCACTTTCCCTGAGTTCCACCAACTATACCTAAGAATTAGATCAGGTGCCAGGCTCAAGGGCAACAAACATGACCTCCACCAGGAGAAGCCGGAAGTCCCGCCTGCCTGCTTCCGCCTCCTCGCAAAGGCATCTCTCCAGGGCCTTCACCGGCCCAGTGCTGCAGATACACCGCGCAGGGGCACCTGGGTAATGTAGTCCCCACGGGTCACGAGACCAGAGTTGCACCCACTGCAGGCAAGCCGATACAGGCTAAGGAAGGGCTTCGTACTGAGAAATGGTGCTCTGAAGGTCTGAGAACTGGAGGGAATCTCATTCCCCTTAAAGAGACGCCCTCAGGTGTCCTTATAGTGTAGTATGCATCACAAATGTTTAGAGACCTTATTTCAGATGTCCTCCAAAGCTGCAAAATACTGCAATATCAGTCTGATAACGATGTGTTCCCTATCAGCAGGGAACTAATAGGTGTTATCTGGATTCTTCCCAAATATCTCTAGACTGAAGTTTTAGACCTCAATTTGTTCAAAGATGAGAAAGAAAAACACGCCAGATAAGGCCACCACGGGGGTTTCACGGAAGAGATGTTAGGTGGATGTTGTGCTGGGCCACCATTCAAATAGAACAACTCCCAATCTGTTCAAATCTAGGAGCAAACTGTTTTATCCTGACAATATTTCTTAAAAAAAATTTTTTTTAAAGATTTTTATTTATTTATTCATGAGAGACACAGAGAGGCAGAGACATTGGCAGAGGGACAAGCAAGCCCCCTGCTAGGAGCCTGATGCAGGACTCCATCACCCATCCTGAGATCATGCCAAAGAGACAAAGGCAGATGCTCAACCACTGAGCCATCCAAGTGTCCCTTGATACTTCTTAATCCATATGATTAAATATGTTAAAACAAAACCGAAGTAGTAAAAGCATATTATCCTCAGGAACTATTTTATTTTTTTTAATTTTTATTTATTTATGATAGTCACAGAGAGAGAGAGAGAGAGAGAGAGAGAGAGGCAGAGACATAGGCAGAGGGAGAAGCAGGCTCCATGCACCGGGAGCCTGAAGTGGGATTCGATTCCGGGTGTCCAGGATCGCGCCCTGGGCCAAAGGCAGGCGCTAAACCGCTGCGCCACCCAGGGATCCCAGGAACTATTTTAATAGGGACACTAGACTTCAGTTTTGATTGTACTGGGCTCAGTTCTGAATACAAGGTGAGGATTTAGGGCTGCCACATAATGATTTACAAGAAACATACGTGAATGATCAAATATATATTTCTTAGTTATATTTAGTTCTCATCCACATTTCCTGAAAACTTTTAGTCGCCATAGAGGTAAAAGGTGTCTTGTTATGAAGAAGGTGACTTTAGGACCTCACATCAGGGCAGGGTTAGTTAAGAGGAGAACCAATCATGTGATCAAGCAATTGGAACAGTCACCCCATCTCACCCCCACGTCTGAGGAGGGGAGAGAGACTGGAAGTGGACAATCCACTGATTTAGTCAATTATGAAGATGCAAGGAAGCCTCCATAAAAACCCCAAAGGACTGGGTTTGGAGAGCTCTAGATTGGTGAACAAATGGAAATTGGGGGAGGGTTTGCAAACGTTGCTGCCTCTGCAGACACGGCAGCTGCTCCTGGGAGTGCGGCCTGCACAGAGAGCAGGGCCCAGGGAGCCCCAGGAGCAGCCCCGGGGCTGTGGGCTCGGTTACAGCGCTGCCGGCCACAGGGGGCACGAGGTGCAGAGCCAGGACCCTTCCAGCCCCCGGGGACCCAGGCCCCACGGGGCACCCCTATGCGGGGCCGCAGGCTGCACCGCGGCGCGAGGAGCCCACTGCGCGCCCACGGGTCCTGGCCTCGTGGACACGCGAGCGAGGCGTCGCGGCGGCCGAACCCGCGGTGGCCGCAGCCTGTCCCGGGGCTCGGGGCGCGGGCGGGGGGCAGACAACGGCCAACGGTCGGGGGCCGCGGGGCTCGGGGCCTGGGTCCCTCACGCGTGGGCCGGGGCCGCCCGGTGCCCGCATCTCCACGGCAGCTTTCCCCTGGGGTCGCCTCCCGCGCAGACCTCGGGCTGGGAGCGCCCCTCCCCGGAGCTGGGTTCCCTGCCCGGAAGCACCGCGGCCCCAGGGCACCAGCATTTCTCAGAGTAACTCAGAGCTCAGGGGGCAGAGTCCGCGACAAAACGGACAATTTGCCGACGGTAACTTGTCGGGGCCACAGAGACAGCAGGGACCTGCATGCACTTAGGACTTTTTCATCTTCTGTGGCCAATATAGTGGGAGCCAACACGGAGGCCTGTGTGCCAGACTCAACCCATAGCCTCATTTGTAACACCGGGGAGCTAAAAACCATGCTAACAATTTTAAATACTTGTAACACACACACACACACACACACACACACACACACACACAGAATATGTGACAGAGAGCCCGTAAAGGATTCACAGAGCCTATCCTATTCATTTACCGGACTCTTAACGAAGTTCGCAGCCACTCGTATATACTTCAGCTTTTCCTATTTAAGTACTGTATGGGATTGGTGATGGCTCTCGATAGTTCATTGCTAGTTTACAGGAAACATATCTGTATGATTTTGTAGCTGGCACCTTGCTCAAATCACCTCCCTTCCTAAGGTTTCCTACTCGACTCTGTACGCAATAATGTTTCCTCTGAATGGGGAAGCTTCCAACCCAGGTAGTTTTCCTTTCCTTTCCATCTTCAGGGAACACAACTGTCAGCACCATCAGGCATTTCTTGTCTAAGGAAGACTTGCAGCCGACTAACAGCTGTCTGCGAGCCATCTCCCAGGTACGAGGACAGGAGACAGGCCTCAGGTGGGTGCAGGACGTAGCCTGGCTTCAGAGCCTTACCCCAGGGCACCCACATCACCTACCAGAATTCCACAGGCCACTTTTCAGGGTGCCGACGACTTAGCAATGTTACCTTTCCCAGTGCACAAGTAGGATATGTGTGTAGGTTCGTGTATGGTTCATCTGCGTTGTACACGTGTTGGTGCTCGGTAGGACACAGACAAGCGGCTGCCTTTTGTCTGTTGACCTTACACGGGAAACTTGCTCACTTCCTTTCTTCCTTCTTGTAGTTTCTTTGTACATTCCCCTGGATTAACTGCATGCACGTCATGTTTTCTATGAGAAAGGAAGGCACTCCTACGGAAATCCGTGTGTCTCGCATTAGTTCTCTACCGTGGACATCAGCTACAAGATCCAGGAAAATGTTGACTGGAGACAGTGGAGACAATGGACATCCTTTCCCCTTTTCTGCTCATAGGGTAAAAGCATTCAGTGTGCTGTTGATTGGAGCTTCTGTGGACATGTGCTTTATTATACAAAAGAAACTCTCCCATTCCTACCTTGCTGAGCATTTTCCTTTGAAAGGGGACTCAGTGTTGTCAGGTACTGTTCCCACAACCATCCAGAGGATCCTAGGACTCTTCTCCTTCAGTTTCTTAATATGGTCATTCTACATTAATGCATTAATCGCTCAAAACAACCTAACCTTCTTGAGAAAAACCCCATTTAATGATAGATCACCCTGTTATATTTGGTAGGATTTAACTTTCTAGAATGTTATTAAGATATCTAGGGCTATGAGAGATACTCACCTGTGCTTTTCTTTTTAGTTCTGAGTTTTGGGATGAAGGTAATGCTGGCTTCCTAGAGTGAGTTAGCAAAACTTACCTCCCTGTTTTCTGAAAGAATTTATGTGACACTGATAAAATAATGTCATTCTAGGTTTTATAGAGTTCATCAGGTGAAAAAAAACAGAAGATGTGGAAGTGGACATTTTCTTCCTTGAAAGGGGTTTGTGGTCCTTTGTTACCATATTCCTGTCTTTCAGAGGGGCAGTCGTACCCCCTTTTAGATTCCTAACGTTGGTCATTGGAATTTTCTCTTTTTGATTCTCCTTCAGTTTCAGTAGAGGCTTATGAATTTTATCAATCTTTTAAAAAACCTCTCTCAGCTTCGTTGGCTTTCACTGCAGTGTAATTTGATTTCTTATCTTGGATATTATTTAAACTAATTGCTCTTAGGATGGACTTGAACCATTATTTTTAGTTGTTTCTTACTTTTTCATGGAAACATGTAAAGCTTCAGAATTTCCTGAAGACCTCTGCTTTAGCCTCATCTCACAGATTTTTAATTTTTGTGTTTTAATTCCCATGAGGTTTCAAATATTTTCCTCATTGGTTATGAAAGGTATGTTTTGCTATCTTTCTGGATATTTGGGGATACTCTACTCATATATTTATTTATTTATTTATTTATTTTTTATTTTTTTTTTATTTTTTTTAAATTTTATTTATTTATGATAGTCACAGAGAGAGAGAGAGAGGCAGAGACACAGGCAGAGGGAGAAGCAGGCTCCATGCACCGGGAGCCCGACGTGGGATTCGATCCCAGGTCTCCAGGATCGCGCCCTGGGCCAAAGGCAGGCGCCAAACCACTGCGCCACCCAGGGATCCCCCAGTTTTTTTAAATTTTATTTATTTACTCATGAAAGACAGCGAGAGAGAGAGAGGCAGGGACACAGGCAGAGGGAGAAGCAGGCTCCATGCAGGGAACCTGACGTGGGACTCGATCCAGGGTCTCCAGGATCACACCCTGGGCTGAAGGTGGCACTAAACCGCTGAGCCACCCGGGCTGCTCTACTCATATTATTATTGATCCTCCTTGAATTCTATTGTGGTTGCAGAGAATATACTGCCTGGTGCCCACTGCATCATGATTGCTCCTCTTCCCCTGCTTTCACCTGGTATTTCCCTGACCTGAGAATATTCCTTCTCTACCTGACCACTTCATCCTTCTCAAGGTGTAATTCAAGTTCCATCCCTCCCAGACTCAGTTTTATGTGCTTCCCACCTGCTTCGAAATCCCAACCACTCCCCCCTCCTGTGTAATATGCGGTTTATTCGTGGGACTCTCAGTATATTATACATTATATATATCTTTAAACTCTGTATCGCTAGCATCTGCCACACTGTCTAGTGCAGGGTAACCACCAAATAAATGTTTAATAAAATAACAGGTAAGTAGCTGAGGGAAATGCCTGCTGTTTTTGCTTTCCCCCATCTTCAGATGGGTTCTATGGGCTGTAAAATGAGTTAGAAAAGATTCTCTTTTCAGCAATAAGGTCTAGTGGAGACACAGCACAACTATGAGGCAAGCCAAGCTTGAAGGACGTTGTAACTCTTGCAATTTCATATTTCCGTGGGTTAAACGATGGGAAGACTTGTTTTTCCAAATACAGCCTATCCAGTTGTTTACCAGAAAAGAGAATCATTATGTTTCTTTAAAGCAGCATGAGAACAATAGCTATTGTTCTCAGCTTGATCTTGACTTAAAGTTTTCAAAACTTATAAAACAGACATCAATTTTTCTTTCTTTTCCCCACCAAGCCAGTCCTCACCGGGTGAAGTGTGAGTGTTATGGATTATTGGCAGAGTGTATTACATTAAATCAAATGAGGACATTTATTTTTTTAATTTTTCTTAAAGATTTATTTATTTGAGAGAGAGACAGAGACACAGGCAGAGGGAGAAGCAGGCTCCATGCAGGGAGCCTGATGTGGGATTCGATCCCGGGACTCCAGGATAACCCCCTGGACCAAAGGCAGGCTCTTGCCTCCTAGTTGCTGAGATCCTCGTTCTTGCCTGAGAACAAAAGCACTGGGAGGCGCCCCCCCCCCCCGTGTCCCCAAGGACTGCCTGGACCGTTGACAAGGCTGCCCCAGAGGCAAGGCTGCTCCGTGCTGGACCCACTGAAGAGGCATCTTGGACCTGCTCAGAGGGAGGTGGAAAAGCGGCTGCAGCACAGATATTTTCTCAGTGGTGTCGAAGCAAAGGGGACGTCCTGGCCAGGAAGGCCCCAGGGAACTGCCTGAAGGGCAAGATTGCAGGTGTCTCCCTAAAAGTGACATTGTCCCTTCTGACTGCAGCACATGGGCTCCGGCCATGAGCATCCCAGCTGCCTGGAATGATGGTGGAAATAGAAGTATGTCCAGGCACGGATATGGCGCTCCTTCCTCCCACTAGACTCCCTGTCCTGTGTGCGCTCGGCACCAGGTGCCCTGGGGGTGTTCGTGGATACCAGTCTCTCCAGCCATGTGTGTGACACAGTCCAGAGGTGCCCTGGCCAGGTGGCCCTGACGTGTGGGACACCAGGCGGGAACAGAAGTATCTTCAGGCCTGGGTTTCTTCTCCACAGTAACAGGTTGACTCTGGCCAAATGGGCCCCAGGTGCCCTGACAAGACCCCAGACGAGAAGACTGATTCTCCAGCACACTTATGTCTTGGGCCCTCTCACTGGAACGGTCTCTGTGTTCTGGACACGTGGAACCCGGGTGCTCAGACTGCAGGTGGAACATAAGGACCTCCAAACACAGCTGTGCTCTTGCCCCTCTGAGGGAGGGGTTTGCAGGTGATCTGAACACAAGGAGGAACAGAAGTGTCTTCTGGCCCATGTGTTTTCAGAGATGGTGTCTCCACCACTAGGAATGAGTGTGCTTGGCCTGGGGATTCCAGGTGGTCTGACTTTGGGGAAGAAGGAAAGTGTCTCCCAAGAGAGGCTCTGTCTGTCCACTGTAACAGAGATGCTACGGGCTGGCGGGACTCTGGGGTTCAGGTGTCAGCCTCCCCCAACATGAGTTGAAGTGCTGATTGTACCCCTCAGCCCTGTCCTAAAGCTGAGTGCTTCAGACATGGAGCTGGGGCCCAGGACTGACCTGCTCACCCCAGACCTGTCATTACCCCAAGGAGCTGCAGATGCCTTGAAAGGAAATGGGGTCTGGAGTGATGGTAGCAAAGTGTGAGCTGTGCCTAGACCTGGGCATCCTGACGAGGGCTCCTGTTCCAGAATCAGCAGCTGTGCAAATGGGGAAAATCCCCGGGGTCCACCCAAGGGCGGCTGACAGAGATGCCAAATGTGGACCATGCGTGTGTCACACATGCAAAAGTGACTGAGTGGTGCTCCCACCGTGTGGCTGTGCTTCAGTGGAGGTGAAGTCCGGAGCCTGTCCTGGGGCTGCCAGATTTCACACAGGTTAGAGCTAGCAAAGCTGTCGTGTGCGGGGGTGGGGGTGCTGTCAGGAGGAGGCCAGGAGGGGTGATGGTAGCCACATCCATTTCATCAAAGTCCGGGGCGAGTGTGGATGCCCAGTTGGCTGAAGTCCTGGGCCTGAAAGCAGGCAACCGCAAAACCAGTGATGGATTGGCTGGTAACGATGGGCCCTGGGAGGCCGACTCTGAAAATGGGGAGCTGTGCCCACATTGGTTACACCTCCCTCCGACATGCACTGGGAGGTCACATCTCCAGCTGTGCTGACTGCCTGGGGTAGAGACAGGGAAGCAGTGATGGGCTCCCACTGAGAACTGAGGGACTGGGGGACGTGAGGGAGACAAATGGGGGGGCTGGATGAAGGGGCAGTGATAGCTGCTTGGGGAACAAGAGCTGGGTGGGGAAAGGGGACAAGCTTGCTTTTTAAGAAGAGCCCATGAGGAGCAGTGGATTCCGTGTCGGTCCTGGGAACGTAGCAAGTGCCTCCTAGCTACCCACGTTCTAGGGCAGACCGTGCACTTTGAGCCTGATGCTTGTGACTCATCACTGGAATGTGTGGGGTTGGGTTTGGGGACACCTGCTTATAGGGGTCTACCCTAGTAGGACAAGCCTCCTTTGTGGTTCCTGGTAACATGTGAGACCCAAGTATCACCAAGTGGGCTGCAGCATTTTCTGTGGTCGGGGCAGATGGAGCAGCCTAACCTGCCCAGATGCTCTACCCCGTAACATCCCTTCCAGGCAGGCAGGTTCTCTTCACGTCTTTGTACACATTTTACAAATTACAAAGAGCACTGAACCCTCAGAACCTTCCTGAGATCCCCAATGGTAGCGAAGCCAGTATTTGAAGCTGGTCTGTCTCATTCCAGAGCTCACGCATCCACTACCTGACTGTGGTAGCCCCTCATCAGCAGGCACCATGGACCACCATTTTTAGAGTCAGACTGCTCAGCACCATGGCACCCCTGGAGGATCACACCCTGCCTACTAGGTCTGAATTGGTTGTGCTCGTTAGGCACCCACAGACCATGCTGGGCTCCTGTCCCTCAGAAGGTGTAGGACAGTGATCAGCAGGTGCCATCACACCTCCACAGGCACCTGTTGTCGTCTGTGGGAAACCACACAACTGTGTGTAGGAACTCTTGTCCCAGATGCAAGGACACAAGATGCACTGCAATTGGGTGCAGAATCCACTGGTTTAAGAGCCTTCTGTCCAGGCATAATCTCTCGTGGTAACTTCTTAACCCTGCTTTGCCTTAGGGTGAAGGAGATTCTCTTAGTTCCTACTTTTTAGAGAGAGATTTTGTTTTTTTTTTTTTAAGATTTTATTTATTCATGAAAGACACAGGCAGAGACACAGGCAGAGGAAGAACCCGGCTCCATGTAGGGAGCCTGATGTGGGACTCGATCCCGGGACTCCAGGATCACGCCCTGAGTCGAAGGCAGCCGCTATCCACTGAGCCAATCAGGGATCCCCTCAGAGAGATTTAAGGCAATTTAAACTTCCTCAATTACTTCCCCTACAGCTATGAGATATGCAGAGGGCTTTTCTCCTTCTCTTACCATGGTAAATTGCATTGATTGATCTTACATATTAAACCAACCTTGCATTCCTACTGCAAATTCCCCTGGGTCATTCTAGGTTACCTTTTTAAATTTGGTTAGAAAAGAAAAAAAGAAAAATTAAAACAAAACAAACAAAAAAAATAAATTTGGTTAGGATTGATTTCCATATATGTTAAAGACTGTCATATCTGTGCTTATGAGGTATACTAATCCATACCTTTATTACTGTATTGTGGTATGAAGGGAGTGTTAACTTCATAGAATGGATGAAGAAACTCTGTTCTGTGTCTATTTTCTTTTCTTTAAAGATTTTACTTATTTTTGGGAACCCTGGGTGGCGCAGTGGTTTAGCGCCTGCCTTTGGCCCAGGGAACGATCCTGGAGACCCGGGATCGAATCCCACGTCGGGCTCCCAGTGCATGGAGCCTGCTTCTCCCTCTGCCTATGTCTCTGCCTCTCTCTCTGTGTGTGACTATCATAAATAAATTTAAAAAAATTAAAAAAAAAAGATTTTACTTATTTATTCATGAGAGACAGAGAGAGAGAGAGAGAGAGAGAGAGAGAGAGAGGCAGAGACATAGGGAGTGGAAGAAGCAGGCTCCATGCAGGAAGCTCAATGTGGACTCCATCCTGGGACCCCAGGATCACACCCTGGGCTGAAGGCAGACACTCAATAGCTGAACCACCCAGGTGGCCCATTCTTTTGTATTTTCTGAGTGTTTGTATAACATTGGTAAAATATCTTCTATGTATGATGAAATTCACCAGGAAATCTATTTGAACCTTGAATTTTCTTCCATAATGGTGTTTCTAGTCACCTTAAATTTGAATGTCTTCAGAATTGTAGCAATGTTACCTATTCCCCCTGATATTGATAATTTGAATTTTCACTCTTTATTTCATGGTTAATCTTACTAGATTTTATCCATTGTATTTACTTTTTAGCAACCTAACTTTAATTTTCTGTGCCCTATGTTTTTTCTTTCTAGTCTTTTATTTGTTATTTCTATTTTGTATTTAACTTGCTTTCTATTTCTGTTAAGATAGAACCTTCAATCACTCTCTTTAGACCTTTTTTTAATATAAAAACTTAAATCTTCAACATTCCTTTATGCACTGCTTTACTACATTCAGTAAATTTTTGTTTACTCTGTTTTAATTATCATGCAGTTCAAATTATTTTTGTTTCTATTTTTGTCATTTCTTCTTTGACCCATGGGTTATGTGAAAGTTTGTTTTCCTTTATTAGTAAATCTCTGTAGTTTTTCAAATATCTTAGTCATTGGTTTCTGCTTTAATTCTGCTGTGTCTATGGAAAAAAACTGTATATGTTCAATCTTTGGAAATTTGTTGACATTTAGTTTATGACCAAATATATGCCTAACCCGTAAACATTCCAAGTTCACTTGAAAAAGAAGCTTCTTCAGCTCATGCTGAAGATAGTGTTTCACAATACCATTAAGTGAAAATAAATCTTTTGCACTTTTATTTGCTTTTGTCTCCTTGTTCTAACAAGTGTGTAAACTACTGCTTTGGAAGACTCTATTTTATGTGCATCAGAATACATGGACAAAACTCACAGCAGCATGTTTATGTTACCAGTAGCTGAAAGCCATACAAAGGTGCAGCAACAGCAGAAAGGATAGGTAAATTGTCGGCACTACAGCGATGAAAATGGAGAATATCCAGATACACAGGATGACACGAGTGAATCATGTTTATTTTGAAGACACTAATGAGACCAAACAGAGCCCCTAATTTAGGATTTCATTCATATAAAGGTCGCTAACAGCCAAAATCAAACTATATGTTTGGATCTCAGACACTATAGGAAAAAGTATCCAACAAGACGGGTAATACCAACTTTCAAAATTAGGTTTTGGACCTCCTCTTGGTTTGGGGGGAGGAGCTCATTGTGACTGCATTGGAGTTCTCTGGACTATGGGCATTGCTACTATTCTTTTCGTTGCCTTCAGTGGTAGTTACACAGGTATCAAGTTAAAAAGATTCATTAAAATCTACATAAATAGTTTCACATTTCTTACATGTTTGCCATATTTCACAGTGTTATGGGCTGAATTGTGTTCCCCCAAATATGTTGAAGTCCTAGCTCCTCTTACCTCAGAATGTGACTGTATTTGGAGAAAGGGTTTTTAAAAGATAATTAAAAGGAAAATGAGTTTGCATGGGTGGACCCAATTCCAATATGACTGCTGTCCTTATCAAAAGAGGAGATTCAGATACAGACAACACAGAAGGAGGGACAACCATGTGAAGACATAGGAACAACATAGCTCATCTGCAAGCCAAGGAGAGAGACCTCCAAAGAAACCAACCTGCCAACATCTTCATGTTGCACTTCTGGCCTCCACACCGCAAAAAAAAAAAAAAAAAAAAAAATTCTGTTGCTTGAGCCACCTAAACTGTGGTGTTTTGTTATGGCAACCCTAGCAAACTAATGCATATACTAAGAGTTTCTTTAAGAAACTATCAGGTGACTATCAGGTGAAGTAGAGAAAAAAATCCATACAAGTAAATAAAATTAAAACTTCCCCAAAAGGATTCATTTGGTTCCAAAAATCAGGGAAATCAGCATTATTCAGAAACAGACTGTTACAATTAAGGACATTGTGTGGAACTTAGACAAAACATTTTTTTTGAACAAAATGTATTTTGAGTCCAGTTGTGCTGTGTAACAGACCCTGGCATCTAGAGCCTCTAATATTGACATGAGGATGCTCGTTAGCTGAGTTGTGTGGATAAACTATTCAGTTCATATAAATAAAATAATTCCACACCTACTACTAAGAAAATAGAAATATGCTACAGAACCTATACAAAGACATTGATTTAGATATAAACTTACAGATAAAGGGGAACATGGTCTACTGAATTTTGGAACCCATTCTGGTTTGCCCCTGGATGTGACTCCTGTGAAAATGCTGAATGTAGCAAATGAGATTTTGTATATGGGAGCAAGTTACAAATCCGTGGCTCTTCAAATGAGATTATTCTGGATTATCTGGGTGGATCTATTCTAATCTCAGGAGCCCAATGCAGAGTAGTTTCTTTGGTTGGTTGGTAAAAAGGAAGGAAGAGAGATTCAAAGCATGAGAGAAGCACTCAACCCAGTGTTGCTGGCTTAAAAAAAAAAAAAACAAGGAGAGCACAAGGAATCTCGGAGTAGGAAATGAATTCTGAAAACCAAAACCCAAACCAAAGTGGCTGTGGAAGAGGGCCCAGGGCCCCAGATGAAAACTCTAGCCCTGACCAATACCTTGAGTTTGTCCCTGTGGGTTTTTATCAAAACACCCAGCAGAGCCTTTGAACTTTGAAGTTCAAGGGCTAGGAACCTTCAAGATAATAAATTATGTGTTGTTTTCAAACAATGAATTTATGGTTTGTTTTTGTTTTGTTTTTAAAGCAGTGATAGAAAACAAAAACAAGGACAGATATGCAAGAAGAGGAAAGAACTCAGCCAAGAATGTCTGATATGGGTGGGATCAATGTGGATAAGGAAATTGTTTCACTTTCTGTGGCTTCATTAATAATTATGTACATTAGGTGTGATCAGGTTAAGGTATCATTTATACATGATGCCTCATCCTAAAGTCACTAGGTGTGAACTGGACCAGCTACAGTAGCTACACATAGCCAGTAATCTATACCATCCCTGGCATTAAAAACAAGTTTTGCTTTCAGCCCATATATTTTTGGCTAGTGCGTGGGTTTGCTGCCAAGCTCTGTAGCTATCACTGAACACTGGGACCTTTGTCCTGGGAAGGGTATTTCCAGTACATGGGACTCTCAGTGCTAAAACCAAGACAGTCTGGTCAAACCAGGGTGGGTGGTTGGTTACCTTAGATAGTTTACTGCATCTACACAGGGCGAGCATGTGTCCCAACTCCTCTCTTTAAAAAATTAAAAAGTCCAAAAAAAAAAATTTAAAAAGAGAGTCACCATCTCTTTTTAAATTTTAGGCTAGTTATTTGCTCTGTAGTCATAGCTCTCTGATGGCTTGGGGAAAAAAAAGAATCATAAATTTGATGACAACCAAGCTTTTTTGTTGTTCTAAGTGTAGGAGAAATGTTCCTGGTAGCTTTTTCATCTTTTGTGGCAGCCAGTCTGCAGTCTTCTGCTTTAAAGCTATATTCTCCCACAGATACGTAATCACATTTCTTCCTTTATACAATAAAAGGTCATAATTTTTCTGTGTGTATAGGAAAAATACTTATTGCGTGTGGTATCATTTTAAAATTCTGCTTCATATTCTTATGACCCATTTTTTACTCCTATTGTAGGTCAAATTTTTTAAAACGCCTTTATTTATTTATTCATGAGAGGCACAGAGAGAGAGAGAGAGAGAGGCAGAGAGACACAGGCAGAGGGAAAAGTAGGCTCCATGCAGGCAGCCCGATGACTCCAGGATCACATCCTGAGCCCTAGGCAGATGCCCAACCACTCAGCTACCCAGGCACCCTTAGGGTAATTTTTTTATGGTAGGTTCATTTTGTTTTGCTTCATTATCCCAAGGCAAAAATTGTAAAACAATACTGATTCCAAAATGCCATTTGTCTTTTAAATGTCTCCCTGAATTATGTTCAGTATGTCCCCTTTCTTCCCCAATATATGTTTTATTTTTATTTGTTTTTGAAATGTTTTCTTTTCATGACACCCAAAAGCACATTGTTTTCTGCTTCCTTGGAAAAGAAGTTGCAAAATGCAGAGATTGTACTGGAGCATATTACCAACTCCTCCTCTTCCTCCTTCTCATTCTTCATCTTTTTCTTCTTCCCCCACCCTGCCCTTCTCCTCCTTTCATAATGGCTTGAAGCTATTGCACTGAGCAGTCTACTGTGTGAATAAGGCTTTGTTTACTCAGCAAATTCCCCATCATGGAACATTGCAGTGGTTTCCAGTTTATTTTACTTTAGAAATATTACTTTAGGGCAGCCCGAGTGGCTCAGTGGTTTAGCACCGCCTTCAGCCCAGGGCGTGATCCTGGAGACCCCGGATCGAGTCCCACGTGGGGCTCCTTGCGCTGAGCCTGCTTCTCTCTCTACCTCTTCCTGTGTCTCTACCTATTTCTGTGTGTCTCTCATGAATAAATAAATAAAATTTTTAAAAAATATTACTTTAATGAACAAGCATTTGCATGACTAAGGATATATTATCAATGCTAATTTTATTATTTTTTATTTTTTTTTTTTAGATTTTATTTATTCATGAGAGACACAGAGAGGGAGAGAGGCAGGGACACAGATAGAGGAAGAAGCAGGCTCTATGCAAGGAGCCTGAGGTGAGACTCCATCCTAGGTCTCCGGGATCACGCCCGGGCTGAAGTGGCGCTAAACTGCTGAGTCACCGGGGCTGCCCTCAATGTTAATTTTAAATGGGAAATGTGAGTCAAGCATTAAAAGATAATGAAATGTTAATATGTATATTTTGGTTTTCCTCTAGATTTTAATGAATCCAACTAAAATCCATATCCCGTAGGTATTAATTTGATGGATTTGACCAATTTCGAAATGTGGATTATATTCTTTATTTGGATGAAAGTTGAAATCCTGAGAAACTCCTTTTTTTTTTTTTTTTAAATAACGTGAGTTTATTCAATAGAGACAACCTCAGACCCACAGACCATATTCTTATCCAAGTAGTCTTGGCTTTTCTTCACTGGGATCTTTTAGACAATGGAAATTTTAGGGTTGAAACATTTCTGGTTGATGTCACCTTGTCTTCTATTGATAGAGAAAGATGGGATGTCTTTTCTAGGAAGGAGGCAATATGGACACATTCTCAAAGAATTATGGTTGTGTGTTTTGACCACTCTGCAGCTTTTGAGGGACTGACACAGGGATTTATTTGCCTTTTTCTTGGCAGCGTTGCAATTTTCTCAGGGAGCAGCCTCCCAAGCAACATTTGCCAAAAAACAATTAAAAACATATACTAGCCACAACTGCCAGGGAATAGGGAGAACAGACATCACATGCAGTAGACAGAGCAAAATGTCTAGGAAGAAGCAAGTTGAATAAGGAGATCTATGGAGCAATAGGGCTTTGCAAAGTTCCCATATATACCAGGAAACCTAGAAGAACTTGTACGTTTCTAGGGCAAGTGCATGCTTAGAAAACACCTGAAAAGACCCCAAAATTTCTCTGGATGATTGTTAGGCTTCACACAAAGGAATTGAAGGCTAAGGCAGGAATGTAAAGACCTGGCTAAGCAGTGAAGGAGCAGCCCATCTCAGAGCAAATTTGTAAGGGATAAAGGGAATATATTTTTGTCTTAGTCTTCAGGCATTTAAAGAAGTCCCTATCAAATAGTTATCTTACCATTAAGCTAATGAAACAGAGATTTCAGTGACCACTCACAATAAATGATACCATCTATTAAAAATAATTTAGAAAAGTCACTAAACATACAACTAAAACCCACAACAAAAACAACAATCAACCATAAGGTAGGGACCGAGAATCTGATTTCCAGAGTTACTACATTTGAAATGTCCCATTATCCACCAAAAAATACAAGGAATACAAAAATAAAACAAGTGTGGCTCATTCATAGGAATATAGAAATAAACTGTCCTTGAGGAAGATCAAAACCAAAGTTTTTTAAGTCATCACCCTGAAACATACTCAAGGACTAAGGGCAACTGTGCACTAAGAACTGAGGATACCAGGGGAATAATGTCTCCCAAAACATAAAAGATCAATAAAGAGATAAAAAATTATAAAGAGGAAACAAATAGAAATCCAGAGCAAAAATGTATAATAACAAGTGAAAATTTCACCAGAGGGCTTCAATAGCATATTTGAGAAGACAGAAGAAATCATTGGTGAACTTAAAGACAGGTCAATCGAAATTAAACAGTCTAGGGAGAAGAAAGAAAAAGGAATGAAGAAAAATCAAGAGAGCCTAGTGGATATGTGGGACAATCTGAAAAATACTAACAGACACATAATGGGAATCCTAGAAGGAGAGAAGACAGAGTGAGAATTATGCATCTGAAGAAAAAGGCTGAAAATTCCCCTGACTTGATGAGAGACAGGAATCTATATACATCAAGAAGTTCAACAAAACTCCAAGTGGGTTGAAGTCAGATTCACACCAAAGAACATTATAATGAAATTGCCATAAACCCAAGGCAGAGAATCTTGCAAGCCAAGAAAGGAGCGATTATTGTGTTGAAGAGATTCTTAATATGACCAACATTCAATTTTCATCAGAAAACATGGATGCAAAAAAAAAATAAGAAAAAAGAAATCATGGATGCATCTTAACAGTGCTGATGGAAAAGATATCAATCTGTCATCAACCAACTTATTTTAACACTAACAATGAACAACTTATAATGGAAATGAAGAGAACAATTCCATTTATAAAATCATCAAAAAGGATAAAATACCTGGAAATAAACTTAACCAACATTATGCAAGACTTATATATGGAATCCCACATGTTGTTGAAAGCAACTATGGAGACCTGTATAAATGGAAAGATATTCATGCTCATATGACAATGCTGTTAAGATAGCAATACTCCTTAAACACTGATAGGACATCTCCATGCAGTGCTTCTTTGTAGAAATTGACAAGCTGATTTTCAAATTCATGTGTAAATCAAGGGGCCAAGAATTGCCTAATCTATCTTAGAAAATGAAGAACAAAGCTGGAGGACTCATACTTTGTGATTTAAAACTTACTATAAATTGGAGGCACCTGGGTGGCTCAGATGGTTAAGCATCTGCCTTTGGCTAAGGTCATGATCAAGCCCTGAGATCAAGCCCTGAGTCAGGCTCCCTACTTGTCCCTTTCTCTGCCCCTTTCCCCTGCTTGTTCTCTCTCCCTGTCTCTCAAATAAAATATACAATCTTAAAAAAAATAACTTACTACAAAATCTGTAGTAATTAAATAGTATGGTACTGGCAACAAAATAAGAGAGTCCAGGAATGAACCCACTTAATTGATTTTTGACAAGAGTTCCAAGGCCATTTCATGGGGAAAGAATAGTCTCTTCAACAAATGGAGATGGGACAACTGAATATCTACATGAAAGATATAAATTTGGAACCTTACCTTACTCCATATAAAGTTTTCAACTTTAAATGGATCATAGATGTAATAATGAGATAAAACTACAAAACTCTTAGAAGGAAACATAGGGATAAATCTTCAACATTGGACCTGGCAATTTAGTTCTTTTCAGGAAGGGAGGGTCCAGAGCTTAGATAGCAACCATCTCCCCCATGCCTTTGGGGGCTGTGATCAATTCATCACGATGAGAAAGTGGATGCCAGTGACACATGGGTCTGTTGTTCCTCTGAGTTGGTGATATGGGAAGAAGCATGAGTAGGGGGTGGATGTGGATGGTAATACAAAGCTTCCTTAGGAGAGAGGCTGACCACTGGCTTGGTTGTCTCCGTCATGGCAGGACCATGTGATGTTTGAGAATGTGTTTGTGTACTTCTCCCAGAAGAGTGGGTGTTCCTTGATGAGGCTCAGAGACTCCCCTACCATGACATGATGCTGGAGAACTTTGTACTTATAGTCTTACCTGCCAAGGCCCTCACTCTCAACCCATCCTGGCCTGTGCTCTTCCCTTCCCAATTTACTCAGGTACCATTCTATCCTTCCCATGGCCAGACCATGGGCACGAGCACTGCTTCATTCTTAGATTTCCTATAGTGGGTGTTGTGTCGGGAATGGGCTGTTCACACTCTTCTCTTCCAAGCAGCCCCAACAACTGCTGCCTGGAAGCCTAGTAGAAAAGGATTCAGGATTCAGGACTCTTACAGTCTGTCCAATGATTCCTACCCAGCTTGGCCTCTCTCTAGTCAGGTGACTATATACAGATGCATGGCACCTCTCTACCCCAAGCTCTTCCTTCTCCCCTTACCTGATATTTCTGAGGCCTGCCTGTGCCAGGAGTTTGGACATTGACATGATCAATGCTTTTAGGAACCACCAGGCTATGCTTGCAAGATACTTCCTCAGTAGTTCTTTATGTGAAACTTACTTTTAGTTCCCATGTTCTGTGCATGTTAAGTTGCTCACCTTCCCTGTATTTCCTTAAGACTTGTGTCTTCCAGGTCCTATTTAGTTTCCTGACAGGTATAAGTAGTGGGGGAAGACCTCAGTGCCTGACTAGTCAGACAGGAGTGCAGCTGCAGCTAGGGGAGCTCACAATGGGCCAGGCCTTGTGGGGAACTGGGGAGGGCATGATGTTAGGGCTTAGTTCAAATGAACTGGCAAACTGCCCCATGTTTACCATTTATTTCATACCAAAGCCACTTGTCACACCAAATTTCTACCTTTGTTTCTCCATTTGTAGACTTGTCGTCTTTACTCTGAGCTTTGGTTCCTGCTGAGTCCCCTAGTTATCAGCCTCCACATCTCACCTATTTTTCTCTACTACTCTCTCTGCAGCACTTTCCGGCATTGACCTACACATGATATGACATGTACACATATCCCTAAATAGTCCTTGGAAATCAGCTACCGTCTATTCTCATTGTGTGCTATAGTTTATGTTCTGTAAAGTCACCCCACACACTTAGTTAGTGAATATGGAATCACTGCCCCAGGGGAATTAAGGGATTAAGTTCTTGTAAGCCTTTGCACAACATTTTCGTCAACAGATCATTATTTAATGTCCTTTTGTGTGTGCTTCTGTTTAAAGACTCCTTATTTAATATATATTGTTGATTTGTTAACATTGAACTCATGGCCAACAGCTCGGTAACTCATGCCTGAACAAAGCTTATCTTATACACCTGTTTTTTCCACAAGGCCCATCACAGCCTTCTTATGCGTAGAGACGGAACAACACTTCAGTACTGTGTCTAGGAGTCATTTTATTTTATTTTATTATTTTATTTTTTGGGGGGCCATTTTAAAGATAAAAATCACCAAGCAGAAGTTCAAACTTGCTAAAAAAAAACCATGGCAGTAAATTATATCACACACAGGACCCTTATTTACAGTACTGAGCTGAAAGAGGAAGGCAGAGTGTTGCCTTTTTCAGCCTCAGCTAAGAGCATGCTTATGGAAACCCCAATCCAAGATCCTGAGTCTAGGCCAGGGTTTATATGGAATGGTTCCTATATCTGGCCACCAGTAGAGTCAGGTATAGAAAGTTATCCCTGGCATAAGTGCCAGCATGTCCAAATGCTTGAAGATGAGGCTGAGCTGAGAGTGTTCAGAGAACCACAGGTCTCTTTGCCTTCTGGTAGATCAGGAGAATAAAATTCAGGCCTGGAGTGACAGCTTGAGATGTTGGTTAAATGTTTTCCTGAGTGTGTTGGGAGCAATGGGATAGGCACAATGAAGTTATGTGGCCCAGGCCTTAACAGCCTCTCTGGCTGCAGAATGGAGAACAGATTTTGGGAGTGAGGGAGGCTACAGGGAGACCAGGGCTGAGGCTACTACATTAGTCCAGTTATGTTGTGGTGGTGACTGGGCCAGTAGGAAGGCTGTGGAAGTGAGAGAAGTGGTTGGATTCTGGATATGGTTTTTAAGCATGGCTGGCTAGATTTTCCTAACATTGAGGATCAGAGAAGAAAAGGAGTTAGGGATTATCACTAAGGTTTTGGGAAAAAGAAAGGAAAGTTGGCAATAATTTTCAGTGGGAATATCAGTTTTGTTTTGGCCATGTCAAGAATCTGAGATATTTCAGAGAACACACTGCCTCCCTGCCTTAGAACTTGCATCATCCAGATACTCTGTTGGGCTGGGGTTAGGGGAGGGCTGGGGTGCTTCTTGAAGTGGACATGACTCTAGCTACCCAAACTGAGCTCAAGGGGACCCTAGCCGTACTGAGTGGCAAGTCAGAGGATGTGACATCAGGGCTGTGTTCAAGTCATACTACGAATCTGTTCTACTGTCACTATTGTTTTTCCTTCCCCCTTCTCAACACCTGCCCACTTGTCATTTCTACACTTCAACCCAGGGTGAAGCCTCAACTCTCTGGATTCCACGTCTCTCCCATTCTTCTCCCCTGCCCCCTCGTGGTGTTCTCCACCATCGCCCCATGCACACTGTGTTGTGAGATTATGTGGATATCCTCAGGCCATCTTGGAACATGAGCTACTCTAACACAAATCGATTTTCTTGGTCCAGGACACACTCACTGCACAGCACTTGTGTGCTACCAGACAAGACAAGTGCTAAACACCCTTTAGACTATGCCTCTCCTCTTTGTGGTAGCCCCTCCCATCCTTTTGTCCTTCATCTGGTCTTTCACTATGTCCTTCATTTCTCCCATGCTGTGACTTTAGAGGACCATTGCTGCACAGTGGCTTCTTCCTTGGCCTGACCCCAACTCCCTCCTCCTGACAATTCTGCAGACTCACATAAACACATCCATTGGTACATTAGACACACATTTGTGATGAGGTTACCTTCTCCCATGAAAGTCAACATGCACTTCACCTACATTTCTTTGCTTTTGGGTTATTGGCATTGAGGAGGCATTTTCTGAGCAGTGTTTCTGTAGAAGAGTGTTACAGATCCTTTCTCCAGAAATCCCATCCCTGTGAGAATTGTGTCTCAGTCTCAAAAGATAATTCACTCTTGGCTGAAAGACAAGGAACACATCCCAGGCAGAAATCATACACTTGGAGAACACATGGGGAACAAGTCTTCTGGGATAAACCTTCACCAGAACCAGTTCAGTAGAGAGAAACTATTGAGAAGGGATGGGGACAGGCCTTGTTTGTGAACTGCAAACTCCATGTCTTAAGGAAGTCCTTTGCCTGTGGCAAGATTGAGGGGTGCTTGCTGGTCAGTTCAGACCTTCTCTGGCCCAGGCCACCTACAAGAGGAAAGCCACATAGTGGCATTGAGTGTGGGGCAGCTACCACTACTTCCTTTTTATTCTTATTTATTGGTTGAAGTTGCTGAGTTACTTGTCCATTAGAACTGATCTCATTCTTGATTTGGCTTCTTGCACCTTTCTGATTTAGCATGCTGATCCTTCTCCCATCTTTCCTGTAAACTAAATATTGATGAGTTTAGGTGGCGCAGTGGTTTAGTGCCTGCCTTTGGCCCAGGGCGCAATCCTGGACACCTGGGATCGAATCCCACTTCGGGCTCCCAGTGCATGGAGCCTGCTTCTCCCTCTGCCTATGTCTCTGCCTCTCTCTCTCTCTCTCTCTCTCTCTCTCTCTGTGACTATCATAAATAAATAAAAATTAAAAAAATATTGATGAGATGGATAATTCGGGTCCACTCCTGGCAGACAGGTATGTATTGATAATACTTGGAGATACGTAGATATAACAGGTGTGTAATGGTGGCACACCTGGAAACACATGATATGACAGTATGTTTTGCTAGCATAGTGACAGTGCAGCACAACCTAGAGTCATACATGAATATTTGGGAGACCCTGTATGATAGGTTTGTAATAAACCGAAGTACAGCCTTGTGATCCTCCCAAATATGCCTTGGGATACTGTGCGATAGGGGATTGGGATGCTCACACTCTTCAACATGGCCTGAACCCATACATGGCACATCCAAAAGAGGAATGATGTGTGACAGATATGATACACATAAAGCTGACATATGCAAGACACATTGGGACCTCTGAGGATGGAGGAACTGACACACCACACAGCAAGTATGGTGACACAAATGCTCCATGGAGACTGTGAGATAGGAATGTGATAGGAGTGCCACAATGCCTGGTGTATAGGCCACATGCACACAACCACACAGTTCCCATGGGTCAAGTATGCTGAGGCAGGAAACTCCTGGCTTGAGAAAACAGCACTTCCACCAACCCTGAGGGTTTATTGATGCACTGATGGGGGTCAGAACAGGGAGCTAGGAGGTATATCTTACCACAACCTAGAGATTCACTCTAGAGACTCATATATGATGATTGAATGTGAGCACATGAAGATACATGGTGGAAAGAGACTGGTTTGAACCAGGTGGCAGAAGCCTTTACATTGCAATGCCCGTGAGAGAAGGCTTATAAGTAGTAATCCAATTAGGGCAGGAGGACAGGGGCTTTATGTGTTTTCCAGGAGGGGTCAACCCGTGTCCAGCCAATTTAGGAATGATTGATCAAAGGTGGTTCTGGAGGAGGTAGGGAATGTTCTTCCTTATAATAGGTTAGCAGCTATTATTTGGCATTGCCCTTTGTCCTCTGCACAGCCTCAGTCCCTCACTTTTCTGGATCCCTCCATGCCCAGTGTGCTAGTAATAAAGGGGCTTCTCAGAATCCTCTGACCAAACAGTCTGCAGGGAATGAACTGCAGGTATGAGCACAGGCTGTAGAGTCTGCAAAACTCAGTGTAGATTCCGGGTGTACTCCTTTTCTGGACTGTGACCTTATACAATTCTTCTCTCTGCAGTTGGCCTCAAGTCTAAACAGGGATATCAATAATTCCTCCCCTAGGTTGGGGAGATCAGAGAGGTCACGTGTGTGCTGTGCATCCCCTAGTGCCCAGTCAGGTTTCAAGCCTCATCAGATGCCTTTTCTATGAGGGGCATGATGATAACTCTGCTTCTTTGCCCATGTCCACAGATACATGTTTGAGGGTGGCTGAAATTAATATAAGAGCAACACATAATGGAAGTGCTTCACAGGGGATCCCTGGGTGGCTCAGTGGTTTGGTGCCTGCCTTCAGATCCTGGAATCCCAGGATCGAGTCCTGTTTTGGGCTCCCTGCATGGAGCCTGCTTCTCCCTCTGCCTGTGTCTCTGCCTCTCTCTCTCTCTCTCTCTCTGTCTCTCATGAATAAATAAATAAAATCTTAAAAAAAAGGAAGTGCTTCACAGCCTTGTTACTGGGCTTAACACACATAGACCATGGACCAGAAGATCTGGGTTCACATTCAGCCTCTCCTTATCAGACTAATGACACTGGGCAACTTGCTAAGATCACTAACTGTGATATGGAGAAGACAGCTGTGAAGAATGGATAAAAGTAATAAAACACAATGAATTGAATTAACTAATATGTTATAGGCTGTATTGGAAAATGTTGACAATCTATAAAAACAAATGAGTAATATAAGCAAAGAGATGGAAATGCTAAGAATCAAAATGAAGTGCTAAAAATGAAAAAAACATGAAGAATGCATTTGATAGGTTCATCAGTAGACCAGACATGGCTGAAGAAAGAATCCATGAGCTTGGAGATAAGTCAATAGAAACTTCCCAAATGGAAGTGCAAAGAAAATAAAGAATGAAAAACATGGTACAGAATATCCAAGAGCTGTGGACAATTACCAAAGATGGAATAGATGCATAATAGAAATACCAGAAGGAGAAGAAAGAGGGAAGAGGAGAAGAAATATTTAAAATAGAAATGGCTGAGAATTTTCCAAAATTAACCACTTACATCAAACCCCATATCCAGGAAGCTGAGAAAAAATAGAATAAATACCAAAAGCAGAATAAATACCAAAAAACTACACCTAGGTATATCATATTCAAACTTCAGAAATCCAAGAAAGAAAGAAAATCTTGAAAGAAGCCAGGGAATGGGTAAGAAAAACAACTTATCTGTAGAGAAACAAGAATAAGAACCACATCAGACTTCATTTCAGAAACCATTCAAATGAAAAGATAGTGAAGTGAAATATTTAATGTTGAAAGAAAAACATCCCACCAACTTAGAGTTTTGTATCTGGTAAAATTATTCTTCAAAAGTAAAAGGAAAGTAACGACTTTCTCAGATAAACAAAATTGGGGGGAACCTGATTTGCAAGAAACGTTAAAAAACATTCTCCCAAGAAAAAAGGAAAATGGTATGTAGGGGTCAGAAACTCCTATCTCCATAAAGAAAGAGTCAGAGAAAGAATAAATGAAAGCAATATAAAATCTTTTATTTTTCTTTACTTATTTATGATAGTCACAGAGAGAGAGAGAGAGAGGGGCAGAGACACAGGCAGAGGGAGAAGCAGGCCCCATGCACCGGGAGCCCGACGTGGGATTTGATCCCGGGTCTCCAGGATCGCGCCCTGGGCCAAAGGCAGGCGCTAAACCACTCCGCCACCCAGGGATCCCTTATTTTTCTTATTTTTAGGTGTTCTAATAAATTTGTTCAAAGTAATAATAACAATGTCTCGGGTGTTACAGCATAGGGACAGAATGGAATAAACATTAGCAGTGTCTTAAGGGCTGGGAAGGAGAAAGGAAAATACTCTGTTAATGGGTCACAGCACTACCCACGAAGCAGTACAGTGTCATTTGAAAGTAGGCTTAGATTGGTAGTAAATATAAATTGTGAACTCTGGAGCAGCCACCAAAAAAATATTTTTTAAAGAGCTATAACAGACGTGCAAAGAGAGGAGAAAAAAAAGGGAATCACACAAAATGCTTAATGAGGTATCCCTGGGTGGCGCAGCGGTTTAGCGCCTGCCTTTGGCCCAGGGCGTGATCCTGGAGACCTGGGATCGAATCCCACGTCGGGCTCCCGGTGCATGGAGCCTGCTTCTCCCTCTGCCTGTGTCTCTGCCTCTCTCTCTCTCTCTGTGTGACTATCATAAATAAATAAAAATTTTTAAAAAATGCTCAATGAAAACCAGAGAAGACAGAATAAGGGGGAATATAAAAAAAGAAACAAAGAGTAAGTATGACAATTGGGAAACAGTTATAAACATGATAGATATTAATTCAACTATCAATAAGCACTTTTTAAAAAAAATATTTTTTAAATTTATTCGTGAGAGACACAGAGAGGCAGACACATAGAGGAAGAAGAAGGCTCCCAGCTGTGAACCTGATGTGGGATTCCATCCCAGGACCTCAGGACCACGACCTGAGCCAGGTGCCCCCAGTAAGTACTTTATTTTTTTTTTATTTTTTTTATTTTTTACTGTTAACATCATCTTTATTTTACAAATAAAGAAACTGAGGCACAGACAAGTAAAGTAACACTCCCAGCATCATATAGTTAGTTGGTGACACAGTTGGATTTGAACCTGATAGCCAATTAGACACTAAAAGCTGGTTCCTACCATACATATTGTCAAAAATGTGGTATTTTATTCCTTTGGTTTCCCCTCTTTTTATACGATAAGCATGCTTTACTTTAACAATGAAATAAAATTAAGGTTATCCATATTTCTTGTTTGTCATATGGAAAAATAAAATAGTATTAAAAGATCAATATACGAAATTAAAGGTGATGTACAAAATATATCCTTAAATTACAACCTGTTTTATAAAATTCTGCCTTGCATAAATAAAATTCCATTGCCTATTTCTTGCTGAGCCAGTAAGTACTTTAAATGTGAATTATCGGAGGGAGAGAGGGGAGTGGTGCCTGGGTGGCTCAGTCAGTTAAGTGTCTGCCTTTGGCTCAGGTCATGATCCCAGAGTCCTGGAATTGAGCCCCACATCAGACTCTCTGCTCAGCACGGAGCCTGATTCTCCCTCTCCTGCTGCACCCCCTACTTGTGCTCTCTCTTTTTCTCTGTCAAATAAATAAATAAAATCTTAAAAAAAATAAATGTGAAATATCAAAATATATCAATTAGAGACAAACTCTTAGAGTGGGTTAAAAAGAACAAGACTCAACTCTATATTATCTACAAGAAATGCACTTTAGGGGGATCCCTGGGTGCCTCAGTGGTTTAGCGCCTGCCTTCGGCCCAGGTGTGATCCTGGAGTCCTGGGGTCGAGTCCCACATGGGGCTCCTTGTGTGGAGCCTGCTTCTCCCTCTGCCTGTGGCTCTGCCTCTCTCTCTCTCTCTCTCTCTCTGTCTATCATGAATAAATAAATAAAATCTTTAAAAAACTTTAAAAAAAAGAAACACACTTTAAATATAAAGACATTGAGAGGTCAGCAGTTAAGGATAAGGAAAGATATGCTATGCTAGCACTAAAAGAAAGAAAAGAATAGCAATATTAATATCAGACTTCAGAGTAAGAAATTTTTTAGAGATAAAGAGGGGGCATTACATAATGATAAAAGAGACAATTCTCCAAGCAAATACAATAATCTTTAATGTGGGTTGTTCTTAACAATAGAGCATCAAAATATGTGAGGTAAAGGATATTTAATGGTAAGAAAACAAACAACCCAGTTAAAAATTGGCAAAATATCTGAACAAATGCCTTGCCAAAGAAGATACACATAGGGCAAGTAGCACAGGAAAAGATACACATCGTATCTCATTAGGGAATTGCAAATTAGGACATTAATGAGTTATCCCCATAGCCCTATTAGAATGGCTGCAATTAAAAAAACAAACAAAGTTGACAATACAAAATTCTGGTCAGTCTGTGGAGCAATAAGAACTTTCATTTGTTGCTGCTAGGAATGCAAAATGTATCATCAGTTATGGAAGAACCCCCACCCCCTTGCCAAATTTCATATATTGAAGCCCTAATATGACTCTATTTCGGAGTAGGGTCTTTAAGGAACTAATTAAGGTTAAATGGAGTCGGAAGAGTGGGGCCCTAATCTGATAGGGCTGGTGTCCATATAAGAAGAGGAGGAGACACCCGAGAGCTCTTTCTCCTTCTCTGTGTGAGCAAAGAGGAAGGGCCAAGGGATAACACAGCAAGAGGGCAGCTGTCTGCAAGCCAGGAGGAAAGCTCTACCAGAAATCAAATTTGTCAGCGTCTTGCTTTTAGACTTACAGCCTCCAGAACTGTGAGAAAATAAATTTGGTTGTTTAAGGACTCAGTCTGTGGTATTTTGTCATGGCAGCCCGATCTGACGAATGCAGTCACTTTGCAAAAATAGCTTGGCAATTTCTGAAAAGTTAAACATAGTTTTACCATATGATCCTGAAAGCCTATGTGTTTATTGAGTTGAAAACCTATAGCTACACAGAAACTTGCATATAAATGTTTATTGCATAATTGCCCTAAACTGAAAGCAACCCAGATGTCATTTTACATATGAATGGACAAAAAAGCAAAACAAAACTGTGTGTGTGTATATATATATGTACACACACACACACACACACACACACAATGGAATTCATTGATAATGTGATGAAAGAAATAAGGTATCAAGGCACAAAAGACATGGAGGATTCTTTTTAAAATTTATTTATTATTATTATTTTTTAAGATTTTATTTATTCATGAGGGACACAGAGAGAGGCAGAGCCACAGGCAGAGGGAGAAGCAGGCTCCATACAGGGAGCCCAACGCAGGACTCAGTCCTGGGATCATGGGATCACGCCCTGGGCCTAAAGCAGGCTCTAAACTGCTGAGCCACCCAGGCATCCCTAATTTATTAACTTTTTTTTATTAGTTTCAGAGGTAGAATTTAGTGATTCATCAGTTGCATATAACACCCAGTGTTCATTACATCACATACCCTCCTTAATGCCCATCACCCAATTATCCTTTTGCCCAACCCCCTCTAGCAACCCTCAGTTTGTTTCCTAGAGTTCAGCATCTTTTATGGTTTACCTCCCTCTCAATTTTCATCCTATGTTATCTTTCCTCTCCTTCCTATATGTCTGTATGATTTGTTTCTTAAATTCCACATATGTGTGAAATCATAATGGTATTTGTCTTTCTCTGACTTATTTTGCTTAGTGTAATATTGTCTGGTTCCATCCACATCATTGCAAATGGCAAGATTTCATTCTTTTTGATGGATGAGTAATACATATATATGTATATATATAATAACTTTCATCTTTTTTTGAAGATTTTATTTATTTATTCCTGGGAGACACAGAGAGAGAGGCAGAGACACAGGCAGAGGGAGAAGCAGGCTCCATGCTGGGAGCCTGATGTGGGACTCGATCCCAGGACTCCAGGATCACACCGTGGGCCAAAGGAAGGCGCTAAACCACTGAGCCACCCAGGGATCCCCTACTTTCATCTTCTTTATCCATTCATCTGTCAGTGGACATCTGGGCTCTTTCCATATTTTGGCTATTGTGGACATTGCTGCTATAAACATTGGGGTGCATGTGCCCCTTTGAATCGGTATGTTTGTATCCTTTGGATAAATACCTAGTAATGCAATTGCTGGGGTAGCTCTATTTTTGACTTTTTGAGGAAACTCCATCCTGTTTTCTAGAGTAGTTGCACCAATTTGCATTCCCACCAACAGTGTAAGAGAGTCCCGCTTTCTCCACATCCTCACCAACATAAGTTGTTTCCTGTGTTGTTTTCTTAGCCATTCGGACTGGTGTGAGGTGGTATCTCATTGTGGTTTTAATTTGTATTTCCCTGATGCCAAGTGATGTTGAGCATTTTTTCATGTGTCTGTTGACCATTTGTATGTTGAAGAAATGTCTGTTCGTGCCTTCTGCCTGTTTCTTGAGTGTTTTTTTTTTGTTTGTTTTTTGGGTGTTGAGTTATGAAATCAGTACATCTACCTATAATTTCTGAAACCCCTCTGCAAGATCTATTTTTAAGAATAAAAATTTTTAAAGGAGACAAGTAGTATGAAGGTGTGCTCTCACGTGACTATATTAATGATTACCTCTGCAACTACTTGCTGGACTAGAGAATGGTTGTATTTTATACTTTTACAAATATCCCAAATGATGCTATAAAGGGCCATCCCTGACTTGCCTGACTTGCCCTTCCACAAAATGTTTATAAGAGTTTTGTGATGATGATGATAATGATAATAATAGCCATTATGTATGTCAGGAGCAGTAACTGTGCTAAACCCTGTGTAAAGCACTTTTTATATTACTTCCAGTGAGATGTATATTGCTATTTTTCCAGTTTTATTCACTGGGTTTGAATTAAAGTATCCTTTCTTCTCAAACTGGAGTCAGTATAGAATACCCTGGGGGGTTTGTGGGAGCCCAGATCACTGGACCTCACCCCTAGGGTTTCTGATTCACTAAATTTTGATGGGGCCAGAGAACTTGCATTTTTTCACAAATTCTCAGGTGATCCTAAAGTTCTACAGAATAAAGACTTAGATGATGATCATGATCATGATGATGACATGTCTCATACGGTTCTTGCCATGTAGTTATTAGCTTTTCACATACCTACACAACAGATAAGTTTATTAACTATAAAGTATGATGATTATTTACTCTTCACTAAGTGGAATTGGATCATCATAAAGGTCTTCATCCTTATTGTCTTCATGTTGAATGGATGAGGAAAGGAGGAGGAAGAGGAGGGGAAGGTCTTGCTGTTCCAGGGGTGGAGAGGTAGAAGAGGTGGAAAAGGTGGAAGGGGAGGCAGGAGAGGCAGGTATACTTGATGTAACTTTGTAGAAATACATCACAATTTTTGTCTTTTTTGCTTTTTCCTTTCTCTAAAAATGTTTCTGTACCTTACCAATCCTTCTTCTCATTTGCTTTATTTTCAGTGCTCATATCATAGAAGAGTCCTTGTCATAAAGGAAGTCAAAAGCAGTCTTGAATAATGCTTCTGCCCAATTATCTCATGTCAATTTGTTTTCTGGCACTGCTTCTTTTACATCTTTTTTCTTCATCCTCTGGCACTGGTTTGGAAGCCCTCATCTCCATCAAGTCATCTGTTCATTCCTCTGGCATGGCGCCTATTAGCTCTTGAATTTCTTCAAGATTCATATCTTGAAACCCTTCACCCCTCCACACCTTTTTTATTTTTTTGCCATATCTACAATCATTTTCATTATTTCCTTGATTGACTCTGTCATAAATCCCATAAGACCATGCACATCTGGACACAGTTTCTCCCTCCCACAGCAAGAATATATTGTTTTGGGATGAATGGCTTTCAAGGCCTTTTCTGTAACAACAATAGCATCTTCAATTGTGTAATCCTTCCAGATTTTCTTGATGTTCTGTCTATTGTGGTTCTCTTCCATAATGTTAACAATCTTTTTCATAAAGTACCATGTGTAGGGCAGCCCAGGTGGCTCAGCAGTTTAGTGTCACCTTCAGCCCAGGGCCTGACCTGGAGACCCAGGATTGAGTCCCATGTCAGGCTCCCTGCACGGAGCCTGCTTCTCCCTCTGCCTGTGTCTCTGCCTCTCTTTCTCTCTGTGTCTCTCATGAATAAATAAAATCTTAAAAAAAAAATAAAGTACCATGTGTAATGAGAGCCTTAAAGATCCTTATGAGCCCCTGATCTAGGGGCTGAATTAAAGACATTAAGTTTGGGGCCAAGCAGACCACTCTGATGCCTTCGGTGTTGAACTCATGGGATTCTAGGTGTCCAGGGACATTGTCCAATATCTAAAGAACTTTAAAAGGCAGCCCCTTACTGGCAAGGTACTTCCCGACTTCAGAGACAGAGCACCAATGGAACAAATCCAGAAAAAGAGTTCTAGTGGCTCAGGCCTTCCTTCTCATTATACAACCAAAAGACTGACAGTTGGTGTTTATCTTTTTCCCTTCCAGGCTTGAGGTAAGCAGCTTTATAGATAACAGCAGTCCTGATCATAAACTGGACTGCATTTGCACAGAACAGTTGAGTTAGCCTATCCCTTCCTGTCTTAAATCCTGATGCTTGCTTCTCTCCTTTGTGGCATTTCTTTTTTTCCAGAATAGGGCACTTTGATCTCTGTTAAAAACTGGTTCAAGCAGATACCTTTCCCCCTCAGTGATTTTCTTAATGGTAGGTGTGAATTCAGCTGCTGCCTTTTGGTTGGCTGTTTCTCCTGTTATCTTGACATTTTTTAAAAAAGATTTTTATTTATTTGAGAGAGAGCAAGAGGCAGCGGGAAGGGTAGAGGGAGAGTGAGAGTGGGAAGCAGACTTTTCATCTGAGCAGCGAGCCAGATGCAGAGCTTGATTCCAGGACCCCAGGATCATGACCTGAGCTGAAGACAGATGCTTAACTGACTGAGCCACCCAGGTGCCCCTATCTTGACATTTTTAAAGCCAAACTTTTCTCAAATTATCAAACTACTCTTTGCTGGCCTTTTGATGTAGATCCTTCACCATCCTTTTGCTTTAAGTTGTTATATAATGACTTTGCTTTTTCTTGAATCATATTAGAGTCTGCTTGTATTCCTTATAGCAATCCTGCACTCACTTATAAGCTGCATTTTCAATTTGATATTAAAAAGTGCAAGGTTTTCACACCTGCTGGTGTAGCTGTGGTGATGACTTCATGAATTTCCTTTTCTTTTTTTACAGTGGCCCTTAAACTGGATTCAATTATCTTGAAATGGCAGGCAACCACAGCGACAGACCCCAATCTACCATACATATCAAGCAATTCAACTTTTTCTTGTAATGTCATGATGATGTAGTTTTGAAATGTACGTGAGGTTGGAGGGTTCTGGAGCCGATGGCCAAGAAAGAATTCTTGAGATGTCTGGTGCAAAATTGGACAGGACCTATGGGTAGAAAGAGCTGCTGCACCATGGTTGTGAGGGGTGACTGATTCTGTATTTGGGAGTTAGGGGAGGTAAGGAAAAGGGAGGTTTTCAAAAGAACTTTTATATGCTAAAGAGGACCTTACAAGATCCCAGAGGCCTTATAAGGTCAAGTTAAGGTTGTTTCTCACTCTAATAAAGCATTAACATTAAGACAGTTGGGAGCTTCTGGAAAGAACAGGATACTCTGTCTGCCTCAAGTATTTGTCAACGGGCTGCACGTTACAAGGACATTTTATCTACACTTCCTTCTGGAAGTTAGGTTATTGATAAGAATGCTTTTTTTCTTGTAAATCACTAATATATATGTAAGACTGAGATTCATGTCTTGCAGGACTGTAATCTCTATAAATAACCATTTGTTTTTTCTTCTCTTAGCTTTAGGGCAGCCAAGAATGCCTGAGGAATGTCACATATATCCTGCCTGAGAGTGGTGGTGGTAGTGGTGGGGTTTTGTCGGGGTTTCAGCTTGTGCTTTGTCCTCAGCTTGCCTTCTGCTCTCTTATCAATGACTTTTCTCTGCTTCTTGGGAGCACTTCCAGCATTAGTAGTGGCACTTTCTGTGGGTTTTATGGTGTTTTTCAAGTTTTACAGTATGGCACAAAATATGAAAAGTGATCAAGAACCCTGATCACTTTTTATTGTGATACATAATTTACTGGAGACATGAACTCTCCCATGGAAACGATTAGCATCACACAGTGTTTTGAGTGGATATTCGCTATACTTGAGCTTACTGCAGTAACAACAGGAGGTGGATAGGAAATTATTATAGTTCAGTATGGACTACAGTAAATTTTATGCAGTTATGATTTAATATTCCATCTTTACATTTGTTTGTATTTCTCTTGACTGCAAATGGCACGATGATGTATGGTCTGTGTTTGTATGGGTAAGTTTTGATAAATTTTAACATTTTATGATAGATTTGTATATATTTTATGGTAGTATGTGATAGAATAAACTGGGATCTGATGTAGTTTTGGGATATTGGTGACGTCCAGGGCCAGCAGCTAAGAAAGAATTCTTGTGGCGTCTCTGGTGCAAAAAAAAAAAAAAAAAGGTGATTTTATTAAAGCACAAGGAACAGGACCCGTGGGCAGAAAGAGCTGCCCTGGGGTTGTAAGGAATGGCTGATTATATACTTGGGAGTTGGGAGGGGGGTAAGGAAAAAGAGAGGTATCCAAAAGGACTTTCATATCCTAAAGAAGACCCTCAGGTACTGCAGGCCTTGCTATTATTAAACTAAGGTTATTTTTCCCTATAGCAAAGCATTAACTTTAGGACAATTGAGAGTTTCCTGGGGGAACATCACACATATCCTACCCAGGAGTGGGGTGGTGGGAGGCCAGTGGGGGGTGGCCGTGGTTGGGGGGGGGTGGGGGGGGTGGGGGGTGTCAGCTTGTGCTTTGTCTTCAGCTTGCCTTCTACTCTGTCATCAATATCTATGTATATTTTATGCACTCAATATATATATAACTTTTTTTTCTTTTTTAAAAAAATACTCCTAGGCTACATGGTTCATCTACAATTTCACTCAGTAGGAGTGAAGTGGGGTCTTTCTTTGTAACAGATTCCCAGGGTTGGAAACAGCTAATTAGAGGAATACTTAAACTTACTATTCAAGAATTATCTTCAGTTTTCATTGTAAATACTGGTTCAGAAAGGAGAAGTGATCCCACTGCTGGGCACAGGGAGGAAGGTCAAGTCGTCACCTATTTCAGGTGAAGCACTGCTGAAGAACCACTGGATTTTTTTTTTTTTTAAGATTTTATTTATTCATGAGAGACAGAGAGAGAGAGAGA
Organism: Canis lupus baileyi; assembly: GCF_048164855.1. Lineage (NCBI taxonomy): Eukaryota > Metazoa > Chordata > Mammalia > Carnivora > Canidae > Canis > Canis lupus. The sequence continues at coordinate 118,146,479 of NC_132838.1, read as the reverse complement.
GAGAGGCAGAGACACAGGGAGAGGGAGAAGCAGGCTCCCTGCAGGGAGCGCGAAGTGGGACTCGATCCCGGGTGTCCAGGATCACGCCCTGGGCCAAAGCTGAGCCACCCAGGGATCCCCTAGCCACAGAAATCTGTGTGCTCGTTCTCCAACCATATGCCTGGCAGCCCCGGTGGCTCAGCGGTTTAGCGCCGCCTGCAGCCCAGGGCGTGACCCTGGAGTCCGTGGATTGAGTCGCACGTGGAGCTCCCTGCATGGAGCCTGCTTCTCCCTCTGCCTGTGTCTCTGCCTCTCTCTCTCTCTCTCATGAATAAATAAATCAAATCTTTAACAGCAACAACAACAAAAAGCCATACATCTGTGTTTGGAACTTCACCACCAGGTATCTCCTGAGACCAGAAAGCGCGCTACCGAGATGCCCGAGATGCGGTCCGGAACTACATCACCCAGAAGGCAGTGCCTGTGACGTCGACGGCGGGCGCTCAGCCAATGAGAGCGAGCGGAGAGGGGCGTTCCTGCCGCGCCGTGGGCGGGACTTCTGGCGTCTTCCCCCTGGACGCGGGTCGGTTGCCGCGGGTCCGCGTCGGGGCGCCGAGGCGAGGCCGCTGCCCGGAGGGGTCGTCCTGACCGAGCAAAGGACACGGAGGGGCCCAGGCCCCGCCTCCGCGCTGCTGTGTGCGCCGCGACGCCGCCTGTGCCGGGGAGCCTCGGCGCTCGCGGGGGAGTCCGCACAGCGGACACCGAGGGCCCCGGCTCCGGCTGCGGGCTGGGCGGAGGGGTCGGCCGGGCGCCGCTCCCCGCAGTCCCGCTCGGCCCGTGGGCCTCATGGCGGCGCCGGTGAGTGGAGGGTCGCGCGGGCCCACGCGCGCTGGGGTCGCCGCCCTCTCGGTCTTCGCCGCCCCTCGTTCGTGCCCTTGGACCTGGAGGCCCTGGAGGCACGCGGCGGGGCGCGCGGGTTCTGCGTCCGGGCCCGGGGCTCTAAGGGGAGGCCCCCTTCCGCCTCCGACCTCGGCTTGCCCCTTCCCTGCCCTGGGTCTCCGTTCCCTCGGGTCTAAAATCGGAATACCGGGTGCTGACGACTATTGAGCCTCCGGTGAGCGAACCGGAGAGGCTCCGTGTGTGTGACCCGGAGCGCATCACTCCGGACGGACTCGCCTGGTTCCTCTGCTCCGGGGCTCACCCCAGGGACAGCGCGGCCTTCGGGCCTCTACCCGGCCGGAGAGGAGAAGGGAGCCGCGGGGTTTGTTTTTATTTTTTTTGTGGTTTTCTTGTTTTTTTTTTTTTTTTAATTGCTGCTTCTCTGGTGGGAATAGAAGGTCCCTGGGCAGACGGGGGAGGCAGGACAGTCGCCAGGTTGAACTCTGCAGATGCCGCCTGCGTTTTACAAGTGAAGCTGGTTTGCAGCTTGCAGCTGTGAATCCGTTTTCCTGTTAAACACATTTTCTTATTCAGGCTCCCCCACTTTCCAAAGGTTTGGATTTTGCCACCGGCCTCTGGGAGAGACAACATTAGTAAGGCAAAAACAAGAATCCTCTTGGGATTCCTTTTGGTTGGCAGAAACAGGTGATGATGTAAGTTCTTCCTAAAAGTAAAATGGAAGTTAGGGGAACTTTGAGAAAGTGGGGGATACTTTTTTTTTTTTTCTCTTAAAGATTTTATTGATTCATTTGAGAGAGAGAGAACACAAGCAGGGGGAGTGGAAGAGGGAGAAGCAGGCTCCCCCACCCTGGCCAGGGAACCATATGTGGGGCTCCATCCCAGGACCCTGGGATCATGACCTGAGCTGAAGGCAGATGCTTAACCGACTGAGCCCCCCAGGTGCCCCAACACTTTTCACTTGACTGCCGTTTTGGCTTAGGAAAGTTTTCATAGGAACACTGTGCTTTCAGATGCTGTGGAAGACTATCAAGAAGTGTACTTGAAGAGTGACTCCCATTACGATTTTCGTTAATGATGGTGTACAAGGGGCAGCCCGGGTGGCTCAGTGGTTTAGCACCGCCTTCAGCCCAGGGCGTGATCCTGGGCACCCGGAATCTAGTCCCACGTTGGGCTCCCTGCATGGAGCCTGCTTCTCCCTCTGCCTGTGTCTCTGCCTCTCCGTTTCTCATGAGTACATAAATAAATCTTTAAAAAAAATGATAGTGTACAGGAATGCTGTGTTTCTTGGGTTGTAAACACACAGTAGGCCTTAAGTTACTCTCCAGCATGACACCGTGTTTACTCTTATCCTAGCCCTGACCACCTTCGGGACCTACCTTAGTTACTAATCTTTCTTCACCTGGCCTGCCTCATTTCAGTGTCCTCTCAGTGAGGCCTTCCCTAGTTGCTCCAGCTAAAGCCCCCTTGTGTTTGCAGTCAATTCATTCTCTTTTGTTGTTTTCAGAGCCCTTCGCTCCATATGACTTAATCTTGCTCATTTCTTTAATTTCTTGTTGGAGATCTTTCCATATCCCCAGAGTGTGAGCTCCTGTTCTCTGCTCCATCTCCAGGCACTGTTCTTCAGAACGGTGCTGGGCCTATACCTGTGCCCAATATGTGATTGGTGAATGAAAGATATTTACCTCTGTGACTCTGTCATACTTAGATTAAATCTGACACACACACCCCCTGCCTGCCCACGATGGCTGGACCTGAGGGACCTGGGTTCAAATCCTGCCCCTTCTCATTAGATGTACACCTCTGGCTCACTTGGTTTTGAGCCTCAGTTTGCTGCTTGTGAGCCTAGAGGTGATGGCGCTTCCCTCATGGGCTGGGCTGTGAACAGTGAAGGAAATTTGTGAACATGCATTGAGCACTGAGTGTGCTGGGCGCATGGAGGGGCTTTAAGAATATTGTAATTCAAAAAAAAAAAAAAAGAATATTGTAATTCCCGGGCAGCCTGGGTAGCTCAGCGGTTTAGTGCTGCCTTCAGCCCAGGGCGTGATCCTGTAGACCCGGGATCAAGTCCCACATCGGGCTCCCTGCATGGAGCCTGCTTCTCCCTTTGCCTCTCTCTCTCTCTCTCTCTCTCTGTCTCTCATAAATAAAATCCTTAAAAAATATATTGTAATTCCTACACCCGCCTAGTGAAGCGTTCAACTGTTATTGTATTGATGTGGAAGTTGAGACGGAGAAGTTAATGTGTGTTTCAGGAGCATGATTCTTGAGGCTGGATTTAAACTCCACGAGTCTAGCTTCAGACCTACAGACTTTAAGTTGCTTTAACACAGCATCTGAAACCCCAGATGCAGGCAAGCAGTGCATATAGGTCACAATGTCTGGATCTGTTATTTGAATTATTTTTCTCTACTCTTAAGACTAACATCCCAGAGCGCTTACTATCTGCTCCTACCACCTATGTAAGATTATCATGGTTTCGTATCTTTCTCCATTGGCTTCCTAAACAGGAGGCTTTTCTCTCCCACATCCTTTATTCTGTCAGAGGCACCATCTTTTTCCCTCCTGAGCCCAGCACAGAGCTAGGTTCTCAGGAGATACTCAGGGGTTCAGGCCTCAAGTCTTTCTGGACTTCCCTTGGGGGCCAAGCAATAGGCCCTCATCTCATCTAGTAGATGCACAGCCACTCATCACCTCTGTTTGATGTTCCAGGCATTGGTATCATTTAAAGATGTGGCTGTGACCTTCACTGGGGAGGAATGGAGACATCTGGACCTGGCCCAGAGGACCTTATACCGGGAGGTGATGCTGGAGACTTGTGGGCTCCTGGTCTCACTGGGTAAGGACTCCACACTCTCCTGATTGGTACCCCCAGGCTTTCATTCCACCTTCTTTCTATATAAGCATGGCCGATTGAGAAGGCGTCTGGGACCTACCTTCCTGTCTCTCTACAGCCTCAGCATATTCTGGACTAAGCTTTTCATTGATATCCCTGTGTCTGCAACAGGGATTGTTGTATAAGAAATACATTCTTAATAAAAGCTGGCCTCAATCTGACGTCCTTATTCCAGATTCCTATAATAGGTAAGGTGATTGGTTCAGCTTGATTGGATCAAATGTCCTCATAGCCCAGTTGGCAGGACCTGTGAATTCTCCAAAAAGTGGGTGACAGACAGACAGATATTTGACATCAGTGCTCCTGGTGTCTAAGCAGCAGTTTTGGCTAAATGGCTTCTTTGGCCCCTGATGCCTGCACAATTGTCCCTTATTTCCCAAGGCCTATGCTTTCCTTCTCTGCTGCTAAGGGATATAATTTTAGAGGGTGTACAGACACATCATCAAATGGCGTTGATGGGCACCTAAGAATGCACTTCCTTATCCCCTCCTTTCTTGCCTTCCGATTGTTGCTGCAAGAGTCTGGGCTTGATGTTGGGTCTGTTAGCTAATTTCCCCTTCAGAAAACACAGCCTTGTGGAGGCAGCATGAACTTCCTGGGACTAATACAGTTCTTTTGATTTTATTGTATTTTTGTAGTAACCTTTCACCTAGCCCAAGTGACCTAATATCTGTGAAGTGTTTAGAATACAACTGGGAACATAAGCAAATGTGACACATGTGCTTATTATATGTACTAAATCAGTAAATCTCATATATTCAATATTCATATATTCCCACTGAAATTTTAAATGGCCAGTTTACCCAGAAATCGGTCTGAATATTAATTGAATGGAGGCCCACGGTCCCTCTTTTCCCAGACATCCAAATAGTTACCATGACAGGGCTCTCCCAGGTTTGTGTCCACCTGGTCTCTCCAGTACAGTAAGTGGTGTTAGTTTGTGACCGTTGTGATAGGTTGTTGAAAGGAGATGCACAGGAAATAGCATTCCAGGTGGAGGAGAAGCCAAGTCCCATAACAGAGATGAAGGAAGGTCTGATTGGACTTTGACACTGCCCCAGCACTGAGCTCAGTGCCAGGTTTCTAGCAAACATCGGTGGACATTTGCTACATGACAACTGGATGCATTCTGGCCTGCAATACAGGATTTTCCAGTTGGAGTTTCTGTGGGTCCCGGTGCCTTAGTCGCTGGATTCTCCTCGGAGTCTTCCTGTCCTCAAACCTTTTCATTTTGCAAAATGCTTTTGGGTGCAGGTGCCAGAAAACCTCCTACTGATTTCACACCTGAAAAATATAATGACTTCACCTGGTGAGAAGCCCTGAGATGATGCTGGCTCCTGGCCTGGTAGATGCCAACCTGGTTGTGTTTGTTTGCTTTCTCCCCTTGGTCTAGGTCATCAGGCCATTGTCCTCTAAGTAGCCATAGGATGCTACAGCAGCAAGTAGGGCAGCAGGTCCCCACCTTCAGCTCTGTCTTCCCAACTTGGGTTAAAGGCTTTCTCTTCAGAATGGGTAGCAGGTTTAGGTCATGGCCAACCTCAGACAACTGAGTACCAGTAAATCGACCCAGCAGTCGACTTTGTCCAATGTGTTTAGCCATCCTTGGGCACCAGAATCACCTGGGGAGCTTTTACAAACTTGCTGTGTTTTGTCCTTATGCCCAGAGATTTGACTTAATTCGTTCTGTGTTCAGAACCAGACATCTTTAGGTAGTCCTGATCCACGGAGAGGTTGAATCCATCTGGCTTAATTAGGGAACAGCCTTCTGGAAGGTGTGAAGTTTCCTTTCTGGAGTTTCATGGTGGCATGTGAAAGGTGTGTACTCCTGTATACTTGAGACTTTACCTTTTATCCTTACCTGTGTACCCATGCCCCATTTGTTTCTCCATGCACAGGGCATCCTGTTCCCAAACCAGAGCTGATCTACCTACTGGAGCATGGGCAAGAACTGTGGTCAGTGAACAGAGGCCTCTCCAAAAGCACCCATACAGGTGGGTGGCTCAGAGTCTGGCAGATGGGTGTCATGGCAGAGGGTTTCATGGCAACTGACAGACTACCCAGGGGAACACTGTCTGAAATTCCATTGGCAACTTCATTTATGGCCTTCCTGTGGTCTTGGTTCATGATGTAGTACTCCAGCTTTGTTTGCCCTGTTTTTCTATCCCATCAAACTCTTGCCTTTATTAGGGTTAGGATTCAATATACTGAGTAAGATCAGGCTCTAAGTGCTTGGCCACTCACCAGCCTCATGACCCTGGGGAAGTTGCATGATCTCGCTGTACCTTTGATATACAAGTCAAGCTAAGTTAATTCTCTGCTGTAAAAGATAAACTCCAAAATCTGGGTGGGTCAACAGATAAAGAGTTTTTTTTTTTTTTTCATTCACAACATGGTTAATGTGGATCTGCAGGGGAACTCCATACCACATAGTTATTCTAGGGGTCCAGGTGCATTCTGTTGACAGTATGATGCCCTGGCATCATCCACCTGGCTAAGAGGAATAGGCGGGAAGGGGAATACAGATGGCCCCCAACTTAGAGTGGTTCAAATTAGGATTTTTCCAGTTTGCAATGGTGTGAAAGCTGTGTATATTCAGTAGAAACTGGACTTCGAATTTTGAATTTGTATCTTTTCCTAGGCTAGCGATACTCTCTTCCGGTACTGGGCAGCAACAGCGAGTTGCAGCTCCCAGTCAGCCATGCAATCGTGTGGGTAAACAACCAGTACACTTATAGCCATTCTGTTCTTCACATTCAGTACAATAGTCCATAAATGCATGAGACATTCAGCACTTTAATATAACATAATCTTTGTATTTGATCATTTTGCCCAACTATAGGCTAATGTAAGTGTACTGAGCACATTTAAGGTAGTCCAAGCTAAGCTATGATGTGCGGTGGGTTAGTTGTATTAAATGCATTTAGATGGGTTTATTGGGCTATAACCCCATCATGAGTTGAGGAAGATCCATAATCATATCCACTTGCACACGTACATCACTTCCATTCACATTCCATTGACAAGACCTGGGCATTAGGCTACTTGTTACATCAAACTGGGAAATGTGGCTTAGCTTTGTGCTCAAGGAGAAGGAGCCAGGGATATGAACAAGTCCTCGGTCTGCTAAACTAGCCTACATTAGAAAAAGTAATGATAGTTTCTGCATTGTCGGATTATTTGGGAATGTAATTAGATAACAGGAAACTGCTTATAGCACACTGCCTGACCCAGAGTAAATGACAAAATAACAAAAGTTATGTTTGTAATATTCATGCATTGTTAGTCATAATGAATCATGATATCTCAAACTTCCTTTCCCAATTCAGAAAAGACAGTCCTTTCTGTTTCTGCAGATTACTATCTCTAACTTTGCATCCCACCCTCTTCCACTTTCATCCAATCATTTATTTATCTACACATCCATGTCTGTCTCACACCTTCTCCCCCCTCTGCAGTTCTATATCTTCACTTGATTTGGCCCACTCCTCCCATCTTCCCATTTTCAATTACTAGTCTTACCATTCAGCAAGTCAAGAAAGCCAGGAACAAAAGGACGATCCCACAACACCTCCATCTTTTTCATACCCTCTCTCCAGCCATTCCTGACTCTTATCGTGTTCTATCTGATGTATGTCCTGACTCTGTCACCTTCACCAGGTCTGTCAGTTCCACATTACACCCTAGTCCAAGCTGTACTCGTCTCTTGCCTGCAATGTTGCTAACAGATTTCTGACTGCTGTCCCCATATCTGGTCTGTGTCTCTGGTCCATTCTTTGTCTTTGATCCTCTTCCCCATCCACTCACCCTTCTTCCAGATATCCCCAGACCTAGCTACCAATAATTTAGCCCGTGACCTACTTCACGTTGAGAAGAGTCTCACACGTGGCTTTCTTGCCTTTTAACCCTTACAGACTCATCCTGTAGCTTCCTTCTCATCCCTGTGGAAGGGTTCTCATGGCAAATTCCACCAGGAGAGTCTAGGTCACACTTTGTCTGCCTTAATTATCTGTCCATCTAATATTACCACAAACATAGCTTAAAATATCACTCATTTACTGTTTCTCACCTGTGGGTCAGAGGTCTAGGCTCAATTTGGTGGGATCCACTACAAGCCACCGTCAGAGACACCTTGCGACATGTCCGCTTCCTTCTTCAGATCAAGTGATGGTGGGAGAGACTCCAGCGAGAGGGATGCAACCAACACACAACCTCATCTGTTACATTCCACTGCTTTGCCATATCCTATTCTTTAGAAGCATATCAAGAGCCTGCAGCATTCTGCCAGAGGGCATCATAACAGGGTGTAAGCACCATGAGGTAGGAATTACAAGAAGCTGTACATGACTCTGTTGCACCTGGGACCTTGGGTCTTCACTTATTTCCTACCTCTTCTGTATCTTCACTTTCTCTCTACTCAATATAGAAAAACATAGAAGTTTCTGACGCTTGGGGGAAGCATGAAACAAAAAAAAACAGTCTTGGCTCTCCAACACATAATTGTTGACGACTATTTGATCTGAACAACCAAGCTTCTGGGAGCAGTTTTCTCGTTCTCGGAAGAGTCAGCTCTGCAGGACTTCTGCGCTTCCCCTTCTATTTTACTATTTTCTTTTAATTGCTGTACTAAGGTATAACTTATACATAGTGAATATACAAATCTTAAAGGTTCATCTTTATGAAATATTACATAAATAAACCCAAGTATCCACCACACAGGTCAAGAAATACTTCCAGCACTTCACAGGTTTCTTTTGCTCCTTGTTAATATTCCCTTTTATAAAAGTAGCTGGCATTCAACTCAATCACTGTAGATTAATTTTAAAGACTTATACATGGAGCCTCATGATACATAATACTGTTACAGCTGTCTTTTGATAATCATTATGGCTCTGAGGCTCCCTCCTGTGGTTGCAAAATGAGTTATTTCTTAATCATGCAATGTCTCAGTGAATGAATAGATTATGTGTATCCATTTTCCTGGTATATGGGAATTTTTCAGAATATTGTGAAGAATGCAGCTATGAGTATTTTTTTAATTGGAGTTCAATTTGCCAACATATAGCATAACACCCAGTGCTCATCCCACCAAGTGCCCCCCTTCGTGCCCATCACCCAGTCACCCCAACCCCCCACCCACCTCTTCTACTACCCCTTGTTCATTTTCCAGAGTTGAATATTCTTGATTATATTTTTTGTTGAATGTAAGCACATTTCTCTTGGGAATATGCAAATACGTGGACTGGCTGGATCATGGTGTCGGTACATGATTAACTTCAGTAGAAACCACGAAAGAGGTTTTTGTATTGTTTTAAGATTTTATTTATTCATGTAAGACACAGAAAGAAAGGCGGAGACATAGGCAGAGGGAGAAGCAGGTTCCCTGTAGGAAGCCTGATGCAGGACTTGATCCCAGGTCCTCAGGATCATGACCTGAGCCCAAGGGCATATCTTGGTTATTGTAAATAATGCTGCAATAAACACAGAGGTGCCTGTAACCTATGTATGTGATTTTATAATGGCATTATAACTGACATTCTGAAAACGGACTTTAAAAATTACTTCAGGGTGGCGCAGCGGTTTGGCGCCTGCCTTTGGCCCAGGGCGCGATCCTGGAGACCCGGGATCGAATCCCACGTCGGGCTCCCGGTGCATGGAGCCTGCTTCTCCCTCTGCCTGTGTCTCTGCCTCTCTCTCTCTATCTGTGTGTGACTATCATAAATAAATAAAAATTTAAAAAATAAAAAAAAATAAAAAAAATAAAAATTACTTCATTGTACTCGTGTACACATGCTTTTTTTTGAACTTTACAAAAAGTATATTATAGTTTATATTGTCTTATGTTTGTATTTTTCATTCAACAGTATATTAAGATCGACTGTGCATGTAGTATACTTCATTCATTTTTTTTCTTCTAGTCATTTTCATGATTATAACACAGTGTGCTCATGTATTTTCATGTTTCCAGTTTTTAATACCCACAGAGTGCTGTTGTGAAAATTCATGTACAGATGTCCTCATGCAAATGTGTAGGAATTTCTCTTAATAGGGTTCCTAGGGCTAGAATTTTTTTATTATTATAAGTGAGCAAAAGGAGAACTTCACTAGGTACTGCCCTGCTGTTTTCTCAAATGGTATCTTACCTGTTTATACTTCACCTGCATTATACTAACAATTCTGTGGATCTGTGTCTTTTCCAATACTTGATATTGTCATGTTCTTAAGTTTTTTTCAGTTGGGTGAATATAATTTGATATCTCACTGTGGTCTTTTTGCCTTCCCCATATACCCAAGAAAGCTGAGCACCTCTTCCTTTGTTGATTGGCTGATGTATATCTTCTGTGAAATGTTAGCTCATACACATATGCTTAGTTTTCATTTTGGATGTGGAACGTTGAAGTTCCCAATTGTAATTGTGGTTTTGTCTGTTTTTCCTTTGAACTCAGTTTTGGCTCTGATATTTGTTGCATATAGATTTAGGTTTGTTAGGTTTTCCTGGTGGATTGCTCTTTTTATCATTCTATAATGTCACTCTTTTTCTCACTCTTTACTTTGCTCTGTAGTCTATAGTATCTGATATTAACTTACCCTTATTTGCCTTTTTAAAAGTTATAGTTTAGTCAAATTGACTAGTCTTTTCTTTTATAGATAATGCTTTTGTATCTTGTTTATGAAATCTTTCACTTTCAAAAAGATAGTCATTTTTATGATTTACTAAATGTTAATGTTGAGCTTTTGACAGCTAGGTCTTTTCTTTTTTTAATTTTTATTTATTTATGATAGTCACAGAGAGAGAGAGAGAGAGAGAGAGAGAGGCAGAGATATAGGCAGAGGGAGAAGCAGGCTCCATGCACCGGGAGCCCGACGTGGGATTCGATCCCGGGTCTCCAGGATCGTGCCGTGGGCCAAAGGCAGGCGCTAAACCGCTGCGCCACCCAGGGATCCCAGCTAGGTCTTAATCAGTCTGGAGTTCATTTTTGTGTGGGGTGAGGTTAGGAATGCAATTTCATTTTCCCCCATATGGGAAATCACTTCTCTGGATCCATTTATTGAATAGCCCCTCCTTTTCTCATTGGGCCTCTCTGCTACTTCTGTCATATTCCAAAATTCATACATTTCTGAGCTTTTTTTTTTAAGATTTTATTTATTCATGAGAGACACACAGAGAGAGAGGCAGAGACATAGGCAGAGGGAGAAGCAGGCTCCTTGTGGGACCCCGGGATCACGACCTGAGCCAAAGGCGGACACTCAACCACTGAGCCAACCCAGGCACCCCCATTTCTGAGCTCCTAATTCTGTTTTTCCCTTTGACAGTTTGATAGTTTATCTCAAATCTATTTCTACATTGTACTGCCTTGATGTGTATAATCATCATAATCCGAATTCCTCAAAAGGCAAGATTCTCTTCTTTATTCTTCTGAGAAGGTAGCCTGGTCTGTTTGTTCTTTTATATAAATTCCACAATCACATTGTCCGTATTCTTGAAAAACTCTGTTTGGATTTTATTTGCATAGATGAATTTAAGAACAACTGTATATTACCAACCTTCCTTTTCATATAGATCTTCATTAATATGGTAAGTTTATAATTCTCTTCATCTAGATGATATCCATTTGGTGTCTGTTCACCTCAGTCTTTACTTAGGTGGGGTCTTCACTCAGACGAACTAGACTCAGTACGTCCACCCAGTAGTTTCTCACTCCTCTTCACTTTGCCTGGCATCCAGCATTCTCTCAAGACACCGCACGATGTACTTGCTGTCATCTGCAGTTTCTTTCTTTTAATTCCTCTATCAGGGAATTCCTACTCTCCTTTAGAGAGAAGCTCCCATAGCACCTTTTCCAGGTAGCCGGCACTGACCTCTTTCTGTCTCCCATGTGGCCAAGTTAGGTGCACCTTCCCCGTGCTGTCATACCATGAGATGTTAGAGCACAGTCTTTACACACTGTGTAGTCATTACTCTGCCCACCCTCCTCCATTCTGGAGAGTGAGGACTCATCCCCATTGCAGATTCTCTGTGCCCTGCCCCAGCTTTTCTTCCTGGGTTACCTTTGAAAGATGTCAAGAGTCCAAGGATTAGTGAAGAAAGAAATTGTAAATGTGGGCTAAGATGTATATAAATGCCATAAGCATTAGAGGGATAATTTTCATCTTCATTCTACCACTCAAATAGTAATTGTTCTGTTATTATCACTAATAGACACCTTTCTGTATTGGATTTCCTTCAGGTGAAAAAGCAAAACCTGAGACCACAGAGCTTACTGCTTCTCAGCTGGCCTTCACTGAGGAAGCCCCTTTTGAGGAACAAGTGACACAGGGAGTCGCAAGGGATTCCAGGTTGGGGCAAGCAAGGGATCAGGAAAAACTATCAGAAATGCAGGAAGGGAGCTTGAGGACAGGAACAGACCCCCACAAGGAGACATGCACTAGGAAATTGGCCCGTAAACATGATGATTTGGAAACAGATGATCGTTTGTGTTTAACGGTTTTACAGGAGCGAGTCACTGCACAAGGTGATCTACAAGAACATGAACAAGGACTAGGAAAAGACCCTGTGATAGATGCAAGGAATAACTTGTATAAATGCAGAGAATGTGGGAAAAGATTTAGCAAGAATTGGGCCCTCGTTCGTCATCAACAGATTCATGCTGGAGTCAAGCCTTATAAATGCAGTGAATGTGGGAAAGCCTGTCGTTATATGGCAGACTTCATTCGACATATGAGGTTGCATACTGGGGAAAAACCATACAAGTGTATTGAGTGTGAGAAGGCCTTCAAACGCAGGTCTCACCTCACAGAGCACCAGCGCATTCACACTGGAGATAAGCCCTATGAGTGCAAAGAATGTGGTAAAACTTTTACCCACCGCTCCTCTTTTAACCAGCATAATATGACTCACACTAGGGAAAAGCCTTTTTTGTGCAAAGAATGTGGGAAAGCTTTTTACTACAGCTCTTCCTTTGCTCAACACATGAGGATTCACACGGGAAAGAAACTCTATGAGTGCAGTGAATGTGGGAAGGCCTTTACTCACCGCTCCACTTTTATCCAGCATAATATGACCCACACAGGAGAGAAACCCTTTTTGTGCAAAGAATGTGGAAAAGCTTTTTGCCTCAGCTCATCCTTCACTCAACACATGAGGATTCACACTGGAGAGAAACCCTATGAGTGCAATGACTGTGGAAAGGCCTTCACTCATCGCTCTACTTTTATCCGGCACAAGAGGACTCATACTGGAGAGAAACCCTTTGAGTGCAAGGAATGTGGGAAAGCCTTTTGTGACAGCTCTTCCTTAATTCAGCACCTGAGAATTCACACTGGTGAGAGGCCCTATAAGTGCAGTGAATGTGGAAAAGCCTTTACACACCACTCTGTTTTTATCCGACATAATAGGACCCACAGTGGAGAAAAACCTTTGGAGTGTAAACAATGTGCAAAAGCCTTCTACTACAGCTCTTCCTTTACTCGACACATGAGGATTCACACTGGCGAGAAGCCCTATGTATGCAGAGAATGTGGAAAGGCCTTTACCCAGCCTGCAAATTTTGTTCGTCATAATAGGATCCACACTGGAGAAAAACCATATGAATGCAAAGACTGTAAGAAGGCTTTTTGTGACAACTTTGCCTTAACTCAACACATGAGAACTCACACTGGGGAGAAACCCTTTGAATGTGGTGAATGTGGAAAAACCTTTAGCCACAGTTCATCCTTCACTCACCATCGAAAAATTCACACCAGAGTTTAAAGGCCTCTTCAGGTTGTTTACTTCAGTCAATTTTAGTGACCTCATACTGGTGAAATATCTTTTCTTTTGAATATAATTATTCAGGAAAATCTTTCGGCCAGAGAAATATCTTGCTTGTTACTGATAATTCATACTGAAGGGAAACCTAATTGTCACCCCCGTGAGAGCTTTTTGTGGCAGGGCATCTCAAGGGTCAAATTAGAAATTGACCCAGTCTAGACCCTTACACTACCCCTGAGAATCATCCACAAGTGAGACCCAGTGGTTGTATCTCTGGGAAAAGTGTCAGCAAGAATCCTATGTTTATACTATAAACCCATCTCAAGAGTATGTTAAAAGGGCAATGAGTGGTAGAGGAGGGGATGTAGAAGAGAAAGGAAAAAGAAAAGCATACATGGCTTCTTTCCAGTTTCCCTGCCAAGGTTGTGATAATTTGTCATTACGGCTGTAGTGGGGGGTATTGGGTGTATGGAGGATAAAAAGACCTCACCCGCATCGTGTTTTTTATATATCCATTATCAGGAGAGTTGGAGCACTGAAGGCAGCTGTGCTGCCAACATTTTTTGAGAATATTCCTTATTCTAAAACATTGTCATTTTTAAGTTTTAGGAGCATAAATGTTCGTGAGAGGTTTAGAAGCCTGAGTCATGAAATACTTAGACACACACAGACATGTATATTTAGTCAATTCTTGTTACTCATTGTAGTCATATTCTATAAATTCATCACAAACAGTGAATTCATGAATACTGAACCACTGCTCCTAGAGGAAATACAAATTTAGGTTCACATTTTCATCAACCAATTAATGCATTATCTGTCATGGAATTTTTTTTCTGTTTATAGGCATCTGAATTTAATAAATGTTTCATATAAATTATATGCAGGATTATAAAAACACTTCAATTACATCATTTTGTGTAGTGTATGGTTATTACACTACTACTTTAACTTAGTCATACAGTTACCACAGTTTAGTACCCACAATAAACACAGTAAACCGTAGAGTAATATGAACACCTACACTATGCTATAGTCATGCAAAGAAAGTCCAGGAAAAAAAAGGTTAAAATTAATCAAAGATTAACATTTAATAAAACTAGTTTTGATAGCGCTGTGGGCTGTGTGGTGGGGGCAGTGCACTCTGGATAAACCTCTTGACCGTGGCTTGCCCTGAGAAAACCAATGTTGTAGCTGATGGTACTCGTGCAGAAGAGGAAGATGATGAGTCCGGAAGACCAACATCTAGCAGTTCTACCTCAGGAGTTTGACTTTTGCCACTTGTTGGTGACACTGGCAGTGCTCTTTCCTGAAGTGGCTTGAAAAATTGCATGAGGCTGCATTCAATGATAGGGTCACATTGTTTCACATCATGGAAAATTCTTCCAAGGCAGACTTTCATTCTGATATTATGGCTGCTCTGAGAGGGCTTATTCACTGAGTGGTAGACTGGTTTTTCAGCACCATCCTCATCACGGACTTCGGTGCCTTGTTTTGCCATCTTTTCTAGGTCTTTGTGGGCTCTACTACCCCTTCTGCCAAAACTTCTTCCACACCTTCCCTCATGTCACTGAAGCTTTTCCCACTATTTGCCACGTGATATGCATTATATGTTTGACACTCTCCTTTATATTTCTTGTAATACTTTCAAAACCTTTGAAATTTTATTTTTTAAAGATTTTATTCATGAGAGAGAGAGAGAGGCAGAGACAAAGGCAGAGGGAGAAGCAGGCTCCATGCAGGGAGTCCGACGTGGGACTTGATCCCGGGTCTCCAGGACCACGCCCTGGGCTGAAGGCAGGCACTAAACTGCTGAGCCACCGGGGCTGCCCAAAACCTTTGAAATTTTAGGTTTTACAGGCAGTCTGGCCATTTTCCCAGACATTACTGATAGTAGTCTGCTTGATATGATCCCAGGCTGTGCACCGCAATCACTGACAGTTCATGTAGTGACGGACTTCCAATAGTCCTCATGATGGTGTCCTTGTAGGTGTTGTGTGCTTTACTGTAAAGTTCCCTCATGCTGTGCACCATGAAAGCTTTATTACGTCCTGATGGAGAGGTTAAATGACAGACTTGCTGTGTAGGGGTATGGAAAGTACATCTAGGTTGGGGTGGGTATTTGCAAGCTCTTTGTGGCGATGGACCGGGGCATTATTCAAAATCAATACAACTTGGAGGCAAGGTTTTTGCCCTGGAGATAGTCCACTTCTTGGATGAGCAATTGTGGAAGCAATCCTGGAATGTTTCTGACATCTCATATGTTACATGTCAAACTCCTGAACCAGAGTTTCCTTTTAAGTTCTTGTGAATTTGGAGTTCTGTACACCTCGAGGGGTTTGTACTTAAAGTCTGTTGCTGTTGGTATTGACACACAATAGCAAGATTGCATGGTATCTGGATAATTTGAAGACTCAGGGTTTGGAGGCCATTTGCATTATATAGGTTTTATTTGCCAAGAGCCTAGTAAAGCAAGTCAGTCTCATTGGCATCAAAATCTGCTTTCAACATAACACTGTATGAACATTTAGCAGGTATTTTAAAGATTCCACACATCTTGATCTGCAGGACCTGCCTTCTCTGCACACTGTTTATATTCTATTGCCTCTTGAAAATGTGCAAGCCAGCTAACACTAGCTGATCCAGGTTTAACATTTTCCCTATCTCCGTAACATGACTAAATTTTGGCTTTCTGCCTCATAACAATGCCTTCCCAAACTTTTTAAATTGGTCTTCATTTTGCAAATCCACAGCTTTACCTGCTTTTCCATCTTTTTTGTAGCTTCACCACAAATTATAAAAGTTACTTTTAACATTTTCTGGAGTGGCTTCATGTACAGACCAGTGAATTTCTTCTTCCTACTTTTGGATGTGCTGTATTGTTGATTCACTCACACTGAACTCTGAGCCAACAGCAGCACAACTCCTGACTGAAGGTAGCCCAGCTAACTTAACGTATTTTCTTTATGGTCCATGAAAGCCTTTTGCACTTAAAAACACTGGACAGCCCTGGATGCCTGCATGGCACAATTGAGTGCCCAACTCTTGGTTTTGGCTCTGGTCCATGATCTCTGGGCCATGGGATCCCAAGTCCTGTGTTGGGTTCCACACTCAGTGCAGAGTCTGCTTAAGATTCTCTCCCTCTCCCCCCATTCTGCTCATCTCTCAAATAATCTTTTTAAAAAAAGAAAGTATATGCAAATTAGAGAGAAATAAATGATAAAGCTAATAGCAGAAATTGAAAATAAACAAAAATTAATACACTAAAAATGGGTTTTAATGAAATTGACAAACCCCTAGAAAAATTGACCAGGAAATAAAAAAAGAAAAATTTCCAGTGTCAGGAATGAAGGGAATCATCAGGAATCATCACTGCAGATTTGATAGAAATTAGCAGGATTGAAAAAAAATAACAGGATAACAAATGACCATAAACCATTGTATGAGGAAAATTGCACATCCATGTGGTTTTCCTATAAATTATTAAAAGTATAAGCTATTTTACTAAGGTTCCACAACTTTCTGAAAACAAAGATGGAAACTTTAATTCATTCTATAAAGAAGCTCTCATTACCCTAGTTAAAACAATGAAATTTTTAAAAATGAAATTTAAAGATTAGTATCCCTCAGGAACATGGACATAAACATCTTTTTTTTTTTTTTTAGGATTTTATTCATGAGAGACACACAGAGGCAGAGACACAGGCAGATGGAGAAACAGGCTCCCCGTAATAAGCTCAATGACGGGACTTGATCCCAGGACCCCAGGATCACACCCTGAGCCAAAGGCAGATGCTCAACCACTGAGCCACCCAGGTGTCCCGACATAAACCTCTTCAATGACCATTTCAGGAAATAATCCAGCCAAATACAAAGATAATTTTGGGTCGGGTTTGTCCCAAGAATTAATGTTTTAACATTTAAAGAATCCAGTCAATGTAATTTATATTTACAGAATAAAGGAGAGAAGCCATATTATTATCTGAAATCTCTAAGTGAAGTAATTGACAAAATTCAATGCTTCATGCTCAAAGATTACTTCAAAGTAACCTCCACCAAAATAGAGATTGGAGGGCATTCCTTGATATGATGAAACATATACAAAAAGCCTTCAGCTAATAGCATACCAAACACTTCTCTTAAGATCTGGATCCTAGAAAGGATGTTCCTTATCTTCACTGGATTCAATATTTTACAGAGCGTCAGAGCAAATGTAAAGGTAAAAAGAAGTAGTAAAAGGCATATTGATTAAAAAGGATTATGTAAAACTCTATTTACAGAAAACATGAATATATTTTTAAGAAGTCCTAAGAAATCTACAAGAAATAACCAGAAGCATGGAGTGAATTTAGCATGCTTCCAGGATACAAGGTCAATATATAAAAACCAATTGTATATTTTATATGCTACCAGCAAAGATTTGAAAACTAAAATTTGAAAGATAACATTTACAATAGCATTTTTTATTTTTATTTTTTTAAGATTTTTTTATTTATTCATGAGAGAGACACAGGCAGAGGGAGAAGCAGGCTCCATGCAGGGATCCTGACGCGGGACTCGATCCTGGGTCTTCAGGATCATGCCCTAGGCTGAAGGCAGCACTAAACATGAGCCACCCAGGTTGCCCAACAATAGCATTTTTTAAATCTCATAAAGTACTAGAATAAATTAGGAGATTCTGTGTAAGGCCTGCACACTAAAAAGTACACAGCAGGGGTTGGCAAGCTTTCACTATAAAGCACAATAGGAAATAATTCAGGCTTTGCAGAAGTGGTGTCTGTCACATATTCTGGTGTTTTTTTTTAAATGTTAACATCTGAATAGGATAGGGGAACTGCATGACAGGCATTAAAGAGGGCATATGATGAGATGAGCATTGGGTGTTACACTATTAGTAAATTGAATTTAAATTTAAAAAGTGAAAAAAAAAATTTAAAAAGTGTTAACACCATTTCAAGCTAATTGGCATTACAATAACAAGCCATGGGCCAAATTTGACCCACGATCTATGATCTGACATTTCTAGAACTCTGCTACAAAATAATGAGAAAAAAATTTTAAAGACTTAAAGGAAAAGTACCAACTAATGAACTAGCAAAGTTAATACTGGTGAGTTGTTCCTCTTGGCCGTGACCTTGAAAGCTGGTCTGTGGAATTATTACAAGAGATATTGGTGCCCTTGGGGCAAAAGGCTTATAAGCCAGGATAGATCCAGTGCACAACTGGTATGCGCCTGTTCATGAACCTGAAAGACCTCTCATAGCTGCATGATTTGCTGCAAGGCTCATACTGAGAAATGTTTGATACGGATGAGTTACCAACTCACAATCCCTGCAGTACATTTTCTGAGACTGAAGCCTCATGTGGCCAATGGTAGACTTACGAGTTGAGCCAAAAAAGATCTCAAAGGCAGTGACTACTCATTAAGGGTATGTAACTGTACTAAGTATCAAAAAATGGTAATACAGGTGCATACCACAGTCTGGTGGCTAAATGCGTGAGCCCTGGAATCAGACAGCCTGGGTTAAAATTCTTGCTGCATTACACCTGTGTGACTTGAAAGTTCTAAGGCTTTCACCAAATTTGTGAAAACAAGCGAAGAGAACCTGTCTGTCAGAAAAGGATGTGCTGTGGTGTAGTATCCATGTCTCCACTGGCATTCGGAAACCTAGTAGTCCAGCTGGTGATGCTCATGACACTTGCCTTTCCAGAGTGACCACAGAAAAGGTGCCCCTGGCTCCAGGAACTAGGGAGGAGCTAGAGTGGCCTCTGGAGGAGGTGGTGTTCTGAGTCATGACCTACTGGCAACAGAAGGGGTAGGGGATAGGTTGTGAGAATTAACTGGTGGCTCCTGTGGTCATTACCTGAAAGGAAGAGACTGGGGTAAATTTACTGCCCTCCCACCTTAGCACATACCCTGCTGCAGCCATCCCCTACTGTCTGATACACCATGTGAGTGAGACACAGCCAACCCCCAGTCTCCCCACCTTTAGTTTTTTTACCCCAACCTCCCATAAGCCATGCCCAAGGCATTGAGCAGGCTCTGCCCTCTAGTGATCACTGGGGGGAGGGCTAGTGACCCCCAACCACAGGTTGCCTCTGTTTCTGCCCTCCATTTAGGCGCTGAGGTGACAGCCATTCAGGGTCTTGGAATTTATCGTCTTTAACGGTCTCACTAAACTGCCAGGCCCAGCTGGTGTCAAACACCTGCAACCAGCAGCAGGAACAGAAGTGCTAGAAAGTCCTGCTGGGATTTGGCCCCTGGGCCTTGCCATTTGGCACTTTTTCCTCATGCCCTTTGCTGGTGTAGGCTCAGCTGGGTGTCCCGTGTTCCAGTGCCATGCCACAGCATCAGGCTGGAGAGTGCACGGTTTGCCACGGAGGAGCAGGTAGCTAGGAGAGCTCTCCAAATGTCACACGACTCTTCCAAGACCCAATAGCATGAACTCTTCTTCATGGGCAACTTCCTCAGCAAGCTTCTCGCTTGTGCTGTCCCTGGCCCTCAGCACACATGTGTCCCTCTTCTGGCAGAGATTGCCCTGCTGCCTCTGCTACCCCTCCCCTTGGCCCCTTTCCTAGACAGTTCTGCCCGGATCCACTGCCTTTGCCTCTCCGTGTCCCATCCCCCTAACGGGTAGTATCCGATGAGGCAGCCTCAGCAACCCTCTAAAGGTCTTTTTTTTTTTTTTAATTTTTTTTAATTTTTTTTATTTATTTATGATAGTTACACAGAGAGAGAGAGAGAGAGAGGCAGAGACATAGGCAGAGGGAGAAGCAGGCTCCATGCACCGGGAGCCCGACGTGGGACTCGATCCCGGGCCTCCAGGATCACGCCCTGGGCCAAAGGCAGGCGCTAAACCGCTGCGCCACCCAGGGTTCCCAACCCTCTAAAGGTCTTGAGGGGACTGACTCCCCGAAGAAGCTGCTGCTCTCTGCATGTACCTCAAAGTGTGTGTCCACTCTGGAATGGTAAAGATCCTTCCTAGGGCACACAATGACTCTCCTTCCTTTGTCACCTAATCAGGTAGTCCCCTCTATAAGGCGAGGGCCAGCCAATCACCCTCCAGATCCTTGCTTAAAGGAGACTGAGCTGAAGTCACCAGGAGTGTGAAGGAAGGGGATTGTCAAAGAAAAGTGTGCAAAGGGCAGGACTACCCCGAAGGGGGTTCCCATAGCAGTGGGTATGTACCATCAGCATCTAGGCTCCTGGTGACAAGTGGAGTTGTCACATTTTTGGGAGTATTCTGAGCCTCAGAAGGGAAATCTCTATTCGGAGACGATAGCGTAGGTAAGATATCACACACACGTCCCATGAGCTCCTTCCCCAAAGGCCATGCCTTCAGCAGCTCATACAGCCCTGCTGGAGGCTTCATGCCTCTGCAGGGGTGGTCCAGGTGCAGTGGGGTTCTGGCCCAGCCATATTCTCTTCCCAGCTGCTAGAGAGGTTGAGAAAGGAAGAGCATGGTGAAAGCCCCTGACTCAGCTCTCTACCCTAATTGAAGTCAAAGAAGAAATCTCAAGAGAGAAAAGCTTTCAGATACCCTGTCAAGGAGAAATTCTCCATCCACACCTGTCAGTCATGGGCTCTCTAAACAGTAATTTTCAGTGCCACAACTGCTGCCACTGCTGCTGCTACTGTCATTGTTGTGGGGTCAGAGGGAGCCTGCTCCCACCTCCTACCTTCCTTGTATGGTCATTGCTGAAGACCTCAGCTTGGAGAAAAAGAGCACCAATGGAACCACAAGGTTGGAGGCTAAAACTCAGACCACTTTAGACAGCAGTGCCACTCAGCCTGCCTGTTCCTTCCTCTGTCTCTTGCAGGGAATAGTTACTTTGCCATTGGCCACTCTCCCCTCGCAGATTCCAGAAATTGACAAATCAGCAGTCATGGACTTGACTGACTTGTCTATGGGGGCCCAATCCTGTCTACCCCTTTACTTAACCCCCACACCAGATACTGATCATGAAATGGGATGCACAATTTCTAACTCTCCTTTTGCTGCCGCTGCCATCATTGCTCACTTTAGATTCTGACCCATTTTTGAGGTTCCTCTTAACGATGAAAAATAGAGGCCCTTTGCATTCCAATCCCTCAGTCATGTTTGCAGGATCTTCTGCTTCTCTTACCATAGCTCCTAAACACCTCATCCCTCTGTCTCCCTTCCATAGAATCAAGTCACCTACACCTGTGTGTGTAGATTCTCCTCCCTTTTTCTTACAGACTCCTCTTCAAGTCCCTTTCGCCAGTGTCCCTGTCTTCACCAGCCAGCCCATCACTGCCTCCTCAATCACCCTCAACATCCCAGCGGGCACCATCTGTGGATTGGATGGACCTCAGCGGGTGCTTTGGACTTGGTGTGACTGGCGTAGACACAACACTACTCTGCCTTGCCAGGCTTTCATTTTCAGATTTCCACCAGGATCCTGCATGAGCTCCATCCCATGGGACCAGCTTCTCCCAGTGTGGAACAAATAACCCCTACAAAGGCCCCAGTTGCCACCAGCCCACCTGCTTTTATGGCTAGCAGCCCCACTGGCACTTTCACCCTTCCCTTTAGGGCAGGAATCACCCATTAGCTGCAAGTTGGGAGTCTATGTGGACAGCAGCAGGAAGCCACTCTCTTCAATGCCCCTGGTTTTGTTTTTTTTTTTTCTGGTCCATCTACCACTGCTTCTGCAGTAGCCTCACTCCAAGACTCTTCAGACTCGCCAACCAAGCCTGCCTTCGACTCTGATGAAATCGATGTGGATACCATGCTCAATTCCCAGCCTGCTATCTTCCTGCCTCTTTTTGCCAGCTTTAACAGCTCTTCCCCTTTGGGAAAGCCGGCAGCCCCAGCAGAACCTACATACCTAGCCTATACTATAGCAGTCCTGGAACCCAAGCAGTCAGCTTTTGAGTGTTTTGACACCCCTATGTTTCAAATTTGGCATCTCTGTCAGCACCCAGCCAGCTTTTGGTGGCACTTCAGTTGTTTTCCCCAATGGTATGGCCACTCTTTCCTGCTCTGGAGCTGCCACCAGCATGCATAGCACTGAAGATCACTGCTCACTTTTGCTGGTACTACTACAGAGCCATTTGGGTTTATGGGATTTGCTACCTTATGGGTAGTGGAAGCTTTGGGGTCATTGTGGATGTCCCAGACTTTAGCTTCATGTCTGGAATACTCAGTTTTGGAGCAAGGCCAAGTGTGACACCAGCACCACAGCTCATGTTGGGAGGTGCTGTCCGCCTGTTGTATCCCTGTTGCAATTGGAAAGGCCAGTACTGCTGAGAGCAAATCGGTCCATGGAAACACTTTCCTTCCTACCTATAATCAGAGCACCCAGAGCCAGCCCAGCTATCACATGCCTACTACTACTGGTCAAGAGAGCGTCAATGAGAAGGAACACATGCCATAAGACACTTTTGTTCTTCCTGTGGTCAGATCACCTGGAATCCATCCAACCAGGGTACATCTATTGTAGCCAAGAGGACAACATCATACCTGTGTCTGGGGGGCTTTATGTTCCTATCTGCAGTCAGAGCTCCTGGGTCCCACTGGAAGGAGCACATGTTTTACAATGGGAAGGGCTGACCCCATAACTGTGTTTGGAGGATTTTTTTCCTGTATCTGGTCTGAGCACTTGGGGCCCATCTAGTCACAGGAAACCTTTTACTACTGGAGAAGCCTCCACCACTAAAAGATGTATGTCATGATACATCTGTTCCTGTCCTCCATCAGACACCTAGTGTCCACCAGGCCAGAGCACATCTGTTGCTGTCTGAAGGGCTAGCATTATACCTGTGATTGGAAATGCTATGTCAGGGTACTTGATGGACGTGGTCCAAAACACAGGTGATACTGTAGGAAAAGGCAGCACCATAGCTGCCCTTCTGGATATTTTTGTTCTCTCATTCAGAGCAGCAGCACTCACAGTCAGAGCACATCTGTTGCAGTCTCATGAGAACATCATACACTTTTAGGAAGATTCTCTATTCACAGGAAATCTTAATTCACAGGAAAATAGGAATTCAGGAATTTTCTATTCACATCTTCACTCAGAACATTTGGAGTCTACTTAGAGTACTCTCTTTGATGTGGAATAGTGAACACCACACCAAGGATATGTCCAAATTTCAGCACTTTTGTTGCTGTCTTTCAGAGCAAATGTAGCTCTGGCATGGGCATGGCAAGCAACGCTCTCACTTTGGGTCACCATTATCACCTGCCCAGTTTTCTTTGGAGACAGAAGTGTTGGATCACCAACCCTTTCATTTTCTTCTACTGAAAGAAACAATGTCTCAGCAAAAGCTTTCTAGAAATGGTGGGTGACCACTAATTGCCATTAACAGGAAGAGGCTCAACCCCTCTAGTTATGTCAAACAAACTTAACCTACACTCTGTCCTCTTAGAGCAAGCTGAAGCCCAATACCTCAGGGCGTTTGTATATGTGTAAAATGGTGTAGTTTCAGATGAGGCTGAATCCGAAGTCAACACACTGACTGGCCATGAGAAGTTCCCCTGTGGCAAAAAGAAAGAGATCAGTAAGTATCAACCATGTCATACCTGGTTGCAACTGCTAACCTAGCAGACTCAAGCTATGGGCCAGTTTTCCTCTATTCTTGGGTGTGCAGGACCTCCTGCTACTACCTAAAGCTGTCCCCTACTGCATTTGCATTACCCATTTGCCTCAGCAGGCTCTTTTCTTTCTTACCCAGATTAGATAATATATAATATGACAAATTATACATCATAATGTACTATATTATGTAATATACATGTAACACATATACATTATTATATAAAAATATATAATATTATATATTACAATATATTAGGATATACCACATCCTATTTGCCGAACCACAGAACTTTAAAAAGTTAAGGCTGACTCCACACATTACCATTCACACAAGTCAAATTTTCCTCCGCAGTTGAATAAAAGAACAAAGATGTATGAACAGCAGATAAATTAATGAGAACAAGAAAAAATATATGTATATGGTTATGGTATAGCCACACTTTACAACTGCACATGCTGATGTCTGAAACCTCTCTTTTAAATGTAAGGGATGGCAATCATGAGGAAGTGAAGTTCAGAGGCGAGAGAGATGGGTGGCCCTCTCCCATCACTCTGATTTCACTATAGGTCAGATCATCCCTAATGTGCATTAGCAAAACACACTTAATAATTTTTAAAAATAAATGTGTCATTTGTGTCTTAAAAAAAAAAGATTTATTTAACAGAAAGAGAAAGAGACAGCTCAAGCAGGGGTGGGGAATGGCAGAGGGAGAGGGAGAAGCAGGCTCCCTGCTGAGCAGAGATTCCCAATCTGGGGCTTGATCTCAGGATCCTAGGATCATGACCAAAGGCAGGTGCTTAACCAATTGAGCCACCCAGGCACCCATTGTTTGTGTCTTTCTCTTTAATTTGAATTTAGGCAACCATCTCCACCCATAATTCAACTAGAGAGGATGGATGTGGCATCTAGGCTCTCTTGCCTTAAAGAACAAAGGGGAGAAAAGCTCACCACTGCTTTGTAATTATTGGAAATTTTAGGTTTAGAATGCTTCATATAGCAGTGTTTTCATGCTCCATAAGAATTCGGAAAAGATTCCTTCTTCAAGAGAACTACTAGATATAGCCTGTTTGGAAAAATAACTGATCTGGCATTGCTCTAAATCTCTAAAATAGCAAAT
The DNA here is from genome assembly GCF_048164855.1 of Canis lupus baileyi. Taxonomy (NCBI): domain Eukaryota; kingdom Metazoa; phylum Chordata; class Mammalia; order Carnivora; family Canidae; genus Canis; species Canis lupus. The sequence continues at coordinate 118,121,275 of NC_132838.1, read as the reverse complement.
CACAACAGTTATAATTTCACCCAGTTCTGGCAGGCTGTAGAGTCCCGCTGTATCTCCACTACTTAACTCTTGAAAATATTCTGCTTTCTAAGACAATTCATATACTATAAGAACTAACTAGGGATCCCTGGGTGGTGCAGTGGTTTAGCACCTGCCTTTGGCCCAGGGCGCGATCCTGGAGACCCGGGATCGAATCCCACGTCAGACTCCTGGTGTATGGAGCCTGCTTCTCCTTCTGCCTGTGTCTCTGCCTCTCTCTCTCTCTGTGTGACTATCATAAATAAATAAAAATTAAAAAAAAAAAAGAACTAACTGAAGCTGGGAAAAAAAGAAAATATAAGCAGTTCCCTCATCTTTTACATATTATTTTATTATTTATCCGTTGATGATTTTACACTAGACATCGTGCTGCTAGAGCCTAATAACAGAGTTGAGAGACCTCTCTTGCCCGAAAGGAATTTACAATATAGTAGGAGAGGACAGACGAATATATCAAGGTTAAAACTGGAGGGGTTGTTGGTAGGGATATGGGAGCAGGTAAGAAAGACATAAAACTAAGAATACCAATTCCTCAGAAACTCCATCCAAAAAGAAGAGGGGATTTTCAATTCCACATTGAAGGAGCTGGAAAGTCACAGGAGAGAAGCTGAACAGACTGAAAAGTCAACTACTCTTCTTAGATCTGTGAGAGTTAAGGACACTACTCCTAGGATTGGAAAGACAGGTGAATATAGGGCATCATGGTTTACCAGAGACTCATGAGTGGAAAAACCACTGTGGGAACCAGTGCCAAGGTTGGAAAACTATATTGTATGGCTGGAGGTTTCTGTGATTTGTCCCGCATAACTGATCACCCTGACCTGCACGTACACAGGCAGGCTAAAGAGTATTGTTTATGAGATTTGTGCTACATAAGTGACTTTGGAAGCCCGGTTATTGACAGTGCTGGCCTCTGGATCAGAACTGGCCCTTCTAGGGACACCTGGGTGGGTCATGATCCCGGGGTCCTGGGATGGAGTCCTGCATCGTCCTTGCAGGGAGCCTGCTCCTCCCCCTGCCTGTGTCTCTGCCTCTCTCTCTGTGTCTCTCATGAATAAATAAATAAAATCTTCTAAAAAATTAAAATGAAATAAAATAATATTATGTGTGGTTATCTATCTGTCTATGGTTATATATGCTTAGATATAGGTGAAATGAGTGACAGCAATGATACAAGGGATGGGAGGGAGTATTTGGATTATTTTATTATTTTAAGGTACTCACCTGTGAGGTGGTATAGTATTACCTAAAGGTAGACTTGTGTCAGTTGTAAATGTATATTGTAAACTCTAGGGCAACCACTAAGAGGGAAAAAGTGAAATATGCCTGATATGTTTAAAAAAAGGAAAGAAAATGGAATAAAACACTCAATTGTGACAGAAAAAGCAGAAGACAAAAAATAGGAACATAGAAGAAAGCAACAAACAAAAAAATAAGAAATATTAATCCAACTATATCTATGAACGGTGAAATAAAATGGAGTCACTTATGTCAAGGGGTTTTTAAATGGAGCCAGGAAGCCCAAAAGATGGGATTTTTTGTTTTGTTTTAAGATTGTATTTATTTGAGACAGAGAGAGAGAGCATGCACAAGCAAGGGGGAGGGGCAGAGGGAGAGGGAGAAGCAGGGTCCCAGCTGAGCAGGGAGCCAGACCTGGGGCTTTATTGCAGGACCCCAAGATCATGAACTGAGCCACCCAGGCACCCTAAGGAGATGGGCTTTAATGCAGGTCCTCTCCAGGTAGAACCTTGAACTCTTGAATTGAACCAAACCACAAATACCCCCCAAGGATTCTGCACAAACGCCTGCAATTTCCTACAGTAATGGACCTATTTTTGCTTAGTGATAGCTGTAGCAACCAGTTATGTTTCGCCGAGATTAGTTTTCTGCTGCCAACACCAATCAAAATTCTTTGTAAACAATGTGTACACGCATTCCTTTTTGTCTTAAAAAAAATCAATTTTTGCTTCCTAGTGGGACACTATTTGGATTGCTACCCAAATCTGTGTACCCCAAGTTGCAATTTGATCCCCTGATCAGCAGGGAGTCTGCTGCTCTCTACCCCTTCCTCTGTCCCCCCCTCCCCCGCCCCCAGCTCATGCTCTCTCTCTCAAATAAATAAATAAAATCTTTAAAAAATAATAATAATAGGGGCACCTGGGTGGCTCAGTGGTTGAGCATCTGCCTTTGGCTCAGGTCGTGATCCCAGGGTCCTGGGATCGAGTTCCGTCTGTGTCAGGTTTCCTGTGGGGAGCCTGCTTCTCCCTCTCCTATGTCTCTGCCTCTCTCTGTGTCTCTCATAAATGAATAAATAAAATCTTTAAAAATAATAATAATAAATCTCTAAAATATTGTGAAAGAATTTTTAATGTCAATGGTCATGAGAGTTATTAATCCATTGTGTTCTTTTTTGTTAAGGTCTGGTATTAGGGTAATGCTGGCCACATAGAACAAATTAGGGAAATTTTCCTTCTGTTTTTTTGAAAGAGTGTGCAGAACACTGGCAAAATTTCTTTCTTATATGTTTGATAGAATTCACCAGTAAAATCATTTGGACCTGCAGTCCTTTTCCTGGAAAGTGTTTTTAGTTCTGTTACTTGTTCAATATGTTTCATATCTGTATTCACTCTGTCTTATTCATATTTCTAGTTATTTGGAGTGTTTTTTTACAGCTTTATTGAGATATGGTTCAGATACTCATACAGTTTACCCAATTAAAGTGTACAATTCAATGGCTTGCAGTATATTCACAGATACATGCAACTGTAATGGAGACTCACACTCTTGTGTCTCTTGCCTACTCTTACACTACCACACCACTTCACTTCTGATACCAAACATGTAGGTTTTCTACGTATCAAGCAATTCTCCAATTCTCAGCAGAGTCCTACAAATTTAGCTCAATTCTGACATGGTCTATCTGGAGATAGTGTCAGATCCCTTAGGTTAAGGGCCGAGTCCCACAAGACCACCCCCATTTCAGGTGCCAACCACAAGTCTCAGGTTGTTACTCGTGCTTCTGATTGGCTATATATTAGGGGTTCCCATGACTTTCTCCACAGGTTCAATTAATTTGCTAGTGCAGCTTACAGAACTCAGGAAACCAGTTTACCTACTAAACCGCTAGCTTACAGTAGAGGGTTTAAAGGATATAAATGAATAGCTAGATGAAGAGATACACAGGCCAAGGTTGGGAAAGGTCCCAAACATGGGAGCCTCTTTCCCTGTGGAGTTCGGGTACACCAACTTATCAGCATGCATTCTGATTCACAAACATGCAAGTTGTCTGAACCCTGTCCTTTTGGGTTTTTGTTACATAGGCACAGCTGATTTAGTCACTGGCTATTGGTGATTGAACTCAATTTTCTCCAGTCCCTCTTCCCAAAGGTAGGTAGAAGGACCGGATGTTCCAACCCTTTATTGATATAGTTGGTCCCTTATTAACATAACAAAAAATAACTATCCCTCTTGTTACTTAGGAAATCCCAAAGTTCAGCAACCATCACCACCAAAATCAGTTAATCACCTCGAAAAGAAACCCCCTCCTGTTCAGCCACAACTCTATCTCCCAACCTTTTCAAGCCCTAGGCAACCACGAATCTATTTTTATGTCAACACAGTCTATATTCTGGACATTTCATTTAAATGAAATCATATAATATGTGGTCTTTTGTGATTGTCTTCTTTCACTTAGTGTAATGTTTTCAGAGTTTTATCCATGTTGTAGCATAAATCAGTGTTTCACTGCTTTTTATGACTGAATAATGTCCCATTATTCAGTGTGTGGATACACTAATTTGTTTATCCATTTATCAGCTGACGGACATTTAGATTATTTTTACCTTTTGGCCTTGCTGAATAATGCTATAATCATTCATATGCAGTTTCCATGTGGTCATATGTTTTCACTTCTCATGTACATATGCCTTGAAGTAGAATTGCTGGGACATAGGGTAACTCTATGTTTAATATTTTGAGGAACTGACACACTGTTTTCCAAAGTGTCTGCACCCTTCTACATTCCTACTTAACAGTGTTTGAGGCTTCCAATTTTTCCATATTCTCACCCTTATTTGTTATCTTACTTTTTGATTCTAGTCATCCTAGTTGGTATGAACCGGCATATCATTGTGGTTTTGATTTGCATTTCCCTGATGACTAATACTGTTGAACATCTTTTCATTTGCAAATTGGCCACTTATATGTCTTACTAAGGAATGTCTATTCAGATACTTTGCCGATTTTTCTATTTTTTTGTTTATATCTTTCTATTATTGAGTTGTGTTACTTACAATACATATAGATACAAGTCCCTAATGAGATATATGAAGTATACCCATTTTCTCCCATTCTGTGGGTTTTCCTCTCAATTTCTTATTTTTTAAAAAGATTTTATTTATTTACTCATGAGACAGAGAGAGAGGCAGAGACACAGGCAGAGGGAGAAGCAGGCTCCATGCAGGGAGCCCAATGTGGGACTCGATCCCGGTACTTGGGATCACGCCCTGGGCCGAAAGCAGGTGCTAAACCACTGAGCCACCCAGGCGTCCCTTGCTCTCCTTAATGACCATCACCCAATTACCCCATCTCTCCACCCACCTCCCCTCCAGCAACCCTTAGTTTGTTTCTTATAGCTAAGAGTCTCTTATGGTTTGTCTCCTTCTCTGATTCCATCTTATTTTTCCCTCCCTTCATCTATGATCCTCTATTTGTTTCTTAATTTCCATATATGTCTGGAAAACAGTATGGAGTTAGCTCAAAAAGTTAAAAAATAAATCTATCCTACGATCCAGCAGTTGCACTACTAGGTATTTATCCAAAGGATATAAACATAGTGATTTGAAGGGGCACCTGTACCCTTAAGTTTATAGCAGCAATAGCCAAACTATGGAAAGAGCTCAGATGTTCATGGACAGATGAATGGATAAAGAAGATGTGGAAAAAAAAAAAAAAGAAGAAGATGTGGTATACAATGGAATATTACTCTGCTCATTTTGAAATCAGGTTATTTAGTTTTTTTGCTATTGTGTTATATGAGTTATTTCTGTTTTAGATATTAACTTTTTATCAGATATAGGATTTGCAAATATTTTTTCTCACTCAGGTTGGCTTTTCATTTCATTGATTTTTTTCTTTTTTCTTTTTTTTTTTGTGCAGAAGCCTTTTGGTTTGATGTAGTCCCACTTATTTTTACTTTTGTTGCCTTTGCTTTGGGTGTCAAATCTAAAAAATCATTGCCAAAACCATATATACATACAGATAACAGATATCTATGTCTATATATCGTCTGTATCTTTGTGTCCATCTTTATCTGTACCTATTTCTCTATATACCACAGGAGTGGACTAGAAAAGTGAATATTGTTAAGTAGTAATTTTCAGCCAGGACCCTAAAAGCCGGTTATGGAATTATTATAAGATCTACATAAAAAAAAAAAAAAGATATGTTGCAGTCCTTGGCTTTTAAGCCGGGGTGGATACTTCACCCACCTGAAATACATCTCCTCTCCTTGCCTGTGGGAGAAGATCCCTGATAGCCAGCTATGTAGTCAGCTGCAGGCTCGACTAGAAGAGAAATGCCCCAAATTGCTGTGCTGACAATTGTTGGTCCCTGCAAATGTAGGAGGTAAGAAAGAAAAAAAAGACATGCAGATTAAACACAAGTAAAGCTGACTTTATTCAGAGATGTATGATCTACAGAAAATACTATGTGTATGGAGAAAACTCAAAGGAATCTGCAAAGAAACTACCAGAAGTAAAAAATTTAGCGAGGTACACACCCACTACACATCGCGCCCTGGGCCGATGTATGTATGTGTGTGTATATATATGTATATATTATATCTCCACATATATCTAGGGGGGGAGGGAGGGAAGGAAAGAGAGAGGGAAGTGTATTTCCCATGTACTACTAATTACCTATTTAAGAGACACCATTTAGGGGCAGCCTGGAGGGCTCAGCAGTTTAGCTCCGCCTTCAGCCCAGGGCGTGATCCTGGAATCGAGTCCCGCATTGGGCTGCCCTCTGCCTGTGTCTCAGCCTCTCTCTCTGTATCTCTCATGAATAAATACATAAAATCTTTAAAAATTATTTTAAAAAAATGGTAATACCTGAGGCCTACAGGATGAAGAGGCACCACAGCCGAGTGGCTACATTCAGGAGCTCTGCCAGCCAGGCTGGGTTCCAGGGCTGCTCCGCCACGACCACCTGAATAAGGGGAGCAAAGTTCTAAGGCTTAAATGCGGTTTTACCGAATGCACACACACACACACACACGCACACGCACACGCACACAAGCGCACGCACACACGCACACACAGCAGCAGTGAGGAGAACCTGCCCGCTGGGACGAGGCGTGGACAGCAGCGTCCAGGCCGCTGGGGGCATCTGGCTTCCACCTCGGGCGACGTCCCTGGCCAGAGCGGGGGCCCCTCCCGGCGCCGGGACAGGAGAGGCTCTTGGCGGGGGGGGGCGCGGCGGGGGCTCCGCGCTGCCTGTGTGCGGGACGGAGGGAAACCCTGTCCTCCCCGGGGCTGCCCCGAGGGTCGCGCGGGGGTCCCGCTCCGGGCGCGCCTCCGCCGTGCTCGGCAGTCTCGGCCCGGGGGGCGCTCTGGGGCCCGACGCCCGCAGGCGGGGCACGGGGCGGGGGGCGCCCGGGGCTCGGCTGGCCGCCGGCCGTTGGGCCCTCGCGCCCCGGGCTCGCGCTCGCCGGCTCCGCCACCCGATGCGGCCGTGCCGCAGGACAGCCGCTGGGCGGCGCGGCCGGGTAGCCGAGCAGGGGGCGGGACGGTCCCCTGCGCCCCCGCCGCAGCCCCCACCCCCGGCCGCCTCCTCCGCCAGCGCCCCGCGCCCCGCCCCCAGCAGCGTCTCCCTCGGGGCTGGCACCGCCTCGCTCACCCTGCGCCCCGCGTGTCTCCGCGGGCTGCTCTTTTTTTTTTTTAATTTTTATTTATTTGTGATAGTCACAGAGAGAGAGAGAGAATGAGGCAGAGACACAGGCAGAGGGAGAAGCAGGCTCCATGCACCGGGAGCCCGACGTGGGATTCGATCCCGGGTCTCCAGGATCGCGCCCTGGGCCAAAGGCAGGCGCCAAACCGCTGCGCCACCCAGGGATCCCTCCGCGGGCTGCTCTGATGCAGTCCCGTGTCTTACGGCCCCTTAGTTTGCTCGCTTGCTTGCTTGCTTTTAAAAAAGTTTTATTTATTCATTCATGAGAGACACAGAGAGAGGCAGAGACACAGGCGGAGGGAGAAGCAGGCTCCATGCAGGGAGCCCGACGCGGGACTCGATCCGGGGACTCCAGGATCGCGCCCTGGGCCGAAGGCTGCGCTAAACCGCTGAGCCACCCAGGCGTCTCCTAATTCTTTTCAATGATCTATTTTTGGCTATTTGATTGGGGCTGCTCATATATTGTCTTTTTTTTCCTTTCTTTTTTTTTTTTTTTTTTTTTTTACAGATATTTATTTGTTCATGAGAGACACACAGAGAGAGGCTGACACAGGCGGAGGGAGAAGCAGGGTCCATGCAGCAGCCGGCTGTGGGGTCTGGGATCACAGCCCCAGCCCTAGCAAGGCAGACGGTCAACCGCTGAGCCCCCCTGCTGTCCCTCATATTGTCTTTAAGGACTTAAACTTAACCTTTTGATTTTAATAAGAGACCCAAGCATTTTGTACAAGTGCTGTGTAGTGCAGCTCGATAATCCCCGTGTTTGATTCTATTTCTTGAGAATCCTACCTTTAGGTTCATTTGGACACCAAGATGAGAAACAAGTCATTAGTATAGAAAATTGCTTTATACGTATATACAGTTTTGTGGTGCCCGAGATTGCGAATCTGAGAAACCACCAAGAAGCCGACACTGATGCAAACACACGAGAGTTTATTTACAAGCTCGAGCTCGGGTCCAAGTACACCCGACACTGCGGAGCAGGGGCTTGGACCCCGAGGTGGGTTCCAGCTGGGTTTTTATGGGCTGGTCTAGGACATTTCCAGAAGGGGTGGAGGAATTTCTTAAGCTCTGTTCTCATTCTGATATGGGGCTTTCAAGGGCGTTAAGCTCTTAGTCACAGGGGCCTGAGATGGCTGTACTTGTGCTACTGCTGAACTTGCGGTGGAACGGCCTTAATTTTCTCCGCCTCCACAAGTTTAAGGACTGAAGTCTTGCCTATGTAGCGATCCCACCCTGAGGGCAATACAAAGAATATTAGTGCCGCAGAGTCCTGAATGCTCCATCCCTGTCACAGCCCCTTCCCAAGAGGGACCCAACATCTTGATTTTTAAATCAGCAGGTCCTGTTGTTGTCGTCGTCATCGTTGCTTTAAAGATTTTATTTATTTATTCACGAGAGAGACAGTGAGGGAGGCAGAGACACAGGCAGAGGGAGAAGCAGGCTCCCCAGGGGAGCTGGATCCGGAACCAATCCCCAGACCCCAGGATCAGGCCCTGAGCCGAAGGCTGATAGATGCTCAACCCCTGAGCCACCCAGCGTCCCGTGTTGTTGTTGTTTTGTAAATAACTTTCCCTACTGCATAAAAAAATCTAAAAACATATTTTTTCTAATATCAATTATGGGCTTTGCAAGTGATTGCTCTTCTTTCAGGAAATAAATGTGAGGTTCACCCAAGTTGCTCCTTAATCCTCCTTCCTTTGTGTTGTTGTGCCCAAGATTGCGAATCCGAGAAACCACCAAGGAGCCGACACCGATGCAAACACACGAGGGTTTATTTACAAGCTCGAGCTCGGGTCCAAGTACACCCGACACAGGGGAGCAGGGACTTGGACCCCGAGGTGGGTTGCAGCTGGGTTTTAAGGGCTGGTCTAGGGGACCTCCAGAAGGGCTGGAGGAATTTCTTAAGTTCTTTTTTTTTTTTTTTTTTTTTTTTTAAGTTCTGTTTACATTCTGATATGGGGCTTTCAAGGGCATTGAGCTCTGTTCTCATTCTAATATGGGGCTTCCTGCCACTGGCTTGGGCTCTGTTCTTATTCTAATATGGGGCTTTCTAGGACCTTAAGCTGTAAGCTGTTTTTTTGTTTTTGTTTTGTTTTGTTTTTTCCTGTAACTGAAATAATGTAAATTTCAGCTCTTATTCCCAGGGGCCTCGGATGGCTGGACTTGTGCTAACGCTGAACTTAAAGTGGAATGGCCTTAATTTTCTCGGCCTCCACATTTCCCCCTCTCAGAGGAACCTAAGGAAGGACCTAATCATGGATCCAGGTTGCTCTCAGAGTGAGCCAGGGGGAATGATTAAACCAGGATTCGAACCAACCTTGTTGCTGTTCTCGCTCCCATTTACATTTCAGCAAAGAAGCAACATCCTAAGTTTAAGGCAGCACCCCCCCCCCACCTTTGTTGTAAGAAGACTAAATCTAATCCCCTTCTATTTTGTGTTTTTTTTTTTTAATTTTTATTTATTTATGATAGGCACACAGTGAGAGAGAGAGAGAGAGGCAGAGACACAGGCAGAGGGAGAAGCAGGCTCCATGCACCGGGAGCCCGACGTGGGACTCGATCCCGGGTCTCCAGGATCGCGCCCTGGTCCAAAGGCAGGCGCCAAACCGCTGCGCCACCCAGGGATCCCCTAATCATGGACTTTTGTTTCAACTTAATTATATACAATCAACCTGCAATAGGCAACAGATCCATCTTAATTAGAAATATAATTGACATGGGTATGACTTGAGCCTAATATATATTTTAAAAAGAATCCAAAGAAGAAAAACACTATGTATGTGCAGATGACTTATTGTATTATATATTACTTGAGCTTCAAATAATTGGAAACTCTTGAGATATCTGGCTCTTAAGAGAAAAATAAGTAAAATATTATTTTATTATAAAACAAAATAATTTGTAAACACCCAAATTTCCTAATTATGGTGACTGAGTTAAATTGAGTAGTGCTTACTTTATTAAATTGGACGAAATTAAATTGCAAACATTTGACCTCTTTTGACTTAGAGGGATGGCAATTTCATGTGGCTCAAACTAAAAGTTTGTCAAAAAAGCAGAAGGCTACAGTCTATATTATACCATCACCTCAGTGAGAAAGTGTGATGTGATTTTATGTAAATTTGTGAACAAAGGCAAGAGGTAGGAAAGGCCAAAATGGAGATGTCAGCTGTTTGGTTCAATTAGAAAAAAATGCACTTGTCCCGTATATTTTTCTCCATTTAAAAAGATGTATCATAAACATAACTGCTATTAGGAAAAGGATTAACATTCTGATTTATATTTCATTTATGTGGGCTACATAGGTTATTGTGTGTTTTCCCTACTCAAATCCTTTTTGGCATTAGGATAAGGTAAAGGAAAGACTCCTTTAAAGTTTGTAAAACTATGGACATTAGGAGAGAAAGCAGAGAACATAGTCGAGAGGACGTATTGGAGGAAAAATAAAGTACATATCTGATAACCAAATTGATGGATTGTCTTAGAAACTGGCTAGACACTGAGGCAAGGGCAGGTGTTGTCCTGATTCCTGAGAATAAGGCATGAATAACAGCCTGTCACCTTATGTCACAAACATGAAACCATGTCAACTACACTCTCCACTCTTGCCTGAGGGAATAAACCCAGATGTTCCAAGGGTTGAGTCATGTAGCCTAAATCATGTAGCCTGAATCATCCCCTGGGTAATTGGTCTGTCTTTAGTTTATGAAACCTCCTGCATGTGCTGTTTAAAAAAAAAAACAGCGACCCTGGTGGTGGTGCATGTTGGCCTTTCCCAGGAGCTAGAAGCTTTCTCCTAGCTTGGCAGGAATCCGCACAAACACTGCATCACTCAGGCAGCCTGGGCAGCTCAGTGGTTGAACTGTCTGCTTTCTGTTCAAGTCATGGTCCTGGGGTCCTGGGATTTAGTCCTGCATCAGGTTCCTGGCAGGGAGCCTGTTTCTCCCTCTGCCTGTGTCTCTGACTCTCTCTGTGTGTCTCTCATGAATAAATAAAATCTTAAAAAAAAAGAAAAAGAAAAAGAAAAAAACGACATCACTGGATATCCTATATTACATGGGCCATTGGGCCAATCACAGCCCAGATGGGATGCGTCTGCAATGAGTCCCATCACCACGCCCTTGTGCAAACAGTGCTGCCTCAAGGACATCTTTGCCTTTCTGAGATTCTGTGTCCCTGACAGTAGGACTGGACAGATGTCCTCCGGGCCCTGGGCGTGGCACCCTGTCCCTTGTGTGCATTTCACTCGGGGGTCACCGAGACTGGCAATCCGTGGAGGTCCCACCCCACCCAGAGCTGGGAGGAAGAGGTCTAGCGAGGCTGCAGACACCCCCTCCCCATTCGCCCACCTCTCATTGCCTCACTCTGCCTACATCGTCCCTCACCTTCTCAGACTCCCACTTAGGGGGCATGTGTGGTGTCTGGGACTCTTCCCCTCTCCCTGTTCCTGTCAAATAAAAACAAATCTAGACTTCAATAAAGAGAGATTATTCAAAAATACTATTGCAATAGAGAGAACTCTGATCTCTGACATCTGCAAGCATCTCAATTACAGAAAAAGGCTGCCTTTGTTTTTTTAATAGCGAGTGATAAGCAAAAGCAGAAACTTTTTTTTTTTGGAGTTCAATTTGCCAACATATAGCATAACACCCAGTGCTCATCCCGCCAAGTGCCCCCCTCAGTGCCATCACCCAGTCACCCCCACTCCCCACCCACCTCCCTTTCTGCCACCTCGTGTTTGTTTCCCAGAGTTAGGAGTCTCTCATATTCTGTCTCCCTTTCTGATATTTCCCACTCATCTTTTCTCCTTTCCCCTTTATTCCCTTTCACTATTTTTTATATTCCCCAAATGAATGAGACCATATAATGTTTGTCCTTCTCCGATTGACTTATTTCACTCAGCATAATACCCTCCAGTTCCATCCACGTTGAAGCAAATGGTGGGTATTTGTCATTTCTAATGGCTGGGGAATATTCCACTGTCTACATAGACCACAGCTTCTTTATCCATTCATCTTTCGATGGACACCGAGGCTCCTTCCACAGTTTGGCTATTGTGGACATTGCTGCTGTAAACATCGGGGTGCAGGTGTCCCGGCGTTTCATTGCATCTGTATCTTTGGGGTAAATCCCCAGAAGTGCAATTGCTGGGTCGTAGGGCAGGTCTATTTTTAACTCTTTGAGGAACCTCCACACAGTTTTCCAGAGTGGCTGCACCAGTTCACATTCCCACCGACAGTGCAAGAGGGTTCCCCTTTCTCCACTTCCTCTCTAACATTTGTGGTTTCCTGCCTTGGTAATGTTCACCATTCTCACTGGTGTGAGGTGGGATCTCATTGTGGTTTTGATTTGTATTTCCCTGATGGCCAGTGATGCGGAGCATTTTCTCATGTAAAAGCAGAAACTTTTAAGGGGAAGTTGGACCGGCAAGAGGAAGCATGATCACTGCCAGTTTGATAGGAAAGTTGTCTTGCTCTCCTCAGCCAATTCTCTGGATAAGCTGATGGAGAGGAGGGGGGGTCATGTGCTGCCCTTTAGTGCTTGTTCAAAGCTTGGGGACCCAGATGGACATGACCCATAGGACCAGCCAAGAGAGTCCTTGGCTTCACATGGGTTAGAAATCAAACAGGACCCAAAGTGAAGGCAGAGTTTAATTGTTTGTGAGACAACAGCAGACAGTGTCTGGGAGACTCAGAAAGGAAAGGAGAATGAGCCTGGTTGCTTAGGGTTAGGGATTTATATTGGAAAGAGGTCTGTGTGTTCCTTTGGGAATCCAGGTAGGGTTGGGTCAAAGGCAAGTGTCCAGTGAACAGTAGGCGTTAGTGCGTAAGTTACGGAAGGTTGGGGTGTTGATACCAGTGTCAACCGAGGTTTGTTTAAAGCTAGTGTCCTGGAACATGTATGGGATCTGGTTCTTCTTAGATGTTATTAGGTGTTTGGCGCCTAGGACAAAACTCAGAGAATGGCTTTCTTCCTCCTTGAAGTGGGAACATAGCTTCTTTGGCTTATTCAGAGGCAAAATATGGAACATGAGTAACTGGGGCCTAATAGAAAAAATAGCAGAGGTTGATCCTTTCTAGAACAGAGTTCCTTTAGCTTCCCTATCTCAAAACAAAGGGGAGAGGAGAAGCCTGACTAGAGTTTGGTCCAAATAAAGCAGAAGATAAGAAACAGGGCAATCGAAAACACTTAGTGGGTTTGGAGATCCTGGAAGAATCCCATCACTTCTGCCCAGGGGCCTGAATCTAGGGGGTTTATGGAAGGGTTTCTATTTATTTATTTATTCTAACCTTAAGTAAATCCCCTCACTGCCTTTAGATGCCATTTCCTTTGGTCTAGCAAGGAAATCATGACAAGTCTTTCTGGGTTGTGGGGACCTGATGAAAACATGTGTGTGATGTGCGTCCCCTGTGCCCAGGGCATCCCAATCCCAGGGAGCAAGGCTCCGCATGCTTTTTCAAGGAGACAGCTTTTCTGAGGGCTCATCTTTGGGACAATCCTGGAGCCTTCTTGGACTGGGAGAATAGGGAAAACCCCCAAGAACATAGGTGGGGAGAGCAGCATCTTTAGCATTGTTGCTTCCCTGCTAGAGCACAAGGGCCCCTGGGCAGTCTGGAAGTTCACTGGATTTATCTTTGTAGTTGCCACTTGTTCATGGCAAGTGTAGATGGTTTTCTATTGACAGGGAATCTACATTTATTATAAGTCATTTATTTACATTTGAAAAGGGAGCCTTTTAGAATACTCAGTAATGATAGTGTGTAGGAGTGTTGTGTCCCTTAGGGTGTAAACATGCAATAGGACCTGGGTTCTTTTCTAGCGTGTCCTGTGGACACTCTTACTCTCTAACATGTAGTCCTGTTGACATTCATTATAGCCATGATCATTGTCAGGACCTTTCCTTTCTATTTATTTATTTCCATTTGGCTCCTTCACTTCAGCCCTGCCTTGTACTAGCATCCCATCCTAAAGACATCTTGCCCAGTTATCCCATGTAAGTTACCCCAAATCTCTTTAATTTCTTTACTTCTATTTGGTTGAACTAATATCATCTTCCTCATTTAGTTCCTTTTTGTGGATCTGCCTTTAGCCCTGGAACATGAGCTACCCTTCACCACTCTATCCCCAAGATTAGAACAGACTGGGCCTACCCCAGCCAGTGTTCACTAAGTGGATGAAGAATGCATGATGCTGCTTGTGTGGAAACCAGTTTCACAAGTTGATATTGCCTCTGTGATTTAATGCCATTTTCCCTGAGAAAAAGGTATAACTTATGATGACATCCAATGTGTTTCAAAGTGTTTAAAAATGGCAGATGTAAGGGTACCTGGGGGGCTCAGTCAGTTAAGCGTCCAATTCTTGATTTCAGCTCAGGTCATGATCTCAGGGTAGTGAGATCCAGTTCAGCAATGGGCTTAAAGGGGAGTCGGCTTGAGATTCTTTTCCTCTCCCTTTACCCCTTCCCCGCTCATTCTCTCTCTCAAAAAAATAAATAAATCGGGGATCCCTGGGTGGCTCAGCGGTTTAGCGCCTGCCTTTGGCCCAGGGCGTGATGCTGGAGACCCGGGATCAAGTCCCACGTCAGGCTCCCCGCATGGAGGCTGCTTCTCCCTCTGCCTGTGTCTCTGCCTCTCTCTCTCTATCATGAATGAATGAATAAATAAATAAATAAATAAATAAATAAATAAATAAATAAAATACTTAAACGAAATAAGTCTTTTTTTTTTAAGAGAGAGGAGCAGATCTGACTTTTTTTAAAAAAAGATTTTATTTCTTTATTCATGAGACACACACACACACACACACACACACACACACATACACAGAGACAGCTACAGGGAGAAGCAGGCTCCATGCAAGAAGCTGGACACGGGACTCGATCCCAGGACTCCAGGATCACACCCCAGGCGGAAGGCAGATACTCAACCATTGACCCACTCAGCTGCCCCTAAATAAATAAATCTTAAAAAATGACCAGATCTGCAAGTCGAAGTGAATTTTGACTGTATTCAGGT
Source organism: Canis lupus baileyi (assembly GCF_048164855.1). Lineage (NCBI taxonomy): Eukaryota > Metazoa > Chordata > Mammalia > Carnivora > Canidae > Canis > Canis lupus. The sequence goes on along the minus strand of NC_132838.1, from coordinate 118,106,273 downwards.
TCACCACTACGTTAAAAAAGAAAAAAAAGAAATAAAAAAAGATAAGATAGGAATGTCACAAAGCCTACAGATCGTTCAGACAAGAATTATTGGAAGAGGAAGAAGAAAGAGTAGAAATATCCTGATGTATGACACAGAAACATTTCTTTAAAATATATGTTTATATTTTTACTTGTGTTTCATGTCACTTTTTAAAAAAAGGAAACAGAACAATTGTTAAGTCAGTATAACTATCAGTTTTCTTTATTTCTCTTTTTGTAAAAAAATTTTAACTAAAAAAAATATATGTATGTTTAATTAGTCCTTCAGTACTTACATTCTCCTTTTTAAGGTTCTTGCGTTCACGTATCTTAACACACAGTAATAGAACGTACACAATTTATTTTATTTTATATTTTTTTATTTTTTGAACGTACACAATTTAAACATCTCGTAAGAAGCTGCCGTGTCAGAGGATGGAAACATTTTCCTCAAACGTGTCTGTCTTCCTATTATTAGTTGCCACTATTAGCTCTACCTAATGACATTTCCGTAATAGAAAACGAAACCCTACAGAAATACTTCCAAATACCTATTTCCCCCTATTTTTATGTGAAAGTAGTAACACAACCGAGAAATGTCACTACTGTGGCCTGGGGACGGCTGCTTCGGTCAGTGCCCCCCGGGTTGGCTCCCTGTTCTGGGGCTTCAGAGGCCCCCAAGTCCGCCTCGCCCGGTAGGGTCAGGTACTCACTCGCCTCGCGCCCCATCACACTCGCCCAGCCCTAAAGCGGGCGGAAGCGGGTCGGGGCGTCCCTTCAGCCACGCCTGCGCCTGCGTAATCCCAGGCCCGACGGGAACTCCCAGAAGTCTCCGGGCGCGGAAGGGGCGGTCGGTGGGCCGCGTAGGTTCTACGGTTTTACAGCCCTAGACTACATTTCCCACAGGAAACTGCGACGAGGCCGACTCAGCCTTGGGACTACATTTCCCAAAGGCCACCGGGGCAACGGGGACCTCTGCCTTTCCCAGCCTGTTTCTCGTGATTGTGGGCGCGGCTGCGGACCTGGAAGCCGGAGGAGTCGGTCCCCCGTCAGCCTCCAGGGGAGAGCTCTGCGGCCTCAGGCCCGCCCACGGGGCGGCGCGGGCTCCGGCGGAGGAAGGCAGTGAGTGCGGGGCGTGGGCGGGGACGCGCGCGTGCGCGGGCGCAGCGGGGATGCGGGGCGGTGATGGTGCGGCCCGGGCGAGGGGGCTGCGGGGGCGACGCGGGTGGCCGACTGCCTCTGCGAGCTCTTGCGCGGTCCTGCGCCTTTCCCCGCGCAGCCAGCCGGCCTGCCCGAGACTGACGGTCCCGGGGGGAGGAGGTCGGGAGTGGAGCCTTTGAACGGGAGCTTCCGAGCGGGAAGGCCGGGAACTGACCTGGGGACGGGCCTTTAGAGCCTCGAGTTCCTCCCAGAGAAGCTCGCGAGAGGACAGGCTGGGACAGCCCCGGCGTGACCTTCCCCCGAGAGCGCACCCCGGTGGGGAACCTCGGGGTGGGGGTGGGGCGCTCTTCACAACTTTGGGAAGCGCGGCCGCCCCAGAGCGCGGACCGCAGACACCCGCCTTGCTCTCCCTTCCCTCTGCGTGGGGGCTGCGGTCGCGGTGGATCTGGCCTGCACGGTGTTTTCTTTTTTTTAAATATTTTATTTATTTACTCATGAGAGACACACCCAGAGAGGCTGAGACACAGGCAGAGGGAGAAGCAGGCTCCACGCAGGGAGCCCGACGTGGGACTCGATCCCGGGACCCCAGGATCACGCCCCGGGCCGAAGGCGGCGCTGAGCCCTGCAGCGTGGTTTTCTGAGTCACTCCGAACCCCAAAACACAAAGGACAGCTGTCGCCGCACAGGTCTCCTCTCCGATTGTGGTGGTCTCCAAAAGAAAAACCCAGAAGACGAGAAATATCTAAAAGTTGCATATCTAAAAGTTAAGATTTAGGCGGGTCTTGGTGTTTCCTTTTCGTTCACTGAATTGTTTCAGGAGGACGTGTGTTTTCCTTTGCACAGAGTACTCCACGCAACTGTGACCTACTCTGCATCTTCTTTCCAGGGAATGATGGGGTCCTTACAGATGGAGTCCCTCTCATCACCCCCCCCCTTTTTTTTACCCAATATTCTCATTACCGTTTTAGTTGTTATTTCTCACTGCTGATTACAAATCATTTAAATCTTATTCTGTGATCCCTTTTCTAAGAATTTCGATAATGTGTTGTGGGAACACAACTCCTGATGTTTGTTCTTGGGGCTGTATTTTAGCCTTTGATGGAGTAAAAAGATGAGCGTTGATATTGGGTTGGCGTACTGGATGCTACTATACTAGATAATTCACCTTCTCCTGAGGCTTCATTGTCAGGTTTAGCAGGATAGGCATTGGCGTAATAATTTCGGTGGCATATAACAGTCGTCTTCTACGGGAAGCTTTTAGAAGTGGGAACGAGACTGTAGGTTTGAACATGTCGATAGGTCTGTGTCCTGTACTCAATTTTTCTATTTTAATTTTTAATTTATTTATTTATTTATTTATTTATTTATTTATTTATTTATTTATTTATTTATTTATGATTTATTTATTTATTCATTCAGAGAGAGCGAGAGAGAGGCAGAGACACAGGCAGAGGGAGAAGCAGGCTCCACGCAGGAAGCCCGACGTGGGACTCTATCCCGGGTCTCTAGAATCACAACCTGGGCTGCAGGTGGCGCTAAACCGCTGCGCCACCAGGGCTGACCTCTATTTTAATTTTTAAATTTCATGTTATTTGTTAGCCCTTGTTTCAGATTTGACAGCAGAGTTTGTTTACACATGTCGTTGAACAGTGAGGGGCAGTATTACCACACTGCTGTTGAAGAATAGGAGTTCTGAGTCTTAAATATCTGGCTTTCAATTCGGGCTTTGCCACTACTAAATGTTTACAATCTGCATACTCTGCACATTCCCTTTTTAATTTTATTTTAAATTTTAGTTAAATTCAATTAACATATAATGTACTATTGGTTTCAGAGGCAGAGGTCAGTGATTCATTAGTCTTACATGACACCCAGTGCTCATTACATCCCATGCCTTCCTTTAATGTTCATCAGCCAATTACCTTGTCCCCCCATCCGCCTCCCCACCAGTGGCACTCCGTTTGTTTCCTGTGATTAAGAGTCTCTTATAGTTTGTCTCCCTCTCTGATTTTGTCTTATTTTATTTTTTCCTCTTCCCCCATGATCCTGTTTCTTAAATTCCACATATGAGTGAGATCATATGATAATAGTTTTTCTCTGATTGATTTGTTTCATATAGTATAATACCCTCTAGTCCATCCACATTGTTGCAAATGGCAAGATTTCATATTTTTTGGCTGAGTAGTAGTCCATTGTGTATATATATCTTCTTTAACCATTCATCTGCCAATGGACTTCTGAGCTCTTTCCATAATTTAGTTATGTGGACATTTCTGCTATAAGCATGGGGTGCAGGTGCCCCTTTGGATCACTACATTTGTGTCTTTGGGAGTAAATACCTAGTAGTACAATTGCTTGGTGGTAGGGGTAGCTCTATTTTCAACTTTTTGAAGAGCCTCTATACTGTTTTCCAGAGTGGCTGCACCAGCTTGCATTCCCGTGCGTGGAACGAGGGTTCCTTTCTCTGCATCCTCACCAGCATCTGTTTTCTGACTTGTTGATTTTAGCAGTTCTGACTGGTGTGAGGTGGTATCTCATTGTGGTTTTGATTTGTATTTCCCAGATGTCAAGTGATGAACATTTTTTTCATGAGTCTGTTGGCCTTGTGTAGGTCTTCTTTGGAGAAATGCCTGTTCACGTCTTCTGCCCACTACTTGACTGGATTATTTGTTCTTTTGGTGTAGAGTTTGAGTAGTTCTTTATAGATTTTTCGATACGAGCCCCTATCTGATGTGTCATTTGCAAATATCTTCTCCTATTCTGTAGGTTGCCTTTTGGTTTTGTTGACTATTTCCTTACTCTGCACACTCCTTTTTCTAATTTTTTAAATGGGGGTAGCAATAGTTTTTGCTTCATAGGGATAAAATAAGGATAAGAAGTATTAGTGTATGTAATGTCTCTTAAAACCAGGTCTGAACATAATGAGTGCTCAGGAAGTATTAACTGTTCATTTGGTGATGCTGGGTCATTCCTTTTAGAGTTCAGTAGCAATAGAAATAAACTTAAGTTGTTAAAAACAAATTCTTTTTTTTTTAAACAAATTATTAAACTGAAGACTAACTAGGGCTTCCAAGTGACCACAAACCACTTATAATTGCATACAGAGTTATAGTTTTTATGTGTATTTTTCTGTAGAGAAACATTGTGACTTATTCAGTTAACAAAGGTGGTATATATAATAAAAATATTTAAAACCGTTAGTGTGCAAGCAAGACTTTAATAGTTGGGAATGATCTTGCACAAAATTAGAGTTCAATATTGTATAAAGGTTAAGTACCTCAGTCTACATTCATGTGATGGAATATTATGCAACTAACCAAAATATGTTTATAAAAGATCAGTCACAAGAAAAAAAATGTATGAAGTAGTTTTAAACTACGTACACAGTTATGGATGGTGGTATTCAGGAAAATATTAAATTATATATGAATATTCGGCAGCCCCGGTGGCTCAGCGGTTTAGTGCTACCTTCAGTCCAGGGCCTGATCTTGGAGACCTGGAATCGAGTCCCGCATCAGGCTCCCTGTATGGAGCCTGCTTCTCCCTCTCTCCCTCTGCCTGTGTCTCTGCCTCTCCCTCTCTCTCTCTCTCTCTCTCATGAATAAATAGATAAAATATTTTAAAAAATTATATATGAATCTCACTTGCTATTGTATGGTTTTGTAAGATATTTTGCAAGGACGGGTATATATATTAGTTAGTGAAGGAGAAGAGGTATTTGGCCACATTTATGGAGTATTCCTTGTGTACCCAAGGCTGTTCTCTCAACTTTGTATTCATATTCTCATTCAGTCTGCGGTGGCCACTTAACCTGAATTATGTCTTTCAGAAAAGAGTCTTGGTTAGACTAGATCTAATTATATTGATAAGCTACAACTAAAGATGTCCAAGTACTGCTTTTCCCTAATGATGCTTTTTTTTTTAAGATTTATTTATTTATTTATTTTTATTTATGATAGAGAGAGAGAGAGAAAGAGGCAGAGACACAGGAGGAGGGAGAAGCAGGCTCCATGCCGGGAGCCCGACGTGGGACTCGAACCTGGGACTCCAGGATCGCGCCCTTGGCCAAAGGCAGGCGCCAAACCGCCTGAGCTACCCAGGGATCCCCCACTAATGATGCTTTTTGATCTTGGTTTTATTAATGGCCAAAATGTATCTGCTACGAATAACTGTTTTAATATTGTAAAATTATGGTAAAAATCTTCATATTAAGTTCTGAAGGTCGAATTAGGGGATCCTTGGGTGGCTCAGCTGTTTGGTGCCTGCCTTTGGCCTAGGGCGTGATCCTGGAGTCCCGGGATGGAGTCCCATGTTGGGCTCCCTGCATGGAGCCTGCTTCTCCCTCTGCCTGTGTCTCTGCCTCTCTCTCTCTTTCTCTGTGTGTCTCTCATGAATAAATAAATCTTTTTTAAAAAAATAAATAAAAAATAAATTCTGAAGGTAGAATTAGTTCAGACTTGTCCTCTCCTCCAAAAAATCAATAATCTAAAGAATTGATGGAAAAAGTTAAAATTAAAAAAAGAAAAAAGTTACCCATAACTCTATTAGACTGTGTGATAATATATATGTGTGTGTGTGTGTGTGTATATATATATATATCTGCCCCTGGTTCCTACTAATATTTGGTCTTTGACCTGGGTTCCTGACACAGAGCTCCTAAAATCCTTGTGATTTTCCTGAGTAATAGGAGTGTCTGACACAGAGCTCCTAAATCTCTTAGACTTTCCTGGATGATAGGAGCATCTTTTGTTCTAAAGAGGTGACTCAGGTTCTTGGATGGCGCTTGGTGACTAGGAAGACCAAACCATGATTAGAAGCTTGAACCTTCAGCTCTAGCTCCCGTTCTTGGGGCAGGGGCAGGAGAGAGGGACTGGAAAATTAGTTGATAAGCAATCTTGCCTACATGGTGAAACCTTCATAAGAATCTCTGAAGTACAGGTTCTAGAGAACTTCCATAACTCCTCAGAAGCTCCTGCACTTGGAACTCTTCTAGACCTTGCCCTATGTATCTCTTCATTTGGCTGTTCAGCTGTATACTTTATCATATCCCTTAACGTATAATAAACTGATAAACTTAAGTGTTTCCCTGACTTGTATGAGCTGTTCTAGCGAATTTTTGAACCTGAGGAGGGGGTTGTGGGAACCTCAATTTATAGCCATTTGGTTGGAAGTACAGGTGACAACCTGGGACTTGTGATTGGTATCTGAAATGTGGCAGTCTTTGACTGAGCTCTTAATTTATGGGATTTGATGCCAGCTCCAGGCAGATAGTGTCAAAGCTTAGAGCTGAATTGAATTATAGGGCATCCAGCTGGTGTCAGAGAATTGTTTGTGTGTTTTTTTTTTAAATGCGTATTTAGTGTCAGAAGCACTATGAGTATGCAAGTAGAGGAAACCAATGCATGTTGGTTTTATTATGTCCTAAACACAGACATAATATTAATATTTTGGTGTGCACTCCCCTCTCCCCATTTTTGTTAGCAGATATACAGGATTTTATTGTATCTGCAGAATAGAATCACACTAATTGATTAAAGTAGCAAAGATTCCTCAACTCTTAGATTTAAAAAGGGAAACTATAGGACTCATTATTCTCTGCATGCAGCAGGAAGAAGAGGGGAGCACCAATGATCCTCTTGTTTGAAAAACCTTGTCAGTTTATACCTTTGGGGATTATAGCAATGTCATAAAAAATGATGGGTGCAGATAAAAGGACTTCCAAGGATCTCTTGTACAAATTACTCTTCCAGTGACAAATTTATATAAGAAAAGACAATAAGATGATAACAGTTATAAACATGTGCACTGATCTCCAAGTTGCACAGAAAGAACAAGATTCAACCTTTTTTTAAAAAATAAGATTTTATTTATTTATTCATGAGGGATACAGAGAGAGAGAGACAGGCGGAGACACACAGGCAGAGGGAGAAGCAGGCTCCATGGAAGGAGCCCAACGTGGGACTTGATCCCGGGGCTCCAGGATCACGTCTTGGGCTGAAGGCAGCACTAAACTGCTGAGCCACCCTGGCTGCCCAGATTCAACCTTTGTTATTTCAGTTTTGCATCTTATTACAGAATGGTGCCTCTCTTTAATTTCTATAGAGAAGGGAAATTTAAATGTCAGAGACTCTTTCCTGCTATTTTTTAAAAGAAGAGTTGCGTTCTTAAGGAATGATTTTAAAATGGGCAGAAGACCTGAATAAGCATTTTTCCAAACAAGACATATAGATGGCGAATGACACATGAAAAGATGCTCAGTATCACTTATCATCAGGAAAATGCAAATCAAAACCACAATGAGATATAACCTCACACTGTTAGAATGGCTATTATCAAAGAGACAAGAAATAACAAGTATTGGTGAGGATGTAGAGAAAAAGGGAATCCTCACGCACTGTTGGTAGGAATGCAGACTGGTGTAGCCGTTGTGGAAAGGTATGGAGGTTTCTCAAAAAGGTAAAAATAGAACTACCTTAAAATTCAGCAATTCTACTTTGGGTATTTACCCAAAGAAAACAAAAGCACAAATTTGAAAAGATAGCTGCACCCCTATGTTCATTGTAGCATTATTTACAATAGCTAACATATGGAAGCATCCATCAATAGATGAATGGATAAAAATGTAGCACATATATCCATACAGTAGAATATAATTCATCCATGAAAAAGAATAAAATCTTGCCATTTGTGACAACATGGACTGACCTATAGGATATTATGCCAGGTAAAATAAGTCAGAAGAAGACAAATACCATATGATTTCACTTATATGTTGAATATGAAAACCAAAACAATCGAGCAAACAAAACAAACAGACTCAAAATACAGAGAATAAATTGGCGGTGGCCAGAGGGGAGGGGGATGGGGTGGGCAAAATGAGTGAGAGGGATTAAAAGGTACAACCTCCAGTAAAATAAGCAAGTCACAGAGATATGAAGTACAGCATAGGGATTATAGTCAATGATATGATAATAACTTTGTATGGTGGCAGGTGATAAATAGATTTATTGGGATGATTGTTTCATAATGTGTATATATGTCAAGTACACCTGAAACTGAAACTAATATGAACTATTCTTCAATAATAAAAGTTCCAACTAAAAAAAAAAAAAAAAAGGAAAGAGAATATAGGAATGTAGGCAGGAGAATCTGTTCAAAGTAAAACTGTACAGGCCATTATTAGATCCAGCTCAGCCTCCCGAAAATGAAGGCCAAGCCAGGAAACTTCCTGCTGAACTGTCTAATTCTGGCTTCACTGAAGAAGTGCTGTTCTGTATCCAGCTGTGTGCAGCTTGGTTACGGGGGTTTGGATTTATCCAGAATCCCTCTGTTCTCTAAAATTTTTTTTTTAATCTTTTTTTTTTATTTTTATTTATGATAGTCACAGAGAGAGAGAGAGAGAGACCTAGGCAGAGGGAGAAGCAGGCTCCATGCAGGGAGCCTGACGTGGGATTCGATCCCGGTCTCCAGGATCACGCCCCGGGCCAAAGGCAGGCGCCAAACCGCTGCGCCACCCAGGGATCCCTGTTCTCTAAAATTTTATGTGAGGGTGGTTGTAGTATAATTTGGAAGCTGAGATGGGGGGACAGGAAGATTTATCGGCTGCAGTTATTGGGAACAATAACCTACCTTTTCTTCTCTCAACTCTGGATTTTCTAGAGTTTGAGCTTCTCTGGTAGTGGGACCCCCAGGAAGACTGATCAGTTCTTACATTTCTAAAAGCATGGCCCGAGTAAGTTGTTCTTCCTTGGAATATTGGGATTTTTAGACTATGTAGATGTTGTTAGGCACCATCTCGATACCTGCTTGATTCCTCCTGTTTGAAACAGTGCCAAAAAATTACTGCTTTGTTATGAGGCCTCCCTTTCTAATTGGTGTTCATTATTTTACATGTATTGCCTTATGGATTCTCAGAGCAACATTGTGAGACGTTTTTCAAATTGCTATCAGTATTTTATATTTGAGGAAACTAAGGTTTGGAATGATTAAGAAATTTTTCTAATTACAGAGCTTGTTCTTAGAACTAGAATTTAGACAGAGTCTGGCTTATCTTTAATAATCACTGTGCCAGGGACGCCTGAGTGGCTCAGTGGTTCAGCATCTGTGTTTGGCTCAGGGCGTGATCCTGAGGTCCAGGGATTGAGTCCCACATCGGGCCTCCTTGCATAGAGCCTGCTTCTCCCTCTGCCTGCGTCTCTGCCTCTCTCTCTCATGAATAAATAAATAAATCTGAAAAAAAAGACATCTTAAAAAAATCATCACTGTGCCATTCTGCATTTGTGTATTCCCCTTTTAGCAGAAATGTATTAATTTAAATAGGTACAAGGTTCTTAATTGATGGATTTTTAAAAATTTTATTTATTAATGAGAGACACATAGAAAGAGAGAGAAGCAGAAACACAGCAGAGGGAGAAGCAGGCTCCATGCAGGGAGCCCAATGGAACTCGATCCCGGGACTCCAGGATCACACCCTGGGCCAAAGGCGGCACTAAACCACTGAGCCACCTGGGCTGCCCAATTGATGGATTTTATATAACTCTTTATTTTTAAATAATTCCTAAGCAGAAAACTTGTGAGAATAGTACAGAACATACATGTAACCTTTACTCAGAGAATGATAGTATTTTATATATTGCTTTTTGTCATTTCTCATTTTGACCCTTTTCCTTGAAATGACTTTACCGTAAATGTTTCAGTGTGTATTTCTTTTTTCTTTCTTTTATTTTATTTCATTTATTTTAGACAGAGAGAGTGAGAGAGAGCACACCAACAGGGGGATGGGCAGAAGGAGAGGGAGAGAGAGAATCCCAAGCAGACTCCCCACTGAGTGCAGAGCCAGACACAGGCTCTATCTCATGACCCTGAAATCATGACCTGAGCCGAAGACAAGAGCCAGATTCCTAACCAACTGAGCCACTAGGCACTCCTCAGTGTGTATTTCTTTTCTTTTTTTTTTTTTAATATTTTATTTATTTATTCACAGAGATGCAGAGAGAGAGTAGCAGAGACACAGGCAGAGGGAGAAGCAGGCTCCATGCAGAGAGCCTGACATGGGACTTGATCCAGGGTCTCCAGGATCACACCCCGGGCTGCAGGCGGCGCTAAACCGCTGCGCCACCGGGGCTGCCCTCAGTGTGTATTTCTTGAGAACAAGTTCATTCTCCTTATAACTGTGGCATGATGATCAAAATCAAACTTTGATATATGGGCACCTGAGTGGCTCTGTCAGTTAAGTGTCTGCCTTTGATGCAGGTGGTGATCCCAGGGCCTTGGAATTAAGCCCCACATTGGGCTCCCTGCTCAGCAGTGAGCCTGCTTCTCCTTCTCCTTGCCCCTCACCCATGTGCTCTCTCTTGCTATCTTGCTCAGTCAAATCTTTCTTAAAAAAAAAAAAAAATTGATAAAATAACCTTTGTTTAATTTACAGACTTTTTACAAAAAGATTTTATTTATTTATTCATGACAGACAGAGGGAGAAACAGGCTCCACACAAAGAGCCCGATGGGGGACTCGATCCCAGGACTCCAGGATCACTCCCTGAGCCAAAGACAGATGGTGAACTGCTGAACCACCCAGGTGTCCCTATCTACAGACTTTAATCAACTGTTATCAATTGTCTCAATGATATCCTTTATAGAGAAAATATAAAATTCAACCCAGCATTCAAGACAAAATGGTGAATTTCATTTAGCAGTCTTCTTACTTTCATCTCCTTTAATTTGAAAGAACTCTTTGGTCTCTCTTTGCCTTTTATGACCTTGGTATTTTTGATGAGTATGTCTCTTTTGCAGATTGTTCCTCAGTTTGAACAATGTTTCACTTATTTGTACAGCATGACCCAGGTATTCTTACTGTATTCAGTTAGTTGTAATTTTCTACTATCATTTTGATATTAAAATTGTTTCATATTTGGCTAATGGGAGCCTCTTCTTGGTAGCCTCTGTGTCCTTTTTTACTTAGAAAAACACATAATGGAATCTGGTCTTAATATGTGAGCTAGAATATGTAATTAAATGGCATTCACAACTTAGTAAAGAGCAACTCTAGTAGGGTACGGAGATGAAAGTGAGGGCAAGAGACATAGATGCTGGAGTCTGCTGAGGAGAGATGGCCCAAAAATGGCTGGGAAGGAGGAATGTCCTGTAAGAAAATGCAGCATCCTAGCAGTGAAGAGAAGGCAGGAAGAAAGAGATATATGTGTGTACTTTTTGATAAAATGAAGGTCTTTTGCAACATTTCAGATACAGTTCTATGGTTGAAAGTCCTATAGTTAGGAACAAGCACTAATTCTTTTTCATTTAAAAAACAAAAAGAGGGATCCCTGGGTGGCGCAGCGGTTTGGCGCCTGCCTTTGGCCCAGGGCGCGATCCTGGAGACCCTGGATCGAATCCCATGTCAGGCTCCCGGTGCATGGAGCCTGCTTGTGTCTCTGCCTCTCTCTCTCTCTCTGTGACTATCATAAATAAATAAAAAAAAAATTAAAAAAAAACAAAAAAAAACAAAAAAAAAAAGAAATTTAGCTTCTTTTTTAAAAAGTTGATGTAAGTTCTGATAGAAAATGTTCACACTTGATGGGAAGGGGGAAAAAGGAGAGAGGGAAACAAACCATAAAAGACTCTTAACTGTAGAGAACAAACTTAGGGTTGATGAAAGGAGGTGGGTGGGGGATGGGCTAGATGGGTGATGGGGATTAAGGACACTTGTGATGAGCACTGGGTGCTGTATGTAAGTGATGAATCACTGAATTCTACTTCAGAAACCAATATTGCACTGTATGTTGACTAAGTAAAATTTAAATTAAAAAAAGTTCATGTTTGAAATATATAATTTTTTTCAGACTATTATATTTTATGTTATATTTAAAATTTTTATTTAGTTTCAATTCTGTGTTATACAGTTAGGTGGGCTCCCACCTATTTTTTTTTTTAAAGATTTTTATTTATTTATTCATGGGAGACACAGAGAGAGGCAGAGACCTAGGCAGAGGGAGAATCAGGTTCCCTGCAGGGGTCAATCCTAGGACCCTGGGATCATGACCCAAGCCAAAGGCAGATACCCAACAGCTGAGCCACCCAGGTACTCCTTCCACCTATTTTTTATTGAAATTGACATTAACTCTCTACTTATTCCTACAATTATTCAGCATTTGCTTAGAGTTGATTTTAATCAGTTTAATCAGAAATGGAAATTACATGAAGAAAAGTTTAACACCTATTTCAAAGCTCTTTTCTTTATTATATACTTACCTTTGTGTATTAGTTTTTGCCATAATAAATCACCATAAACTTGTAAACTAGTTTTGCTGTAACAAATTACCACAAATTTGGTGGCTTCAGGCAATGGAAATCTACTGCCTCATAATTCTCAAAGCCAGAAGTTTGAACTCAAGAAGTCAAGGGCATGCTCTCTCTGAAGGTTCCAGCGGAGGATCCTTTTTTGTCTCTTTGTAGCTTCTGGTGTTTGCTGATAGTCTAGGCATTCTTTGACTTACAGCTACATCACACCTATCTCTGCCTCCGTGGTCACAGTGTGTTCTCCTTTGTGTCTCTTTCTTTGTGTCCTCTTCTTTCAGCTAAGGGCACCAGTCATTTTAGATTTAGTGTTCACACTAACCCAAAATGACCTCATATTAGTTAATACAAAACCCTATTTCCTCACAGACGGAGGAGGAAACACTATTTAACCCTATACACTTTGCATCTAATCTACTTACATTACTTTGAGGATTTTTTTGTTTTGCTTTTTTTAAATAAATCATATTGTTTTTAATGGTATATCTCCATACAATACATAGGGTTCTACTGAATCCTTTTATAGAACTAAAAAAATGGGATACCAGTCATCTATTTTTCCTTTAAGAATAAAAAAATAATGTTCCCTTGGGACATTTTTGTATTTTTATCTTCTGAAAAGCTATTTTATCATTACATCAGTTATATCCTAGAATGCCAAAAAGGATTAAAATGAGAAAGTGGAAGAATGCTGGCATTGCCCAGAAAGATGATACAGTAGTAAAATAAGTCATTAATACATTGTCTTTTAGTTTTCTCAATGTGTTGCTCAAAGGATTGCATCCATCATCTTTTTTATTTTAAAGATTTTATTTATTTATTCATGAGAGACAGAGAGAGAGAGAGAGGCAGAGGGAGAAACAGGCAGAGGGAGAAGCAGGCTCCATGCAGGGAGCCCAACGTGGGACTTGATCCCGGGTTTCCAGGATCACGGGTCTCCAGGATCATGCCCTGGACTGAAGGCAGTGCTAAACCGCTGAGCCACCCGGGCTGCCCCATCCATCATTTTATTTACTTACTTACTTACTTATTTATTTATCTATCTATCTATCTATCTATCTATCTATCTATCTATCTATCTATTAGAGAGAGAGAGGGAGTGAGGGCTGGGGACAGAGGGAGAGGGAGAGAGAATTTAAAATGTATCTTAGTATGGACATTAGTATGGAGATATACCATTCTTAAAAGTCTGTTTTGTTTTGCTTTGTTTCCGTATTTTGCCAGCTGAATTAAAAAGCACACAAGTTAATAGAGTAATGTTGCAATCCTTAAAACCATCACATAGATTCACTGATTTTGAATATTTTGCTACTATGTTCTGTATCTGTATAAAGTTTTGCTGTACCATTTAAGTAAGTTGCACAGATTATAACATTTATCCCTAAATACTTAAGAATATACTAAGAATAAGAACATTATTCGTGGGACGCCTGGGTGGCTCAGTGGTTGAGCGTCTGCCTTTGGCTCAGGGTGTGATCCTGGAGTCCCAGGATCGAGTCCTACATCGGGCTCCGTGCATGGAGTCTGCTTCTCCTTCTGCCTGTGTCTCTGCCTCTCTCTCTCTGTTTCTCATGAATAAATAAAATAAAATAAAATAAAATAAAATAAAATTATTCGTTATAACCATAAAAAGAAAATCATTTTTTTTTAAACCTGCAATGCCTATAAGAGGATCATCTTAGGCTCAAATGAATATTCAGACTAAGACTTGCCTTTGGTGATCTTGGCTTTGACTATTTGGAATATCACACATACCAAGAACACCAGCATGTTAGGTCTATGTTCAAAATATATTATGAGTGTTACACTTTCTCAGCACTTTCCACCATTAACATTCTAATCCAAACCACCATCATCCCGTTTGCACTACAGAATTGGCCTCCTGGTGGCTTTTTCTATTTTCTCAGTCCATAGGCAACTTGTCTTTCAGTGGTCTTTTTTAACATAAGCAATATCAGTAAGATAGTACACTACTTACCATTTTGTGATCTAGAACAGCCCTGTCCAATAGAAATGTAATACAAGTCACATATGTAATTTAGAATCTCCTAGTGGTGAATTTTAAAAGAAAATGGTAATATTAATAATGCATTTTGTTTATTTCAATATATCCCCAATATGGTCATTTTTATGTACGATCACTATAAAATTACTAATAGATCATTTACATTTCTCTTAGCTCAACATCTTCAAAACCTGGTGTGCTTGTTACATTCACAGCACATCTCAATTTAGTCTAGTAACATAACTAGTGGCTCCCATACTGGACAGGCTGCTCTAGAGCTCTGCTTTCTTTCACTTTATACTCATCTTCTGATTTCTTTGATATTTATGAAATGCCTTTCTTTGTCACTTTGCTTATCTTTGCCATAATGGGTAGAAAATGAAAAATTTTGAATTCTTAACTGTGTTCAATAAAGCTAATTTTTTTTAAGGCACAAAATTGATGTCTGCAAACTTCTTTGAGGCCTTAAAGGATGATGGATGGAAAAAAAAAAGGATGATGGATGGGAGAGCCAGGTAGCTCAGTCAGTTAAGCGTCTGACTCTTGATTTCAATTCAGGTCCTGATCTCAGGGTCATGGGATTGAGCCCTGTGTTGGGCCCCTCTCTCAGCAAGGAGTCTACTTAGTATTATCTCTCCCTCTTCCTCTGCCCCCAGCATCCCTTCTCTCTCTTTAAAATAAATAATTTTTAAAAAGATTTTATTTATTCATGAGAGACAGAGAGAGAGAAGGAGAGAGAGAGAGAGAGAGAGAGAGGCAGAGACACAGGCAGAGGGAGAAGCAGGCTCCATGCAGGGTACCCGATATGGGACTTGATCCCAGGTCTTCAGGATCACCCCCTGGGCTGAAGGCGGTGCCAAACCACTGAGCCACCCGGGCTGCCCATAAATAAATTAAAAAAAAAAAAAAAGGTGATGGATGCAATCCTTTGAGCAACACATTGAGAAAACTGAAGAGCAGTGTAATGACTTATATTACTACTGTATCATCTTTCTGAGTGATGCCAGCATTCTTCCACTTTCTTATTTTAATCTTTCCTTTTTGCATACTAGGATATAATTGATGTAATGATAAAGTAGCTTTTCAGAAGATAAAACAGAAAAATGTCCCAAGGGAACATTATTCCTTTATCCTTAAAGGAAAAAATAGATGACTGGTATCACATTGTATATCTTATTTCTATAAAAGGATTCAGTAGAATCCTATGTAACTGTAAGGTAGAATGAGATTTATTCTATTTTGAAAATAAGTGAATTTTCCTCTTTGGAAGATCTTTAATAAAGAATAAAAGTCAGAAAATATTAATCCTTACAAATAGTTAGAACTGCTTTAAAAAGAAAACCCCAGTAACTAAAACTTAATCCCATGGGCCCTGATAGTTCATGGAATGCTAAGATAGGTCCTAGGAAGTGTGTTTTTCTCAATTTTATGTAACCCAAGGAATTATGTTGGTTTTAGTTCTTGGATTCTTCCACCACCTTTTTGATCATTTTTCAGCCTTACTTGGAGGATAGAACAGATCTTCTTGGGAGCAAAATTATCCAAATGGACACAGCTGTTGGGTGTATCATGATAGTGTGTATATGAAAGTCAGTTCAACCTCTGAAAGTGTTGTATTTTTGTATTCTTTTATTTGGAAGATTATTTGACCGTTGATAAGAAAATGGCGGCATTACAGCACTTGGGACTAGATTATACATTTGAATACTGCAGGGTAGACAATACTAAGAAAAGTATTATGATCAGGATTTCTAATCTGCTTCTAGGCCAGAATCAAAGACTAGTACTCAGATTTAGACAAAAGAACAAATTCCATACCTAATCCAAAGAGCCCACAGAGCCCAATATGGAGGAAATTATCCTAATTACCTAACTTGGTGATTTCTTGCTTGTTTCCTGGATAATTTTAGTGATTTTAAAGATCTCAGAGAGGTCTTTAAAGATGTGAGTACAACATTTTCATAAGAGTCATCTCTCTTGTTGGCCAGTATATTTTCTAAACAGAATCTTTTTTGTACTAGTGCCTATGCAATTTCTTGGATAAGAGTTCTATGCCTTTGTGACATTGTCTAGATCTAGTGTTACTGGGCCATAGTGCTGTATAATTTTCCCCATTTTGAGGTCCTCTGGTGTAGTGTGACATGAAAAGCCATGAGGGCAGAAGAAAGCAGTTGAAAATTATCCTTTAATAGTGGTTGGAAGTTTTTTGACAATAATCAACACCCAGATTTTCCTCTTCTTTGAATCAAATGATCTAAATATCTCTTTTTTTTTTTTTCTGAGAATTGGGAGGTTGATAGGCCAAAATGGTCTTAAGAGATAACAGAAATCATCCTAAAGGCAGATAGTTAAATAACGTGTCTGATTCAATTTTCTGTTGACTTTTGTGTGCAAATTCAGTACTAATCTTTGAGGGCCATCCCAGTGGTCTGGTTCCAGTCAAAATGCCTGTATGGCTTATCACATTGTATGGAAATGTTTTTAAAAGGTTAACATTTTTGTCTGGAATACATCACAGGAGGTGATGTGTATTTTATCCGAAAATGCATAGTATCTGGTTGCACTCATTATTAAGGTTGATCACTGGAGGAGTCTTGGATGGCTCAGTTTGTTAAGCAGCCAACTCTTCATTTCAGCTCTGGTCATGATCTCAGGGTCCTGAGATTGAGTCCTGAGATTGAGCCCTGCATTGGGCTCTGCACTCAGCTGGGAGTGTGCTTGAGGATTTTCTCTCTCCTTCTCCTTCTCCTCCCCGCACTCACATGGATGTGTGTACCATGCTTGCTTGCTCTCTCTTTCTCTCTGTAAAATAAATAAATCTAAAAAAGAAAAAAAGAAAAAAAGATTGACCACTGGATTAGAGTGATAATAGTCTACAGTCACAGTAGTTAATTTTTCCCCTTGTGGCTAAACAGTAATCTGTGTGGTTTTATTTTATTATCAAGAAATAGTCATTTCTTTAGCAACCTGTCATGTTGTTAATCCTCATCAGAATAAAAAAAAATCATTATTTGTAGGAAGATACTTTGTTACTATTATTTCTTGTGTAAATTAGTAATTTTAGTTGTCTTGAAACATAGTTCCAATAAAAGAGAAAGAGAAATTACTTGATTCTTTACTAGTAGTTAAATACTTTTCCTAAGTAGGAGATTATCCAACAACAAAGATTAAAACTTAATTTTTTCTGTTCCCTTGCAAGAATTAATATGGATTCATCTTTTATCCATCCAATAGCACTTGTTCAGAATGTGTAAATCAAAATAATCATTTGTGTGTTCCTTTTGTCATTGTATTTGCCATACGGAGCTCCATATTAAGTCTCTCCTGTTTCTTGGAGAAATCTATGAATCTTGGAAACTTACCTGACTTTTTGGCAAAGATATCTAAGGTTCCTCCTTCCCTGCCTCATTTCAGAAATTGTTTATTTCTTCAGGGATTATCTATTTCATATTAATCGGTTATCAGTGAATTATTTGTATGATACTGTCTTTTAATTATATCCTAATTCTTTTGTCTAGGGATTTGTCCTTTTTTTCCCCTTATAATCTATTTCTGCTATGTGCTAGAAGAGTTATATACTTCAGTGCTGAATGAAATAGGGGTTGGGCCTGCTTTTAGAGAGTGTGTTAGTTTTCTATTGCTTTGTAACAAAAGACCACAAATTTTGTAGCTTAAGACTACAGTAATTTATCATCACATAGTTCTATACATTAGTTCACAGGATGGTAAATCCTAGTATCAGCTGTGACTGCAGTTCTTTAGGGCATGAAGTCTTCTTTGAAGCTCACTGGTTACTGGTAGAATTTATTTCCTTCTCACACTTTCCATGTGGCCCCCTCTGTCTTCTGGCTAGCAACCAGCAAGTCTTGTCCTTCTCACACTTTGATGGTCTCTGACTCCCCTCTGCCCTTAGCCAGGAGAAAGCTCTGCTTTTTTAAATAATATATTTTATTTTATCTTATTTTATTATTATGATTATTTTTAAAGATTTTACTTATTTATTCATGAGAGACACAGAGGCAGAGACACAGGCAGAGGGAGAAGCAGGCTCCTTGCAGGAAGCCCATTGCAGAACTCGATCCCTGGATCCTGGGATCATGTCCTGAGCTGAAGGTAGACACTCAACCACTGAGCCACCCAGGCATCCCCTTCTTTCAGATTTTCAACTGAAGAATGAGACAGTCAGCTCTAAAGAAGTGCCCACAATTGAGAAGTGTACATCTTTTGGTCTACATCAGAGAATTCTTAATAGAGAGCAATCATATGAATGTCAGGAATATGGGAAGACTTTTTGTCAAGGCTCAAACCCTGTTCAACATGGGAGAACACATTCTAGTGAAAAACCCTGGAAACATAAAGAATGTGGAAAGAACTTTAGGAATAGACATCGACTCCCTGAGCATCAGACTTCATATTGGTGAGAAACCTTATAAACGTAAGGCATATGGGAAGGCCTTTACTATACCATTTTGTGCTTTGTTCAACATCAGAGAATTCACACTTTTGAGAAACTCTATGAATGTAAAGAATGTGGGAAGGCTTTTATTAGAGGCTCACCCCTTGTTAAACATCAGAGAATTCATACTGTTGAGAAATCCTGTGAATGTGAGGAATGTGGGAAAGCCTCTACTGTATATGGACAGCTTACTCCATGTCAGAGTATTCATACTGATGAGAAACCTTTTGAATGTAAGGAATGTGGAAAGGCCTCTCGACTTAGTTCATTTCTTAATGCACATCAGAGAATTCATGCAGGGATAAAGCCCTATGAATGCAAAGAATGTGGGAAAGCCTTTAGTCATACCTCATATCCTGTTCAACATGAAAGACTTCATTCAGGTGAGAAATCCTATTAGTGTAAAGAGTGTGGCAAGGCCTTTAGTACTGGCTTGTACCTTGTTCAGCACCGGAGGATTCATACTGGTGAGAAACCCTATGAATCTAAGGAATATGAGAAGGCCTTTAGAATACATGTACATCCTACACAACCTCAGAAAATTTACATTGATGTGAAACCATATAAATTCAAGGAATGTGGAAAACTTATAGTCATGCCTCATACTTTGTACAACATGGAAGAATTCATCCTGGTGAAAAACCCTATGAATGTAAGGGATGTGGAAAGGCCTTTACCCTGTATGGGCAACTTATTGGACATTAGAATGTTCATACTGGTGAGAAATCCTTTGAATGTAAGGAATGTGGCAAGACCTTTAGACTGAATTCATTCCTTACTGAACATCAGGGGATACACACTGGTGAGAAACCCTTTAAATGTGAAAAATGCAGGAAGGCCTTTATATACAGTCCAGCCCTAAAAGTACACCAGAGAAACCATATGGGTGAAAATTTCCTAAGAATTTAAGGAATTTGGGAAGTCCTTTATGGATGACTCCAACACTGCTCAGGATTACAGAATTTATGCTAATGAGAAACTTGGATGTAAAAAATCTTGGTATGCCTTTAGAAAATATTCTCATATTAGAGAATTCATAATGGAATTCAGAAAACATGGGGCATCTGGGGGGTTTAGTAGTTGAGTGTCTGCCTTTGGCTCAGGTCATGATCCTGGAGTCCTGGGATCAAGTCCCGCATCAGGTTCGCTGCAGGGAGTCTGCTTTTCCCTCTGTCTATGTCTCTGCCTCTCTCATGAATAAATAAATAAAATCTTAAAAAAAGAGAAACCTTTGCATAAGGTAATTTACATCTACTGCATCTCTGTAGTGGAAATAGACTACAATGGTGTGTTACTGCACATAGTCTCCCAACTCCACATTCAATGACAGCATGTTGTAGTTTGAAAATGGCTGCGTGGTAAACACTATAACTCAGAGCTCAACTTATTGTTTCATTAGCTGTGAAGATTTAAGAAAGTAGACATTATGTTAATAATTCAAATTAAACTTAAAAGTGCATTGTGTCGGGCAGCCTGGGTGGCTCAGCAGTTTGGCACCGCCTTCCGCCCAGGGCCTGATCCTGGAGACCCCGGATCGAGTCCCATGTTGGGCTCCCTGCATGGAGCCTGCTTTTCCCTCTGCCTGTGTCTCTGTGCCTCTCTCTGTCTCTCATTAATAAATAAGTAAAATATTTTTTAAAAAGTGCATTGTGTCTATAGTTTTCCATTGGAAATTTGAGGAAATATTTTTGGTATCCAAAACTTATTACCCCGTTAAGTAAATAAGTTACTGACATCACTGATAAATGACTGAAGTTCCAACAAATTTCTTTGCTGTTTCATTATATTCTTGATAATGAAAATAGAAATATCAACCAACATTTATTTCAACAATAGGCAAAAGATATGAATGTAAATTTTACCAAAGATATGTGGGTGGTAAATAACATTTTAAAAATGTTCGATTGAGATCATGAGTCATTAGATAAATGCAAGGTAAAGCCACAATGAGATTCTACAACTACCTGCCTGTTAAAATGGCAAACATTAAAAATGCTGATCATAGCAATTATTGGCTAGTATATGGAAGAATTGGACCTCATTCACTGCTGGGGGAAAGTAACATGCTATAGGCACTTTAGAACACAATTTGTTGGTTTCCAAAAATTTAAATATTCCCCTGACTTGTAACAAAGGTATTGTACTTCTAGATTTTAGGAAATGAAAGCATAGACCCATCTGAAGACCTGTATATTCAAGGTCATAGCTTAATTTGTAATAGCCAAAAACCCATGTCATGTAACATAAAAGGGTTAAAAAATTCTAGTACATTTGAATAAGGATTCTGGGAAGATAGTAGATAGGAAGCAATAAGGAAGTCATCTCCCTACCCTGACAACAATTATACTGGCAGAATGTCTACTGTAACTATTTTGGAACTCTGGGGTCCATTGAAGGCTTATAACTTCCAGAGGAAAGCATAAGCAGTAGTAAATTGCAGCTATTTTGGGCCAGTATCAGTCTTTAGCACTGTAGCAGCTACCCATCCCTTATCCACTTGCCCTGTCAGGCAGCTATATGTGTGTCCTTGGAGCAGCTTGCATGCAGTTTTTGGGAGCCTGGGTAGGATCCCACTCTACAAATATTGGGGATCTGTGCTCTAAACTGATTGCAGAGGTGAAAACATAGAAGTGGGCAGCCATTTGTACAACCCTTATCCAATTGTTGCAAGCCCCTCCCTCTGTGGCTGAAGTGACTTCCAGGGAACTTAAGGTACCACATACCTTTCCTCTTCATTTTTCTTTCTCTTCTCTTGGGAGCCAGATATTTAGGATTAAGACATCTCAAAGCAATCACATATACAGTAGAATTTTAAAAGTTAAGGCACAGGTTCAGAAAAGACCCTGAGATACACCACACGCTGTTCCCCAGTAGAGACAGCCTATGACAATTAAACAAATTAAGTAAAAATGGCAAACCCTGGGAAAAGATGAAGAATCTGATTTCCAGAGTTAACACAGTACTAAATTTAAATGTCCAGTGTTCAAAAACAAAAACAACCCAACAGCCAAAAACAAAACCACAAGAAACACACACACACAAAAAACCCCCAAACAAAACAACAGAAAGAAAAAAACAAGGCCCACTTTAAAAAAAAATTCAGAAACTGTCTCTTAAAAAGACATGATGGCAGTTCTATTATACAAACATCTATCTCACAGATGGTCAAATAACTAAAGGAAGACATGGAGAAGGGCAGGAAAATGATGCATGAACAAAATGGAAATATCACACAAACACAAAACGAAATAAAAAAAATTCTGGTGCTAAAATTACCATAACTGAAATGAAAAATTTGCTAGAGGGATTCAAAAGCAGATTTGAGACTACAGAAGAATCAGTCAACTTCAAGATAGGAAAATCAAAAGAAAGATTGAAGAAAAGTGACCAGAATATAAAGCACATCTGGAACACCTTTAAGTGAAACAATATACATGCTGTGGGAGTCCCAGGAGGCGAACGAAAGGAGAAGAGGGATAACTTGAACTTGATTTGAACCCCAATTTGATGAAATACATGAATAGAAGTATCCAAGAATCTCAGTGAACTCCAAGAAGGATGAATTCAAAGAGGCTCAAACCAAGACAAATTACAATCAAAACACAAAGAGAAATTTGAAAGGAACAAGAGAGATGACTTGTCATGTACAAAGGATACTCAATAAGATTATCCACAGATTCTTCATCAGAATCCTTAAAGCCAGAAGGCAGTGGGCTGGTATATTCAAAGTGCTGAAAGAAAAGAAAAATGATAACCAAGAATTGTATATCTGGCAAAATTGTCTTTCAAAAGTAAGGCAGAAATTAATTCCCAGATAAACAAAATCCAAGGAAGTTTGTTACCACTAGATATGCCCAGCAAGAAGTGCCTAAAGGAGTCTTTCACTTGAAACCAAAGGACATTGGACTAATGCTAAGCAATATGAAGGAATAAGATCACTTGTAAGGATAAATACATAGGTAATTTTAAAAACTACCATTATTGTACCTTTAATTTATAACTCCATTTTTAAATTTCTACATGATTTTAAAAACTCATGCATTTTTTTTTTTTTGGTAAGAAGTTCATGCATTTAAAAACAAATATTAAAAAAAAAAATAAAATAAAAACAAATATTACCCTATGTTTTGGACATAAAATGTATAAAGATGTAATTCTGGGATATCAATAACTGAAAGATTTGGGGATGGAATAGGATAGGGTAGAGTTTTTATATGGTATTGAAGTTAGGCTGACATAAATTCAAATTAGAATATTTATAATTTTTGGATGTTGAACATAATCTCCATGGTAACCACTAAGAAAATAGCTACAGAATATACACAAAAGGAAATGAGAAGGGAACTAAAACATTTCACTTAAAAAATAAAAAACAGAAGATACTAATATAGGAAATGGAGGACAAAAAAGATGCAGAAAAAAAAGCAAGGTGACATAAGTAAATCCCTCATCAGTAACTACTTTAAATGTAAATGGACTAAACTCTCCAATCAAAAGTCAAAGACTGACAGAAGAGACGTTTAAAAAATTATCCAACTATATGCTGTCCACAGAGACCCAATTTACAGCCAAAGATACAAGCATGTTGACAGTGAAAGAATGCAAAAATATTCCATACAAATAAGTTCCCAAACAAAAAAATTTACAACACAAATTTGGATAATTTTATATCATAATAAAAGGTTCAGTAAGAAAGTGTAACAATTACAAACACTTGTGAAACTAATAATGGACCAAGAAAATATATGACTTAAAAATTGGCAAGAAGAAATAGTTTTACATTAGATGGAGACTTCAATACCCTGTGCTCAACAATAGACAAAAGTCATTAAGGAAATAAAGGTCTAGAACAACACAATAAACCAATCAGATCTAATGGAAATGTACACAATACTCTAACCACCACCAACAGAAAACACATTGTTCTCAAGTGCACATGGACATTTCCATGATAGACCACATTAGGCCACAAATTAAGGCTTAATAGATTTTAAAAGATAAATATGCAAACTATTTTCTCCAACCTCAACAGGATGAAGTTAAAAATTGATAAAAAGCAAACTGGAAAATTCATAAATTTGTGGAAATTAAACACAGGTTTAAACAATGGAACCAAAGGAGAAATCACAAGGAATATTAGAAAATTTTTGGAGATGAAAGAAAGCAAAAATACAGAGCACCAACTGGGTGGCTCAGTTGGTTAAGTATCCGACTCTTGATTTTAGCTCAGGTCATGATCTCAGGATCCTGAGATTAAGCCCCGGGTCAGGGCTGTGTTCAATGCAGAGTCTGCTTAAGATTCTCTCCCTGTTGGGGCACCTGGGTGGCTCAGTCAGTTAAGTATCTGCCTTTGGCTCAGGTCATGATCCCAGCATCCTGGGATTGAGCCCCATATTAGGCTCTGCTCAGCAGGAAGTCTGCTTCTCCCTCTCCCTCTCCTGCTTCCCCTGCTCATGCTCACATGCTTGCGCTCCCTCCCTCTTACGCTGCCTCGCTCTCTCATATGAATAAATAAAATCTTAAAAAGGAAAATTCTCTCCCTCTCCCTCTGGATCTCCATTTTCTGCTTATGTGTATGTACTCTCTCAGCATGCGCGCTCTCTCTCTTTCTCTCTCAAAAAAAAAAAGGATAAGAAAAACACAACATATCAACATTTATGAGATGTAGCAAAAAATGTATGAAGGAGGATGCTTACATTAAAAAAGAAAGATCTCAAATCAACAACCTTAGTTTACAACTTAAAGAACTAGGAAAAGAACTAAACCAAGAGCTAGACAAAGGAAATAAATAATAAAGACTACAGATTTAAAAAATAGAGAATAGAAAAACAATACAGAAAAATCAACAAAACCAGAAGATGGTTCTTAAAAAGATTAACAACATTGACTACCTTTAGCTAGAATGACTAAAAGACTCAAATACTAAAACCAGAAGTAAAAGTGGGGACATTACTACCAATTTTACCAAAGTAAAAAGGATAATGAGAGTACTCTGGACAATTGTACACACAAAAAAATGGAACCTAAATGAAATAGACTAAGCCCCAGAAACAAATCCTGTCAAGACTGAAGCATGAAGAGAATATCTGAATAAACTTATAATTAGTATAATGAATATACAACCAAAAACCTCCCCACAACAGACAAAGCTCTGGACCCAATGACTTTATTGGTGAATTCTATATGTTAAAGAAATAACACTAACCTTTGTTAAAATTTTCAAAATACTAGCAAACAGAATTTAGCAGCACATTGAAAGGATTATACACTATGTTTAAGTGGGATTTATTCTTGGTATGGAAGGAAGGTTCAACATACGAAAATCAGTGTAATACCCCACACTAATAGAAGGAAAAAACAGGATCCTCTCAAATGATGCAACCCCCCCCCAAAAGAAACCCACATTTGACAAAATCCAACTCCTGCAAGATAGAAACACTCAACAAGCTAGGATAGATGGAAACCACTTCATATCTATCTAGCTAGATACTATTCAGAAATTAAAAAAAATTTTTTTCAAAGAAAAAACAAGTGGGAATGCCTGGGTAGCTCAGTGGTTGGGTGTCTGCCTTTGGCTCGGGGCATGATCCTGGGGTCCCAGGATAGGGTTCCACGTTGGGCTCCCTGTATGGAGCCTGCTTCTCCCTCTGCCTGTGTCTCCACCTCTCTGTCTCTGTGTCTCTCTTGAATAAATAAATAAAAAATCTTAAAAAAAAAAGCAAAAAAACAAGTGTTGGTGAGGATATGGGAAAACCAGAACCCATATATACTGTTAGTAGGAATGTAAAATGATAGAGCAACTGTGGAAATCAGTATGGAGGTTCCTCAAAAAATTAAAAATATAATTACCATAGGATCCAGTAATTCCATTTCCAGATATGTCTAACAGAACAGAAAGCAAGGTCTCAAAGAGAGATTTCTACACCCATGTTCGTAGCTGCATGATTCACAATAGCTGAAAGATGGAAATAAAATATCCATTGATAGATGAATAAAAAGCAAAATATGGCAGAAATACAATGTTATGAATACATACTATGCATCCTTAAAACGAAAGGAAATTCTGACACATGCCATAAAACATGGATGAACCTTGAGGACACTAATGCTAAGTGAAATATACCAGTTACAAAAAGACAAATACTAGATGACTCTATTTATATGATGTACCTGAAGCAGTCAAATTCACAGAAACAGAAAGTGGAAGGGCAGTTTCCAGGGGTTTAGGCGATGGTGGTGGTGGTGGGGTCTTTGGAATTATTGTTTAATGGGTACAGACTTCCAGTTTTGCAAGATGAAAAGAGCTCAGGATGTGAATGGTAGTGCTGGTTGTACAATATGAATGTACCTAATACCCCTGAACTATGCACTTAAAGATGGTTAAGATGGTAAATTTTATGATGTATTTTACCAGAGATTTTTTAATTTAAAAATTAAGCATAACAAACTGTGATGGATCTCAAGAGAGCACCACTCACAGCAAAAGGAATGAGCTGTTCATACATACAGCATGGATAATCCTCAAGATAATTCTGTTGTGGAAGAAAATAGACCAAAAATAGGGTAGAAATACTTTATGATTCCAGTTGTATAAAATTCTAAGGAAGGCAAACATATCTATAGTGGGAGAAAAAAAAAGGTAAATCAATAGTTTTTGGGAAGGCAAGGAGGGAAAGTAAAAGGCACGAGGTAGCTTTGTGGGTGATGGATAGGTCCACCGTCACAGTTCTGGTGTTGGTTCCCTGAGTGTTTACTTACTGAAAAACTTATTAAATTGTGCACATCAAATATGTACAACTATTGCATGACAATTATATCAATAAAACATTTTAGGAAATTGTTGCACATAAAAATCTGATCTCCCATTCATTTTAGAAAATTAGATTTGCCAACCCTATATTGACTCTGCTCTCTTTCTCTGTCTCTGAAGCCTTGGTTGCAAAAATGGCTGGCTATGTCACAAATGCTACATCCCTGGAGTACAAGATTACCTTCTCTTACCCCTATTCTCCTGCCAATGCAGCAATGGCCATGACACAAATAGTGCAGAGAGCCTTAGTATGCACAAAACCTTTCGATTTTTGCTCTGGGGGTGACCTAAGCCATAGGGCAGAGGTCTAGAGGTCCTGAGAATTTCTGCAGAGCCCGAATCCTGAATGCAGAGTCACATTCAAAGGAACATTTGTGGATGCACTTTTAGAACAGGTACATTCCCTCTAGTTTGCTGTAGACTTGCCTACTCCATTATTACCCGCAGTTTTTCCATACAAATTATGGTCTCAATTGGTCCCAGTAAGTCTTACAATTAGGAAACCTGTATACCAGATGCTAAAATTCATGGCATATGGCTCCTTGGAAGGTGCCAGCCAGGTAAACAGTATCTGGGAAACAAGAGGCCCTATTCATGTTGCTCCCAGATGCAGTGGAGGTTGTCACAACTGCCCTGTCCTCGGAGTAATCTCTGGCTCACAAAAATTCATGCCATTCAGATTGCATTAGGCCCACAAAGTCCTACCATCTTCCCCTGGAGGCCTTGAGCAGCAACACAGAGGAGGCCAAATTTAGACTAAGAGCTGTTCTCCAACCATCCTGCTCTTCCCTTAGAAGCAATACGTTTAAGAGGCCCTTTTAGTTTGGTAGACCTCAACTGTTCTCAACCCACTCCACAGTGATCAAGACACATGAGATTTAAGGTGGCTTTATCACTAAGGCAATGCAAAGTAGGTAGCTGTTGGGATGGGTAATGTGGAGATCGGATAAATCCACCATGAGCATCGTATGAGATCAGCCATGTCCTTGAAAGAAGGGAAACCTTCTCCACAAGCTGCCAGCAGAACTCAGCTCAGGTCTTCATGGTCAAAGATGGGTCATGTCCACAGCTACACTGGTCAGAGGGAGGGAATGACATCTCCCTGTGGCCTCAGGCTCCTCTGGATTCCCTCCTGGGAGAGAGGAGTCTGAATACAGAGACTGGCTGACCCACGCTCTTGGAGACCTGCCAGAGCTAAACGGCTTCTACCACAAACACTCGCAGTGACAAAGGTCTGATAGAGTCCATGGTGAGAAAATGCTACTTTATTCCAGAAAGCTTCCAACATAATTAGCATTCATAGGGAATCTGTCCAGTGTGGACATTGGGATGAACAAGGTTCAACCTCTGGCTGATGGCCCCCTTATAAAGACTGTTCTCAGAGCTCATCTCCACTGCACATCGCTGTGCTGGAGGAGGGTGCACATTTTCTGCACTCCTTTCTCTGGTGTGAATTTTCTGGTGCCGGACGAGGGTAGGCCTCTGGCTAAAGGCTTTTCCACATTCACTGCACTTATACGGCTTGTCTGATTTGTGAACCTTCTGGTGCTGCCTCAGATTAGATCTTTGCCTGAAGGTTTTCCCACATTCCAGGCACTCATAAGGTCGCTCGCCAGTGTGAAGCCTCCGATGGTTATTAAGGCTAGAGCTTTGGTTAAAGAATTTCCCACATTCAGGGCACTGATAAGGCCTCTCGCCAGTGTGAAGTCTCCGATGGCTATTTAGGCTGGAGCTCTGGCTAAACAATTTCCCACATTCGATGCACTCATAAGGCCGTTCCCCAGTGTGGACTCTCTGATGCTTCATGAGGTCGGAGCTTCGGCTGAAGGCTTTCCCACATTCACTGCACCTGTAAGGCCGCTCGCCAGTGTGGACTATCTGGTGTTGGATGAGACTGGCGATGTGGCTGAAGAATTTCCCACATTCATTGCACTTATAAGGTCTTTCTCCAGTGTGAACCCTCAAGTGTTTAATGAGGCTGGAGTTGCAGTTGAAAGACTTCCCACACTCACTACACTCATGAGCGCTTTTGCCAGTGTGAACCCTCTTATGATGAATGAGGTTGGAACGCTGGCTGAAGAATTTCCCACATTCACCGCACTCATAAGGCTTCTCTCCAGTGTGCACCCTCTTATGCTGAATGAGGTTGGAGCTTCGGCTAAAGAATTTCCCACATTCACTGCACACATGAGGGCTTTCCCCAGTGTGAACTCTCTGATGTTTAACAAGACTTGAGTGTTGGCTAAAGAACTTCCCACACTCGCAGCACTCATAGGGCTTTCCTCTGTTGTGATCTCTCTGGTGCTGAAAGAGGCCAGAGGCGTGGCTAAAGAATATCCCACATTTGTTGCATTCATAAGGCCTTTCTCCAGTGTGGGTTCTCTGGTGCTGAATAGGTGTGGGTTTGTCGCTGAAAGCATTCCCAAATTCACCGCACTTGCTGTGGCTTTGCACAGTGTGACCAGTGCTCTGGGGTGGCTCCTCCACTCTGTGAGCGACCTGATGCTGCGGAAGGTCAGATGTAGCTGTCCCACCCACAAAGTCCTTCCCACCCTCCCTGACTGTAAAAGGTTCTTTTGATGTGTCATCTCTGCAGCTCTTCACAAATGAGGCCCTGTCCTCATCCCTTCTGACAGGCTTGTCTATACTCTGCTGCATCTGATGCTTGTAAAGGTTTGCTCTGGACTTGGACTCTCTCCCAGGTGCCTCACACATGTATGGTTTCTGGCTGGAATGTGTTGCCTGGTGTTCAGCCAGGTGCAAAATGTCTCTCAAGTGTAGGCCACACATGTCACAGGAGTAGTCCTTCTGCTTGGACAGAGCCGCCTTGAGCTTCCTGTCCTGGGACACTCCTGCTACAGACACACTATGCTCAGCCTCTGTTGCACAGCAAAAACCTGAAAACAGAGAAATGCTGGTGAAGTTACTAGGAGCTCTGATGGAAGGAAGCAGCCCCATGACAAAGGCACCCCTGACCCTGGAATGGGTCCTCAGGATAGCTGGCAAGACGAGAAGCCTGAAGTCAGGGTAAGGGATGATCTGCTCTGCAGTACCGTGATTGGCAAGGTCACAAACTAAGGGTGGCCTTGCCAGGACCAAGGACACAAGTATGGGCACAGTATTGGGACAAAAGGTGGGGTCTTCATCTCACTTCTCTAAAGGCTTTTCAGCAGGGCCTTAGCTATTGCTAACCCATAAGCCCTGTGCAGAACGGCGTGTCCAGGCCCAGGAAAATCTGATTGCAACTGAGTAGCCACTGTTTAAGGACTACGAAAGGGAAATATGCACATATCATGACATTAAGTGTATGTCCTGGTGGAGACAGTCACAGGGGGAGCTGTGGAAAGAGTGAGTCAGGGGTCACAAGTCAGAGCAGAAATGACAAATGGGCGATGTGTCAAGAACAGGAAAGGTAGAAGAGAGATGTGGCCATGGGCTTGGGCACCAAAACAAGGATGAACATGAGAAAAGCTGCAGGTGTGATGTGAGGATGGTGGTGATGTCACCTGCCCCCTCACCCCCCACTCACCAGAGATGGGTCCGCTGTATGCCCCTCTTGCCATGGCTGAAGTCATGTCCACCCTGTCAGGTACCCATGGCTCTGCCCCCATCTGCAGCTGGGCAACTATGTAAGACCTGAAAGACGTAAGTCCTGAGGGAAAGACATGGCAGCTAAGTGGCCAGCACTTGGCCAGGTGAACTACCTGATGACAGACCACAGGAAACAAGGTGAAATATTACAAAAGGAACACACAGTGTTCCCAGCAGTCAGGCCCCAGGACACATCAGCTCAAGGACAGGGTCACCCAGGCAGAGAGCAGCCGAGCCAGCCAGGATCCATGGGGCTACATGCAAGACTCCTCACTTCTGGCCCCTTCCCCACAATGCTTTGGGGTAGCAGGTGTTGGGGTGGCTCAGGGAGAGGATGGGACACTGCACATGGCACAGGCCTCCAATGTGCACCACATATCCTGGGAGAACTGGGAAGGAAGTGGTGCCACAGTCTGGCCATAGGAAGGAACAGGGGACAGGCAGCGTGAGCTCAGGACATCAGGTGGGTGGGAAGGCCTTACCCAGCGAGGCTATAAGTGCAAAGTTCTCCAGCATCACGTCGCAGTACAGGAGTCTCTGAGCCTCATCAAGGAGCCCCCACTCCTCCTGGGAGAAGTAAATGGTCACGTCCTCAAAGGTCACACAGCCCTGCCATGATGGGGACAGTTCATGCCATGATCAGCTTCTCTCCTCAGGACTCCCTTGTCTGTCCCCTGCACTGCCTCCTCCCTAGCTCCCAACTCAGAGGAGACTCAAGGCCCTGGTTCCACTGGTGTTTGCGTTTTTCTATGCCTCGTCTGACCACTGTGGTGGTCCACAACATCAACAGGCAGGGGGGAGAGAGACACCAGCTATGCTCTGGGCCCGAAGTGCAGGACTGAACCCCCTCCTTTGTGGGCCCCCCTCCTATGTCATTAACAGACAAACATGGACTCAATCTTCTCCCTTAATTGCCAGTCACAAGGTCCTGGGCCAAGAACTTGGACTGCACCTTCCTCAGACTCTGGACCACACTGCTGCATCCCCATTGTCACCGTGCCCTCCCCCATCTCAGCCCACATCATAGCCATCGCCATGGACCCTCATGTTACTCCACACATGACATCTGGAAAGTTCTTGGCAAAGACAACCATGATCCCATCCGGGATGGCTCCCACCGCCAAGGGCAACACTCGCCAGGGAGTTAAAGGTCCCTTTGCCTGGTCCTTTCCTGGCTTCAATCCAAAGCTATGCAGAGCCACACATATCAGATACCCTTGGGCCTCTTGCACATGGGTTCTCCTACCCCCACCCACTCAGGGTCACCTGCTCCCAGCTGACACCATTTGCCCCTAAGCTAATTCACCAGCCCAACTGAAAACCCCCGGCCCCACCAAGGGGCACCACAAAGTCCTGCTGAGGATGTGGAGGGGTGACTAAGCTCCAATCTCCATTACTACTGATCCTCTCCATCCCATCCATCTCTACACCCCCAGCCACACCCCCTTTCCCTACAGAGCACCACTACCACCACCACCACCACCACCACCACCACCACTACTCTTCCATGTCAGTCTTCATGAAGCCAAACAAGCCAACCATGCTGTCCCAGCAACAGACCCAGTGCTCAGTTCTCAGCCCCCACCTTCCTCTTTCCCGCTGAACGTCGTTGCCCCCAGGACCTGAAGGTTCGGACGCACAACCACATGCCACATTTTAGATGTTTTAGCTGCAGAATAACAGCCAAGGCTGTTTATACTGAGCTCGCTATGGCAAGGGAGAGAGCCGCCGTCGCTCGAGTTTTGGCAGACCCAAAGGCAGGCAGGGGAGTGGGAGAGCTGAGTAGCAGAAAACAGAAGCCTTCAAGTGTGCGCTGACGGGGCGGGGCTGGCACGGGGAAGCTGGAGCCAGGCTAACCAGAAGCGGGTCCCCTGTGTGACTGGTTAGGGGTGTACATTTGGTTCTACTTGGAAGAGAAGAGAAGAGAAGTTGGAAGCAGGAACAAAAATTAGAGAAGCTGTCAGTGGTTAATGAAGCCCTGGTCATCTGGGGCCAGTTGTTAGAGAAGCTATTGTTCCTGGCTTGTCACTGGAGATAGCAATCTGGCTTCCTGCAGTCTAACGTGAGCAGGCTAGCTTCCTGGGTTGTTTATTGTAGATAAAGAGGTTGGTTTCCTGGGCAGGTCCCTGCAGGTTGTGGGTCGGAATTCTATTTTTGTATAAGGCCTAGCCTTTGTCCCTTTGTGTATTCAGTCCTTCATAACCTTAACTCTATGGCCCCCAAACACCCCATAACTG
Organism: Canis lupus baileyi; assembly: GCF_048164855.1. NCBI lineage: Eukaryota > Metazoa > Chordata > Mammalia > Carnivora > Canidae > Canis > Canis lupus. The sequence goes on along the minus strand of NC_132838.1, from coordinate 118,073,702 downwards.
GTGTCTAGCTGCCCGCTCCGCTCCGCTCAGGGGTCTCTGGAACACCAGAGCTCAGCGGCGCCAAAACCTCACTTCTACTTTTATATTGAAAATTCCTTCTACAACCAACTTTCCCATCCAGCCTTCCAGCTGCTGAAGCCCAAAACCATCCCTTCCCTTTCTCACCTTCCACGTCAGAACATCTGGTCAGCCTGACTTAAAAGAGGGATCCAGAATCCAGTGACTTCCACCTCCAGCCCCTGCAGCGCCCACCCGAGCCAGCGCAGCGGCGGCTCCTGCTCTCCCTGCCTCCACCCTTCCCCCGGGTCAGCTTTCCACTCCGCGTCCACAGGGAGCCTGTCAGGACCCGAGTCAGATCACCTTCCTCTTCTCCTCGCGACCGGCTGTGGCTCCCACCCCCTCAGAACAGAGGCCCAGCTCCTCTGCCCGCCATCCGGGGCTCCCCGTCTCCCACCTGCTCTCCGGACCCTCAGCTCACTCTCCCCGCCAAGCATTTGCACACGCCCGTCCGTGTGCCCGGGAAACCCTTGCTCGCCTCCTGCCACTGGATTTCGGAAGTGGGAAGCGCCCGGTATCCTCTCCGGCCTGGATCCAGCACCCCAGGCGGGGCGGGGCTCCCCTCCAGCGCCCCCAGACTCCAAAGCCGAGGAGAGGCGGGCGAGGCTAGCGGACAGACAAGGCCCCCGCCGCGGCGGCTACCTGCGCACTCACCTGCGCCGGGTCCCCGAGCGCCGCCGCCGCCGCCATCGGTGCCCGGGCTCGCAGCGGATCCGCCCGGGACTCGGCCCCCCGGGCTCCCCGGCTTCTCCCGCCCCGGGCGCGGCGGGCCTCGGGCCTCGGGCTGGTGCACGCGCGGGGGACGCGGGGCGGAGCAGGGTCCCGGCTCCCCGGCCTCGGCCCCTGGCTCCGGAAAGGCCACGGGGGACGCGGGCGCGCACCCCCGGCCCGGCGGGGACTGGCGGGCCTGGGACGCAGGAAGTTCCCGCCCCGAGCGGCGCCCGGCTCCCGGCTGTCATTGGCCCCGAGCCAGGCGCGGACTCCGCGTTCAGTCCCCCGCCGGCGCTTCCCGTCCCGCCCACGGCCGCGCTGGGGGACGGAGCTGGGGGGGCGTGGGGGGCAAACCTGCCGGGGGGCGGTGCTGAGGGCGGCGCTGGGTGGAGGGGCGGGGGCGGGGCTGGGTGGAGGGGCGGGGGCGGTGCTGGGTGGTGGGGCGGTGCTGGGGGCGGTGCTGGGGGCGGTGCTGGGTGGCCGGGGCGGGGCGGGGGGCGGGGCTGGGTAGTGAGGCGGTGCGGGGGCGGTGCGGGGGCGGTGCTGGGTGGTGAGACGAAGCTGGGTGTAGGGGCGGTGCTAGGCGGTGGGGCGGTGCTGGGTGGAGGGTGGTGCTGGGAGGAGAGGCGGGGGACGGTGCCAGGGGGCGGTGCTGGGTGGAGGGGCGAGGGGCAGGGGCGGTGCCAGGAGGTGGGGCGGGGCGGGGGCGGTGCTGGGGGCGGTGCTGGGTGGAGGGGCGGGGCGGCGGGGGCGGTGCGCGGGCGGTGCCGGGCGGTGGTGCTCGGAGCGCGATGCTGCGGGGGGCGGTGCCGGGAGGGCCGTGCTGGGTAGTGGTGGGGCTCGGGTCTGGGAGGCGGTGCTGCGTCGTGCGGCGGGGGGTGTGGGTGGCGGTGCTGGGAGGGCCGTGCGAGGTCGTGGTAAGGGGGGCGCGGTGCGGAGTGGTGAGTGGTGATGCGGAGGTGGCGGTGCCGGGTGCTGGGGCGGTGCTTGGTGGTGGGGCGGGGGGCGGTGCTGGGGTGGCGGGAGACCGGGGCGGTGCGAGGGGGCGGTGCTGGGGGTGGTGCAGGGGCGGGGCGAGGCGGGGATGCGAGGGGCGGTGCCGGGGTGTCCGTGCGGAGGGCGGGGCGCGCGCCTGCTCCCGGCGTCTCGCTGGTTCCCGCCGGTCCTCGGCGTCGGGGGCGCGGGAGTTCTGTGTCGGGGGCTGTCCCGGGGCTTCTCTGTGCCGGGAGCCGCGTCCCAGGCGCCCGCGGGGGTGCGCCACGGAGACCTGTTTGGGCCTCCACCTCTCGGACCCTCGGGAGGGCCCAGGCTGGCCCTGACGGACGAAGCTAACGCCTGATCTGCGGGATCTGTAGGTTCACTCAGTGCTTCTCAAACCAGCATCAGCATCGTCTGGAAATTTGCTAAAAATGCAAAGTCTTGGGCAACAACCCAGGCCTAGGGACTCGGAAATTCGGCGGCTGGGGCCCGGCCTTCCGTGTGTGGACAAACCCTCCAGGGGACTCCAATTTGAGAAAGGGGAGCCTTGGTAGGGTCACAGGGCCCACACGTATTTACTGCGGGGGACCTGAGCCATTAGCAGCAGGATCTGTAACGTCGTCGTCAGGGGTCACGAACCCCCTTGTGGGAGGGCAAACGGAGACCGCGCTCCACAAATAATGACTCAGCAAATAACTGCATCGGTGATGGTGTAATACTTACATGAAAGCACACTTTTAACCATTTGGCTGTTTTATTATTTAAAATACATTATAGAAAAAAATGCATCATGCAGGAGAGTTTCACAAACAAGTCTACTGCGCAAAGGACGGATTCTTACAGGTCACTTGATTCAACATTTGAGAGCATCAGGCTGAAACCTCCTCAGGCATGAGTGGACACAATGGAACTGACATGGTTTCTTTCAATGGTTTCAAGTTCAATACATTACTCACGTCTAATTCTCAGGGATTAAAGGAAAAAAATTCAGGACACTTGTTGAGAATAAGACAGACGGTTCAGAGACCCTATTGTGCTGGGAATAGGAACCACTGCAGTGAGAGCTTGTAGTGAGAGGGATTGAGATCAACTCCAGGTAGAACAAGGAAAATGGAATTTATAGCAAAGCAACAGGTGGGGTTGGGGATGGGAAATTACTAAAAGAAGACTTCAGAAGATAAGAGGGGTTCTGGCTAAACCAACCTAGCAGAATTATTGCTGAAGGCAGCCTAGGAGGATCAGATGTCACCAGGGGGGTGTTGGGGAATGAGGGACCTGATCAGATATCACCAGTGATCAATACGGAGGGTAGTTCTGGTCAAACTGACTTTAGGATTCTTGCTACAATTAGACAATGCAGAGAGGACCATGGAAGTCTGAAAGTCAGGCCCCTGCAGAGAAGAGAATTCAGAACAGACTAAGTAGAGGTTGATCAAGGGGAATATCTTTGTCACAGGAACCAAAACTTTCCCCTCCTGACTACCCTGTGGCATTCAGAGCAGCCAGATCCAGGTACAAATATATGATCACGAGATATCCCAGCTTGGTGTCCAGTGGCTGGAGGGGACCAGGCCTGTCCTCATCAATGCTGAATCGGCCCACCACCTGAAGCTTCAGCCCACCAGGGAGCACTAACTCCTGGAGAGGTGGAAACAGCGGTCCAAGGAGGCCATACCAGGATGAGGCACAAAGGGAAGATGTAATGGAGACACAATTTCACAGTTGCTTCCGTCCATTTTTCATTGCCCCAAATTCATTTATGTGGTTCAAATTAAATGTAAGGGAAGCTGGGTGGACAGAAAGAGAAAAAGCAATTGGTGAGCATATAACCAGTTTCAAGACAATCCATCAGTTTGGTAACCGCATACTCCTCTTTTATTCCTCCTACGCATTCAATACTCATTAACTCTCTTTTATAGGACAACCCCAAAACCTCATCCAGTCACTACCTCAATTTCAGTCTTAGACCTTAGGCTCCTAACCTAACCTATAACTAGGAGGCTATAACAAAATAGGTTACTTGTCACCTCTCACTCCCACTGTAAGTTGTGGTTTCAGGGACACTATGCAAGGATCTTTTCAAACTACTGAAGAAATTCCTGCCAATCTAGATTTCTATACATAGCAAAAGTGACTCTCAAGAAAAAAAGATCTGAAATAAGATTATTTCAAGCCCCAAATGAAAATTTTAGTGGAAAATTAACTCACATAATATGCAATTCTAATGACTATAATTTAAGAGCAATGAAAATGATTCCAGGTGAAATCTTTGGGGTGATGGGAATGAAGATGTGAGAGACGAGTGTGTCTGTGGATTCGTGTAACTGTTCATTCTCTGTATAACATGTGAATATTATCTCCTGCGGAATTTAAATGATGGCATTACCATGCGTACCATAAAGATCATAGTAGTGAAAATGGGACAAAGTGATGAATATTCCAAGTTCCCTATACTGTCCAGGAGGAAGATAAAGGTATTTATAACACTCTGTGCTAATGTGTTGAAATAAGTATTTGTAATTTTTATTTTTTTATTTTTATTTATTTTTTATTTTTAAAAAGATTTTATTTATTTATTCATGAGAGACAGAGAGAGAGAGGCAGAGACACAGGGAGAGGGAGAAGTAGTCTCTACACACGGAGCCTGATGCGGGACCTGATCCCGGGTCTCCAGGATCAGGTCCTGGGCTGAAGGCAGCGCTAAACCGCTGAGCCACCCGGGCTGCCCAGTATTTGTAATTTTTAGCTTAAATAAAATAAGTAGGGGCCCTTTTAGGCTGTTTTACATTAGAGTCCACTGTGTTATGCTTTGAAGACAGGGGAACTGAAAGGATCCCATTTTTAAGACTGCTCTTTTTTTTGTCCTTTTCCTGCTTCTATTCTTGCTAGAAGCTGCACCCCCACCTCACATATGCCTTCATGTATGTCCTCCTTGTGAAGGTCAAGGAGTTAATGATTTCTTTGGAATCTTCTAGCATAATGGCTGACATCTAAAGGGGTGACCAAGTGAGATCATCATGTACATTTTCCAGGGCCACTGATTCTGGACACCTTGGGGCCAAGACTCCTGGCCTGAGGGTATAAGTGACTTATGGGGGACACTTGAGCACTTGTCCTTGTTAGATTGGTTCCTGGATGCCTAAGGATACGTACACCAGACCACCATCCTCAATAAAACTCCAGACCCCCAAACAAAGATGAGAATCTCTCTCCTTTCCTTTCTGAGTGTCCCAGATGTTCCATCTGTATCTGCCCTGTCTACAACTGCAGTAAACGCTGCTCTCACTTCCTGAGGGCTCGTATTTGATTTCCATCCTGGATGAAGCCAAGGATGCTCTTAGCTGGTCTTGTGTGACCCCCTCTGGGTCCTCAGACCTGGCTTACCTGCCTCACTTTCTAGGGGTTTTGACAAATATATAATATCATGTGTGGTGTCTGAAGGGAGTGTCTCTTCTGATCAGATGAGGGCCCCCAAATGTGGAGCAACAATTGGGTGGAAGCCAGTGGCAGGGGCCCTGAAAGAATTCACCCGAGGCATAACACAGGAGATAGAAGTTTACGGAATACCCTGCAAGGGAGCAGTGGGCAGGACAGCAGAGGAGAGGCTGTCTACCAGGAGGCAGTGGGTAGGGACTGTTTCTAAAGGGGAAGAGGAACAGTTATGACAATATATGGAATTCTCCATTTTTGGTAACTGTGCCTGGTTGTAAGTAGCGCATTGATCAGTTAGGGCCTGTAGATGTTTTGAGGCAGGTCACGTGATGACCTGTCTGTATTCACCCAGGTGGTCACTGTGGGTCCTTTCTACATTCCATCGCTCAAGTCCATTTGCCTAAAAAAGCGACCTCTACATCATCCATTCACCATCATATAGTTTCATACAAAATACTTCCACTGCCCTAAATAATAAAATCCCATGTTCCATCTCTTCATCCGTCCATCCCCTGTCAACCCCTGCAAACTCCTTGTAACCATGGACCTTTTTTACTGCCTCCATAATTTTATCTTTTCCAGAATGGCATATAGTTGGAATCATACAATACTTAGCCTTTTTGGCCTGGCTTCTTTCACTTAGTAATATCCATGTAGGTTTCCTCTAAGTCTTTTCATAGCTTGATAGCTCTTTTCTTTTTAGCACTGCATAATATTCCACTGTCTGGTCATACCATTGTTTACATATCCATTCACCTACTGAAGGACATCTTGGTTGCTTCCAGTTTCTGGTAATTATGAACAAAGCTGCATGTGCAAGTTTTTGTGTGGACTTAAGTTTTCACTTCTGAGTAAATACCACAGAATACAGTTGCTGGATTGTGTGGTATGACTCCATTTAGTTTCGTAAGAAATTGCCAAACTGTCTCCAAAGCAAATGTACCATTTTGTGTTCCCCTGCCCCAAGCAATGAAGTAGAGTTCCTGGTGCTTCACATCCTCACCAGCATTTAGTGTTGTCAGTGTTTTGGATTTTAGCAATCCTAATAAATACGTAGTGGTATGACATTTGCTGTGTTAATTTGCATTTCCCTATTGATACCTGGTGTTGCGCGTCTTTTCATATGCTTGTTTGCCCTCTGTATATCTTTGGTGAAGTATCTGTACAATCTTTTGCTGTTTTTTATTGGGTTGTTTACTTTCTCTGTCGACTTAACAGTCCTTTGTTTGTTTTAGCTCACAGTCCTTTATCAGACATACCTTTTGCAAAAAATCTCCTCCCAATCTGAAGCTTGTCTGGTTCTATTGCCAGTGCCTTTCACAGAGCAGAAATTTTTAATTTTGTTGAAGCCCCGTTAGTCAATTTTTTCATTCATGGGTCGCCCTTTGGTACTGTATATAAAGTCACAGCCAAACACAAGGTCATTCAGATTTCCTACTGTTTTAATTTTAGGTCTGTTTTAAATTTAGGTCTGTGAACAATTTTGAGTTGATTTTTGTGGAGACAAAAGGTCTGTGTCTAGATGATGATGATGATTATTATTATTATTATTTTTATTATTTTGTATATGGTTGTCCACTTGTTCCAGCACCACTTGTTGAAAGGATTACCCTCTCTCCATTGAACTGTCTTTTCTCCTTTGTCAAAGATAAGTTGACTAGATGTGTATGGGTCCATTTCTGAGCTCTCCAAGACCACTATGCAGTTCTCGAGTTCTCAGCAGACACTGACTGGGTGTCCTATGAATCTGACTCAATTCTGACACTCTTTACTGGGAGTTAGCATCATAACCTGCAGATTAAAGGCTCAGTCTCATAAAACAGTTCCCTACTTTAGATTCCAATTCCAAGTCCAGATTGTTTCCTATGCTACTGACTGAATGAATATAAATCAGAGGTTCCCACAACCTCCTCCTTGGATCTGATTATTTGTTTTTTTTTTAAGATTTTAAATTTATTTATTCATGAGACACACACACACAGAGGCAGAGACATAGGCAGAGGGAGAAACAGGGTCCTTGCGGGGAGCCTGATGTGGGACTTGATCATTACTTGAGCCAAAGGCAGACATTCAAGCACTGAGCCACCTAGGCATCCCTGATCATTTGTTAGAATGGCTCACAAAGCTCAGGGAAACCCTTACCTAAAATTTCCAGTTTATTATAAAGGCTATTATAAAGAATACTGACGAACAGCCTGATGAAGAGGTACATAGGGACAGGTTTGGAAGAGTCTCAAATAAATGCAGGAGCTTCTATCCCCATGAAACTGGGGATACACATACCCTCAAGGTATGTGGATGAGTTCGCCAAACTGGAAGCTCATCAAATCTTGCTGTTCAAGGTTTTTTATAGAATATCATCTGTAATGACCCCCACCTCCCTTCCCAGAGATCAATTCAGCTGGAGCTGAAACTTCCAACCTTAAATCACCTGATCTCTCTGGTGATCAGCCCCATCCTAAGGCTATCCTAAGGAACCCCATCCTAAGTCAGCTCATTAGCAGAAACTCAGGTGTACTCAAAAAGGGTTCCTTATTTTTTTTTTAATAAGATGTACCTGCTTTTATGTATTTCTTTATTTTTAAAGATTTTATTTATTTGAGAATGAGAGAGAGAGTGCATAAGTAGAGGGAGGAGCAGAGGGAGAGGAAGAAGCAGGCTCCACTGAGCAGGGAGCATGACTCAGGGCTTCCAAAGGCAGATGCTTAACTGACTGAGCCACCTGGGTGTCCCAAAAGGGGTTCCTTATGAATAACAAAGACATTCTTATCACTCAGGAAATTCCATGGGTTTTAGAATTTTGTTCAGGGACCAGAGACAAAAACTAAATGTATTTTTTATTATAGCAGAGTACCTTTGATTAGATGTGGGGCAAATGACACTTTACCTCTATGATCTTCTTGCCCAAGTCCTGTAACTCCAGTCTATGAGAAAATCATAAAACAAATTCCCATAGAGGCACATCCTATAGCATACCTGACCACTACTACTCAAAACTGTTAAAGTTATCAAAAACAGGAAAAATCATAGACGCGGTCATGGGCAAGTAGGGCCTGCAAAAACATGACAACTGAATGCAACATGGCATCCTGGATGGCAGTCTGATGCATAGAAAGGGCATTAGGTTAAGAACTCAGGAAATTTGAGTAAACTATGGGCCTCACTTAATAATAATATATCAACATTGATTCATTCATTGTAACAACTGTAATCAGATAATGTAGGATGTTATATGCATATGGGAGAGGTATATAAGAACCCTCTGTACTAATTGTTCAGTTTATTTTGTAAATCTAAAAGTAGTCTTTTTTTAAAAAAAAAAGTTTAAAAAATTTATTCATTTGACACACACACAGAGAGAAAGCACAAGCAGGGGGAGCAGCAGGCAGAAGGGGAGGGAGAAGCAGACATCCCACTGAGCAGGGAGCCCCATGCAGAGCTCCATTCCAGGACCCCGAGACCAAGACCTGAGCTGAAGGCAGACACCCAACCAACTGAGCCACCCAGGCACCCCTAAAAGTAGTCTTAAAAAGCATAAAGTCTATTACTAGTTTTAAAATTCTGGGTTCTCTTAGACTTTACAAGTGTGATATGGCCAGAGGATATGTCAAGAAAAGTGTCAAGAAAAGTGTGAGGATAGAGGATCAGATCCATAGAGCTTCTGTCTGCAGTTAGGGAAATTGGGACTTGCATGTATGAACCCTCCCAATGAAGGTCAAGGTTCATTGATAGTGTTGTCTCCAGAGAACCAAATCTCCAACTCTATATGTCGACTAGTTTAGATGAGAAGACAGGAGGAAAAAACAGTGTAACGAGTTGATAGGTTTAGGTATAGTTAATAAGCCCATTGCAATATTTGAGAATGTCTGAATTGACCAAATTGGCATCTTCTGTAGCCCATGTCTATGTGGGAATTCTCATAGATGTTAATTAATTATCCCATAGAAGAAGAGTTGCTGTGGCTTTGTAGGTAGAGCAGAAAGTCATCAAAGCCAAAGATAAAACCTTGGACCGTGAAAGACCGAGTTTCTTTGAGAGTTTTGCAATTTTAGATTTAATAATCCATTTGCCCACTCAATCAAGACAGGGCAAAAGGAATAGCCCAGACAGAGAAAAATTGTTCTAATAGAACAATTACAACAATCGTAGCAGTAGCCCTCCTACATAGGAAAGCTTTGATCCAATGAGAGAACACATGAATAATGATAAGGACATTTCATAACCATAATATATAGGAAATGGAATAAACTGTAATTGCCAGTAGGAAAAGGGTCCTGCTGGAGGTGGCTTTCTTCCTTGCCCCACCATTACAGCTTGACCAGGATTATGTTTTCAGCAGATGGGGCAAAAAGATACCCATTGGTCCAGGTAAAAAGTAAAAATTTCCCAGCAATACCAATACTAGGAGCTGATCTAGTTTTCTTTCCCATTTTGTGAAAGTTATATACTACATTTCAGGCAAGGGATTGAGGAGAACTTGAATGTCCAGCTGGGTTTCTCCAAAGTTTATCTGAATGCAAAGACATCCAGCTTGTTTCCAACTTAATCTTATGGGCTTTGAACTGAGAGCTTTTCATTTCTTCTATCTGAGGGTCAGAAGGTCAGCAGAATAGATTTAATATTGTGTCTGGTTGTTGTGGGAATTGGGACAGATTCATGAGTTGCTGGATTAGCGTGTTTATGAGCTGCTAGCTTTAGCAAGATCCCCCTTTGCTTTGGGATCTTATTACCCATATGAGTTTCTATTTTTAAATATGTCCACTTCTTTTGGTAATAATAAATCCTCTAAGTGATCAGCCACAGGCTTCCCATGTTTAATTGCTGTTCCAGTGCAGTCATAAATACCAGTCAGGTAACTGCTAATTTTAAAAATAAAACTGTCAATTGTTTTACCAGCAAAATAGGTTTATTCAGAATTTCAGAGAATTGCAATTCAAGACACACAAGCTACAGGAAAACTATAGGCAAGTCCAAAGAACAAAGGAGAGGACCAGTCTTTTATGGAGAAAAGGGGGAAGTTGGGAGGGGCTGTTGAAAACAAAAAATCCATTGGAATAAACCGGGAATCCAGAGTGTAGTGGCTTTTCTTTTTTAAAAAAAAATATTTTATTTATTTATTCATGAGAGACACAGACAAGCAGAGACATAAGCAGAGGGAGAAGCAGGCTCCATGCAGGGAATCCGATGCGGGACTCAATCCCAGGACCCTAGGATCATGCCCTGGTCCAAAGGCAGGTGCTAAACCACTGGGGCACCCAGGCGTCCCATAGTGGCTTTTCATTGGCTGTGTTGTGACAGTCTCTCATTGGCTGGGCTGTTGCCAGGTGGGGAGAAAATCTTCCTTCCCCCTGCTGGGATAGTCAAGTAGGCTTCTTCCTCTTGGAAAATGCAAGTTATGTGTCTTCCTGTTGGTTCTGCAAAGGGCTGTGAGGAATATTACAGCATGAGAGCTCCTTCTGGCCTCCCAGCTCCATTTTATTTTTTAAAGACTTTATTTGGTTTTATTTTATTATTATTTTATTTAGTTGGCCCCATGCCCAGCATGGAGCCCAATATGGGGCTTGAACTCACAACCCTAAGATCAAGACTTGAGCTGAGATCAAGAGTTGGACGCTTAACCGACTGAGCCACCCAGGCTCAAGTCCATTTTAAATGAGATTTCTTTATTCAGCTTCACATTTACAAGGAATGTAAGGTTTCAAGGGACAAAATGCAACCTTACTGTCCAGGTGTAATACTTAGAACATGATATCTCCCCTGAGGGAAAAATCCTTTTCCTCAGGACTATCAAGACCATCCTTAATTACCCTCTGCCTGAAACAAAAAGACAACTCTGGGGCTTTCTAAGATTAATTGGATGTTGTAGGAAGTAGATTCCTAATTTTTCTAATGTGGAATCCCCTTTAGATGGCATAATTTAGGAATCTCTGCTTGACCCCCTACGTTGGCACTCACTTTCCATGATGGCATTCAAATCCTTAAAAACCTTCCTTTCCTCTGCCTCCACCTTGAAGCAAACAAACTTTGCCGTTTTCCTTATTCACTCAAGAGAGAGAAGGACATGCTTTAGGTGCCTTATCTCAGAAGCTTAAGGGAAACTAAAGACCCATTGGATATTTTAGCCTCACTTCAGAGTGCATGGCTGAAGCTTTTTCTTGTTTTAGAGCAGTCATGACAACAGCAAAATTTGTTCAAGCTACAATGGATTTTGTGTTGGGTCATACTCTGACTTTTCTGTATCCCATGATCCCAGATCCTTCTCCTAACTGAAACACCCCTCCATTTTTTTTTTTTACCTCTCACCTTGCCTCTCTGAAGATTCATTTGCTCTCTCCTTCTCATGTTACCATTGCTGGTTGTTCGAAATCTTAACCTCATGCTCTTCTTCCTTTCCTAATAGGAGGATATCTATGTGACCGCATTGCAGTCACTGAAACTTAACCCTTCCTCATCCTGATCTTTTAGAGGTTCTCCTTACAGACCCAGAACTCACCATCCTTGTTGATGGATCTTATCTCCTCACCTCGGAAGGAACATTCCAGCCATTGGAATGCCATTACAGATTTCCAGAACCTCATAAATATGAGTCTCAGCCTGACACAAAATCATTCCAGGTAACAGAATTCATTCCAGATAGCAGAACTCATGATTCTCACAAGGGCCTGCACTTTAGTTAAGAATAGGAGAATTGAGGCACCTGGGTAAGCTCAGTTGCTTAAGCATCTGCTTTCAGCTCAGGTCATGATCTCAGGTTCCTGGGATCAAGCCCCATCTTGAGCTCCCTGTTCAGTAAGGAATTTGTTTTCCCCTCTCCCTCTGCCCCTGCTCCTGCTCTCTCTCTTGGTCATGCACTCTCTCCCTCTCAAATAAATACATAAAATCTTAAAAAAAAAGAATAGGAGAATTAATGTCTGCATAGATAGCAGATAGCTTTTGAGCTAGTACTGTGGAACTGAATAAAGGGAACACCATTTGAAATGGAGCTGGGAGGCCAGAAGGAGGAGCTCTTATGCTGTAATATTCCTCACAGCCCTTTGCAGAACCAACAGGAAGACACATAACTTGCATTTTCCAAGAGGAAGAAGCCTACTTGACTATCCCAGCAAGGGGAAGGAAGATTTTCTCCCCACCTGGCAACAGCCCAGCCAATGAGAGACTGTCACAACACAGCCAATGAAAAGCCACTACACTTTTGACTTCCAGTTTACTCCAATGGATTTTTTTGTTTTGTTTTGTTTACAATAGCCCGTCCCAACTTCCCCCTTTTCTCTAGAAAAGATCATTCCTCTCTTTGTTCATTGGATTTGCTTATGGTTTCGCTGTAGCTTGAATGTCCCAAATTGTAATTCTCTGCTATTCCTGTATAAGCTCATTTTGCTGGCAAAATAATTGACAGTTTTATTTTTAAGGTTAACAGGAGCCAGAGCTTCTAATAAGTATTAAATATCTGACTGTGAGTTACTGAACTTAGTAGAACAAAGAAGGTCATCCACATACTGACTGAGCTTTAAATGCTAAGAGAAGCCCAGATTCTTCAGATTTACTTTTTTTTTTAATTTTTATTTATTTTATGATAGTCACAGAGAGAGAGAGAGAGAGGCAGAGACACAGGCAGAGGGAGAAGCAGGCTCCATGCACCGGGAGCCTGACGTGGGATTCGATCCCGGGTCTCCAGGATCGCACCCTGGGCCAAAGGCAGGCGCTAAACCACTGCGCCACCCAGGGATCCCAAGATTCTTCAGATTTACACTGGAATGTTTTCCAGGTAAAATAAATGGAGACTTTGGAAAAACCCTGGAACATGACTGTCCAGGTATACTGTTGATTTTCACATGTGAGGGTGAGTAGGTATTGGGAATTAGATAAAAGAGGATCTGCTGAAGAAAGCAGAGCGTAAAGCAACAATGATGAAATAAGTTACGTCAGAGGATATAGAAACAAAGAGTGTTGGGGTTTGGGAAAAACAATATGTATTTTACAATTTTTTTTTATGACTCACTGTTCTTGGACAAATTGGTAACCCTCCTTTCCATCTGGTTTCTTTACAGGTAAAATAGATCTGCTGCAGGGGCTGGATGTGGAGATAAACAGCCCTTTGTCAAGTAACCAATGAGTAATTGGTCTGAGACCACAAATTATATCATTTTTAGGGTACTGCATTGAGTTAATTTAGGGAGAAACATAGTGAGGTCTGTATCCATTTTTATAGGCTCTGCCTCTCAGAAGTGTCCTACATCTGTCATTCCTTTAGTCTGAACTGGGTCAGGAATGTGAATGAGCATGTCCTGGATGTGGGGCTTATCTAGAGCTTGGAGAGCTCTGAGAGGCAAAAAAAAAAAACAAAAAACAAACAACAAAAAAACACATAATTGTGGCAGAGGGCACAACAAATGGAGGAGGAATCTAGAACTTCAAAGGCCAGTTTCTTGGGTGCACATTAAATATTAACATTACAATTAGAAATTAAATCTCTGCCTGATAGCTTACAAGAAGTTGTGGAGCTTGACAAAAAAGGCTGTGTTGAGCATCATGGGGTCTGAGAGACAAAGAAAGGGCTTTTTGAAGGGATAAATCACGTGGTAAATTATCTACTTTCACTACAGAGGTGAGTTGTGTACTCTGAGGAATTATGGTGGGGAATTCGGAGATGTTGAGGGTGGAGTAGGTGGTACCAGTGTCCACCAGACAGGTGGTGTCCATTGATCAAGATGATCATTTAACCCAGTCTATTCACGGGTGTCTGGGGGAGGACAGGAACAGATTCCTTAGAGGGGAGTCCTTTGGAGTATCAATTGCAGGTGACAGGTGATCTTTGAGAGGTTGCATAGCCTTGGATAAGGTGGATTGAGATCATTGAATGACCTGATGAAGGTTGGGCCAAAGGGGCCAAAGGGGATTTGGGATCTCCAGGATTCAAAGTCCCTTGGAAATAAATCAGTTTGGGGAGACCCCAAGAACTCTAGGGAGATGATTGTAGTTCCAAATTATCCTTAATGAAATTCCACCTTTTCTGAAATGTTAGAATTAGTGCTATCAAGGCAGAACGTATGATCAAGAACAGAGGAGGTGAGAGGGCATCCAGTGGAGCGAGAACTTCTAATGGGATTAGACAAGTATTCAAATAAACAAAAGAGGTTTCACAAAAGAGCTGGGGAGATTCTCGTCCATCCAAAAACTCAGAAGATTCCTGCTCAACAGAGTCAGAGATCAGATGCCCACTCAAGAGCCAAAGAAAAAACTTTTCATTCAAAGAGAATCAAAGTGGGCACCTGGGTGACTCACTGGTTGAGACTGCCTTTGGCTCAGGTCATGATCCTGGAATCCTGAGATCGAGTCCCACATCGGGCTCCCTGCATGGAGCCTGCTTCTCCCTCTGCCTGTGTCTCTGCCTCTCTCTGTGTGTCTCTCATGAATAAATAAATAAAATCTTAAAAAAACAAAACCAAAGAGAATCAAAGTAACTCTTTACTGCACTACAACAGGTGCATGTCTGGAGCACTGGATTAGGGATTGTAGTTTATAGTGTGGATCCACATTTCCCCAATGCAGAAAGGACACAAAGAATACACGAAGCTGGCATGAACACCGGCGGTGAAGGTAGAAGTACCTGAAGAGGTGCAGTCAGCACTCCATCTGAGTCATAGCGCCAGAAAACTGTCCAAAAAAAAAAAAAAAAATCCAACTGCATAAGGAAAGACTATTCAAGAAGTCTTATAATCACACATTCCAACTATAAGATCTCTGAGCACCTCAGAAGGCTGCAGGAAATGCCATTTCTTTTCTAGGGAGGCACAAACAAGGCTGGAAAGAACTGGCTGTAGGGTAGGAAGGTGAGCAAGTGGTGTGTTGTCAAGCAACTAACTGAACAGGAAATGTTTTTCTTTGCTGTCAGCCAATCCTTTGAAGGGCCTGTGGAGGAGGTGGTCCTGCGTTCTAGTGCTTGCTTAAACCCCAGGGGGGCTGAAGTTCAAGGGCCTGTGGAGAGGAGAGGAGCCTGACTAGTTAGGTCTGATCACATTAGCAGGGATTTTGTCTGGATTGGCCATTTGCATTTCCTAAAATTGTAAATACATGGAATCATAACAGTAGGCGCTCCCCTTTGTCTGGCTTCCCAGTCAGTTTAATTATTCTGAGATTTTCACTGCCCTGGCAACCCTCCAAAATATCTTCAACTTTTCCTATTTTGTCCAGCTTTCCAACTGCTTTCCACTGGAAAGGCTGATCTGAAATGACCCAAATCAACCACGTGGGCAGTGCAAGTCTGCATGGTTATTTTGATTACATGCCCTCATCCTATTTTAAAATATATATGGGACTTCTCTGGGACCTGGGATGAAGGTGCCTTCCTCCAGAGGAGTTACATGTGTTTCTGTAGTATTCTTGAATTCAGCAGACCCTTTGTTTTTCTTTCTTTTTCTTTTTTAAAAGTTTGATTTCTTTTATGATTATTTATTTTTTAGTAATCTCTACCCAATGTGTGGCTTGAACTCACAATCTGGAGATCAAGAGTCACAGGCTCTCCTGCCTGAGCCAGCCAGACATCAGCAGACCCTTTCAATCTGAGAATCTGAGTCATTGTTCAATCTAGAAAATGTCTTTTTGGAAAAAAAAAAAAAAAAGTCCTCTCCTACATTTGTTCTTCTTTGTTCTTGGATCTCTAATTAGATGGATTCTCTGACATTCCTCCAAAGATCATCCCTCTCCCCTACCAGAAAATAAAGAAATAGATGTTCTTTGGATTTTCTTCTAATAGGAAATTCTAATTTGAAAAGTCTTACTTTTATTATTAGCATGGCCCAGAATTTTAAAATGTTTTTTAAGTAAGTCCAGTCTTTAAAAGTAGAAAATCATCTTTTGCTATGTTAAATTTTATCATCTTATTCTTTCCCCATTAACGTCAACATTTTTTTTTCCGTAAAATCCTATCATTTAGATTGCTTTATTTCTTTGGATTATGTAATCATATGTAATTCAATTCCATTCTTTAAATTGCTATAGCTTCATAATATTTATATGTGAGGAACGGTAAGTGCCTTTTCATTATTTTATCATTATTTTAAAGATTTATTTATTTATTTCAAAGAGAGAGGAGGGGGGAGGTACAGAGGGAGAGGGAGAGACAGAATCCCAAGCAGACTCCCTGCTGAGCACAGAGACAGATGTGGGGCTCAGTCCTAGGACCCTGAGATCACGACCTGAGCTGAAATTTTATTATTATTTTAAAAATGTATTTAAAAATATTGTTATTTTTAAAATTTTTATTCCAGTAGAGTTCACAGTGTTACAGTAATTTCAGGTGTACAATATAGTGATTCAACAATTCTATTCATTACTCAGTGCTCATGATGATAGGTGCACTCGATCCCCTTCAGCTGTTTCACCCATCCCCCCACCCATCTCCCCTCTGGGAACCATCAGTTTTCTCTATAGTCTGTTTCTTAAAAAAAAAAAACAAAAAGAGTCTGTTTCTTGATTTGTCTCTTTTTTCTTTGTTCATTTTTTCTTTGTTTCTTAAATTCCACGTATGAGTGAAATCATATGGTATTTGTCTCGCTCTGCCTGACTTATTTCTGCTTAGCATTATACACTCCAGCTCCATCCATGTCATTGCAAATAGCAAGATTTCATTCTTTTTTTTAAAGATTTTATTTATTTATTTATTTATTTATTTATTTATTTATTTATTTATGAGAGAGAATGAGATGGAGTGAGAGAGGGAGCATGAGCCAGGGTGGGGCGGAGAGGGGGAGAGGGGGAGAGGGGTAGAGGCAGAGGGCGAAGCAGACTCCCTGCTGAGCAGGGAGCCTGACACAGGGCTCAATCCCAGGACCCTGAGATCATGCCCTGAGCTGAAAGCAGACACTTAACAGACTGAACCACCCAGGCGCCCTGAGATTTCATTCTTTTTATGGCTGAATACTAGTCCGTTGTGTATGTATAGCACATGTTCTTTATCCATTCATCTATCAGTGGACACTTTGGCTGCATCCATAACTTGGCAATTGTAAATAGTGCTGCTATAAACATAAGGGTGCACGTGTCCTTTCGAATTAGTGTTTTTGTATTCTATGGGTAAATGCCCAGTAGTGTGATTTCTGGATCACATGGTTAATTCTATTTTTGACTTTTAGAGCAAACTCCATACTGTACTCCAGAGTGACTGCACCAGCTTGCATTCCCCACCAGCAGTGCACGAAGCTTCCTTTTTCTCCACATCCTTGCCAACACCTGTTGTTTCCTGTGTGTGTGTGTTTTAAGATTTTATTTATTTATTCATTAGAGACAGAGAAAGAGAGAGGCAGAGACACAGGCAGAGGGAGAAGCAGGCTCCATATAGGGAGCCCGACGTGGGACTCGATCCCAGGACCCTGGGATCACGCCCTGAGCCGAAGGCAGACGCTCAACCGCTGAGCCCCCCAGGTGCCCCATGTTTCTTGTGTTTTTGATTTTAGCCATTCTGACAGGTGTGAGGTAGCATCTCACTGTGGTTTTGATTTTATTTCCCTGATGATGAGTGATGTTGGGTATCTTTTCATGTGTCTGTTGGCCATCTGTTTGTCTTCTTTGGAGAAATGTCTGTTCATGGCTTCTAGTACTTCTTCGTTATTGATTGCTTTCAAAATATGACTGTTCCCTTCTCAATTATTCTTTCCATTGAAACTTAGAAATCGGGCTCAGGCATAGGTTTGATTCCTGGCTCAGCTGCTTGTTAGCGCCTCCACTAGCCTCATCCACAAACAGCCTGCTGTGAACTTTAAGAAGAAAATGTGTATAAAGCCATCAATTTACTAGTAGTCAAGTTGCCCTTTTTATGCTAGGAGTTTTTCTGATGTTGTCCTTTTCAAAATACGGATCTCTCTTTTACACAAGTTCTTACCAACAACTGCCTCAAATGATAGTGTCATCGGTTCTTGCTTCATACATATGACAGGTACCCTAGACTTGAACCCCAGACTACATGCCAGCATCGCATGGTTTCTCACTGTCCTCTCCAAAAGCTCAGCCAAGCCACCTTGACAATCACTAGGACCACTCTTTGGGGTTCCAGCCCTGAAGATTAAATGCCGTCACCAAGCTCTTGACTAACATTGTGTATCTTACTCCCCGCTCTCATGTAACTCAACTACAGTGCTTACATATCCCTGAGTCAAACAGCTGTTTTCTTATAACCCCTGGATTTTTAAATCTCTGAGATGCCTTTGCCTTAACATGAGACCATGAGAAGTTGGAGATTCAATCTGTATTATAATTCAGTCATTCACAGGATTATATTTTAGGTTTAATTTTAAGAAATCTCAACTCGGGTGGTGGTGAAGGGAGATAAGGGTTTCTTTCTTTTTTTTTTTTTTTTTTAAGATTTTATTTATTTATTCATGAGAGACAGAGACACAGGCAGAGGGAGAAGCAGGCTCCACGCAGGGAGCCTGATGTGGGACTCCATCCAGGGTCTCCAGGATCACGCCCTGGGCCCAGGGCAGGCACTAAACCACTGAGCCATCAGGGATTCCCCAAGATAAGGGTTTCTTTTAGGACAGTCATAAAAGTTTTCCATCCCTTACCTTGACTTTGAGCTGAGAATTCGAAGCCCTGAGCTCATTTTCTTTCTGTACTTCAAAGCAATCAACCAACGTCATTATACTCCTTTTTAAATTTTCTAAAATGATCTATGGCAGCAACTATGTGGTCATCCAGAACCTCACCTCAGAGACGCTTCATTACGGGTATCTTGATTACAGGTGCCATGTGGGTCCCAGCCTGTCGAAGGTAATGTTCTCAACTAGGAACACCTGAGGCACTCGGCAGGCCCATGTTACTGGTAGGGAGCCCCAGATACTTCCCCCAACAGTGCCAATGTGGCTGGACTGGATCTTATTGCTTTTACTTTGATTGCAGGATGTACTTTGGTGAAAATCATCAGGGAATTTTGGAAAACAAGACTAATTACTCACGATCTTGGCGTGCTGGGGCCACAGAGCAAGGTCACTGATAGAAAACACAGACCTGGGGCTCTGCCTTTATGAAGGTCTTAGAATGGGATCTCTGGGGTTTCATGAGGTCACTCTATATTGGCTAATTTGAAGCATTTGAGTGGGAGTCAGGGCACAGAAGACCTAAGGCAGGGTCACACAAGGAGTGTCAGATTTTGTGTTTATTTTTAAAGATTGATTGATTGATTTTAGAGAAAGAGCATGCAGGAGAAGGAACAGAGGGAGAGAATCTCCAAGCAGACTCAGTGTTGAGAAGGGAGCCTGACCCGGGGCTCCATCTCACCACCTTGAGATCATGACTTGAGTTGAAACCAAGAGTCAAACACTCAACTGACTGAGCCATCCAGGTGCCCCAAGGAATGTCAGTTTTCACGGTCATCCAGGGTTTTCTGAAAGGAGAACTTCATGGGTGTGGGGGTGCCTAGTTCCTTATCTGGTTCTTTCCCCAGTAGCTGTGTCATACGGCGGCGGACAATGTGTTTATCTGGAGCGGATGTCTTTTGAAATGGAGGCTGTGGCAATCAACGCTTAATGTCAGACATTATACTAAAAAAGGCAATGGTTTGAGTCACTAGTTTGCCCCAGCATGCTGTAGACGACGGATGTGTCCTTTACCGTCAGAAACAGGGTCATGAGGGCAGTTAAATCTGGTCAGGTCTGGGCCACCCGGGTGGCTCAGTGGCTTAGCACTGCCTTTGGCCCAGGCCGTGATCCTGGGGTCCTGGGATCGAATCCCACGTCAGGCTCCTTGCATGGAGCCTGCTTCTCCCTCTGCCTGTGTCTCTGCCTCTCTTTCTCTCTCTGTGTCTGTCTCTCATGAATAAATAAATAAAATCTTAAAAAAAAAATCCAGCTGTAAAAAAAAAAAAAAATCTGGTCAGGTCTGAGAGCCTGGTCCAGACGCCTGTCCTCAACTATCTGTTCCCTGGAACCACTCACAGCACCGTGGCTGTCCGTCCATCCATCTAAATTCAGCCAGGGAACTAGAACCTCTCTGAGTCTGCTGGGATTAGGGGTTACTTATAAGACCTGGGCCTTGGGGCGCCTGGGAGGCTCAGTGGGTTAAGGGGCAGACTTGATTTCAGATCAGGTCATGATCTCAGGGTGGGATGGAGCCCCGTGGGAGGCTCTGTGCTCAGCAGGGAGTCTACTTGAGGATTTTCCCTGTCCCTCCTCCCCACTCTCGCTCTAGCTCTCTCTCTGTCTCACATAAATAAATTAACTTTTTGAAAACAAGAACTGGATCTTATACAACTGCTTCGCTTCCGCCAACCAAATCTCATGCAAAGTGCTTTGCTGGCCAACTCTGATGCAAAAACATGCAGGGCTCGGACTTCTGAGGAAGCTGGCTCTAGTGTCGTGGAAGCCATCTGATATAAACCGCCACAGCGTCCGTGCGGCAGATTTTAAATGTGGAGATGTTTACATGAATGGGTTGGAAATGAATCGGGAGGATTTCCAGGGAAATTATTAGAATCCTGACACTCACACATGTTCACTTGCTCACAAAGTATTTTAATGGATGTTATTGAATTTGACCTTCAGACTCACCTTCAGAATCACGTCCATTTAATGGTCGAAGGGACTGAGTGACAGATTAAGAGTGGCCTTAGTTAATATAAGGCAGAACTGGTCCAAGGTCTAGCTTTCAAATACTATGCTCTCTTCTGGACACAGCGATAGAGAACTCCCAGCACCCCGTCCTCATCAGTGTGGATGAGTCTCTAGGACCCTGTCCTCATTCTCTCTTTACAGTTTCATCACACCCTCCCATCACTTTACAGGGGTGCTTGATATTTCCTCCCTCTGCACTTATTTTTTCACTCATTCTCCTGCAAAATGTCTACTAACTTCTAAGGTGTCCCCTTTTCTTTCTTTTTTTTTTTTTTGGTGTCCCCTTTTCTTACAAAACTCATCCCCTCTTTTCACACACCTTGCTGATCTCCTGACATCATTCCCACACCTGCTATCTCTTGCAAAACCTCTTCCATGGAAACACGTAACTTTTGTTACAGAAAACTCTAAAGATTTGGCTTCTAATTCTGGATTCAACTTTCACTCAGGCCACTACATTTCCCTCCAGGCTTTAGGGTCCTCGTGTTTCAGGTGTGGATTGACTAGGATCCCATATGTGAGACTGCTTTGTAAATTTGAAAGCACCAGAGAAATGCCATTAGTTGTTATCATTTCTTCTATGATTCTCAAATTAAAAAGTTGATGCCGGGGACGTCTGGCTGGCTCAGTAGTTGAGTGTCTGCCTTGGGCTCAGGGTGTGAGTCCGGGGTCCTGGGATCAAGTCTCACATTTAGCCTCATCGGGTTCCCTGCAGGGATCCTGCCTTCCTCTCTATGTCTCTGCCTCTCCTCTCTCTGTGTATCTCTCATGAATAAATAAAATCTTTTAAAAAAAATAAAGAGTTGATGCCAAAGGATCTGCCAAATAAAAAATGTTGCTCGAATTTGTTGACAGGACCTGCAGACTCCTTGAATGCAATCAACCAAGAACAGACCTAAGGAAGTTGTGCATACCGAAGAAGCAGGTACTGACAGAAGGCTGGGTGGAAAGTGGGTAAAAGGAAAACACCTGGGAATAATTCTGCCTGGCTGCCCTGGTTTGGATGTCTTGTGTGGGATGACTTCAGTCCAGGCCTGGGTCCAGCCCTGGGGTGCATGGGTTGTTCAGAGTGAGT
This sequence comes from Canis lupus baileyi, assembly GCF_048164855.1. Taxonomy (NCBI): domain Eukaryota; kingdom Metazoa; phylum Chordata; class Mammalia; order Carnivora; family Canidae; genus Canis; species Canis lupus. Next base: position 118,051,847 of record NC_132838.1, on the reverse strand, counting down.
CAAGGCCAAGTTTTTTTTTTTTTTTTTTTTTTAATTTTTATTTATTTATGATAGTCACAGAGAGAGAGAGAGGCAGAGACACAGGCAGAGGGAGAAGCAGGCTCCATGCACCGGGAGCCTGACGTGGGATTCGATCCCGGGTCTCCAGGATCGCGCCCTGGGCCAAAGGCAGGCGCCAAACCGCTGCGCCACCCAGGGATCCCCAAGGCCAAGTTTTAACGCGGTATTGGCAAATACTGAAGAATAAGTGTTTTTTCGTCTTCAAGGTCTGATTTGAATCTATAAAAGCTGTGAAAGCCAGATCACCCAAATCTTCTGTTTCACGTTGCTAACTACAACATGGAAGATCATTTACAAGCATTTGTGAAAACGTATGTTGAGATAGAAAAGGTTTTACTCACCATGGGTGCTCAGTGAATGCTAACTTCAGTAGGAAATATTTCATTATATTCGCTTGTTCAGCACAAGGAACATATCTTTTTTTTTTTTTTTAAGATTTTATTTATTTGTTCATGAGAGACAGAGAGAGAGAGGCAGAGACACAGGCAGAGGGAGAAGCAGGCTCCATGCAGGGAGCCCGATGCGGGACTTGATCCCGGGACTCCAGGATCACGCCCTGGGCCAAAGGCAGACACCAAACCGCTGAGCCACCCAGGGATCCCCCACAAGGAACATATCTTATTCACTGACACAACCCAGATCCTGCTTGATGCCGAGACATAATATAGCCACAAGAAAAATCTTCTGAAAAAAAAAAAAAAGAAAAATCTTCTGGATGAATAAATAAATGTATGATATAGTAAATAAAGAGATCATGAGGCTAAATGTGATAGTGGGAAGAGCCAAAAGCAAAATCGTAATCTGCCATTGGGAATACAGTTGGTGAGGTTGGGGTGTCCTGGCTTCTCTGAACCACAAATTGTTGTGGAAAACTGTGCATGTATGTAGAAGACAGTTGGCGTTTTTCTCAAGATGAATGAGCTAGAGTGTTTTTTTTTTTTTTATGTCTAAGAGACCTTAGATTTACCTTTTCTGTGAACTATCTCATCATATTCTTTGCTCAGTTTTAAGTAGATTGTTGTTTTTTTTTCTAATTGATTTATAGGAGTTCTTTTTATATGTGAAAAAATTATATGAAGAACGATTATTTTTAGCATTTTATTTGTGTTTTATTTATGGCTTTTAGAAAAATGTCAGAGAGTTTTATGTTTCTGACATCAGACATAGAAAAACCATCCCCCTCACAGCCCCTCCCCCCCCCACACACACAAAAAAATCCCAAAGCTGGGATTAATCTTTAAAAATACTTCTCCAGGGCAGCCTGGGTGGCTCAGAAGTTTAGCGCCGCCTTTGGCCCAGGGTGTGATCCTGGAGACCCGGAATCGAGTCCCACATCGGGCTCCCTGCATGGAGCCTGCTCCTCCCTCTGCCTGTGTCTCTCTCTGTCTCTGTCTCTGTCTCTCATGAATAAATAAATAAAAATCTTTAAAATAAAAATAAAAATACTTCTCCATGCTAGCTTATGTATTTCATGGATTCCATTGCTTATGTTTAGACGTCTGCATCATTGGGAATGGATCCTGATTTGAGATGACGGCTCTCTGTGTCTTATCCTTCTCTGGAGCACCACTTTCTAAGCTCAGTTACTCAGTGGGTATTTGTTGAACGGATGCACAAATTAACACACGATTGTGCCAATACATCCTCTCCTGAAACCATTATTTTCTGATCCCTGTGCTGCCCTAGCGCATCTCGGGGGCCTCCGTCCTGCACACTCCAACACGGCGGCCTGCATCATCAAAGCGTGCAAGCCAGGACTTGAACGAGGCTGCTATAAGGCAGGAGTCACAACCTTTTGTGCCCTAATCATGGAAGTGACGTCCCTTCACATTTGCCATATTCTGGGGGTTAGAAGCAAGACGCAAAGTCAGGCCCACACTCCAAAGAAGGGACTCACACAGGGGCATGCCTCCCGTTTCCCTTGTTTCTCACAGGAAAACTCCCTCAGAGCATTTCCTCAGAGAGCAATGTGCATGGACATTTCTCCGAGAAGGGGACTGTCTGCAGTCTCTCCTCAGGCGTGAAGGCCACTCGGCTCTGATCGCTCCGTCTACACCACTGCTGTCTCCAGGATGGTTACCTCACCGGCCTTGCCGGGTTCTTTTTCATAATGTGAGGTGGTAACTAAAGTATACCTGGCTCCAGAATATAGAAGACGTCCTCGTCCTTGTCTGGCTCTGGAAACTATTGAAGACGTGAACCCAAAAGTCCTGGAAAAATCTAGAGTTAGAGAACCTAAACGGGTCTGTTTGTCCTGGTGTGTGGTGTTTGGTTCCGGTTTACAGGATGCAAATTTAAAATGTAGTGTTGTGAAGACAAAAGGAAAGATCAGGGGTATGAAGGCACCCTTTGTGGGGAAAACAACTTCTGTTCTCACATGATCTATAGGTGGGTGAATGTGGGTGCGGAGAGGGGAGGCAGGGAGGCCAGGCAGAGAAACCCACGTGGCCCCAGCTTCCATTCATCTGTCTTAAAATGGTTTCCTTCCAACATAACCCAGTCCAGAAATCCACTTCTGCTCCTCCTGCCCTCTGGATGCTCCAAACAATCAACTGTACTGGGCAAGACTTCTCAGATTCCAACGCTGAGGGGTGTAGATGGCTTCTGATCTGAGGATCCCGGTTCAGAACTGCCAGAGGAGAGGCTGGAGCTTAAACGAAAGAAAGCCCTTGGCTCGGAGGAAATGATTCTTCCTGCCACAGGAAGAGCCAATATATCCTGAGGAAGCCACATGCTTCGCAGAGTCTGAGCTCAGCTTGGTCCAGGGCGGAGAGAACGCGAATTTGCAATATTTAGGGAATAATGAAACTTTACCTGAATCCAACCGAGGCTCCAGGGAAGAAGATTTATAGGGGTGATGAAGAGAGTCCGTGTTCCAAGACAGGCTTGGCAAACACAGGTACAGACACACAGGAAAGAAGCCACCTGGCCAGTGTGGGGCTGAATATTCCCTTCGCTTACACACAGGCTCGCGTGCTTGGCCAAGAACCCTGGTATGTGTGGTTAAGTGTGGCCACATGTTTTAGGCCGAGAGTGATTGAGGATTCGGGTAAAGAAATGACACTCAGGCCGCCAGAGGGAGGTGGCGTGTTAGCTACTACTACTGCTGTGTAACAAATCACCCCAAGGTTCGTGGCTTGGAACAACACACATCTATCATCCTGTTTCTGTGGGTCAGGTGTCCCGCTGCAGCTTAGCTGGGTGCTCTGCTCTGGGTCGGTCCTGAGGCTGCAATGGAGATGCCACCCAGGGCTGATGTCTCATCTCCTGGCTCAACCAAGAAGGAGCCACGTTCTAGTACATTCCTTTCTCATGGGCTATTGAGAACTTCAGTTCTTTGCTGCCTTTGGGTCCTTCTTTCCAACGTGGCAGCAGCGTCATCAAAGTGCATAAGCCAAGAAGGCAATTGAGAGAGTGTGCTAGTGAGACAGGAGTCACAACAGCTGTGCTCTCGTCATGGGATGACATCCCGTCACCTTTGCCCTGTTCTATTCATTAGAAGCGAGTCACAAGGTCAGGTCCACCTTCTAGGAAGGAAATTACACCAACAACAGGGTGGTGGGTGGGTGGGGGGTGGCACTGTAGGCCCTCTTAGAAGTTGGCCTCCCACAGGTGAGGGAAAATCTGCAGGAAAATACTTATTCTTGAGACCTATGTAAGGAGACAACCTTTTAAATGAATTAAATGGCAAAGAAGAAAAGTTATAAAAAATGTTAACCATTAGGTTAACATTAGGGCTGATTTCCTGGTAGTTTATAAGCATTGAACTTAATTTCTAATGCGACAGCCCTGTAAAAATAGTAGATAATGAAAAATAGGTAACTTGCCTGTAATTAATTGAATCCAGAGGTTCCTCACCACCACCTCACACTTGGTCAGATTCAGAGGACTGTCCCCAGGGGAGAGTCTGAGAGTGTTCCAGACTATGGCCCCATAACGACAAGCCAGAGTTTAGTGGCTTAAACCATTCGTATTGCCTACAGGTCTGCGATCTGGCCAGGGCTCAGTGGGGCAGCTCGTGTCTGCTGCCCTCAGCCTCAGCCAGGGCAGCCTGAAGACAGGGAGCTGGAATCTTCTCCAGGCTCTCTCGCTCACGTGTCTGCAATTGCTGCTGCCTCCCAGTGGGGCGCTGCGGCCAGGACACCCACAGGCGGCCCTGCTCTGTGGCTGCTAGGGCTTCCTCACAGCACGGTGCCTGGGCTCCAGGGATGAGTGTCCTGACAGAACTCAGGCAGGATGTTCCACCTGTTAGGACTTAGCCTCGAAAGACATCCCGACCAGTCCTCCCCACCAGTCCTCCCCACCAGTCCTGGGGATGGAGGAGCGTCTCCATTGTAAGAAGGTTGTAGGAGCGGCACATAAGATGGGATTCATCTTTGGAAAACACAATCTGCCACAGAGGGCCAACTAGCCCCACTGCATCCTTGAGCCTTCAGGGGGGTCAGTGACAACAGACCTCAGTCGGGGAACAGAAGTGTCTAGATAGGAGAAATAAGACCACAAGTGCAATGATGGATAAATATGAGATGCAGTTGGGGCGCCTGGGGGGTGCAGTCAGTTGAGCATCCAGCTCCTGGTTTCAGCTCAAGTCTGACCTCAGGGTCATGGGATCCAGGCCCCCACTGGGCTCCACGCTGTGTAGTGTCTGCTTGGGTTTCTCTCTCCCTCTGCCCTTCCCTTCCGCTCTCTTCCTCCTCTCTCTCTCTCTCTCTCTTTCTGTCTTTCAAATAAAATCTAAAAAAAAAAAAATAATAAAGAAAGAAAGAAAAGAAAGAAAAGGAAAGGAAATAAAAAATAAAATAAAATAAAATAAAATAAATAAAAGAAAATAAAATAAATAAAAGAAAAGAAAAGAAAAGAAAAGCAATCCTTCCTCCCTCTCCTGCCATTGACTGGGAGGCTGGGAATAGGTCCATCGAAGACCTCGGCCAGAGCCACTGCGCCAAGCCTGTGGGCCTGAGAGTCTCACTTGGCCTCTTATCTCAAAACCTGTAAAACTCCCTGTATTACTTTCCCATTGCCGCATAACAAATCACCGCATATTTAACAGCTTGAACAACACCCATTTATTACTTCACAGTTTTGTAGGTCAGGAGTCCAGGCAGGTTCACACGCAGTTTATTGCGACGCCGAAATGAAGACGTCAGTGGCCAGGCTCTGGGGAAGAATCTGGAAATGGTCTAGAAATAGCATCTATTGGAGGAGGGAGGCTCCCAACAAACGCCCCCTCTTCTCCGCGGGGCGCTGCTAGGGAGGTTTTGGGCACCAGGGGGCGCAAGAACCACAGGCCCGGTTCCCTGGGGCCGCAGGGGAGCCGCAGGGGGGCCGCAGGGGGGCCCGGCACCCGCATCGGCCGCGTCGTCGCCTGGGAAGTCGTTAGGAAGGTGGAACCTCGGGCCCCCAAACCAGACCTGCTGCACCAAAACCTGCGTTTGGTCAAGCCCCCCCGGGAATTCGTGAGCGCAGCGTGGTTTGCAGGGCGCTGCCTCCGTGGCCCTCACTCCTGGCGCGGGTTAGACGCACCCCGGGGTGCGGGGCGTGCGGTGGGTGGGGGGGGTGACAGCTCCTGATGCAAGAGCTCCCTTCCTCCCAGGGATTCTGATTTTGAGGCCCCCGCGTGCAGCGTGCCGAAGGCTCCCCGGAGGATTGTCACACGCACCCAAGGGTGATACTGGTCTCTGGGCGAGTCTAGCTCCTTCCCGCCCACCCAGGACCTTGCAGGGGAGCAGCGCTGGGCGGCCCGGGGTGCAGCCGCAGGCCAGGGTGCAGAGCCCCCTCTCAGGGCTGCCCGGGGCGGGGCGACCGGCCCTCCGCGACCCCGGGTCATAGTGACGTGCGGGCCAACGTGCAGCACCGAGGAAGTGTCTCGTGTTCAAGGGGCTTCGGAGACCAGCGCCCGGACCCTGGTCCCCCGGCCCCGCGCTCGGTGGTAGCACCTGACGGTGATGCTGCCTCCTGGTTGTCGCCTTGAAAGCAGGAAATGTGTTGAGTCCCCCCTGCAGATGTCTGCACCCCCACCCCGCCCCCTCACCCCGCTGATGGTGGGACCCCCGCCCCTGCTGATGGAGAGGGGGAGCTCAAGAAGAAGGTACCTGGAGGACAGAGCAGCTCGCCAGTGTCTGGAGGGACTTTTCCCCAAAATATCCTTTTCTTTGGGGTGGGAGGAGGGACAGAGGAGAGAGAGAGAGAGAGAGAGAGAGAGGGAGAGGGAGAGAGAGGAAGGAATCTTAAGCAGGCTCCCTGCCCAGCACAGAGCTGGCGGTCGGGCTGGTCCCCCACCCTGAGGTCATGACCTGAGCTGAGATCAAGGATGGGTTGCCCAACCGACTGAGCCACCCAGGCGCCCCTAGGAGGAACTGTAAAAAAAAAAAAAAAAAAATCCCTTTCTCCCTCTTCCCCAATTATACGGCGCTCTGCAATCCCAATGCACCTTTAGGTACATCTCTGCATTTTCACGGCACCTATAACCCACCCTCTTAGCAGAGACCGGGTTAACCACACAGATGTGGGCAACGGGGCGGCAGGCAGGTGCACGGATGCCCTGAAGTTGGCAGGATGAGTCAGGCCGAATGAGGACGAGAAGTCACTTTGTGAAATGTCCCCATTTGCTCAGGGCTATTTCCAGGATGTGGCAATCTCCGACTCCCGGCTGTTCTCCCCTCACTGTTCAGTAGCATTTCTGGGGGATTTGAGCCCACTCTTTCCTTCTCCCTTCTCCTTCCTCAAACGGAGGGTTTGCTTCTTTCGTGCCAGAATTCTCAGTTGATCTCCTCTTAAACGTCCACCGACTTCTAGGATTTCTCATGTTCAGCTAGAAGGTTCGCCAGGGGGGTCTCAGTACACGTTAGCGATAACGGTGTAGCTTTTCTGAACGCAGGAAACCGAGCTCCTGTTGTGTCTCCAGCCCTTTCACAAAATATTCGTGGAATAATGAATCGCGAACCAAGTGGACGGATTTGCTAAGTTAAATGGGGGTTGGGGTGGGGGGAACAGAGAGAACAGAGAGAGAAAAGCAATCCAGCCGCTGGGGTGCAAGTGCTGGGGGGGGGATCATGGGCAAACTCTGCCCCAGAGCCGAGAGAGGGGGCCTGTGTAGACACACCGTCAGCACCACGGAGGAGAGCCGGTTCATCTTCTCAAATAACGGCCACTGCTCTGTGTCCTACTTCCTTTTCCTGTTCCTCTCTATGGTGCAAAAAGTGGAAGTTAAAGTTTGGGTGTATTTCCTGCCCACATGAAATGCTGTAAAGTTCTTTTTCTGAAAAAAAAAAAAAAGTTTTTATGTATTTATTTGAGAGAGAGAGAGAGAGAGAAAGAGGGTGAGCATGAGCAGAGGCCAGGGGAGAGGGAGAGAGCATCTAAAGCCGACTCCTCACTGAGCACCGAGCCCCAGGTGGGGCTCGATCTCACGACCCTGAGATCATGACATGAGCTGAAACCAAGAGTCTGATTGATGCTCAACTGACTGAGCCACCCAGGTGCTCAATGCTGGAAAGTTCTTTGAAGAGTTCAGAGAACGCCCAGATGTCTCCTCCTCCAGTAGGGCCTTCCAGCATTCTTCTCTCAGGTGTCCTACTCCTCTTGGGTAGAAATCCTTCTCCTTCCTGGGTCCCCAAACAACTCTCCTCTCCCAGGTGTTTGAGGAGGGATGTGGAACAATGTGCTCTGCCTTCATCCCATGTTTCTGCTCTGAGGCTCCCCCCAAGGTCCCTCTTACGCCACCACACATGCACACACACACACACACACACACACACACACACACACACACACCAGCTACACTTTCCTTTCTCCCATTGCTTCCCTCCCACCATCTCCCACTTTCTTCCTTGAGACCTGCCTCTCCAGGGCCTGTAGTGCCTGCCCAGGGTGGTGCTGTGACCCCAGGGCATGGCTCCTGCTCAGCCCCTCTCTGCCCCGGCACCGAGAATCAGTGTCCGGCATCCCTGGTGCGGTAGGCCTTCTGTTTGCTCTTGGCCCCTACTTAGGGCCTCATGAGGGGCGAGCAGTGGCAGGTGAGGACGCTGGCATCAGGGACACTTAGGACAGGCAACAGGCAGGCCGAGGGAAGGGGGGTGTAGCTGGTGGGAGCGCTTTGGGAAGGGCATCCCAGTGAAAGGACAGGAAAGCTTTGCTTCTCCACTCACAGATCCCAGGCAGGAAGCTTCCATGAGTGCGTGGATGAAAAGACAGAGGATTGTGACTGGAGAAGTTTAAAAATGCATTAAAATGTTTATGTACATTGCTAGTAGTTCCATCACATGGATTCTTAGAATTAAAATTATTGGGCCTAACAAGTGCCAACCTTTTAAATTGTTATGTTGATCAAAGTTCTGCACACACATAGTAGAAAAGGTAAAATAATTCCGCATGCGGTTGTCTCCTCCACCTCATGCCTTCTCATCCTTGATTCCTCTCTCCAGAATCAATCACTCTCTTTTAGTGGACCCTTCTGTTTCAATCTTCAGGTTTATAGATAGTAAGTTTGTACACAGTCTTGATTTTTTTTTTTTTACAGTCTTGATTTTTTAGTTGTATGTTTTACCCATTGGCTTTTTACTGGATGATGATAAATTAGCTCTTATACACGCATTTACATATTACACACATCCTTTTCCACACACCTATTTCCTTCCCTTCCATCCAACTCAGAAGGTGGTTATTTCATGATTTTTATGAAATCAACATTCAGTGCTTCTATGATTATGATTAGGAAAATGTTGGTCAGAGCCAAGCTATGTAGCGTGCTGTGATTTACATTTTGTCCTCATGCGAGCTTTTTGTTTTTCTTCACAACTGGAGTTGACATTTGCCTCCCCACCTCCCCACCCCCGGCCTTTTGAATCATTTAACCTCCAACATCTCTGTTCTTCTGCTCCCATCTGGACTGGCTGCTCTTTAATAGGCTGCAGAATTCTTTCACCGTCTTCCTAGGTTGATTCCCTGCCATTTTCTCCCTCCTGGTTTACGCCTTCATTTTTTGGTGGAAATATCTTCTAGAAGCTTCTGGAGACAGAGTGCTGGGAAGGCAATTTTTTCAGACACTGTATGTCTGAAAATGTTTAATCACATTTCCTGTTGATTATTTGGTGTCCTTCCAAATCATTTAACTATAGTTTTTTTTTTTTCTTTCTGGAAACTTTTAGAACTGATGTTCTGAAATAACATGATTTTATTTTATTTTAAATTTTTATTTATTTATGATAGTCACACAGAGAGAGAGAGAGAGAGGCAGAGACACAGGCAGAGGGAGAAGCAGACTCCATGCAGGGAGCCCGACGTGGGATTCAATCCCGGGTCTCCAGGATCGTGCCCTGGGCCAAAGGCAGGCGCTAAACCGCTGCGCCACCCAGGGATCCCACATGATTGTATTTTAATAATTGTGCTCCACACTCTGTAGGCCCCTTCCAATGTTCAGTTGTAGGATTTTTCTTGTAATATTTCTTTTTTTCTTGTAATATTTCTTTAATAACTTCTTCACTACTGTGTTTTCTATTTTCTCTCTCTCTCTTTTTTTTGAATTCCTGGATTTATCCTCTAATTTTCTTATCTTTTCTCCTACTACCATTATGTCTTGTGTTCTACTTTCTACAAATTTTCCTTTTGGTTTAACACTTCCAGTGTATATACCATTTATTCGTCAATGGAAGTGCTCTATTTCCATATTGCTGTGAGTTTTTAATCATGAATCAATGTAGAATTTTTGAATACTTTTTTTTTCCGTCTTTTGATCTCTTAACATGTTGAATTACGTTTATTGACTTTCTTTGTTAACCTTCCTTGCATTCATAGCATAAACCCAACTGCAGGATTTAGTCTGCTAATATTTTGTTTGGGATTTTTTGCATCTATGCTTATGAATATAATTTTCCTTTCTCATGATGAGATTGCATATTTTAGTATCAAGGTAATGCTAGCCTTATAAAATGAGTTGGGAGATCTCTCTTCACTTTTCTTTCTGGAAAACAGTTTAAGATTGTAATTACTTTTTCCTAGTATGTTTGGCAGAACTTGCTGTTAAAAACCATTTGGTCTGTGTTTTTGTGTGTGTGGTCTGATGGGGGAGTGCAGGGAGCAGAAATTTTTAACCAGTAATTAAATGTATTTCATTACTTCTTATATAATTGTTTATATTCGATATTTCTTTTATTATTTCTTTATTTTGAGTTTTTAAAGATTTATTTATTTATTCATGAGAGACAGAGAGAGAGGCATAGACATAGGCAGAGGGAGAAGCAGGCTCCACATGGGGAGCTCTATGGGGACTGGATCCCAGGACCCCAGGATCACGCCCTGAGCCGAAGGCAGACACTCAACCACTGAGCCACCCAGGCATCCCTATATTTATTTATTTATTTATTTATTTATTTATTTATTTATTTATTTATTTATTTATTTTTAGATTTGTTCATTTATTTGAAAGAGAGAGAGTGAAGGTGAGGGGCAGAGGGAGAGACACAGAGAATCTCAGGCAGACTTGGTGCTGAGCATGGAGCCCAATGTGGGGCCGGATCACATGACCCTGAGATCACGACCTGAGCTGAAACCAAGAGTTGGATGCCTAACCAACTGAGCCACCAGGCACCTCTATATTTTGTATTTCTCATTGAATCCATTTTGGTAAATTATAGTTTTTTTCCTGGGAATTAGTCCCTTGCATCTAAGTTTTCAAATATATCAACAAAAAGTTGATCATAATATACCCTGTTGTTTTAATACCTGTAGCATCTGTATCTTTGTCCCTTGTTTGTGCCTTCTCTCTTTGTTTTTTCCCTAATCCATCTTTCCAAAGTTTTCAAGAACCAGCCTGTGACTTCCAATCTTCTCTATTGTATCCTGGTTTTCTATTTTAATTTTCTGCTCTTACCTTTATTAGTTCCTTCCTCATATATTCTTAGGATTTATTCTCCTATCTCTTTTCCATCTTTTAATGTGGTTGCTTACTTTGTTAAATAGCACTTAAGGCTATAATTTTCATTTTCTTCTTTTTTTATTTTAGGATTTTCTTTATTTATTCATAAGAGACACAGAGAGAGGCAGAGACACAGACAGAGAGAGAAGCAGACTCCCTGCAGGGAGCCTGACGCAGGACTCGATCCCAGGATCCCAGGATCATGACCTGAGCGGAAGGCAGACTCAACCACTGAGCCACCCAGGTGGCCCATCATTTTCTTTCTAGTTTGTATACATGGTATTTTCACTTTCGTTAGTTCTGTATATTTTCTAATTTTTAATTATGGTTTCTTCTTTGACTCATGAATTATTGAGAATGTGTTTAATTTCCAAACACATGAGTTTTTCTAGCAATATTTTAGTTATTAACTTATGACAGTTTTATTAAGACCAGAGAATGTATTTGTTTGCCATTAAAACATTTAACAATGGGCAGCCCTGGTGGCCTAGGGGTTTAGTGCCGCCTTCAGCCCAGGGTGTGATTCTGGAGTCCCAGGATCGAGTCCCACGTCCGGCTCCCTGCATGGAGCCTGCTTCTCCCTCTGCCTGTGTCTCTGCCTCTCTCTCTCTGTGTCTCTCATGAATAAATAAATAAAATCTTAAAAAAAAAATTAACAATGCACTGGCACTTTTTTATGGCCTAGACTGTGATGAAATTTTGTAAATATTCCATGTGTGCTTAAAAGAATGTACTTTCTTAAAAAAAAAAAAAAAAAAAAGGAATGGGGATCCCTGGGTGGCGCAGCGGTTTGGTGCCTGCCTTTGGCCCAGGGCGCGATCCTGGGGACCTGGGATCGGGTCCCGCGTCGGGCTCCCAGTGCATGGAACCTGCTTCTCCCTCTGCCTGTGTCTCTGCCTCTCTCTCTCTCTCTGTGACTATCATAAACAAATAAAAATTAAAAAAAAAGGAATGTACATTCTTGTCCTATCACTAGGTTGATACACCTGAAGCTAACGTGGCATGTGTCAAAATACTTCAGTTTTTAAAAATGTACATTCTTGGGGCCCTGGATGGCTCAGTTGGTTAAGTGTCTGCCTTCAGCTCAGGTCATGAATCCAGGGTGCTGGGATGGAGCCCCACGTTGGGCTCCCTGCTCAGTGGGAAGCCTGCTTCTCTTTCTCCTCCCTGTTCCTGCTCTTTCTCTCTCTGTCTCGCTCTCAAATAAATAAATAAATAAATAAATAAATAAATACTTTAAAAAAGTGTACATTCTTTCCTTACTGGATACAGTTTGTATATTAGTGCACCCAAGCTTAGAACTGGTATATTTTCCTGGTAACTTGGAACTTTGATATTGTTAGGTTGTAGCTGTCTTTACCTTTAAAAATATTTTTTTTGTCCTACATCTTTGTTGTCTGTCTGATGTATTATAGCTACACTACCTTTCCTTCTGTTAGTATTTTCCTGATAAGTCTTTTTCTTTTTCCTTTCAATCTTTCTTTATCCTTATTTGTCAGTTATTTCTCTTGTAAAGAGCATGTAGCAACATGTTTCTCTTTGTCTAGTTTGGCAATGTTTGTGCTTTACCTGGAGAAGTTCATCTTTTTACTTATTTTATAATACTTGATGTGCTTTTGATGCTTCAGCCGTAATATTGTATACACTTTCTCTTTATTCCACTTTCCCTCCTTCTTCCACATTTTGTGCCTTGATGCAGATGAAGGAAGCACACTGGACTGAAGGTTTTTCTTTTCCATTTTCTTCCCTCTACAGATTTAGATGGTGGATATTCTCTTTCTCTTACTTTAGGTGCATGTTTCATGTCTCAAAGTTTCTTATCAGTATCTTTAGTCCCCTTGAACAACACGAGAACACTTTAATTCCAATCATCCATCCTGACTTTTAGGCTGTTATCACCATGGATTTTAGTTCTAGCCTGTTATTGTAAACTGAAAAACAAAAATTTCTTGTTTCATACTATTATTGTCTGCTTAGATTTGCCCACACATTTCTCACTTTTATTCCTCATTATTCTGTCTTATGGTTCATATTTTCCTTTTGTTATTACTTCTTTCTGATGAGCTGAATTCTTTAGAACTTCCTTTAGTGAAGATCTGTTCATAGAAAAATATTTTCATTTTTATTTATTTTAAAGTGTGCTTCCTTCGTCTGCATCCTTGCAAGATGGCTGGGAATGCAGTTCTGGGTTGACGATGATTTTTTCTCAGCATGTGGAAGGCATTCCTCTCCTGTCTTCTTGTTCCCATTTTACTATTGGGAAGTCAGCAGTAAATCGCATTTTGGTTCCATCTAGGTAATCTGTCTTTTGTTTCCAGCTGCTCTGAAGATCATCCCATTGCCTTTGGTGTTCTCTGGTTTCCAGGTGTGCATTTTATTATTTTTTTTTATTTTTTTATCTTTTAAAAAATCTTTTAAAAATCTTTTCTATTTTAGTTTTATCTTATTTTTTTCTTATCTTTTCCATTTTATTTATCTTATTTTAAAAATTTGCTTAATTGGGGATCCCTGGATGGTTCAGCGGTTTCGCGCCTGCCTTTGGCCCAGGGCGCAATCCTGGAGTCCCGGGATCGAATCCCACGTCGGGCTCCCGGTGCATGGAGCCTGCTTCTCCCTCTGCCTGTGTCTCTGCCTCTCTCTCTATATAAATGTCTATCATAAATAAATAAAAATAAATCTTTTTTAAAAATTTGCTTAATTTTTTCTCTGGATTAGTTGGGCTTTCTAGCCCAGCAGTGTTTTTTTTTTTTTTTTTTTTAAGATTTATTTATTTATTTGAGGGGGTGAGGGAACACATGAATAGGAGGGACAGAGGGAAAGGGAGAGAGAGAGAATCCTCGAGCAGACTCCCTGCTGAGCGCGGAGCCTGACGGGACTCCACCCCAGGACCCTGAGATCACAACCTGAGCTGAAATTGAGAGTCAGCCACTTAACCAACTGAGCCCCTCAGATGTTCCCCCAGCAGCATTTTTAGCTGAGTATTCTTCATCTGGAATTATTTTATTGCTCTATTTCTCCTTTTTTCTTTCAATATCTTTATCTTTGCTCAGCTCCTGTGCATATCCTTCTCTCTTCAACCGTTTAATGAAAGATTTCAAACATACAGAAGAGTTGAAAGAACTGTGCAGTGAACACCTGTTTACCCACTGCTGGGATTCTTCTGTCAACATTTCACTGCACCTGCTCCATCTTATGTTTTGTGCATTAGAAGTACATCATAGGCATCGGGCCTCCTCCTCTATATACATCAGCCATGCCCCCGCTTCCAGTTGCCTCTGACCAGGAGTGAGGAGAGCCCTTCAGTGCCAACTGACAAAAAGATCTGTGGGCTGAGGGGAGGCTTTCGTTTCTGCCTCGTGGGAAATCTCCGTGGGCTCCAGCAAATTCCTAATTCAGAGAGCTTGTGTGCCTGTGTGAGAGGTTTAACTGGCCTTCGCCCCACAGGCCAGTGGCAGCGGGAAGGCCTCCTCGCAATCTCTCCCACAGGTGGCTCCCGGTCCCCCACCTCCACGCCAGGCAGTTCCAGGAAAGTTCCAACTGTCAGGCTATACATCCCCCTCTTCATATTCCAAACAAGTGACTGCCACCATTTACCCAACAGGATGAGCCTCTTGTGCCTTCCGGGCTCAGCTTGAGGTCACAACCATGGGCACTCTTTCTTGGCTTCTGTCTAAGACCCATTTGAGTTTCACTGTATCAGCAGCCCTGCCTCCCAGGCCAAGGTCGGGCCTTTCAGATGTCCCCTAGTTATGCCAAAAGTGGAGAGTGCATTAATGTTTCTAAATTCGCCTTGCTGGTTTGGCATTATTCCTGAAAGAAAGAGTTCAGCAGTAATTTTATTTGCAAAAATTTTTAACATAAAAATGTTAATACGATAGGGACTGGGGGAAGGTGGGGGGGGCAGGAGGCAACTTTTGAGGGTGATGGATATGGTATGTTGGTTAGTCTGATTGTGCGGATGGGTTCACGGATATATACATATGTCAATAGCAAATATCAGACTGTATGCTTTGAATGTGTGCGGTTTCTCTGATTTAAGTGTGTGCAGTTTCTCATACATCAATTATGCCTCAATAGAGCTGTTAAAATAGATTTAATGTGGATAATATATTACAACCCGTCATTAAAATTTTATTCTTTTAACTACTTATCAAAGTACAACGTACATACAGTAACATACACAAATCTTGAATTATAGCATAATTAATTTTTCATACGTATATTATCACCGTGCATATTAAAATATAGAATACTTCCCATACCTCAGAGGGTCCCTTGTGCCCTCCCAGTTAGGACCCCCTGGAGGTAAGCTCTATTCTGACCTCTAGCACCATGGATCGGTTTAGCCTGTTCTTGAACTTTGCATTAATAGAAATGCAGCCATGTTGACGCTTGTAAATAGTTTGCTCATTTTTCGTTGCCATATAGTATTCCATTTTATAATAGATCACAGTTTATTTAATTATTGTATTGTTGATGAACATTTGGGTTGTTTCATGTCTGGGGTTATTATGAATAAGGCCACTGTTTTCTTGTACATTTCTTTTTGTAGATATTTTTGCAGAATCCATCCCTGCCTCCCATCTTTTCTATTACCATTTATTTACCATATTTTCTTTTTTTTTAAAAAAAGGTTTTATTTATTTATTCATGAGAGACAGAGAGAGAGGTGCAGAGATACAGGCAGAGGGAGAAGCAGGCTCCATGCAGGGAGCCCGACATGGGACTCGATCCCGGGTCTCCAGGATCAGGCCCTGGGCTGAAGGCAGTGCCAAACCACTGAGCCTCCCGGGCTGCTCTATTTACCATATTTTCTCTTGAGTGACACAAATGGTGGCCCCCAAAAGATATGTCCACGGCTTAACCCTCAGAATCTGTGAATGTGACATTGTTTGGGAAAAGGTCTTTGCAGATATAATTAAGTTAAAGATTTTGAGATGAGATCATCTTGGATTATATGGACAGGCCCTAAATCCAATGACAAATGTCCTTATGAGAGACACACAGCAGGGAGAAGGCCATTTGAAGACCGAGGCAGAGGTTGGGAGTTATGCAGCTATCAGCCAAGGAACACCGGGGCCCCCGCAAGCTGCGGGAGTCAGGGATGGATTCTGCTCTTAGAGCTTCCGGAGGGAGCACAGCCCTGCCAACACCTTGACCTTGGACCTCTGAACTCCAGAATTCTGAGATAATGAACTTCTGTGGCTGTAAGCTCCCAAATTCATGGGACTTTTTACGGCAGCTCCAGGAAATTCAAGATCATACAGGTGTCATTTAAAATATAGCTTTATTGAGATCCATTTATATTTGTTTGAAATGTGCACAACTCTCCAATTGAAATGTTTAAAAGTGTTTTGAGTGCGGACTTTCCAGAGTCAGACTTTTTCTCCTATTTCTGAGAATAGGTAGTGTTTTGCTCAACATACAAAACAGCTGATAAAGAAGATGCAGTATATCAGCCTCCAAAAAGAATGAAATCTTGCCACTTGCAATGACGTGGTTGGAACTACAGGGTATTGTGCTAAGCAAAATAAGTCAATTGGAGAAAGACAATTATATGGTTTCACTCATATGGGGAATTTAAGAAACAAAGCATAGGATCACAGGGAAGGGAAGAAAAAATAAAATAAGATGAAATCAGAGGGAGAGACAAACCATAAGAGACTGTTAATCATAGGAGACAAACTGAGGGTGGCTGGAGGGGAGGGAGTGGGGGATGCGGTAAGTGGGTGACGGGCATTAAGGAGGCACGTGATGTGATGAGCACTGGGTGTTACATGCAACTGATGATTCACTAAACTCTACCTCTGAAACTAATAATACGCTATATGTTAATTGAATTTAAATAAAAGAAAATATTTTTTAAAAAGAGCTGAGAGTGTCCCTAATGGGCTTGTCTGGTGGACCTGTGAACCTCTTCGGTGGCAGTGGGGCCACTCTGAGAGCCCTGTCCCACCAGAGGTGCGCGTCCATTCCTCTAGCGGCCTGTGCCTCTACTTGTATGGCCCACTTGTCACCTCCTGCCCCTCCTTTCCTCAGGCTTGCAGGGGCAAGACCAGTCGTTTCCTATTAAATTAGCCACATGTAACTTTTAAAAAATATTTTTAAATAAAACCAAAATGGGTGCATAATCCCAATACATAAAGCAGAAAACAAAACCAAAAACCAAAACCCAACCAAAGCTGCTATGTTTGAAAGTCTCTCCTCTGCCTCACAAGCCTGACTGTGGAGTAAAATGAAATCCTTCCAGTTCCTTCCTTGGCCTCTGTAAGCATGCGTTGCCTCCTCGTTTTAAGAATTTGCTTAATAAGAGATGTGGAAAAACACTGTGAGCTAACCCCAAACCAACACAGGGACGTGACTAGCTTTCTAGAATTCTTACATTACCTCTTGCCCCATTTCCCCGGCCCCTGCTTCTCGGCATCTTGGTAGTGTGGTTGTTGAAATCGTGACCCACAGATGCTCATTCGAACACCACCCCCTCCCCCCCGGAATATAATAATAATAATAATAATAATAATAATAATAATAATAGAATCATTGATTCACTGCATGCTTGAGCCCCGGCTCCTTATATTATCTTTTCAGAATCTGTCAAAACGCCTCGAGGTGGGCGATCACACTTTCCACACTTCACAGAGGAAGGCTGTAAACTCAGACTATGGGGATTGTGTCTCATTGGCAGCTTTATCCCTGTTTTCCAGAAGAGCAGCCAACGGTGGGTGTGTCAGTGGCTGGGGGGACGGCCTAGAACTTCATTGCAGTTGATCAGAAGACTCTCCATCATTGCTGCTGAAGTGAAGCCTCCAATCTGGAAGTTTCCTTGAAGGGTGCCCTGTCCGGAGGAAACACAGATGGACGTTCCACAGGGCACTGCAGGTCCCTCCAGAAGCAGCTATTGGTCCTACAGAAAACGTACGTGGTCCCAACAACTCTTTGCAGAAATGAACCCAAATGGTCAAAAAAATGTGATTTTTTTTTTTTAAGGTTTTGAGAAACAGCAAGCCACCCTGTCTGTTTTGGGCACCTCCTTTTGGCGTTTAGGGTGGGAATAAAATATATAAAATTAGAAGGCAAAAGAGAAAAATAGGTGCGAGGAAGGAAGAAACCCTTGGGGGTGTCTGGTTGACAACATGCCAAAAGCCCACCTTCGTCCCTCCTGCTCTGTTCTTGTCAAAGTGCCGATTTTTGGACAACTCAAGGGACACCGAGCTTTCTCCCCAGAGAGCCCCAGGTTTAAGGGCAGGGGATGGTCTTGGGCTCGGTGTCTTTGGTGTGACAGGGGCAGGAATGACACTTTTCCCCAAGACTCTGGAAAGACAAAACAGAAGTTCCTGAGAAACGGAGGCCACGACAAGGACTGGCAGGTCAAGGCAGAGGGAAGCCGGAGGGAACTAACTTGCTCCATGGCAGCTGGGTACCACCTGGTGCACCCAGGTGGTACCATTTCTGTTTCGTAGAAATGGAGCTCGGTCTCATCCAAAGGGAGAACTCTCGGGATGCAAACAAGGACTCCAAGGGGAGGCCTGCAGAACATTCGGGACTTTCCAGGGTGGAGAGTGTGGGAGGGAATTCGCTAAAATCAGACACGCTGGGGAAGAAACCTTACGTATGCAGAGATGTGGGAGAGATTCAGTGAGGAGGCAAAATTTACCCAGACCCACGTGGGCACACTCTGAGAAGAAATCAGAAGTCACAGTTAGTTGGGAAACTCGAAGTATCTGGGGAATGCAAATATCACATTATTGCTTATTATTTCTCAGAAATACATAAGCCCACACTCTTCTTGAGCAGCCACGTAGGAGTCGAAAGTGGAACAGTCAGCATGGATGCTATCTGTACACCAAATATTCATGGGGAAAATGCTGCAGAAACATCACACAATCTAGACTCCTCAACCCACTATCAGATCCCAGCTGGAAGGAGACTCCAGAGGCCAGGCTCATGACCCTACTGCTCCCCTGAATGAGGCAAAGGCAAAAATGATGGACAAGAGGCAGATGGTTTTCAACCACAGGGCTTTTAGGACGGAGAAACCTGGAGGGGGCCTCATGTGGGGTGCTCTTCAGTGGCCTGGCTCTGTTGGAGATTTCATTTCCACACATCAGCCCTTCCCAGGTTTCCAAGGACCTTAGGCTTTTAAAAAAAACAAAACAAAAAAACAAAACAAAAAAAAAACATTTTATTTATTTATTTATTTATTTATTTATTTATTTATTTATTTATGAGAGACACACAGAGAGAGGCAGAGACATAGGCAGAGGGAGAAGCAGGCTCCCTGCAGGGAACCTGATGAGGGACTCGATCCCTGGACTCCCGGATCATGACCCGAGCCGAAGACAGATGCTCAACTGCTGAGCCACCCAGGCATCCCCGAAATAGAACTCTTAATGTGTTTCACCAAAACATTTCCTTATTTCAATCCTCCACTCCCCCTTCAGGGTTAAACCACAGGCTGAGCCTCACGCTGGGCCCAACTCCTAAGTATGAACTGACAATCAAGATCATGCGGTGGAGGAAAGCATCTAACGCAACAGCCAAGCAAGAGCGAGGTGGGAGGACTTTCCATCCCAGATATCAAGACTAATTATAAAACTATACATATAATTAGGATAATTAGGTATATATAATTACGGTAGTGTAGGTTTTGCACAGGAATAGACCAATAGATCAAGGAAGCTCTGAAACACCCAGGGATGGATGGATGGATGGATGAGTGGATGGATGGATGCTTGATATTTGGCAGAGAGGAATGCAAGGAGAAATGGAAAAGAATGTTCATAGCAGTACTATTTTTAATAGCCCAAACTGGGAAGCCCTCAAATGTCCGTCAACATAATTGATAAATAGTGGTATTTATCCACAATTTATTTCATCAGTACTGTATCAATACTATATGATATTAAAAATGAACAAATTCCAGCTATACGCAATAAGGCGAATGATTCGTAAACACAATACTAAACGAGAAAAGCCAAGTACAAAAGAATTCAAAGTGTGTTATTCTACTTGTATGAAGTTCAGAAACAGTTAAAACTAAATTTGGGTTTTGGGGAATATGTGCTTAAGTGGTAAAACTAAAGAAAAGCAGAGGAAGGGATTTTCAGAGAGGTCAGGGTGTATTGTTTTTGTGGAGAGAAGGGGTTTAATAGGGAAGGCATTTGTGACTTCTGAGGATGCTGGCACCATGCTTTTTCTTGGGCTGGGTGGTGGGTCTGTGGGTCCGTGGGTTCTTCCTTTGTAACTATATATTAAGCCATATATTTATATTTTATTTACTTTTATTTTTTTATTTTTGAGAGAGCGCGAGCGCGCACTTGTGCACACAGGTGCATGTGTGCGCAAGGTGGGGAGGGGCAGAGGGAGAAGGAGAGAGAGAATCTCAAGCAGGCTCCACGCCCAGCATGGAGCCCAACATCGGCTCGATCCCACGACCCTGAGGTCATGACCTGAGCTGAAATCAAGAATCGTATGCTTACCCAGCTGAGCCACCCAGGTGCCCCTTAAGCCACACATATATTTTATGCCTTTTCCTTTGTGTTATCTGTCACAAAAATATCATTTATAAACGTGAAATTCCAAAGGAAAAATCTAGCAAAAGATATGAAAGTGGGAGGGAGGGAGAATTGGAGGAAGGAGTCCATAGGTAAAAAATTCAGTTATCAGACAACTATGTGCTAGAGATGCGACGTACAACGTGATGACCATAGTTAACTCTCTGTGTGATGGACAGGAAGGTTTTAAGAGAGTAGGTCCTAAGAGTTCTCACCACAAGGAGAAAATTATTTTCCTTTTTTTTTTTTTTTTAAGATTTATTTATTTGAGAGGGAGAGAGAGAACACAAGCAAGGGAAGGGGGAGGAGGAGGGAGAAACAGACTCCCCATTGAGCATGAAGCATGGAACCCAATGCA
Organism: Canis lupus baileyi; assembly: GCF_048164855.1. Lineage (NCBI taxonomy): Eukaryota > Metazoa > Chordata > Mammalia > Carnivora > Canidae > Canis > Canis lupus. The sequence continues at coordinate 118,030,963 of NC_132838.1, read as the reverse complement.
GGGCTCGATGAAGGGTTGATCCCAGGACCCTGAAATCCCGACCTGAGCCGAAGTGGACACTCAACCGATGGAACCACCCAGGCGCCCCTCTTTTCTTTTTAATGTCTCTCCACGGGCAGGAGGACATTTGCGGAGTCTATTGTGTTATTCATTTCACAATATATGTCAAACCATCATGCCGTACATCTTAAGTTACGCAGTGACAAATGTCAATTATTTCTCAATAAAACTGGGAAAAATGATAGGAAAGAAATTTACAAGGAAAATCATTTCTCAAAAGTACCTAAACACAGGTGGTGATGCGTACACACAACAGCACTGAGTATACCTGACGCTGCTGAACTGTGTCCCTAGAAATGGCTGAGATGGTACCTTTTATGTATATTTTGCCACAATTAAGAAAAATTCCTAAACCCCCAGAGAGTGACGTGAACCCCTACCCAAATACTTGGAGAGTTTCGGAAAACTCGGTATTCAAAGATACCAGTTGTTGGGTATAACGTAACAAGCAAATTCCTTTTGTTGATTTTTTTTTCTCCTTGGGGCTTGATGAGCTGACTGTGGTCAAAGAGGAATAAAGGAGGAGGCCTTGCTCCTCAGACATCAAGACTTAACCGTAACCCTAAAGTGATGAAGGCGACGTCTTATAGACCCAGGGCTGGACAGAAGGTCATAGAACCGACCTGAGTGCTCGGAGGTGAACATGCACAGGGAGGCATGGAGGGCCAGGCAATCAGGGGGACGCTGGCTAGCCCGAGAGTTACCCCAGAAACGCACCCAGGGACCTTTCAGGGCAGCTTTACTCATCAGAGCAGAAAACCAGAAACAACCTGCTGTCCATGGGCAGGAAGTTGGATAAACCAATTGTGCTGTATTCCCACAACGGAAGGGAGGGTAGTCGCAGGATTAGATGAAGTGTCACCACCCCTGTGGCTGAGCCTGAGAAATCATGTTGGGCGAGAAAAGCAAGTCACAGATGACACATGGTATGGTTCGTGTAAAGCTCGAAAGCAGTAGAACTAAAAATATATTGTTGAGGGGCTGCATGCCCCTGTGATGTTTACAAGCTGTTAACAACGCGAGGGAATGATAACTGTCAAGTGAGAGGTGATGGAGAGTTCTGGAAGGGAAGTGGGGTGGCGTGGGCAGGGTGCAGGGCAGTCACAGGGGTACTCACCAGTGATGCACCCAAATTGGGTGGGGGGCTATGGGGTTCACCTTATTGTCATGCTTTATAACTCAAGTCTATGACACAGACACTTTTTAGTATGTGTCAATCATTATGTGATAAAAATGGGAAAGTAAGAGAAAAGTGCCCAGACCTAAGCCATGGGGTTACCAGTTCCCACACAGACCAAGTAGGGGAGAGAGTTGCGCACAGAAAGCTGAGCTGGTGCTGCCAGTGGGGTAGGGGGAGAGCCAGAAACTGGGGCATCTCAGAGGCAGAGAGAACCTCCCAGAAGGAAGACGGGTCTCCCAGGTTGTGGCTTCTAGGAGCAGGGAAGGATGAGGAGGACTAGAAAGTGTCCCAGGTTTGGTCACTTGGGGGTGACCCTGGGCTTGGAGGAGCAGTTCTGGGGGAATGGTGGGGACGGACAGAAGCTGCATCGTGGCTGGAGGCTGAGCAACAGGAGAGATGGGCCAGTAGAGACCTAGGGTGGTCAAGAGGGGACAGGCAAGAGGGCTGACTTCAGCCTCCCGTGCGGTGTGGGCGCCCCCACCCCCACTCCATCTCTTCTCCCAGGAACAGCTGGTCAGAGGGGAACACGACTCCAGCCGGACATGCTATTCTGGCCGCAAGGTTGTGACTCTTTGGTCCAGCCAGGACTCCTGGGGGCAGGGACGGGCCTGGTCTCCTGTCCTTACCCTGGAAGTCCGAACCCTGTAGGGACAGAAGGCAGAGGAAACCATAAGGTATGGATGTTGGGGTGCCTGGGAATGAGCCTGGGGCCCGGGCCCGGGCCTGGCCGGTCAGGGTCAGGGTCCCTTCCACAAGCCAGGGGAAGCCCTCTCTGGGTCCCCTGGGTCCCCCGGGTCCCCCTTCCCTATTCCCTGGGCAGCCCTTTCTGCGTTCTGCTGTGTGGACAGACACTGATTTGATGTCCCCTGACCCAGGTGGCCTGTAATATGACGGCCACGGTGGAGAAAGAGCCTGGCTTCCTCCCAGCTGAGGAGGCCCCAGCGGCCACCCTCCCTCTGTTTGCTTTGGGAGAGGCGATTGCTGGGCAAACAGGGAAGGGAAATCCCGGACCGTCTCCCCGGGGCCCCTCAGGCCTGGCTCCTTCCTGGCCTGGTGTGTGTGGAAGGGAGCGAGGGCCGCTGGTGCACAGGAACCCCGGGGCCTGGCCCCATCGTGAGCGCTCAGACGAACCCCCAACCCAGGGGCGAGATCTGTTCCCGAGCACTTAGCATGTGCGGGCGCTGGGCCGGGCCCCCCACCTGCCAGGGCGCTCTGACGCCGCCCAGCCGCCGGAGGACGTGGGCACTAGGATCCCCAGTTTCCAGGAGAGGAAACTGAGTCTCAGTCAGGGGCACAAGGGGACCAGATGGCCCTGACCCTCAGGGGAGCGGTGGGGCCGTGGTGAGGGGCGGGGCTGGAGGGGGGCCTCCCCCTTCACCTCTCTTTTTCTCCCCCAGAGACTGTGCCGTTATCCAAGGCCCCGGACCAGCAGGTGGAGCCCTCCCCGCCATGGCCCAGCTCCTGCCCCAGCCACCTTGGCCCCCATCAGCCGAGGGGGGCGACCCGGGCGCATCAGGGCCCCCAGCCGAGTGGCAGAGCCAGCCCCCACAGGGTCGCAGGGCGGACGGCCTGGCCCCTGAGCCCTGGAGGCTTCTGGAGGTGCCCTCCATTCACATAACACCATGCAGTGACGGAGAGTCACCCCCTGGCACCCCAACCCCCCAGCGCCTACAGCTGCCGAGGACCCCAGACCCGGAGAGTCGACCCCGGGACAGGTCAGCCGGGGGTCGGGGCAAAAAATGAGGTGCTCTCCCTCTCTAGGGACTCATGCTTGAGGGTGGCTGACGCCGTCCAGGTGCGGGAGCTGGAGGGCAGCTGCAGTGGGGCCTGACGGGCAGTTGTGAAGGAGACGCAGAAGGAGAAAGAGGCAACTGGGAACTGCGCTGGGACAAGTGGCTCCGAGCTCTCTGCTCTCCTGAGCGAGGCCTCCTTAGGGGGGAGGGGACACCCCTTGGGCACACCCAGGGGTTTACAGACTGCATCGTGACCCTTTAAGGGCCATGAAACCAAAGTAGTGTGTTGCGATCAGCACTTTTTCCAAACAGAAATAGGATAGAATTGAAAATACAGTGTATGAGGTAGTGAATAAGGGTGGTTTCCTGACTTTTGTGACATTACATATATTTCTACATGTCACATATATATTACATATATTGTACTAGAGGCCAGTGTAGAAGGTACGTCTTGCTGCAGTTCATGGGAAGAAAAAAAGGGATAAAAGAAAAAAAGAAAGAAAAGAACAAAGAAATGGGGACACTTGGGCAGCTCAGAGGTTGAGCGTCTGCCTTTGGCTCAGCACGTGATCCTGGGGTCCCGGGATCGAGTCCTGCACCAGGCTCCCCGTCCTGCTTCTCCCTCTGCCTGTGTCTCTGCCTCTCTCTCTGTGTGTGTGTCTCTCATGAATAAATAAATAAAATCTCGAAAAAACCCCACAACAACATGTAAGCAAAACTTCTGCAAAGAAATGCTGCCTCTGGCACAAGGAGACAGGAGTCGAAGGTTCGAGGCTGCAGGGGGAAAGAAAGAATCATACTAGCCCTGAATAGAAATATCCAGGTCCAGGGTTTCTTCCAACAATGGACACCAGATAAGAGTTAAGGTTTATGAAATAGGGCTCTGTATATCAGAGTGGAGAAGCCTCAGCAAATAATGATGATGGAGAAACATAAGTTGCAAAATGATACAGTAGGAGCCTAATTGTGTATCTTTTAAAAGACATCCAACAATAGGGTATATTGTGGTGGCTGCATCCTGAATGGAAAAGTGCACAGCAGGCACCCACACCGGCTTCAGGGCAGTGGGTATCTTGGGGGCAGGAGCAGAGAGAGGAGGGATCGGGAATTGGGCCTTTGTGCCTGTAAAAGTTTGTTTTAAAAAAGAAAAAAAAAAAAAAGATCTGAAATGAAAATGGCGAAATGTCCACATCTGTTGGATATGGGTGGTGGGGCTGACCATTTTCTTTCTTTCCTGTTTGAAAGAAATATTCTCTAATTAAAATTCTACAAGTATTTCAAAACAGGAAACAGGCAAAGAGAAGTACAGTTGACCCTTGAGCGACGTGGGGGTTAGGAGGCACGGACCCCCCCACACACACGTGCAGTCAGAAATCCAAGTGTGACTTTTGACTCTAAACTCAGCTGTTAAAAAATAAATAAAAAAGATAAAAAATAAAAAATTAACTTAGCTGTTATTAACAGCTATTAGCCTACTGTTGGCCGGAAAGCTTACCTGTAACACAAACGTGTGTTAAACCTAAATAGGTGTTAACACATATTTTGTATGTTATCTGTATTATACACAATAAAGTAAGCCAGAGAAAAGAAAACGTTTCTAAGAAAATCATACGGAAGACAAAATACATGTGCAGTACTGAATTGTTAAAAAAAAAAAATCCGTGTATAGATGGACCCACACAGTTCAAACCCATGTTGTTCAAGGGTCGTCTGTATGGAGACAAGAGAACTGTGAGGGGAGGGAGATGACGGCAGCAGGGCCTCTCTAAGGCCCCAGAGGACTTCTATGCAGAGGGAACCCCAAGCTCAAAGTCCCAGGGGCGGGAATGTGTCTGGTGAGTTAGAGGAACAGCAGGGAGGCTGGGCGGCCCAAGGGAATGCAAAAAGGGGACAGGGAGGAGGGGAAGCCAGAATGGGGACGAGGGCCACACTAGAGCCCCCTGGACCAAGTAGGTGAGGACTTGGCTTTTACCTGGCTTGAGATGGAGCCACCTGAGGGCTGGGAGGCAGGAGGGCCCTGACCTAACTCAGGGGTTCCTAGGTTCCTTCTGGCTGCAGGTGGGGCGCAGACTGACTGCAGGAGGCTGAGAAGCAGTCAAGTCGCTGTCGTGGTGTCCAGCACAGGGGGCAGTGGGGGCCAAAAGTTTAGATCCTGGAGAGATTTTAGGGGTGGAACGTACACGGATTGCTGAGACTTTGGATGTGGTTGTGAGGGAAACAGAGGGGTCTGGAAAGATGGAGTTTGGGGCCCGCCGTCCCCCAGAACGGAGAAGTGGAGTGGGGTTTCTGGGGGGCGGGGGTGCTGCAAAGGTGGGGAGAGGGATAGGAATGGCGTTTTCTCTAAGAGGTGGGGACAGCATGCCCATGCCGTGGGGAGGGGCGGGGGGCGTCTCCGCGCGGGGGTAACGAGCCAGGACTGGGGCGGGGCTCACATTCCGGCGTTTCAGGCTCGCGTCCACAGTCCACACCGACCCTGAGCCCCCGCGGGGGGGGCGTCCAGCTCCGCGGCCTACCCCGGGCGCGACCTGGGCCAAGTCCCTTCCCGGCCGCGAGACGGGGCTTCCCCAGCTGCAGGGGGGCTGCCGCCGCCACCCCGCGCCGTCCCGTGGGAAAGCCCTTTAGCGCCAGGCGGTGGGGCCGCCGGGGCGGGGGTGACGCGCCCAAGGTCCCAGCTCGGCTGAGGGCCCGGGAGGGCTCCCTGGGTCCAGCCCTGCGGGGTGTGGAAACCGCTGCGAGGCGGAGGCGGCCTCCGGGCCGCGCCCCATTCCCGCCAGCGGCGCTTCCTCGGGGCTCGCAGCCCCCGCCCTCGCCCCCCACAACCTCCGTCCCGCCCTCGGGGGCGCGCTGGGCCGCAGACCCGCTCCGGGACGCGGAGGGGGCGCAGCCCGTGCCCGGGCCTCGTGCTGGGCTTCCGTCTCCTCGGCTCGCTCCCGCCTCCGTCCGTCTCGGTCTCCGGCTCTGGCCCCTTCCTCTCTCGCGTTTCGGCGTCTCGGGCGGCCCCGGGTCTCTAACCGCCCCCCCGCCCCGCCCCGCCCCGCCCCGGCCCCGCGTCTCTAACTCGCTCGCCGCTCAGGGCTGGGCCCCGCCCCCCGCCCCCGGACCCAGGGCCCTCCCGGGCGCCGCGCAGCCCCCCTTCCCGCGCGGGCGGGGGCGGCGCCGTGACGCGGCGGGGCGGGGGCGGGGCGGGGCGGGGGCTGCGCTGACGCTGCGGCGGCTCCCGCGGCTCCGGCTCCGGCCTTTGTGCGGGCGGCGCGCGGCGGGCGGCGGGCGGCGGCCTCGGCAGGCCCGGCAGGTGCCCCGCGGGGACGCCCAGCTCAGCCCAGCCCCGCTCGGCCGGCCCTGCCCTGAGGCCGGCGCGCCCGCCGCCGCATCCATGTTCGAGTAAGGACGGGGCGGGAGGGCGGCGCGGCGGGGCCGGGGCTCGGCGCTCGGCGCTGGGGTGGGGGCGGGGCGGGGCGGGGGGCGCGGGCCTGCGGGGAGGGCGCCGGCCTAGCGGGCCGCGGCGGGCGGGCGGGGCTCCGGGTGCTCGGCGGCGCGCACGACCCCCGCTGCCCGCGCCCAGGCCACGGAGCCCGGGGCAGGCCGGGGCGCAGCCGCCTCCCGGCCCGGGCCCCCTCGGGGCCGCCTCGTCCGCGGGAGCTGCTGCGGGGGGGCTCGTGGCCGCCTGGCCTCGGCCTGAATTCCGGGTGCTGGGCCGGGACTGAGCTCCCACCCCCCGTCTGGGCCGCGAACGTTTTCGAGTGTGAATTGTAGGTGTCTTGGAAGTGTGTGTGTGCGAGTCTGTGTTCCCGCTGTGCATCCTGTCTGGCCGCGTGTGTAATTTACGTCAAACTCCATCTGTGACTCCATGTGTTACTGTAAATTCCTTGAGGAGGTTTGGTTGCGACTCTGCCTGTGTCTGGGGGCCCTGCGTGTGTGTGTCTGTGACCTTCCACGGCTGTAGAAGCGTGGATGTGTTATCCCATCCCATCAGACCATGCATGTCTGGTTGTGACTTTGGTGTGTGTATGCATGTGTCTAGGTCTCCTAGTGCACAGGCAGCTGTGATCCTCCCTGGCTGTGTGTGCACGTCTGTAAAAATTACCTCTGTTTCCATCGGTGGCTCTAAGGTGTCACTAAGTTGCCTGTGTGTCCAGTTGTGACTTGGTGTGTATACGTGGTGTTAACAGCTCTTACCCTCCGTCTCTGTAATTTACCTTGGAACACATTCATGCCTGGCGCAAATTTAAGTTAGTTACCTGCGTGCGTGCATCTGTGACACTGTGTCTGGGGCCTGGCGGATATGGCTGGAACCCCCTGGGGTTGTGCCTGTAATTTACTTCCGATTACATCTGTGTGTGAAAGTTCCTGTGTGTATCCATACGTGACAGTTTTGTATGTGCCTGGGCTTCTGTGTGTGTGTGTGTGTGTGTGTGTCTGTGTGCGCGCGCAGCTGAGCCCCTCAGGGCTTTTGTGTGTGTGAAAGCAAGAGGGAGAGAGATCCCTTGTGGCTCCTAGTGGGCCCGGGACGTTTTTTCCTTCTTTCCTGAGACCCTTGACTCTTTGGAACAGTAACGACTGACACTCCTCCTCTGTGGGAGTTTATAAAGCATGTCCCACGCATTATTTCAATACCGGGCCACTGTGTTAAGATGTGTCCATGACCTCCTGGGTCCTTCCTTCATGGCTCTGTGAGCGTCCAGGTTCTCCCGCGGCCACAACAGCTGACGCCTCCGTCGCTTGCCACATCAGAGCAGGCCTTCACTAGGTCTTCCCCGCCAGGTGGTGAACGCCAGGAGGCCTGGCTTAAGTTTACCTACCTTGTACCTGCGTTGGCTGAGTTCCTCTGTGGCCGCTCTTTTAGTTGTATGGCTCTCCCTCTGGAACATGATTTGCTTTCACCTCTTCTCTGAGACCTTCTTGTGGCCATACGTGTGAATGGAATTTTGTGGAGCTTTCTGTGGTTTCCGTGACCCGCTGCAGCTGCATGTGTGCAGCGTGGACAGGCATGTGCGTGTAACCTCTGGGACCTTGGGGCTGTAGCATACTTGTAATTATGCTAGAACTCTGTGGCTCTGCGTGTGAGAGTAGCACACCCGCGATACCACCGCTGTGTGGGGATGGAGTGGGGGGGGGGACTTGTAACAGTGGGGGAAGTACCGTTTGCCTGTGATACTGGCTGTGTGCAACCCACACCACGTTTCCCTTTAGTACACATGTAGGTGTGCAGCTGCCCTCTTTGACCAGAGGGAGCGCTGGGCCTGGTTAGGCCCAGGAAGTCCCAAGAGAGGTGTCTGCGGTGGCAAAACCCTGTTTTCTTCCGAGTCCCTGCCCCCCATAACGGTCCTCAGCCACAACCGGCCCCTCCCTTCCCTGTGCCGCAGCCTGCCTGCTTGGGCAGCCTCAGGGCTGTGCCGCTCTCTGGCACTTCCTCTTCCTCCTACAGAGGAGCACTATCTGGGAGCAGGAACCCTGCCCTGTCTGTGTGTTATGGGGCCTGTCCTTAGGCAACCCTCCCCTAGACCTGTGGCTGTGGGAGAGTAGGACAGGTCTGCATTTTAGCCCAGAGAGGTGAGATGATGAGGCTGGGGTGGGGGTGGGGTGGGGAATGTGGTCACCTCCTCCTTCAGAACCCTTCTGTAGCTCACCAGTGCCCTCAGGGTGAAACCCAAACTCCTGACCAGGGCTACAGGGCCGGAGGGGGGCCTGTGCCCTCCTGTCTGCCTTCCCCTACCCCGCTGCCCACCTCACTCCTCAGGCCTGCCAGGCTCAGTCCTGTCCCTGAACTGCAAGCCCCTGTCCCTAAAACAGTCTTCCCCTGTCCTTTGGCAGAGCTGCTCTTGGTCCTGGGGCTCAGCTCAGGTGTGCCCTGTGCCCACTTAGCCTTCCTTTGTTTCCTTGGCCCTTAAACTTGAACGTGCTTCAGCCTCCCGGGCCCGCCCCCAGGTTCAGAGTCTGGAGGTCTGCAGCGGGTCCCAGGGGTTCCGGGTCTGCCCACGCTGCTCGGGCCGCTTTATAGCAATGACCAGTGTCTGAGGTCCGCATCTCCATTTACACGTTCTCTTGCGCATCGTCCCTGTTCCCCAGCTGGGGTGTCAGGTCCCTGCAGGTGGATGGTATCCGCTTTGCTCACGCGCGGTTAATGAGTATTTAGTGAGTGAATGATGGAGCTTGGGGTCAGCTCGGGCTCTGAGCCCCAGGCGAGGTGTTGGTGTGATACCTGTCAGGGTCGCCTTTGCATCTTGAACACAGGGGCAGTGGCGGGGCCTTGTCCTCCGTTGTCCGACGGCCCCGGTTAATCAAACCAGGGGGCCTTCCACGTGCTGGGCTTTCCGTGCAGTTGACATTGAACAACGTGGGGGTGAGGGACGCGGAGCTGCCGTGCAGTGAAAACTGGTGTGTGACTTTTAACTCCCCCAGAACTTAGCTACTAACAGTTTGCTGTTGACCAAAAGCTTTGCTGATGACATAAACAGTTGATTAACATATTTTTGGGGGGAGGATACTCTCTGTATCATATACTATATTCTTACAATAAAGCCATCTGGAAAAAAAAACTATTAAAATCACAAAGAAAATACGTTTACAATATGGTACCGTATTTATCGGATAAAGTTCCCGTAGAAGTGGACCCACGCAGTTCAAACCCATGTTGTTCAAGGATCATCTGTGTATTATTACCTCACTTTCCCCCCCAGACAACCCTGTGAGGCGGATGCTGTTATTGCCATTACAGTCAGGCAGAAAATGAGGCCCAGGTGCAGACACTTGCCCAAAGTCACGCAGGGAGTGAGCGGCTGGGGGTTGCCGAGGGCTGGGCAAAGCTCACACCTAATTGATTCCAGGTTCTCAGCCCACAAGAGCAAATGCTCCTGGAGCAGCCCCTTCCCTGCGGAGGGTGGGGAGAGACATTACAGAAAGTCGAGCGGGGGAAGTGCTGATGTGGAAAAGGATGAGGGAGAGCGATTGAGAGGTGGGGAGTGTGGGTTAAATAGAGAGGAAGCCGATTTGGAGAAGTGTCCACTGAACCCTGATGTGAAGGAGGCGAGGGAGTCCTCTGGACATCTGGGAGGAAGGGCGTTTGGGAGGCGGGAACAGCCAAGGCAGGGGCTGGAGAAGAGTGAGCAAGGGGTTGGTGAGAGGGTCCAGCCCCAGGCTTTTAGCTGGAGGCAGGTGCAGCTCGGGGGAGGGTCCCCAGCCTGACTCAGGTGTTCATAGTTCCCCTCTGGCCACAGGTGGGGAGCAGAGCCGGGGAAGGGTGTCAGGGAGACCTGAGAGAAGCAGCTGCAGTAGTCCAGGGGGAATGACTGTGGCCCGGGTCACCACCATTTATTTACTTATTTTATTCTACAAACTCATTTCACAAGTGTGACATGAATGCCCACCCTGGGTCCTGTCCTGAGCAATACCGGGGACAGAGCAGTGACCAAGACAACACCAAGGCTTGCCATTGGGGAGCTCACAGACCTGTGGGGGAAGTGGAGCTGTCGTCGGACAAGCGACAGCCCAGAAGTAGTCAGGGCTGGGATGGGGAAGCAGAGGCAGAGAGTGGTGGCAGAGTGGTTAGGGACAGGGTGCGAGCTGCCCGGGGCCCACAGGGAGGCTCTGTCCGGGAGGCAGGGGTGGAGGGCAAGCGTCCTGGAGGACGCACACGAATTCGCTAGGCGAAGAAGGCCAAGGACAGTCTGCAGTGAGGGAATAGCCTGTGCTGAAGCTTGGAGGCGAGAGAGGGAAGTTTGAGGAGCCCCGAGCCGTCCGGGGACTCACCTCCACCCCAGAGTAGATGGAGGCCCCCGGGATAGAGCCCTGCCCTGACCTAAACCACTGCGTCCTGGAACAAGTGGTTGCTGCCTCGGGTCCCAGCTGCTTCCTCTGGGAAGCAGGATGGCGATACTGTCACGTGCACGGGGTTGCCCGAGGACTAGGGAATCCGAGGGCGAGTCTTGGTACAGGGCCAGCAGGTGTCCCTCTGCCGCTCCCGCTCTCGCCGGCGCACAGATCACTCGTGTAGCCTCCGGTGTTTGTTGGGAGTTCACTCCTGGGTACAGTTTTGGGTGCCGGGGACAAGGTGGTAACTAAAACTTCCTTAATCCACAGTCGGAGGCCACAGTGGGCCAAATCAACAGGCCAACAGGATGAGCTGAGGTTAGTGTGAGGTGGGCCTCGTGGGCTGGGTCCCCAGGGGAAGGGGAACGTTGAGCCAAGCGAGACAGCCTGTTGGGCTGGGCTGCGGAAGGACATTCCAGGCAGAGGGAACAGAAGTGCAGAGGTCTCGACGTGGGAATGCAGTTGGTGAGCTCAGGGACAAAAGGAAGCTGGGGTGGCTGAAATGGAGGATGTGGACAGGCCACCCCAGAGCCTTGGGTGACAGGGTGAGGATTTGGCCTTTACCTGGAATGCAGTGTAGCCAGGAGGGGCTCTGAGCCAGCAGGCCCTGGCCTGAGCCTGAGTGGGTTCCCAGGCTCCCTGTGGCTCCGGGTGGGGAACATACTGCAGGGGGGCGGGGATGGGGACAGGGAGCCCAGGGAGAGGCTGCTGGGATGTCCAGCAGGGGAGGATGGAGGCCGGGCCGGGGCGCTGGAGCAGGGGAAAGGGGTGTAATAGAAATGACGGAAATAGATTTTGGAGATAGAGCAGGTGGGACTGGCTACCAGGTTAGAAAGGAAGAGCAAACAAAAAAATTAAGCAGATGCTTAGGTTTTTTAGCTCAAGCAACTGAGTAGGAAGGGGCTACTCAAAAAATATTCATAAATGAATTAGTAATTTTAAAAATGGCAGGTGTCCTTGAGAGCTCACTATATGCCAGGGGCGACTAGAAGCACTTATGCCTATTGATTCCTTTAAGTGCCCAAACAAGCAGATGAGGACACTTATTTATCACCCGTGGGTCACAGATGAAGTCACTGGGGTGCAGGGAATTAGGGAACTGCTCGCTCACTGGGTCCTGCTGCTAGAGGTGGAGGCGAGAGGGTAGGTGGGGGTCGATGGGCTGCTGTGTGGGCCTCCCAACAAGGCCTGTCCCCACACCTAGCCTGTCCCCCCCATGTCCCTCTTTCTCTTCTCCCCCAGCACCACCCCCCATTCCGGCCGGAGCACTCCAAGCAGCTCCCCGTCTCTCCGGAAGCGGCTGCAGCTCTTGCCCTCAAGCCGGCCCCCGCCTGAGCCTGAACCGGGCACCATGGTGGAGAAGGGGTCAGACAGCTCCTCAGAGAAGGGTGGGGGGCCCGGGACACCCAGCACCCAGAGCCTGGGCAGCCGGAACTTCATCCGCAATAGCAAGGTTGCCACAAGCCCCGCGGGCTGGGGAGACGGGTGGGAGGGCAGGGGAGTTTAGGGTTTCGTTCTGACTCTGCTCCTTTCTCTTGCAGAAGATGCAGAGCTGGTATAGCGTAAGTGTTGGGCAGGGGTCTTGCCGGAGCAGGGAGAGGGAGGGGGCCGGGGGATTGGGTGCTGCGGTCGGCGGCCCTAGGGTCCCACCCTGAGCTGCTGCTTGCTTCCTGTGGGACCTCAAGTGATTGCTTAACTTCTCCGGGCCCGTGTCCCGGGAAACTGTCCCAGCCTTACAAGGCGAAGGGGACACCCGCTGAGAGCCCGTGATGCTGGTGGGTGGGTGGCGCAGGGACCGGCTTGTGTGCACCGCGGTCACCGTTAGTCCTGTGTTGGGGGCAGCGGCAGCCGGGCGGGAGCCGGGCCCCAGGAGACCTCAGAGAGCTGGCGGGGGGCTGAGGGGCTGCCGGGCACTTTGTGGGGCGGGAGCAGGGGTGCGAGCCCCCCTCCGGGTTCTTCCCTCCCAACCTCCCCCAGATGCTGAGCCCCACGTACAAACAGCGGAACGAGGACTTCCGGAAGCTGTTCAGCAAACTCCCAGAGGCCGAACGCCTCATCGTGGGTGAGCCCTGCCGCCCGGTCCCAGTCCCCGTCCCCCCGCCTCGCCCGCCCGCCCTGGCCGTGGGCCGTGTGTGTGACTCGGGTGTCTGCTGTCTCTCCCCTCGGCCACCTCAGATTACTCCTGTGCCTTGCAGCGCGAGATCCTCCTCCAGGGCCGCCTCTACCTCTCTGAGAACTGGATCTGCTTCTACAGCAACATCTTCCGCTGGGAAACCACAGTGAGCCGGCGGGGGTTGGGGGGACCAGGAGGGGCCGGGCCGGGCCGGGCCGGGCCTCCTCTGACCGGGCCTCTCGTCTTCAGATTTCCATCCAACTGAAGGAAGTGACGTGCCTGAAGAAGGAGAAGACAGCCAAGCTGATCCCCAATGCCATCCAGATCTGCACTGAGAGCGAGAAGGTGCGCCGAGGGCCTGGGGGGAGTGGGGGGCTGGGGTCATTGGTCCTAGCCGTCCCTCCCACCCCGAGCCCTGTTTGTTCTGCACCCCGAGCTCTCAGATCCCTCGCTTTCTCTTTCTTTCCCCGCCACCCTGCTGGCCTGGCCGAGGCTCCCACCACCTCTGACCTGGACCCCCGACAGCAGCCCCTCGTCTCAGTCCCCTGGTCTGTCCCCTCATGCAGCTGCTCGGGGGTAATATCTATAGTAAAATTCCTCCCTCCCATAAATCTGTCAACTCAGGCATCCCCTCTCCTTGGAAGCCTGCCCTGACTGTCCGTTCTGTCCTGATGATTGTTGCCTCGTGGTCCCAAGACGGCTGCCTGACACCAGTGACTCAGACAGGAAGGGAGAAGGGAGTGGTGGGGAGACTTCACAGCAGACTTCCCGTTGTGTTTTATTGGCCAGATGTGGACTAGGTGACCACCCCCACTGGTCGAAGGAGACCGGGAGAGTGCCCTGGGCAGCCCCCTCACAGCCCGTCTGGGGGCAGGGCCAGGGGTCGTCTCCTCATCACGGGGACTCACAGGATGAACATTCTGGGGCGGGAATGAAGGGATGCAGGAGTGGATACATCAGGATGGAGATCGGGGCACAAAGTGTGGATGGCGATGGAGCCTCCCCTCCCTCTGGCCCTGCCTGTTCTCCGCCCCCTCACGCCCCAATCTCTCTCCTGCAGCATTTCTTCACCTCCTTCGGGGCCCGGGACCGCTGCTTCCTCCTCATCTTTCGCCTGTGGCAGAACGCGCTGCTTGAAAAGGTAGGTCTGGATGCGAACGGATGGGGGGCTGCGGGGATTCATGGCACCGGGGGCGCCAGAACTGGAGGCCCCTTGGCTCCCCTCCGTGGGCATAGACCCGTCAGGGGGCCGCCAGCAGCTCTAGCGCCAGGCCCTGCCCATGCGTACACCTCGCCGTGGTCCCTTAATTCACCTCCACAAATCAAAAATGCTCTGACAGTGAGGGGGTGCCTCTGTGTGTGTGGTAGCAAAATCTGACCTGAGCTAACGTGGCTGTTTATGGTCTACGTCCACACTGGCTAATAGAACTTTCTGCCATGATGAAAGCATTCTCCATCCATGCTGTCTGCATACAGCAGCCCCTGATCATCTGCGCCTACTGAACTCTTGAAAAGCGGGTGGGTTGAAGATCAGCACCTTTAATTTTATTTAAGTGAACTTGAATGGCTGCACGTGCTTCCTGTACAGCACAGGCTACATTTATCTCCACGTGACTGACTGTCCATACGCCTCAGGACAAAAAATGTTAACGTGGATGACTGGGGTAAAGCTTAGACATAATCGTAATTCAACATGAAGTTATGGTTTCTATCCGAGAGCATATTCAGCCAATGATTCTCAAACTGTGTAGCTACAGGAACCCTTTATACTCTAAATGATTGTAGACTCCAAAGAACCTTTGGTTAAGTGGGTTATATCTACCAGTGTTTACTGGATCAGAAATTGAAACTGGGGAAAACTCTTAAACATGGGAATACACGAGCACATGCTGCATTAGCCACCAGAAAAAGACAGCATCACATGTCACGTAGCCTCTGGAAAATTCCACCATATACTAGTGTGAGAATAAAAGTGAAAAAGGCAAGTAGCGTCTGACACTGTCAGTAACACTGACCGTACTTATGAAAATAATTTTGATGTTGTGGATCTCCAGAGAGGGTTTGGGGACCCCCAGAAATCCTCCTTGGACCATACTTGGAGAACCTGTGGTATATGTTACACTGGATACTGAATATAGCACATTCATCATTGTTGGGACCATATTACTACATACCGTATAGGTGCTGTATTATCTTTCTTAAAACCCCAGACTTCTTAATTTTGACGTATGTCTTGCCCCAGAGGTTTTGAGTAAGGGCTTTTAGACTCTGTGCATTCCCAGGGTCTACGGTGTGCTAGCCTGCAGGCTCTCCTGCCTTGCCCACTGTGTTTGCGTGAGTTTACTAAGTAGGATACAGTCGGCTGCAAGTCACTGAAAACTCAACCACACATGGTTGAAGCAAACAGATCCTGAATTACTCCATGAATCCTAATAATAGCTAATACTTAGGGTGCTCCTGGGTGCCAGCCCCTGCTCTGAGCATTACATGCATTGGTTCACTTTATCTTCACAACCACCCTTATGTTTCACCAGTGAAACATGGAGGGGTAGCCTTGCCCGTGGTCATGAGAGTTTTCAGCAAGGGTGGGGTTCTGACCCGTGGCCCATAGGGTCTGTATCATACTGATGCTCCTCTAACCAGAGGTCTGGAGGCAGGCAATCCAGGGTGGGTTTGAGGGCTCCCCCCATGTCATAAGGACCTCACCTCTTGTTTATTCTCCCACACTGTCTCCCTTCTACATATTGATGTTTTGTCCACATGCTTGTTGCCTCGTGTTGCAAGATGGTGGCTACGGCCAAAGGCTTCATGCCCTCCCTCACATAAGTGTCCCAAACGTGAAGGAGAAAATAGGTGGGTAGAAAGGGGACCTTCCTTTATCAGAGAGGGAAAGCCCCCTTTAAACCAATTTTTCTTTGCGTTTCTTTGGCTAGAACCAGGTAGCATAATCACCCTCAGTTGCAAAGGAAAAGATGGAAAAATTGGTGTAAACCAGTTATAATTTATCTCTAGGGCTGGGGAAGAGTTTCACCCCAAACAAATTGAGTTTCTGCTGTGAGTGAGGGAGGGAGGATAGATGTCAGGTAGGCATGGCATGATGTCTTTACTGCTGGCCTCAGAAGGCCAAACCTGCCCCTCCAGCTGTGCTGTGCTCATGTCCTGTCCTCTTGCGGGCAGTGCCAGCCATGCCCATCCTGGGGGGCGAAAGTGCCAGACAGGAGCCCGAGAGAGGGACAGTGCAGAGTCAGAACCTCCAAGGAGGGTACAGGCAGAGGAGGCATCCGAGGTCAGTCCCTGGAGCCAGACCACCGGGGTTGGAGTTCCAGCTCCATCACTGAGGAGCTGAGCCACCTGGAGCAAGTAACTGAACCCCATCAGACAGGGACTTTCCTACTTCATAGCCCCCAGACCTGGGAGCAGAGTTAAGTGCTCAGTCATGTCAGCTCTCATGAGGCAGCTTGCCCAGTGGTTAGCTCCAAGATCTAGAGCAGCATGCCCCACCCCCCACCTGGGTCACACCTCACCACTGCCACTTGAACACCTCTGTGCCTTAAAATGACCATGTTAGCACTTTATAGAATTGTTCTGGAAGATTCAGTGAGTGTGCCCATGGGTTGGAGTTAGAGGAAGGCCTGGCACTTGGAAACAGCTCAGTGGTTGGCTCCCCTGCTACTGTTATTACTCCTCCACGATGCTCCTCCATTATAGCCTTCAGCTGCTCTGGCCAGGAACTCTCGGGAAAACAGGGGCAGCACAGCAGAGATGGGTGGGAGCCCTGGCTCTGGAGTCGGGCTGGGCTTGAATCCCTGAGCTATTCCACTTGTGGAACCTCAGACACATGTCCCCCCCTCCCTGGGCCTCCCTCATCTTCTCCTCTGTACATCTGGAAATGCTAACCTCTTGTGAGGACCTAAGGGGAATGTCCTGAGCACCCTGACTCCTGGTGATGGGGAATGGAGCAGGGTTGGGTGAGGGCTGGGACTGGAGACTGTGCTGCCCTCTCGTGGACACCACAGGGATGCGAGCCCGGGGAGTGGGCGGGGGTGGGGGTGGGGGGGTGGCTAGTGGGGACAGGGATGGAAGGGCTCTGGCCTAGTGAAGTGGAGGCCAACCCCATGTCCTGCTTGCCCAGACGCTGAGTCCCCGCGAGCTCTGGCACTTGGTGCATCAGTGCTACGGCTCAGAGCTGGGCCTCACCAGTGAGGATGAGGACTATGTCTGCCCCTTGCAGCTGAACGGTCTGGGGTGAGTCAGAGGTTGGTGGCTGGTTCCTGGGGTCGGGGGAGACCGTAGGGGCTGTGTGCAGAACTTTTGGAGTCCTGGGTAGACCGAGGTGGGTGTCCAGCCTGGGAGACCAGGAGGGTGTGTGGGGTTCAAAGGTACGGTGATCCCAAACCCTCCCTTTCCCCGCAGGAGCCCCAAGGAAGTGGGAGATGTGATTGCCCTGAGTGACATCACCCCCTCGGGGGCAGCCGACAACAGCCAGGAGCCGAGCCCTGTGGGTTCGCGCCGTGGCCGCCTCACCCCCAACCTTTCCCGGGCCAGCAGTGATGCAGACCACGTGGTGAGCCCAGGATGGGGGACAGAGGAGGATGGGGAGTGCTGTCAGGGAGAGGGACAGACCGGGGCGGGGGGGGGCAGGATGGAGAGGGGGCAGCCAGAGGGCCAGAGAAGAGGGGGTTGGAGGGGTAAGGGAGGAGATGGACAGAGGGATGGGGTAAGGAACGAGGGAGAGAGAGAGGCAGAAGGGCAGAAGACAGGAAAAGACTCTGAGACAGAAGAAGCAAGACTTGGATGGATGGGAGGACGGAAGGGTGGATGGACAAAGACAGACCGATGAGGCATGGAGGCATGGAAGGATGGGTGGGCAGGAGAGGCACCCAGGCACCAGGCACCCTGGTGGGGCCGAAAGGGGCCCTCATCTGGGCAGCCCCAGGGCCCCTTGCAGCACGCCCCCCCAGCGTTGGTTTTCCTACAAATCCGTCTGGCCAGTGTGGGTGCACGGGGGCCTCGGGCTGGAATGGGGGTGGGATGGGGCTGGATGGAGCCTTTCTCCGCAGGCAGAGGAGGACAAGGAGGAGCAGACAGACAGCCAGCCAGACGCCTCCTCCAGCCAGACAGTGACCCCGGTGGCTGAACCCCCAAGCACAGAGCCTGCCCCGCCCAACGGGCCCGCCTCCCTGGGCCCCTTGGATCTCCTGCCCAGTGAGGAAGTGTTGACAGACACCAGTAACTCCTCCTCGTCCACAGGGGAGGAAGGTGAGGGGGCGGCCCCGTCCTCCCCGTGGGTTACCCATGACCAGCCTCACCCAGGCTGGCGTTAGCAAGGGGTTCACCGGCTCGGGGGACTGGAAGCTCCAGGGGCGGGCGGGTAGGGCATTCAGATGGCGAGGCAGCCACCTGTCCTGAGCTCCGCCGGGCAGGCAGCGCAGGGATGGAGAGGAGCGCAGGCTGAAGCCGGATCCCCAGCCAGGGGCCCAGTGCCGGCCACACTGCCGTGGGACTTGGGGAGGCTGTTTAACTCCTCATCCTCCTCATCTGAAAAATGGGGGCAGCGATACTAATACCCACTTCATAGGGTCCCTGCTAAGAGACCTTAAGGACCACAGGGTCCCGTTAAGAGAATGAAAGGAGTTAATATGCGAGCAGTGCTCAGCCCACTGAGCGGTGGCTCTTGTTACTATTGTGTCCGTTTTTCCTGTGCCAACTTCCTTCTCAGGAAGCCTGTATTCTCGCGGGGGCCCAGGAGCCCCAGCCCGGGCCCCCTCGGCACCCCTGGCCCCCCTCAGCCTAGCCTAGCAGGGAGAGAGCGAGCTTCTGAGCTTCTCCCACGGGCCGCACCCCGAGCTCTCGGCTGGGCTCTGATTGGCCCAGCTTGGAGCACAGGCCCACCCCCGGGCCCATCAGTGTGGGCCAGGGTCACGGGGCGGGGTGCCCTGGGCGTGTGTCCCGCGTGAACCAATCGCGGTGGCTCTGGCTGAGCCTGGGGCAAGGCCCCCCCAAAGCCACCCCTGTGGCAGAAGGGGGCCAAGCTGCGCTCCGGGGCAGCGCCCGCCCCCAGCCCCCGCAGCCCGGGAGGCCAGGGTGCAGAGGGGCAGTCGCCAGGGGGAGACCCGGGAGCTGCCCTGGGGGGGATGCACCATCCAGCGCCCCTCTCGCCCCCCAGCTGACCTGGCCGCCCTGCTTCCCGACCTCTCCGGCCGCCTCCTCATCAACTCCGTCTTCCACGTGGGCGCAGAGCGGCTGCAGCAGATGCTCTTCTCAGACTCGCCCTTCCTGCAGGGCTTCCTGCAGCAGTGCAAGTTCACAGGTCGGGGGGGCCCCCGGGTGACGGGGGCGGGGGTGCGGGGAGGACGCTGGGCCTGGCCGGCATCGCCCTGCGCGTTGGTGCGGCTGCCACATCCCGGAGACCTCACCCCTCTGCCTCGCAGCTAGCTGAGTGCCTCGGGCAGGACTCTGAGCCTTTCTGCCTCAGTTTCCTCATCTGTACATTAGGGGTGTGATGATAGTCCCTGCCCTGTCCGCGGCCCCCGAGAACTCTGAGTTGATACTAGAAACGAGCCTCGAACAGCGGTAGGTCGGGAGCGTTTAATAAGCCCAAGCTCGCGATCACACACTTGCTGCAGAGGCCGGGGCAGATGAGTTCGAGAATCTAGAGAAGCGCAAGTCACAGGCGGGCTGGGACTCTGCACGTCAGAGGGCTGTCAGGTCACAGACAAGGATGGAAGGATGGATGGAAGGATGTGAGATTGGAACCACGAGGCCTGAAGGAGGAACTCTTCTGGGGAAAGGGAAGGAGACGAGGGGAAACCCGGGCGGCCAGCGGGGCACCTGCAAAGGCCCTGAGGCCAGGGGCGGACCCTGGGAGGATCCCTTGAGGCCGGGCCTCTGTGGCTGGTGTGGCGAGGTGAAGCCACAGCGCCAGGGATGTGGAAGGGTTCCCGTGGGACCAGGCGAAGAGCTCAGTAGGCTGTGGAAGAGCGTCAAGCAGCGAGGGGTGGGTCAGATGCTAGTCTTCCTGTTCTTTTTTTTTTTTTTTTTTAATTTTTTAAAATTTATTTATGATAGTCACACACACACACACACAGAGAGAGAGAGAGAGAGAGAGAGAGAGAGAGAGGCAGAGACACAGGCAGAGGGAGAAGCAGGCTCCATGCACCGGGAGCCCGATGTGGTATTCGATCCTGGGTCTCCAGGATCGCACCCTGGGCCAAAGGCAGGCGCCAAACCGCTGCGCCACCCAGGGATCCCTTCCTGTTTCTTTATCGATGTGGGTGGAAATGAACCCCGTAGAACCCCCTGCAGGATGAGTGAGACCGTGCCTGGGGTTCCATGCGTACGTCCTAGAAGGACTGGCACATCAGATTGAGGAACTCAAATTCTGTCCGGGGCCCTGGAGAGCCATGGAGTGTTCTAGGCAGGTTGGGGGCAGGGGCAGGCTTGGCTTTAAGAAGCTACGCCTGGACCTCAGTGGAGACTGGCGCCAGAAACTCGGGCGGGGGGACGGAGTGGGACCCTGGGCAGGCAGGGATGGGCTGAACCAGGAGCCACGCTCAGGAGGTCAAGTGAACACACGGGAGGGAGTGTCCAGGGCAGGGCCCAGGGCTCTGGGGAAGCCTGGAGGGTGTGTGTGGGGGGCTACCCCTGCGACGGGACCCCGAGAGGAAGGGAGGTTTAGGGGAATGCCGAGACCAGTGGGGGAGCTGGTGGGTATGAGATGTCTGGGGAACTTCAAGGGAAAGGTGTTCAGGAGGTCACAGGATCCTAGGTCGGAGGCTTAGGGGAGAAGCCAGGACGGGTACAGAGAGGGAAACTGAGGCTGCAGGAGCGGACGAGATGGCCCCAGGATGGGTGGGTGACGAATGTAGGGAAGAGAGAGGTCCCAGCTCTGATTATTCCCAACACCTGCAGTTTTAGGGTGTCCAGAAGGAAGGTGGGCCAGACACGTGGTGGGGGTGCAGAAGCAGGGCAGGTTTGGGGGCGAGTCCCCAGAGAACTGGAGTTCTTTCCCACGGCCTGCGGGCAGAAGACTGGAGAATGGTCTCCTCATTGTGTTCCTCCCTCTTGCAGATGTGACCTTGAGTCCCTGGAGTGGGGACAACAAGTGCCACCAGCGCCGAGTGCTGACGTATACCATTCCCATCAGCAACCCCCTGGGCCCCAAGAGCGCGTCGGTGGTGGAGACACAGGTGGGCCAGGCAGAGGGGCTGGCGGGGTGGGGGGCACGGCCCGGGTGGAGCGGCCCTCACCCCCGCACCCTGGTCTCCGCAGACACTGTTCCGGCGTGGCCCCCAGGCGGGCGGCTGTGTGGTGGACTCGGAGGTGCTGACACAGGGCATCCCGTACCAGGACTACTTCTACACTGCCCACCGCTACTGCATCCTGGGCCTTGCCCGGAACAAGGCCCGGCTCCGGTGGGTAGCGGCCCCTCGCCTGGCGCTCTGGGGGTCCTGGGGTCCCTGCCCCGCTCTCCCCAGCCCAAGTCAGTTGCTTGCACCCTGCAGAGGAGCGCACGTGTTGGGCCCCGAGGCCTCTGACCTCGGAACAGTAGAAGGCAGAGCGCAGGGACTCGGGTCAGCTGTTGTCCGCTCTGGAGGCTGTGCTCTGTGCCTGGTGCTGTTCCCGACAGCGGGGGGACAGCAAACCGGAGGTGTCTGGCCTGGGCTGCCACTGCCCGGGAGGGGGAAGGTGGGGAGGAATGGGTTTGGGGGAAGATCAGGAGCTCACGTTTGGGACGTGGAGAGCTGTCTCAGGGACCCCGGGTGGAGCTGGGGCACAGCAGCGTGACGGAAGAGTCCGGGGCGAGGTGCAGGCTCCGCTGCTGGCGTGGGAGGGCATTGCTGAGGCTGGGACACTTGCCAAGGGGTGCTTGTTTGTCTGTGGGGGACCAGGGGCCCTCTCTGAATGGATGGACGGAAAGCACCCGCTTGGAATGGTTGGAGTCAGACCCTGATCCCCTCACCCTGTCCCCCCAACCCCAGAGTGTCCTCCGAGATCCGCTACCGGAAGCAGCCCTGGAGCCTCGTGAAGTCACTCATTGAGAAGAACTCTTGGAGCGGCATTGAGGATTACTTCCACCACCTGGGTAGGGGACAGGTCGGCCAGGGCGGGGACGGGGTCGTGGCCCGGCTAGGTCCAGCCATGCGGAGGCCTCCCTTGTGTCCACAGAGCGAGAGCTTGCCAAAGCCGAGAAGCTGTCCCTGGAGGAAGGCGGGAAGGATGCCCGAGGATTGCTGTCAGGCCTGAGGAGGCGCAAGCGGCCCCTGAGCTGGAGGGGTCACGGCGACGGGCCCCAGCACCCGGACCCCGACCCCTGTGCCCGGGCTGGCATGCACACCTCGGGTGTGTCCCTGAGGCCGGGGCAGGGCAGGCGGAGGAGCGGGGGCCGTGGGTGTGCTGGGACGGGTCTGACTCCTTGGTGCTCCCCATCAGGTTCCCTCAGCTCGCGCTTCTCGGAACCATCCGTGGACCAGGGCCCCGGGGCGGGCATCCCCAGCGCCCTGGTTCTCATCAGCATTGTGTGAGTAAGGGGCCCGGGCTTTGGGGTCAGACAGGCCCGGGTCTGCGTTCTGGCTGTGTGACCTCGGCAGGTGCCTGGCCTCTCCCAGCGTCTGCTGAAGCCAGAGCGTGGGCTCACCCCGTGGCCTAGCGGAGATGACTGTACCGCTCCGTTTGTTGTGGAGAAGTCTGTCCCGCTGGGAGAGGGGGACCCTGGGGGCTCTGGGAGGTCGGAGGGGGGCCTGTCCTCACCCAGGGGGCAAGGAGGGCTTTCTGGGGGAGCTGACGCCCAAAGGAGGTGGAATGAGGTGAACCGGGAGAGCAATGGAAAAGAAGCGCTGTCACTTACACATCTCAATCCTGTCTTCTGTGCCCGACCCTCACTTGGGTGACACTGGGGACAGTAGTGACTAACAGACCTGACGCCAGGCCAGAGAGCTAGGGGTCAGGGCCGGGCCGGGGAGGCTGGGGGAGGCTTCCTGGGGAAGCAGAGGTCACTCACTCAGCCCCTCTGGGCCTCTGTTTTCCAGCACTGGCCAGAGAGGGGCTGCCTGGCGTGCTGGGGGGCACTGGGGGGGCTCTCATGGCTGGGCGGCTCTCACCTCCTTGTCTTTCCGTTGCTGCTTCCGCAGGATCTGTGTGAGGTAGGGCCCTGCATCCTGCACCCCCCTCACTTCTCACCTCAACCCCCAGCTGCAGCCCCTTGTCCCTACCTGAGCCCCCAGCTCTCCCGGCAAGGCGGCCTGCTGTGGCAGTTGAGGGCGGGGGTGTCAGATGGGCCTGGATTTGACCCCTTGACTTTGCTGCTGCTTCTGGTCTGTCACCCTCTCTAAGTCAGCCTTGTCCTCTGAGAAGGGAGGTGATTGTGGTGCCCCTTCAAGGTGTGGTTGTGTGGGTACCGACTTACGAGAGCATCTGTGTCCTGACTCTGACCTCTGACCCCTGCCCTCAGCCTCATCGTCCTCATCGCCCTCAATGTCTTGCTCTTTTACCGCCTCTGGTCCCTGGAGAGGACGGCCCACACCTTCGAGTCCTGGCACAGTCTGGCCCTGGCCAAGGGGTGAGTAGATGGCCTGCAGGGGATGGGAACTCGGGCAGGTCCAGAGAGGCCACGGCCCTGCTCAGGCCCTGCTTCCCTTCCAGCAAGTTCCCCCAGACGGCCACGGAGTGGGCGGAGATCCTAGCCCTGCAGAAGCAGTTCCACAGCGTCGAGGTGCACAAGTGGAGGCAGATCCTGCGGGCTTCCGTGGAGCTTCTAGACGAGGTGAGGCTCTGGGGCTGCAGGGCCCCGTGTTCAGATCCCAACGTGTGGTAGATACATTTGGGCCTCAGTTTCTTCCTCTGTAAAACGAGGAAGCCATTCATAGTCCCCAGCTCCCAGGGTTGCTGGAAAAATGGAAGAAAGAATCGGCTCTCATTGGAGGAAGAGTGTCCACGGTGTGTGACTTCAGGGATGGCTGAGTCCAGCCACTCCCACGCCATCTCTTGACTCTGCTCACCCCCAGAGTTGGCTTTGTTTTGGGGCATCCTCCCCTCCCGCCCCTGACCGAGGCAATAGCAGCAGCTCCAGGCTGACCTGAAAAGGAAAGAACTCATTCTCACCGGCTGCTGGGCTCACGCGTCCATCGCTGAACCGGTGACAGCGGCTGGGGGCAGGCGGGGTTAAGGCTGGGGTCCCATCCCTCAGAGGGATGGCAGGGCCTCCCCATGTTAAGAGAAATTCTGATGATTTTCCTCTCCTAAATTGCCAAGGGCACAGAGTCAGCTTCTCGTATTGGTTCACCACAGACAGATTGAGCCGGGCTGTTCTCTGGGCTAAAAGGACCAACTGATTTGCCCCTCGAGGCCAGCCCGTGAGAGGGATGCTCTTGTTACCCGCCGTCCAGCAGATAGGGATGCTAAGGTCTGAGAAGTTCAGACGTGCCCAAGGTCACCCAGTGGGGAATGAGAATGGCCTTCCCGTGTGCCAGGTGCTACATGTTTGCCCGTCAGAACCGGAGCTAACCCTGTGGAGCAGGGCTGTGACTGACCCACCTTTCAGCTGAGGGACCGGGGCAGGGGAGGGGCTTGCCCAAGACCATCCAGTGCGTAGCAGGGCTGTGACTGGAACCTGGGCCATCTGGGCTCCTCCCATCGGCCGCAACTTAGAAGTTACACTGGGTGCAGTAGGCTCCCCTGTTGTCCCCGGCTGACCTTGGCAGGGGGCAGGGCCCCTCAGGTCTCTCCCCAGGTCCTCAACTGCAGGAACCCCTATGGGTGCTCACCCCCCCACCCTGCCCTTTCCTTCCTCCCAGATGAAGTTCTCGCTGGAGAAGCTGCATCAAGGCATCACTGTCTCAGACCCCCCCTTCGACTCCCAGCCACGGCCCGATGACAGCTTCTCCTGAGGGCAGACACCCAGCCCTGCGGCCAACCCCCCCTCCCAGTGGACAGATGGACACAGAGCCTCGGCGGCCACTGCTGGCACGGTGTGAGCGCCGGGAGCCTCCCGCCCACCCCTCCCAGAGGCCCAGCCAGGGGCCACGCAGACATGGGGACCACAGAACCGAGATGCACTTTAGACCAGCGTGTGCGAGTCCAGCTGCCATCGCCTGCCCAGCCAGGGAGCTGGCCCGGCCTACGGCAGGCCCCTTCCGCTAACTTATTTTGCCCAGCTGGGGTTGTGGGGGGTGCCTCTGGGGTGCACGATTCCCTCAGCTCTGGGTTTAATGTATTATATTTATTTGGGGTGACAGAGCCCCAATAAAGGGTTGGAAATGGCTGTGGCTGTGCCTGTGGGGTCCCTAGGAGCGGGCGGGAGCCTCCGGTTGTGCTGAAGGGGGGGAATCTGTCCATTTTCAGGGGCTGAGTCATTAACACGATCTGGGACTCTCCAGCATCTTCCACGAGCTTTGCGTCATCAGGGTCCCGTGCTGGGGCTGTGAGGACAGACTTAGGTGCCTGGAGGCCTGGGTTCAAATCCCCTGACCCTTAGCAATCATGCAACTGGGGTCAACCCTTCTGAGCTTTGGTTTCCCCTTCTGTGCAATGGGCGTAAGAGTGGCACCTGTCTCCGGGGTTCTTAGAAGTGAATGGTTCTCCAACTTGAGCTGCCGCACAGTCTCCCCGAGGGCTTGTTGAAAAACAGACTTCCAGACCCTCCCCACCCCCCGGGGTTCAGAGTCAGCAGGTCTGGGGTGGGCTGAGAGTCTGCACTTCCATCAAGTTCCTAGGATCTCCCTTTGCCAGGCACTCTTACGAGAGATGAGTTAATAGATGTGGCTACTCGTAACAGGGCCTGGCACAGAGTAAGTGTTCAACTAAGCTTACTCTTACCATGGAAAAATTGGGGTGGGGGAGTAAGTGCTGTAGTAAGCACCAAGTGTGTACCAGGCTCTGTGCCAAGGCCTGGTGTTCATTTAAGTCTCACCCTGACCCCCTGAGATGCGGTAGGCAGATGGGCACATGTCTGAGGCCACTCTGCAGGAAGACAACAGCCGCGGGCCTGGTCCCTGCTTCTCCACATTTAAATGCAAGGTCCTGTCCCCTGCAGGACCCTACAATGGCCTGTCTGGGTTGAGGCCATCTGGACTCCTGTCTTACCAATGAGGAGGCCAGGTGTCTGGTCCTGGTCAAACCCAGGTCTCCCTCTCAGCCCTGGTCTGGTTCCAGAGTGAGTGAGAGGTCAGGAGAGACCTTTGACATGTCCCGGTCAGGCTGGAAGAAACTTCTCAACTGATGGCTTGGGACAGAGGACTGGACAGAGGGGTTGGATGGAGGCAGGAAGGACCACAAGTGGCACAGCCTCTCCTCTAGCTGTGTGATCATGGCAAGTTAGCCACCCTACGCCTCAGTTTCCCATACCTGTTAATTGGCAATAATGGTAACACCCGCCCTATAGAAAGAATTACAGTTAATATTAGGAAAGTGCTTAGAAGAGCACCAAGCCCATAGTAGGTGCTCAGTGAACACCAGCTTGTAGGGCTGTGAGTAGGTGCCCTCGCCCAGTGCCTCAGGCCTGTGCTCACTGCCTCTGCCCGTCACTCGCTGCCCGGGGGAGGGCCTGGTACGGCAAGGGAGTTATTTTCTGCAGGGCAATTTCACAGCCCAGGAGGTGTTGGCAGAGAGTCCCAGACCACAGAGGTGTCCATTGTCCCTGGCTTCCTGTTCCTCTGCCCCGAGCCTGTCACACACCCTGGTTCCTCTTGCTCAGCGGGTCTGGGCCAGGGGGTGGCGGGCAATCTGGAACTTCACCCTATCCATAACTGGAGGCCAGGACTTGAGCAGCCAGCCAAAACTCACTCCCACCCTGGTCCTGAGAGCCCCAGAGCCCCCACTGCCAACCTCTCCACCCACCACTGCTGGGGCAGGATTCCAGATCCACCCGAGGCCAACTACAAGACCCTGGGCGAGGGAGTGAGGCGCTCTCGGCCTCAGTTTCTTCTGTAAAATGGGGATAATAACTTGCCAATGTCGGGGAGGTAGAAATGGACCCAGCATATCGGAAGGGCTCTGGCATTGGCATTTATTCACTTGATGAATATTTACTGAGCACCTATCATGTGCCAGGCACAGTTCCAGATGCTGGAAACAGAGTGGTGTGTGAGACAGTGTCCTCACTTGGGGGCACCTTCTATCCCAGGGTTGGAGGGACAGGCGTGGAAGGAAGATCTATATAAAGGAGGAGTATAATGTCAGGTGGTGACAAGTGCGGTGGAAAAAAACAACGAAATGAGTAAAGTCGGTCAAGTGAGGGACAGGGGAGGCAGTTTCCTGGGAATGGACAGAAGACCTGAGGAAGGTGACATTGAAGCCAAGAGATGCGGGAGGAGAGGGCGTGAGTTACCAGGGGGAAGAGAGTGGTCCAGGCAGAGGGAAGAGCAAAGAGGGCAAAGGCCCTGAGGCAGGAATGAGTGTGGTGTGTTGGGGACAGCAGCAAGGGCCGGGACGGTGGTGGCGGTTGGGGGTGGCGTTATCAGAGCCCAGGGACCCTCCTCCTGAAACATGGTACCCCCGGGGACCCCCAGGGCAGCGGCTCTGGTTTAGACCCAGCACACCCCACCTGCTTGGGTGGAGTCTGAAGTACTCTTGGTGGCCCTGGCCTGACTCCCCCGCCTCACGCCCACTTGGGTTCCAGCACAGTGACCTCCAGGCCCAGATGTCAGGGATCTGAAGGCGAGGTCCGCTGGACGTCCCAGCCGAGTCCCCCTCCGGTCCCATGAGGATGACCTCCATAAACTGAGGTCGGCAGCCCTGTCCCCCAAACGCCCTCTAAGCCCTTCCGTGACTCTGGGGGGGTGACCTTTCCCAGACTCCGAGGCTGGGGGGGCCCAGAGCCGGGAGGGGTCGGGCCCCCCCACCCCGGCCACCCCCCTGCCCAGAAGCCGCCGTCCCTGCGCCACCGGGAGAGGCCGGTGCAGCGGGCGCCTCCCGGGCCGCTGCTGCAAAGGCTGGGCGGCCGCGCCCTCCCCCCGCGGTGATTCATCCCGCCCCCTCCCGCTCCTCCTCCCTCCCGGGCCGCCGCCGCCGCCGCCGCCGCTGCAGTGCGCAGGAGACCGCGGCCCGCGCCCCAGCGCGCCCGAGCCGGAGGGGCCGGGGTCGGCGCACCTGGCGGATGCGCCCCGCCGCGCGCGCCAGCGCAGCAGCCCGAGCAGCGGCCGCCCGAGCGGCGGGGATGCCCGGACGCAGGGCCCCGGGGCTGGGCCCCCGGCGGTAACCGGAGCGGGGGGGCCGCGCCCCCCCCGCCCCCCCGCCGGTCCCAGAGCCGCAGCTGCTGCGCCCGCGCGCTCCCGGGGACATTCTACTCGCCGCCCGGGCCCGCTGCCTCCTGCCCCGCCACTGATCCCGCGGCCCGGGAGGGGGGCGCAGCGCGCGGCGCGCCATGGGGACCCTGCTGGCCCTGGTGGTCGGCGCGGCGCTGGGTGAGCGCGGGGCGCGGGGCGCGGGGCGCGGGGCGCGGGGCCGGCGGCGGGGCGAGGGCCGCCCCCGGCCCGGCCAAGTCGGCTCCCGAAGTTGTGAGCGCGGGGAGCGGGGCGGGGGCCGGGGGCGCGCGGCGGGGGCCGGCCTGGCACGGCTCGGCGGCTGCGGGCGCCCGGCCGGGGGCGAGGAAACGCGGAGTCAGCTGCTCCCGGAGCCCCGCAGGCTGCAATGTGACACCCACAGCCGCGGGAGGGGGTGGGGAAGGCGGCGCCCGGAGACCGGGACGGGGGAGCCCGGGAGCCCGGGGGAGGGCGCGGGAGGCGCGGCGGCTCCGAGAGCTCCGGGGTGGCCCGGCGGGCCCGGGAGCGGGAGAGGCGGCGGAGGAGACGGAGAGGGCTGCGGGGTGAGCCCGGGGAGGCGGAGGAGCGAGTTAGAAAGCGGAGGGCCGGGACCCAGCAAACTTGGGAGAGGCAGGGAGAGATGGAGACACAGGTAGACACAGGGAGACACGAGTTTGAAAGGGACGGCCCGGTGCCGAGGGAGACCCCGAGAGGCCGTGTGAGCCTGGAAAGAGGACCCGCCGGGGTGGGCCCTTCCGAGAGACTCCCTAAGAGATAAAAAGTCCGGGGAGACAGACACAGAGGTGCTCAAGGAGTTAGAGACGGCAGCGGAGGAGGACCCCAAGTTCCCAAGATTGAGAGAGGAAGCCGCTGGGGGACAAAGAAACACCCAGGGCTGGAGCCCCAGAGGCGCAGCATTAGCTGGTGGGCTCTGGGCCTCGGCAAGTGGGTGGCAGGTAGGGATACGGAGGAGGCACCCAGAGGGACCGGAATCCAGCGGGGGTGCAAAGTCCCTGAGGCTGCAAAGAGCTCAGTGAGTTTCAAGAAGCTGAGAGGAGGTGGGAGAGGGGTGTGGAAGTGAGGAGCCCGGAGGGGAACGGGGGACAGAGGCCAGAGAGGCTGGGGAGGGGGTGTGTGACAGCCGAAACTGTGGGGCCGGGGAGCTGGGCAGGAGTTGGGGCCCCCCTGCCCCCCTGAGGCCTTGCCTTCTCCCACCCACCCTCTCCGGCTGGCTGGTTCTGCAGAGCAGTAGCGGCGCAAATGACTCGGCCGCCTTGAACTTCTGACACATCCAGAACTCTAGTCCCACCTAACTGCCGCCTACCGTGGGCAAGGGGACCTAAGAAGGGGCGCTCGGGTATCTACCTGGGCACAGAGCAAAGACTCCGAGTAACTGACCGCGGTGACAGCCCTGTTGTTGGGGAGGGGGGTTCCTGTGTGGCAGGCCCCCTGCTGGGGCTCACCTAACCTGTGGAATCTGCCCAGCAGCCCCTAGAGGCAGAGATGATCGTCCCCCTCACCTCACAGAGGGAAACTGAGGCCAGAGACGATGAGTGACTTGCCAAGGGCACACAGCAAGGGGCAGGGCCGGGCGTAGTGTCCATTCGCTGGAGGGGAAACAGATGGTTCCGAGCGCCCGAGAGCCAACAGCCAGTAAGCCTGGCATTGCCTCCAGGGCGACGGGTGCCCCTGCTCGACCTGAGCCCGCTGTCCCCACAGTGTCCTCAGCCTGGGGGGGCTGCGTGGAGGTGGACTCAGAGACCGAGGCCGTGTACGGGATGACCTTCAAAATCCTGTGCATCTCCTGCAAGCGCCGCAGCGAGACCACCGCCGAGACCTTCACAGAGTGGACGTTCCGCCAGAAGGGCACTGAGGAGTTTGTCAAGGTGTGTGGGTGCCTGGCACAGGTGTGGGAGGGGGCGGCTGCGTGGGCGCTGGTGGCAGGCAGGACCCGGGAGGGGCTGTCTGTCCGTCTTCAGCCATGTGCTATTAGCGGCGACCTGGATTCTGATTCCCGCTCCACCGCCGACCAGCTGGTGACCCTGGGGAAGGCGCTGAGCCTCTCTGAGCCTCAGTTTCCTCCTCGTAAAGATGGGCTGGCGATGGTCTCTGGCTCGTAGGCTTGGGTGGGGGTCGACCCAGCTGGTGCCGGTGGGGGGCACCGGGTAAGTGTCGTCGGAGTGACTGAGTCCCAGCAAGGACGACTCACAGAGTCATCGTGAGAGCAAAGCAGAACTCTCCTGACCTCCTTTGCGTGATGTGTATTTTGAGCTACAAGCGAGGGGGGCACCGTAAACCCGCAGGGCCCCCTGAGGCCCGGGGTCTGCGGTGGCTGGGAGGGGACACCTCTGTCCCTGCCTGAGGGAGAATGAAAGCCAGGAAGGCCGGATGGGGCTGGGAGGAGGGGCAGGGGGTGCGGAGGGGGCTGCTGCCGGAGGCCTATGTGTGCGTGTGTCAGGGCCAGGGACACAGGGCTGGGGGCAGGCCAGGGCACGATCCTAGCCCCCCGTGCCCTCCCTGCCCGAGGTCAGGGCGCCAGCTGTCTCTCTGAGCGGCAGGGCAAGGGGCGGAAAAGTCTGGGGGCTGCGGCCAGTGACCGGCCCGCTGCCCCCAGATCCTGCGCTATGAGAACGAGGTCCTGCAGCTGGAGGAGGATGAGCGCTTCGAGGGCCGCGTGGTGTGGAACGGCAGCCGGGGCACCAAGGACCTGCAGGACCTGTCCATCTTCATCACCAACGTCACCTACAACCACTCGGGCGACTACGAGTGCCACGTCTACCGCCTGCTCTTCTTCGAGAACTACGAGCATAACACCAGCGTCGTCAAGAAGATCCACATTGAGGTGGTGGACAAGGGTGAGTCAGGCGCTGCTGCCCCCTCGCCCCCGTTGCCCACTGGCAGCCAGATGGTGGGACAGATGGCAGGTAGGGGACAGCCTGGCTCCACGCCTGGGCCAGGCAAACGCCCACGGCAGCGGGGAGAGGGGGGTGCGGTGGGGAGCTGCACCTCCTTCCCCAGCCCCGGGGGCACCGGCTTCCCTTTCCTTTGAACCCGCGGCCAGGCCACACCAGGCCTCTCGCCTGAAAGTTCTGGGTGCAGAACTCGCCCACCTGTGCAGAGTTTCTCCTGCAGGTGCCTTCCTGTCTCCGAGGAAGGGCCGTCGGGTGGGAAGCAGGCTGATGATGGCATCCACCTCGCAGGCGCTGTGAGGATGGAGCAGTGCGCGGGGCCTCGGCAGTGGGGCTGACAGTGGAGGTTCCGACTGTCCGGGAGCTTCGGGCCCGCCTCCCTAGAGCAGAGCCCCTTAAATTCTGCTGTGCACCCGAGCTCCCGGGAGTCTTGCTAGTGTAGACCCTGACTCAGCAGACCCGGGGTTGGGCCCGGGCGAACCAATGCTGCAGGTCTGGGGCCACATTGAACAGCAAAGATCTCAGGCTATTTGGGGACATTTCATCATCTTGGCTCTAGCCGCCTTGGATCCCTTCTCTGAACCATCTTCCGAGGGGTATAAATTGGAACTTTCCAGGGCCCGAGGGCCCACTGGCTTAGAGTCAGGAAGATATCCCAGAACCTGAGCCACCCGAGTCCTGGCAAGCAACTCCCGTGGGGCCACCCGAACCAAGCATTGTCCTTCCTTCCCCCAAGAGGGGTGCAGGCCCACCCTCCTGGCTAGAGGCTGTTACTCTCCCCATTTTACAGATGGGGAGACCCAGGCTCAGGGAGGTGAGATTACGTGGCTGAGATCACAGAGCTGGGACCTGGATTTGAACCCAACCAAGCGTGTGTGACTGCGTGTCTGTTCTTGGCGTGATTCACTCTACTCTGCTGTCAGCCAGAGCCTGTGGGTTTCTCTTGATAATTAGCATTTTTTACGTTTGTTATCGAAGTTGATCCAGCAGGGTTCAGTGCAGGAGACAGCTATGCTTTGGTGTAGGTCACGATGCCGGGTGGGCGGCCACCCGTGGATGTGGAAGAGGGAGCCCTGCCCATGGGCGTGCCTGTGACAAGAAGCGCCCCCAAGTGCGGTGGTTTAACGAAATCTGCGTCAATCCTGCCTCCGGGATCGGTGCCCCGGGGAGGGGTCAGGAGCGTAGGGGGCCTGCCAGGTTCCTTCCGTGTGTCCCTCGCTTGGGGTGCTGTCCCCCTCTGCGGGGCGGAGGCTGGGGCTCAGGCTCGCCCAGGACCCAGCAGAGCCTCCGTTAAACACCATGTCCCATATTCTGTTACCTGCCCGCGCCCGTGTTCTTCACATTGACCAAGGGCAGAGAGCTCTTTCCGTCGTCTTCCCAGGGTCTAGGGGACTATCCAACATACTCTAGTGTTTTTTTTTTTAAGATTTTATTTATTTATTCATTATAGACACCCAGAGAGAGGCAGAGACACAGGTAGAGGGAGAAGCAGGCTCCATGTGGGAGCCTGATGCGGGACTCGATCCCGGGACTCCAGGATCACACCCTGGGCCGAAGGCAGGTGCTAAACCACTGAGCCACCCAGGGATCTCCTCTAGTGGTTTTTTATCCGCCCTGGTACAGTATTTTATATTACTGTATACTCTCCGATTTAACATTACCAAACATACAATAGTATTTTTATCGTAATCCATCATACTACAGGTTTTTTTTTTTAACATTACCCACCATGCTATAGTATTTTAGATTGATCATATTCTAGTAGTTAAAAGTTTTACTGGTTATACTGTATTCATCATCAGCCAGCGTACTCATCCCACCACAGTATTTCTTTCATTCCCCCCTGGTATGGTTGTACTGTTAGCATTGCCAGCCTGTTGTATTCTTTTATTATTATTGTTATTATTATTATTATTATTATTATTATTATCCACTCTCTCCCTGCATCCTCGGCATTACTCATCAGCTTATATTGCCTCCCGGTAATAACCCCAAGGAATGAATGGAGTCATTTCCAGAGGAGGGCCAGTGGGTGTTGGTGGTGAGCCCTTTACCGAGGCAGCAGAGCTGCAGAAGATGGTAGAAGCACCTAGGGCCCCCCAGCGTAGTGGAGCCGGCGGATGGGGACAAGAGGCCTGCTTCCACGTTGCATGTCTGCACTATGGGTGGGGAACGTCTTGAGGTGAAGCAGCATCCGAGGCCAGTGAGAAATCCTGCATGGGGGGGCAGGCTGCGGCTTCACACCTGGGGGCTGCCAGCTTTTGGAAGACTTGGGGGCTGTTGAAGAAATCAAAGTTCTCCCTGGAGGAGGTGCCTGGTACCCTCTGCGTGACCCCTCTGCCTCAGTTCCTCGTCAGTGAAGTGGGGCAAAGACAACCCCGCCTCCTGAGGTGTCTGTGTGGCTTGGTGGAGACTGCATTTGACATAGGGCACCCTTGACCGAGGGTGTCTTTGGCTGGGGTAGTTTCTGGAGCAGGTGAGAGCTCAGACCCTGCAGCCAGTTACACTTGGGGTTGAATCCTGGCTCCGAGTCCCATCCTGGCTGTGCATCCTTGCCCAGCACTGGCCCCTTTCTGAGCCTCGGTGTCCTTGTCTGGAAAATGGGCTACAGAGCCCTGCGGGTCACCGTCCTAATCTGACTGGGAGGGCCGAGGATAGCAGATTCCCTAAATCCGTTTGAGCACTGAATTCCCGGAGCAGGGTTGAGAATTCTGAAGAGGGGGGCTTTATCCAACATAAATCCAACTCCGTGTGATTCCTGAGGTCAGCTGACGCGGGAAGCCGGGACTCTCTCCTCGGGGCTGTTTCAGAGACTCAGGGCGATGCTCACGTACAGAATTTAGCAGAGAGCCTGGCTGAAAGCACGCATCCTCCGTATGAGACCCACTCCTATCTTTTGGATGAATGAATGAATGAACCAGGGAATGAATGATGTGTGGAGCCCTCTCTCTAGCTCCTCCGGGCAGAGAAGCAGGGGAGAAGCATCTAGCCCTGCACCCTCCCTCACCCTGGCCCAGAAAGCACCGGTGCCATCTGCATAGCGTAGGGCAGCAGAGGGTGCCCAAGACCATGTGAGGACAGTGGGGGAAGGCAACACGGAGGAATACGGAGTGGACACCTGTGAAATCCGGCCTAGGACGCCCCGGTGGCCTTTGCCTCTGGTTCCTTGGCTGAGCTCATCCCCTTCACAGTTTAAATTTAGGTGCAGTGAGAGGAAGCTGGCAATGGCAGGAGCCTAGTGCCGTGGAAAGGATAGAAGGTTTCCGGAAAACGTCAGTGAAATAGCCAGTACTTCGGCAGTGCCAACTGTGAGCACATCCATGCGTGTTAAGGATATTTTTTTAAAGATTTAATTTATTTTATTCATGAGAGACACGGAGAGAGGCAGAGACACAGGCAGAGGGAGAAGCAGGCTCCCCGTGGGAGCCTGATGTGGGACTTGATCCCAGGACCCCGGGGTCATGACCTGAGCTGAAGGCAGATGCTCAACCACTGAGCCACCCAGGCGTCCCCGTGTTCAGGATATTAACTTGTTCTCTCTTCCCAGCAGCCCTGTGAGGAGGCATGGGTGTTATCGCCTCCATTCTATAGAGGGGGAATTAAGGCTCAGAGAGGTGGAGTCATTTGCCTAAAGTCACACAGCTAATAAGAGGCAGAGTCAGGATTTGAATCCAGCCCCCAGAGTCCCCTGCTCTTAACTACTATGCTGTACTGCTCCAATAATAGCAGTAACCATACTATTAACATCAGCAAACATTTATTGAGCGCTATCTATATGCCAAACACCATTCTAAGGATTTTTGAAGTGTATTTAATTGTTACAACACTCCCCAGGAGATGCTGTGGTTATCAGCTTTTCACAGATGGAGAAAACTCAAACCCAGAGAGGGTGAGTCACTTGCCCAAGGTTACGCAGCCGGCAAGTGGCAGAGTCGGGATCTAAACCCGAGCCTTCTGGTTGCAAAGCTACAGCTCTTGGGCGCCTCCAGTCAGCTGAATGGCACAGATGCCCCCTCAAGCCACACAGGGAGGCAGGTTGAGGGGGGTCCCAATGCCCACTGGAGGCTGGTTATAAGAATCACAGTAATGGGGCGCCTGCCTGCATGGCTTGGTCGGTTAAGAGTCCCACTCTTGATCTCAGCTCAGGTCTTGATCTCAGAGTCGTGAGTTCAGGCCCTGCACTGGGCTCCACGCTGGGTGTGGAGCCTACTTAGAAAAAAAAAAAAAAAAAAAAGAATCACAGTAACAACCCAATGACTCTGGGGAAGCAGCATGGTCCTATTCACAGACCAGGCCCAGAGAGGCCAGGCCACTCGGCCAAGCAAGTTCGGGGCACTTCACGCCGCCTGCCCCTGGCCCCGATTGCCACCTAACCCTGCCTGGCCCTTGCAGCCAACAGAGACATGGCGTCCATCGTGTCGGAGATCATGATGTATGTGCTCATCGTGGTGTTGACCATATGGCTCGTGGCAGAGATGGTTTACTGCTACAAGAAGATCGCTGCGGCCACGGAGGCTGCTGCACAAGAGAACGCGTGAGTGGGGTCGGTGGGGAGGGGGTCAGGTGACCTAGACACCCAGGCTCCCCAGAGGGCTATGTTTGTTATCCTGGGTGGGTAAGGTTAGGACCCAGAGTCTGACCCCCCTCCCAGTCCCCTCCTCCCTCACACTCAGGGCTCCAGGCCCCAGCCTGGACTTCTTGTGGATCCCTAGGAGTCCGGCCTGCAGTCCCCTCCTCTCTCTAACTCCAGAACGCCATGCGTCTGGGGCAGAGACCCCAGCCCTGCTCAGGTTCCTGGGGGTGGGCCAGACTGCTGAGGAGGGTCACTGTACACCCGGCCTTTGCCCCCACAGCTCGGAATACCTGGCCATCACCTCAGAAAGCAAGGAGAACTGTACGGGTGTCCAGGTGGCCGAATAGCCCTGGTAAGGAGGTGGGTGGGCAGCGCCGGAGGGCCTGGGCGGGTGTCAGCCCACTGGGTCCCTGATACCTGTCTCTCCCTCATCTTTAGGCCCTGGGCTCCATCTCAAGGAAGAGCCAGCCCTAATGGGGAACATCTGGGCACGGCCTGCCCCCAATGGGGGTTGGCCATTCTTGGGCCTCTACGAGCCTCAGAGTCCTGCCAGCGGAACCGCCTGGGTGGGAGGGGGCAGGGGGCTTGGCTCACACCCCCAATCCGGCCTACTTCCTCCTGCCCCATTGCCCACCCACGCCATGCATGATGGGTAAAGCAATATTGCCGCTGCCCCCGCCCCTGCTTCTGCTGCCTGTTCAGGAGGGGGGCGGTGAGGTGGGGGCAGCGGCTCCGCACCCCTCCTTCTTGCTGATTTGCACACATCGGCCGCTTCAGATGCACACTACTGGGGCCCAGCCTCCCCCTGCCCCCCTCCCCTGCCCGGCAGGGGTCGTGATGGGCTGGCACAGTTTGGGGCAGGGGGTTCTGGGACCCACTCCGACCCCCAGCAACATTTGCCCTCCTTCCTCTGGCTGGACCTGGGGTCCCCCTCCCTGTGATGCACTCTTGCCCCAGCCCAACCCTGCCCTCTCTCACCAGCCTTGGACTGTGGCCACTTAGAAGGGCCCATTCAGCCTCTTCTCTCTTCACACAAGTAGTTTTGTTCATGAAATAAAGATTCTTGGACTTGACTCATAGTCTCTCTTGTGAGCCCTGTCACCCTCTACGCCCCCAAATCCGAAAGCCTCCGTGTTCCCGGGGACCGTCCTCCGGGTCTCTGCCCAGGTTCAGAGAAAAGGATGGAGAAAGAACAGGTGGGTGAGTCTCACCCTCCTCAGGGCGCAGCCTCTTAGCACTTGATTGGTGGGGAATGGGGGAGTCGTTAGCTCAGTGGGGACCATGAGGGGTGTGGGAGGGTGGGAGGGGGCCAGAGGGGAGCCCTGGAGGCAGCTGGGGGCGGCAGGGCAGGGAAGGGCCTGTGGAGGGAAGGCAGGAGTTTGGGTGGTCTGCGTGTTCCTAGCAGGGTGGCTCTCTGCTGCCTTGGGGGCTGGGGAGGGGGAGGGAAGGAGATGAAGATGGGGGGAAGAGGAGCCCCCCAGCATGACCCCCTGCAGGAGGCTGTGGCTCTGCGTGGGGCGAGCGTGGGGCGAGCAGCTGTGGTCTGTGTTTGGGTGCGTGGCTGTCCACCAGCAGGTGTCTGGCAGTGACCCTTGTGTGTCTGGGTGTTTATCTGGCCCTGGGGTCTGACGTGGATCCCTCCGGGCTGCTGGCGGGACAGCGTGTATCTGCCCGGCCGCTTCCGGCCCCTTGGCCTGGACCTCAGCACGCCCTGCTGCCTTTTCCGGGCCAACCCCCCCCCCCCCCGCCGCCCCCCCTCGCCGTGTGCGGCTTCCAGGCTCCAGAGGTCACCGCTGCGGCCAGTCGCTGCCAAAGCAAACCAGCCCCCGTGACTTGTAGGAAGGCAGCTGGGGGAGGGGAAGGGGCAGAGGCTGGGCCGGAGTTGGGGGAGGGGGGTCTGGGGCCAGGGCCCGCGGGACCGGGACCGCCTGGCTCGCGAGCTGGACGGGGCGGCGGTACCGGGCAGGGCGTCCGAGGGGCCCGGGGCACAGGGAGGGGGTCGGGCCTGGGCTGGGCCGGGTGGGGGGACGGCAGGGGCCGGTGGGGCGTGGGGCGGTGGTCCCCGACTCCCTGCAGGCCCGAAGGCCCGCCCTTGGGTGCTGAGCACCCCCGGCTGCGCGGGCTGCCCAGACCCACCCTGCGCACACCTGGGCCCCCACCCGCCCGCCGCGATCCCGCCCCGCCAGCCAGGTGGCCTCCGGCGCCCCGGCCGTGGCCCTGCCCCTCCCCGCCCCTTCCCCCGCCTCCGCCCGGCCCCCTCCTCCTCAGGTGAGGCCGCCAGGCCTAGCAGGCCCCACGCCGCCGCCTCTGCCTCCGGGCCACCGCCGCGGGGCCACCATGCTCCCGCCCAGGCCTGGAGACTGACCCGGAGAGGGCACTATCTCAGCTCCGCCCCCACCTGCCGGACCCCAGGGTAAGCACCGGGCCCTGCCTTCCAGGCCCAGGGCAAGGGTCCCGTCACCCCCACCCCACCTAATGCCCAGCTCCCCAGAGAGGGCTTCCCCGAGACCCAGGAGGGGGGCTCTCGACCTCTCTCCCCCAGGACCTGGGAGTTCCAGCCCCCCTGCCTCAGACTCAGAGATTGGGTCACCTCCCCGCTCAGACCCCAGACTCTGGGCCCCTCCGCCCCTCCTCCCACACACCCAGGGGTTGGAGCCCCCAGATCCCTCTCCCCAGGGGTCCTGGCCGCCGGGATCTCTCTGCTCCCCCAGGCCCAGGCAGGGGGCCCCCCACGCTGCGAATCCAGGCGTTCCCCTGGCTGCTGGTCGGACACTGACCCCATCCTTGAACCCAGCCCGGTCTGCGTCCGTGATCACGGCGTGCTCTGGCCGGGGCCCAGTCCCTGCAGCCTCCCTGGATGGGCGCCGGGGCCGGGGGGCACCGGGGCTGGGCTCGGCTCCCCCAGGCCCTGCCTCTCTGTCCGTCTCCCCACAGGTCCCACCCCGGCCCGGGAGGTCAGCCGGGGAATCATTAACAAGAGGCCGTGACATGGCGGAGAAGGAGGGTGAGTCCCCTAGTAGTTTAGGACGAACCATTGGTGCCCCGAGGATAATCGCCTTCGCGCAGAATCACGATCGCTATTGCTCTTTTGTAACAGAGCGATTTTATTTTCAATTACCTAAAGCTGAGGTTTTTTTCAGCTTCTTTCCCCTGAGTCCCTCCCGACTTGGGCTCTGCCTGGCGCCCCTCCCTCTGTGCTCTGCTCCCAGCCCTCTGCCCCCTGAGAGCCCCCTCTCTCTGGCACCCCTCGGGGCCATCCCCACCCCCTTCTACAGTCTCCTCTGCCTGATTAACTATTAACCAAATCTTCTGTGGGGCTGTGCCACCACTTGCCTTCCTGCTATCCCGTATGACCTTCCTGGCTCCTTGCCTCAGTTTCCCCTCACACCCAGTGACTCCTCAGCTAACCCTGTCCCCCACCTGGAGCTAAGGTGGGAAGACCAGCGACCACGGTTCTGGACACAGACTCGAGCTGAACGCACAGGCCTGTATTTGAATCTGCTTCTGCCACTTTTTTGGCTGTGTGATCTTGTATAAGTGACGTCCTTTCTCTGGGTTTCAGTTTCCCCCCCGGGGTCCAGCATGGGTCCTCATGCTACCTGCCTAGCTACTGACAGGGGTTGCTGGGAGCACAGAACGCACACAGGGCACCAGTGTGGGGCTTAGCATGTAAAACCCACGCTGTGAACCAGAGCTGTCATGACAGAGGTCGGCCAGCTTGGTGTCTAGGGGCCCCAAGACCCCCACCGATCCTAGACCCTCCTCCCATCTCTCCACACTGCGGGCAAAAGAGCAGAGGGAGGACTTTGGACTCGGCCAGGATGGATGGAGAGGGGAGAGACCGCAGAGAAACCACTCCAGGAACAAGGAGAGAAAGCCCCTGCCCGAGTGGCTGGCACGGAAGGGCTCTGGGCAGGCCCTGGTAGGGGCTCCCTGGGAGCCAGCTGGAGGGGCCTGAGCGGGGGGCAGCCTTTCCCTCCTGCCCTCTCCAGCGGGGGCTGGCTCCCTCTCTTCTTCCTGGAACCAGGCTAGCTGGGTTCAGTTCCAGGTGGTAGCAGTGTCGAGCTGGGCAGCCCTGGGCAAGCAGCTTCCCCTCTCTGGGCCTCAAGTTTTCGTCTGTAAGACGGAGGTGGGGTGAATGCGCACCTCCGGGTGGCTGAGGATTTAAAGGGCATGGTTGGCAGGGAGAGCTGGGTGTTTGGCCGGAAAGATCAGTGGGGATGACTGGCCCAGGCCTGGGGTCTCAGCAGTTAGCAAGCCCAGCCATGGCCCAGAGCAAACCCAGCACCCTGCCCCGCCCGCCCCCCGTGGCTCAGGAGCGAGCACTGCCCTTGCCGAGCAGGTGGGTGCAGAGCCTGGAAACTTAGGGACGGACGATTTTCCTCCTGGAGCGGACTGAGGGAAGCCTCCGCGGCCGGGGGCCACGCGCGAATGAACCGGGGAGAAAAGCGGGTCGTGGCCCGAAGGATGGCCAGAGCTGGTCTGGGAGCGGAGAGAATGAGGCCGAGGGGGGTGCCCCGCATCCCCAGGCGGCTCGGCCCGGTTCTCTGGCCGCGTCCTGCTGCCGGGGCTGGAGCCAGC
Source organism: Canis lupus baileyi (assembly GCF_048164855.1). NCBI lineage: Eukaryota > Metazoa > Chordata > Mammalia > Carnivora > Canidae > Canis > Canis lupus. The sequence goes on along the minus strand of NC_132838.1, from coordinate 117,990,772 downwards.
GATCAGACCTGGACCCAGATGCCGAAAGCTTCTGGTGCTGTGCCAACTTGCCGGGTGACCAGGGGCAGGCGGCGGCCCCTCTCTGGGCCTCCCCTCCTCAGCGGTAAACCGAGGATGGCCACAACGTTACCTTCCTTCTCACCCCCCCGGTGCAAGGACGGAGGAAAGTGCAGGACGGGGCCAGGGCCGGGCTGGGAAGGACCCGATTCTGAGAGCCGCGGCTGCCGTTGGTGGTGGCTTTGAAGTGTGCCCAGGGCAAGGTTCTTGGTGCTCCCCGGAGGACTTGGGATCAGAGGGGGTGACCCCTGGGTTGGCACTCAAGGTGAGCAGGGAACGGGTAGCCAGGCAGAGGGAAGAGCGTGCATAAAGCAGGGCTGCCAGGTGTGCAGAGGCCCGCGGATACTGCGGGTGTTCCCGGGGGTCCTGTGGGAAGCTGAGAGTGCCCAGGGGAGCGAGGTGTCCAGGACTGTTTTTGGTGGCAGGCCTGTGGTGCCCTGGCAGTGCCGGGTGTCTCCACCAGGTGGCGGTGGTCATTCTTTGTTTCTCTGGTTCTGACTGGTGGTTTACAAGTCCGGTGGTGGTTTGGGTTGCTTTTTGGAAGCACCATCAGGTGTCCGATCGGGACCCTCAAGGCTGTCTGGGAATTCAGGGAAACATAGGTCCAACCCCCAGGTCTCTAACGGCCCTGCTTATATCCTAGAAAAGCTGACACCCCAGGGCTGGGGGCCTTAGACTCTGTCTTGGGGACACCGGGAGTCATGGAGGGGTCTAGGTAAAGAAGGGACAGGGTGGATTTGGTGTTTAGGAAGATCCTCAAGCTTCCCTGTGGAGGCTGGACCAGAGGGGAGGCTGAGTCCTGGGCTTGGGTGGGGCTGGGTGTGGGCAAGGAGAGGGTGGACAGGAGGTGCTCAGGAGGCCTGCAGGCTGGGGGGGCTGGCAAGCTGTGGTTGTGGGGAGGTGTCCTGCAGAGAGGGGACAGTCCGGAGGATGAGGGCCTCTGAGATGGAATCTGGGGATTTGGGGGGGGACGTTGAGGCCAGTATAGGACCTGGGGAATGCGAAGGACCCAGAGGATTCCAGGGAGAGGCATCTATGAGGCTGCAGGGCAGAAAATGGAAACTGAGGCTGTGGAGGTGTGTGAGACAGGCGTGGGAGCAGGGGGCATGTGGGGGAGGAGGCCACGTCCCACCCTACGAACTCCAGGTTTCAGGGAGTGGGAAGAGGGTCAGTGGATGGAGAGGCAGAAGGAAAATCGGACGCATGTGCTGTCCCAGAGGCCGAAGCAGAGAGTGTCTTCAGGAAGCTGGGGTTGGGTACGACGAGGGCTGAGCCGTGAGCTATTGACTGACCGGGGTTTCAGAGACAAGGAGCCAAAGGTGTCACCTCTGAGAGGTTTGCAGCCGGGTGGTGCGGACAGAACACCTAAGGTCAGGGCAGCCTGGTGCCCTTGAGGAGCCTCGGGGAGAAGCTGGGCAGGCTGCTCCCCGGGAATCGCGGCAAGGATGCTGTCCCCACCGTGGGGACACTTCTGGCCTCGGGAAAGGCGTGCAGTGAGGATGCCTCTCACGCCGGAGGACCCAGAGTGAGAACACTTCCCGTCCTACCAGGGCACCTGTTTTGGGGTTGCCCGAAGCCCCCAGATCCAGAGGGCGTGGAAGGAGGTCCTTCTCACCCCAAGAGACACGGAGTGGCAGTGCTTGCCACCCCAGCACGCACGCCGACGCCCCTAGGCTGGGTGGGCTCCGGGTGGCCCAAAGCCCTGGCAGGCACACCTGAAAACAAAGGGACCAGGACCAGCCTGATGGCTGCAGGAGCCAACACCTGAAACCAGGAAGATGGCTTGGGGCACAGTTGGCAGGAGGGCGGAGGCCCGGCCTGGCCTGGGCCCCTGCGGCCTCTTTGGAGGGAGGGTGTGTTTGTTTTCTCATGCCTTGCCGAGAACTGCTGGCCTCTCAAATTCTTAAGTCGCCCAGACAGTGGCCGTCCCAGGAAGATCCTGGGCCAGGTCCTGCTCCATTCAGGGTGCCGGTCTGGCCCTGTGCCCACCAGCTGTGGTGCCAGACGCAGGTGGGAGCGCTCGGACTCCTGCCGCCCTGCGGAGGCCGCGCAGGTGCCAGGGGGCAGTCGGGGGCACGCCAGGCCCAGCTGAAGGCTCCTAGGAGCCCTTCTTCCTTGGCTCTCCCACAGACCCTTATCAAGGGGTTGGCTTTCAGTCCCCGGGACCCCTGTGGCCCTGGGCATAAAAACCCCCTTCCCTTCAGGCCACCCGGCCTCCCTAGCGGATCCCAGCCCAGGTCCCTACCTTCCCACCTTCCCCAAACTCATGCCCTTCTGGCCGCATCAGTGGTCTCTCTCTCTCTCTCAAACAGATCATGCTTATCCTTGCCCCCGGGCCTTTGCCCGTGCTGTTCCCTCTGCCCTCAGTGCTCCTCCTTGAGATCTTTGCACGGCTGCTCTCACCCTTCAGGGTTCAGCTCAAAAGCCACTTCCTGGGGAGGCCTCCCCTCAGCGCTCCACAGAAGCCACCTGCTGCCCCCGACCTGCATTATTTTCTTCATAGGCTTTGCCACCACCTGGAAACGATCAAGTGTGTTTACTTGTTTATGTTTTCCCCTCAAACTTACACGTGTGAGAATGCGAGCCCCGGAGCGCCCGCATCTCATCTGTCTTGGGCTGTGTCTTCTGAGCCTAGTATGGTGCCAGGGACAGCAGCTGCTCAGCAGGACAACGAGGGAACAAAGCTCCATTTTACCAAGGAGGACACTGAGGCCCAGAGAGGCGAGGGGTATCGCCCAGGAGCACCCAGCTCTCATGATGTAAAAGCACTTCTTGAGAACTTGCTCCCTGCCAGGCATTATGACAAGGAGAGGGAGCAGGGCCTCTATGTGCTCCTATGTGTGGGTCCCAGTGCGCGTGTCCCCGGGTCCAGGGCTCAGCACTGCCTCCTGCTGGCTGAATCACCACCAGGAGCATGTGACTCTCCTCTGAGCCTTAGGATTCCCTGGCCAAAAAATGGGAATCCTCCCCCCAAATGAGGACTGTGCTTGGGAGAACAAGCCTGTGATAAGAGTTTGGCTATTAGGATGTAAGAGAACCTTAAAGTAGTCTTTTTAGAGGTGAGTGTGGGGTGGATGCCCATTAAACAGACAAGAAAGCTAAGGTTCAAAGAGCTGATGCCACCTGCCCAAGGTCCCAGGTTCGGGAGGGCTAAGGCCACTATTTTTAAGTGAGGCTGGCCAATTTTCAAATTTGGGTCCTTAACATCCAGGGGGCACATTTGACCTCGGAGCTGGGTCTTGCGGCGGGTATGGGGGGGTAGGGGGGGAAATGGATGCCCAGGGACAGAGGAAGTAGAGCAGCAGAGAGAGAGAGTGACAGAGTGGTGAGGACACCCCGAACAGCAGGGAAGTGAGCTGCCAGGAAGGCAAAGGTCAGGGGTCGCGGCCCCTGAGAGGCTCCCAGAGCCTCTGAGTTAGTGGAAATGAGAGGTTCAAGAAGAGATGGTGCAACGGGACAAGGACATAGCGAAGTGCAGTGTCCCCGGGAAGAGAAAGGCCGCAAGCCAGGCATGCGGGCGGGCAGGTGGCAGCAGTCCCAGCCACGCCCCTGCCCAGCAGGAAGCCTCCGGGAGCCGGACACCTGGTCGCCCGCACAGTAGGGGAGGGACGGCCCTGCCAACCCTGGGCCTGAGAAACCGGGCCACGGTAGCCCTGGGGGGCAGGGCACGGCTGGCCCCAGTGCCCCGACGTGGCGGTGACGAGGACAGGCCTGGCAGTGGCCCCGGCATGGTGTCTGTTGCAGGTGCCCGGACTGTGCCATGCTGTTCCGGACCCAAGGTGGCAGCTCTCACTGCAGGGACCCTGCTGCTCCTGACAGGCATCGGGGCAGCGTCCTGGGCCATTGGTGAGAGTGGCCCCTGCGCCTCTACCCTCCCCTGCCCGCCCCCCCGCCCCCCGCAGCCCCCTGCCTGCCCGCCTGCCCTCACCTGTCTGCCTTCTCTGCAGTGACCTTCCTACTCAAGAGTGATCAGGAGCCGCTGTATCCGGGTGAGTAAAGGGGGCCGGGAGCCTCGGGGGAGCCCTGGAGGAAACCTGTAGCCGGTGGGGGCTCAAGGGACGATTTCTGAGCGGCTGCGCAGGCAGGGGCCGACGCGCCAGTGGTTGGAGCGCCCAGGGACTGAGCACCTGCTCCGCGCCGCCGGCCATTCTAGTATTTTCTAGACTATAAATGCACTCCCCCCAACCCCCCCATCAGGGCCTCATGAAGTTCATAAGTCAGGGAGTCAAAAACCACATTTTAAAAAGCACGAAGGAGCCTAGATTAGAAATGACCGCAGCGCATCTCCTTTGGGGCGAAAACGTGGTGTTAACCTTTCGTTCCGGTTCTGCGCGAGCCGCGCTGTTGCTCTCTCCATTTTACAGATGGGGAAACTGAGGCTCGGGGCCATGCTTTGGTTTGCTCATTCAGGGCTAGGTCGTAAAATGTAAACACGTGTCCCCTACCGGGAGGCATGGTCAGAACCTATTGGCGAGCTGCCGTATGAGTTCGGCGACCCCTTCTAGTTCTCCGGGGGTGGGGGGCGGCTGCGGCTATGACCCCCATCTACAGATGTGGAAAAGTGAGACCAGAGAGGACTCGCGGCTGGGAGGTGAGGAGGCCGGGAATAGCTGCCAGACGGGCGGCGGAGCTGGGTCTGCTCGCAGCTGAGAATGAACGGCCACGCTAATAATAGATGCGGAAACTAAATGTGGAATGAATGGATGAATTTTCCCGGGCCCCAGCCCCCAGCTGCCGGTCCGTGGCCCAGCGCAGCGGGAAGAAAGGGGGAGCTGGGTGAGGGGATGTGTTTCTCACTCCCAGGAGCCTCCTCCAATTCCCTAAAGGACTCAGCTCGCGCTAAGAAATGAAAATCCAGACAAGGAAGCCTCCATCAGCGCTGGTCACCATCCCGGCACTCAGAGCATTTACAGGTGCCAGGCGCAGGCCTCGGGCCTCTCCGGTTTCGGTTCATTAAACCCTCCCAAAAGCCCATTTTAACACGGGGAGACTGAGGCAGAGAGGCCCGGTGACCGGCCGCAGGCGTCAGAGCCAGTAGGCGGTGCTCTGGGATCCGAACCCAGGCCGCCTCGATCTCTGCAGAACGCTACACTCTGCTGTTTCTCAAGAAACGGCCAAGCCACTTGCCTTCGCGACGGCTGCCACCTGCCAGGCCCGCGCTGTGCCCTTGGCTCCAGAGCCCTGCGAATTCGGACCTGTCCTCATCACCCCCGTTTGGCAGACGGGGGACACTGAAAGCCCAGTGAAGTGAAGTGACTTGCCCAACATCAGGGGCTGCGGAAGTGGCGGGCACAGGCCAGGGAGCTTGGGGGGGGTCACACCCTGGAAAAGCCGCTCCGTCGCTCCCCACTACCCCTGGGCTAAAATCCCCCCCACCCCTGCAGGCTCCAGGCAACCTGGGTGCAGACCCCTCTTCTGCCCTCTCCTCGGGCTTGCTGCGGGCGCCCTCTGGGGTCCAGCCTGTGGGCCGTGCTCATGCCCTCCAAGGGCCCTCCTGGCCCCCACCCCCACCCCCACCCCGTCTTTGCTTAGCACCTCTTTCCCGCTCACGCCCAGAAGCGGTTTGGAAGTTCTGCACTGTCACTGCTGAGCTCTGCGGCCTCATCCCAGTCCTGCCTCTCCGGGTCCCAACATCCTCACCCGTGAGCTGCGGGGGGCGGGGGGAGAATGAGAGATGAGGCACTGCTTGGCTCCCAGACACTTGGCAAGTGTCGCTTTGGGGTCTCACCACCTTCAGGCTTTAACTCTCCTGAGCAAGGCCTTCTTGCACCCCTAGGCCCCACGGTCCCCCCCACCACATGGCCATGCCCGTTGCCGGGGTAAGAATCCTCACACCTTACGTCGGGTGAATTTTAGGAGGGCGGGGCCACTTCGTTTCCTGCCCCCAGACGGTGTCCCACATGTGGGTGCTCGGGAAGTCTTTGCTCAACCAACAAGCACAGGCAGGTCGCCGAGACGAGCTAACCTGTCCTTGGCCTCCAGCTAGACAGTAACTAGGCCGTGAATCAGACTCCGCTCCGGCCAACGCCAGCAGTGCTGCCCTTCAGTTCTGCTTGGGTTTTCCAAAACTGTTGGGAAATTACCAAACAAAAACAGCCCCCAAACTATATCCCCACCTCAATTTTTTCTGGGACTTTTCACACCTCTAAATATATCAGACAATTTAGTAAGCAAACCAGGTGACCCAGAACACAGTATTATTATTGCATGTGTGTGTGCAAATTATACAAACAAGAATAAAGAGTTGAAAGGTGAGAAACAGAGGCAGAGAATGGTGCCTTTAAAGTGGGTGCCTCTCTCAGTGGGTGAGAATGTGCCTTTAAAAATAATGGGGGGGCATTTGATACCCTGTGCCCCTCCCTCCCCCAACACATATCCATAGAGTGATCCTTTTTCCCCCTAAAATCTCACCCTATTGGGAATACTTGGGAGCTCTTCACCCCCAGTTTCAAACCGCAAGTCTTGGTCTTGGAAATCGGGGGCGAGGGTTGGGGGGGCTGCGATGGAGGTGAGGCAGCCAGGAAGCAGTCAGCTGCAGGTTAGCGGAAGTCACCCCAGAGGCTGTCCCAGGGGCCCCCACGCAGAGCTTGGGGTCTGGAGCGCGCAGGCCTCAGCGCAAGTCCTCTCTGCTTCTCACTCGCTTGGTGATGTTGGGCAAGTCACCCCACCTGTCGAGCTTCGGGCTCCTTCCTCTGATCAGAATGGGGATGGCCTGGCCTCGGGGTGGCGCAAGGCAGGGAGAACTCGAGGCAGGGGGTGGGACACACAGCAGATTCCCTAGACCTCCTGCCTCCCCTGTCCCCCCAGATCTGTGCGCCGAGGGAAGACCGCTCAGTGCGGGTGTGGCCTGGTCAGCTTCCTCCTAAGAGGAATGTGCTCTGGGGCGCCAGCCATGCAGGAGGCTCAGGGGAATAGGACCGAGGGGCCGCAGCTGGCCTTTCCCCAAACCTCCTGCTCCTCCCTCCCCCATCCTGCTCCACGGGGCTCCATCCTTCTGTGCTCAGGCCAAACACCGTGTGTGGACTTGTCCTTGATTCCTCTCTTTCCTTTATGGCCCCATCCAAACTGTCAGCTCGACCCGCAAAATCTCTCCAGAGTCTCAATTCTCACCGCCCCCGCTGCCCCAGTCCTGGCGGGGCCTCCATCGTGCCTCCCTGGGCCCCCTGCAGTCGGCTCCCCGGGGCCTGCAGCCAGAGGGTCAGGGCCCTGCTGGCTCAGAGCCTCCCTTGGCCGCACCTCGCACCTCGCTCCGGGGAGAGGCAAAGTCCTGGTGTGGACCTGGCCCCCTCCCGGCTCATCTGGCCCCGGCTCCCTCCGCTCGGGCCTCCGTGCTCCTCCTCCCGGACGCCAGCAGCCCGGGCGTCTCTGCACCTGCAGTTCCTGTGGCCTAGTTCTCTGTTCCCTCACCTACCTTCACGACTCTCTCCCCCGCTTCAGATCTCTGTTCACACCCCCCCCCCCGCCCCCGCCGCCTTCTCAGCGAAGCCTTCCCTGCCCGCCCATGGGAAATGGCAAGTTCTCCCCCATGCCGGTCAAGCTAGGTTTGTCTCCCTGGCTCCTTTTTTTTGGACACACCGTCTATTTTGCTTACTTGTCCCCTTCGTTACCCATCTCACCTGCTGGCCCTTGAGTTCCGCAGGGCGGAGGGTTGTGTCTGATTTGTTTATTGCTGTGGTGATCGGTTTCATTGCCCAAAATAGAGCCTGGCGCATCCTGAGTGGTAAATGTAAATAAATAGGGCTGGGGTGTGGGAAGGGGTCCTCTGGCCACCGGTGGGGAGCAGCCAGTGAGGGGCTAAGGGGGTGGCTTGATCCTCTTGCTGCCTCCAGCATCACCTCACACAGGGCTGGGTATGGGGTATCGATGTCTAGTTAACGCTTATCCGAGTGAGTGAATGAACGAATGAGTGAATGAATGAATACTATATCCTCAGCTCAGAGAATTGCACTTTAGCGTATTCAAGGCTCGGATAAGTCCTGCAGAAAAGATCGTTCGTTCGTTCTTTCTTTCTCTCTCTTTCTTCTTTTTCTTTCTTTCCTTCCTTCTTTCTTTATTTTCTTTCTTTTCTTTTTTCTTTCTTTCTTTCTTTCTTTCTTTCTTTCTTTCTTTCTTTCTTTCTTTCTTTCTTTCTTTCCTTCCTTCCTTCCTTCCTTCCTTCCTTCCTTCCTTCCTTCTTTCTTTTTCTTCTTTTCTCTTCCTTTATAAAAGTTTCTAGGGCATCTGAATACTTTGGCAAACTGATGAGTCTGTTAGTCCAGGGTCTTCGGGCTGCCTAAGACAAAAGGAGAAAATAAACCGGTTAAACAAAAAAGGGAAACGATTGGCTCACGTATCCAACAATTCTGGGGGGCTTTTGAGCCTGGCTCCATCAAGGGGCAGGCATCTCTTGGCTTTCCTCCACGTTGGCTTATTTCCCCTCATGGGGGCAAAGATGGTCCCCGGCGGCTCCAGCCTCACACGCCATCCTCCTGGGAGCGCGGGTGAAACCGCTCTCGTCTCGTCCGATGTCCGATGTCCGATGTCCCTGCGGAGGGCCCGCCGCGAGGTCCCCGGGGTCCCGCCCCCAGCAGGTGCACCTGGCGCTCCGATGGGCCCCGCGTGGAGCCTCAGGCCTGGCCCCCCGCCCCGGGGCGCGGCGGGGAGGTGACCAGGCGGCCGTCCTGTCACCCTGCAGTGCAGGCCAGCCCTGCCGACGGCCGGCTCATGGTGTTCGACGACACGGAGGGCACGTGGCGGCTGCTGTGCTCCTCGCGCTCCAACGCCAGGGTGGCGGGCCTGAGCTGCGAGGAGATGGGCTTCCTCAGGTACCGGCGGCCCGGGTGGGGGAGCGGACGGGCGGGGGGCGGGCGGGGCGGGAGGAGCAGGCCTCACCCCTGCCTGCCCAGGGCCCTGGGCCACTCGGAGCTGGACGTGCGGACGGCGGGCGCCAACGGCACGTCGGGCTTCTTCTGCGTGGACGAGGGGAGGCTGCCGCTGGCCCGGAGGCTGCTCGAGGTCATCTCCGTGTGGTGAGGAGGGCCGCGGCCCGGGGCGCCCATCCCGCCCCCCCCAGGGGCCCTTCCTCCCGTCCTAACTGGCCTCCCCTTTGTTTCTGCCTCTGCCCCTGTTTCTCTCCCAGTGACTGTCCCAGGGGCCGTTTCCTGGCTACCGTCTGCCAAGGTGAGACCTTGAAACCCAGAACCTTCTTCCTGGGACCCCTCAGGGCGGAGCCATGTCCTATTGGATGCCCCCTCCTCCCCACACCCACACCCATCATATCCTCTTATCTTACAAGGATGGAGCTGTGTCCTCTGGGACCCCAGGGTGGTGCGGCCATGTCCCCATAGGGTCCCAAAGATGGGACTGTGTCTTTTTACTCCCCTAGCTGGGCCCATGCTCCTGGAGACCCCCCAGGTCAGGGTCTCGTCCCATCAGACACTCCACCACCACGACTGGCCATATCTTCTTAGATTCTATGAGGATGGAGCTGTGTCCCCTGACTCCCAGGGTGGCAGGTCCATGTCACCTCAGTCCCCCAAAGCAGGCCATGTTCCTATAGGTCCCCGGGGATGGGGCTGTGTCCTGAGGTTCCAGACCCTCCCGCCGCCCCTGACTCCGCCTCCCCCCACAGATTGTGGCCGAAGGAAGCTGCCTGTGGATCGCATCGTTGGAGGCCAAGACACCAGCCTGGGCAGGTGGCCGTGGCAAGTCAGTCTTCGCTACGATGGAGCACACCTCTGTGGAGGGTCCCTGCTCTCAGGAGACTGGGTGCTGACAGCCGCCCACTGCTTCCCCGAGTGAGTGTCCCCCACGGCCCTGAGCGGGAGAGGCAGGGGACAGGGGAGGTGAGAGAGGCTGCGCCCAGGCAGCTGCCACTCTCCTCTCCTCTTCCCCGGTAGGCGGAACCGGGTCCTGTCTCGGTGGCGAGTGTTTGCCGGCGCCGTGGCCCAGGCCTCACCCCATGGCCTGCAGCTGGGGGTGCAGGCAGTAGTCTACCACGGGGGCTACCTCCCCTTTCGAGACCCCAACAGTGAGGAAAACAGCAATGACATTGCCCTGGTCCACCTGTCCAGCCCCCTGCCCCTCACAGGTAAGTCTGGGGGATGAGCCTTGGCCTGGGGACTCTAGAGGCTGGAGGGACAGAGCACCGAGCCATAGGACTCCATGGTGATGAGAAAAACGATCTTGAGGGGACACAAAGTAGGCGTGCACTCGATAGGTATGGCTGGTATAGCCGCTTTGGGAAACCACCTGGCAATTCCTTGAAAAGTTAAACACAGAGTTACCCTTTGACCCAGCTGTTCCACCCCGGGGTACATGCCCGGAAGAGATGAAAACACGTGTGCACACCGAATCTTATACACAGATGTCCACGGCAGCTCTATTCACAACAGTCAAAAGTTCGAAGCAACCCAGACGTCTGTTTAAATAAATTAACAAAACGTGGCAAATCTACCCAATAGAATAATATCTGGCCATAAGAAGGAATGATGGAGTCCTGACCCGTGTACACAACGGATACACCTTGCAAATGTTGTGCTGAACCAAAGAAGTCACACACAAGAGGCCACTACCGATTCCATTTATAGGAAATGACCAGGATTGGGGGATCTGGAGAGAGAAAGTAGTAGATTAGTGGTCGCCAGGGGGCAGGGGTGCTAAGAGGTAAGGGGGGAGGATGGGGACGGGGAGGTTGGGAGGTGGTAAGTAAATAACACAGAATTTCTTTTGCGGGTTGAGGGGTTGATAAAAATGTTCTAAAATCGGCGGTGCCAACGGTTGCACCTTCCTATCGCCAGGTAAGCACCCTGACTCTCTACCTGTGAACCCTCTAAAAACCATCGACTTGTACACTCGCAGGGCGCCAGCTGTCTGGTGCGTGAATTAGGGCTCAGAAAAGCTGTTACCAAACAACCAAACCAGTTCCGTGAAATGGAAACTTTTACCATCTATGAATGAGTCCGAGAGGGAATCAGAAGCAATTCCCTCTGCGGGTCCCTGGAGCATTTCCTTGCTCTCGGTCAGAAGGACTCCCTCGGGGGCCAGGATGGCTTTGGCGCTTCTGCGTCGCCCACCTTTGGGTAGCGAGCAGGCCCTGGGTCACCGTGCGACCGCGGCACTAATAAAAGCAAGGCCGATGAAGTCGTAACACGACGGGGGTGAGCCTCCGGGTAGCAGTGTAATAAGGAGGTGGTTCAGTAAAACGCTATCCCAGTGATGATCTGCGAACACCAGCACTTGCACACACACACACACCCCGTGTGCCTGGCGCTGTTCTCAGCGTGCCCCGAGCCTGCGCACACTAAGCCCCCACGGCACCCCGGGAAGTGGGGTGGCGGGTGGGGGGTCCTCTTAGGATCCTGTTTTCCCACGCGGTGGAAGGTTTGCGTTCTACTTCTTTTTATGGTTATTTTCTTTTGACTGACCCGTGTTACCGGTTTTCCATCGAAGGGGATGATACACATTTTTCTTTAAAATGAAACAAACCCTTGTCTTTAGGGAGGGGTTACAAATAAGGAAGTAAAGAGGTGTCCACGGAAGCCCAGCGGGAGGCTTGGGTGTGAGGCATGGGGCTGAGAGGGTAAGGGCATAGGATTTGGGATCAGATTCAAGTACTTGCCAGCTGTGTGATCCTGGGTGTGTGGCTTCGCCTCTCTGTGCCTCAGTTTCCCATATCCATTAAATGACTTCCTAGGGTTATCATGACGATTAAAAGGGTGAGATGAGGAGCACCTGGGTGGCTCAGTTGGTTAAGCGTCTGCCTTGGGCTTAGGTCATGATCCTGGAGTTTTGGGATTAAGCCCTGCATCAGGCTCCCTGCTCAGTGGAGAGCCTGCATCTCCCTCTACTCCTGCCCCCCTGCTAATGCTCTCTCTCAAATAAAGAAATAAAATCTTTTTAAAAAAATATTTTATTTATTCACTCACGGAAGACACACAGAGAAAGAGGCAGAGACACAGGCAGAGGGAGACGCAGGCTCCATGCAGGGAGCCCGATGTGAGACTCGATCCCGGGTCTCCAGGACCACATCCTGGCCCGAAGGTGGTGCTAAACTGCCGAGCTAACCAGGCTGCCCATAAAAATCTTTTTTTTTTTTTTTTTAAAAGGAAGGTAGTATAAGTAAAGAGCTTATAGCGATGCCAGCACATAGTGAGCACTGTTAATATGAGCAGTCATCGCCGTTATCGTTTATTACTATTACTAGTTAGGGGCGCACTTCCTATTTGCCAGGCGTGCCACTCAGGGCTTTACCAATTTCTCACCACAACCTCCGAGGAAAGCGATGATTCTGTCCATTTTATACCTGAGAGCTCAGGCCCGTGGAGTCAGCAGCAGGCGGTAGACAGAGCTGCCCGGACCTCCGGTGTGGGTTGGGCACTGCACAAGGACATGCCACCGTAGGGGCGCCATTCTCACTGTTGCTGGGGTACACCTGGGTATCTGTCACAGTGATTTTCTGACAGACGGAAGCCGAGTATCTAAAACTAGGGATGCCTTTTTCTATGTCTTACCAGAGCGCCTGCTAGGCGGGGGCGGCGGCCTGTGGGCCTGGGTTAAGAACGCAGGCTGGGGAGCCAGGCCCGCAGGTTCAGGTTCTCCCTCTGTCACTGACTCTGGGACAAGGGCCTTGGCTTCGTTTCCGCCCCGTGAATGGGCCCCGAGCTCCGGATGGCGGGGGTGCGCGGTGAGCCCCCGGAGGGTGGCAGCCCCCGCCGTGGCTGAGCAGACGCGCCGTGTCCCCCGCAGAGTACATCCAGCCCGTGTGCCTCCCGGCGGCCGGCCAGGCCCTGGTGGACGGCAAGATCTGCACGGTGACCGGCTGGGGCAACACGCAGTACTACGGTGAGTCCCGGCCTCTGCCTGCGGCGCCGGCGTTCGGGGGACCGGGCTGGGCTGGGAAGGGCTGTCCGGCCGGTCGGACGCTTCCAGGTCCGGGGGCCCGGGGCCGTGAGAGCCCGGGCGGGCCGCAGCAGGGCGGGGCGCCGCGCCTGTCCCCCAGCTTCGGCCAGCCTTGCCCGCACACCCCCAGGCCAACAGGCTGGGGTGCTCCAGGAGGCCCGAGTCCCCATCATCAGCAACGAGCTGTGCAACGGCCCCGACTTCTACGCGAACCAGATCAAGCCCAAGATGTTCTGTGCCGGCTACCCCGAGGGCGGCATCGATGCCTGCCAGGTGTGTGGGCAGCCCCCGCGCTGCCACTGCGGGGCGGGGGTGGAGGCGCGGGGCAGCGGGGGCGGGGGGGGGGTCCCTATCTCAGGGCCCCCGGCCATCCAGGAGGGCCTCCCGGATGCCCTCTGGGCTTCCAGCCAGGCCACCCCTGCCCCCGCCACCAGGGCGACAGCGGCGGCCCCTTCGTGTGTGAGGACAGCATCTCTCGGACGCCACGTTGGCGGCTGTGTGGCATCGTGAGCTGGGGCACCGGCTGTGCCCTGGCCCAGAAGCCAGGTGTCTACACCAAAGTCAGTGACTTCCGGGAGTGGATCTTCCAGGCCATAAAGGTGATGGTGGGGCCCAGATGGGAGCCAGGGGGCGGGAGGGAGGAGGCCTGCGTTCTGGCCAGAAGGGGGGCGCCCCAGGGAACAGAGGGGTTTCAAAGGGCTTCTGGGGAGGGGAGGTTAGCTGTGGGACTGGGGGAGCCTCTCAGACCTCAGAAGCCCCCAGTTGTCTTTCCGCAGACTCACTCCGAAGCCAGCGGCATGGTGACCCAGCTCTGACCTGTGGCTTGTCCTTGATGCGCACGCCTCCAGGGCCCAAGTTCACCTAGGTGGCTCCGGCCCCACCTGGTGGGTTCACCCTGGGCCCGGAACGGGACATTTTTCTTCTTGGGCTGAGCCCACAGGCCCAAGGATACCCTCCCTCCAAGGCTCCTCCTTCCACAGTGGCGGGCCCACTCAGCCCTGGGACCACCTGAGACTCACCCTCCTGACCCCCATGTAAATATTGTTCTGCCATCTAGGGACCCCATCTAGGTGCCCCTGATGACAGGATGCTCTTTAAATAATAAAGATAGTTTTGATTAACATGGCCTCTGAGTTTGCAAACAATGAGGACAGCAATGAGGACATTTGTCGGGGAGGGAAGAGAGAAATTAGGGACTGGCCCACATCAGGCAGGGAGCATTATTCTCCAATTCCCCACTGGCTGAAGAGAAAAAAAAATTTAATTGGTTCACTTAACTGAAAATGCCCTGGAGCAGGCGGCTTCAGGTACTGCTGGATCCAGCTGCTCAAATATTTTTCATTAAGATTGCCCCATTTCCTCTCTAAAATCTGCTTTTGTACGGAGAAGAGCTTTATTTGCAAGAAGACTCCCCTACAACCAGAGACCACTCACCCAGACGCTGGGCTGATATACCATGGACCACTTAGCAGCCTTAGTGGAAAAGGAAATGTTTCTTTTTAGCTGCAGCAAGAAAGCCTCAGGCCTGGCTCTCACTGGACAGATTTGGGTCACATGCTCCTCCGTCATCAAATCACTGTGCACGAGATGTGTGGGGCTAGGGGACTGACCCTCAAGACCTATATGACTTCAGCGTAGGGGGTTCCCCAGTGGAAAATGGAGGTTTTTTTTTTTTTTTTTTCTTAAAAAAGGGATGTAGGTGCCCAGTGGGGAATAAAAAAGACATTCATCAAAGGCCAACACAAGAAACTGGGCCCTGTAGGGTGGAAATAGGAGTGCCAGGCCCCGCTCACAGGGCCTGAGACCCCCCACCCCCTTCCTTCATGTGGGCTGCGGGTCAGGTCCCAGCTTCCCTTGGGACCCCCTCTCTCTTCCCTTGAGCATCTGCAGATGGGCTGGAGGCTTGCGGGCCGCCAGGGGGTGCTGCTGCCCCTAAACCGGGAGAAATGAAGCGATTCCTGCCTGGGTAGTCCCCAGTGCCGCTGAAAAGCAGCTGGTCTGCAGGAAGATGCCTGTTTCCCATGACTTCCAGGGATAAACATTAAAAAAATAAAAAACATAAAAACATTTTAATGTCCACCGACTGCATGCACCCAAGCAATCTCAGAGGCACAGGAAAGTGCCTTGGAACAGCAGAGCATTTGGAAAATGCCGCAAACATCACTCCCTGGATACTAAGTTGTTAGCCTGGAGGATCCCTGCCATCGTTTTGTACCTCCGGAGCACCCCAGCCCCAGCCCCACCCCCACCCCCACCCCCGCCACCACCCCGTCTCATTTGCAAGCTCCAGGCAGGTTTTCCAAATGTCTGCATGAGGCTGCGTGGGGCCTTACCCATCGTCTCTGAGATGCTCATTTGAGACTTGACTCACATTGTTTTGTTAGAAATGTATGGAGTTATGGGGACGTGACTGTACATTTTCTTTTATAATTAGCTGAAAAACAAACTGTACGTGTGTTTTAGGAAGCTCGGGGATTCTGAGAGAACACAGCCCACTGTGGGGGCACTGGATGGGTATAACCATGTCCTGGAGGGCCTAAGGGGACACAGCTGTCCCTGGCAGGAGGGCGGTGGTCTGAGCAGACCTGACTCGGCTCTGCAGGGGACAAAACACGACACGGTCCACCCTGGGAAGACCTGAGGGGAGGCGGCCCTATCCTCAGGGATCTAGAGGATGTTTGGGCATTAAAAGCCAATAGCAGGTCTACTGGAAACAGGTCAACCGGGGGGGCCGCTCTGGGTTGTGCCCCCATTATTGCTGTTCGGAGGCAAGGAGGCTGTTGGGAGATCGTGACTCACCCGACAGCCATTTACCAGTTTCTTGTGTTTGCCAGGGGACGGTGAGCCTCGGTTTCTCCTCCTGTCCCCCCTACCTTGCCTCCCTCCCCAAGGACCCACGCAGATATTAGAACAATGATGACAATACAGCATTGTTTCCACGTTCTGCTGGGGTCTTGGTCTTCAGAAAAGCTGAGTATCCAAACTCTTAACTTCCGTGGCACTGGTGTGTGTGCATCTCCCAGCCGGGAGTATTTTGCCCACCGAGCGTAACCATGTCCGGAACCAAGCAGGGCTTTGCGTTCGCAGCGTGTGCTTCCATCTGCACATTCACTTGCAAATATAGGAAAACCTTCTGGATGTAGCTCGGAATGGAAAGTCCCGCATGTGGTTGGTAAATTGGTTGGCGTCCTCCCAGGCGAGTCCAAGGAGAAATGCACAGCCTTTCACAACAGTTACCTTACAAGGAAAATGCCACCGTGAGGATCAGATCACGGCACAATGACCGAGATGATCAGAAATAATTACTGTGAACGTTCAAGTTGGGGTGCAAGTGGGAAACGGATTTTCGTTTCTGCAGAAAGAGTAACACCATTGAAATGCCGCGGTGTCAAGTGAGCCGCGGCTCCACGTCCATCGCTGCCTAACCAACCACCCTGATCTTAGGGGTGTAAATTCGCAACCACCTCATTATGCTCATAATGTCATAATATCCTGCTCCGAAAGTCAGACGGGAGCCACAGGGACTGCTTGTCTCTGCTCCGCGATGTCCGGGTCCTCAGCTCCAAGGTCTGAAGGACAGAGGGACGCGGTGGACAGAGACGGGGACAGGGAAGCTGCTTTCCTCGCATATCTGGTGCCTGGGCTGGAAGGGCTCAGAGGCTGGGCCCAGCTCTCAGCTCACCGGCCTCGGAGCACGGCTGCCTCAGGACATTGGGACGTCTCTCGTGTCTCGGGCGCCCCAGTGAGCGTCTCGGCAAACACTGCCTCTTACACCCCGGCCTCCCTCCTGCTCCACTCGGTCAGTTGAAGCCGCCACAAACCTGCCCAGACTCAGAAAAGCAGAGAGACAGACGCCACCTCCTAACCCCCTGAAAAAATTCGGGGCCGTGTTTTAGAACCGCCACAGAGACTCATTGACTGTGGGAGCACGTTCGCAGCTGACGAAGTGGAGAAACTGTCCCTCACTCAAGTGTTCAGCCTGAAAGATTTGCCTGCTGTAACTGTGGATAATAAGACTGTGACAGCAATGAAAGGTGTTTTTTTTGTTTTGTTTTGTTTTTTTTAGATTTTTAAAATTTATTCATGAGAGACACAGAGAGAGAGGCAGAGACCCAGGCAGAGGGAGAAGTAGGCTCCATGCGGGGAGCCCGATGTGGGACTCGACCCTGGGACTCCAGCATCAGGCCCCGAGTTGAAAGCAGACGCTCAACCCCTGAGGCACCCAGGCGCCCCAGCAATACGTTTTAATAGGTTTTCAGATTTGTCTTTTTTTTTTTTTTTTTTTTTTTCAGATTTGTCTTTACATCCCAGAAGTCCACCCTAGGATGGTGATATCCAGCCTTGGGCGTATCTTGAGTTTAATGCTCAGCTAGTCAGCGCTTGGCCGGAATGCCTATTTGTTTGCGCTTGTAAATAATAATAATTATTACAGGAATAAGAGCATGCGTGAATATTTTTTAGCACTTCTTTTTTTTAATTAAAAATTTTTATTTGAGAGAGAGTGAGAGCAAGAGCGATCACAGGGGGAGAGGGAGAAGCAGACTCCCCACGGAGTAGGAAGCCCGATGCAAGGCTCTATCCCAGGACCCTGAGATCACGACCTGAGCCGAAGGCAGATGCTTAACCGACTGAACCCCCCAGGTGCCCCCTTTCTAGCACTTCTTATGTGCTGGGCGCTGCTGGGAATTTCATGTATGTAATTCCATTATTTGCTCAAAGGCAGACATTTGAGTGTGGTTTTCTTGATTTTTACTATTCATTCAACCAGTATATACTGAGCACCTATTATGTGCCACGCAAGCACTGTCCCAAGCACTGCGACACAAGTGGAGACACTGCCGATGAGGTCCCTGCTCTTACGGGGTTGTCTTGGACGGGGACAGACCAGGAACGAATACCACCGGTCCCGCTTGCATTATGATTTTATTTAGATCACGTTTTCCTGTTTCTCTTTTTTCCAACTTAGCCTTGACTTTAACACCAGCATTTGCAAAACTGAAGGTTTCGTGTGGCGGTGGCATATTCTTTTCAAAGGAAATGAGAAATATTAGATAAACGGACACGAGGGAAATCATCGCCGGCGCTGCCCCGTCCCCAGCGCCCCCAGCATTCCCGCCCTGGCAGCCCAGCAGCCAGCCACACTTTGGGACGTGCTGGTTTAACATCACAGCGGCCAGGAGGAAAGGGCTGTGGGGGTGACGTCCTTCAGGGAGGCTCTGTCGTCTGCTCGAGGTGGTACCTCTGAGGGCGCAAAGCTGGGGCTGTGACTGGAGCGTCACAGGAGAGGGTGTTGGGTCCCCCACTCCCAGCCCCTCCCTGCTGACCAGACTTGGACACTGTTCCCCGGGGGTTCCCTGGCCCCAGGCTGGGGTGTTCTGGGGATGCAAGCAGGAGGCCTCAACCAGAGACGCCTGAGTCTGGGCGAAGGCGAGGCGTCCGCTCACATCAGGGCCCGGGATAAGCACCCCTCTCTCCCACCTGTTTGACCAGGTGAAGCCTTGGGTTTGGGGAGCCAATGCAGTGCCTTGGGGACCCCCACTTTGACGATGGGGTCCCCACTGCCTAACTCAGGACCTCATCCGCCAAGGCAGCCCCCACCGATTTCCACAGGGGCACAGCATGAGCCCCCTTTGTGAGTTCGAATCCCCCATCATTCTCTGCAGCCCCCATCCCCGCGGGCCCCTCGGCTGGCCTGCAACCCCTCAAAGTCCCCGGGGCACATCTTGACCACCCCTCTGCCCACGCTGGCTCCGGCCCCAGGGAAGGCTGGCAGGGTCCAGGGAAGGAGAGGCACCTGCGTTGTCAGCTCCTCAGAGCAGCAGAGCTCCAGTTCTGCATCTGCGGATCGCCTGACTCCTGCCAGGCCTGCTAATGGAGTGGGGAGCTCCTCCGAGGGCCTGTGGCCACCCTGCCCGTGGGGAAGGAAGGCCCTGGAAGCCGTCCATCTGCTCTTCCCGCCTCCCCCCTCCCCAGCCTGCAGGCCGGGCCCAGCCCGGGCCAGACCCATGAGGACCAGGATCCAGGGGAGCTTCCTAGGCCTGCGGGATCCACGAACCCTGGGTAGTGGAGCTGAGTTACAGGCTCCCCAGCGCCACCCCGACCCCCTCCTGGGCCCCCACCTCAGCCCTGGTATCGGCCTCTGCACCCACCCAGTACTTGAGGCCACCGTGGGGCTGCTCTGGCTGCTGCTGGTGGGCGAGTGGGAATGAGGGCCTGGAAGAGGGTCAGCTGTGGCGGGTGGACCCCAGCCCCTGGCTGACACCCTTCCCCTCTGTCCCATCGAATCAAGTGACCTGGAATGAGGCGATCAGAGTTGAGGCTGGACATGCTCCCAATCTGGTGAACCTTGTCCTTGGGGACTGAGGGGACATGTCCCCAGCCTCGCCCCTGTACCCCTGTGGGCTGAAGCAGGAGGACGAGGCCCGCCCTCAGAGGATGGATGATGGCCTCTCTGAGGTCGTGCCCAGGGCAGCTGGGGCGAGGGCCCTGACCCCCTGACCATACGCCTTTGGCCCCACCTGACTGTCCTGTCTGCATCTGCTCCTTCCCACCTCTGAGCCCAGTCCTCTGTCCGCTGGCCGCTGGGGCCTGGCCCTCTCATCCCTGTCCTGGTGACCACCCCCAGCCTTGGCTTCCCTTCCTGCCTCCCCGGAGTCTTACACCCCTGTTCACACCTGAGACATTTCCCGGGGCAGACAGGTCCACACCGAGTGGGGCCCACGTGTGTTGGCAGCAGAATCACAGGAGGGGCTGGGGCAGCGGACGCCCACGAGCCGGCCTCTGCTTCCCCACGTGTCTCCCACCCCAGGCGCCCTGCTCGGGGCCTCCTGGGACTGAATTCCCTTTTCTGGGGATGGACGGGAGTGGGATGGGGGTAGGGGGGTCCAACAGAAGGGCCCAGGCTGGGGCTCTCTGGCCCGGCCCCCACGGGAAAGGGTCTCCTTTCTGGGGCAGGTGGGAGATGGAGACAGAAAGCGAGACGGGGGACGGGAGACGGGCGAGAGCGCGAGGGAGAGATGGACTGGACGAGGGATGGAGGAGGAAAGAGCGAGGAGGGCAGGGAGCCAGATGGATGGACAGTGAGCGAAGGTGAAGGAATAGGACAGATGGAGGGGTGGGCCAAAGGGAAATCGAGAAATAGAGATGGACAGACGGCAGGTGAGAGGGAGGCTGTGCAGGCTGCGGTGGCTGTGGAAGGGGGACAGGGATGTGGAGGGGAACGAGGGCGTGGAGGGGGACGGGGTGGAGGGGGACAGGGCGTGGAGGGGGATGGGGTGGAGGAGGATGGGGTGTGGAGGGGGACGGGGTAGAGGAAGATGGGGCCATGGGGGGGCATGGGGGCGTGGAGGGGACGGGGTAGAGGGAGATGGGGCCATGGAGGGGGACTGGCCATGGAGGGGGATGGGGTGTGGGGGGACCGAACGTGGGGGGACTGGCTTGTGGGGGACAGGTTGTGGGGAGGGATGGGGTGCTGGGGAGGCAGGGGAGCCGGGATGAAGCTGGTGGATGGGGCCACGGAGCCCATCTGAGGAGTGGGCCGCAGGTGAATGCCTCCTGGGTGCCCCTGCCCGTGGGCTGTGGTCCCTCCAGGGTGCTGGTTCTCCGACATCCAGTGGACCCCAGGGGTGCCAGCGGCAGGAGCCCCCACAATGGCACAGGGGGCACGGCTGTCCAGGTGGGTGGGGAACCAGGAGAGGCTGCCCAGAGCCCTGGGGGTGAGGAGCTGGCTGGCCAACCCTGTCCTGAATCATACCCCAGGTGGGTTCGACAGTGGCCGGCAGAGGGACCACCCCATCCCGGCGTCCGGGACCCCCGACACCTTGCAGGCAGCAGACAGCAGCAGCGTGGACGTCCCTGGGTCCTGGGCCTCCCGCACCGCCACCGCGGTGGTTCCCAGTGGCTGTGTCTACAGGGTGAGTGGACCTGCTTGCTCCCAGGTCCAAGCCCACGGGCACCAGGAGCCCAAGGCCCCAGCCCTCTCCTCCTGCAGGACCAAGGGGTCTAGGCGCACACCCCAGGTCGGCCCTGGAGTCGGGAACCCCGATACCAGAGCCCTAGGCGCCTGCAGTGCTTGGCCAGGACGAGGCGGAGAGACCCGGAGACCCTGTAGGCCACGTGCGGGTGGGTGAGGCTGGGGCTGGGCTAGAGAGCGGCGTGGGGAGGGGCACCCGGGGGTGACAGACCCAGGGGGACAAGGGCCATCACAGGGACTTAGAGGCTGGCAGGCAGAGAGCCCACGGCAGATAGACAGGCAGACAGAAGGAGAGAGGGACAAGACAGACCATCAGGCGGATGGACAAAGCGTCAGGTTGATGGAAAAACAGAATGATCCTGGGGTGAAGAGAGGCAGTGGCGGGACAGAAGTTGGGGAGACAGACGGACAGGTGAACACATGGTGGGCAGAGGGTGAACCGCACGGGGGGCTGTCCTGAGCTGCACAGCGGGTCACAGGAGAGATGGGCCCCCCAGGTCGCGTCCTCCCCACCGGCCTCTCGTTGCTCCTCCTAAGGGGCAGCCCTCGGCCTCACCCCCACTGCCCCCCACTTTTCTGGCTGCACAACCCAGTCTCTGGCTGCCTCCCCGCCACAACTCCAGCCGCTGAGCCCACTGGCCATCCAACCTCCCCCGCACCAGAGCCACCGACCCTACAGCCGCGGGCCCCTGCCCTTTCCTCCTGGACTCCAGCGTCCGTCTGTAACTCCTCCGGGCCGCACCCTCCTCTGGGTTGCACCCTCGCCTCCTGCCCACTCAGCAGGTGAACCCCACCACTGAGGCACTCGCCTGGGCCAGCTTCACACCTGTGATCACGACCTCGAGGGCCACCTTGCAACGCCCCCTCCCCCCGTGACCACTGACACCTCCTTTCCCGAACCTCACTCTCGGGCTGGCCCGTCTCACCTCCTCTTTCACTGGGAAACGCAACAGCAAACCTCTGGAGCTCCCTCGGGGTCCTGGCAGCTGTGGTGACAGTGACGGTGGCCCGTGCCCAGGCTCAGCGCCCCCACCATCGCTCCTGTTGAGACTCTTTGTCCTTTCTCTCCTCTGTATCCATGGTTCTCAAAGCGGGGTCCCCGAGGGCTGCATCAGCAGCACCTGGGAACTCGCTTGCAATGGAAGCTCCTGGGTGCTGCCCCCACCCCTGCAGGCCACCACTCTGCGGGGCCCACAGCCCCTTTCTGCCAGCCTCTGGGGACCCTGCCTCAGGTTCAAGCCCTGCTGGTCCGAGTCCACGCTTGCCCTGCCCCTTCCTGCGGGATCCTTCTCGCCCTGTTCCCACAGGGCTGTGATCTGTTGCATCTCTAACAGCCTGCCGGACCCCATGCCCCTCCCCCAGCTCTGCTCCCTTTCTTAGGGACCCTGCACAGCAACCCACGGCACAGGGGTCTGTGCTCACTGCCTCCGATCCCTCCCTGTTCATTCTGCGAACCCTTGCGGTCAGGCCTTTAGCCGCGCCCCCCCCAAACCACCCTGGATGAGGGTCTCCAGTCCAGAGGCCCAATCCTCAGCCCACATCCTGCTTGGCCCTCCGTGGCCTCAGACACCCCAACACTTCCCTCCTCCTTGAAGCACTCTCTCCCTGCTTCCGGGACCCTGCGCTCCTGGTTTTGCTCCCACCTGTCCAGCTGCCACTGCCCCAAACGCTGGGGGCCACCCCTCTGACTTGGGACACCCTCCTCCTCTCCCTTGGGCAGCTCTTTTACATCTTCTGTAAACGTCGCCACCTGCTTCCCCGTCCCTCTCCAGAGTGACCCCGGTCACCTGAGCCTCACCCCCCTTCTTCCTGACACAGGTTTTTACCAGAAATGCCTCCCATGGAGTCAACGCCTCCCCCAGAACTGAGCCTGCTGAGCCTCCCTCCCCACCCCCGACTCCAGGGCTGTGTCCTGTCCCCACAGCTGGATGTGCACCTGCTTCCTTTGCCCCCCTGAGGCTGTGCTGTCCGCAGGTACCCAGTCTCCCACCTGGCCGTGGACACAGGCCTTGAGCCGGGGATCCAGGGTGCGCACCTCAACTCATGGCGCTGGACGCTGAGGTGGCTGTCGCTGGGATATGTGTGGCCCTGAGGCCCTGACACGCCTGGGAACATGCCAGCTGGGGCTTGGGCTGCTCCAGGTCAGCTGGCAGGAGGCAGGGCCCTGCAGCTCAGAATGGTCCAGCGGCCCAGGCCAGAGGAGGGCCCGGTATGCGGGCCCCGAGGCCTGCGGGCAGCTCCCAGACTGACGGGCCCCTCTGCAGCTGTGCCCGGCCCCTCCCTGTGGGCCCACCCATGGACAGCTGTGCGCGGAGCCGTGTGCAGCCGTGAGGGCTTGGCTGTCAGGCTCTGGCCGCCTTGGCCTGAGCCTGTCAAACTCTTGATGGCCCTGTGGGGGGGACATCCAGGCTTCAGTGGTGAGTTGGAGGGAGACCCAGTAAAGAGGAGGGTGGGATCTGCACCAAGACCACTGTGTACAGTTGCACAGGCTGTGAACTGCTCAGAAACATCTGTTCCTGCTTTGGGGTCTGAGAACAGATCCTACTGTGTGTGTGTGTGTGTGTGTGTGTGTGTGTGTGTGTTGAGGGGAGGTTCTAAGAAAAACACAGTGCTGGGGCTCTGACAGGTCACGATCTGGACCTGGGTCAGGGTGAGGGGTGAGAGTGTGGTCTTGAATCCAATGCTTGGTGTGGATTTCTCCCTCTCTCTCTCTCTCTCTCTCTCTCTCTCTCCTGGCCCCAGAACGACTGTGTCCTGAAAGTGGCCACAGGGAGTCACATGCTAATTCCTGTGAGGCAAGCTGCCCATGTGAGGAGGTGCCTCTGTGCCGTGAGGACGGCATGTGGGACACCAGCTGCCGGGTCGGCGGTGAGGCCTGCGGGTCCCCGCCTGCTCTGGCTGCCACCCCCCCCACAGGACCCATCCTGCCCCTCGGGGCCCCGAGCTGAGCGCCCTGGGCTGTGAGCTGTGCGATAGAGGAGGCGGCCGGCGCCGTCAGCTGTAGCCCGCAAGCTTGTCCCGAGCATGCTGGAGCCTGGTGTGGGGTCCCAAGAGGCAGGCGTCAGGTGACCCCCATCACAGCACCGCTGGTGGCGCTGCCGTCACCACCCAGCGGTCCTGCTGCTATGTGCTGGGCCGCACCTGCTGAGGGGACCCCTGGGGGCGGGGGGCAGCCTCTACAGCGTGGGTGGGCAGTGAATCCCTAAGCCCCGCAGCCAGGGTGACGGGGGGCTCGGTCGGTCGAGGTGGATGCCGGGGGTACAGGTGGTGGGAGGGCACAGGGAAGGGCAGGGCCCGGAGCCTGGGTATAGCAGCCGCTCAGGCTCTCCCAAACCCCGGCCCCACATCGAGCCTGCTCCCCTCCTCGCCCCCCGACGGCGGCCTGACTGCGCGGGGAGGGCTGCGGTGTGGCACGGGCTTCGGCCTCTGCGTCGCTGAACGTCGTCCCTGTCCGGTGTGGCAGCTCCCCGGGAGCCAGGGCAGGTGCCACGTGGCTGGGGGAGACCTTCCGGGCTGGGGAGCGCCGGGCGCAGTTCTGCTGTTGCCCCCCAACACCGTGAGCACCCCCCAACCTGGGCCGAAGCGTGGGGTCCTGGGGGCATCCTTGTGCGCCACCCGCTCCCTTCGGGCATCTGGGCTCCTGCACCACCCTGATGGCTCAAGCACCTGTGTGTCCGTCTCTGCCAGGTCCCGTGCTGCTCTGGCTCCTTGTCCCCTTTTCCAGGGTAGAGAGCGGGTGAAAAGCAACAGGTCCAGCAGCCCCATCAGGCTCACCCCCGAACTGGATACTATCCGGGTTCATGAGAACCGGGTCGGCCTCCGGGGACAGCCCAGGCATGTTCAGCTAAGCATGCCGCCCCGGGGGACATGTGAGTCCTAGGAATCCCAGCCCCACGGAGGGGAGGGGGGATAATTGCCTTTTCCTCCAATGTTTCCTCATTTTACCCTTATTCTGATTATGCTCCCTTCTCTGTCTACATCCATCAGACACATTCAGTTTAAAATAACAGAAACGCCTGTCACACCAGCTTAAGAAAGGCATTTATTGGTTCACATAATTGAAAACAAACAAACAAAAAGGGTCTACGGGTCTCTGGCTTCAGGCACAGCTAGATCCAAGTGCTCAAACAACATGTCCGGGACCTGTGCCCGCTTCTGGGCTCTCCTCTCCTCCGTGGTGGCTTCCCTTCCAGGCACGGGCTGCCCCACAGGGACGGCCCCACAGGGACGGCCCTACAGGGACGGCGGTGGCCAGCTTAGCAAGCGCCTCCTGCAGAGCACCTCTTTCTGCAAGGTCCTGGGGCTGCGCTCACTGGCTCCGCTCGAGCCGCGTGGCCACCTCTGACCCAGTCACCCAGGCTGGGTGCCGGGCCCAGGTGGGTGCGGAAAGCTGGGTGGGGTGAACTGCGTGGGAAGTGCCCGGAGGAAGACGAGGGACGGCTCCCCGAGGAGATCCAGGGAAAGGGGGAAGAGTGCTGAGCAGGGCGAGGCCGCAAGGGTCTCTGTGACGGTTTGGTCTTGCCCCTTCCTTCAAAACTACGTCCCATCTGGACATTTGAACACCTACTATGGGCCCGGCGGTGCTGGACCAAACACGGTCCTGTTCTCCTGAACCTTCCTTTTCTCTGTCCTCTCCTTGGGTGGACGCCCAGGGGGTAGCCCTCCCTGTCAGCTGGCACGGGGGCCAGGCTTGGGGACCAGGATGGCCTCTGCTCCCACTGTGGCCTGAAGGGGGCCAGTGGCCCTGCTTGGACCTCACTCACAGCCCCAGCCTCACCCTGCTGCAGCCCTAAGGCGGGGGTCACCCCCGGGGGCCCCGCGGGAGCTTCAGGGGTGACCCCAGTGATGCTAGAGGTCCACGTTACCTTGGAGAAGAAGAGCAAGGCTGGCGGGGATGCCACTGCGGCTGCCCAGTGACCAGGGGCAGGCTGTGTCAGCGGGGTGGTGGTCCTCGCTCCTGCAGGGTCCACAGGGGCCCCGTGCCCCCCGCCACAGCAGAATCAACCCAGATCCGTGGGGATCCAGGAAAGTCGGTGATCTGTGTCTCCCTGGGCCAGTGGCCGCATCCTCTGCTTGGCCCCGCGGGTGCATGGCACATTCCACGAGGGTGCAAGTGTCACCACTGGACTCTGTGGGAATCCCTCCGTCGGTGGTGGGTCATTGACTAACGCTCTGTACTCCCAAGTGTCCCCAACCTCCTCCCATGTTCCAAAACGCAGCGTGGAGGACACTTCCAGATTCTCCTCCCAGGCTCCCGCTGGGCAGGCTCCCACCTGTTGGAAGCTGGTGTCCTGCTGACTGCCGTCTGTGTTATTTTTTTTTAAAGATTTTATTTATTTATTCATGAGAGACACACACACACACAGAGGCAGAGACATAGGCAGAGGGAGAAGCAGGCTCCATGCAGGGACCCCGATGTGGGACTCGATCCCGGGACCCCGGGGTCACGCCCTGGGCTGAAGGCGGCGCTAAACCGCTGAGCCCCCTGCTGCCCTGCCATCTGTTTTAATGCCACCTCTGGGCGGACTCTGTGACTCCTTGTGTTGTTCTCTGCCTCCCTGTCCAGTGGACGAGTTGTCCTTTCCCCTACTCAGAAAGCCTCACCTGAGATGCCCAGAGGTGTCGTGCTGAGTCCCTGTGGTCCTCTGGGCTGCCAGCGGGACACGGGGGGCCCCGAGCCCTGCCTGGACAGGCCTCGCATGGAGCAGCTCTGGGGAGTTCTGGCGAACGAACAGTTCCAGACCCTTCGCCAAGCGTCACTGACACGCAAGGACCCCACGGCCTACGTGCAGGCTGCGTCTTCGATCTCCGCCTGTAGGCCTGGGCCATGCTGGGGGCCTGTGTCCAGCTCTGCACCCTGGGGGGCATCCACCTGCCTGAGTGGCGAGCCAGCCCGGGGTACCCACGGATGCCCCTTCGCCTTGTGACGAGGGCCTCACCCCTGGGGCGGCTAGGATGCCCCCTTCCCCAGCTGATTGGGACTCCTCATCCCCAGGGAGACCCCAGGCCCTGCTCCCCGGGATGGTGACCCAAACCTCAAACCCGCATCAGGGCTCCTTCAGCCTCTCTCTGGGCCCATCTGCTTGCCCTTGATCCTGAGTTGTCCTAATTGTTCATCATGGGCCACAAGCTTTTTTTCTAACGACTTTACTTATTTATCTTAGAGATAGAGTGAGCACAAGCAGGGGGAGCGGCAGAGGGAGAGGGAGGAGCAGGCTCCCCGCTAGGCAGGGGCCCGGTGTGGGGCTCGATCCCAGGACCTGGGACCATGACCTGAGCCAAAGGCAGATGCTTGACCGGTTGAGACACGAGGTGCCCCGATGGGCCACAATTTTTCAGTAGCCTGTGGCCACGATATTCATAAACCACATGGAGGGAAAGCACTAACCTGCAACCATCCCAGGTTCTTCTCGCGCTGGTTGAGGAATCAAGGGCTTGAGGGGGTGGCCCGGGTCCATCTGTCCCTTCCCCCAGGTGTGGCATGTCCAGCCACCAGCTACTGTGACTTCTGTGCCCTCCCCCAGCCACCTGTGCCAGCATCACTCCACGCCCTGCACCCGCCAGCACACAGCGGGCTGCTTCTGGATGCCCTGGCGGCGGGCCTCTGGGGGCCGCCCGCTGGCTGCAGCTGCCACCTGCAGGACCGCTACCTCTCAGGCACCAGGGTGCTGCCCCATGGCCACCTGTGACCAGAATTACTTGTGCCGCAGGCCTGCGTACCCGTTTGGGCGCCACCCTTGTGCCTGCAGGCCCTGAGAGCTCTGCTGGCCATGCAGGGGTGTTTGGGGTTGCCACCCCATGCACTAGGGGATGCTGTGGCTCTCTGGAGACCCCCACCTGCACAACCTCAAGGTGGGGGAGCAGATGCTATCTGGGCCACGGATGGGGGTGGACGTGCCAGGATGGCACCTGTCGCTGCCGGAGGGACAGTTTGGGGTGATCCAGGTAGGCACAACCCAACTCTAGTCTCCGGTCTCAGAGACCCCTGATGACTAGTGAGCAAAAATACCAATAGGCTGATGAAGCCCAGGGGCCTTCACTTCGGAGAGGGAGCTGCCAGGGTGCTGCCACCCTTGGAACCGGCACAGGGTCCCCGCCCGCGCCTTGGGCTGCGGAGCCTGGCCGCCGGGGAGTCCCGGGACCTCTGGGAAGGTGGTGCCTGCCAACTTCCTGCCAACACCTGCTCTGGGAGCCAGAATTCCCCGCCCAAGGGCCTCAGAGCTCATGGCAGGGTCTGCAGTGACCTCGTCCCCGGTCCATCCTCAGGGACACAGACTCTGACCAGGCCCCATTGCAGGCGGCGGGGAGACCAACGTAGGCCGAGGAGTACGGAGGGTATGGGGATGCGAGACCTCCCGCGGGTGGGCCGCAGCCAGGCCTGGGAAGACAGGACGTGAGCCTGGGTGGCCTCTCCTGAGCACCACGTCCTGCCCAGGAACTCTGAGGCCCACCTGGCCTCCAGGGCGTTAGGAAGGTCTGCGTGCCAGGGCAGGAGGATAGAACATGATTCATTTACCAGGTTGGCAGCTGGAAGGCACGGGATGTGGGCCTCCATTTAGACTCTCGTTCGGGGCCCCACAAGTTGGCGGGGATGGACGCTGGGCCCACCCAACGGTGTTAGTCGATGCTCTAACAAGCAAGTGGGGAAGGAATGAAGCCGGTGGCGCGGGGCCTGGAGGCCTGGGTTCGAATCCCGCTGTGCCATCCACTAGCTGTTGCCTTTGGCCTAGAGGCTTGACATCTGCGTGCCTTGGTTTCCCCATCTGTGGCTTGGGGGGTAATGCTCCTGTGAGGACCACGTGGCACTGTTCTCTGCTCGCACAGAACACGTCTGTGGCCGGACGCGTGGGTTTTCCACACCAAGCAATTCTCCAGTTCTCTGTGGACACCGGCGGGTGATCCGACAATTCAATTTAGTTCGGACACAGCCCACCTGAAGACAGCATCGGGCCCACAGGTTAAGGGCTCAGTCCCACACTGTCCTGTCCCCTTCAGGCGCCAGCTGCAAGTAGTGGGTCACCGTGGCACCTACGACTTCTGTCCGACTTGGCTACAAACGGAGGGTCCCCGCAAGCCCCTCCTCGGGTTCGCTAATTTGCTCTAATGGCTCGCGGAACTCAGGGAAACACATTTACTAGTTTATTTATTTATTTTTATTTTTATTTTTAAAGATTTTATTTATGGATTCATGAGAGACACAGAGAGAGAGGCAGAGACCCAGGCAGAGGGAGAAGCAGGGTCCCTGCAGGGAACCCGATGCAGGACTCGATCCCAGGTCCCCGGGATCAGGCCCTGAGCTAAAGGCAGGCGCTCAACCGCTGAGCCACCCAGGCGCCCCTTCTTACTACTTTATTATAAAGTCTATCACAAAGGATACAGGTGAATGGCCAGGTGGAGAAGTACCTAGGGCCAGGGCCGCAGGGGTCCTGGACACAGGAGCTTCTGTCCCCGGGGAGTGGCGGGGAGGGGAGGTGTCACCCTCCTCACCCGTTGGATGTGTTCACCAACCTGGAAACTGCAAACCCCATACTTGAGGGATTTTTGTGGAGGCTTCAGCATGTAGGCTTGGTCGGTCCGTCACTCATTTTCCAGCCTCCGTCCCTTCCCCAGAGGTGGAGGTGGGAATGGAAGTCCCAAGCTTCTGGTTATAATTTGGCATCTGGTGACCAGAGCCATGCTGGCGCCCACCGAGCAAAAAGGATGCTCCTAGCACCCAGGAAATCCCAAGAGATTTAGGAGCCCTGTGCCAGGAACTGGGGTCAAGGACCAGACATCAGAATAAGAGATATCCCTAGCACCCCATTGCTCAGGAAGTTCCAGGGGCTTTAGGAGCCATGTGCCAGGCATGGGGCATAGACAAAATATATATGTACACACTTCTTAATATGTCACAGGTGCCTACCTGGGTGTGAGGACTAAGATGCAAGCTGCCCCGGACAAGGCATTTAGGGCGTAAAAGGATTTGATAAATAAATAATACATATAAGTTTGCAGCAGCGCCCCGCACCCCACAGCAGGCCCCGGTGCAATCTTTAAAACACCCTGAATCAGGTCACGTAGGTCCTATTTTAAAGCCCTCTCATGGTTCCATCTCACTCGGACTAAAACTGTGGCCTGTGTGACCCCCACCAAACTGGCGTCTCTGGCCTCATGTCCTCTTCCTCATCCCCTCCCTCACTCTGTTCCGGCCACATTGACTGACCTCTCTGCTGTTCTCCCAAAACCCCAGGCAGGCTCCCCCACCTCAGGGCCTTTGCACAGGCTGTTCCCTCTGCCTGAAACAGGCTTCCTCGAGAGGCTCACATAGCTGACGCTGACTCCTCCTTCACGCGTCAGCTCAAATGTCACTTCCTCTGGGAAGCCCTCCCTGACCACCCCCCTGCAAGGAGTCCCCTTCAGTCTCTCTCTCTCTCTCTCTATTATAATCTCCCATTTTCTTTCCTTTGACGTATTTGTCAGTATCTTAAATCACCTTTTCTATTCATCACATCTTTGTTTCCTGTTGGTCTTCCTCTTGCCATCGTAGGGGTTCTCCAAGGGCAGGGACTTTGTTTCTTTTAGCAGAAAAAAAAAATAGACAAAAATCTCTGGGAGAAAGACAATAAACCAATACCCAAGCAAGCCTCTAAAATGTCAGGGGTGATGCATGCAGTTCGTTCTGGAGAAAAACAAGGCAGGGAAAGAGGCCAGAGAGGGCAGTGGAGGCAGGGAGGCCGGGAAGCGCTGGGGCAGAGACCCGAAGGAGGGGAGAGAGGGAGTGGTGTAGACACATAAGGGAAGAGCGTCCAGGCAGAAGGAACAGCTGGTGTCAAGGGCCAGAGGTTGGAATGGGGCCTGGGGTGTGGCTGGAGCAGAGCCAGCGCGGGGGGGGGGGGGGGCTGAGTGGGCGGAGATGAGGACAGCGAGGACAGCGAGGTGACATGTCGGCCTCCGAGGGCTGCGCAGGCCACGGGGAGGAGGACTTTGGATTTTATCTGCGGGTACCAGGGAGCCACAGAAGGGTTTGATGGAGGGAGGGATGGGATCTGGTGGAGACTGGATCATGGGGCGGAAGCCAGGGGCCCCCTGGGTCGCAGATCGGCCTGCCCTTGCCTCTGGCTGGGGTCACACTCTGGGCCTTCCCCACATCCTCAGCCATCACGGTCCAGGTGACCTCTGGCCTCTCCGATCTACACTAGCACCTCGGAGGCCTCGGGTCCACTTGGATGTCTTGGGTGATTCCACCGGCTCCAGTGGCACCTGCTTCTCTGATGCCCGTGGCTCAACCACGGGCTTAGCCCTGTGCCCACTGGACAAGGCAGCCCTATATCGGACCTTCTGGAGACCTCCAGGCACCCACGACAGGGTCTTCAATGAGAACATGGAGCCTCTGGTCCACGGGGAGAGCTGTGTCCATGACCTCTGTGCCACAGGGGGCTTGCAAGGGACTCTGTGTGCCACGCTGAGGGGCCACGCCCAGGAATACCAGTGACACAGCCTCCTTGTGCAGCTCTGGTCGCCTGCAGTGAGCAGTGTCGCCATGGGGGTCCTTTCTCAGCCCGACCTCACTGGCTGACCCAGTGCCACCTCCAGGATGTCTTCCTAGGCCAACGCCACCCAAGTTGAATCACTGTGTGTCCTGCTGGATAATTGCCCCCCTGAGGGCCTTCCCTGCTTAAAATACCTCGGTAATAATGAGCTGGCCTTGGGTACCATCAACCGGCCAGGATAGTCTAGGTCACGCTGCGGTAACAAAGCAACCTGACATCCCCAGCGTGGCCGAAGATTGTTCTCCCTTCTACGAACTCCGCAGCAGGCAGGGCATCATTCAAGTTCACCTCCATCCTGTGATGGCACCTTGGAGATATGTGCACCCCACCCTCCAGTCCTTCACCTTGGAAGTCACACTCATGGCTCCTAGGACTTTGGCCAGAGCTAGTTACGGACCCACTTATTTCCAAGAGGCCTGGGATGGGGAAGCACATGGGCCTTTGGTGGCTGTAGGTCACTCTACCATATGCATTAGCTCATTCAATCCCCATAACGTTTGTCTTCTGGGTGAGGAGACTGAAGCACAGAGATGTTAGGGAACTAGTGCAACATCACCCACAGAGTCAGCGGGATGTGTGTTGCTTTGATCCCTGCTGCCTTTAGGACGACGAAGCCCAAGCCCTTGGCTGAGTCCTTGAATGCTCACGTAGACTGGCACCCATTTCTGAGCCCTGTCTGCTGCCCTGAGCCTCTTCAGACACTTTGGATCCTGAAGGGTATAAGGTCCCAACTCTCCAACCATTTTCCTGCTACTGGCCGCTCTTTCAAGTCTCAGAAACCCACATGCCAGTGAGGCCAGGCATGCAAATGGCTGATGTGGGCCGGGGGTGGGGTGGGGTGGTGGGCATCGTGTCCTGCATGAGGGGATTGGGAATGTGGGCTCAGGGGGGCCAACAACTTTATTCCAAGTCCCAACTCTGTCTCTCAGTAGTTGCATGATTTTGGGCAAGTCGCTGAATGTCTCTGGACCCGTTTCCTTATCTGTAAAAGGGGTGATGAAAGTCTCTATCTCGAGAGATTGTTGTGAGGCATAAACAAGACGGCGGGTGAAAAGCAAGCTCCTGGGAACTGCTCAATTATGGGTCATTCTTTTCACTGATGAATGATAATGACCTTGTACAGGTTCTGGCTAACTCAGTTTTCTTCAGTGAAGTCAGGAAGAAAATTACTAAGCATTATAAGAGATAACACCTAGAAGGAGCATAGAGCAGGACCCAGCATACAGAGAGTGCTCGGGAAATCTTATCTAGGACAATCCTTATCACCGTTATCATCATCACCACCACCACCGTCATCACCATCACCACCATCATCACCACCATCATCACCATATGACTGTCACCATCATCACCCTCACCACCATCACCACCATCACCACCATCACCGCCATCACCATCATCACCACCATCACCACCACCACCACCACCACCATCACCACCACCCCATCACCACCATCACCCTCACCACCATCACCACAGTCACCATCACCATCATCACCACCATCACCATCACCATCATCACCACCATCACCACCACCCCATCACCACCATCACTGCCACCATCATCACGACCACCATCGTCACCATCATCACCATCATCACCACCATCACCCTCACCACCGTCACCACAATCATCACCATCACCACAATCATCCTCATCACCATCATTGTCATTGTCATCACCACCACCACCACCACCACCATCAATATCACAATACTTCCTGATGATACCTCCACATTCCCCACTTTGCCCTTATGACCCATCCTTGGCTTCCTCACCCTGCCCTCTGCTCCCTTAGTCCTCTTCTGGTTGGAAACATTCTAGAACAGTAATGCTCGACTTATTATCAACCCCCATCTGTGTTCCTTCAGAGAGCTGGCCTGTCCCCCCAACAGCCATTATGAGCTCTGCAGCTCCTCATACGTCTCAGCTCCTGCACTGAGACTGCCCTGCCTGACAGCTGCCTGACACCATGCCAGGAGGCAGCCCGTGTGACATGGGCCTCATGCTCAGGGGCACTGACGGCATGCCCCGCATCCACTGTGGATGTTCCTTGGGTGGCAGGGACCTCCTGGCCAGGAAGGCTCTTTGGGCCGGGGAGCATTGTGAACAATTCCGTCATAGCCCAACCATGCCACGCAATACTCAACTGCTCCTGCAGGCTCTGGGGGAAGTATGGGACCCTGAGGGCATCTCCAGGTGCCACCCACTCTTCTCAGGCACCTGCCAGGGGTCTGTGCACTAGCACATCGCCACCTTTGATGGGAGGACTGTTGAGCTCCCAGGCACCTACGCTTCTGTCTTTGCCAAGTCCCGTGGCTCTGCCCTTTTACAAGGTGGACCTTATGAAGGAGGACAGGTCTTTCTCAAAGATGTCTATCTGGCCGAATGGGGCAAAGATTTGTCCACACAGAGAAATACCTGACCCGGCCAAAGTAAGCACTTATTGGCTTCTAGAAAGATATTTGGACTGATTAAAGCTAAAAGAAATGTTTTGGCTCAAACTAAGTAAAAGTCCTGTGACATATCCCAGTGAAAGTGCAGTGTGATTCTGGGTCTGCACAATTTCTCTGTGTACTATTTTGGTTGTTATTATCTACAAAAGACTGAAAACCCCAGTAAAATTAACTCGAACAAGTCAAATTTTTAGATTCATGACTGAAAACTCCAGAGGGAGATCAGGCATGATTTGATCAGGGTGCAGATTCTGTTTCCCAGCCTTTCTCTTGGTTTGTGGTCCTCTATAGGGTTAGCTTTGGCCTCAGGTTGGCTCTTCCTGTGGTGGCAAAATGATTGCAATTTCCAGGTCCCAAATGTGCATTTCGGACTAATCAAAGCAAACCCCAAATATTTTCTTCCCTTAATTACTAAGCAAAATTCTGGGCCTCACTTCTATTGGACCCCACTGAACCAATCCTTGTGTTCCAAAGATTATCTTAGCCTATCTGGTCCTGCCCTCAGGAGCTGTAGGTGGCAGGGAACCCCCCACCCCAATCCCCAACCTTCACAGCTGCTCATTATAGGGAGAAGGGTAAAATAGGAGCCCACCCCAGTGGGCTCACATTCTGAAACCAGTATTTCTTATTGCAACAGTCTTCAAAGAATGTAAATGCCCTGGAAAGCGTCCCCTCTGAGGCCTGAAAATTTTATCTGGAACCCACAGGGGTGGCTGTGTTTGCCACGCCTGAGGGCCCCTGCCTACAAGAGTTCCATTGTTGGCTGTTGGAAAATACACGGTCCTGCCCCTTCCACCCCACCCCCTTCCAGGAAGGGAACCAGCTTTCAGAATTAGTCACGCTGCCAGCATCCCACACAACAACCCCATTGAATCCAAAGGGCAGCCCCACAGGGTGAGGGCTATTCTTAGCCTAATTTACAGATGGGGAGACTGAGGCCCAGAGAGGGAGATTGCCTTGCCTGAAGTCACATAGTGGAAAAGGAGTGGAACTAGGATGTGAAGCCAGGCTCTCTGGTTCCAAGTTCCTTCCCTCTCCACCTGTGGGCCTACGTGTGCGTCCAAAGTGTGATCTACTTGAGGAGAGTAGGGTACTTGAGTCATCTTGTTACCAGGCCCAGGGTATGGTAACTCTCAAGAACGGTTTTCATTCAGTCACTCAACAAATATTTCTTGGGCGCCTGCTATGTGCCGGGACCCTGTGCTTGGCGCTGGGGACACAGAGGGAACGGGACAACCAAGGTCCCTCCCTCCCAGAGCTGATGTTCCAGAGGTGAAAGAGACAATGAATATAACCAGTAAGTGTGTAATTATACACAGGTCAGGAGGTGATAGCATGGGGCAGGGTCTCCAGGTGGAAGATGTAGTTTTAAATCCGATGGCCTCACCAAGAAGGTGATGTTTGAGCAAAGCCCCGAAGAACGGAGCTGAGGGAGGGACCCAAGTGCACCCTACGAGAAGGAACCGCAGGTGCAAATGTCCGGGGGCTGGAAGGGCGCCCGCGGTGCCGGAGGACCAAGAGGGAGGTCAGTGTGGCTGGAGCTGAGTGAGCAAGTGAGTGAGGGGTTGAAGGGGAGGAGATGATGACGTCAGAGAAAACCAGAGACCAGACAGAGGAGTGACTTAGGGGTCGCAGGGCACGGTGTGGACTTGGACTAGGAGAGAGGTGCAGCCAGGGGAGGGCTCTGAGCCAGGAGGGCCCTGACCTGACTCAGGGGGTCGCACACAGTCTCCTTCTGGCTGCGGGCAGGTGGGGAACAGACCCAGGTCAGGCACGGGACCAGGGGCGTGGGGAGCAGCCGCTATGGGGTCCCAGACGGGGACAATGGAGGCCAGGCCAGGGTGGGGGCAGTGGGGGAGAGGTGGTTGCTTCTAGAAATATTCTTTGTGGTATAAGCCTGTTTTCTAACCTGCTGTCTGTTCTCAGGACCCTCAAATTTATGCAGGGTCCTGTTGTCCTTTGGTCACCCCTCTCCCCCATAAGCATACACATAGGCGTGGAGCCCGATGACCTGGCTTGACACCCCAACTTCGACCCTGAGAGAACCGTGTGCCTCGAGACCAAGCAACAGCCCCTCTTTGCCACCCTTGCCCCCACTGGGAAGAGCGACGCCTGCCTAGCAGGAGGTGAGACCTGCAGCCGAGTAGAGCATCGTTGGTTGGACATAGAGTGAGACAGTCAGCCATGGTTGGTAGGTGACCCAGGGACGTGCAGGGGTGCGGCCCCACCTTCTTAGACTCGGAGGGGCAGGGGGGGTAGAGTGGAAATGCTAGGAAGGCAGGGGCCCTGCTGCCAGCAGCTGCTGGGTCACTGCCTCCCCACAGCCACGGGTGCCGGCCAAGCTCTTGGATCTGCAGACTCATGGCCCTGCCTCTGCAGCCAGGAGGGAGCCTGTCAGCCCCAGCGCCAGCCTCAGAGCCCCGGGGACCCCCACCCCCACCCCACCGGGCAGGGCTGGGCACCCGGGGAGTGCGGAGGAGGCAACCCACCCAAGCGAAGGAAAGGAAGACCTCGTGGGAGGGCGAATAAAGAACGCGAGCTTTTATCTCTGAAGAAAGAAGCATATATGATATTTATTTATTTTTCACATATAATATCTCATATGTACTACGTGCCAAATACCTCAATACACAATTTTCGAAGTCCAATCCAATTCTGCTCCTGTAACAACTTATCCAATTCCGAATTTACTTTTTTTTCCCCTACTTTTGCCTTTTTTTTTTTCCCCCTGCAGTTGCCTCTTTGGTGTTAACCTCAATTTAAGAATTTTTATTTATCTTCGCCAACTTTGATCTTGAATTTTTATCACGCCAGGAAAGTTACATAGAGAGCACAACGAGGGGCGCCCGGGTGGCTCAGCGGATGAAGCGTCTGCCTTGGGCTCGGGTCATGATCCCGGGGTCCTGGGGTCGAGCCCCACATCGGGCTCCCTGCTGGGGCAGTGGGGGGAGTGGGCGTCTCCCTCTCCCTCGGCCTCTCCCCCAGGATTGTGCTGTCTCGCACTCTCTCTATCAAATGAATAAATAAAAAAAAATTTTAAGAGTACAACGAACTCAAATACTCCTTATGAAGATCCATCGATTCTTCCTATTTTCCCTCATCTGCTTTTGCTCCATGTATCTGTGTCCCAGTTATTATTTTTTTTTCCCGAGTGTCTTGCCTCTCAGACATCTTCTCCTGCCTGTCTTTGGGCAGGTGGGCACTGTCGAAGGATTCGATCTTCTCCACGGGCAGTTGCTGTCAATGCCTTTTTGGGAGGGGGTCACAAAACACAACCAAGCTTTTCCTTAACTGAGCCTTTCCCCGTCGCTGTGGGCAGAGTCGGGATGACAGGCCTGGGGTCTTTCCTGTGTAAACCAGGCCCCATCGATCCTGGGCCGCGGCCGTCCAGGGTCTGCCCCATAACCGTGGCCCCGAAGGCAGATGCAGGTGTGAGACGGGAGGTGGGTGTCCCTGTCTCCCATTCCCTCCCATGAAGCCTCAAACCAGGCAGGACATGGCCCTGCCCCTCCAGCCACTGCTGCCAAGTGGGACTCTCCAAGCGCAGGTCGGATCAGGCTGTGTCTTCCACGAGAAGCTGGAAAGACAGATTACAGTTGGGAACATCCTGATGTTTAAATGTCGGCAACTGTGCATTTTTGCACCGCATTGCGAACCAAAGGAGGCATGTTGGGTTTTGGCCCCCCTCCCGGACATCAGAAGCAAATGGCAAAACCCAAATTAATAGAGCGGAGTCGGCGATACATGACACCCTATGGCTCTGCATTGGTACTTCAGCGCGGCATTGCTGAACACTTTGTCGCGTCCAGAAGCTATCTGTAGGTTTGGTTTTTCTCATTTTGCAAGAATTCCCAAGGTACTGAGAAATCACAGTTAATCGTGAGCTTCAGCAGATTCCTCAGGGCCAAGTGATGTCAAAGCAAAATGAAGGGGAAATATTTCAAATGACTTTATTACCTATATAATATAATAATATATGTAACATATTTACATATAAAAGATCATATATACATACATCATATATATATGGAGAGAGAGAGAGAGAGAGATTTGAAATATGATTGAAGTCAAATTGGCCTAGAAGACACCCCAAGAAAGATTCAACCCCCAGTAGGATGCAAGCAGCTGCACCCACTACTCCCTGCAAACCTCCCCCGAGTGTCAATGTGCGCACGTTCATCCATCCCCAGCCTGACGCACATGTGGTTATATAAGCACATTCTGGTCCAGCCCTGGGGGGTTGTTACGGTTGGCCTGGGTTGAATAAAAGCCCCGTAAATGTCTGTATATCTAAATGCAAGGCCACTGTGATGAAAGATTCAGGAAACAAAGTTGGCGGAAGTTGGTCCTGCAGGCTGAAACCAGTCCTTAGAGGTATTTTGTTGGACTTGCATAACTTTTTAAACCTACACATTAAAAAAAAAAAAAAAAGTCTAGCCAAATTTTATTTTATTTATTTTATCTATTTTATTTATTTTAACTTCTTTTTTTAAGTCTTCTCTACATCCAGCGTGGGGCTCAAACCCACCACCCTGAGGTCAAGAGTCGCAGGCTCCAACCCACCGAGCCAGCCAGGCGCCCCTGAACCAACTTTTCATATCGGGGATTCCGTGTAAAGATTCGGGTTCCTAATATCAATTGAAAATATAACAGCAATTGCCTGGGATGGTGTGGAGACTATCCTTTATGTCTTTTAATTATACTTATTTTGAAGTAGGACATTTTCAGAATATAAAAATTCAAAAGGTACAAGAAGGAGGCGTCTCCTTTGGTGCCAGCCCCCCAGCCCCTCACTAACCAGAGTTATTTCATTCATGAACAAGTGTATGCAAATACATTCTCCACGCCCCCCAAAGGTAGCATACTCCTATATATCTTGCTTTTTTTCTGCACCCATAGTAGCGAGTTGTCCTCTCTGTGCACGGAGCTTGTTCCAGTCGTTTGGGTGGCTGCCTTTTTTTTTTTAAGATTTTATTTATTTATTCATGAGAGAGGGGGGCGGGGCAGAGGGAGAAGCAGGCTCCATGCAGGGAGCCCGATGTGGGACTCGATCCTGGGAACTCCAGGATCACGCCCTGCGCTGAAGGCAGGCGCTCAGCCCCTGAGCCACCCAGGGATCCCGTGGGTGGCTGCCTTTTAAACAGGACAATAGTTCTCCCGTTTGCCCAGCTGCCAGCGCGCCCTGTGGTCTCGTGCCCGTCCTGCTGCACTCGTTCACAATCCTTGCCAGGCCCCCTTGGCATCTCAGTTTGCAGACGCGGGCCCAGGTAAAGGACAGTCCAGCCCTGAGCGCAGGCCTCTTCTCCCTGATGCCTGCAGTTCCTGCACTTCCCAGCAGAGGGAGACACCACCCAACCCCCAAGAGCACCTAGGGGGTCTTCCCAGGGACATTGCATCTTGAAAGTCTGGGCAAGAGAGTCTGTCTTCCCCGAGACAAAAGACCCCCTTAGCTGCACTGGGATCATCCCCTCCAGGCCTCCCTTGACTGTTTCTGTCTCCCCCTGAACCTCCCACTTTGATGGAGCCTCTCACCCCGAGTGCCCCCTCCACTCCTTGTAGGGACTTCTTGATGGGAGCAGGGCGGGGGAGGCCTTGTCCTAGTCTAAGGCCTGGGATTGAAAAACTGCCTGAGGGAGCCACATAAAGAAAGCATGTATCTGGGCTTGCCTTCCTTGCTTCCCCAGCCCTTCCTGCTAGGAAGTGGGGGGGTCCTTTCTCCCTTGCCCTGCGGACAACCCCCAGCAGACAACCCCCAGCAGAGTCTTGACCTCGGAAACTCCCTTTCCCCATCCTGTACTCCGCACTCTCCCTGGCCTGGCTCCTGCAGCCCTCCTCCCCGCCCCGAGATGGTGTTGGGGGTCGCCTGGAGTCCAGCTGGTGGCCAGTGCAGAGCCACCCCTTTCCTGGCCCTGCCCCTCCCCATGACCCCAATCCTCCGCCAGCCACTCAAAGGCGCCTTGTTCTCCATCCAGCCCCCAGACAAAAGTCCCTCTGTCTAAAAAGGCAGAATTAGGGGGAGGGGGCACCCCAACGAGGACCATGTGGGGGCCTACACAGACCCCAGCCAGAAAGAATGCCATGAGGAGGAGGGGCAGGAGGGGTGAGGGAGGGAGGGGGCCTTGCACCACTGAGCAATGGCCTTATCCGGAGTGGGAGGCAGCCTCCACCCCAACGCCCTCGGCCTGGACCCAGGCATCTGGCTCCCAGCACCCTCGGGAAGAGCCCGAGCTAGGAAGGTCTGCCGATGCTCAGAAACCAGTTCCCAATCTCTCCAGGGCACGTTGGGCACTTGGGAGCGAGGTCATAGTCTAAAGCCCGAAGGCGCCCACCTTCCACTCCTGTCACCACCTTCCACCTCATGACCTTGGTCCTATCAGCATCATCTGCTGACCCTCAAGGGGTCGGAAGCAACAGGCGATCTGGAAAGGGACTTCAGATATCCTGAAACTGCCACCAAGCCCTCCTGGACCAAGTGTAGCACACAATCTAAGTGATAGACATGAGATTATCACCCCAGTGCCTCGCCTTCCCCCCACCATTCTTCCAGACAGAAGCTTTGCTGTTGGAGACCTCAACCTTCTTCCTTCCAGGTCCCTTCCACGGGGGCGAGACATTGAAGAAAGCCCCCTGTCCTGATGTGAGGAGCAGAATCCAGCCCATCGTATGCCCCCTCCGCCTACCTGAGGCTGCTGTGACCTTGGGGACCTCAGGGAGCACCCTGGCTGGGAAGAAGGATGTGGGAGCTGTCTCTTTAAGAGCAGGAATGGGGTGAGAGAGCCCCAGAGCTTTAGGGAGTCCGACTTGTTCTCTACCTGCCCAGGTTTGCCTAGGGCGTGGCAGCTGCGGATAAAGGCAGGACTCAGGCTTAGCAGCTGCATTCCCTCCCTTCTCTCCCAGAACTTTCCAAGCCTTCTGGGGAGCCACACAGGTGAGCGGCTGGGGTCCCCTCCCTCCAACACCCTCTTGGCTCTGCCCCCAAACCACTCCAGCTTTCCCACTGATCTCTGTTAAAGACACTAACTAGAACTTCCTCCTTGCAAGGATTTTTCCGGGGAGGGGGGGGCAAGGAGCAGGAGGCAGGAGATTAGACAAAGCATCTTCCATTGGCCTGATCGGGGGTCCCCCTGACCCTGATCATTCTGCCTTGAGGGGACTGGGTGAGTGAGCTGGGACGAGGGTAAGGTCCACATGTGGAAGCGGGGTGCCTGGGTGGATCGCGGGTGTCAGAGTGGACCAGAAGCATCTGGGTTGGGCGTATCTGGGTGGACAGCGTTGGAGAGGGGTGCCTGGGTGGACGGGGGTATCCAGGTGGATCAGGGCCAGATTGAGGGTATCAGAGTGGATGCGTGGGTGGCGGGGTGGACTTGGGGTATCTAGGGATTGAGGAGTGTGGGTCCTGGAGCTTCTCAGGAAAGGGGATGGTGGCTTCCTGGGGAAGCTATAAAGTGGGGAGTTGGGTAGGAAATTCCAGGGACATGGGGGAGTCATTCTGCGTGGGCTTGATGGCCACCATCATGGAGAGGCCAGCAGAGCGCGGACGGTGGAACCGGCCATCGCACTGGTGTTGGGACCTGCAGGGCAGGGAGGGAGCCTAGAGGGGTGTGCAGAGCCCCCATCTGCAGGCTGTCATCATCTCCAAGTCCTCACACCAACTACAGTCCCTTCGGGAGCAGCTCAGGGCCCCTTCCAACAGCAGCCTGGGCCGGGAAGGGAAGGTGAGGGCAGCCTGCACTGCAGGAGAGCCAGGCTGGAAAGTTTGTCCTGGGGCTGGGGTGCAGCTGAGATCACCCTTAGGTCTCCCCTGTGCCGGGGACGCCTGGACAGGCCCTGGGGATGGGGAGTAACAGAGCCCTCACAGCCGGGGGGACTTGGTGCATTCCATGGGAAGAGGTTTCAGAGCTGGGACTCTGGGCCCTGGGTGAAGCAGACAGCACTAAGCTGAGTGAGCAGGGGTTACAAGGCCGTGGCAGCAACGTGGGGTGACCACGGTGCCAACATCATTGAGCGGCGAAGATTCTATGAGTGAAGAGCTGAGACCAGTGCCTGGCATGGGGTAACCGCTCAAGTAGGCCCTAGCTCTCACTACGCAGGCATCCTCTCGGGTGACAAAGCCTCACGAGGTAGCTTTATGTATTATTTATTTTTTAAAGATTTTATTTATTTATTCATGAGAAACACAGAGAGAGGCAGGGACATAGGCAGAGGGAGAAGCAGGTTCCATGCAGGGAGCCCGAGGTGGGACTCGATCCCAGGACCCTGAGATCACAACCTGAGCTGAAGGCAGATGCTCAACCACTGAGCCACCCAGGTGCCCACGAGGCAGCTTTAGAGGATAGGTGGTCCTCCTACAGACCTGCGCCCTGAGCCACCAGGCTGTCCTGCCCACACACCCGCTCCAGCTCTTCTCCCCAATCTCTGGGGTCCTAAATGCCTTAGTAATGCTCCCCAAAGCTACGGGCCCCTTCCTGCAAGAAATGGTTGCATTTGAGTCCACTGTAGGGGGTTAACCGCTGAGAGGATTGCCAGGACCTGAGTGGGCACAGGGACAGGGAGGAGTGTGTGAGAACAGGCAGGAAGGAGAAAGAAACTCGAGGTGGGGGTTACGTGGGGGGTACGAGAGAGATGGGTGGTTCTCTTCAGCTGTAGAGAGGATCCTGGGGATGGAGCAGGGAACGTCCAGGGGCTCAGTGAAATGAGGGCTGGGACAGATCACCTCCGGGGGTGCCAGGGGGTGCAATGGGTGAAGACACAGCAAGGTCGCTGGGCAGTGCCCAGCACAGGATGGGTCGGAGGACAGGCGAGTTCTGGCTGTCAGCATTTTGACAGTGTATGCTTTTGGCAGCAGGGCAGGGGCAGGGGCAGGGGCAGGGGCAGGGGCTGGGGCAAGAGCAGGGGCAGGAGCCGGGGCCGGGGCTGGGGCTGGGGCTGGGGCAGGGGCAGGGGCTGGGGCAGAGGCAGGGGCAGGGGCTGGCGCAGGGGCTGGCGCAGGGGCTGGCGCAGGGGCTAGGGCAGGGGCAGGGGCAGGACAGGGGCAGGGGCAAGGGCTGGGGCGGGGGCAGGGAGAGGACATGGGAGGGTGCACAGAGAGATGGGGCTTATCTCAGGCACTCAGGATGGGGGCAGGGTGGGCTGATACCAGACCAGGAAAGGGACGGAGGGATTCTTTTTGCTGCACAGCCCTATCTGGGGAAAGAGGAAATAATGGCTGCCAGGAAGAGCTTGGCAGGAGCTGGGGCAGGGGCAGGGGCAGGGGTAAGGGCTGGGCAGGGGCAGGAGCTGGGGCAGGGGCAGGGGCAGAAGTGGGGCAGGGACAGGAGCTGGGGCGGGGCACAGGTAAGGGCTGGGGCTGGGGCAGGGGCAGGGGGTGGAGCTGGGGCAGGGGTAGGGGCAGGGGTAGGGGCTGGGGCAGTACAGAAACCAGGGCTTCCAGGGTTGTGGAGACAGATGGGACTGGGGCTGCAGCCAGGTGGCTCCTCCCTGCTCTGCCCCCCCCCCCCCCCCCCCGCACCTCCACCACCTCCACCCCAGGCTCCAGTGCTCTCCTCTGCACATCCTGCTCTGAGCAGCCTAAGGAGCCAGCTCCGGCCTGACCCGGGGCCCAGCCCAAGGTCTGCAGAGCCCGGGCAGGGCGGGCAAGCTCCGAGCTGTCTCTGGGAGACACACCCGGGAACCCGGGCCTCCTGCCACCTGGCTCCCAATATCCCGTTTCCCAAAACACCCCGAGGCCCTGAGAATCCTGAGTGACAAACAGCGGCTGCAGAGCCAAGCTGCTTTAAATCCTGCTCCCTGGCAAGGTGACCCTGCGCACCCATTTTAACCTTTCAGGGCCTCAGTTTCCCCAACCGTAAGATGGGGTTGGCAGCAGACAGCGCCTCCCTCTTTTGGTCACCAGGGCGATTCCCGTAAAGCCCCAAACCGGTGTCCAGTGAGTTATTACTGCGGCTCCTTGCCAGGTCTCCGTTGTCGCCCACCCCCCTGTACTCTGCGGCTCCTTCTTACCTTCCAGCCGGGGGGTGGGGGGTGGCGGGGGTGGTGGTTAGTGCCAGCCTTTCTGCCCCGGGACGAGCTGTGTACCCTGGGTGGGAGCAGAGTAGGAGGGGATCGGGAACCAGAGGCCCTGCTAAAGCTGGACCCTCCCCACCCCCCACACCCCTCCAGGCCAGCTCGCTGACATGCAAGAGGTGGCCCTGAGTCTGCTCATCTTCCTGGCAGGTGAGCACCTGTGCCCCGGGCCGCCTTTTCCCCAAACCCCTCCACTGAGGGGTGGCAAAGCCCCACGTGTGTGTGTGTGTGCGCGCGCGCGCGTATGTGTGTCTCTCTCTGGTGCTTTCTGCCTCCCCTGTGGGGTGGTGACTACCCGGACAGCATCTCCTTGAGGGGGAACCGGTGGCTGCAAAGTACACACGGAGACAGCGGCTCACACTGCTGCAGAGTCACCGTCTTGAGGCCTCCTTGATGGGACGGCTCAGCCCTGTGTGCTGTGTCTTTACCACCTCCCCAGCACCTTATTAGGAGAGGTAACTGGGAGCTTA
This sequence comes from Canis lupus baileyi, assembly GCF_048164855.1. Lineage (NCBI taxonomy): Eukaryota > Metazoa > Chordata > Mammalia > Carnivora > Canidae > Canis > Canis lupus. The sequence goes on along the minus strand of NC_132838.1, from coordinate 117,946,346 downwards.
GTGGATGCAGCAGCTACAGGAATCCTCAATTTCCCCAGCTGTAAAAATGAGGACAATACTGGTCCGTACCTAGTACTGTCGTCGTGAGAATGATGCAAGTTAGTATGTGAAAAGCGGTTAGAACGGGGCCTAGTACGGAGTAAGCACTATGTGCTTGTGCTTTAAATATAATTAAAACTGATTAATGGCCCTTTGACAAAAAGAACAGAGCTTAGGGCCAGAGCTCAGGTAGCCTGCTGCTTCTGGCCAGAATGTAATCCTAGTCCTTTGCTTTTATTGTATTTTTTATCCCTTACATTAGGCAAGACTGGCATTCCATTCAGGGTAGTGATGGAAAGCTGCATTTCTTTGAAATACAGTGTATTGGGTTTATAATTAGTAATTTGCTCTAAAAGGAAGTGGTGAGCACCCACCAGAACAGGTGCGGTGTGGACGAGGCTCTGAGATGGGAACCGGTACCATCTGTCAGCGTGACAAGAATGTTGCTCCGTTTCTGCAGGAGGCAGGGTTAGCCAGGTGTCTGGAAGCACCAGGTGGAGGGGTGGTCCAAAGACACCCCGAGTAAAACTGATTTAGGGAGGCAGCATTCGGGTGGGGCTCACAGGGGTGGGGTTGGGGGGAAGTCCACATCTCCTAGGTTGGGGCCAGACCCCTGTGCCCTCAGCAGGTGTGTGTGTGGGGGGTGACTGTCCACCAGGGGACCCTCTCTCAAGGCCCCCGAGGCTCTGCGGCCCTGCTTGCCGGCGTTGCTGGGGCCAGCATGGCCATCCCCACTCCTTCCCGCTTCTCCCAGCAGGCCTGCCTGCCCTGGAGGCCAACGACCCAGAAGGTGAGTCGGACAACTCCACCGGGCTCGCCCCCAAATTCTTCCCCGCGCCCCTGCCCTCCTGGCTGTTGTCCTGGATTCATGTTCTTTTTTTTTCTTTCCTTGCAGATAAAGACAGTCCTTTCTACTATGGTGAGAATTAGTGCCGCTGTCTCCCCGCCACTACCCCCCTCCCCGCACCCCACTTTGTGCCAAGGGGCCCCCACAGGTCGGGCAGGGGTCTGATGTGCGTGAAACAGGGGTGAGGATAGGAAGAGGCAGGGATGGGGGGCGGGCACTGAACTGTCGACAATAATAAAAGGAACGAGCCCTGCCAGTCTGGTCCTTGGGAAGGTTCCCTTCCAGCAGGAGAGACGCACACAGGAAGCCAGGCGGTTCACAAGGAGCCGTTGTTAGGGTTCAAATCCACTGCTGGGAGGAGGCTCGCCTTGCGACAACCGCCTGGGTGGCCTCCCTGCTGTTGCTCAGACACAGCAGACACACTCCAAGCCTCCAGACCTTTGTGCCTTCTGATCCCTCTGCCATGGCCCCTTGCCTTGCCTCCTCGGGTCCCTGGCCAGAGAGGCCTTCCCTGACCACCCTCCCTAAAAGAGCTGCCCTCTGACTTTTTGTTCCCTGGCTCTGCTTATTTGTCTTCAGACAGATAAGCTTATCTCCACCTGACCTTCCATTAAATCTCTTATCGCTTGTTTGTTGGGTAAAGGGAGGGCTGGGGGGCTGCTGTCCTCTCGGCTCCGTGTCCCCAGCTCCCTGCCCGTCATAAGGCGCCCGATACCTACCTGTCGAATGGAGGGAGGTTGGGCTGGGGAGGACACAGGCAGGCATCGATCGCCTCCTCTGGGTTTCTCCTAGACTGGCAGAGGCTCCGGATCGGGGGGCTCATCTGTGCCGCGGTTCTGTGCACCATCGGCATCATTGTCCTCATGAGTGAGTGGGGACCCTGGTGGCTGAGCTGGCAGGGCAGGGCTGTGGGTCCCCTCCCCCCAACCGTTCCTTCTCCCCCAACAGGTGGGAAATGCAAATGCAAGTTCAGCCAGAAGCCCAGGTAAGATGGGTTCCCTGCTGCCCGCTTCACAATAAGCAGTGAACACATTTCACCGGTGAAAAGAGCTAAATCTTGCAGAAAGAGGCCTCCCAGCTCTGCCCTGGAGAATTCCCGCCACTAAGATTTCCCAGGTTTATTCTTCAGAGCTGATAGTCTTCAGAGGGCCCTGAATCCTGAAAAGCTTTGCTCCCATTCCAGGAAAAACAGCCAGGAAGCTATGTCAGGGCAAGCTGAGAATCCTCTAGGCTTGAGGGAGAGGACAGGTGGGTGGATACAGATCTCACCACTTTTCTTTCCCTAGCCACCATCCGGGGGACGCCCCACCTCTCATCACTCCAGGTAAGACAGGAACAGAATGGGCGTGCAGGGAACACAGGATGGGAGGGGTGGGCGCGTGGGAGTGTGCATGCACGTGTGCGCACGTGCCTTGGGGAAAAAACTCCATCTGCTCTCACAAGCGGACCCATCATCTCTCCCAGGCTCTGCCCAGAACTGCTGAGGATGCATCACCCAAAAGGACATAGAGGTCCCTTCTCTTCCCTCAAGTCCTGGCCCTGCACAGGAGCCCGGACACCAGGATAGAATTCTCCTTTCTTGCCTCAGACCACCTTGCCAGGGCTTCATCTTACCTCTCTCCGGAGGGGTCTTTTTGTTCAATTTGTATCCTTAACATTGATCTCGCCTCCTGTCCAAAGAGCCTCAAGACTCCCTATGTGTACACGGGGGTGGGCTTTTGAGGACTGGAAGGTGGATGCACACTGGCAGCTGGTGCAGAAGCTGGAAGCTGAATCTCCTTGTTGGGAAAAGCCCAAGACCTGCTGAGTGGCATGCGGCCCACCCTCTGCCTCCAAGGCTAGGGGAACCACAAGCACAATATAAGATTTTTCTAGTAGCCAAATGGGGGACACTTTGGGGGGTGAGAGCTCTAACCAGATGCACTGCTGGGACGTTCAAGGGGACACTGAGACCATCCCAGGAAAACAAAGATGTGGATGTTCCTACTATGATATGAGTAGTCAGAGAGCTTATGATTTTAATAGTAAGACCGCATGACCCTCCTACCCACCCCCGAGACCCCACTTTATTATAGAAAACCCTTCCTAATACCCAACTGTCCCCGCGAGGCCTTTAAATAATGCCCCACGGCACTCCTAATAATATATAGTGGCCATATGGTGTGAGAACCTCCAAGGAGCCACAGACTCCTCTGAAACCCCCCGATGCCCAGTACGATCTCCAAGATGCCCCCGAGGGCCACCCCATGAAATGCCTTTAAAACACCCTTTAAAACACCTAAAACGATCTCCTACAATGCCCTGAGACAGGACCCCGAGACCCACAATAATCCAGCGACTTGTCCCCTAATAAGGCCCTAGAATCCCTTGAACATCCCATGACCTCCCCCCCCCCACCCCAACCATGAGCTCACACTCATGGGGCAAGCGAATGCGCACCAGGGCAGCCAAGATGCACCCCCGGGACCCCTCCACCCCCCATGATACAGCCCAGGAGCTGGGACACCACTCCCCCCCCGCCCCCGCCCAGGCCACTCAGGAAACACCGTCTCCCAAGTATCCCCACCCACGAGCGCGGCAGGTGCACAGCGCGTTTATTGAGCTCATACACTTCCGGTCCTCAGCCCCGCCCCTCGGCGGAGACCCGCAGCTCCCGCTCTCCCACCTGCTCCCCGCGCACGCGCAAAGGGCCCACACGCTGGGCTTCCGCCTCGGCCGCGGGCATGCGCACAGGCAGCAGAGGCCCTCAGCAAGCCCGGCGGGGAACCCCGCCCAGCGACTGGTGACGTCACGGAGGCGGGCGCTAAAAGCGATTGGCCGGACTGCGCTCAGGGGAGGGGACGGCTGGCTGCGCCTCGGCCCTGTCCCTGGGAGCCGGGAGGGTGGGTGCGGGCGGGACGGGCGCTTCCGGACCTCGTGGGGCTCTGCACCCCGGCTCCTTGCAGCGCCCCGGCCCGAGCCCCCACGTCATCCTTAGAGGCGTGGCGTCAGACCGGAGGGCCCGCTCTCGCCTTGAACTTGGCCTGTGGTCAGGACCTCGCAGGCACCGGCACCCCGAGGAGGGCCAGGAGGCCGGTCCAGGGGGGTGTCCAGAGGCCTGGGACTGCCGCCGCCGCTGCCCCCTTCCCTCCGGGCCATGCCCAAGGCCCCCGCGGGTCTCAGGCGCTCAGGTCTAGCTCGTGATGCTGGTAGATCTGTGTGGGGCCCTTGAAGCAAGCGGCGAAGAGGAAGCGTCTGCCGGCCATGGTGACGTGAGCGAAGGCGCGAGGGGCCACCAAGGCTGGGGGCCCCAGCTCCTGCAGTGGCTCCAGGAGCCCCTTGTCAGGCTCGAGGCGGAAGACCTGGCTGAAGGCGAAGTCGCTGCCCAGGATGGCCAGCTGGTCCCTGGCGATGAGCAGGGGCTGGAAGACGTGGGCACCTCGCGAGGGAAGTTGCTGCAGCAGGCGGAACATGGAGCCGTCCCAGCGCATGACCTGTGAAGTGTGGCCGCTGGTTAGGGCCTGGGGCCCAGGAGGCCCGGGTCTGCCCCTGTCCTCGGGGCTTCAGAGCACTTGGAACGGCCTGGAGGTCCCTAAACTCCCACAGCTTTCTTACCTTCACACCTGTCACCGCCCAGCTGCCCAGGCCCCAGACTCGAGGTTGTTCTTGGCCTCTCCCTCGCACCCCACATAGAATCCGTCGGTTTTTCCTATGAGGGTGTCTATTTCTCCGTCTCCTCTGGCCACACTCCGCCCCGCCACAGTCACCTCCCTCCGTGACGGCAGGCTCTTCCCTGGGCTCTCCACTCCCATCCCTGCACCCACAGTCTGCTCCCTACACACGTGTCCTGTGAACGCCTGACTCAGCCTTGTAGGCCCAGAGCGCTCCACTTGGCTGTTCCTCACCCGAGAAGGGGAATGCCAGAGGGGGGTGGGCCCTCAGCCTTGGGGGGTCCAGCGTGTGGTGGTTGTGGCCAAATGTAAGTCTTAGAGTGCGTCATTGTTACAGAGCTGGGGTTAGGGGCCAGTGTCAGGGTTGGGGGTAGGAAGTGGCTTATGGTCAGCCAGCCTTGAGGAGTCATAGTGGTCTTGGAGTTGGTGTTGGGGTGGCCAGACGTCAAGGATCAGTACATTAGGTGGGGTCAGAGTTCGAAGGTCAGGTCAGAGTTTGGAGGCCTGCGTGCAAGGCGGGGTCAGTGCCGGAAGACCAGTCCACATCAGGTGGCCGGCGCTGAAAAGCCAGCCCCGAGGGGATTCGGCTTGGCCCCCACCCCGAGCAGGCCCAGCCTCACCATGGAGTCCCCGATGTAGCGCGTCAGGCACAGGAACACGTCCCCGCCAGCCTGGAAGTGGCGCGTGGCATAGACGTCCTCGGCCTCAGGGATGTCCGTGCGCCTCTCGAAGCGGCCCCCGAGCCAGTGGAAGAGCACGGGCCGCTGCGAGGCGGAGGCCAGCAGCAGGTGCGGCCGGCCGTCCAGCTCCAGGGCCTCGGCGTCCGTGTCCCGGTGCCAGGCGTGCAGGCTCTGGCGGGGGTAGAAGCCGGGCCCGTCCTGGCACAGCAGCGTGGTGCTGCCCGCCTTGGAGGCGTCGGCCACCACGAAGCAGGGCTGCCCGTCCAGCCACAGGAGCTCGGCGTCATTGGGCCGCAGCAGCCGCCGCGGGGCCAGGGCCTGGGTGGGCACCAGGCGCAGGCCGGGGCCGGGCCGGGCCCACAGCTGGGAGCCCCCCCACAGGCGGGCGGCCAGCACGAAGAGGCGCGGGCCCAGGACCAGCGGCTTGCAGGACACCACGGAGGGCGCTGTGGGGGCGTCGGGGAGCAGGCCCCTGTTAGGCCGCCAGCGGGGCAGGCCCACCAGGCGGCTGTGGGGCGCGGGGAGGACGGAGGCGGGGCGCTCACCGGACAGCTCTTCCTCGGGCCGGAAGCGCTGCAGGCTGTAGTCCCAGGCCAGGATCAAGCAGCGGCCGGCAAAGGGCTGTGCCAGGACCATGTGGGGCTCCCCCTGGTAGGAGAAAGACTCCACGCCCAGCGCCGACTCCCCGACCGTCTGGAACCAGGACAGCTCTGGGGGTGGCGGGAGAGAGTCAGGCAGGCCCCGGGGGACCCCGAGGGCCCTCGTCGCCGAGCCTCAGTTTGCACATCTCTGCAACGAGGACCACTGCGGTGTGCGCCCCAGCGGGACTTACAGCGGAATCTTTCTATCGGTTGGTGGATCAAGTCCCGACAAGATGGTGATCCTTGATTTCCTAAGCTGCCTGTCATCAACTAATTGCTTAGGAACCATTGGTTATTCGTTCATTCACCTCCCCAAGCTCCCTCTGGGGGACATCCCATTGCGTCCGTTTTACAGACGAGGGAGCTAAGGCTGAGAGGCTCAGGCAGCCGGTTGCGCAGCACGATCCATCCTTCCCCCCTTCCATGAAAGAACTGGGGCGCAGAGCTGGCCAGCTGCAGGCCACCTTATCCCAGCGCTGCCCCCGACGCCTCCCTCCTGATATTCGGTGTGGCCATGTCCAGGCCGGGTCCCCAGCGGAAAAGAGCGAAGTGATGGGGGCAATGCTCGCTCGCTCGTTTGGCAACGGCTCCCCTGGACTTGGTCTCTTTCCCCTTCTCCCCATGACCTGGCAGATGGATGTGCGACAACTCTGTTTCAACCACGAGAAAACCAGGACGACACCCGGGGGCTGCCCCACCCGCCTGGACTGCTCACCTCAGACCCTTCGGTCGTCTTTAATTCGTGGTATTTCGAGCCTCTTTGTTACAGCAACTTAGCTTTTACAGTATTGATGCACCAAGGTGGCCCGGCACGCGAGGGGAGAGCCAGGTGATGGACTCCTGGTTATAATACCCCACTCCATGTGCCAGGCCCTGTTTCCAGGCCCCAGGGTTGAAGCAACGAACCGAGCTACCAAGGATGCCCACGCAAAGGTGGGTCTATTAAAAACGTCCATCATATCATCACCCCCTCTCCCTGCTCGAAACCCCCCGCGGGTTCCCCCAGCCTTTAGTCCACTCTGCTGTCTGTGGGCTTTCAAAGTCCTACACAGTGAGGCCCCTGCTGCCTTCAGCCTCACCTGTGTCTTTCCCTTCACTCAGTCCCCCACGCTGGACAGACTGCTGCCTCAGGACCCTTGCACATGCTGTTCCCTCTCCCTTGAGTGCCCTTCCCTCTGAACCTCACTGAGCTACATCTGGATGTAAAGCCAACTCTTCAGAGAAGGCTTCTCCGATGCCCCGTGGAAGGTGGGACCGCTCCGTCCCCTTCATCTCCCTCATCGCTCCCTGGGTTTGCACAACATGTAGCATACATTTGTTTCAGCAGGATTTTGTTTAATGTCTATGTCCTCACCCACCAGGGCTTCTGAGGGCAGGGCCCACGGCCATCTGGGTTACCATGGTGCGCCCATCGCCTCTCACAGGGCAGGACACAGAGTGGCCCTCAGTGACTGCTTGTGACCCTAAGTTAACTTCTCTGGTTCTAGGAGTCCCACAAACCAAAAACACGTCTTACACTGAGATGATGGTAAGAATTGATGATTATATTAGTAGCCTTCGGATTTGATCTCAAATACCCACTCCTTCAGGAAGCCGTCCCTGGCCCTCCCGCTCCACCTTCCCCTGGCACTGGCCCTGGCTCGGGGCGCCTGCAGGTGGGCTTCCCCCACCCCAGCCCTGAGCACTCTGGGCTCTCACTCTCCACCGTCTCTGTGCTGCGGGCTCCGGGAGGGCAAGAGCCGGGGCCATCCTCATCCCTGCTGTGCCTCTTGCATGGCCCAGGACCCATAAAGGTGCCAAAACGTATTTATGGAAAAGCAAAATAGCAAGTATCATAGCAAGTATTTGTAAACGGTCATTTTTTATATGAATAACAACCACCAGAGTGAACACTTGTGAGGGCCTCCCATCCAAGGCTCTGCGCCAAATGCGGGCGTGGGTGGATGCATCACTGAATTCTCGCTGCAATCCTATGTCACGGCTTATTACCTCCATTTTACAGATGAGGAAATTGAGGCTCAGGGAGCCGATGCTCATGCCCAGGGTCTCACAAGCTGGGAAACAGCAGAGCAGGGAGCGAGGTGAGCCCTCCAGCCCTGGGAGCCATTCCCCTGATCTCCCGCCTTCTTCTGGAACCCCTGCGGTCCCTCCCACCCTGCCGGGAAAGCCCCCACCTATGGCTCTGCACTTGAACGTCTTGGGGTCCAGGTGGCGGAGCTGCATGTGGGCCAGAGCGGTGGGGCCGGCGCAGGCCCCGGTCCCCACGCTGGCATTCACGGTGGGCATCCACTGCAGCAGCCAGAGGACACGGCAGTCACACTGGAACGGGTTCCCGCGGAGGTCCCTGGGGCAAGAGGCCGGGGAGGGGCTGCGACCTGGCTTCCACCCCCCTGGAGGCCACGTCTGCCGCCCCCTCCCCGGGCGAAGGTTCAGGATGGGGCCCCAGAGGCGGTGTGTGAAAAATACGGAAGAACCATCGCATACTGATCTCTGTCGACCAAAAATGGGCACAGCCATTCCCGTCCCTCTCCAGCATCCCCAGACTCCCTGGAGCCACCCAGCCCCCTTGAGCCTCACACATGAGTTAGGGTCTCCAGGCCTCGGAACAGGAATCTGGGGAGGGTCTCGAGATTATTATTGGCCAGGCTCCTGGTGGAAGGAGAGGAGGAGGGGCTGTCACCAGCTACCCGGCTCCCCTGTGTCCCTGGGGGCTGGGGCTGGGGCTGGGGGCTGTCTGGGCGGGCTGGTGAGCGAGTGGGGGAGGCACGCACAGGTGTGTGAGTGAGCGAAGTCCTCTGAGCGCGTTCTTAGAGATGGAGCCAATCTCATTGTCCTCAATGAAGCTGTGGAGGGAAGGTGGGGTGAGGGGGAGGCCCTCGGGTCCCTGCGGTGGCCCCGGAGCGTTTGGGGAAACTCAGCCCACCGAAGCCTCCCCAGGAAACTCTCCTCCCCAAGGTTCCAGACTATCATCCCAGGAGCCAAGAACCTAACCCTGGGCTCACTGCCAGCCTGACAGTGAGCACTGCCACCGCATCACCACCACTGCCACCACAGGACCACCGACACCAGCACTCGCTCCAGTATCACCGCCAGCACCTCCACCGTCATCCATCTGACCAACACCCGTGCCCCTGTCGCCATCACCACCCCCGGTGCCAATGACTGTTACTGTCATCCATACAATACTGTGCCACCACCGCCACCAGCACCAGCATCACCACCCACTCCCGTCGTCCACACCAACAGCATCGTCGCCAAGCCTTACCCAGCTATACTGATAAGCGTCACCGGCAACACAGCCTTCACGGTGGCCCCAACAGGACTGCCACCGTCATCACCAACACTGCCACCATTATCGAAGGCTTTGGCACAGGTACCAGCGTTGCCAATACCAACGTCACCGTTACCCCCAGCACCACCACCGCCACAACTTCCATACACATCAACACCTCCATCATCACCACCAAACCCGGGGCCAGCAACGTTGCCCTTGCACCAATACCAGCGTCCCCCACAGCCGTTGCCAACAGCGACACCGATGCTGTAATTACCAACACCCACAACACTGATAGTAGCAACACCAGCCCCTCAAACTTCATTGCCAGCACCAGCACCAGCACCAGCACCATTGGGTCTGCCATGGTGACCAACATCATCCCCACTTCATTGTCCTTAATAATGTTACCCCTTCCCTGTGAGCAGCAGCGACAGGATCACCATCAACACCATGATCACTGACACCGACACCAATGCTGGTGTTGTCACACTGTCACCACCACCACCACCACCACCACCTCAGAGCTGTTTCCTGTTCACTTGAAGTATTTCCTTATCTCTGGCCTCTTTCACTCTCCCTGAGCTCCCCTAAGTCAGGTAGAGAGCCAGAAACAGTCTTGGGGCTGTGGATCTTGTGGCACAGAGAGGGGAGGTGAGCAGGCCGGGATCACACAGCTGAGCAGGAGCCCAAGACGCCAGGCCTCTTGCCCTCCAGAGGGACCCTTGTCCAGACACTCCCCTTACCCATGCCAATAAGGCCCTACCTGCGTCTACTCTCGGAGCCTCAGATGGCCCCCCACAACTTCCTCTCCCAAGCCCCCACCCCTGTCCCCATCCCCTGGCCTCACTCACAGGTACCGCAGGTGGGACAGACCCGCAAAGGCATCGTCCTCAATCACCGAGAAGGAGTTGGATGTGAAGAGGCTGCCAAGGGAGCAAGAAGAGTTTTTTCCCCCAAATTACTGCACCCCATGAGATTTAAACATTGGCCCCCAACCTCCACCCTCATGGACACGGTCACACACACCTGTACGTGCACGTACACCTCTGTGCACACACACCCCCACGCACCTGTGCCAACACCCACCCACTCCCTCGAGCTTGTCCTCGGCTCAGCTGAGCCGCACTCACAGCAGGTGTAGGGTCGGCACCCTCAGGAAGCTGCCGGCCTTCAGCTGGGTGACTCCAGTCCTCACGAGTGAGCTGGGGACGGAGGAGAAAACCACCCCAATGCTCCGGTCCCGCCCCAGAGCCGTCTCCTGTCTGGGGGACACTGGCACGCCGCCCCAACCCTGGATGTCTTTCCTTTCCATCCTAGGGAAACAGGCATTGGCCCTCCTCACTTGGCAAGGATCCTGGCGACATCCAGTCCCCCAACCCCGGCCGCCCCGCGCCCCCCACCTGGAGCCCCAAATGCTGCCCTGGGCTTTGGAGTTTCCCTTCGGCTCCTGTCCACATCCCAGCAGCTCCCTTCGAGGCATCCCGACAGCCCTTGCTGCCCACCTCCCAAGATCCTGGAGGGTCCCGGCTTCCTCGGGGACCCCCCACGCCCTGCCCCCGGCCCCTGGGGCCCCAGGTCCTCACCCACTGTGACACTCACAGTGACAGCAGCGTCGGGGAGAAGCTGTCGGGCAGGTCCGGAGAGCCCTCGCACAGGGCGCTGTCCTTGGAGCAGGAGCAGCTCAGGGGGCACTTTCCCTTGGGGGGCCTCCAGGCGCCGGCCCCGGCCAGCAGCAGCAGCAGCACGCCCGCCCCTCCCATGCCCCCTCACCCCTGCGGCCGCCGCTCTCTGCTCGCTGCCCACCCGCGCGGTGGGTGGCTCGGGCCACTACCTCCGCCCCGCCGGGCGGCCCCCCATCTGGCCGGCTGGCACAGCACGGCCGCCGGGTCTCTCCCTTCTCCGTCTCTCCTCAGCTGCCTTCTCTTCCTGTATGCCCTGGGCGGCTAATTTTCTTAGTTCTCTCTCTCTCTCTCTCTCTCTCTCTCTCTCTGACTCAGTGAGTTAGTCCGCTTCCCACTCTCTGTCTTTAGTTCTGTTTGTCTCTCTATCTCTGTTTCTTTGTCTCTCTCTGTTTCTGTCTCTGTCGGTCTGTCGGCCTGTATGTGTGTGTGTGTATGTGTGTGTGTGTGTGTCCCTCTGTCTGGTGTCTTTATTTCTCACCGCCCCTTCCAATTCCCCTTCTCCCCTTCCTCCCACGCCCCTTCTCCTTGGAGGTTTGGGAAAGGGACTCACTGGGGCACCGGGTGCGCCTCTGGGCACTGCCGCGGCGGGAGGAGGGGGTCAGAGGCCATAGGAAGAGCGGCCCTAAGGAAGGGACTGGACGGCCCCATGGGAGGGGAGGGGCTGCAAGGGCCGGAGCTGCCCTGACCCTTCTCAGTCGGCCCCCTCCCCAGATTCCCGCTCCACCGCACCCGGAGTGTGAGGAGCATGTCACCAGGGTGGGGACCGGATGGCTCTGCAGGTGGGGGTGGGGTGGCAGGAGCGACCCCGGGGAAGGGGGGGTGCTGGTCCCATCCTGGGCTCGCCCAGCCAGCCCCCTCCCTGGAGGGTGTGATGAGCCGGGCCCCAAGCCTCAGAGGGGGCCAGCTGCTCCCTCTGGTGGCCACACTCGGCGGGACAGTAGCCCTGCCCCGAGCCCACAGCCGCGGCCCCGCCTCATATTAACCCCCTGAGTGCCAACCACCCACTGGGATAAGGAGCCGACTCCAGGGGAAACCGATGGTGAGGATGCCACCCCCTTCCTCGGCGTTGGCTCTGCGCTAGGCCCTGTCCTGACACTTCGTCTCTCAGCTCATGCTGAGCTCGCCGCACCCTCTGAGGCTGATCCTCTTACGTGGCTGTTTTACAGATGGAAACACTGAGGAGGGAGGTCAAGTCAACTTGAGATTTGGGTTAGGGACTGGGGCAGGGCCCGCTCTGGAGCCCAAGCAGCCAGCTCCAGGGCCTCTCCGCGTGACTTTGTGTTCCCTCTTGGGGGACCAGAGCTCATGGATATTGGTCATTTTCATTTGGACTAAGCTTTTAGCAATTTGGATAGATTCTGTCCATTAAGTAAGAAAAATAAATACGGATGCCTGGGTGGCTCAGCGGTTGAGCATCTGCCTTCGGCTCAGGATGTGATCCCCGGGTCCTGGGATCGAATCCCACGTGGGGCTCCCCGCACGGAGCCTGCTTCTCCCTCTGCCTGTGTCTCTGCCTCTCTCCGTGTGTCTCTCGAGAATAAAGAAATTAAGCCTTTTAGAAAGAAAGAACTAAAAAAAGAAAAAGAAATAAATGACACTTGTACCCAACCCGAAATAGTCGTACTAATAATCATTGAGCCCTTGCTGTGTGCCTGACTTACCACGAATGTGATCAGCTCCCACAACAACCCTGTGAAGGGAGTCATACTACTGATCCCCACTTTGCAGATGGAAAAAATGAGGTATGAAGAGGTTTATCGATTCACTTCATGGCCCCGGACCGAACTAGACCAACCCACCCTCCTCCCCACCCTGAGGAAAACACACAGCCTCTCTGGCTACGGCCACGCACACCCAGAAGACTCGGAGGTCAGGAGGCTCCAGCACAGTTCAGGAGGGATCACAGACTCAGCTCTGCGTGGCTCCGGCAAGTCATCTGGCTCCCTGGTCCTCAGTTTCCCTGTCAAGTGGGGCAATTGGTGCTCCCACTTCCCCTGTGTGTAGAACAGTCCATGAGATGAGGGGGGCGGTGGCCCCTGCTTGTGGGCCAGCGCAGGGCGGGCCCTCCACGGTGGCCGGCAGGCCTGCAGGTGGATTCTGGATCCCAGCACTTGTCCTGCACCCGGAATGGCTCTGTGATTTGAGCAAGGCCTTCGGGACTTGGTTACCTCGGCTATAAAGCAGAGGTGATAAACTTCTTTCCAAAGCCTTTGCAAAGATGAAGAACTTGTGCCAGGGACACAGGGGGGACACAGGCGTAAATCCATACAGCGTCCCCGGCCAGCAGCGTTCTCACTTGGGTTTGCAAAGAGAATGGCGATGACGACAGTGATGCTAGCTAACCTTTTTTTTAAGTCACTTACTGTTGGCCAGGCTTTGTTCTACATGCTGTCCATGGATCACTTCAGATAATCATCCCAGCTTCCCTCTGAGGTGACTGCGATTTTACCTCTGTGCTACAGCAGGAGAAACTGAGCCTCAGAGCGGTTATGTCATGTGCCCAACGTCACCTAGCACGGAAGTGGCTGAGCTGCTCCACTCTGGAGCTGTCGGCCTTGTGAGGAGGAGATGCCAAGGACTGGCTGCAGCTGGCCGGGTGCCCCCAGCCCTGCTTGACTTCCCTGCTCCGCTGTCAGCCCTCCCCACGGCTGCATAAACATCCTGGTTATCATTAACCAAGGCCTGCTGGTGACCCAGGGGTGCAGGGCCACGGGGGGCAGAGGCTCAGATGTACAGGGATGAGGGTGCATTTCAAAGCCACCTCTGAGGCTCCTCTGAGGCAGTACACACACACACACACACACGCACACACACACACATGCACACACACGTATCGTGTGAGCACTAGCTATGCCTGAGCCAAGTGCGAGCGTGTCCACCTGCCCCTGAAACTGCGTCCTACAGAGTCGGAGCCCACGTCTGACTCTTTCAGCGTGCCGGTGGTTTCTGTCCTTAACCACCAGGGACCTCAGGAGAATTAGCTCCACTTTGCTGACCCTTGTTTTGCTCATCTCTAAAACGGGTTCATAATAGGACTGTGTTGGGTTCACAGGCCTCTGAGCCTGCCTCAGCGTTTTACGTACGCTCTTGGTGATTTCTCCATTTTATAGGACAGAAAACTAAGGCATAGAGAGGTCACATGGGCTGCTCAAGGTCGCACAACCACCAGCGGCAGAGCTCAGACCTGGCCCCAGGTTTCTCTGTCACCTGTACCTACGAATCTGGCCCGCTTGTGAGGACACCACGTGCTGTTCTCCAGAGAGTCCTACAGGCCACATGAGATCAGGAAAGGGGGGGTTTGGGGTTAAACACATCACCACACATTGGGTGGTGTCTCCAAGTGTGTCAACACAAGGGCCGCCCCCTGGCCCCCCCTCCAGGTGTAGACCTGTCTGCCTATGGCTGAGTGGCCAGCTATGTCCTATTTGCCCGTGCATGAGGGTATGAACACAGTGTGTGTGTGTGTCTGTGTGTGTTTTGTGGTTGTAAGAGTGGCTGGTCTTACACCTGAGTCCTTGACAGAGTTTCTGTCTCTCTTTGTACCCGCAGAGGTATATGCAGGTACCCACGTACATATGTACATGGTCTGTGGGCCTTCGCATCTCGGAAACGGTGTGGGAGGGCTGGTGGGCATCTGTGCTTTTGAATGTATTGATGTGCGGTGTGTGTACTGGTGTGTTTCTGTACAGCCATTTGTGAGTGCGTCTTCACAAGGGTGTGGCCATTTGTAAGGGTGCACACTTGCGTGGCTAGGTCTTTGTGTCTCTGTAGGGGCATCCATGCGAACGAATGTGCATGTGTGTGTGCGCGCGTGTGTATGGCATGCGTATACAAATGTATCTGTCCGTGTTTTGTGACTGGTGTAAGAAGTATCGGCTGTACGGGTGTGTCTTTGGGGTCTCCACGGGTGTTATCCTCTGTGTGTCTGTCTCTGTGTTTGTATGTAGGAGCACATACGTATGTTTGATTTTCTGTCTATGTAAATGGAGTCGCGCGCGTGTGTGTGTGTGTGTGTGTGTGGTGTGCACTCCTGGGTGAACTCACCGTCAGCAGCAGACAACGTACACACACTGAAATGCTCCCACAACAGCCCTGCGGTGCCCACCAGGTCTCCGCAGAACGCTGGGGTCAGGGGTCAGTGGGCTCCGAAGCATTCAGACAGGGTGACCTTAGGCCCCGACCGGCCCAATGCCCGGGGAGCCTCCCAGAAAATCCCCGACACCCACCGGCCCACCGCAGGGCAGAGGCTCTCTGAGGCGCCGGGGGCGGAGCGTGGGTGCCTGCCTGCGTGGGTGCGGGTGCGTGTCCGTGAGCTGCCAGCACCCTCCCCCGCGATCCCGCCCTGGCTCCTCCATCTGAGCTGAGAGAGTTAACTTAGCGGGCCAGGGCGGTCTGGGCTGGGGGCCGCCCCCTGGCCCCCCTCCAGCCCGGGCTCCAGTTACAGCTGCCGGTTGGGGAGGGTAGGGGTGGGGTGGGGCTGGGAGGGGAGACCGCTGAGGGCGGCGCAGGACCAGCTCTGGGCCAGGGGGTCCAAAGTGCTCACCCCCGGCACAGCCGGACGTTTGGGGGCCTTCTTTCAGCAGGGGACAGCCTGACTGGGGTGAGCGTCCCCTGCCCTCCCCCCCAGGCCTCACCCCTGGCCTGGCCACGCCACCTATTTTGGGAGCAGGAGTGGCCAGCCCGTGGCTTCCCAGGCAGGCCAGACCCAAGAGGAAGGGAGTGTGGTTGGGACGGCCGTGGGGTTCCCCAGGAGCCGAGTGTGGGTGCGACTCCCCCTCCCCTGCTGCTGCGTGTGCAGGCTGGGGTGGGTTTTGAGCACTGATGTGTGTAGGTCGGGTGGCGTCACTTTTGGGGGGCACTGGAGGCTCAGATGAAGAGTATCGTTTTAGTGACTGTGTCTCCACCCCATGTCTTGCTCAAACCAGAGGTTTGGGGAGTAGGCGTTGTCTCCATTCCAGCCCCATTGCGTATGTGTGTGTGTCTGTGTGTCTGTGTGTCTGTGTGTGTCCCTGGCCCTGGCATCTGTCTTCCGTCTCTCAGCCCCGCTGCTCTGGGCCTCATGCCACTCGCCTGGTGGTGTCCGCCTGTGAGAGATGTCACCCAGAGGCAGGCGGAGGGGATGTTTATCCTTGTTCTCATCATTTCCAGAAGAGAAGGGGGTGGCCTTTCCCCCAGGGGCAGCCTGTAGCGATGTGGCAGCCGGGCCTCACCCCGGCAGAGTTGTGCGTGACCCCCGAGTGGGGGAAGGAAGGCTGTTGCCATGGTGGCCTGTGTGAGGCAAATTCCTCCAGGGTGAAGTGGGAGATATTTATACCCGGGGTCAGGAGAGAGCCGGCCAGCGGCCGAGGCCAGGGGAGCCGGGATATTACACGGACACAGCGAGGCCCTGTGTGTGGGCAGGTGGCCCTTGGGCGTGTCTTGGGCTGCAGTGTCGCTCACCCCTCACGGCGTGCGTCTGTCTCCCCACCTGGTGGGGTGAGCCATCCTGCTCTTCCCACGGGGTAGGTGTGGGAACCTGGGGCCCACTGTCAGGAGGCCCAGGCCTTGGGCGACCCCGGTGGGCTGTGTGTGTCTCACCCCTGCCCTCGCTGTGTGTCGCACCACCCCCACGGTGGTTTGTTTTGGGGACACCGTGTCCACATGAAGCAGTGGCCAAGCTGGATGATGGGTGCTTTTGGAATTAAGCCCCTGGACTCTGATTTAACCCCTTGGGTTCAAGCCCCAATGGTGAGGGAGACGAGGAACACATTTCTTGACCCTTGCTGCCTCCCAGGACGATGGCACCTCTCCACCACATCTTGGTTCTCTGTGTGGGTTTCCTCACCACGGCCACCGCAGGTGAGTCTAGGGCGGGTAGCCCACAACCCACCTCAGCCCCAAGGGAGGCCAGGGAGGGGAAAGCCCTTCAAGAGAACCAACTTGGAGACTCCAACCTCCACCCAGTCAGTTGGGGTACCAGGAAACTGGGGACTTCGCGTGGGTCCAAACACCAGCTAGTATTTGGGGCAGGGGAGCGGATGCAAGGTCAGGCAAAGGCGGATGGTGGGATGGAGGCCTCTAACCTCAAATGACAGAATCATTGACAACAGGGGATAAGACAGGAAGCGGGGGCAGTTAGGAGCCCCCCGCCCCACCCAGCACAGGGCAGATGAGGCGGCTAAGGCCCAGGGAGGGTGGGCAGCCTGCTCAGGGCCCAGCGGTCCGCAGACTCTCAGCCCACGGGAGTAAAGCCCCCAGAGGGTCTCTTTACGCCCTTCCCTGTGCAGAGTCCCAGGAAGCAGCCAACCTCTGACTTCCTTCTCTTTCCAGAAGCGCCACAGGAACACGACCCGTTCACCTACGGTGAGGGAGGGAGAGGCATCTACTGGGGAGCCGGGAGGGCGCATGGCCTAGGTGTGCCCGTCCTGTCCTCATTACCTCTCTTCTCCTTGTCCACCTGTCTCTCGGGCTCGGTGTTTGTATCTCGGTCACTCTCCGGTCTCTCGCGTCTCTCAGAGATCTGGCTCTCTGACTCCCTGTTTTGATCTGCCCTTGTCTGTGTCTCTGTGTGTCTGTCTACTTGGTCCCTCTCTGAGTCTCTTTCTCCTGTCACCTCTGCGTACTTCATGGCTCATCCTCTGCTGTGCCTCCCTCTCTCCCCTCTGCGGTCCCCTCACCCTCTCCACCATCCTCCTCTACTTCCTTGTTTCCTGCCTCCTCCCCGCCTGCCCTGCCCACCTCCTCCCTCTCCTTCGCACCCCGCTTGATCTCCCTCCCTGATCCCGCTCCCACTTCCTCCTCTCACCGTTCTCCTCTCCCCTCCCGGGTCCTCCTCGCCCCCTCCTCCTCCCCTTCCTCCTCCCCTCCCTGCCCTCACCCTCCTCCCTGCCGCCCACAGACTACCAATCCCTGCGGATCGGAGGCCTCATCATCGCCGGGATCCTCTTCATCCTCGGTATCCTCATCGTCCTGAGTGAGTACCCCAGCCCCTGCCTCCAGCCCCCGCGGGTGCTGTGGTGTGCGTCCCCGCCTCGCCGCGGGTCTCCGCCCCGCCCCGCCCTCGCCCCGCCCTCGCCCCGCCCTGCCGCCTTAGCCCCGCCCACATCCCGCCCCTGCCGCCTCGCCCCACCCCTGCCACCCCAGCCCCGCCCCTCCGCCTCGCCCCGCCCACGCCCCCTGCCGCCCCGCCCTAGCCCCGCCCTCCGCCCCGCCCCGCCCACGCCCTGCCGCCCCGCCCTCGCCCCGCCCCGCCCCTCCGCCTCGCCCCGCCCCTATCCCTGCGGCTCCGCCCCTCCCCAGCCCCAGGCGGCTCACCAGCGCCGCTCCGTGCCCGCCCGGAGCTGAATCCCGGCCTCCTCCTACCCCCACCCGCAGGCAGAAGGTGCCGGTGCAAATTCAACCAGCAGCAGAGGTAAGAGGCCCCTCCGGGCTCTCACTCACCTACTTTCGCTCTAGAGGGGCGCTGCGGGGGTGAGGCAGGGCATCCACCAGACCCGCAGCCGGAGCCCTTTCCGCAAAAATGTATTAAGCCCCTACTATGTGTGCCAAGCCCCAAGCCAAGCCCTGGGGACCAGTGAATAAATAAACTGCCCTCCCTGCCTGGCTGAGCTCCCAGCCCAGTGGGGGCGGCGGCCGTGGGCTCCAACAGCCCCACAAATATAAAATCACAAAGCGTGATAAGTGCTGTGAAAGAGCCACGGCGAAATGAGATCACCGCGCTTGGCGGCCCAGTTTAGCTCAGAGTCCTGTTCCTAGCTCTTTGATTCATCTTTAAATAAAAATTTAAGGCAACGTATGAACACCTTCTCCATGTTGAAACAGTCATGGATGTCATTTTAAATAATAGCTAATATTTAGCGCCACGCGCCAGATACCGTTTTATTGCCTTATCTGCTCCCCACACCCCTAGTAGGAGGTAGGTGCTGTTATTAACCTCATTTTGCTGGTGAGGAAACCGGCGCACAGGGAGGCGAAGCCACTTGCCCAAGATCGCTCAACGAGGAGATGAGGGTTCTGGGTTTTTCTAACCTAGGCTGTCGCCAGGCCGGCCGCGCTCAGGCCCCTCGGCGCCCCTCCCCCACCAACTTCCAGTCTCTTCCCCTGCGCTCCGGGAGGCACTGGGAGCAGCACCCCCTGGCACACGTTTAAGCCGCTCCTGGGTGCGCCCGATTTTCTGGCGGCCCCCGAGCCTGCTCCTCGCCCATCTCCAGCCCTCAGCGCAGGGGACTGTGAAGTGAGGGCTGCCCTGGCGGAGGGAGGGGTCCAGGGGGCGGCTGCCTCTCTCCGTTTTCATCCCCAATTCCTTCTGCCAGGACTGGGGAACCTGATGAAGAGGAGGGAACTTTCCGCAGCTCCATCCGCCGTGAGTCTGGGGAGATTTCGAGTGTTTGGGGCGGGGGTGAGGGCGGGTTCCAAGAACCCCTTTCCTGGCCCTCCCGGGGTGCGAGGTGGGAGGGGCTGGCTTTGAAACCCGAGGTCCCCGAGTCCCCCTGCTGCTTCCCGCTCCGCAGGAGCTAGGGTGCCCCTCCTGACGCCCGGACTCTCCGTGTTCCCCCTCAGGTCTGTCCACCCGCAGGCGGTAGAGACACCTGGCGCGATGGAACCCAGCCAGGTCCTGCAGCTCGGGCTAGGCTGGGGGGCGGGGGGAGGAGAAGGGGGCGAAGGGTGGGCTGGGATGGCCGGGGGGCTCTCTTGCCTCTCACCTTTGTCACCCCCACAGGATTCCCCTGGCGCCTGATGCCTCCCACCCACCACCTGTGCGCCCACCGCCACCTGGACTGCCCTCTTCCCCAGCCCTGCCCCCGCAGGCTCCTCTCTGCCGCCCAGACTTCAATAAAACGTGCTTTTCTCTCTTGACGGCGCTTTGTGGATCTGTCAGTCCCTCTGCGCGGAAGCCCGGGCGCCCCCTTGGCCCCGGCAGGGGGCGCCCCCACCCTTGGGGAAGGGGCGGGGACGTCGGCAGTGGGCGGGGGCGGGGGCGGGGGTGGCCGGGACGGGGGCGGGCTCTCCGGGCCCCCATTGGCTACGGCCCCCCCCACACGAGGGCTCCCCCCATCTCCCCCCGACATCAGTCCGTCCCGCTTCCAGCTGCTGCAGCCGCGCCTTCACCGCCTCGGCCTCCAGCCGCCCCCTGCTCCGGCCCGGCATGGCGACCCCGACCCAGGCCCCCACAAAGGGTGAGCGTCGCCTGGGGAGAGGGCGCGCGGGTGGGCAGGGAGGCTCCGGGATCTTAGAGCTTAGGGGAGAGGATCGAGGGGGATGCCAGTACGGAAAAGGAGGGGAATGGGGAAGGGGATGTCCGTTCTTCCACGGGCGGCGGCCCCTGCAGTGCACCCCTTGGCGCCCCTCCAGGCCTCTGGGACACCCCCTCCCGGCGGTGTTGTTCCCGTGCGGGACCAGCGATCGGAGAGCGGCAGTCCCGGGAGAAGGGATGCGCGGACCGGTAGCTATGGCAACCGGGCGGCTGGTCCTGCACAGCGGCAGTAGTGGACGCGGAGAGCCGGGCTTCGGGCTTCGAGGGTGGGAACGGGGGGCTCGGCCGCCACAGAGGCTCTTGCAAATCTCAGGGTCTCCGAGGTGGGCGAGGGGGGGTGCATCCCTTTCCTTCCCAGAGCTGGCTCCTGTGGTGGGTGTCTCCAGAAATCCCTGACAGGCAGGTTCCGCGGGAAGGAGGGAGAAGGATGGAAAGACAGGGGAGGGGAGAGCGCCGGAGGAAGTGAGAGAGAGATGGAAAGAGACAGAAGAGAGAGGGAGACGGAAAGGAATGTGAAAATTGTCTGAGAGCCTGAAAGAGAGAGCGAGCAAGGGTGACAGGCGACCCAGAGTCCGAGACTCGGAGGGAGAGGACAGATACGGGGCTGGAAGAGATTGGGAGTGACGGGAAGGCAGAGAGCAATAGAAAGATGCAGAGAAAGAGAGAAAATCAGAGACAGAAGCACAGAGAAAGGCATCGAGGAGGAGGAGAGAGAGAAGGACCCACAGAGCAGGAGACAGACAGGAGGAGCAGCATGGGGTGGGGCCGAGCCACTGCAGTGAGCCCCCCGGGCAGGAATGGGTGGTGGGACCCTCCTTCCCAGCCCACATGCAGGGGTGTCGTCTGGTCCAGGAGGGTGCACTCGACTGTGCACACAGATGTCCCTCCTTCACCCCCGGCTAGCCACACAGCGATTTACATTTCACACCGTTAACCCAGTTATTCACCCACTTAAACCCCCACTGCCCCCTGACAGCCCGCTCTTGAGCCTGCCTCTGCGGAGGAACAAGGGGAAGGATGCTCTAGTAGGGGTAGGGGTGGGGGTGGGGTTTCCAGCACTGAGAGCAGGGCCAGAGGGGATAGGCCAGTGGTGCTGAGGAGCCCCTGGTGGTGAAGGGAACCCCAGTTCCACTCGGATCTCTCCTTCCCTGCCCCCCTTCCCGGCAGGCAGGGGCTGCTGCACTGAGCCATATCTGCAGAATTTGAAGCAGGGCGGGGAGGGGGGGGCTGCAGAGGCTGGAAGCCACCCTAGGGAGAGGGGGCAGGGCTGAGCCAGCGGGCCTGGCGGGAGCCCAGGGCTTCTTTTCGCAGAGATGGTGGTTAACAGGATCGATGGCAGCAGACGGGCAGAGGTGGGAGGACAGACGCCTCAGCCCCACCCCCACCCCCACCTTTTCCCCAGTCACAGCACAAGAGGGGACCGCAGGTCTTGGGAAACCCCGGGGGGGGGGTGTGGGGGGGGTGAAGAAGAGCATGTTGTGTGCTGCACCACTTAAATTGATTAATGGATTATTGGGGGGGAGCATGGGGGAGGGAGCTGAGGGCTCTCCCACCGTGTCAGAGATCAGGGGGCAAGCAGAAAGGGGATGCAGAGGCACAGCTGGGCTTGGGTCCCCATCCTTGAGAAGGACCCTGGGTTTGGCCAGAAGCCAGCCCTGCAGGGACAATGGGAGCTACAAAGGGAGCAGAGGGAGTCAAGATTGGCCCTAGAGTTAGAGACCTAACCCTCAGGACCCCACCCAGCCTGGGGGTGCCCAGACCCATCACCTCTCTTCACCTCTTAAGATGCCCCAGTTGCCATAGCAACCACCTCCTTCCTGATGTCTCCCTGGCAACTAGCCAGGAGTGGTGCACATTTCTCCTCCTGCCTCCTGGCTCCACCCTTAGCCCAGCCTCGCCCTGAGGAACCAGATTGCTGGGGCAGCAGGGACCAGAAGAGGGACTTCTGCATAGAGCACGGGGCACCCAGGGTGGCACCAAAGAGGATTCTGGAGCAGGTGCTCATCCAGTGGGTTTCTGATGGTTAAGGAGGGCAGGGTGTTTGGAAACACAGGAGACAAATCAGGATAATCCGTCCACTCCACCTCTGATGCAGCTTCCAAAGCCTAGCAGGGGCTCTCATTCATTCATTCATTCATTCATTCATTCATTTACTCGCTCACTCATTTATTCATTTTTTCTTTCATTCATCCTAGAAAACTTCCCCGAAATATTTTTATAAATGCCACGATTAATGGCAGAGGAGTCAAACAAATCTACTCCCCATCTGGTGGAGGGGGGGAGCTAAGATAGCACATATGACTCTAAAATAGCGTTTCCCCATCTTGACACTTTCGAGGACCACCTCCACAGTTTTTGGCCTATCCAGATGTTCCCCACACTCATATTTAGTATTTTTCCTTTCAAGGATTCGCTTTAAAAAAAAAAAACGTAATTAGCTTCATGTGGTATCACCATCAGACATGGAAAATTGGGACTTTTTTTTTCTTTTGTCTTAAAAGCAAGTGTAAACATATTAAACGGTGTCACCTCAGGGGCTTGTGACAACCAAGGAGGAACTCTCACTTACACGATATGTCCATCACAGGTCAGCTTCATGTCACTGGGCCAATGGCCACAGGGAGCTCTGCTAAGAGCGCTTAAATGTCCAGCCTGGAAGAGATGGGACACCTGGGCTCACAGTTCAGTGGCCAGAGTTAGTCACGTGGCCTCCCCCAGTCTCAAGGCAGTTGCCATCCTCCCCGGATCCTGGAAGAGAGCACTGATGCCGGTGCCTGGCATGGCCCTGACATTCCTGGTCCCCCTCGCCTAGTGGGGCACACTGTGCCGAATTCTGCTCTAGCCAAGAAAGAACATACTGAGAGCTCTCAGGAATTAGGGAGCCGTCAGGATGGGCTTCTCGAATGGGAATGAGTTCTCCTGAAGGGGGATATGGTTTGGAACAGGGAGGTGGGTGGGGGGGAGAGATAAATACCCCCCCACACCACACATTTTATCTACACAGTAACATTTCTGAAATTGGGGTGAGTCCTCTAATGGATGGGTATGTTTTGGATGGTTGAGTTACATACATATTCACACACACACACACACACACACCCAGAAAGCTATTATGAAATCAATTTTGAATCTTAAAATTGGTGATGGCTTAGAAATAAGTCATCAAGTATGTATCCTATGTAGTATAGTACAGGGTATATTATAGGACAGCTTCCCTGCATAGGATTTGATGGCAGGAGCGAGTGGATGAGAATAGTAGGGACAGCGTCTGACTTTTTTGGAGCTGTCAGATGACTGAGGAGTTTTACGGAGTATTTGGGGGAAGCTGGTCTACTCAGCGGTTTACCAGTGGGATTGGAGTCTGTTAACCCAGCATCATATGCAAATGGGAGTGTGTATGTGTTTTTCAGGAAATGAGTCCATAGCTTGCCTCAGATTTCCACAGGGGACTAGGACCAAGACTGCCATGTACAGTTTGGTAGGTTGTGCACTGAACAAGGGAAGGTACTGACTAATGGTGTGAGTAGGGGGCTGGAATCCATCCTATGCTCCACTCTTCAAGCCTTGTGTCCTGCCATGCATGAAGCTGTATCATTCAGATCAAGGGGCATCTTTATCTGATTTCTACCCAGAAACCTTGGACCAGTGGCCCCATCTGGAGCCTCAGAAATGTTAAGAAACCCAGTGTTGAAATATTTTTTCCCCTCTCTCTCTTTTCCTGCCTTCCTTCCCACAGTTCCTCAGGAGCCTGACCCATTTTACTATGGTGAGTGGCAGATTCTGATGAGGGTACCCTGGGGCTGGATAAAGGGGTGGTTGCAGGTCCTCACAAGTAATTGCTGAAGTGGCTTCAGCCCCGGCAACATGATACCTGCTGGGCCACTGGCCATGTGACCATGCAGGTTCGGTTTACACCAGCTGGGCTCAGAGGGCAAAACCAGATTTTGAGGGGTACCCTCTCTGGACCTCCTTCAGGCTTCACCAGGACTCTGGGATCGTACATGGTGGTCATCAGAGGGGCATACAGCTCGGAGGCCAGGCTGCCCGGGTTTGAATCCTGGCTCATCTCCTTGCTAGCAGCGGTGTGGCCTTGAGCAGGCAACTTTTCCTCTCTGGGCTCTTCTGTAAATAAGGGATAGTATTAGTTTTTACCTATGAGGATTGTGGGAAAGATTTACTTGAGTGAGGCCATTAAATCACCCCCACAGCATGGAAGCTTGAAGAAGTTACCCCCAGGTCTCGCAGACCTGACCCTGGCTCCCTCTCTAAACACCCCTCTACCTTTGCTCACTCATTCTGTTCCTCCAATATGCCAAATTCTTTCCCACCTCAGGGCCTTTGCACGTGCTGTATCCTCTGCCAGGAATACTCCTCATCTAGCTCTCCAAACAGCTGACTAAGGCTCCTTTTCCTTCTTCAGGGCTCAAATCAAATATTGACTGTTCTGCTAGGAGAGGCTCTTCCTGACTCTCTGCCAACAGGAGCCACAGATACATCTAGCCATAGTCACATGGCCCTGATGTTTCATTTTATTTTGTTGAAGGCTTTATCACACTCTGAAAGTCAATTCCCTGAGGCAGAGGCCTGGACAACTGCTGGTACAGAGGGGGTGCTCTATACATTCATATTCCAATAAATGCAATCAACCCTTGAACAGTGTGGGGATTAAGGGGTGCCGACCCCCCATGCGGTTGAAAATCCACATATAACTCTTGACTCCCCCAAAACTTAACTACTCATGGCCTACTGTTGATTAGAAGCCTTACAGAAGATATAGTCGATTAACACACATTTTGTATGTTATGTGTATTATATACTGTATTCTGACAACCCAGGGAACTAGAGGAAAAATGTTATTAAGAAAATTAGAAGGAAGAGGGGCGCCTGGCTGGCTCTGTCAATAGAGCATGTGACTCTGGATCTCGGGGTTGTGAGTTCAAGCCCCAGGTTGGGTGTAGAGCTTACCAAAACAATAAAAATAAAAAAAATTTCATAAGGCAGAGAAAATACATTTACAGTGCTGTACAATATTTATTGAAAAATCTGCATATAAGGGGACCTGCACATTGTTCAAGGGTCAACTGTATTTCCTGTGGCATATTGGACAAGAATGCTTCTTATGAAGGAAGATAAGGAAAGAATGGGATTACAAAGTATTGAGGAGAGGATGGGAAATTCTAAATAGACAAGGTTTCAGAGAAGGTTTCACCGACATTTGAATAAAGCCCAGAAATTGGTAAGGAAGAAATACCGGGGGAGAGAGCTTTTTAGGTAGAGGGAACAGCAGATGCAAAGGCCCTGAGGTAGGACCATACTTAATCTGTTCCAGGAGAGGCAGAAAGACCAGATTGCCTGGGGCAGGAGACTGAGGAAGCAAGTGGGGTGGGGTGAGGTCTGAGAAGGAACAGGGACCAGGTGATGCAGGACTAGGCGGGCTATGGTGAGGATTTTTTGGCTTTTCCTTGGAATGCAATGGAAGCCAGGGCAGGGTGGGGCGCTCTGAGCTCAGGGACCCCGATCTGACTTAGGTGTTGGCAGGATCCCTGAGACTGGGGTGTGGGGAGACCACAGAGCGGCTTGCTTGCTGCGATGGTTCAGACAGGTGACAGTGGTGGACAGGACCGGGGAGGAGGCCGTGAAAGGAGGTGAGATGTATGTGTCTGCGATACATGACGTAGAGCATGGTTTTCTGGATGTACAAGGCATCTAGAGGAGGGGGAGGGTAAAGAGGTCCAGGAGCTCCCAAGCTCCTGCTGTCCATCCTCACACTGGGGGGGCCTCAGCGCAGCCTGCAGCATCCCTGGACTCTGCGCCCCTGGCCGAGTCAAGGCTCCAGGGAGGGCTGCGTACTACCCACGTTGATGCGCCCCCTTATCTCCCCCAGACTATGACACTGTACAGACTGTGGGCATGACTCTGGCCACCATATTGTTCCTGCTGGGCATTCTCATCATCATCAGTAAGTGTGACCCTTTCCTGGGCTCCAAAGCACCTCACAGAGGGCTGCGTCGGGGGCCCTGGGCACCTACAGCTTCCCCGCCGGCCTTTGTCCAGCCCCTCATGCCCTGTCTCGTTGTGTCTGTCTCCTAACAGGCAAGAAGGTGAAGTGCAGGAAGGCGGACTCCAGGTCTGAGAGGTCTGGCAGCAGAGGGGAGAGAGAGGAGAGGGGTGGGGGCAGCCCGGGGTGCAGGGGTGCTTGCACAACATCTAACGCAAAGCCTGTGGCTATTGGATTTCTTGATGCTTTTCTCTTGGTCTTTGCTTCCACAGCCCAACATGCAAATCCTGTAAGTCGGAGCTTCCCTCCTCAGGTGAGGGTGAGGAAGTCTGTGGTTCTGGGAGGAGGGGAGGTGGGGGCAGGAAGGGTGAGGGGAGCTGCGCTGGATGTCCCTGCGGACCCCGCCCGCGCCAGGCCCGTCGGTAGGAGAGCTTAAACCATGGGAGTCCCTGGGATGTGGGGACGGTGCTCAAGGGTCCACAGAAGCTTCCCAGAGATGAGTGTGGAAGCCCGGGGTGGTGGTGGGGGGGAGGCTGATGCTCCAGGGGAGGGAGCCACAAGTCTGCGACCAGAGGGGCCACAGTCCCAGGGGCACAGAGCAGGTGCTAGGGGAGGCGGGAAGAGGGGATGTTTTCCAGACTTTACTGTTCAGGTGGGAAGAATGAGGATGAAATGACCTAGAAAAAGGAAGGAGGGGGGCACCTGCTGGCTCCGTGGGTGGAGCTTGCGACCCTTGATCTCAGGGCTGGGAGTTCGAGCCCCATGTGGGGGTAGAGATGACTTAAAAAGAGAAGAAAGAAAGAAAAAGGAAGGAGGGGAGGAAAGAGAAGGGGAAGGAGAGAGGGGGCGGGGGGGGGAATGGAGGGAAGTGTTTTTGAATAATTGTAGCAAAATAACAAGAGGAGAAATGCATAGAATACAGATTTTAAAAGCTGATTTTGGAAAAGAGAGAATGCGGGGATGTAAGAAGCGTGGGGATGGAAAGTACAGGAAAAGCAGAAAGAGTGAAGAGGATGGAGGGTGTGTGAGGGGGTGGAGGGTGGAGGGGGAGGATAGGAGAGGAAGGGGATGGAAGTGTTGGGGGGAGGCCACAGAGGGGGTGGAGGGGTGGAGGGGTGGGGGGTGAAAGGGTGGAGGGTATGGAGGGGGTGGGGTGGGTGGTGGAAGGAGAAGGGGTGTAAGAGTGTGAGGGGTTGGGGGGTGGAGGGGTGAGGGGTGTAAGAGTGAGGGGGTGAAAGGTGTAGGAATGTGAGGGGGTGGGACTGTGGAAGGGATTGGAGTGTGAAGGGGTGAGGGGGTGGAGGGTATGGAAGGGGTGGGGTGGGGGTGAAGGGATGAGGGGTGTAAAAGTGTGAGGGGGTGAGGGGTGGGGGGCGTAAGGGGGTGGAGGGTGTGGAGCAAGTGGGGTAGGGGTGTGGAGGGGTGAGGGGTGTGGGAGTGTGAGTGGGTGAGGGGTGGGAGAGTATGAGGGGGTGGGGGGTGAAGGGTTTTGGAGTGTGAAAGGGTGAGTGGTGTGGGGCATGAGGGGGTGGAGGGTGTGGAGGGAGTGGGTTGGGGTGTGGAGGGGTGAGGGGTGTGGGAGTGTGAGGGGTGGGGGTGTGGAGGGGTGGGGTGGGGAGAGGGGGTGTAGGTGGGTGGAAGGGGTGAAGGAAGATGGGCAGAGATTAGGCTGTAGGAGAGAATAAGCAGGAATGAGACTCCTTGGGGTGTTAATTCAAATTCTGTAAAAATATCTTGACCTGTTTTTCGTGGAGCCGCATCCTTTCCGGGGATGGGAAACATCAGAAAGGGGAGTCTCCCTGCCTCTCCTAAAGGTCTTAGGGCTAAAAAGTGGGCCTTGGGGTACTCAGTGCTGGGGGATTTGGTGTGGAATTTCATGGGTTTTGTTTCCTGTTGTTTTCGTGAGATTTAAAACCCCTGGTGGGGGTGCGCGGGTGACTTCGCGGGAGCCTGGGGCGGGGGCGGGGGTGGCCCTGCTCCCGGGGCAAAGGCAGAGGACTGGGACCCACTCAGCCGAGTGATGGTCCCGGGTGGGTGAGAAACAGAGGAATTCCGCCTGCGTCCACGTGTTGGGGAGACAGGGTGTGTGACTGGGGTGGGAGGGTCAGAGGAGGTTGGGGACGTGGGAGGAGATGGAGCCCCCCCCTTTCTGGCACCAGGGGGACATCCCAGAAAGGCTCAGCCTGGCCCAGGGGTCTCTAGCCTCAAGTGTGTTCCCCTCCGTGACAGTGTCCCCTGGGGCAGGACAAAAGCCACCCAGGGGTCCCTAGTTCCCCAGTGTTAGCTCACGGGTGACAGTCCCTGGGGGTCTGGCTCCCATGGGAGGCCCCAACGGCTGTGGGAGGGGGCTGCTTGTCCAGGTGCAGCAGGTGGGTGACCACAGCTCTGACGCTCCCCTCTCTCTGTCTCTGTGCCCCGCCCCCCAGCCCCTGGAGGTGGCGGCGTGTAAGACCAGCCCTGGGCACCTCCACTGCTGTCCCTGCCTGAGTGCGGAAGCCTGAGGACCGGGTGGAGGCGGTGGGGACCCCAGCCTTGCGCCGGGGAGCGCTCCCCCGAATGAGCCGCCCCACCCACCCGAGGCTGGTGCCGCTGCACCCTGCTGCCCCTCCCCAGGCCTTGGCAATGACGACCCCCCAAAGAGCCCGTGTGCATCCCGGATCCGGGGACTCAGGCCTCCAGCTCCTGGGGTCCGGGAGCCCAGCCCCAGCCCCCCAGGATCCCCACGTACTGCTCCCCGGCACCTCCCTGTCTCCCCTCCGAAGAAGATCGGTTGCCCTGCACCCTTGGAGTCTGTCTTGAGCTTAATAAATGTGCATTTGGTTTTTTCCCCTGTTCTGTCTGTAAGTTCTCATCTGTGGGGACCAAACGGGGGGAGAGGACAAAACTGAACCCTGCGGGAGCTCTGTCCCACGCCCACACTTGCCCCCTCCTCCTCCCTCGCCTCCCCCAGCGCCCCAGGGCCCCGTCACCTCTCAGAGACCCGGGAGCCTCCGCTCCCCTGCCCCTCCCCTGCCCGACGTCCCCTCCCCAGTTGCCCCTTCCCGGCTCGTCTCCCCGCCCCCCCCCCGCCTCCCCAAGGAGCCCCACCCACGGGACCTGCCCGCTCGTCCCCACCCTCCCTCCCCCAGCGCTGGGCGGAGGCCGCCGCCCGGCTCTCACCCCTGCCCCCCGTCGCCCTCAGCGTCTCCCCCTCCTGCTCCCACCGCGGGCTCCGAAGCCAGGAAACCCGAGAGGAAATGACTGAGCCCGTCTCGGTCCCCGCCCGCCAGCGCTCCCCTGGCCACACCCTCCGCCCGGCCGCCTCCGCCGCCGCCGCCCTCTGCCCACGAGGCTGCCGGCTCGGGACCCCCAGCTCGGACGTGAGTCTCTCCTGCGCTCCGCCCGCGCCGCCTCCCCTCTGCCCGGCCGGGCTCAGGTGCGGGGGCACCGCGCTCGTCGGGCGGCCGCCCCCACCCTGCGCACGTCCCGCGCCTGCCGGGGCGCCCCGGGGGCTGCGGCTCCTCTGCCCCCCGCCGCCTCCCCGCCCCGCGCCCCCCCGACCGGCCCGGAGGTGCCCCGCATCCCGCTGCGTCCCGTCCAGCTCCGGCGGCGACAGGCCCCTCGCACCGGCTCACTTTTTCCTCTGAGATCGGGAGCACATTACTCATTCTTCCTCTTTCCCCTCCTTGCTGACTCCTGGGCCCTGGGGACAGCCCCAGAGGGAGGCACCAGCCCCCCAGCCCTCCTGGGCCCCGCGGGGTCAGTCTGGGGAGGGGGAGCTCTTCTGGGCCCTGTGCGGTGGCTGCTCCTGGAAGCCCAGATTGCTCGGATGCTTCTTGTTTTCTTTGGGGACCTGTGGATGGAAGCAGGGGGTGGGTGCCGGGGCCCTCCACTCCTAAAACCTCACCCGCCCTGGGAACCAGCTGTCCGCCCTGGCAGGGGCCCCTTGAAGCCAGGGGTGCTCGCCTGGGGGTAAAGAAGGGGCTGCAGGATCCCACCAGGCTGGGGGGCCGGTGGGAGGGGTGGCGGTGCAGTCCTGGGCCTGCCTCAGTGACGTCATGGCTGACCCCAGTTCCTGCTCACCCCATAGATGTCGCTCTCTGGTCACCTGTGTCTCCTCACCGTCGTTGGCCTGATTCTCCCCTCCAGAGGTAAGGCTGAGCTCTTGCCCCCCTCCGCCCCAGAGTCCCCCACCTGGAGGGCACTGGCTTGGGCACCTGGTGAATTCGGCTGCCCTGCCCTGCGTCTTCAGCCTCCTACTGAGCCAGCAGCAGGAAGTGAGGTGTCGGTGAGGGGCCCAGGGTTACACCCTCTGTGGGCACCTCGCACCTGGGTGGCCGCTTCCAATGAGTCTGGCCAGAGCCTGTCCTGCTGAGCATCCTCCATTTCACCTCCAAGAAGAATCCACTGAGTTTGATTTGGCGGGGACATTGGTGTCAGTTTTCTACTGAGCAGCAAGGAAGCCCAGGCTCCCAGCAAAGCAGCTGCCTGGATACAGGGTGATACACGATTAGGCAAGGGGGGCCAGCTGGGGCCCGCCCAAGAGTTGGGGGTGTCTCACTCTTGGCCTAGGAAGCGTTTCTCGAAGGCAGGACCGGGGTGGGCATTTGCAGGGGCTTCCTACCTGGCAGGTGCTGCATGTGTGAACTCATGTCGACTTCCACTCGGTTATACGGACTGTCGTGCCCATTTTATGGATGAGGGTACTGAGGCTCCGCAACGGGCAGTGCCCTGTGCCGGAGGCTAGTGAGTGGCGAGGCGGGGAGAGGACCACCTTTCTTGCCCCTGGAACCAGGGCCTACCCTCCACTGAAGCCGCCCCCGTTGGCCTTTGATAAAATGGTTTTCATGTGTTCTTTCAGCCAGCCACCAAGTAGTCACAGACCAGGGGGAGGGCCCCATGAGTCTTTTGGCTTTTATTAGGAGCAAGGGGGGGCGGGTCGGAGCCAGCAGGGCTTTGCCCTGACCCAGGGTCCACAGGCTCCCTCTGGCTCTTGACAGGGAGCAGACTTCAGGGGGCAGGGGTGAGGCCAGGGAGCCCTGGGAGGGGGTCCAGGCCAGAGAGGAGGGGGCGGGCAGTGGCTGTAACCGGCTGCGTATCCAGGGGTGAGGGAGATGCTTCCCTCTGCCGTGTCCTTTCGCCCTCCCTACAGCCCCGAGAAGTAGATCCAGGTGTCCCCACAGGTGAGACAGGTGAGACAGCTGAAGCACAGAGAGGGGACTTCACCTGCTCCAGGTCACGGGGCGAGGAAGTTGCTGGGAGGAGAATTTGAGACCAGGGCCCCGGCCTGACTTCAGGCCCCGGGCTCGCTGGGCTAGATCGCGCCTCCCATCCCACAAGGACAGGCAGGCAGATGGGCTGGGGTTCGGGTCCTGGCCGCAGGGGTTTCTTAAAACACCTCCAGGGCCGCGGATGGATACCCCCCCTTCAAATGTCCACCCGCTGCTCTACCAGGTGTCCCGAGTTCCGGCCCACAGCTTCTGAAGGGAGGGCAAGGGGGTGGTGGTGAGAGAAGGGGCACCAGAGGCTCCTCTCTGACTCCTCGCCCTTGATTTCTCAGGACAGATATTGAAGGAGGCCACATCCATTTCTCCAGCAGATCTAACCAGTGTGAACGTTAATGCCTTGACCCCACCAGTCCCAGGTAAGGAAAGAGGGATGGATCTGTCAAGATCCTGTCACTGCAAATCACAAAAGCTGAAAAATCTCAAGCTCAGACCGCTTGGGAATTTGGGGTTTGTGCAACTGGAAAGTCTGGTGATGGACCTTCAGGCACGGCTTGGTCTAGGTGCTCAGAGGATGCTCTCAGGAGCCTGTCACCGCCTCTCGGCTCTATTTCTCCTGTGTTGGCTTCATTCTCAAGCGGGATTTTCCTTTTACGGGGCCAGGATGGCCCCTAGAGACCTGAGGCTTCCGTCCTACCTGCTAAGAAGCCAGAGGAAAGGGGTGGTCCTTCCCAATCCAGCAAACATCCCGTGACTGAGTGTCCCTGCCCAGGCTCAGGTGACACGTCCCACCGTGAGGTGATCGTTGTGGCCACAGGCCAAAGCCGGTCGGCCAGACCCGGGTCTCAGGTTCAACCTCCACCAAGGCTGGTGCCAGCCTCAGTGCATGAGTGGACGCAGAGCCAGGGAAGGGTGGTTCATAAAGAAAGTTCCAGGGGCTCTTCCCAGAGGCGGATGGGTTCTGAGTAGGGGAGAGTCCCTCTGCGGGAGGGGACGGCTGAGGCAGGGGAGGTCTGAGGCACGGGCAGGGCCGTCGGGCTGTTAGCAAACGACTCGGTTAACGAAGTCATTTCGATGATGTCAAAATTGAGTTATTTCTCCATCCACGGACCTTCTCCACATCTTGTCTCTCCTCCCCCTGTTCGCGGACTCCAGACACAGTCCACTGGGAACCCCAGTCCACACCTCGGATGGGCCTGCAGACTGGTGGTGAGCGGGGCAGGGGAGGCGGGGGGGGGGGGGCGCGGCGTGGGCCCGGGACAGACACTGCTCCCCCTCTTCCCCCGACACTCTGGGTCCTTGGTTACTCATTTCAGTTCCCCAGCTCTGAATCCTCCGGTTTACTTTGTGGTGGGGCAGCCAGCCGCCCACATCCACGTCTTTCAAAACAAATCTTCCGAAAGCATGAAAAATAATACGCATATAGAAAAGTACCCCTAAAGCCCCCCATAAATGTACAACTTCAGAGGAAACCCTAACCTGAACCGCCGTGTAACCAGCTCCCAGCTCACGGCATATATATGGAGCTTTACAACCCCGCCATGTGCCGAGGCCATTCTTGCCTTCCTTGCATCTCTGCATCTTTTCCCCTTTTTGAGTGTGCAGACCAGTTTTGAACTCTTTCTTGCAGTATAACGGAATTCAAAAAAGGGCTCCCCGATTTTCTCCGTCAATATTTAATGATACAGCCGTCTAGAAACACGTTCTGCTTGGAAGTAATAAAATTCATATAGGCGAGATGAAATCCCTTGCTGCGTTCCCCACTCTGGTCTCTGAGAGGCCCCCACTGCGAGCACCGGATTGGGGGGGCCCCCCAGTGGTGCTGTGCCACCTGGGTATTGGGCAGAAACTATGCTGGCCGGCGGTACGTTTTTGTGAGCTGGTCATTTGCAAAATGATTGCTGTCCTGCAACTTTCTCCACCCGCCCCGTGCAGGGTATGTTGGGGGGCTCCTCCCAGTTCCCATGTAACACTGATCGCGTCCCGTGTGCTGGTGTGCGGGGGCCCGTGCGTGGGGGTGAAACCATGCCCAGCTCCCCAACATCTTGGTCTCCTCTGCTGCACCTGTTGCCACAATAAGCAACCTCACTCCCCGCTCCTTGAGCAAATAAATGCCTCTAAGCGCTTCTTGTACCTCAGCCGCGGTTCCCAATGTCTTACCTGTGTTTGGGGGATCATTTGATCCCCACACAAACCCGCTGAGGTGCAGCAACCTCACTTGACAGACAGGGAAACAGAGTCTCGGAGTGACTCACTTGAGGCGTCGCGGCAAGTCAGGGACGCACAGCTGGGACCAGCACCCTGGAGCCTGGCCCGAGGGCCTGGCTTTCACCCACAACACGACGTGGGGCGGGGGGTGGGGGGAGGAGACAAATGCTGAAACGTGTCTCCGAAGCCACTTGGGAAATGGTTGCACGGATCAGCCCCACCACCAGCCCTGGGCCATCGCTTCCCCCACCTTTTCCGCCCAGGCAGTGACACCTGCTGCCTGAACGGCTTTGATTTTCACCAGCCTGGGGAGGGGAGAGGGCCCCTTGCTGTTTTGTGGACCTGAGTGTCCCTGATTCACTCGTTGCTCACCCTCCCCTTGCTCATCCAACCCGAGTAGGAACAACATGGGAGCAGATGGAGGGGACCCAGACCCCACAACCCCCGGAAGCGTCCGAGCTTCTAGCAGCGGATCGGGCGATGGTGACGATGACAACGGGCAAGAGCAGCCTGAGAGGTAGGCCCTGGAACGAGAAGGGCAACATGCAAATTTTGTTTAATTCTCTATCTGGGTCAGCAGCTCCCCGAGCACATTTCTCGGAGCACCCGTTTGGGGAATTGTTAATACATTTTCGAGACATCTGTTTTGCTTTGCGGTCCAAGGGAAACTCTGAGTTAAAGTTAAACACATTTCTTTGTGGCAGGACTTCTTGGAGTCTTATTAATGCTTATTTGCAGCAAGCATTCCCCAAACCTGATTGGACTTGGGACTCTCATTCAGGTTCCTTTATAGGGCTGGTGCCTTGGAAATGTGGGTGTGGCTTTTTTTCCTTTATGTACCTGTTCATGTGAGAGCAGGAGCTTTTCGGTTGCAAAATACTGCAAAGGCAACTAAAGCTAAAATAGATTCATGGCTATATATGTTCTGTAAAATCCAGATTCATGGTTTCAGGAACAGCTGGATCAAGGTGCTCAAGCACTGTCATCATAACTGGCTTGCTCTGTCTCTCAGCCCTGTTATCTACGTCCTCAAGTTCTCTTGGTGGCACAGATAGTCCCATAGTTCTATTTAGGTCACACACCCAGCAGGTAGAGCACCTCTCTTTCTCATCTCTAGCCCAAGGTGTTTAATGGACTGTCATTGACCCACCTGGGGTCACATGCCCACGTCTGGCTGGGGGTGGCGGGGGAGCCAGGGACATGTACTGCTCTGACTGGTTAGGCCTGAGTCTTGTGCCCACTGTGGGGCTGGAGAGCAGGATCTGCTCTGCCTGAACGGCATAGACCTGGAGTCAGGGAAGAGGTAGTTCTCCCTGGGACCAGCGAGTAGTTAACGTTTTAGAGGCATGGGAAAGGAAGCTGAGCCAGGGGGGAGGCGGCAGGTGGCCCCAAGGTCTGTCTGACTCATATTTGAGGAGCAGCCCCTACTGGAAAGTACTGTAGCTTGGGCCATTCCCAGGCTGACATGTGTGCACAGTTCTGAGACTGGGCACTGCACAAGACCATCGCCTCTAAGGCCGTGTCATCCCCCACGTGGATTTTTATCCTTGTTATAGTTTCCAGTGATGGTGGTGAAGCCCCCAATTCTGACAGAGCCTGTCTATTAAAACAATTTCACAACAGATAGAAATGAAGCGTCTCGGAGAAGAACTCTTTTCTATTTTCCGAAAGAGGGAAGGTGAGGGGACGGTGACTGTGTCCACACCTCCCCGTTGAGGAAACCTTCTTACATCTTTGCTTGCTGTGAGTCCTGGTTGACCTGAGTCCTGATAATAACACAGAGTCACTCTGTGTTATTATATCGTGTTCCTGATTACACGTGACAGGCATTCAAGTGGGCCGGGGGCGGGGGTGTCATGGAGCCAAGTGATAAAAGCCATCGAGGAGCCTTGGGGTCACCCAGAACCTGGGCAGGACCGCCCGCCCCCAGCGCCTCTCTCCCTCCTTCGTCTGTGTTTCTCTGGTGCTGGGTCTTGTCCCCCGCCTGGTGAGGAACTGGCTCCTGCCCGTCCCCGGGGCAAGCTCCAGAGCTCCCTAACTTCGCCCAGCTGTGCCTCCCATGCCTACTTGGAAGTTGGAAGGTCCCAGGGAAGGAGGAGACTGGGTCACAAGCTCCCCCTTGTGGCCTGCGTTCTGATAGACCCAGGAGGCCGTTGGGGGGGGGGGGGGGACGGGAGGAGGGAGGGGGAGCAGTCCCCACCAAGAAAGAGGAAGATGCTTCTGGAAGCAGGGAGGCCTGAGAGCCAGCACCGTGGTAACAGCGACAGGAGGCATTTGCCCAGAGTGAGCATTGTGCTCACTTGTTCATGGCTCCCAGCCCCCCTGCATGGGAGGGACTGTCCCCCCCACACCCCCCGCGTGGGAGGGACTGTCTGTACCTCGATTTACAGGAGGGCAGCGGAGGCCCAGAGAGGTTACTGTGCCGCCCTAGGCCACACAGCCCAGAGCGGCAGAACCAGCGTTTGAGCCCAGGCTCTCTAGGGCCAGCGTGCCTGAGCACCACGCAGCACCCAGGCTGTCCTTTGCATTCACTGTCTGGCTCGAGCCTTCCTCCAGCTGAACATCTCGGGATCCTTGCCTTCGGTTCATACTTAAGGAGTGAGGTGCTGGGGTGCCTGGGGGGCTCAGTGGGGTCAAGCATTTGCCTTTGATAATCCAGGTCATGGTCCCAGAATCCTGGGATGGAGACCCCACATCAGGCTCCCCGCTCCGTGCGGAGGTGGGGAGCCTGCTTCTCCCTCTCCCTCTCCCTCTGCCCTGCTCTGTGCTCTCGGTCTCTCTCCAATAAATAGCATCTTAAAAAAAAAAAAAAGTGAGGTGCTGAGATTGGCCTGGGAGCCTGGGCTCTGTGAGGCAGTTTTTCTGCCTGTTGGCTTCATAGTAGGGCCTCAGACAGGGGTGACCACTTCACTGGGAACACTTCTCAGTGTCAGCAGGGCAGATATTTTCCTTGGGGCATTGGCTTTTTTAAATTAAGATTTTATTTATTTATTTGACAGAGAGAGAGAGAGCACAAGTTGGGGGAGAGGCAGAGAGAGAGGGAGAAGCAGGGTTCCTGCTGAGCCGGAAGCCCACGTCGGGTTCGATCCCAGGACCTCGGGATCATGATTTGAGCTGAAGGCAGACGCTTAACCCACTGAGCCACCCAGGCGCCCCGTGGCATCGACTTTTTAAAGGAGAGGAACAGTCTAGTATTTTTGGTCTGGGAGCAGAAGTGACCTACAAAATATTTTACAACCAACCAGTACCCCTAGGTTCTGCGTCTCCCGGTGCTGGGCCCCGTCCTGGGGGCCCCCTGCCTGGCTCAGACACACACTCTCCTTTGCTTCTCCCATTGTGAGGCAGCCCAGGAGGTCCTGGGGGAGGAGCCAGGGGGATGGGACAGCTGGTCTTAACCAGGGGGTGCAGGCTGGTCAATATTTCCACACCTACCTCCCCGCTGCGCCCAGGTTAGGAGTGGGGGGGGGATACCGCTCCTGCCCCCTGCATGTGTAGACATGGAGGGGAGTGTCTCCTGGGGACACACATACAGCGACATCGTCCCCATCATCCTGTGTTTCCTCCACGACTCACTTCCACCCTCTGCTACCTTTTAGCAACTCCTTCTCCTGAACCCACCAAAGGCACCACGCCCTCCAAGAGACAGTCTCCAGGCAGAGACATCAGGCGGGACCCCCCACTCGGGCCAACTGGTCAGTAACTCTCTTCCCAGACTGGAAATAGGCTATTTCCTATTCTCTGTGTATTTCTGGCACCTGGAACCCTGCCCGGCGTGAACTAGTGCTCCGTGACCATGTGTCAGGTGGATACGTGACTTGAGGGCTGGAGGGGTGGGGGTATAAGGTAGACAGCCAAAAAGTGTCCGGATAGACGAATGAATCCACGCATGACTGCAGCGGCTTAGGAGGACAACCACGAGTCTGGAGCTCCCGAGTCTGGAGTTTGGAAGTTCAGTCTGGGCTCAGTCGAGAGGTTCTTCTGGTCTCAGCTGGACCTACTCCTGCGCCTGAGATCAGTTTGGAGGGCCAGCAGGGAGCTCTGCTTCAGGGACACCTTGATCCGTCCCCTCGTGGTCTTACCTTCCGCTTCCTGCCCAGCCAACCCCACTGAATGGATGGGAATGACATGTCCACGGGTCACAAAGAGAGTTCATTCATTCATTCATTCATTCAAGACATATTCTCAAGCACCCACTGTGTCCTCGGCACCAGAGATACAGCAGTGAACAGGATGGACCAAAATCTCTTCCCTCGTGGAGCAGACATTCTGGTGGGGTGGGGGGCGGTAGAGACAATAAGTCATAATCATAAGAATTATGTATCAGGTGCTTTAAAGCTGCTTTGAAGAGAAATGAAGCAGCATTAGATAGAGTCAGAGGTGACTGGAGGGTATTTCCCATAAAGAGCCGGGGAGACCTCCCTGAGAGGGAGCAGAGGGGGAGTCGCGTGGATGTCTGGGCGGGGGTGTTCCGGGCAGAGGCAGCAGCCAGTGCAAAGGCCCTGAGGTGAGAGGGGCCAGGCATGGCCACCAGCAGGGCGGCTGGTGGGGCTGGAGCATCTGGGTGAGGGGGCGAGTGAGGAGCTGAGGTGGGGAGGTGGTGGGAGCCACGGGGTGTGCCACGGAGGCTTTTGTTCTAAGTTGCCCAAGGCCGAGGCCCAAGCTACACCCCTACCCCCACCCCTGCCCCCGACTCTGCCATCCACTGCTTCCCTCCACAATTTTTGCCGAACTCTGACTTGGTCCCTGTCTGTGCCCCCAGGTTCCAGCGAGGACGACCCCTTCTCCTACGGTGAGTTACCCCCGGAGGATGTGGGAGGCGGGAGGCAGGGAGGCAGCTCTTGCCATTCTCCGCTCTTCCCTCTGCAGACGAGGACACTCTCCGGAAGCGGGGGCTGCTGGTCGCAGCTGTGCTGTTCATCACAGGCATTGTCATCCTCACGAGTGAGAACCGGGGATGGGGGGCGGCGGTGGACCCCGGGACCCCGAGATCGGGAGCGAGGAGGCCTTCGCTGGCACCTTGACAGAGGGCTCAGTCCTCGAAGGCGCCCGGGACAGAGTCGTTTTAAAGGACGCATATTAGCTGCAGATCCCTATAAACCACCCAGAAGTCGGCGGCTTCAAATGATCACCGTTTGCTTAGCTCTCAAGTGTGCAATTTGGAAATGTCAGCAGGGCTCGGCTGGCTGGTTCTTGGGGTCCCAGCTGGGTTTATTCAGGCACCTGGGCTCAGGGGCGGGTTGGCAGGGGGCTCTGTTTCTGTGGGTGCGTGGGCCGTTCACCTCATAGTCTTCACTCCAGGAGGCCGTCCTGGGCTTGTTCGCAGGGTCCCCGCCACGGAGAGCTGTGTCCCGGCAGCCGGGAGGGGTGACAGGTGACGGGAGGCAGCGACCACGCCAGGGACTGCTGGGAGACAGACCAATAGGCAGGGCCCCCCCCCAGCAGGAGCTGTAGCTCCAGCCCCCGCCCCACTGTAGGCCCACCAGGAGGGAGCAGGGGTGGCGGGGGCAGGGGGGTCACCCCCACCCTGCTGGGGCTCAGCTAGAAGGCCAGGGGCCAGGGGATGCCGTTGCTTGCGGGGCAGGGGCAGCATTGCGTGGGGTAAGTGTTGCCCGACGGATGGGGGCATGGAGAGAAGAACACGCAGAAAAACTAATTTTTAAAACAGTCTTTAAAATGCTGCTGATTAACTGGAACACTCAGGCCGCCAGTTTGCAAGCTCTCAGTGAAGCCTTTTTTTACACCAAATTTTATTCCCGCTCCTGCCCAACTCCGCCATCAGGAGGATGCACACGCCACAGCTTCTATTTTGTCTAGGGCGGGGGTGGGGGGCACGAACAGCCCCCGGAAGAGGTCCCTAACGCCTGCCGGCAGCGCAGAATCCAGGGCCAGGGTACCGTAGCCTCAGTCATAAACACCTGTTCCTTGATCCCGACTGTGTGCGGGTCCCTGTCTGCACCCCCTGCCCTGTCCCCACCGCTGTGGGAAAAGTGAGGCTCCGAGACCGGAGGGGTCTGTCCAGATGGCACACAGAAATTCGGGAAGGACTGGACCCGGGTCTGTGTGGGTGTAGAGCCCAAAATGAGCTCTGGGGCCGTAAATCGTTCCAGTGACAATGGTTTGTGGGCACCTGCTCTGTCTTCACCCTGTGCCCTGGTCCCCACCCTCGGGAACCTCGCAGCCAGTGGGGGGCTGACCGTAAGCA
The DNA here is from genome assembly GCF_048164855.1 of Canis lupus baileyi. Classification (NCBI taxonomy): domain Eukaryota; kingdom Metazoa; phylum Chordata; class Mammalia; order Carnivora; family Canidae; genus Canis; species Canis lupus. Next base: position 117,906,686 of record NC_132838.1, on the reverse strand, counting down.
GTCTAAGTGCGTGACCGAGCGGAGTGGACGCTGAGAGGTCATTGCTGTAAGGAAGATACAGCAGAATGACAGGCCAACAGGGATGGGGGCGACACTCCCTCTAAAGAGATCGAATCAGAACTCATTCTTGATGGTGAGAAAGACGGTTTAAGAACACAGGTAAAGGGAGCAGCAAAGGCGAAGCCCCAGAGGCAGGAGTGAGCTGAGCGTGTTGCAATAACCACAGGAAGAGGCCGGGGTGGCTGGGGCCGGGTGAGCTCGGCGGGGAGTAGAAAGAGGTGAGGAGGCAAGGGCGGCAGTCAGGTGACCTGTCTTCTGAAATGTCCCCCCCTCATTCGCTTTGGTGCAGCCCCCCTGACTCCCCTGCTGTGCCTTAAGCCCCCCTGTCTCCTCCTACCTCAGGGCCTTTGGACTGGCCATTCCCTCTGCCTTTCCAGGGCACACCCTTCCTCTAGATGTCCACGTGGCTCCCCCCTCACCTCCTTCAATGTGCTCAAAAGTCCCCTGCTCAGTGAGGCCCCTGTAGCCAGCGCCATGAGGATGCCCCGGGCCCCTGGGCCTCCCTGCCTCCTTCCTGGCACGCGTCACCATCTGACGACACTGTCCATACACTTGACGGAGTCGTTTTTCTCATTGCCGAGCATCTCCTCGACTAGAAAGTCAGCTCCCCCAGGACAGGGATTTGATTCACTCCTGTTCCCAGCTTGGCTCCCAGGGTCGCGATCAGAGCCTGGCACATAGTAGGCGCATAGTAAATGTTCGCTGGATGAATGAGTGACACACAAGCGAGGCTGGGTTTTCAAAGGGCTCCTGTGTGTCTGGGGGCGGAGGGGGGTTGTGGAGGCTGCCCTGGAGCTTCCCGAGCGGCGGGGTTGATGGGCCTCGTCTCCAGCACCCAGAGCGTGCAGTGATGGATGTTGTTTGGCTCATGATGGAAACTTTTCCTTCACCCACAGGTGGCAAATGTAGGCGGTTACCCCAGTTATGTCGGAATTATAACAGGTGAGGCCGTCAGAAGTAGGGGCCGGAAACCCCATCGATGGGCACCCCAGGACTGAGTCCTCACCAGCTCACCGTGCCCAGCTTCCTCCCTCCCCTCTCCTACAGAATAGTCAGTAAAGCCCAGCCTGGGAGGGAAGACCCGGATGGAGCCAGAGCCGGGGCTGATGGCCCGAGGCCCCTCTGCTCCCCACCCTGCCCACCCTGAGGGCTGCCCGGCTCCTTGGGCACTGCCCCCCCAATTACCCATTCTGTTCAGACGAAAAGTAAAGCACTGTGGTCCTTGCCCGTGGTCTCTGATCATTCATGACTGGGGGGTGGGGTGGCAGGAAGAAGCAGCCAGGACGGGGACAGGTGCCCTGAGGAATAAAGGGAGGGGTCACAGACTCAACAGCCAAGGATGGGGTCACAGTGAACACAGCCTGGCTGGTGTGAGGCAGGAGGGATGGGAGGGCAGGCCGTGGGGGACTCTGGCCAGTGGGAGCGTCTGCGCTGGGCTCTGCTCCTGGCACTTTGGGCCCCTTGGCCTGTGCGTGTGCAGAGCCTGGTGTCCGATGGAGCTCACCCCTCCCATTGGGGGGTGGTAGTGGTAACTGGCTCCAGGCCTCCCAGCGGTCCACTTTTCTTCACACTCCAGATCCTTCCACCATCATGAGGGGCCTCACACATGGGTGCGGACACCCCAGCCCACACATCCAGACTCCATCTACACCCCCTGCCGAAGTGACTGCCTCTGGGCCACCTCTCGGTGTAGGGGCCTGCCACCAAGAAGGCTACACAGGGCCTGGAGACGGGGGCTCGGGGTAGTTTGGGCAGGGAATTCCAGGGGCCCAGAGCAGGGTCGAGAAGGGCCACAGGCTCTGGTGGGCACCTCCTGCAGGCCCTGGAGAGGGACCCAACTGGATAAAGCCAGAGCAGGCCTCTGAAGCCTGGGTAAGGGCCATCAGGACAAGGTAAAGACACGAGGTCCTGTTCACAAGTGGTTGCATAACAAGAGTTCACAGACCTCAGGTCACAGCCTATTCATGGGTTGTGAAATCAGTTTTGTGAGCTGTGGGTAGCATAAAAAAAGAAAAAGGGGGCGCCTGGGTGGCTCAGCAGTTGAGCATCTGCCTTCGGCTCAGGGTGTGATCCCGGGGTCCTGGGATTGAGTCCCATCTGGGGCTCCCCGCAGGGAGCCTGCTTCTCCCTCTGCCTGCGTCTCTGCTTCTCTCTGTGTGTGTCTCTCATGAATAAATAGATAAAATCTTTTAAAAAAAGAAAGAAAAACAGGGTAGCCTAGTGGCTCAGTGGTTTAGCGCTGCCTTCAGCCCAGGGCGTGATCCTGGAAACCTGGGATCGAGTCCCACATCCAGCTCTCTGCATGGAGCCTGCTTCTCCCTCTGCCTGTGCCTCTGCTTCTCTCCCTCTCTCTCTCATGAATAAATAAAAAAAATATATTTTTTTAAAAAAGAAAGAAAATAAAATGTAAAAGAAAAATATCAGAATATATCCCAAATAATCTGACTCTTTATATACTCTCCTCAATTTTTGGCACATTTTCATCCTACCTTATCATTACTCACTTTTTCAAGACATCACCTCCTTTTTTAACTTAATACATTTATTTTAAAAGGAACAATCATGTATGGAAAACCAGTATGGCTACATGTAAGTAGAAGTTAGCCATAAGGATTCAATCCATTGAGGGGCCCCCCGGGAGTGGGGGGCTCAGTCAGTTAAGCGACTGACTCTTGGTTTCGTCTCAGGTCACGATCTCAGGGTCATGGGATGGAGCCCTGTGTCAGGCTCCACGTGCAGCACGGAGTCTCCTGGAGATTCTTTCCTCCTCCCTCCCCTTCCCCCTCCCTCTGCTCCTCCCTCTCCCCCGCCCTCTGCTCCTACCCCTGCTTGCACTCTCTCTCTCTCTCAAATAAAAAAATAAATAGGATAAATCCATTGAAAACAAGCATGTATTATATGCGATATATGGCATATGTACACATGTGATATATACTCTGTACATGCGTAGACATGTATGACACATGCGTATTATAGATGTGACACATAGAGTATGTGATAGATGCATCTAGGGGAGATTCTCAAAATATTTTTGCTTGGCATCCACTATCTGCTACTCAGATGCCTACCCCGACAGGAGGCGGTGTCATTCGTGTATACACATGATGTATTATACACACACCGAGTGAACACAGCTGGCAGGTGCTGTGATGGGCCACCACTCAACACGAACAGGAGAAACAATGGTGCACACGGCGACACGGATGAATCACGGCGCAGTATCCTGAGTGAAAGGAGCCGGATACCAAAGAGCACAGACTGTGTAATACCGCTTGTAGGTAGGAAGTTCTGGAATAAGCAAGAAGAAGTGATGGTCAGAGTAACGGCTGCCTTTACTACATCGTGTTGCCTTTCCCGTGGGGGTGGGGGGGGAGGTTGGCGCTGGCTGAGGAGAGGCCCAAGGAAATGTTCTCGAAGGCCCGACACATCCTGCACCACGACGGTGGCGCAGGCTACACAAAGGTATCTACCGGTCAACACCTCCTGAACCATTCGCTTCAGACCTGCGTGCTTAATACACGCAAGTTGTGCCTCAACACAGAGCACAACAAAATTGGAAACAAAAGGCAGTTCTCTCTTGGGCGGTGCTGACCTCCAGGTCCTGGATCGGAGATGGAGCAACAGGATTCTGAAGGTGCCACGGACGGCGGTGGGGGAGGCCCTCGCCACCGAGGTGGAGAGAGAAGCTCCCCAAGTGGTTTGGTCCGGTTATTCGAAAATAATAGGAAATAGGCATGTTGGGTTTTAGGAAATGGGTATGTTGGGTTTTAGGAAATGGGTATGTTGGGTTTTGCTCCCAGTTCCTGGCACACAGCTCCTCGGGATTTCCTGGGTGACAGGAGTATCTTTTGTTCAAAGGAGGCAGAGTGTGGTGGGCTCCTGGGTGGGTCTGGCCACCGGAAAGACCACCTCATGATCAGAAGCATGGAACTTCTAGTCCCACCACCCGATCCTCTGGAGGGGGAACAGAGGCTGGAAATTGGGTTAATGGTCCATCCTGCCTACATGATGAAGCCTCCATAAAAGCCCCCAAATTATAGGGTTCAGAGAGCAGCCTGTCTGGTGAACGCAGCCACACACTGGCGGGGTGGTGACCCACCCAGCTGCACGGGGGACGAAGCTCCCATTCTCAGGATTCTTCTAGACCTCGCCCTGCATGTGTCTTTACCTGGTTGTTCCTCTGTATCCTTCATCATATCCTTCCTTATGCGATAAACTGGTTCTACGGGCTGTTCTAGCAAATAATTAAATCCGAGGTGAGGGAATCATGGGAACCTCCCAATTGTAGTCGAGTTTGACAGAAGTTGTGGGTAACCTGGGACCTACCAGCAATTGGCATCAGAGGTGGGGGAGGGGCAGCTGCATGGGACAGAGCCCTTAACCTGTGGGGTCTGTGTTAAGTCTGGTCAGTGTCGAATTGAACTATAGGACACCCAGCTCGTGTCACAGAGAGTTGCTTGGTGTGGTGGCAGTGTGAGGGTAAACAAGCAACACACGGGAGTAGAGGCGAATTTTTCCTTATAGTCTGGTTTCCAGGAATCATTTGCAGAGTGAGCCTAGAGCCCACCCCACTAGCCTTCCCAAAAAGCTTGTCAGCTCCTCATTGCCTATATGAAGCCAACCCACTTTTGCTGGAAAGTGACAGTAATAATCGCAAAATCTCCGGGGCTTACAACAGCAAAAAACCCATGGTTGCCATGGGTCGGCTGGGAGCAATGATGTGACCTAAGCTGATGACGAAGTCACCATCGGAAACATCTCTGGTTATCAGTGACAGAAAGAAGAGAGAATGAGGTGAGACGCACGCTGGCTCTTGTAGCCTCTGCCAGAAGGGACCTGCTCGCATTTCACCGGCCAGAGAAAATCACACAACCACGTCTGAGTTCAAGAGGGTAGGAAACTACCATCTTCTTACAGCGAGGGCACCGGGTATTGCCACAAAGGAAATTAATTAATTAATCTCACATACCAAGAAGTCTGGAAGCAGAAACCGTGCTCGATGTCAAGAGACATAAGCCAGAAACAGCAGGGGCTCAACAAGGTGATTTATTTCTCCCTCACGTAGCATACGATGGAGTCTATAGTCCGGGGCCGGAGAAGGGGTCCTTTGGTGTCTTACTGCTCTGCCGTCCTCAGCATGTGGCTCTAATCCTCAAGATCACAAAACGGCTGCAGGGGCCTCAGCCATCGTGTCATACTCCAGAGGAGAAAAAGCAAGAAGGAAAGAAAAAGGTGTGGAGGGGGAGGCACCACTAGGTAAGTTTCGTCCTTTTAAAAAGGGAATCCCGGGATCCCCTTGCAAAGACTTCTACTTACTTCTGACTGGCCACCTCTACCTGCAAAGAGAAATCGGGAAATGTAGTCTTTTCATTAAGTCCATGACACCCTGAATACCATCATGGAAAACAAAGAGCCCCAAGGAGTTTGTTGATGGGGCGGGGAGGAGGCCGAGCTTCTCCCAAGTTAAGGAAGTGGGGACTCTGCCTATTTTTATTCAAATATGAAAGGAAAAGGTAATTCTTAAGGCCAGAGTCTGTGGACACCTCCAGGGGACAGAAGGCTGAACCTCAGACTTGGAAAAGACATCCGGGCATCTCTCCTGTTCATCTGCTGCCCCAAGCCCTTCTGGCCTAAGACCCCTTTTTCTGCTGCGGTGTCTGAGCGGCAGCCTCCTCCCCCACTCTTACATCAGGGGAGAGAGGGCTTGCCAAGGCCTAATGGAATTGCTCTTGTAATGCGGCCAGGCTCCTGAGTACAATCCCGACAAGCTTCTTGTTCTGGAAGAATTGAGGCCAAATCGCACTAACTGGAAGGAGTCTACTTTCTTCACATGGGCCTACCTTGTGCTTCTCTTGGGGTGTCAGGAGGGACTTGCAATGCTTGTGACAATGAGGTGTTGCTTTTAGGGTGGCTGGCGAGTCGGCGAGCTCCTGCTGGTGGGGAGATCAAACCGGCTTTGAAACACCCCATGAGGTGGCTCTGTGAGGTGTCCACTCGGCTGGATTAAGGGACATTTAACCCATGCATCCCTGCATTCCCCTCCCTCTACGCTTCTGGTGAGGGTGGGCCGCAAGAGAAGTTCTCATGGGAGATTGCGGGGTAGAGGTTGGAGCCTCAGCCATTTTGTGGCCTCCCCGCGCTAGCTGTCGCTTATCTGTGACTTGTCTCATCAGCCAAAGGCAACAGCTGGGCCTGCATCTGTTCCCACCTCCTCCTCTTTCAGCTCCTCCAAGTCCCGCATCAGCTGCCTGCCTTGCCCTGTGTGGGGGGCCCTGGCTTCGGCGGGACCTCGCACCCCCATGGTCACAGGTGACAAGAGTGGCATGTGGTTCAGTCCATCCTCATGAACTCCAACTCATGTTGGTAGGTTCCAGATTGTTCTTGCTCCTCCTGACCTTGCGCACTTCTCTTTCCCTCCTGACTGCCTGCCTGCTCCGTGGACTTCAAGTTCCAGCGTCAAGCACCGGGACGACAGCCTTACAGAGACAGCTTACCCAGCTCCCACAGTTGTGAAGGGTCCAATTCCTGTAACAAATTGTGTGTGTGTGTGTGTGTGTGTGTGTGTATCTGTCCATCTGTCCATCTGTTTGTCGGTAGTTCTGCATTGCTGATACAGAATTTGGTCTGAGAATGGTTCCAGAAAAACCAAATCTTACAGATGAGTTCTGGGGTTTTCTATGGGAAACTCTTATTTCCCATAGACACAGGGCCTAGAGTTCTGAAAAACACACTCAAAGTGATATTCCTGTGGGTGGCTGAATTACAACGCACATGGAACTTCCAACCTCTCCCCTGATGTAAGAGTGGGGGAGGAGGCTGCCGCTCAGACACCGCAGCAGAAAAAAGCGTCTTAGGCCAGAAGGGCTTGGGGCAGCAGATGAACAGGAGAGATGCCCAGATGTCTTTTCCAAGTCTGAGGTTCAGCCTTCTGTCCCCTGGAAGTGTCCACAGACTCTGGTCTTAAGAATTACCTTTTCCTTTCATATTTGAATAAAAATAGGCAGAGTCTCCACATCCTTAACTTGGGAGAAACTCAGCCTCCTCCCCACCCCATCAACAAACTCCTTGGGGCTCTTTGTTTTCCATGATGGTAGTCAGGGTTTGCCAGTTGGTTCTCTGATCTAATTAGATTTAAAGGCATTAATGACCCTGTTTCCAGTGATGTTCACGGCATCTAATGGCAGAGCAGTTACTCAGATCAGGGCCAGTACCTTCCCATATCAGGGACAAGGCTCCGGGTGACCGAGTATTTGCTTCCATAGAACACTTTAGTAAAAATAAGGCTCCTGATGAGTTGGTTGGTTGCCTCTACCACTGCTTAAACTCAGGGAAAGAAAACGGTGAGCTCAGAGCTTTACATCCTCAGCTCAAGAGCTGTCCAAGGGACTTGAAAGTTTCTGTGACTACAAGGGAAGAAACTCTTATTTCCCCCAGACACAGGGCCTAGAGTTCTGAAAACCACACTCAAAGTGACATTCCTGCAGGTGGCCAAATTACAATCCATGGAACTTGCAACCTCGCAAGGTCCTTTTGTTAACACGAGGGCATTGAATGGGAAGGAACAGGAGACAAAAAAATTGGAATCGGGATGCATGGGCAGACCCTAATAAGGCTGTCACCTCTTCTTTGCCCGTCGAGCGAGTCTGCACCCCTGCCTGGGGAGGTTGGTCTCCTCTTGCTTGAAAAAACCGAAATGGCTCTCCCTAAGGTAGCTGCCTGGCAAGGAGCTGCTGATGCCTCTACAACCTTTCCTTGCCTCTAAGACCTATATCCAGACTCAAGTCTCAACAGAACCCAAAGGGCGAGGAACAAAGTATGACCCATGAGGAAGTCGCCGAAACAATTGCCAGTTTCCATTTGCCGATTTATATCAACAGATAACTGCAGGATGTGTATGGAAATGGGTCTTCGGTGTGCTGAATCAAGGTGGTGGCAGGATATAAAGTTGTATCAGGCCAAATGTATTGATTTGGCCCACTAAACAGAGATTCTGGCTTCAATGTTTGACTAGAAGGGTCTAAGAATCTCTCTGATGTTTTGCTTGCTTGTTTGACTGACATATAACCCCAAAGGTGGCCTGTACTAGGTCAAATGTCAGAGGTTCCTTGATGTATCCACAGAGCATGAGTCAGCAAATGTTTTCTGTAAAAGGCCAGATAATACATGTTTTAGGGTTTGCAGGCCAGTGTCAGCTGCAGCTCTGGCACGATGGCCGAAAAGCAGTCAAAGACAATTTGTAAAGGAATGAGCATGGCAGTGTCCCAATAAAAGTTTATTTATGGCCACTGAAATGTGAATTTCATATCATTTGCATGTGTCACACAATATTATTCTTCTTTTGTTTTTATCTCAATTAAAAATGTGAAAACCAGGGCACCCGGGTGGCTCAGTTGGTCAAGCATCCAGCTCTTGATTTCAGCTCAAGTCATGATCTCAGGGTCGTGGGATGGAGCCCCGCATTGAGCTCTGTGCTCAGCATGGGGTTTGCTTGTCCCTCTCCCTCTGTTCTCCCCCCAACCCACCCCCCACCGCCGCCACTCGTGCACGCACACACTCTCTCTCTCTCAAATAAATTTTTTAAAAATGCGAGAACCATTTTTAGCCTGTAGGCCATACAAAACAGCCTGCACGCTGGATTTTGGTTTGCTGACTCCTGCTATAGAGGAAGGTATCCAAAAGGCTTGGCACCTGGAGGACACTATGCTAAGTAGAATCAGCCAGACACAGAGAAATAAATACTGCATGATATCACTTATAAGTGGAATCTATAAAAATCAAATTCATAAAAGCAGAGAGTGGAGTGGTGGTTGCCAGAGGCTGGGAGATGGGGGAAATGGGGAGATGTTGGTCAGAGGGCATAAAGTTCCAGTCATATGAGATGAGTAAATTCTGGAGATCTAAAGTACAGCATAGTGATCATAGTTAATAATACTTTATTTATTCTAGTAATACTGAATTTTGCTAAGAGAATAGATCTTAGGTGTTCTCACCCCCCCCACACACACACAGATGACGAAAATGTTAATTAGCTTGATGATGGTAATCATTTCACCTTGTATACATATATCAAAGTAATACACTGTATGCTTTAAATATACAGAATTTTTACTTACCAATAAAACCTCAGTAAAGCTGGAAAGAAATCTACACAGGCTTAGAAAGATTAGACTATTGAGTGGCTCTGTCATTATGACTGCTTATTAGACACACACATCGGCTGGGGGGTCAGAGAGCCGCAGTGGTATCACTATCATTAGCTGTCATGTGGCTGTCAGAAATAAATTCATAAGAAGGAGTCCTAGCATCCTTGAAGAGCTCCAGGGTGGCTCTTCTTGGAAGGTCAGAAACTCTAGTGGAAATAGCTGTCATTGAACGGGGACCTCTAAATGCGAGAGGCATGACGGAACCAAGGGTAGCGGGGATCCTGGGGCCACTCCCACACCAAAGAGAAGATGGCATGGTTTCCACAGTGGATAGTGAAGGCCAATCAATAATGGGAATAGTTTGACTTGCAGAGCTCCTTGGCATTTCCTAGTTTGTCATGGCATCCTCAGACATGACATAGGTGGGCAGCCTACTAAAGTCTTGCTTGATCTGAATCTGTGGGTGAGTTCTGGGTCTAGTGAACGAACCTGACCTGAATGTCCAAAACGGAGTCATGCAACCTCAATCACTTCGTACACTAGAGCCTTCGATGAAAGGAGAGGCCAGGTTCCTTTGAGGAAGGACCTGTTACCCAGCCAAAAATGTATGCTGTTAATCTTTCTCCTAGATTTCTCCAAGGAGACCTGTGGCCTTTTACCAGGCACCTGCACACTTTGGGGTGGGGAGGAAGGAAATAATCAGATTTTCCAAGGATTACTGGACACTGGGAGGGAACTGACTCTAGTTCCTGGAATCCCAGGAACTAGTGGTTCACTAGTCAGAGGGGGGCTGTGGAGATCAGGTGATCAACGAAATTTAGGGGAAGTTCTGTCTCACAAGAGGCCTAACTGGTCACTGAATCCACCCTGTGGATTTTTGTTCAATGTGGAAATGCATAATTGGGATAGACATAGTGAGCAATTAGGAGAATTCCAACATTGGTTCCCTGAACCATGGAGTGAAAAATATAATGGTTGGAAAAGCCAAGTGGAAGCCACTAGAACTCTCTGGGCCTATGCAACTACTAAACCAAAAGCAATACTGTGTTCCTGGATGGATTGCAGAAATTGGGGCCATCATTAAGACTTAAAAGATAGGGATCCCTGGGTGGCGCAGCGGTTTAGCGCCTGTCTTTGGCCCAGGGCACGATCCTGGAGACCCAGGATCGAATCCCATGTCGGGCTCCCGGTGCGTGGAGCCTGCTTCTCCCTCTGCCTGTGTCTCTGCCTCTCTCTCTCTGTGTGTGACTATCATAAATAAATAAAAATTAAAAAAAAAGACTTAAAAGATACAAGAGTGGTGATTCCCACCACAACCCCATCAACTTACCTATCTGGCCTGTGCAGAGGACAGAGGGATCTGAGAGGATGACAGTGGATCATCATAAACTTAAGGAGGTGGTGGCTCCAACTGCTGCTGCTGTTGTTCCAAATGGGGTTTTGTTGATGGAGCAATCAATGCAACTCCCGGGACCTATTATTCAGTTATTGATCTGGAAAATGTGTTTTTTTTTTTAAATCTCTACCTGATAGTAAAGACCATCAGAAGAAGTTTGTTTTCAGCTGGCAAAGCCAGAAACACCTTTACTGCCCCAGCTCAGAGATATACCAGTGCTCCAGCCCTATGTCATACTCTAGTCTGGACCGACCTTAGTCACCTTCCTTCTCCATAGGACATCATGCAGTCCCATTACATGGATGATATGATGGTGATGGGGTCTGATGAACAAGAAGTAGCAACTACTTTAGACACATTGATAAGACAGTTGCATGCCAGAGAGTGGGAAATAAATCACACCCACAAAAATTTGTGGCCTATAACTTCAGTGAATATTCTTGCAGTACAGTGATTTGAGGCATGTTGAGATATTCCTTCCTAAGTGAAGGCGAAGTTGCTGCCCATGGCCCCTCCTGACACCAAAATAGAGACACAATGCCTGGGGAGCCTCTTTGGAATTTGGAGTCCACGTACACCTCACTTGGGAATACTGCTGTAGCTCATCTACTGAGTAACTTGAAAAGCTGCCAGTTTTGAGTGGATCTAGAATGAGAGAAAGCTCTGCAGCAGATTCAGGCTAATATGATATGACACTTGGTGCTTGACATGTCAGTGGTAGATAGGGATGCTGTTTGGAGACTGGCAGCCCCCTAGAGGTGAATCACACTGCAGACCTGTAGGATTTTGGAGCAAAGCCATGTCATTCTCTGAAAATAATCATTCTACCTTTGAGAGACTTCTTGGCTTTCTACTGGGCTTTAGTCAAGACTAAATATTTGACCTCAGGCCACTAAGATACTATGCAAATTGAGCTACTTGTCATTATCTGTTGTGTGATCCAAGGAGTCACATAGTCAGGCATGCACAGCAGCAATCTGGGGAAGTGGTTTGTACAAGATGGCTCTAGCAGGCCGGAAAGGCAATAAAAGTACTTTGCCCAAGGAAGATGCCCCTATGTCCAGATCCCTGACTCCTGCTTCAGTGCCTTCTCTCTCTCAAACCTCACCTATGGCTAATGGAGAGTTCTCTATGGTTGGCTGAGAAGAAAAAAGACCTCAGGTTTTACAAATAGTAAAACTCTGGTTTACATATAGTTCTGCAGGACACGGAGGCGCCACCCAGAAGTAGACAGCTGCATCACTACAGCCTCATTCTGGGACACCTTGAAGGACGGGGGTACAGGGAGATTTTGCCAATGGGCAGAAATTTGAGCAGTGCACCCGGTTGCCCATTTTGACTGAAATAAGAGATGCCCAGAAATATGGATCCATATCAATTCATCAGTTGTGACTAATGGCTTGGCTAGATGGTTGGGACGGCTACAAAGAGGTCTGAGGAAGAGATAAGTAGAGAGACCTCTGCAGGAGAGGAAGACAATTGTGTCCCATGCGAATGCTCACCAGAGTGACCTCAGAAAATGAGATTTTAGGAATACAGAATAACCCATTTTGTGGACACCAGTCAGCCACTTTCCCTAGCCACTCCTGTCATCGCCCAGCCAGCTCATTAACAATGTCACCAAGGTGGTGGAGTCATGGGAACTGTGCGTGGGGTCAGCAGTGAGAACTTCCTCTTGCAAAGGCAGATCTGGCTACTGCCGCTGATAAGTGCCCAGTCTTCCAGCAATAAAGACCAGCACTAAATCCCCTGATATGGCACCATTCCTCAAGAGGATCAGTCAGCTTGATGATGGCAGGTTGATTACAATGAACTGCTTTCCTCATGGAAAGAGCAGCATTTTTTTTGTTTAAATAACCACTTTCTTGTAATAAAATTGACATACCATACAATCCACTTCTTTAACGTGTACGTGCTAATGGTTTTTTATATATTCACAGATATATAGAACCTTCACTACAATTGGTATTAGAACATTTTCATCATCCCACAAAGAAACCCCAGGAGGATTCTGGGAAGATGGCAAAGGAGGAAGCACGAGGAATCTGTCTCCCCACCTGGACAGCAATTGCACTGGCAGACTCATTTTAGAACTCTGGAGACTATTGAAGTCTGAAAATTTCCAGAGGAAGGCTTGGATGGTAAATTGTGGTTAATTTTAGTCAATTTTCGCTCTTAGCAGAGTAGCAGCTTCCCACCCGCCAGCCCCAGCCCTGTGGCAAGCAGCTGTGAACATGTTTCTGCAGCAGCTTACACACATCCTGCAGGTCCAAAGAGGGCAAAAAGCACCTTGTCCTCCAAATATAGAGGATCAGTGGTCTGATCGCTGACTGCTGCTTGCTTTATTTATTTGTTTGTTTTTTGTTTGTTTATTTAAGTTTCAGAGGTAGAATTTAGTAATTTATCAGTTGAATATAACACCCAGTGCTCATTACATCAAGTGCCCTCCTTAAAGTCCATCAGCCAGTTATCCCTTCCCCCCACTCCCATCCCCTCCAGTAACCCTCAGTTTGTTTCTAACGTTCAGTGTCTCTTATGGTTTACCTCCCTCTCAATTTTCATCTTATTTTATTTTTCCTTCCTTCCCCCATGTTTAGCCATTTTGTTTCTTAAAGTCTACATATGAGTAAAAACATATGGCATTTGTTTTTCTCTGACTGACCTATTTCGCTTAGCGTAATACCCTTCGGTTCCATCCCTGTCAATGCAAATGGCCAGATTTCATTCTTTTTGATAGCTGAGTAATATTCTATTATATATACCACATTCTCTTTCTCCATTGATCTGTCTACATTTCCATATTTTGGCTATTGTGGACATTGCTGCTATAAACATTGAGGCGCATGTGCCCCTTTAAATCACTGTTTGTATCTTTTGGATAAATACCTGGTAGTACAATTGCTGGATCATAGGGTAGCTCTATTTTTAACTTTTTGAGGAATCTCCATACTGTTTTCCAGAGGCTGCTGCTTCTGATGACAGAGGTGCAGATAAAGGGGCAGATAAACCTTCCAGAAGCCCTCACATTATTTCAGTCTCTTCCTCTCCAGCTGATGTGACTTCCAGGGGATTTAAAGAGCTGGTGTTTTTTTATCCCCACCTTTATTTTTCTCTTTTTCCCCTTTCGGGAGCCAGATACTAAAGACCAGGACATTCATAAACAAGGAAAAGGGAAAGATGCAAGATAAGAAAAGACCTCAGAAGACCTTAAATTTACACTCCAGGCTGATTCTTAGCACAGAGACAGCCTATAACAATTTTTTTAAAAAAAAGCAAGAACAGGGCAGGCCGGGTTGCTCAGTGGTTTAGCACCACATTCGGCCCAGGACATGTCCTGGAGACCTGGGATTGAGTCCCACATCGGGCTCCCTGCGTGGAGCCTGCTTCTTCCTCTGCTTGAGTCTCTGCCTTTCTCTCTTTGTGTCTCTCATGAATAAATAAATAAAATCTTTAAAAAAAAGAAAAGAAAAAAAGAAAAAACCGGGATGCCTGGGTGGCTCAGTGGTTGAGCATCTGCTCAGAGTGTGATCCCGGGTCTGGGGATTGAGTCCCACATCAGGCTCCCTGTAAGGAGCCTGATTCTCCATCTGCCTATGTTTCTGCCTCTCTCTGTGTGTCTCTCATGAATAAATAAATAAAATCTTAAAAAAAGAAAAAAAAACAATAAACAAAACCAATAATAAAAAACAGCAATTCCTGAGGATGAGGAGAATCTGATTTCCAGATTACATTATTAGATTCAAATGTCCATTTTTCAAAAAAAAAAAATCACGAGGCATACAAAGAAACAGGAAAATGTGACCCATTCAAAGGAAAAAAATAAAGCAACCAAAACCGCCCCTGAAAAATGTCTGGTGGCAGATCTAATAGACAAAGACTTTAAAACAACTGCCTTAAAGAAGTTCAAACAACTAAAAGAATATGTGGGGAAAGTCAACAAAATGATATATGAGCTAAATGGAAATATCAATAAAGACAGAAAACCTGAAAAGAAACCTAAAAGAAGTTCTGGAATTTAAATGTATAATAGGTAAGATGAAAAATTCACTAGGGGGATTCCATAGCAGATTTGAGCAGACAGAAAAAAAAAATTGGTGCATTTGAAGAGAGGACAATGGAAATTATTGAGTATGAGGAACAGAAAGAAAAAAGATTGAAAGGCAAACAGACCTAAATGACCTATGGAACACCATTAAGTGGGCCAATACACACATTGTGGGAGTGCTGGAAGGAGAAGAGAGAAAGGCACAGAATGCATATTTGAAGAAATAATGGCTGAGAACTTCCCACAGTTGATGAAAGACATTAATATAAACATCTAATAATCTCAACAAACTCGAAGCAAAATGAACTCAAAGATCCCCATACTGAAACACATTATAATTAAACTTTCAAAAGCCAAAGAAATGTGCATTGGCGGTATAGTTGTGAGCATAGATACTTTCCAAAGCCAAAATGAAAAAGATAGGATCATGAGAACAGCAAGAGAAAAATGACTTGTCACGTACAGGAGATCCTCAATGTGATTTTCAGCAGATTTCTCATCAGATGCTTTGGAAGACAGAAGGCAGTGGGCTGATATATGCAAAGATCTAAAAGAAAAAAAAAAAACACTGTTAACCAAGAATTTGATATCCAGCAACTGTCTTTCAAAAGTGAGAACAAAATCAAAATATTCTCATATTTAAAAAGTAAGCTGAGGGAGTTTGTTCCACCACAAGAATGATTAAAGTGGTTCTGTGGGGTGATACGAAAAGACTAGATAGTACCTGGAAGCCATATAAGGAAATGAAGATCTCAATAAAGGAAAATACATGGTGAGATTCTGTACCCAATTCTGACGTGGGGTTTTCCCCCCACACCAAGCAATTTTCCTACACAGATAGGTGTCCTACAATTTCACAGTTTTGACACTATCTACTCTGAGATAGCATCAGATTCCACAGGTTGAGGGCTCAGTCCTACAAGACTACCTCCCCTTCAGATGCCAATTGGAAGTCCAGGTTGTCGCCTGTGCTTCTGAGCAATTGGCTGTAAATCAGAGGTTCCCATGACCTCCTCCTTGGGTTCAATTAGTTGGCTAGAGTGGCTCACAGAACTCAGGGAAACATTTTACTTACTAGAATACTGGTTTATTGCTGGTTATAAAAGAATGTAACTCAAGAACAGCCAGATAGAAGAGATGCATGGAGCAAGGTCCTCTTTCCATGTCCTCTCTGAGTGCATCACTCTCCCCAGATGTCCGTGTCTTCACCACTCAGAACCTCTATGAACCCCCATCTTTTTGGATTCTTTTTTTTTTTTTAAAGAATCCGAAGTTCTTATGTTCTTTTTTTTTTAATTTTTTTAAAAATTTATTTATGATAGTCACACAGAGAGAGAGAGAGAGGCAGAGACACAGGCAGAGGGAAAAGCAGGCTCCATGTACCGGGAGCCCGACGTGAGATTCGATCCCCGGTCTCCAGGATCGCGCCCTGGGCCAAAGGCAGGCGCCAAACCGCTGCGCCACCCAGGGATCCCTCTTTTTGGATTCTTATGGAGGCTTCATGACATAGGCAAGATTGGTGATTCAACTCAACCTTCAGGCCCTTCCCTTCCCAGGAGGTGGGTGGTAATGTGGAAAGTTCCAAATCTCTAGTCACATTGTTGGCTCCACTGGCAATGTCTCTCATCCTTAGGTACAGGTCCAAGAATCACCTCATTAACATAACAAAAGACATCTTTATCACTCTGAGGGTTTTAGGAGCTCTGTGCAGGAATGAGGTTGGAGACTACATATATAATTCTTATTATAAATTACAATATCACATATGGGCATTTAAGAAGCTAACATTTAAAAAAATATTTATGTTTATTTATTCATGAGAGACATGGAGAGAGAGAGAGGCAGAGACATAGGCACAGGAAGAAGCAGGCTCCCCACAAGGAGCCCAATGTGGGACTCAATCCTGGACCCCCGAGATCATGCCCTGAACCAAACACAGATGCTCATCCACTGAGACATCCAGGCATCCCAAAGCTAACATTATTTTAATAAAGATTTATAACTGTACTTTTTGTTTGCTATCTTATCTGAGAGACATTTTAAAAATTATTAGTCTAAAAGCTACTATTATTGTGACTTTGGTTTCTAACGCCACATTTTGTTTTCTACATAATTTGAGACTAATCCATTCAAAAGAATTCTTAATTTGTGTTTTCGGGCACAGAATGTCTAAAGATGTAATTGTATGACATCAACAACCAAAAGGGGTGGGAACAGAGCTGTTAAGAAGCAAAGTTTTTGTATTTTGTTGAAATTAAGCTAGTATAAATTAAAGTCAGAGTCTTATAACTTTAGGATGTTAAATATAGTCCCCATTGCAACGGAAGAGAAAATAGCTATCAAATATACACAAAGGAAATGAGAAAGAAATTTAAATACTTCATTACAAAAAAAGTTAAATATAAAAGAAGATAGTAAGGTAGGAAATGAGAGACTAAAAAGCTATAAACATCTGGAAATCAAATAGGAAAGTGGCAGAAATTATACCCCTCCTTATCAATAATTACTGTAAATGGAAATGAATTAGACCCTCCAGTCAAGGGATGCCTGGGTAGCTCAGTGGTTGAGCAGCTGCCTTCGGCTCAGGGTATGATCCTGGTCCCATGACCAAGTCCCACATCAGGCTCTTAAAAAAAAAAACAAAAAACAAAAAACAAAAAAACTCACCAGTCAAAAGACAGAGACTGGCAGGAGGAATAAAAAAAAAAAAATGCCATCTACAAGAGACTCATTTTATTTTTTTTAATATTTTTAAAAATTATTTATTTATTTATGATAATCACACACAGAGTAAGAGAGAGGCAGAGACACAGGCAGAGAGAGAAGCAGGCTCCATGCACCGGGAACCCGACGTGGGACTCGATCCCGGGTCTCCAGGATCGCGCCCTGGGCCAAAGGCAGGCGCCAAACCGCTGCGCCACCCAGGGATCCCCTACAAGAGACTCATTTTATTTTATTTTATTTTTTATTTATTTATGATAGTCACAGAGAGAGAAAGAGAGAGAGGTAGAGACACAGGCAGAGGGAGAAGCAGGCTCCATACACCGGAAGCCCGACGTGGGATTCGATCCCGAGTCTCCAGGATCGTGCCCTGGGCCAAAGGCAGGCGCCAAAGCGCTGCGCCACCCAGGGATCCCGAGACTCATTTTAGATCCAAGGAGATTGGATCTAAAAAGTCATACTGAGAATGAAATACATAAATAGGTTGAATAGATTAAAATCATCTGAATCCACAAATATATTGAAAATAGATTGGAAGGAAAGGGATGGAAAAATATATTCCTCTCAAAGAGTAACCAAAAGGAGTGCCTGGGTGGCTCAGTTGGCTAAATTGGTTTGCCTTCAGCTCAGCTCATGATCTCGAGGTCCTGGGATGGAGCCTGACATCAGACTCCCTGCTCAGGGGGAAGTCTGCTTCTCTCTCTCCCTGTGCTCCTCCCCCTGTTCATGTTCTTTCTCTCTGTCTCTCCTTCTCGTTCTCCAATAAATAAATAAATAAATAAATAATCTTAAACAACAACAACAACAACAACAACAAAACAACAAAGAGTAACCCAAAGAGAGCAGGGTGGTTATACTCATAACAGACCAAATAGACTTTAAATTACAATGTTAAAAGAGACAAAGTAGTAGATTATGTTTTAAGAAAAAGTACAATATAACAAGAAGATAGAATTATAAAGTGTTAGGGGCACGTGGGTGGCTCCATCAGTTAAGCATCTGACTCTTGATTTCAGGTCGCGTCATGATCTCAGGGTCGTGGGATTAAGCCTGCATCAGGCTCTGCAATCAGTATGGAGTCTGCTTATCACTCTCCCTCTCCTCCCTCTCTTTCTCTCTAAAAAGAACAAATAAAATCTTAAAAAAGGAATTATAAACTTTACATATCTAGTAACAGACTATGAACATATACAATGCAAAAACTGACAGAATGGAAATAAGAGATAGTACACCTTGCTACAATGGCAGCAGGAGATGTTAATACTCCCTCTCAATAGTGAATAGAACAACCAGACGAAAAATAAGTAGGGAAACAGAAGACTCAAACGAGACAATAAACCAAGAAGATCTAATAGACATATAGGACATGCTACCCAAGCATGGCATACACATTCTTCCCAAGGGCACACAGGACATTTTTCAGGATATATTGTAGGTCAGGTTACCAGGTAAGTCTCATTACATATTAAAAGATAGGTGTCACACAAAATATCTTTTTTGACCGCAATGAGATGAAGTTAGAAATCAGTCACAGAAGGAAAGCTGAACAAATTCATAAAATTAAACAACACACTTAAAAAAATCAATGGGTCAAAGAAAAGTCACAAGGGAACTAGAAAGTTCAGACAAATGAAAATGAAGACATGACCTATCAGAACTTCTGGGATGAGTGAAAGCGGTGCTAGAGGAAATTTATTGCTGAGAGGCTTATGTTGAAAAGCAAGAATGCAAATCAACAACCTGACTTTATAACCCAAGGCACTACAAAGGGAAGCACAGAGTAAACCCAGAGCTAGCAAAGGAAGGAAACATAAAGATTAGGGCAGAGATGAACGAAGTAGAGAATATATATACAATAGAGAAAATCAATGAAATCAAAAGTTGATTCTTTGAAATATAGAGAACAAACTGATGGTTCTCAGAGGGGAGGTCGATGGGGGATGGGTGAAATGGGTGAAGGGGATTAAAGAGTACACTTATCACGATGAGTACTGGGTTCAGTACTGAATTACTGAATCACTATATTCTACACCAGAAATTATACTGGAATTAAAATTAAAAACTGTTTAAAAAGTTGATTCTTTGCAAAGATGAACAAAACTGCCAAGACTTTTAGCTCAAAGAACTAAGAGAAAAAGAGAAAAAGAGAAAAATCTGCCAGATTCAAAAAAGAAATTATGAAAATCAGAAATGAAAGTGGAGACATTGCTACTAATTCTACAGAAATAAAAAGGATTATAGGGACTCCTGGGTGGCTCAGCAGTTGGGCGTCTGCTTTCGGCTCAGGGCATGATCTCAGAATTTGAATCCCCTGCAGGGAGCCTGCTTCTCCCTCTGCCTGTGTCTCTGCCTCTTTCTCTCTCTGTGTCTCTCATGAATAAATAAATAAATCTTCAAAAAAAAGTATTATAAAAGTTCTGTGAACTAATTAGACAATGCAGATGAAATGGACAAAGATGAAATGAAACACAAAACTTGACAAAACTAAATCACGAAGAAATAGAAAATCTGAATAGACCTACAACTAGTAAGGAGATTGAATCAGTAATCAAAACCTCCCAACAACAAAAAGTCCCAGACTTGATGGCTTCACTAGTGAATCATTCCAAAAATTTAAAGAAAAACTATTACCAATGCTACTCAAACTTTTCCAAAAAATTGAAAAGAACATGTCCTAGCTCAATCTATGAAACCAGAGTAACCCTGATACCAAATCCAGACAAAAACACCATAAGAAAACTCAAGACCGGGATGCTTGGGTGGCTCAGGGCGTGATCCCAGGATCCGGGATCAAGTCCCACGTTGGGCTCCTTGCAGGGAGCCTGCTTCTCCCTCTGCCTGTGTCTCTGCCAGTCTCTCTGTGTCTCTCATGAATAAATAAATAAAATATTAAAAAAAAAGAAGACTCAAGACCAATATCTCTTATGAACATGATGCAAAAATTCTCAACAAAATACAAGCAAACCAAATTCAGCAGTATATTAAAAGAATTACAAACATAACCAAGTGAGATTTATTCCTGGAATGCAAAGATGGTTCAACATATGGCAATCAATCAGTGTAATAGATTGGATAAACAGAATGAAGGATAGTATCAACTGATGCAGAAAAAGCACTGACAAAACTCAACACTCTTTCATGATTTAAAAATACACTCCATAAACTAGGAATAGGACACTGGCTCAGCGTAATAAAAGATATGTGTGAAAAACCTACAACCAACATCATGCTTGATAGTGAAAGACTGGAAGCTTTGCCTGTAAGATCAGGAACAAGGCAAGGATGCCTACTTTCACCACTTCTATTCAACATAGTCCTGGAAGTTCTAGCCAGAACAAATAGGCAAGAAAAAGAAATTTAAGGCACCCAAATTCAAGGTTTCTCTGTCCGTATCACTGTACCCAGGGGATACATGAGAAAAATAAAATGGCAAACTCACCATTGATTTAAATCCTACCAGAGATTCATGGCCAGACAAGGTGGCTGCTGAGGGCAGAGTGAACATGGAGTGGTGTCTTAGTCCATTTAGCTGCTATAACCACAGGCAGAGTAGCTTATAAACAATGGAAATTTCTTTCTCAAACTTCTCAAGGCTGGAAGTCCAAGATGAGGGTGCCAGCATGGTTGGGTAAGGGCCCTCTTCTGGGTTCAGACTTCTCATTATATCCTTATATGGTGCAAGGGGCTAGGGAGCTCTCTGAGGTCTCTTCTTATAAGCGGTCCATTCATAAGGGCTCCACCCCCTGACTTAATCACCTCCCAAAGGCCCCATCGCATAATATCATCATATTGGTCATCAGAATTTCAATATATGAATGTGGGCGGGGGGGGGGAACCCAAACATTTAGACCACAGCAGATGGGTGGGTAATGGGAAAGGTAGTTATAAATAGAACTATAAACGCCAGCCGTGAGCCCGCACAGAAATAATAATTGTAGCAGCTATACGGGTAGAAATAAATATTGCTTCCCTTTTTCGGAATGAATATGCTTGTGTGTGTGTGTGTGTGTGTGTGTGTGTGTGTGTGTGTTTATTAAAACACACATATTTTAATTTTCTTTCTCTCTTTCCCCTTGTTAGCTAACACAGGATGTGTCCGTAGTGGTTAGGTTTACTTCTCAATATGTAAACTACAGGATATCAAAGGTATAGAATCAGCTACGAAAAGAATGAGCATCAACCATAACCAAAACAAGAGAGATTCTATTTTCTCCTCAGGAAAGTGCTAGCAAATTCTGAGTTTTAGCTGGCACAGATGTATACTCTTTTTTTTTTTTTTTTAATTTATCCATGAGAGACACAGAGAGAGACAGAGAGGCAGAGACACTGGCAGAGGGAGAAGCAGGCTCCATGCAGGGACCCCAACATGGGACTCGATCCCGGGTCTCCAGGATCACGCCCTGGGCCGAAGGCAGGCGCTCAACCGTTGAGCCACCCGGGGATCCCCAGATGTATGCTCTAGTTAAAGCATGACTCTGTTATTCTCTTTGGTGATTAAGTGTGGTTTAAGGACGTGTGTACCTGCGAGGTGACAAGGGGTAGACTGTGGTGTGGTGGCTTTGTAATGTATTCGGTTGCTTACATTGAACTACATTTCCCAGAAGGCCCTTTTCAGTGTGCTTCCAGCAAGGCTGAGCCCAAAGGAGGGATTCTTATGGAAGATATGGGGCAGGGTTTGGGTAAGAATCAGCTGCTTAGAAGCTCATACATGCTGTCCTTTATGGGCTGGCTCACTCCATTGGTCCTGCAAGGACTCTGCCTTCTCCTGGAACCTCCTTTCGGCTTCCTAGCTCCTGGGCCAGGTGTGTATTCAGCACCCCCTTCCCCCGCCCCCCCCCCCCCCCCGACCTCCCCAACCCCCGCCCCCACCACCAAGAAGGGTTCTGGCTCCAGCAGGACACGTACACCACCAAGGTCGTCAGAGGCAACAGGAATTGACGGAGGCTCCGTCCCTCCTCTGGAGTCCAGCCTGTGCTGGGTGCTCCTGCTAATTCTTGCTCTCCCTGACCTGACGTGCATGTCTCCTTCCTGACCGCCTGCCCTGCGGACTCCAAGTTCCCGCATCAGACTCAGAGGCGACTCAGAGGCAACACCCTAAGAGAGACTGCTCCCTCTGCTAACTCCCCAGATTGCATAAGATCAGATCCAGTAACAAGTGCCTTCCTGGCTATTTATAGATATGTCTTAGTGGTTCTGCTTCTCGGGTTGAATCCTGACTGAAACACCCACCAAATCCTTGTGACTTCAGAACCAGAGCCTGGAACGTGGGCATGGCCCCTGGGGAGTAGGAAGCTCTGGCCAGAAGAGAGTTTCCATTAGCATCTGACTGAAGCTCCGCACCCCCTCACCCTTCCCACCCTCACCCCCCCCCCCAAAAAAAAGATGGGAGGATAGAATTTCACAGGGAAGAAGGGAGGAATGCCAGATTCAGAGGCTGGAAAGAGGAGCTATAGGGGGAAGGTGGAGAAGAGAACAAGAGAGAACAGGAGAAAATATTTCACTGCCCTTTCCAAGAGCCAAGCCAGAGTGGCTCAAGGAGGCAAAAAAGCTAAATAGAGTCACACCTTTAAGCCCTCTAAGCAGGGATCTGTGTGACTCTAGAGGACATCTCTAGTTTCCCTCTGAATCATTCTCTCGTCTTTGAGTAACAGCCCCCCCCCCCCCGCCCATTTTCCTTTGGAGAGTTCTTGTTCCCATGTTCAGCCCCTATAGTTTGGGCTATGACCCCCTTTCCTAGCTCCAGGGATACGCATATGCCCCCAGATTGTATCTTGGCCACTGTCATTGGTTCTGGGATGGGTACATGGCTATGCTGAGCTAATGACATTCATTTCTGGGACCTTTGCTGATATTTTGTCTGGGTTGCTCCGCCTTTTGATAAGATGTGAACCTGGAGCTGCCACTGTTTCTCCCAGGCGCAGGAGAGTCAGCCTGATGATGAGGCCAACATAAAAGGTACGTTGAGCTGCTGGAGGGGCAGAGATACACTCCTGATGTTGTCTTCCGAGCACTTGGATCCAACTATGCCTGAAGCTAAATACATTCTAGTGTACCAATAAGTTCCATCTTGGGATGCCTGGGTGGCTCCACAGTTGAGCATCTGCCTTTGGCTCAGGGCATGATCTTGGGGTCCCGGGATCAAATCCCGCATCGGGCTCCCTGCATGGAGCCTGCTTTCTCCCTCTGCCTGTGTCTCAGCCTCTCTCTCTGTTTCTCATGAATAAATAAATAGAATCTTAAAAAAATAATAAGTTCCATCTCCTTTGCTGTTGTTGTTCTATTTAAGTCCATCTGAAAGTGGGGTTCTGACACTTGCAGCAGGGTCAAAACTGATCAACTGAAAAAAAAAAAAAAACTGATCAACTGACCCCTCAGTTAAAGAATTTGTTCACGCCTGCCTCACATCACAAGTGTGTTTGACTTCGGGGGAAATTAAGGAGGCTGGAGACACCGTTAACAATGGCAGCTAACCTCACTGAAGGGACACTTATCAGGGACCAGGTACCCTGGAAACACTACAGGTATCTCAGGGTCCTCAGAACGACCCC
The DNA here is from genome assembly GCF_048164855.1 of Canis lupus baileyi. NCBI lineage: Eukaryota > Metazoa > Chordata > Mammalia > Carnivora > Canidae > Canis > Canis lupus. The sequence goes on along the minus strand of NC_132838.1, from coordinate 117,882,773 downwards.
ACCAGAAGGCCACCACAATCGCCCCCCTGTCTTAGACGTGGCGCAGACAGTGTAGACGGCCACCTGCAGGTGAGGCGCAATAAGCAAGAACGGCAATCACTTTGGGACAGCAGACTGCGAGGACGCCCCAAGAGAGGGAGAGGGAAAGGTCCCATCCCGAGGGCACTGGTACAGGCTAGCTGCCCCTTTATGACTGTCCTAACCACAGTGTCATAAGGAACCCGCCCCCCTCTGTCTCCACCCTCAGCGCCAAGAGCAGCAGCGCCCAAGCAGCTGTGTGCGCCCTGCGTCTTCCCCATGTCACCCCTGGTTCCTCCCCCTGCCGCCCGTGGGCTGTTCCGGCTGCCCTCAAAATATATTCCCTGTGTGGGCCTCTGAGCTCCTTTCGCCATCATTGCTACGTCACATCAGGCCAACGCTTTCCCCACCCGCCAGCGAAACGCCGAGCTCCCCAGGTCTGCTTTTTCTCATCGTGGTCACACGGACCTGCCAGGGGCTGGCTTTGAAAACCCAAGTCTCGGGATCCCTGGGTGGCGCAGCGGTTTGGCGCCTGCCTTTGGCCCGGGGCGCGATCCTGGAGACCCGGGATCGAGTCCCACGTCGGGCTCCCGGTGCATGGAGCCTGCTTCTCCCTCTGCCAATGTCTCTGCCTCTCTCTCTCTCTCTGTGGCTATCATAAATAAATAAAAATTAAAAAAAAAAAGAAAGAAAGAAAACCCAAGTCTCCGTCGTTACCGAGAGGCACGTGCAGAAGAAGCAGAGTTGCCTTCTCTGCCCGCAGTTGTGTACAATCTGTGTCGTAAATCTAGCCCCCAGGATGTGCTGGGAGAAAGTGTGAAAGAAGACATTTCCAAGAACATCCCCCCCATCCCCCCTGCACCGTGGGAGTAGCCCTGTGCCTGGGTTGCAACCCAAATGCCCCGCCCTGCTGCAGGCCCTGCTTGGCCCGGCACCTGCACCTGCACCCCCAACCCCCCACCGCCGCCCGGCTCCAACCCTGCTTCCACTTGCTCTCCACTTGCTCTCCACTCCGGCTACAGGCTCAGGCTCGCCCTTTTCCCTCTTGGCACAAGGCTGTTGCACTTGCCATTCCTTCTCCCTGAAACACTCTTCCCTGCATCATCTAGTTAAATCCGCGCATCCTCCAAGTCTCTGCTCAAATTTCGTGTCCCCAGAAAAGTCTTCTTGGAGCCCCCTGCGTCATAGGCTCTCATGGATTCCTATGTTTACTTCACAGCATTTACATGTTTACGTTTACTTTTGCGGTTACTTCAGTAAATGGTTCACTCCCCTGAAGAACATAAACTCTGGGGACACCTGGGTGGCTCAGTGGTTGAGCCACTGCCTTCAGCTCAGAGCATGATCCTGGGTCTGGGGATCGAGTCTCGCATCGGGCTCCCTGTGAGGAGCCTGCTTCTCCCTCTGTGTCTCTGCCTCTCTCTCTGTGACTCTCACAAAAATAAATAAAATCTTTTTTTTTTTTTTAAAGAGGGGATCCCTGGGGGGCTCGGCGGTTCAGCGCCTGCCTTTGGCCCAGGGCGTGATCCTGGAGTCCTGGGATCGAGTCCCACTTTGGGTTCCCGGCATGGAGCCTGCTTCTCCCTCTGCCTGTGTCTCTGCCTCTCTCTCTCTCTCTCTCTCTCTCTCTCTTCTCTGTGTCTATCATGAATGAGTAAATAAAATCTTAAAAAAAACAACAACAACAACATAAACTCAGTGCAGGGAACTGACCAGTAATGCGCTCACGAGTGTTTAACAAGCAGCTATGGGGTGTTAACCTCAAAAGTAAAAGTCAGTTATTTTATCAGGAAAAAATGGGTTTATTTGGGAGTCGATTGTAATTTGGACTATGCAAACAATGGCAAAACCATAGGCAGGTCCAGAGAACACAGGAGAGGAATATTATTTTACGAGAAGAAGGAGGAGGTTGGGAGCAGTTGTTCCGAATGAAAGTCCGTTGGAGCAAAGCAAGAGTGCAGGCTGATGGTGGTTGCTCATTGGCTGAGTTGTCAATTTTTTTTCAGATTTATTTTATTTATTTAGTTATGAAAGACGCAAAGAGAAGGCAGAGACACAGGCAGAGGGAGAAGCAGGATTCCCGTAGGGACCGGATGCAGGACTTGATCCCAAGATCCTGGGATCATGACCTGAGCTGAAGGCAGACGCTCAACCACTGAGCCACCCAGGCGTCCCTGGGTTGTCAATTTGTTGCAGAAGATCCAATGTACATCTTCTCCTCTTAGGGCCTCTGACTGGTCATTCTTCCCCTTGGGGATTCTTGCTTGGGGTCTGTAACGGACAATTCTTCCTATAATTGACACTGAGTGGTACAGTCTCCCCTTCCAGCTTCCCCCTGGACTTTAGTGAAGTTTCCCTTTATTAATTTTCAGAGGGGTAAGGTGTGTGCGTAGGGGGGCACCGATTGACGGCTCTTGATGATTAGTGTGGCCAGTCTCAAGCCACCAATGTGACTTCAACCAAAATTCCTGGACATTTTAACAACTGACTCCTGCCAGCTGGTGGAGCCAGCTCCAGCCGCCCACTGCAGCCGACACCCCAGCACCCAGCACAGGTTTGCTGAACGAGTGAATGAATGAATGAATGAATGAATGAAAGGAATTAATCCCACAGAAATAGCCCCCCCCCACCTGTGCCTTTCCATGGCACACTCTCATCTGTCCGTTGCAGATTTTTTAAAAAACAAAACTATGATGTTTTCACCGAGCAAAATGTAACCAGCGTGAAGGACTATTCCTTGGGTACAACTCTCCCACTTTTTCCTGTGTTAAAACATCCTCTTCTTGCCTGTAATTAAAGCTTTGCAGACTGTGAGTAGTGACTCATTTGTGGTTCATGAGATCAATTTAGAAGGTCATGATAAACATCTTTTAAATTGAGTTGAGGAGAAGAAAAATTTCAGAGTATCAGAATTTGTCTTGGGCTGTCAGGAAGTATTGTTTTGGGAAGCTTCGGTTGTGATCATGTGTTCATCTTGACTTGTGATGTAAGGTGACCTTTTAGAGTCCAGAAAGCTTGAAAACCATTGGGATTGAAAGCAATGCTTTTAAATAATAATAATAATAATAATAATAATAATAATAATAATAATTTTTATTTATTTTGTTTTTTTTTAATTTTATTTTTTAAAGCCATTTTAGGTTTGCAAAAAAAATTGGGTGAAAAGTACAGATTGCCCCATAAAATCCCTCCTCCTCTCACAGACACAGCCTCCCTGTGATTAACATCTCCCTCCAGAGTCCATGTATTACAATCGAACCTGCAATGACACATCTTTATTACCCAAAGTACGTAGTTTGCATTACAGTTCACTCTTGGTGCTGCACATTCTATGGCTTTGGACAAATGCATGACATACACCCATCTGCATCATATCATACAGGATAGTTTCTGCCCTAAAAAGCCTCTGTGCTCTGCTTTTCAGCCCTGCATAATATTCCACTGCCTGGATGTACCACAGTTTACATAGCCACTCACCTACTGAACAACATCTTGGTGGTTTCCAAGTTTGGGTAATTACAAATAAAGCTGTCATAAACATCAGCGCAAGGTTTGGTGGGGACCTCCTTCGGGTGAACACCAAGGAGTGCCATTGCCGGATCATCCCGTAGGAGCGGGTTTAGTTGTGTTAGAAACTACAAACTACCAGCCACTCTGGAAAACAGTGCGGAGGTCCCTCAGGAAGTTAAAAATAGAGCTATCCTATGACCCAGCTATCACACTATTGGGTATTTACCCCAAAGACACAGATGTAGTGAAAGGGCGGGACACCTGTCCCCACAGTGTTCACAGCAGCAATGTCCACAATAGCCAAACTGCAGAAGGAGCCACAATGTCTGTCAACAGATGATGCATAAGGAAGATGAGGGTCTACATATACACTGGAATATTAGCCATCAGAAAGGACGAATGGTGGGTACCATTTGCTCCGACGTGGATGGAACTGGAGGGTGTTAAGTGAAATAAGCCAACAGAGAAGGGCAATCATCATATGGTTTCACTCATATGTGGAAACTAAGAAATAGTGAAAGGGATTATAAGGGAAAGGAGGGACACTGAGTGGGGAAAAATTAGAGAGGGAGGCAAACCATGAGTGACTCCTAACTCTGGGAAACAAAAAGTTGCAGAAGGGGAGGTGGGTGGGGGGTTGGGGTGACTGGGTGATGGGCACTGAGGAGGGCATGTGAGGGGATGAGCACTGGGTGTTATACTATATGTTGGCAAATTGAATTCAAACAAAAAATTTTAAAAAATAAGTAAGGATGCAATTAAAAGTGCATTTGCACCTCACTAAGTCACTTCAGTTGTATACAGTTACCCTGTGAGATGATTTTTGGAAACAAAGTCATTTTTATTTTTTTAATTTATTTTTTTTTTAATTTTATTTATTTATGATAGGCACACAGTGAGAGAGAGAGAGAGAGGCAGAGACATAGGCAGAGGGAGAAGCAGGCTCCATGCACTGGGAGCCCGAAGTGGGATTCAATCCCGGGTCTCCAGGATCGCGCCCTGGGCCAAAGGCAGGTGCTAAACCGCTGCGCCACTCAGGGATCCCCAAAGTCATTTTTAAACAAAGAAAACATACTTAAAACATGTCTGATGTATAGTATGCACTGAATAAATATTTGTAGAATAATTAAAAAACAAAACAAAACAAAACAAAAGTGGCTGTTACCATTTTGCATTCCCGCCAGTGATGAATGAGTTTCTGGTGCTCCACATCCTCACCAGCATTTGGTGATGTCAGGTGTTTTGGATTTTGACCATTCTAATAGTATCTCGGACTGACCTTTCCCTGATGACGTATGATGTTGAACATCTTTCTACATGGTTATTTGCCATCTGCATATTTTCTTTGCTGAGATGTCTGTTCAGGTCTTTGCCCGTTTTTTTTTTTTAATTTAATTTTTTTTTTTATCATACAGCAATGCTTTTTCATCTAGTAGATTTGTTTTGTTGTCCATGTCCTTACTTGCAAATTTTTTCAAAGGCAAGAACAGTGCATCAGACTTTATATTTTTGTTGCACACCTTACCAGTTTCTCAAACAAAACAAAACAAAACAACCAAAGTCTTAAAAAAAAAACAACCCAGCTTTCCCAAGACCCAGGGACCAAACGGTTAAGTCCACGGAGCTCTGAGAGATGAGAGATGATGATGATGATAGATAGATAGATAGATAGATAGATAAATAGATCATAGAATAGGAAGGTGTCTGGCTTGGGGGCCGGGGAACTTCCTGTTCTGGTCTATCCCCTCCCCCCACCCCACCCCCACAATGTCTCTAGTTATAAATGTTCATCCCAGAGTTGTGGGACCTTTTTCAATCTAGCTGCCCCCACCTGGTGACAGCATGAGCAGGGCAGGGAGCATCATGGGGCTGATGCTTGCAGTTCTGATGCTCCCTCTGTGCAGGGGACAGCCCCTAGCAGGCCCTTAAGAAGGGAGGTAAGGGTTGGGGGAGGACTGGTGATAAAGCCAGACCCAGGCCATGGGTGGAGTCACATGTCCTGCCAAGAAACCTCTCTAGGTTGTAGCTGGCTGAACAAACGACATCGTAAATCACTTTCCGTTTGCTGCCTGGAGGCCTGCACTAGACACTTCTTTCTGCATGAGTTCGTTCCACCTGCAGCACAGCTGTGTGGGCCCGTATGCGTGTGCTCCCATGACGGGGAGCAGAGAAGCGTGGTAGTGCTGCACTGAGGCTCGTTTTCCAGAGAGAAACGGCTCCAGAAAAGAGAGATCACTTGGACAGGGTCACAGGGCCGGGAGGTCCCAGCCGTGGCTGGAATCTGCGCACTGGGTGGTCATCTACAGGTAACCACTGTGCCCGGCTCCCCTCCAAAGACCTCATGACAGCCCTGGGGTGGTAAGAATGATACTAAAGTGGCTGCCCCCTGTGGGGCACCTCTGTGAGCCGAGCTCCCCCTGGGTGCTGAGCGTGCCTGAGATAGGTCGTCTTCAGATGCTGTGTCTACTGTTACGTCCACTGGAAATTGAGGCACAGAGACGGACGATCACCCTGGAAAGAGCAGACACGGAGCATTGCTGAACCTTGAGCCCCTGAGCAGATGCTCAGGGAGGGGAGAGCGAGCTTCTGTGCCGGGGTTTGTGCTGGGCACTGGGGTGACTGCAGCAGCCTCAAAGCCTCAGGGAAAGGAAGTCAAGCCGGGCGCATGACTGGGAAAGAGTTGTGGAGCAGGAGGCGGGTGACTCGGTTGGGGTGGTCGGGGAGGGCTGCTCGCAGGAGGGGGTTTGGCTGCGACCTGAGGGCCAAGGAAGAGCCAGGCTCGCAAAGTCCTCTGCGAAGGGTGTTTCAGGCGGAGGGAATAGCAAACACAAAGTCCTCAAGATGGGAGCAAGTTAGGTGTGTTTGAGGAACTGAGAAAAGGAAGTGAGAAGAGAAGGCAGAGAGGGAGGGGAGAGGCTGGGGAGAGGGAGGAGACAGGGCCTCGGGCAGCCCCAGGAGCCTCTGCAGTGGAGGGAGGGATGTGGGTCGTGGTCTCCAAGGTTCACTGTCAACTTCTCCTCCAGGCTCTTCCTTTTCTCCACTGGGGCTACTTCCCCTGCAATAGCTGCGGTCCTGACCCCAGCTCCCCCCTTTACCACCAGGCTCACGGGCTCCTTCTGAGCAGGAAGACGGGGCTTCGGCGTGCAGGCCCTGCCTATCAGCATTCATTCATTCATTCCTCCTTCCACTCACCCATTGCGCGTGGATTTGCCACAGGTCTTTTGCTTTTGTAGGTCCCTCTGCCTGGAACATTGTCTTTTATCCCTCAGGGCTCTGCTTCCAATGGCACCTCTTCCAAGATGCCTTCCCTGACCACTCCCAGCTAGTTTAGCCCCTTATCACCCATTAGCAACTATACTTCCCTTTCGGGATACAACAGGATAGGTTGGTGCTCCCAGGGGCTCTCTGTCTGTATGTAAGAGATCTATGTCCCATCCTTCCCTTCTCTGCCTGCGTAATTTGTTTGTGGCAACCCCATTCCCTAACTCCGGGAATGAGCCCATCATCCGGGTAAAGCCAATGAGAGGCAGCTGCAGGACTCTGCTGGCGCTATTGGGAGCTAAGATTTGTTCCACCGTGATTGCTTAGCCGCTAGGCTGCAAGGTTGGAACTGCTGGGGAAGGAGAGGACCTGCCTGAAGATGAAATCCAGATGGAAGGAAGGAAAGGTAAAAGAAGGAGAGATGCACAGTCCCGAGTGAACTGTCTAAGCACCTGGATTCAGCCAAACCTGAAATCCAAACTCCCCCTGGACTTTTCCATTACAAGAACCAATAAATTCCCTTTGTGCTTAAGCTGGTCTAGGTTTCCTAGCAGTAGATGGACTACTTGATAACAAAGCCTTGAAGCTGGGCCTCGGTCAAGCTCAGGTACTTTCCCCTTGAGGGACGTGGGCAGGCACTTCCCTCATTCAGAAGCCACGCCCCCATCTCGAGGCTCTTTTTCTACGAGGCCTTAGGGTTTGGGCCTCGCTCAACCTGAAGCAAAAAAAAGCAGAATCAGGAGCCTGCGGCCAGAGGTGGGGTGACTGCAGAAGCAGCCATGCAACCAGCAGTAGGAACTGAGAATCTGCATTGTTCATAAGCAAATCCCTTTTCCTTCCCTCTTCTTGGTAGGCTGTGCCTGGATTTTATTAGCTTGTTTATCAGCTTCGTCCATGTGTTCAGGGAAAGCATCTAAGGCCCTCATAGTTCTCTAGTGTCCTGAGCGGTGACTGGTTCTAGAAGCTCTGACTAACCACTTCCCAGCAGACTTACTCCCCTACATGGGAGGATAAATCTGCTGGGAAGTGGTTAGTAGAAATTTCTGAGGATAAAAATGGTTTTGCTCTTAAAAAGTAATGCAAGGGAGAGAAATTTGCCTTTTCTGACTCCCGCAGGAAGTACGGCCACATGAGGAGGCACTAATTGACCTAGGATTCGACTTCCTCAAACTCTTCATCTGAAGCAGAATCATGACAGACTGTGTGTCTGGCTTTCCCCTCCATCCGTGCGGGAGAAAGTGGGTGCTAATCACACTCTTCTGGTTTAACAAAGAAGAGATTCGTAAATATTTAGCCTTTTCAGAATGTTTCATGTCGATTTAAGTATTATTCCCAGGGCAATAAATTATTAAGACAGACAGATCAGAATGACAGATTTTGGAAGGTTGGAGCTTGCTTTCCCAAGACATATCAATCTCTGAAGTCCCTATGGCCTACAAAGAATATTTGCAGGAGTTTGATGATGCTGAGGAGTGTCTGATTTTCTGCAGCTGCAAAGAAAGATCATTTTTGTACTTATCTCTCTGCAATTTCTTCTACCAGCACTTAGAAGAGCCTATAAGTACCGAGAGCAAAATCAGAGAGGTCACTTAAAATATGGGGGGGGATGGGCAGAGGAGGATTTTAGCAAAAGGAACCGTAAGGTTATAATGTTTTGCATCTGTAGGAAATGATGGCCGGAGCTGCGGCAGCCATTAGCCACCCTGAGGGATGACACTGCCCACGTGCCAAGAAATCTTAGTCCACTAGAACACCATTGAACAGTTGATGCACTGACCACGACCTCCCCATCTTGGTGAGATTTGTTGTTTTGTAAAATAATAAAGGCCTTTGTTTTTTTAGATATTTGGAATCTCTTTTTCCCTTACTTGCAGCCCTTGCAGCCAACAGTGACCTTCGGGATTGATACCCCCAGGGTGGCACAGGAACTTCAACAGCCTGGCCCATGCCGTGCTTAGGCTACTGCGCTCACCAGGCATGGATGGTCCTGTCCATCAGCTGGAGGGGCCCCTCATTCCCTCCAGGCCCAGTCACTGCTGGCATCATAGTGCTGATTATGGTTCCCGCATTCTTCAGAAGGGCACAGTAATTATTATTTTTTTAAACTCTAGCCACCAACTCATACAATTTAGCTAAGGTCACTCCCAGAACATACATGTCACCAACCCTGATAATTTAACAGTGAAGGTATAAAAATATCAGAACCATGATCGCCTTTGGGAATGGGGCGAGGATTACCCAGTGGGGTAACTTTGAGGGGTGATGGAAGTGTTCTTTCCTTGAGGGGTTCGTAGGACACACGTGTGCCAGTCAAAACTCAGCAACTGCTGAGTTTAAGGTTTAAGAGAAGCACATTCCATCGTATGCAAATTTTACCTCGGAAAAAGAACGGGGGGACATTGAATTCCAATTAGTGACGTGCATGCTGAAATATTTAGGAGGTACTTGTGCTGATTCAAGATACTTCACTTGAATCAACAAAGAGATCACATGTTTTGATGAATGAATAGAGGACGGCCTGAGGGGTATGTAATAAAGCAAATGGAGAAAAATGTTGATTGTAGAATCTAGATGATGGGGGCGCCTGGGGGGCTCAGTCGGTGAAGGTGAAGCGTCTGACTCCTGATTTCTGCTCAGGTCATGATCTCAGGGTCCCAGCTCTGCACTCAGCGGGGAGTCTGCTTGTCCCTCTCCCTCCCACTGTGTCCCTCCCTCCGCACTGTCCCTGTCTCTCTCTCAAATAAATAAATAAAATCTTAAAAAAAAAAAGAAAGAAAGAAAAAGTTCTCCTAATTCAAAGTTGGTGGGGGAAAGCCTACGGAGAGTCAGGGAGTCGGGTCCTCTGCTGTGGCAGGTCCTCAAAATCACGGTGGCTCCAACCCGGCGGATGTCTGGATCTTTCTCAGCACCAGCCAGCTGGGCGGCCACCCGAGCTGTGGTCGGTCCTCAGAGGCTCACAGCCGCCAGGCCCACAGGCCTAGGCCAAGGGGGTGGGGGGAAGGCCAGAGGGAGACATGGAGATCTGTGACTGAGAGTACAAAGCTAACTAATAGAGAAACCAAAAGTGATGATAGTGATAATCGTAACAACAGCAAGAGCCAACACGTGCCCCTCCCATGACGGCCAAGGCCCAGCTCCAAGGCCTCCACGGGAATTAATCCACTTGTTCCTCACAACCTTACGGGGTGGGTACTGCTGTTCTCCTTTACGGACGGACGTGGAAGCTGAGGCCAAGGAGGAGGAGCCATGTCATTATATCAGGAGGGGTTTGGTGTGAATCTGATTCCATCCAATTCCACCCCCACCCTCCACACTCCCCGCATCGGGGCGGCGGGAAGTCACCAACCAAAGGTTTTGCTGGTAGCACTGATGAGTCAAAACCCAGAGGCATAAACATCTTGTTAAGAGATGGAGAGATTGTGATGGAAGAGTGGTCGCCTCCGGAGGGAGGAAGTGGTGGAGGCGACACACGGGGTAGCAGGGCACCGCGGCCACAGCAGCACCCACGCGATCTGGAAAGGAGGGCCGAGGCATGAACCTGGGAGCCTGGCAGGCTCCGCTCCTGAGACCTCAAGCGTCATTCAGGCGAGCAGGTGCAGCCGGTGTTGATACCTGGGGTGCAGGTCAGCGACATCCGAGCCGCTGACGGAGGTTTGGAGGCTGCAGGTGGAGCCTGAGGCCAGGAGTGGCCCCCGCACGAGTGCGGGACACCCACGGGGGCCTCCCCGGGGTCAGGCCAGGTCCCCGAGGCCTCGGCCGAAGATGGTGGCGCCGGGCAGACCTTCCGAGGCCTGTGCTCCGGGCCAGGCGCTGTTCTAAGTGTTACCGGACAGAAAACTGGTTCCAAACTCAGGTCTTGGGGTGTTTGCCGCCCGAAAATCAATACTCGACAGGCAAGTGATGGTGAGAAAGGAAAAGTTGCTTTATTCAGGGAGCTGACAACCTGGGAAGAGGGGGGACTAATGTCTCCAAACCATCTCCCCCCCCTTCCAGGGGGAGCTGGAGGGTTTTAATGGGGACAGCATGGGCATGGGGAGGAGGCCTGCGTGCCGGAGAAGCAGGGGCCCCGGGCGGGGAGCCCTGTGTCCACAGACCCTGAACAGACTTGCTGGCACCCACGGAGGCTGTTTCGAATGCGGTCGGGCCTTATCTCCGGGGAAAGTCTGGCCTTTCGATTCCCAAGGCCAGGGGTCTGCAAATCTTGAGGAAAGCTGGTTCTGCTACAGAGTGAGGGGCTTCGGTCCCCAGCAGGGGGTGCATAAGCCTGAAGCAAGTTACCCCTTAAGACCTGTTTCTTAAGCACTCCATGGGATCAGCTCGCTCCATCCTCCCAATGCCAAGGACCAGGAGGGGACACGACGCACAGCACAGAGATCCCATGAAAGGCCACTGCGAAGCAGCGCCCCCAAAGGATCCCTGCAGAGCAACGCTAAGTCCAACGTCAGACTCCCGCCCGCCCCCCCCCCCCGCCCGCCCCAGGGGGGACAGTTACTTGACTCATCTCTGGAGCCCTCGCTTCAATCTCAGCCACAGAAGCCACAGGGTCTGCACAGAAGTGCTGAGAGCCTCAGTGGCAGGAGGGACACAGCCGGGAGGAGACACCGCACTCGCCTCGATCTGCAGAATGGAGATAATTAGGGCATTTATTCGAGAATCCACTGAGGCTGGTGAGACTCCGTGTGCGGGGAACTCAGGGCCCCCCTGACCCTCTCTGATGCCAGCTCTTGTGAGCTGTGATTATCGCCTTGGTGGAAGGAGATGAAGGAAGGGGGAAGAATGCGGGAAAGAGAGACAAGAAAAAAGGAAACATTTTCACATTCAAGAGGAAGGAAGGGAGTGAGGGTGGAAGGGGGGAGGAGAAGGAGAAACGTGAAGCAGGTGGAAGGAGCCCAGAGATTTCCAAACAGCTGGAAAAAGAGCTTTGTCCTTAATGGCAGGGTCCCGGCCACACAGCCGAGGCGGTGTGCCGAGTGGGTTAAGAGGCCTCATGGATCCATTTCCACTCCAGCCGAGGTGATGAGCAACTGCCCTTCCCCCTCTGAGACTCAGTTTCCCCCTGCCCACAGGTTGCCATGAGAACCTGAGGAGCCCACAGAGCAGAGCATGCTCGCTGTCTTTGTTAAGGGGCGGGCAGCTGCTCACGGGATGTCATTACATTTACCCAGTTCTCAGTTGGCTGACAAATCAAAGGGATATAAATAGCCATGTTTGGTTTCTCATAAATGCATTAAAAATGACTTGGCATCTTGCCCGGGCTCCCTGTCAGGGCGGTGGGCAAGGATTGCTTGGCAGAGACCTAAGGGCATCAAGGTCAGGGGCTCAGAAGGGACTCCAGCTGCCCAGTGGCACCAGGTGTCGTCTGTGCGAGCCCACGCCCTCCTTGGCACGGCCCCACGCCGCCACTCTGGGCCCTGGCAAGGCCCGCCGGGTGACTCAGGGCCGGACCCTGCTTGTTTGCCTGGACTCAGCCCTCTGGCCGAGCCTGCATTAGGTCAGTCTGTTCACAAGTGGGTTCTGGGAAGGCTGTGCCAGGCGGCGGGTGGAGGGGAGAGCAGCGAGAGGCGGACGCGGCGAGGGGAAGACTGGGCTGTCCTCCGGCCTCCCTCCATCTCGCTGCTTGACGTTCTTGGAGGCTGACCTCACCCCTGGCTCAGGAGGGGGGTGCCCTGGGGGCAGAAGGTACAGATTCTGGATTCTACTGTCTGGGTTCGTTCCTAGCTGTCCCACATGTGACTCTATCAGTGCCTCAGTCTCCCCATCTGCAAAATGGACATAATAGCAGTGCTTACCCCACAGGGTTCCTGGAAGGCTTAAATAATTAAATGGATGTTATTATTACTATTACCATTATCATGATATCCTGATGCCCCAGGCACAGGGTATCTGCTCCCACTAGGGCTTGCTATTATTACTGCTTTTCTGTGAAGTAGTTAAGAGCAAAGGACTCTGGGGCGGCCTGGTTGAGTTCAGCTTCCAGCCTCACCCCCTATTACCTGTTTACCCTTAAATATGGATCTTAATCTCTCTGGGCCTCAGTTTCCTCATCTGTAAAATAGGGATGGCGATTACTTATACCTCATAGGGTCTCATGAGGCCTACGTAAGTTAACACTTGCCAAGTGCTTCGAACTGGGCCTGGCATACAGCGAGCACTCCATCGTTGTTCCTGTCGGCACGGGAGGTGTGCCCTCTTTCCACTGAGGCGGCTAGGCTGCAGTGATGGAATCCCGGAGCCGCCCCCATCTTTGGGAAGCATCTGCTTGAAGATTAAGACAATGCAAAAAGAAGTGGAGTAGAGAGATGAAGAAAAACAACTTTGGAGGACACTGTATGAGGCACCTGGATCTAACTGTGCCTGAAGCAGAAGCTACTCTTGGACTTCTCTGTTCCAAGAGCCAATACACTTCTTGTTAGTTAAACAACTTTGCCTGGATTTCTGTTACTTGCAGCCAAATGTGTTCTGGCCAATACAGAAGGCTCTTGGGGGCTCTAATAACAGATAGGGAGGGGCGCCTGGGTGGCTCCGTGGTTGAGCATCTGCCTTCGGCTCAGGGCGTGATCCTGGGGTCCTGGGATCGAGTCCCACATCAGGTCCCCGCAGGGAGCCTGCTTTTCCCTCTGCCTATGTCTCTGCCTCTCTGTGTGTCTCTCATGAATAAATAAATAAAATCCTAAAAACAAAAAAAAAAACAGGGAAGACATATGAGGAGATGGGGAAGGAACAGAAGTGATACAGCTCTAGAAGAGCTAGCACCCTCCTAACTCTGGGTTAGAGTCCCAGCTGTGCTCCTTATGGCCTGTGGTGAAGTGATTCCAGAAAGGATGCAGTCTTTCATGCCTCCCCATGTACATTCTCACAATGTGACTTTGCTACTCTTCCCACCAAGACATGAGTCTATGTCCCCACCCTTTGAATCTGGGCTGACCTTGTGATTTGCTTTGATCACAAAGAAAGCGATACTGTGTTCATTCCAAGCTTAGGCTTCAAGAAGTTCACGCAGCTTCTGCTCGCTCCCTTGGTCCTTTGCCAGGACCTCACAAATATGTCCAGGCTAGCCTAGGAGACTCACAGCTCTGCAGCCACTGCCACCCAGCCCCCGGAAGCAGAGCCGTCTAGCCGCTCCGAGCTGACCACAGACGCATGAATGAGCCTGGCCAAGACCTGAAGAACTACCCAGCTGAGCCCAGCCCAGGTTACCAACCTACAGAACGGAGAGATAGGGATCCTTGGGTGGCACAGCGGTTTGGCGCCTGCCTTTGGCCCAGGGTGCGATCCTGGAGACCCGGGATCGAATCCCACAACGGGCTCCCGGTGCATGGAGCCTGCTTCTCCCTCTGCCTGTGTCTCTCTCTCGCTCTCTCTGTGACTATCATAAATAAAAAAAAATAAAAAAAATTAAAAAAAAAAAAGAACGGAGAGATAACTAAGGCATTGTTGCATCAAACCACTGCACTTTGGGTAGTTCCTTACGTGACAGTAGATAACAGATACACCTTGTTTACACCAGCCTTGTCCAGGGGACACCCCCAAACCTAACACTGAAGTCATATGGCCAGCCAAGGCCACTCTGCTCCAGTCACCAGTCAGGCGCTGCCTCTCTGAGTCTGGGGCTCAAGAGGCCTTGCAGCTTCTGTTGGCTCTCCTGGATCCCTGCCACCACCTTGTGGACAAGCCTGGCTGGAAGATGAGAGATCACACGACCAGCCCAGCTGCCCCAGAGGATGGCACCTGCTCCAGCCTAGCACACGGAAGACACCTCAGCCCAGATGGGAGAGCCAAACCCAACCTACTGTCCATCGCAGAAGCATCCCATCACCTCTAGACTCATAAGCAATCATAGATTCTTACTATTTCTAAATCCCTGACTTGGGAGGATGTTTTATTTTGCCTCCATAATTGATACACCAAGTTTGTATCAATAGGCAGGTAGATTTCCCATGGTAGACCTCATTGTCCTGTGAAAAATAAAAATCGCCTGGGATGGGTCATGAGGATGCCGTGAGCTCATGATCGTTTTGGTGTGGGGCCTGGCAGAGAGTGAGCGTGCAGTTAATGGAAGCTGTTTTAAAAAGAGGTAAAATAGAAGACAAAGAGACAACTGACCACCTCCCCTCTCTTTGAATCTCTCTGCTTTATCTGGCCAGCAGTGAATCATTCCAGAGATGACCAATGGCCCATAGATTCCTAAGCCTTTTATCCCTTAGTGTCACCAACACAGAAACATTCCTTCTCAGAGGTAGGGCTGAAACCATTGACTAGAGGTGTGCCTGGCCCACTGAGGTCATCCTGTCCAGGAAACGTCCAAGTTCTGGACTCAGACCTGGGTTCTGACCAATCTCTTCCATTTACCTGCCATGTGACATTGAGCAACCCATGCAACCCTTCTGAGCTTCCATTTCGTCCCTGTAAACTAGTACCTATCTCTGAGGATCATTACTCATTCCTTTCTTCCTTCAGTCAGTGGACATACATTTATTCTAGCTGTTTCTAGAGGGGGAGATACAGTGGAGAAACAACAAGCCTTTTATACTTTAGTGTCACCAACACCAAAAATATCCCTGACCTCAGAGAGCCCTCAGTTCAGTGGGTAAAGAAAAATATTAACCCACCAGTGACAAAAGCAAGTGAAAAAATCACAAAAGTGACAAGTGTTTTGGAAGGAGGGGGTATCAGTTAGGACAAGTTGGGTTATGCTGTGGGAACTGATGTCCCCCAAGCCTTATAGCTTAGGATAAGAAGTGTTTATTTCTTATATATGTGCCCTGTCTGTTGTGGCTCAGCTGGAACTCTGCTCAAACCACAATATTTAGTCTCAAGTACTGTGAGTTCTGCACAGAGGAAAGAGGACCCAAGAGCATCTTGCTCTGGAATCAAGTGCTCTAGCTTGGAAGTGCCTTGGATTACATCTGCCCACATCTTCTGGGCCAGGGCTGGTTGCATGGCTCCACCCACCCATAAGGAGGCCAAGTAGCACCATCCTACCCTGTTGGAAGATGGGCAGCCAGGGAGATTTGGTGAACAGCACAATGACCATTCTGAAAATGTGAATGTGGTGGGGAGGCTTCCATGAGGCGATAATGCCTGAACAGCTGAGGTCTGAACAATACAAGGAGTTGACTAAGAGGAGGAGGCAGGGGAGGTTTTCCTAGAAGGAGGGCACCACGTGGGGAGGAAGGTAAAAAGTAGGGGTGGCTTGAAGGCAGCCAGTTTGGCTGGAGCCAGAGATGCTGTGGCATACTGTGTGAGGAGAGAAGAGAGTGTGTGGCAGCCTGTTGGTGCAGGCCCTGTAGGCCAGGAAGATAGTTGGTCTGATTCTAGGAGCAAGGAATAGCCATTGCTGGGGCTTTAGGCAGATGTAGGGTCTCCTGGATTTGCCTGAGCATTGAGGGAGAGCACGGCCACGGACTCTCATGAAAGCCATTGAAAGGCGCCCTGAGCTACTTATTGCTAAAAGCTGTGGATCCTCCAAGACTCTGGGCCTCATAAGACTATGGCAGATTCAAAGCTTTATTTTTACCTAAATTTGAGAAGAGATGATCTTTTTAATGTGTGAACAAAAATAATGAGGAGCATATGCAAGTTCTGGGAATTGGGAAATGTCAATTTAAATATTCCCCTCGGGTCAACAAATTAGTATAAGGAATCAGAATTACAGATTTTTTTAGAGGTTACAATTGCTTCAGAGGACATGGCCACAATCTCTGACGCCTGGATTGGGGCAATAATTGGTCAGATGCTCACCAATTCACCTCCTCCTCCTCCTCGGGTACGCAGAAGGCCACATATCCAAGCTTCCTTTGTAGTCAAGTAGCAGCTACGTGACTAGGTTCTGGCCGATGAAATGTGGACAAAATAAATGACATTTCCGAGCCTGGCCCTAACCCCCATATCTGAGTCCATGTTCTTCTGGTCCATTCTGTGGTGACCTTGGAAACCACACTTCAGACGGCAGCCTGTACCCTCTGAGTCACTGCTTGGAGGAAAGCCCTGAGCTGTATCTGATCATGATATGAGCGAGAAATAAGACTTTGTGTTTCTTCTGTGGTTTATTCATTACTGTTGCAAAGCCTATCCCACTCTGACTTATAAAATGACTTACAGGACTCCTCTAATAGAAATAATATTTGCAAAGGCCATTTCATGATGTCGAAAGTGTCTATATTCAGGATTAGCGGGTGGGGTTGTGTAGGTTAGCATTAGGCAAAGTGGCCAGCCAAGGAGCAAGTAGGGACCCACTCCACGCCCTACTCACCTAGCCGGTACCCTGATTAGGAGGCTGTGTCCGTGTGAAGGAAGCCCGCTTTAAATTGTACAGTAAGGTGACATAGTGGCACCTTAGTGGCAGCTTTGTCTGCATTTCTGCAGCGTCAGAAAAAAAAAAGGGAGGATTATTTTCTCCATTCTCCTTTCTTTCTGTAGGAGACGGGAGGGGCTACAGCAAGGCCAAGTGCTGGACTTGCCATTTATTAGTAATTATACTCTTTAAAAAGTAAGCCTAAGAATTTAAAAAATCACAGTGTAAAACACCTCACCAAAGAAGATCTACACCCGGCAAATAAACACATGAAAAGATGCTCCACATCAGATGCCATCAGAGAAATACAAGTTAGAACAATAATGAGTGGGCACCTGGGTGGCTCAGTCAGTGAAACGTCTGAGTCTTGGTTTCGGCTCAGGTCACCATCTCGGAGTCTGGACCGAGCCCTGTGTCGGGCTCCACGCCCAGCACAGACTCTGCTTGGATTCTCTCTCTCCTTCTCCTTCTGCCCCTCCTGTTGGCTTTCTCTCTCTCTCTCTCTCTCTCTCTCTCTCTCTCTCTAAAATAAATAAATCTTTAAAAAATAAAAAAAAAAAAAACAATAATGAGATATCGCATCACACCTGTCAGAATGGCCAAAATCTGGACCAAAGACAACACCAAGTGCTGGCAAGGATGTGAAGCAACAGGAACTCCTATTTATTGCTGGTCGGAATGAAAAATGGTGCAGTGGTTTGGGATGAGAGTTTGTCAGTTTCTTACACATCCTCTTACCATACAACCCAGCAATTGCCCTCCTTGGTATTTATTTACCCAAAGGAGATGAAAACTTAGGTCCAAACAAAACCCTGCACGTATATGCTCATAGCAGCTTCCTCCATAAGTGGCAAAACTTGGAAACAACCAAGTTTGTCTGTGGTACAACCAGATGATGGAAGAGTATGCAGCGCTGAAAAAGAAATGAGCCAGCAAAAGCCATGAAAAGACAAGTGGAACCTTCCGTGCGTATGGCAAAGTGAGGGAAGCCAGTCTGAAAAGGTGACATCCTGCACGATTCCAACTCTAGGACATTCTGGAAAAGTCTGGAGACGGTGTAAAAATGAGTGGTTGCCAAGGGTTAGCTGGGAGATGGGAATGGATAGTAGGGCACAGAGGGCTTTTATGGGAGTGAAATCACCTTGTTTTTTTTTTTTTTAAGTTTTATTTATTTATTTATTTATTTATTTATTTATTTATTTATTTATTAATGAGAGACACACACAGAGAGAGAGAGAGATCGGCAGAGGGAGAAGCAGCCTCCACGCAGGGAGCCTGACGCGGGACTCGATCCCGGGTCTCCAGGATCAGGCCCTGGGCCTAAGGCGGCGCTAAACCGCTGTGCCACCCGGGCTGCCCACTGTTTTGTTTTGTTGTTGTTGTTAAAGATTTTTTACCTACTTGAAAGAGAGCCCGTTAGCTGGGGGAGGGGCCAGAGGGAGAGGGAGAAGCAGACTCTAGGCTGAGCAGGGAGCCCGACATGGGGGCTCGATCCTAGGATCTCGGGATCATGACCTGAACCGAAGGCAGACGCTTAACCGACTGAGCCACCCCGGGCCCTGTGAGGCAGCGAAGCGACTCTGATGCTGCAGTGCTGCCTGCGGTTCTCCAAGGCCGTGGGAGGTACGCGTCAAGAGTGAGCACTGATGTGGACCCCGGGCCCTGCGTGATAACGATGTGCCAGTGCTGGCTCATCAGCTGTGCGAGATGTACCCCTCGGGTGGGAGGTGTGGATGATGGGGACGCTGGGCCTTCACCAGATGTCGAGGGGGGAGGGAAAATCCACGAAATCACTGTGCCTTCCTCTCGATTTTGCTGTGAGCCTCGAACTGTTCTTAAAAAAAAAAAAAAAAAAAAAAAGAGGCAAAGTCTTAAAATTACAATATGACAAGGAAAAGGGCAAAATAGGGTGGTTAAAAATGGAATATGGGGCATGTTGTGCCTTACAGTGCACTCAGAGGTGTGGGGAAGAGGTGGCAAGGGCTGGCCTCACCCCTTCTCCTACGGGAGGATGGAAGCTTCTCGTGGTCCAGTGGCGAGGATGGAGAGTGGCCGCTACTCCCCACTCAGCCCTAGGGCTGCCTCCACCCCCCTTCCCTGTCAGGATCGCTACCTTGTCAGCATCAGCTTTTTATTTTATTTTGTTTTTAAAATTTTTATTTATTTATTCATGAGAGAGAGACAGAGACACAGGCAGAGGGAGAAGTAGATTCCCTGTAGGGAGCCCGATGCAGGACTCAATCCCGGGACCCCAGGATCATGACCCGAGCCAAAGGCAGATGCTCAACCACTGAGCCACCCGGGCTGCCCAGCATCAGCTTTTTAAAAGGGCATCCGATCAGGTGTCCCCACTGCTCAAAAGCCCCCCGTGGCTCCCATCTCGCTTCAGATAGAATCCAAAGCCCTCACCCTGGCCTACCGGGCCCTCACCATCGGGCTGTGCTCCCCTCCCTCATGTCCTCGCTGCCCAGTCCGCTCCGCCCGCAGGTAAACAAACACCCACTCCGGAGCCCTTGTGAACGCTGCCTCTGCCCAGAACCCCTCATGGCAGGCTGGACACAGCCCCCGAAGAGTCTGCTCCAAATCCCTCCCTGCCATCTAGGAAAATATTACTGTATATGGTGGCAGGGACTTTGCAGGTGTGATTAAGCTCAGGACCTTGGAATGGGGACGTTATTTTGGATTATGGGGGGGCCCCATAAAACCATAAAGGTCCACATAGGAGGGAAGCAAGAGAGTTGGAGTCGGAGAAGATGTGCCCCTGGCATCGTTGGCCAGAGTCACAGAGATTCGAAAATATTCCACTGCTGGCTTGGAAGATGGAGGGAATGTGGGGCACCCGGGTGGCTCAGCGGCAGAGCGTCTGCCTTCGGCCCAGGGCGTGATCCCGGGGTCCTGGGATCGAGTCCCGCATTGGGCTCCTTGCGAGGAGCCTGCTTCTCCCTCTGCCTGTGTCTCTGCCTCTTTCTCTGTCTCTCGTGAATAAATAAACAAAAATCTTAAAAAAAAATATGGAGGGAATGTTAAGAAGCTGGAGAGGCAAGCCAAGGATTCTTGCCCTCGAAACTCCGGAGGGATTCAGTCCATGATTTTAGACCCATTCAAGACCAAAATCAGACCCATTTTGGACTTGGACCTCCTGAACTGTAAAATTGGAAATCTGTGTTGTTTTAAAGCCAAATGACGTTTGCAGTCATTTGCAATAGCGGCCCTAGGAAACCACCCCCCGCCCCCCCACCCCACTCCCCCCCAGACCTCTACTTGTCTGGCTCGTCCTTGTTGTTCAAGGCTCATCGGCAACGTCTTCTCTTGAGAGAAGCTGTCCTTGGCTTCTCTGGCTCAATAAATATTTATTGAAAGAATAATCGAAAACAGAAATGTACATGTGACCCTGATAAAGGTCGAAGCAGGAGCCCACAGGCTAACACCTGTGGGTTCATGTGTTTTGTTTGACTGAGGTTGTGTTTGAAAACTTTTCTTTTTTTTTTTTTTTAAGATTTTATTTATTTATTCATGATAGTCACACAGAGAGAGACAGAGAGGCAGAGACACAGGCAGAAGGAGAA
The DNA here is from genome assembly GCF_048164855.1 of Canis lupus baileyi. Taxonomy (NCBI): domain Eukaryota; kingdom Metazoa; phylum Chordata; class Mammalia; order Carnivora; family Canidae; genus Canis; species Canis lupus. Next base: position 117,862,124 of record NC_132838.1, on the reverse strand, counting down.
GCAGGCTCCATGCACTGGGAGCCCGATGTGGGATTCGATCCCGGGTCTCCAGGATCACGCCCTGGGCCAAAGGCAGGCGCCAAACCGCTGCGCCACCCAGGGATCCCTGAAAACTTTTCTGAGCCAATATTTATAAGTTGAAACAGTTTCACTCAGACATCTCGGTTTCCAGAAGCATTTGGAGGATCGAGGCCTGCATCCCCGAGCTCGGCGACACTCAGCTAGAATTTGCAGACGTGGCCCCCTAGCCCTTCCCCTTCCCAGTATAATAATTTGTATAACGGCCGCCGCCAGGCCTTCCCCTCACATGTGTGGCTTCTGCTTGGCTCACACACGCCTGAGTTAGCAACCCCGGCATCTCAGCAAGGATTCCCCTGAAAGCAAATATATATTTTTTAAAGATTTTATTTATTTATTTATTTTTAATTTTTATTTATTTATGATAGTCACAGAGAGAGAGAGAGAGAGAGAGAGAGAGAGAGAGGCAGAGACACAGGCAGAGGGAGAAGCAGGCTCCATGCACCGGGAGCCCGATGTGGGATTCGATCCCGGGTCTCCAGGATCGCGCCCTGGGCCAAAGGCAGGCGCCAAACCGCTGCGCCACCCAGGGATCCCAAGATTTTATTTATTTATTCATGAGAGGCAGAGGGAGAAGCAGGCTCCCTGCAGGAAGCCCAATGCAGGACTCGATCCCAGGACCCCAGGATCACCCCCTGAGCTGAAGGCAGACCCTTAACTGCTGAGCCACCCGGGTGACCCCGAAAGCAAATATTTAAATAGAAAGTATCAATACGGAGAGGGGCAGGAGGGTGAGCGAGGCTGGGGAGGGCTGCCCCCATCAACAGCGCCTTAGAGAGCCGCTTGCTGCTGTACCCACCGGAAGCTCTGTGCCACCAAGGACCCTCGGAGGGAATGTGGCCTGGAGTCGTATCTTCTGCTCCCATCCCTATGGGGGAAGGATCGCTCCTGGGGCACCGAGCGCCCGGCTGCCAGCCTGGTGCAGCAGGCCCCTGAGGGGAGCAGGGGCCCCCGGTGCATATGGGGACCGTCCGCGTCACCGCTGAAGCTACAGGGGACCTCAGGGTGGGCTGGGGTGACAGGAAGGGTATCTCTTGCCTACCACTGCATGACGGATTGCCAGATGTTAAGTGGCTTAAAACAGCACACATGCATGGTACCCCAGTGTCTGGGGGTCAGGAGTCCAGAGGTGGCGGGACCAGGTCTCCCGCTCAGCGAGGTCTCCCGAGCCCGCAAAGTGTCAGGGTCAGGCTGAGTTCTCAGGTGGATGCTTGGCTGAAGAATCTGCTCCAACCTTACTCAGATGGTTGGCAGGGTTCGTTTCCTTGTGGCTGTTGTGACGGGAGCCCCAGCTGTCACCTCAGGTCCAAAAGGCCACTTGCAGCTGTGACTGTTAGGGCTGTGCGGACAGGCCTGGGCGTCCGGCCAGGAGGGGCCCAGAGGTCTTCAGTCTCCCACCCCCGGCCTCCCCCCAAGCTCACTGTGTGACCCCAGCCAGGGCGCTTGAACCCTCTGTGCCTTGCGGTTCTCGACTATAAAACGAGGTTCGTAGGAACCGCAGGCTCACGGGTGGCCGTGAGGACGTAATGTTCGCGAACGGTGTGAGTTCTGATCCTGCCAGGAAGTCCACAAATATTTGCCACCACTGTCATTATCCTCGGCCTCCTCCCCGGGCAGCTCCCCGCGAACATTCCCGCATTCGGCAGGAATCTTTGCGCCTCCAGGCACCGGTGAAGCCTTACGTGTTCTGGCAACTGCGTCTTTAAGTGAGGAGCGAGCTCTGTTCTCTCCTCAGGGGCAGAAGTTCTCTTCTGGAAGTTCCAGATCTGTGCTGCCGTTGCTTCACAGTGCAACATCAGGGCAATGAGCTTTACCAGGCATTAATATTTTATTTCCCGCTCTTGCACTCTGCTGCGCAGTGTATAGAATTTCTGGGAATGGCCAGGCTTGGTGATTCCCGCGGGCCAGCTGGGCTAGGCCTGGCGCCTTGTCCTGGCACAGGGGTCTGTCTCTCCTTCTCGGGGCCCCAGGGGCTCTCTGCACTGCAAGAGCCAGGAAGGGTGACACGCGTCCAGCTGCCCTGGGCCACCCTGACCCATCCCCTGGCAGCATCCTCGGCCTCGGAAGAGATGTGGCTAAGCCCGAGGCCCCAGGCACAACTGGGGCAGGGTGGGGCAGGCGAGCAGCCTGGAAAGGCCCCAATGCAGTGCACATCTGCAGTCTGCGGGCTCCCCGCCCCCCAGCCCACCTCGGCCCTGGTCCTTGGGGGAGTGCAGTCAGTAAGGTGGCCGCGGTTTCCCAACTCCCAGAGACTCATCCTGCAAACGGCCTCCTTCCATTCCATCCCTCCCTCCCGGGGAGGAACACAAGGCTTGAGCCAGGTAACCCGAGTTCACACTGGAGCCCTGCCCCCTAGGCTCTAGACAGCAGCCTTGCCTCAGTTTCCCCATCTGTGGGACTGGGATTGCTAATGAGTTAACAGAGCAGGACCTGGAACAGGGTAGACCCGGCCTCAGCTATGGCCATGGGTCTGTCTGGGTGCCCCCCTCTCCCCCAGAGTGCCCAGGGAAGGACAGGTAAGGGGCTGAAGACACAGGAGACCAGGGGTCCTGGGCACCGAGGCCTCGCTTTATTTCACCAGCAGCACCTGGTCACTTCTTTTGCCCTGGGAATGGTGGAAGAACTTGAGCAGCAGCCCCAGCAGCCCCAGGACTATGCCCACCAGCAGCGTCAACTTCAGCCCCTTGAGGACAGGCCCGGCCTTCCCCTTCGAGGCCTCCCTCGCCCCCTGCTGCCGGCCTGCCTCCTCCTCCCTGAGGGCCTCCGGCACGTCGGGAAAGGGCCTGGGGTTGAACCGAGCCATGAGCTCCTGCTGCACGAAGCACTTGTAGATGGCTGGCTGGAAGACCTGCAGCTGCCTGCCGCCGTTGGCGGGTTCCAGAACGGTGTTTAAGTCCTGGTTGGAGAGCTGGCCCTGCCACGTCAGGGGCATGTCGTTGGCTTCCCAGAGGATGGGCCTGCAAAGGAGGACAAGGTGAGCTGCAGCAGCCCGGGGAGAAAGGAGGTGGAGACGGCGGCCCCCTGCTCCCCGGGGAACAGCAGACGGGGCGCCCCCTCCCAGAGGGCCCCAGCAGCAGGGGGGACGGTGGGCATGCAGCTCGGAGCTCCACCCCACACTAATGGGCAAGGGGCACACACCTCCAGCTTTTCGAGCCTCTACTTCATCGTCTGAAAACTGGGGGTGTAGGGGTCGTACCCACCTCACTACTTGGGGGCTACTTGGAGGAATCAGCGAGAACACTGCTTGTGTGATAGCCCCTCCACCCCCATTTCCCTGCCAGCCTCATTCTTCCAATCTCCCTGTACCTCACTCTCTCCCAGCCATGCTGGCCTCCAAGGTGGCCCTCCAACCTGCTGGGCTGGGCTCTGTCCTGCCTCAGGGCCTTTGCTCCTGCCGTTCCCTCCACCGGGAGTGCACTCCCTCAGTACATGCGGCCCCCTCACCTCCTTTTGGTCTGGCAACTTCTCAGAAGCCTCCCCTGTCCTCTGTATCTAAAATGATTCTTTCCTCCACTCCCATCCCCCTCCCAGCCCTTCCTTACCACCATCTGGCACACCGTATGTTTTATTTTTTTTTAATTTTTAAAAATTTTTTTATTTTTATTTTTTTAAATAATAAATTTATTTTTTATTGGTGTTCAATTTGCCAACATACAGAATAACACCCAGTGCTCATCCCGTCAAGTGCCCCCCTCAGTGCCCATCACCCATTCGCCCCCACCCCCCACCCCCCCCTCCCCTTCCACCACCGCTAGTTCGTTTCCCAGAGTTAGGAATCTTTATGTTCTGTCTCCCTTTCTGATATTTCCCACACATTTCTTCTCCCTTCCCTTATATTCCCTTTCACTATTATTTATATTCCCCAAATGAATGAGAACATATAGTGTCTGTCCTTCTCTGATTGACTTATTTCACTCAGCATAATACCCTCCAGTTCCATCCACGTCGAAGCAAATGGTGAGTATTTGTCCTTCCTAATGGCTGGGGAATATTCCATTGTATACACAGACCACAGCTTCCTTATCCATTCATCTTTCGATGGACACCGAGGCTCCTTCCACAGTTTGGCTACTGTGGCCATTGCTGCTAGAAACATCGGGGTGCAGGTGTCCCGGTGTTTCACTGCATCTGTATCTTTGGGGTAAATCCCCAGCAATGCAATTGCTGGGTCGTAGGGCAGGTCTATTTTTAACTCTTTGAGGAACCTCCACACAGTTTTCCAGAGTGGCTGCACCAGTTCACATTCCCGACAGTGCAAGAAGGTTCCCCTTTCTCCACATCCTCTTCAATATTTGTGGTTTCCTGCTTTGTTAATGTTCCCCATTCTCACTGGGGTGAGGTGGGATCTCATTGTGGTTTTGATTTGTATTTCCCTGATGGCCACCGTATGTTTTATTCGTGACATTGTTTTACGGCTCCATGAGGGCAGGAATCTTCCCAGCTTTGGTCTCCCCTGCCCCCCGGGGACCAACATTAGTGCTTGGTTTATAAACAAACACTGAGTGAAAACATGGTACGTGACCAAGCAAATCAGACACATAACACACCTATCACGGCTGAGGAACAGAGGGCCGCTCAGTAGACAACACTGACAAAGCCAATAATCACACAAGCAAAAAAGGACACCAATGAGAGCTCGGAACTTTGGTCAGACACTCTCCGGAGTGTTTTGTAGGCATTTGCATCCTTAGACATCACACAGTGACCCAGCGAGGCCGGGGCCAGCGAGACCTCGGTACTGGGTTGGATTGTGTCCTTGCCACAGGGTGACCTTATCTGGAAATCAGGTTGTTGCAGATGTACCAGGTAAGGTGCGGCCTGAAAGACGTAGCCCCGGGCCCTAAATCCAATATGACAGGTGTCCTTTTAAGAAATGGAGAAGAGACCCAGATACAAACACACAGGGAAAATGCCAAGTGATGCGGATAGATCGGGGTGGGGGGTGGGGGGGGATGTAGCTACAAGCCCAGGAAGGCCAAGGATGGCCTGCCAGTCCCAGAAGCTAGGAAGCCAGGACAGATTCCACTCAGCATCTCAGAGGCCACATGGCCCTCGTGACAATTTGACTTGGACTCCAGAGCAGTAAGAGAATACATTGTAATTGTGTTAAGCCCCCCAGGGTGTGGTACTTTGTTATGATGGGCCCGAGGAAAGGGATACAACCCCCATTCAACAGAGAGGGAGACTGAGGCCCAGAAAGATGCCACAGGCCCCAAGTCGCACAGCTTGGGAGAGTGGCAGTGCTGGGACTGGGGCCCAGGCCCGCCTGAATCCAGAGTCCAGGACATAAAGCTCACATGAAATGCCATTCTACGCAGCTCCCGAGAGACATGGTAGCTCTCGAAGCCTCAGTGACCTCTCTTGAGTTTTTTGTTCTGTTTTCAGTTCTTCCACGGCCAGCATGGAGCCCAGCCCGGGGCTTGAACTCACAGCCCTGAGATCAAGACCTGAGCTGAGATGGAGTCAGACGTTTAAGTGATTGAGTCGCCCAGGAGTCCCCCATCTCTTGAGTCTCATCCAGAGGGCCTGTGACTGGCGCTCAGGAATCCCTTATCTGGCAAATGACATGGGACAAGCGTCCCAGTCCAGATAGCCGGCACCCATGCACTTTCCCGCACTTCTGAATTGTGGGGGTTTTGGAGAGACTAGGTGTTAACTTTTAGACTTACAGGGGGAGGAAGACAGGAGGAAGGGAGACAAAAGAGGAGGAGAGAAGTCACAGCTGGAATAAGGAGAAGAAAACCAGATGGAGGTGGCGAGCCCAGATTTGATGGAGCAGGTGGCTGCAGAGGCCTCAAGAGGTGGCTCGGGCTCCCGCCTTGCAAGGGAGGGGCTGCCATAGGCATGTGAGGAATGAGAGCGAGGGGACCTCACGGTTTCAAGTCACCACGGCTCCCCCTGGACAAGAACTGCACCCCTCTGAGCTGGACCCCCGTGGAGCCCCCAGCCCCTGGGGCCCCGGGAAGGAGGGTGGGAACAGGATGCAGCCTGGGCCGAAGCACAGCACTGTGGGTGGTTGTAGTCCTTACTCCTGGCTAGTGCCGGTGGCTTGGGGAAGACAGGCCAAGGGGAGATTTCCCAGGGCTCCCGGCAGGAAGACAAGAACAGGAGCGTGAGCTCTGGGAGGCGGACCCTGATGGGCATCCCCCGGGGGCACCATCCTCGCTCTGACACTTGCTGATCCTGCCAGATGAGAAGCAGCCTCGGGCCCACAGCCTTCCCCCCAGCACAGACTCATACTCACATGGGCTGCTCCCACGCCAGCCCTGGCCACCCTGAGGCTGTCCGTAGCACCCACCCACGCTGGCTGGGGGCTTCCCGGGCGGGGGGCGGGGGTCCGATGACTGCCGCATCCACAGCATGGGCCAACCACGGGACCAGGCCCAGAACCAGCCGAGCCCTCCATAGGTGTCAGCTGTCCTGTACCACCTGTGTGACCCAAGAGCATGTGGGCACCAGGGGATTCTTGCCAAAGGCACGTCTGAAGAGGCCAGCAGAGATAGCCTGCAGGGCTGCTCCCGGGGGAGCCCTGCCCTCTGCACGAATTAGTCATGAGGGCTCCAGATTGGGGGAGCCTGGCGAGGGGTGAGGGGCTGGTGCCTGCCTCCATCACCTGTAGATGGATCCCAGGGGGCAGGTGAGCCACACGGATTCTGACTCCTCGCTGATCTCAAAGTTGTCAAAGGTGATGAAATCCAGCGTTGATGTTTTGCACGGGACATGGCAGGTTTCCACCTGCATCTCAGGTCGCAGGCGGGTGGACCACATCTTCAGATCCCCCAGGTAGAGCCAGCAGGGCACGGGTTTCTGCAGGGGCTCCTCGATGTAGCAGTACCCCAGGCGTTTCCGCTCGCCGGGCTCCCCACAGCGGTTACAGTCCTGCCAGGGCTCCCAGCGGGTGAAGATGAGCTCCTCGCCGCCCAGACTCAGAGTCTCATTCTGCAGGGGCTTCTGGCCCAGGCCTTTGTGTGTAATATGCAGGGTGCTGACATCCTGGAAGTCAACCTCGTATTGCACCACCTGGATGCCATTCTCGTCCTGGCAGTGATAGAAGCCTGTCTGGGAGGGCAACGGACTCCTAATGAGAATGCCGGTTCCAGGTATTATTTCTATGTTGGAAACGCTGGAGACTTTGTTGGGCCAGTTGGCCCTGTTGTTCATGAAGAAGAAGTTCCACTGTGCCCCAGAAGAGTTGCAGAGCAAAAAGATGTCATTGTCTGAGAGGAGGGCTGTTTGGCATTGCTTCTCACTGGGACAGCTGAAGGAAGGATAGAACCCCAGCAAGGGGGTGGCGAGGTTGAGCAGCAGGCACAGGGTGGTTAGCATGGTGGACTGGGGCTGTGGTGGTGGGCAGGACACCACCCTGGCCATTGTGAAGTCACCCAAGAGACCCAGATCTCAGCCCTGGGCCGCAGGACGTATTATAGTCCATGCCATGGGTTTGTGAGGTCACAATCCCCATTTGATTTGCGACAATTGAACAACTCTACTTAATTCCTATTCTGAGTCCCCCGCTCTGCTGGGATAGGACGAAACTTAATTTGTCCATTCAAGGTTTTCTCTACCATCCCCGGCTTTGGCATTAAAGTGCCACACGTGGGGCTGCCCGGGGGGCTCCGTCGGTTAAGCATCTGTCTTCGGCTCAGGTCCTGATCTCAGGGTCTTGGGATCGAGCCTCGCAGTGGGTTTCTCGCTCATCAGGGAATCTCTTTCTCCCTCTGCCTCTTCCCCCAGCTCATGCTCTGTCTCTATCTCTCAAATATATAAATAAAATATTTTTAAAAACCCTAAAGTGTCACATGTGAACATTCAACACATTTCCCCCCAAACGCCTACTACGTTCGTTCTGGGCACGATTCTTAGCACTGGGCGTGGAAAGGTGATGAAAGGTGACTAAACCCTCTCTGGTTACCATTCTGACTTCCTGCCCCTTTATCCCAGCCCTGTGTTCCCAGCCACGCTGGCCTCCCTGCCATCTCCTGAAAACATCAGGCAAGCAAAGGGCTCCTGCCTCAGGATCTTTGCACACACCCGTCCCAGACTCTTTCCACAGATATCTGCATGATTCAATTCATTTTAAGCAGATAAGTATTTTTCTCGGTTGTCTCTTTCCAAAACCCTTTCCTAACCTACCCTTGTCGGGCTCGACATTAAAAATGATTATCGTGCAGGCTTGATCTGCCATCATTCACTCATTTCACAAATGTTTACTGCATGCCTACCATGTGCTGGCCCTTATTCTAGTCACAGCCCTGAGCGAGTCAGACAAAGCCCCTTCCCACCCCCACCTTGGACTTACCTTCTAGAGGAAGAGATAGATAATAGGCAAGTATATAATACATAGTATCAGACACAGTAGATTCTCCTTATTCAGGGCTGTTATGTTCTATAAAGTTGCTGAGTTGGCAAATGTGGAAACATTGTTTCTAGGAGAAATACAGGCTTAAGGTCCTCCAAGCCTCTGGTCATAATATCTTTGTCAACTGCTCAACACAGAACCTTGCTTTACGAGTATTTTTGTTTAAAGACCTCTTATTTAATATACATTCTTAATTCACTGACATTGAACTTAGGACCAGCAGCACAATTAATTCACGCCTGAGCGAAGCTTCCCGAACACACGTTTTCTCCGCAAGATATGTCACAGGCTGCTTGTGCTTAGGGACGCTGGCCAGCCCATCAGCACTGCTTGGGAGCCATTTGAAACAGCAGAATCACCAGCAAAAATGCAAAAATGCAGCAACAACACAAGAGCGGCACTAAACGGACCATGGACAAAGGATACTTGCTGATAGCGGGAGCCCTAAAACTAGAAGGCGGCCGCATGTTGCTGGACCTCAGCTGGGAATGCGCGTTGTTAGTGACTCAACGTTTCCACCACCCTGGGCCTGTCTGCGGAGGACGATGAAACCCCTGTGGGTACTGACCTGGGGGCTTTGCGTGAATTTCAGCAAGTAGGTGAATTCACAAAAGCATGGGGTCCTCAAACAGGGAGGGTTACCCTATAATCGCTGAGGATGAGAACAGAGCAGAGAAATGGGGATAGGACGAGAAGAGTTTGTGGGTGTGAGCTGTTTTAGGGAGTGGGATCGGGCCTGTCTGAGCACTCCCCCAAGGCGGTTTCACCAACATGTGAATAGAGTGAGATAAAGAGCCCTGTGGATATCTGCAGATATTCCCAAGAGATGGCTAGACCCTGACACGGCTGCCATATGTAAAGGCCAGAGTGACCAAGAAGTAGTGGACAAGCAGGGGAGTGAGGAGCGGTGAGGTCAGAGGTTCATGCACACCTTTGCTAGGACATCCTGCCTTCCTCTCCACCCGGCTCCTTATGGCTTGGGGCTCTCTTAGTCGTGTCCCTGCCCCATGCAGGGACCTCTACAGGCTGTGTTTGGCACAAATTGGATGCTCAGACTGGAACTGAGGCATCCAGTTCCAGTCTGATGCTGCTTCTGAGGCATCTTGCCACCACCTTTGTCCCCCAATGGGCCACACATCCCCTCTGTTCTCACATCTATAAAACTATCTAGAGTCTTTTTCTGCTTCCTAGGATCTTGTAAAGTCCCTCTACCTAAGTCACATTAACATCTGCACTTCTGTTGCTTCTCCCTCCCTGTCTCTGTCTCTCTCCTCAGCCCAGGAATCTCTTTTCTAAACAAGGAAGCAGGGCTAGGAGGACCCTGAGATAGCCCACTTCCAATTTTCACTTTGTCTAACTGAGAAGTAATAAACTGCCTGGATCCAGCCTGAATAAATGTTTTCATTGGCCTCCCTAGGGTGTTTTTAGAATATTTAAATCAGTGACCAACATGTAAAATCCAAAGACTTCTTTTTTTTAAAGATTTATTTATTTATTCATCAGAGATATAGAAAGAAGTAGAAACACAGGCAGAGGGAGAAGCAGGCTCCAAACCTGATGTGGGACTCGATCCCAGGACCCGGGTATCACGCCCTGAGCCAAAGGTAGATGCTCAACCGCTGAGCCACCCAGGAGTCCAGTCCAAGAGATTTCATGTGAAAATCCAGATTCCCTGATATTCTTTAAATAACGTGGGTGAGGTTTCTGCTTACTGCTACAATTGAGAAGCTTATATCAGACCAGCACTTTTGCTAATAATTAACAACTATAGACTTTAAGGTAAGTTTGATTAATATGTCCAGGAGATGATAAGATGAGGATTTTGAATCTATACAGAAGAATTAAATGGAAATACTAGAATTGAAAAATTAAATATGTGAAATTGAGAATTCACTAGAAAGAGTAGCAAGCTCTTTGACACAACAGGAAAGAGGATTAAGGAAATGAAAGATGGGCCTACAGAAAAACATCCATACTGAAGCATGCAAAAAAAAAAAAAAAAAAAAAAAGATAGGAAAATACATAAAAGAGCGTAAGAGATATATAAGACATGGTGAAAAGTTCTAACATTTATGTTAATGGAGACTCAGAAGCAAAGGAGAGACAAGAACATAAGCAATATTTTAAGACATTGAATAAAAATTTTCCAAAACTCATGAAAAGCACCAAAGCAACAAATTCAAGATGACCTTCAGGGACACCTGGGTGGCTCAGAGATTGGGCGCCTGCCTTTGGCTCAGGGTGTGATCCCCGGATCCGGGATCGAGTCCCACATTGCGGAGCCTGCTTCTCCCTCTGCCTATGTCTCTGCCTCTCCTCTCAATCTGTGTCTCTCATGAATAGATAAATAAATCTTAAAAAAAAAAAAAGATGACCTTCAAACACCGTGCAGGATAAATATAAATGAAGCCACATCTAGACACATTATAGGAAAATGCTGCTGAAAACCAAAGAGGATATAATAAAAATGTCCAGAGAAGAAAAAGATAAGTGCTTTCAAAGCGACAATCATAAGGCCCTACATTGACTTTTTAAGATCATCATCATCATCATCATCATCATCATCATCACTATTCTTATTATTATCATTACTAAGTAGGCTCCACACCCAGAGTGGAACCCAGTATAGAGCTTGAACTCGACCCTGAGATGAAGACCTGAGCTGAGATCATGATCCTACTTTGACTTTTATGTTTTTTTAATTTTTAAAAAGATTTTATTTATTTATTCATGAGAGACACACACAGAGAGGCAGAGAGAGAGAGAGAGAGAGGCAGAGACACACGCAGAGGAAGAAGCAGGCTCCATGCAGGGAGCCCGACGTGGGACTCGATCCCAGTCTCCAGGATCAGGCCCCGGGCTGAAGACAGCACTAAACTGCTGAGACACCCGGGCTGCCCCCTACATTGACTTTTAAAAAGAAATGATGGGGAGCACCTGGTGGCTCAATTAGTTAAGTGTCTGGCTCTTTGATTTCAGCTCGGGTCATGAGCTCAGGGTCATGGGACTGAGTTCCACGCTGGGCTCTGCATTCAGCAGAAAGTCTACTTCTCTCCCTTTCCCTCTGTCCCTCCCTGTGCATGATCTATAAATAAATAAATAAATAAATAAATAAATAAATAAATAAATAATCAAAATAAATGATGGAAGGTAGAAGACAATGGAACAACACCTTTAAAGCACTAAAAGAAAATGATTGCCAATCTAGAATTCTATATGGAGACTTCTATAAAACCACAATGAAAATATCCTTTAAAGATGGAGGCAAAAAATAAAGATATTTTCAGATGAAACCTGAGATTTACCACAGCAGAGCACACTAAAAGTAATACTGAAGAGAATTCTCCAGGTAGCAGGAAAATGATCCCCAGTGGAAGTAAGGTAATGCAGGAATGAAAACTACCAAAAAGTAAATATGCGGGTAAAATTAAATTAACATTTAGAGTGTTTAAAAATAATGTCTTGTGGGGTTTAAAATATATTTAAAATAAAGATATCTGATAACAAGAGTACAACAGATGGAAGGGGAACAAATGGAGCTAAAAAGTTATAAGATCTCTACATTGTCTAGGAAATGGTACAAGTATAAATTTATATTATATTATTATATCATAATGAGTGAGAATAAATTTTGTAATCTCTAGAGAAAACAATAAAAGAATGCATATCTAATAAGCTAATAGAGGGGTGCTTGGGTGGCTCAGTGGCTGAGCATCTGTTTGGCTCAGGGCATGATCCCAGGTTGCTGGATGGAGTCCCACATCGGGCTCCCTACATGGAGCCTGCTCCTCCCTCTGCGTGTGTCTCTGCCTCTCTCTGTGTGTCTCTCATGAATGAATAAATAACATCTTTTTAAAAATAATAATAAGCTAATAGAGGGGGAAATGGAATAATTAAAAAATATTTGGTGAAAAATATACTTGATGAATCCAGTACTATGTTGAATAAAAGTGGTGAGAGTGGACACCCTTGTCTTGTTCCTGACCATAGAGGGGAAGCTCTCAATTCTTCCCAACTGAGTACGATGTACACCATGGGTTTTTCATATATTGCCTTTGCTGAGGGCTTTTCTCACGAATGGATGTTGTACTTTGTCAAATGCTTTTTTTTGCATCTACCGGAATGATCATATGGTTTTTATCCTTTCTCTAATTAATATGATATATCATGCCAATTGATATGCAAATATTGAACCCCTCTTGCATCTGAGGAATAAATCCCATTTGATCGTAGTGAACAGAAAAGAAAACTCCAAAGTATATCCACAATTATGCAAATAAATAAATAAATATATATATGATCAACTAATCTTCAACAAAGCAGGGAAAAATATGCAATGGGGAAAAGACACTCTCTTCAAAAATGGTGTTGGGAAAACTGGTCAGTTACATGCAAAAGAATGAACCTGGGTAACTTTCTTACACTATACACAAAAATAAACTCAAAATGGAGTAAAAACCTAAATGTGTGACCTGAAATCATTAAAATCCTAGACGAGAGCACAGGTGGTAATGTCTCTGACATCGGCCATAGCAACAGTTTTCTAGATATGTCTCCTGAGGCAAGGGAAATAAAAGCAAAAATAAACCATTTGGACTACCTCAAAACAAAAAGCTTCTACACAGCCAAGGAAACAATCAACAAAACTAAAAGGCAACCTACTGAATTAGGAGAAGATATTTGCCGATGACCTATCTGACAAGGGTTAGTATCCAAAATATATAAAGAATTGATACAATTCAACATTCAAAAAAAAAAAACAAATAATCCAATTAAAAAATGGGCATAAGACGTGAACAGATATTTCTCCAACGAAGACATCCCAATGGCCAACAGACACAGGAAAAGATGCTCAACATCATTCATCATCAGCAAAATGCAAATAAAAACTACAATGAAGAGGCAACTGGGTGGCACAGTCAGTTGAGCGTCTGTCTTCAGATCAGGTCATGATTCCAGGGTCCTGGGATTGAGCTCTGCATCGGGCTCCCTGTTGGGTGGAGAGCCTGCTTCTCCCTCTGCCTCTGCCTCTCCCTTTGCTTATGTTCTCTCTCTCTTGCTCTATCTCAAATATGTAAATAAAATATTTTTTAAAAAAACTACAGTGAGATATCACCTCACATCTGTCAGAATGATTAAAATAAAAAATAAAAGAAATGGCCAATCATAAGAGGATTTGGAAGAAAAGGTATATTCTCGCATTGTTGCTAAGAATGCAAACTAGTGCAGCCACTGTGGAAAATGGTATAAAGTTTCCTCAAAATGTTAAAAATAGAATTGTACTATGATCCAGTAATCACACTACTGGGTATTTACCCCCAAAATACAAAAACACTGGGGTGCCTGGATGGCTCAGTTGGTTGAGCGACCAATTCCAGATTTTGGCTCAGGTCACAATCTTGGGGTCCTGGGATCAGGCCATTGAGCTTCATGCTCAGCATGGAACCTGCTTAGGGATTCTCTCCTTCTCCCTCTGTCTCCCCCCTCCCCTCTGCTCATGCTGTTTCTTTCTGTCTCTCTTTAAAAATAAATAAAATTTAAAAATCTTTTAAAAATACAAAAACACTCATTCAAAGGGATATACGTACCCCAGTGTTTATAGGAGCATTATTTACGACAGTCAAATTATGGAAGCAGCCCATCCACAGATGCTATCTGCTTCCAGATAGATGAATAGATAGAGAATATGTGATATACATATATATATGTATGTGTGTGTATATATACTCATATATATATATGTATATATATATATATGTATTATTCAGCCATAAAAAAGAATGAAATCTTCCCATTTGCAATGACATGGATGAAGTCAGAGAATATAATGCTAAATGAAATAAATCAGTCAGAAAAAAACATATACCATATTATTTCACTCGTATGTGGAATTTAAGAAACAAAACAAATAAGCAAATGAAAGAGAGAGAAACCAAGAAACAGACTCTTAACTATAGAGAACAAACTGGTGGTTACCAGAGGGGAGGTGAATGGGAGGGATGGGTTAAATAGGTGAGGAGGATTAAGGCTATACTTATTGTGATGAGCACTGAGTGATGTATTAGAATCGTTGAATCACTGTATTGTACACCTGAAATTAATATAACACTGTTATATGCTAACTATATTGGAATAAAATTTTTAAAAAATACTTGATAAATCCAAATTAAAAAAAAGACAAAAGAAGAGACAGAACATGTAGAAAGCAAAGAGGAAAATGGTAAACTTAAACCCAACTATATCAGTAATTACATTAAATGTAATGAACTAAATACTCCAATTAAGGACAAAGATTTTCAGACTGAATACCAAAACAGGCAGAGGGGGAAGTAGGTTCCCTGTGGGGGCCGATGTGGGACTTGGTCCCAGGACTCCAGGATCATGACCTGAGTTGAAGGCAGATCCTCAACTGCTGAGCCACTCAGGTGTCCCCAACAAAAATCTAACACATACTTAAGAGATTCATCCTAAGTAAAAAAATATAGAGAAATTGAAAGTAAAGCCATGGAAAAGTATCATGCAAACATTAAAGAAAACTGGTATGCTAGCTATACTAATAACAGAAAGTAGACATAAAGGCCAAAAGTATTAATAGAGACTATAAGAGACATTTTATAACATGGCCAGTCCAATGGGAAGTTAAAATGATCTTAAGTTTGTGTGAACCTAAAAATATATAAAGCAAAACCTTATAGTACTAAATGTTGAAATAGACAAGTCCACAGTAAAGGTATAGAAGATTTGAGCAATATGATATAAACTTGATCTAATTCATATATATAGAACACTGCACTCAACTTCAGATCATATTTTTTACATTTAAATGAAATTTTTGCCAAAATTAACCATATCCTAGGTCATAAAACAAGTCTCAATAAATGTTAAAGGAAGAGAAGCACATTTTAGGTTAGTGGAATTAAGTTAGATATAAATACAAAAAGACAAGAACATCACTAGATATTTGAAATTTATACATTGAGATGTCCAAATAACTAATGGATCCAAAGAGAAACCACAACTGAAGATATAAAGTATTTTTAACTGACAGAAGATATATAATATCCAAACTTGTAGGATGCTAGTGAGTTGTACTTAGGGGGAAATTTCCAGACTAAATACATATTTTCAAGGGAAAAAGGAAAGATAAAAACTAGAGATATAAGCAAGTATCATAAATCAATTAGATAGAAAACAAAACTACAATAAACAAAACCAGTAAACCAAGTTAGTTCTTTCAAAGATGAATGTGATTGATAAAGGCCTAGCAAGACTAATCAAGATAAAAACAGGAAGAAGGCCTAAATAACAAATACTAGTACTGAAAAAAGAAACATTACTACAGATCTTAGAGGCACAAAAAGATAATCAGATGATATTAAAAACAACTTTTGGCCAAAACTTATAAAAATTTAGATAAAATAGATAAATTCATTGAAAAGCTTAGCAACACTGGCACAAGAAAAAAACTGAACTGTTCTCTATTTAGAATTAAAAACCTATGCACAAAAAACTCTCTAAACCCAGAAAGCTTTACCACTGAATCCTTCCAAACATTTCTTAACAATTAAGAAATGGCATCTATCTTTCAAAATCTTTCCAGAAATATAAAAATATGAAATACTTCCAAACTTCTGTGAGGCCTACATCACCTTAATACCAAAATCATGTAAGGTTTTTACCACTAAGAAAAATATCAGGCCAATCTCTTTCGTGAACAAGGATACAATATCCTAAACAAAATATTAGCAAATTTCTTCCAATGACAAACAAAAAGAATAAATATCATGAGCACATTGGGTTTATCCCAGGAAAGCAAGGTTGGGTTTACATATGAACATAATAAATGAAATTCACCATATTAACATAATAAAGGAGAAAAACCATATTATCATCTCACTAAAGCAGAACATGCATTTGATAAAATTCAACACTTACTAATGGCTCAAAACTCTTGGACAACTAGGAATAAAATGGAATTTTATTAATCTGATAGTTTTTCTACTAAAAACCTAGAGCAGTATTATATTTACTAGTGAAATATTAAGAATAACATAACTATGTTTGCCATCAACTTCTCCACTCAGCATTTTATTGGAGGCAAGTGAATTTAGCAAAATAATTTGATAGAAAGTCATATACAGGGGATCCCTGGGTGGCGCAGCGGTTTGGCGCCTGCCTTTGGCCCAGGGCGCGATCCTGGAGACCCGGGATCGAATCCCACGTCGGGCTCCCGGTGCATGGAGCCTGCTTCTCCCTCTGCCTGTGTCTCTGCCTCTCTCTCTCTCTCACTGTGTGCCTATCATAAATAAATAAAGAAATTTAAAAAAAAAAAAAAAAAAAAAGAAAGTCATATACAAATATCAAATATATTTTTATTGACCAACAACAGACAAGTAGAACATGAAATTTAAAAGATACAATCTATTTCTCTAGCTGCCCCTCCAAAGCTGACAAGCATGAATTCCAGCCCTGCACTCACCTGCAGCCTTGCCAAAGCTGATGGATGTACCTGGGCCCTGTGCTCTCACCCTGACTCACAAAAGCTAGCGGGTATGCACTCAACACAAGGGATTCCCCTTGATTGCCTGGTTCTGGTGGCTCGCTGGGGTGTGTGTGTAAGCATTTGTGTTTCTGGCTCCCGTGGGACTGAAACAATTGTGGGGATAGTTCTTGGCAGGCTACTATCCCCAGGGCACTCTACAGACAGCAGACTGAAATACATCATAATAGTCTTTCTGTGAAAAAGATCTATTTACACATCCTAGAGTTTTAGCATAGCTTCAAGTTTGCCACACATCTAGAGGCTATGAAGGAGTTCTCAGGGAATGTAGGCAGAAGGCCACCATATTTGTGCTCTCCCTTGGTTTCTTTACAGTTCACTGTTACCTCCCAGAAAGGAGTTTATATACTGACCTGGAGCCCCAATTTCCACAACTCTCACACAAGAGACACTTGCAGATCACCTAGTCAAGAGGTCAGCAGGGTTTATGATTGCGGTCCCATAGGACCGCAATTATACATCTGTATAATTTACAAGCTATTTCCAGATGCTCTGGCTTCCAGTCAGCCTGAAACTAGCTGCTGATTGAGATTCCCCCCTTTGAAAGTCTGACAGGTCCACCCTCAACAACTGGAACCTATCAGGAATGCCTCAGGCTGCTTGGAAAACCACAAAGGCATAAGAGAAAACCAAGAACTAGAACACAGTTGAATGATAAAGGTTCATCTCCTACACAAGCCCATTTCCTCAAGACAGGGAGATGTAGCTGTTTCACCTAATACATAGAAATAATCACAGAAAATTGAACAAGATGTGGAAAGAGAAGAATTTGTTCCAAATGAAGGAAAAAGATAAAACTTCAAAAAAATTGAGATAATAATTTACCTGATAGACTAAGAGTTCAAAGTAATGGTCAGAAAGATACTCAGGAGAATGGATGAACACAGTGAGAACTTCATCCAAAAAAATTGATATGTAAAATCCAAGAAAGTATCAAACAGAAGCCACAGAACTATAAAGAATGACTGAGCTGAAAATACACTAGAAGGGTTCAATAGCAGACTAGATGAAGCAGAAGAAAGGATCAGTGATCTGGAAGACAGGACAGTGGAACTTACACAAACAGAGCAGCAAAAGGAAAAAAGGATATTAAAAAGTAAAGACAGTTTAAGGGACTATAGGACAATATCAAGTGGAATAACATTCGCATGATAGGAGCCTCAGGAAGAAAAGAGAGAGAGAGAGAGAAGGGAGGAGAAAACTTATTTGAAGAAATAATGGCTGAAAACCTCCCTAAACTGGGGAAGAACACATATATCCATATCCAGGAATCCCAGAGAGTTCTGAAAAAGATGAACCAAAAGAGATCCACAGTAAGACACAGAAGATGAGAAAGGAATCTAATCATAACACTAAAGAAAGTCATCAAACCACAAGGGAAGAGAACAACAGAATGAAAGAATAGAGAGGAGCTACAAAATAGCCAGAAAACAATTAATAAGGTGGGAATAAGTATACATCTAATAATAATTACTTTAAATCATTAAATGAACTAAATTCTTCAGTCAAAAGACATAGGGGGCACCTGCCTGAGTGGCTCAGTTGGTTAAGCATCTGACTGTTGATTTCAGCTTAATGTTATGAGATCAAAACCTGTGTTGGGCATGGAGCTTGCTTAAGATTCTCTCTCCCTCTCTTTCTACCCCACCTCTGCTCACAAGTATTCTCTCTCTCTGTCTCAAAAAAAAAAAAAAAAAAAAAAAAAAAAAAGACATAGCATGGCTTCATGGATTTTAAAAAAGAAAGAAATCCAAATCCATTTATATGCTGCCTATAAGACTCACTTCAGATATAAAGTTACACACAAACTGAAAATGAGGGCATTAAAAAAAAAGATGCTTCATGCAAATAAAAACAAACAAACATAAGGCTGGCAGCTATACTTATATCAAACAAAACAGATTTTAAAATAAAGACTATGGTGCTTAGGTGGCTCAATTGGTTAAGCATCTGCCTTCAGCCCAGGTCATGATCCCAGGGTCCTGGGATCAAGCCCCGTGTCAGGCTCTGTGCTCTGTACGAAGTCTACTTCTCTCTCTCCCTCTGCCCTTCCCTACCCCCACCCCATTAGTGCTCTCTCTCAAATAAATAGATAATACCTTTTTAAAAAAGACTACAGTAAAAGAGAAAGACGGACATTACATAATGATAAAGAGTTCAATCCAACAAGATATAATATCTGTAAATATTAATGCACTCAACGTAGGAGCACCTAAATATGTAAAGCAAATATTAACAGGAGGATCCAACAGTAAAACAATAGTTCAGGACTTAAATATGCTATTTACATCAATGGATAGATCATCTGGACAGAAAAATCAATAAGGAAATATCAGCATTAAATGACAGATAGGCAAGATGGACTTAATAGATATATAACAGAACATTCCACCCAAAGCAGCAGAATGTACATTCTTCTCAAATGCACATGGAATCTTCTCTAGAATAAATTATATATTAGGCCACAAAACAAATCTCAATAAATTAAAGAGAATTGATATCATATCAAGCATCTTTTCCAACCATGATAGTATGAAATTAGAAAAATAATTACATGAAAAAAACTGGAAAAAATCACAAATATGTAGAGATTAAACCACATGCTACTAAACAATCAATGTATTAATGAAGAAATGAATGAAAGGAGAAATAAAAATACCTTGATACAAATGAAAATGGAAATACAAAATATCAAAATCTAGGAGATATAGAAAAAGCAGTTCTAAGAGGGAAGTTCATAGTGATACAGGTCTACCTCAAGAAACAAGAAAAATCTCGGGATCCCTGGGTGGCGCAGAGGTTTAGCGCCTGCCTTTGGCCCAGGGCACGATCCTGGAGACCCGCGATCGAATCCCACGTCGGGCTCCCGGTGCATGGAGCCTGCTTCTCCCTCTGCCTATGTCTCTGCCTCTCTCTCTCTCTCTCTCTCTCTCTCTGTGACTATCATAAATAAATAAAAATTAAAAAAAAAATCTCAAATAAGCAATCTAACTTTACACCTAAAGAAACCAAAACAAACAAACAAACAAAAAAAAACAAGTGAAACCCAAAGTTAGTAGAAGGAGGGAAATAATAAAGATCAGGGCAGAAAGAAATGAAATGGAAACTAAAAAGACAGTGGAAAAGATCAGGGCAGAAAGAAATGAAATGGAAACTAAAAAGACAGTGGAAAAGATCAGCATAACTAAAAGCTGGTTCTTTGAAAAGATTAACAAAATTGACAACCTTTAGCTAGACTCACTAAAAAAAGTGAAAAGGCTCAAATAAAATCAGAAATGAAAGAGAAGTTACAACTGATATCACAAAAATATAAAGGATCATGGCGCGCCTGTGGCATAGTCAGTTTAGTGTCCAACTCTTGGTTTTGACTTAGGTTATGAACTTAGGGTCATGAGATCGAACCCCCTGTTGGGCTCCACACTCAGTGTGGCATTTGCTAAAGATCCTCTGTCCCTTTCCCTATGCCCCACCCAGTCACACTTACTCTCTCTCTACAATAAATGAATAAATCATATATATATGAATATATATTATATATATTTATATATTATATATATATATTAAAATATATATATATAATCATGAGACTACTGTGAACAATTATATGCCAACAAATTGGACAACCAAGAAGAAAGAGGTAAATTTCTAGAAATATAAAATCTTCCAAGACTGAATCGTAAAGAAATAGAAAATCCAAAAAAACTGATTACTAGGATGGAGATTGAATCAGTAACCAACCCCCCCAAAAAAAACAAAAGTCCAGGACCAAAAAGTTTTGCTGGTGAATTCCACCAAACATTCAGAGAAGATTTAATACTTATCCTTTTCAAACTCTTCCAAAAATTCAAGATGAGGGAATGTTTTCAAACTTACTTTTAGGAGAAGAAGGAGAGGGGGGAGGAGAAGAGGATGAAGGAGGAGGAGGGGATGCCTGGATGGCTCAGCAGTGGAGCTTCTGTCTTAGGCTCAGGTCATGATCCCACCGTCCCAGGATAGAGTCCCACATCAGGCTCCCTGCATGGAGCCGGCTTCTCCCTCTGCCTGTGTCTCTGCCTCTCTCTCTGTGTGTCTCTCATGAATAAATAAATAAAACCTTAAAAAAAAAAAGAAGGAGGAGGAGAAGAAGAAATAGGAGGAGGAGGGAATGGAAGGGGGAAAGAAAAAAAAAGGAAGGGGGAAAGAGAGAAAGAAAAGAAAGAAAAGGAAAAATTACAGGCTAATATCCCTGATGAACACAGATGTAAAAATCCACAAGAAGATACTAGCAAATCAAATTCAACAATACATTAAAAGGATCATAAGATATGATCAAGTTGAGATTTACTCCAGGGATGCAAAGATGATTCAACATCCACAAATCAAGCAATGCAATACATCACATTAACAAAATGAAGGATAAAAGTCATATGATTATCTCAGTAGATACAGGAAAAGCATTTGACATAATTCAACATCCATTTATAACAAAAATTCTTTTTTTTTTTTTAGATTTTATTTATTTATTCATGAGAGACACAGAGAGGAAAGAGGCAGAGACACAGGCAGAGGGAGAAGCAGGCTCCATGCTGGGAGCCTGACATGGGACTTGATGCTGGGACTCCAGGATCAGGCCCTGGGCTGAAGGCGGTGCTAAACTGCTGAGCCATCCGGGCCGCCCTTTAACAAAAATTCTTAAAGTGGGTATAGATGGAATGTACCCAACATAAAGACCACATACGTCAAGCCCACAGTTAACATTATACTCAATGGTGACAAACTGAAAGCTTTTCTTCTAAGACCAGGAAAAAGACAAAGATGCCTACTCTCATCACTTGTATTCAACACTGTATTGGAAATCCTAGACAGAGCAATTATACAAGAAAAAGAAATAAGACATCCAACTCAGAAAGAAGTAAAACTATCACTATTTGTGGACAATATGGTTTTATATATATAGAAAACTCTAAAGATTCCACCAAAAAACTGTTAAACAAATTCAGTAAAGTTGTAGGGTACAAAATCAATGTATAAAAATCAGCCGCCTTCTATACATTAACTATTATTAGAGAAATTAAGAAAATGATTCCATTTACATTTGCATCAAAAAGAATAAAATAGGGATGTCTGGATGGCTCAGCAGTTCAGTGTCTGCCTTTGGCTCAGGTCATGATTCTGGGGTCGGGGATTGAGTTCTCCATCAGATTCCCTGTGAGAAGCCTGCTTCTCCTTCTGCCTAAGTCTCTGCCTGTCTCTGTAACTCTCATGAATAAATAAATAAAATCTTTAAAAAAAAAGAATAAAATGTCTGGGAATAAATTTAACCCATGAGGTGAAAAACTTGTACACTGAAAACTATAAGCCACTAATGAAAGAAATTGAAGAAGACACCAATAAATAGCAAGATATTCTGTGCTTGTGGATTGGAAGAATTAATATTATTAAAATGTCCATATTACTCAAAGTGATTTATAGATTCAAGGCAATCCTTATCAAAATTCTAATGACTTTTTTTTTTACAGAAATAGAATAAATAATTCTAAAATTTGGTGAAACTCCAAAGACCCCCAAAAACCAAAGCAATCTTGAGAAAGAACAAAACTGGAGGCATCATATTCCCTGATTGCAAACTATATTACACAACCACAGTAATCAAAATAGTGTAGTATTGGCATAACAACAGACACGCAGATCAACAGAACAGTACAGAGAGCCCCGAAATAAACTCACATGTATATGGTCAATTAATTTATGACAAAGGATCAAGAATAAACAATGAGGAAAGGACAGCTTCTTTAATAAATTATGTTGGAAAACACTGGACAGCTACATGCAAAAGAATGAAGCTAAACCCCTATGTTGCACCAAACACAAAAATTAACTCAAATGGCTTAAAGATTTAAATATACGACCCCAAACCATAAAACTCCTAGAAGAAAACACAGGCAGTTAGTTCTGCAGTTAGTTTTTTGACATTGGCCTTGGCAACAAATCTTTGGATCTGATTCCAAAAGCAAGGCAACAAAAGTAAAAATAAACAAGTGGGACTGCATCAAGCTAAAATGCTTCTGCACAGCAAAGAAAACCATCAACAAGATGAAAAGGCAACGAACTGATTAGGAGAAAATATTTGAAAATTATTTTTCCAATAAGGGGTTACTATTAAAAAATTAAAAAAAAATAGAACTACCAGATGATCCAGCAGTTCCACCTCTGGGAACTTATCTGAAGAAAATGAAAACACTAATTTGAAAATATATAAAGGATATATGTATCCTTATGTTCACTGTAGAAGATATAGAGTCAATCTAAATGCCCATCAATGGATGAATGGTTAAAGAAGACGTGGTATACATACACAGTGGTCTACTATCAGCCATTAAAAAAGAATGAAATTGGGACACCTGGTGGCTCAGTAGTTGAGCATCTGCCTTCGGCTCAGGTCCTAATGCCTGGGCCCTGGGATCAAGTCCTGCATCAAGCTCCCTGCAGGGAACCTGCTTCTCCCTCTGCCTATGTCTCTGCCTCTCTCTGTGTCTCTCATGAATAAATAAATAAAATCTTTTTTTTTTTTTTAAAGAATGAGATCTTACCATTTGTGACACTATGGATGGAATTTGAGGGCATTATGCTAGGTGAAATAAATCAGACAGAAAGACAAATACCAAATGACTTCACTTATACATGGAATCTAAAAAACTAAGCAAACAAAATAGATACGAAGAACAGATTGTTCATTGCCAGAGGGGAGGAAGGTTGAAGGGTGGGTAGAATGGGTGAAGGGAGTCAAGAGGTACAAACTTCTGGTTGGAAAACAAATAAATGGAGATGTAATGCATGTGGAGATGTAATGTGCAACATGGTGACAAAGGTCAATAATATTTTCTTGTATGTTTGAAAGTTTTTAAGAGAATAAATCTTATTACAGGAAGAAAAATTTGTAACTTTGTATGGGGATGCATGGTAGCTAGACTTATTGTGGTGATTATTTCACAGTGTATGGAAATACTGAATCATTACATTGTGCACCTGAAACTAATATAATGTCATATTTCAATTATACCTCTCTATATATGGGGGGGATGTATAACTGAAATATAAGATTATATTAGCTTCAGTTATACAATATACTGTAATGTAGATAATATAATAACATATTGTATTATAATAATATGTATTATATATTGTATGTGTGTGGTACATATAATACATATCTATGACTTGAATCAGATTTTAATATCAGATATATTAAAATTTTGTCAATAGGGGATCCCTGGGTGGCGCAGCGGTTTGGCGCCTGCCTTTGGCCCGGGGCACGATCCTGGAGACCCGGGATCGAATCCCACATCAGGCTCCCGGTGCATGGAGCCTGCTTCTCCCTCTGCCTGTGTCTCTGCCTCTCTCTCTCTCTCTGTGACTATCATAAATAAAAAAATAAAAATTAAAAAAAAATAAAATTTTGTCAATAGTCAAAACACTGTTTACAACCTTGGATTATTTTATTTTATGTATTATTAAATCATGCATTATAAATCCATAAAAAAGACACAATTTGTAATGGCATGAAAAATCAAGTGCTTAGGAATAAATATAATAAAAATATATGTAAAATCTCTATATTAATAACTGTACATTATTGGGAGAAATTAAAGCCTAAATAATGGGAATATTTATGATGTTCATGGATTGGAAGTATGAATATTGTAATACATTAATTCTACCCAAATTTATCTTTAGATTCAATGAAGTCTCAATTTATTAAAAAATGGGATTTTGTGGGGGGATAGAAACTACAAGCTGATTTCAAAATATTTATACAAAGGGCCAAGAATAATCAAGACAATCTTGAAGAACTAGTTAGAAAATCTATACTATCAGATATCATGACTTACTATAAAAGTAGAGTAATAAAAATATTGTGGCATTGGTGCAAGGATGGACTGACAAATTGAATTCATCAGAGTCCCATGAGATGACAAAAACCACACTAGCGATGATGTTGGCAAGAGTATGGACCAAAGCGTCTTGGTGTCTAGGTTTTACATTTGGTCATTCCAAATATCAAGAGCTTATGAGGGCAGGGACTAAACCTTTTTGGTCACTACTGTGTCCCTAGTATCACCTGCCCAGGGCCTGACTCAGAAGGGACACAAGTACTTCCTACTGAATGAACATCTGAACAGGCCAGTGAAGAGACTCCTTTCTAGACAGACTGATGGTGAAGGCTTATGGGCTGGGAGACAGAGCCTTCTTTTCCACTGGAAGGCAAACCCCTGCCCCCCAGGTGGGCACAGGAAACAGTCTAGGTGAGGGTCAAAGGCAGGGCTGATGCCCTGGTCCAGTCACCTGTAGATGGATGCCAAGGGGCAGGTAAGCCACATGTTGTTGGTCAACTTGCCCAATTGATGAATGTCAAAGATGAAGTATGGCTGGTCGATTTCCTTGACGTGGTTGCAGGGTACGAGACAGGCTTCCACCTGCAGCTCAGGCCGCATACGGCTGTATCGTGCCTTCTTGGTTCTCAGATAGAGCCAACAGGGCATGGATTTTTTCAGGTGCTCCTCGATGTAGCAGTAGCCCAAGCGTTTCCGCTCGCCTGGCTCCCCACAGCGGTTACAGTCCTGCCAAGGCTCCCAGCGGGTGAAGATGAGTACGTGGCCACTCAGACCCAGAGTCTCATTCTGCAGGGGCTTTTGGCCCAGGTCTTTGTGTGTAATGTGCAGGGTGCTGACATCCTGGAAGTCAATCTCATACTCTACCACAAGGGCACTGTCATTGTCCTGGCAGTGATAGAGGCCTGTCTGGGAGGGCTGAGGGTTGGTCAATTGAAGGCTGCCCCCGGGCAGTTTTTTTACGTAAGGCATGGAGGAGAGCAGGAGGGGTTCTTCCCCCAGAACGGAAGAGAAGTACCAGAATGCCTTGGGATAGTCACACTGCAGGACAACATCATTGCCTGAGACTAGGGCCTGCTGGCAGAGACTCTTATAGGCACAGCTGATTAATGTGTAGGCCCGCAGAGTGGGGAGAGAAAGGCTAAGCAGCCACAGGGTGGCCAACATGGTAGCCTGAGACTACAAAAGGATGCTGGGAACCACCCTGGGCATTGTGAAGTCACCCACAGAACTCAGACATCAGCCCTGAGTGGAATGAAACTTGGTCCTGTTGCACTTTCAGGAGTACGCAGACCTCACTGGTCTGTACCATTTCTAAAGTCAACTGAGGAAACTGCCAGGACCTCTTGTCTTGTAAACTGGAAGGACTGCTCAATTAGCAGAGCACCAGATCAGCTCATTGAGGGGGGTGGGGGTGCTTTCTAAATCTTTGTTCCCTGCGGCTCACGTCTCTACTTACTCTCCAGAGAGGTTTCTCCTTTTCCATGACTATCCTTCGCTATGCCTGAGGTGGCATTGAAAGATGTGCCCTCCTTCCCACATGAGCAGTTTCCCCCTTCTGCCTATGTCTCTGCCTCTCTCTGTGTCTTTCATGGATAAATAAATAAAATCTTTTTTAAAAAAAAAAGTATCTTGGGCAACAATCATCATCTTGATGCTTTCTTTCTTTCTTTTTTTTAAGATTTTATCTATTTATGCATGAGAGACACAGAGAGAGAGAGGCAGAGACACAGGCAGTGGGAGAAGCAGCGGTTTAGCCCCGCCTGCAGCCCAGGGCATGATCCTGGAGACCCTGGATCGAGTCCCACGTCAGGCTCTCTGCGTGGTGCCTGCTTCTCCCTCTGCCTGTGTCTCTGCCTCTCTCTGTGTGTGTCTCTATGAATAAATAAATAAATAATTGTAAAAAAAAAAGATTTTATCTATTTATGCATGAGAGACACAGAAAGAGAGAGGCAGAGACACAGGCAGAGGGAGAAGTAGGTTCCAAGCAGGGAGCCCGACGTGGCACTCGATCCCTGGTCCCCAGGATCAGGCTCTGGGCCGAAGGTGGCACTAAACCGCCGAGCCACTGGGGCCGCCCAGTCCTGATGCTTTCAAATAAATTTTCTTGTTCCCTTTGCTTTGTGTCAAAGCCAATGCCATGTATTTTTATGTTTGGTTACAGAAGCACCTAATTCCTGATACTCATTTCTGCATCACTCGAGATAGTCTATTTGCTTCTATAGTAAACTTATCCCAAATCTCAGTGACATAAAAACAAAGGTTTACTCCTCCACTCAAGTTCCATGTCCATTGTGGGTGGCATATAATCACGTAGGGACCGAGGATAATGGAACAAAGCCATCTCAAACATTTCTAGTTTCATGCCAGAGGAGGAAGAAAGAGAGCTTTGTAAGATTTCATGTCTACAATTAAATGCTCTGGTCTTAAATGATACCTGTCACTTGCTCACAAGCCACTGGCCAGGAACAGTTACATAGCACCACCAATCCACCAGCCCAACAAACAAATGGAATTCTGCTATGCCCAAAAAACATTTGGCAAAAGAAAGTCAGTAATGATTACTGCATTTGATGTTTACTAAAGGAGTGTTCTTTTACATCGTAAAGTTAAAATATTTTCCAAAATCATCCCATCAGATGTCCTAAGGTTTCACTGGGAAGGATTAGGTGCCATGTGCAGACCCAAACCAATCCCTGAGAAAAAATAGAATTTTTATGATAGGCTTAAGACAATCAGATTTGGTCTCTAGGACTGGGGAAATATAACCTTCTCTGACTACAGAAGTCATTGAAGACAAAAATCAGGGCTTTGTATATAGGAGAGATATAGAAGAGAATCCTTATTTGATGGGAGTAATTCTACACTATCTAGAAGATGCAAAGCTAAAGTAGCAGCCACTCATATGACCTGGGAGAGGATGACATTTGGTATTTTGTGGCTTGGACAATGTTTCTGTCTTATCTTTTCAGATATGATTATAGATCTCATTTTTGTCTTGATCCATCATTGTCACAGGGAGGTTTTGTGTGATGTTGGTGTTCTGTGGAATTATTTATGTTTGACAGTATACCATAACCTAGGCCAGCTTCCAGTAACACCAACAGTTATTAGTGTCAGGCCAGCTCCCACATCAGAGGCTGCTTTTTTCTCTTTCTCACACATATCTAGAACAGCAGTGAAGTCTCTTCTTGCACTGAAAGGCTGATCAAATGGCTTTCTTCTTTGGGAACCTGTTTCTTCATTTTTAAAATAGGGATTTTAATGGTACTGGCTACAAAGGGCACTTATGAAGATTTGATGAGATCCTGTAAATAAAGTGCTCAGCCAGTGTCGTTATTGGGGAATGCACAATAAGGACCTTGTCCTCTATATATCAGGGTTCTATATTCTGATTGCAGATTACTACTTCTGATCACAAAAGTGCAGACACAGCAGCAGGCCACCATTGTTTCGACCTTCATTGCCTGAAGCAGCTTCCTGGAGATTTAAAGGGACAGCCTCAGGGTTTTTCTCCCCTTTCCTGTCTTTGGAAGCCAGACATTTAGGGATTAGGACATTTGTAAGCAACAATACATACATAATGTAGGGGAATTTAGAAAGTCATTGCATAAGCCCAGAGAAAAATGCAAACTCAGAAGAGATCTGAGATGACCCTAAACTTTCACCTCAGGCTGATCCCCAGCACAGAGATACCCTATAACAACAACAACTGCTAGCAAGCATGGGAAGAGGGGGAATATGATTTCCAGAGTTACCACATTATAAGATTGAAATGTCTGTGTTCTTTCTTTCTTTTTTTTTCTTTTTTTTTTTTTTTAAGATTTTGTTTATTTATTCATGAGAGACACAGAGAGGGGCAGAGACATAGGCAGAGGGAGAAGCAGGCTCACTGTGGGGATCCTGATGTGGGCCTTGATCCCAGGACCCCTGGATCATGACCTGAGTCAAAGGCAGATGCTCAACCACTGAGTCATTCACGTGCCCCTGAATGTCTGTTTTCAACAAAATAAATCGTAAGGCATAGAGAAACAGAAAAGTGGGGCCAATTCAAAGCAAAAATATATCCCCAAAGAAGCCCGATTGGTAGACATACTAGACAAAGACTTAAATGACAGTCTTAAAATGCTCAAGGAACTTGAGAAGATATGGTGAAAGACGGAAAATGATGTATGAACAGAATGAAAATATCAATAGAGACATAGGGGAACCCTGGGTGGCGCAGTGGCTTAGCGCCTGCCTTTGGCCCAGGGCGCGATCCTGGAGACCCGGGATCAAATCCCACATCGAGCTCCCGGTGCATGGAGCCTGCTTCTCCCTCTGCCTATGTCTCTGCCTCTCTCTCTCTCTCTGTGTGACTATCATAAATAAATAAAAAATTAAAAAAAATAGAGACATAGAAAATATTAAAAAAAAAAAGAATCAAAAAGGAATCCCAGAGCTGAAAAATACAATTACTAAGATAAAAAATTCATTCAAGGAGTTCAGAACAGATGTGAGAGGCAGAAGACACAACTAGTGAACTTGAAGATAGAATAACTGAAAGGATCGAGTCTGTGGAACAGAAAGAAAAAAGATTGAAGAAGAGTGAGCAGAACCTAATGACCTATGGAGCATGATCATGCAGACCAACATACATACTGCTAGAGTCCCAGAAGAAGAATAGAGAGAAAGCTGCTACAAAATTACATTTGAAGAAATATTGGCCAGAAACCTCCCAAATTTTAGAAAGACATGAATCTACAAATCAACTGAACTTCTATAGAATTAATCCCTAAAGATCCACACCAAGACATATTGTAATCAAACCGGTAAAAGCCAAAAAAGAAAAAGACCATCTTGAAAGCAAGAGAGAAGCAACTGTCACATAGAGGGGTCCCCAGTAAGAGTTTTAGCTGATTCCTTATCAGAAATTCTGGAGGCCAGAAGGTAATTGGTTGGAATTTTCAAAGTACTGAAAGAAAAAACAATTTTTAAAAAATATTTTATTTATTTATTCATGAGAGACACACAGAGAGAGGCAGAGGCACAGACAGAGGGAGAAGCAGGCTCCCCACAAGGAGCCCGATGTGGGACTCGATCCCAGACCCCAGAATCACCTCCTGAGCCAAAGACAATGCTCAACCACTGAGCCACCCAGGCATCCTGCAAAAACAATTTTCAGCCAGGAATTCTATAACAAGCAGAAGTGTCCTTCAACAATGAGGGGAAAATTAAAACATGCCCAGATAAGGAAAAGCTAAGAGAGTTAGTTGCCATTAGACCTGCCTTGAAGAAAATGACGAAGGGAGCCCTCCCCATTGAAATGAAAGCCATCAGAAGAAACAAAGATCTCCAGCAGAGGTAAATACATAGACAATTGTAATTATAAAAGCTAGTATTGTTGTATTAAAATCCACTTTTAATTGCCTACATGACTTACAAGAAAATCCATAAAAATAATTATTAAGTCTTTGCTATTGGGAAAACATCATATAAAGATGTAATTTGAGACACAGTAACAGCAAGGAGGTGATAGGGACCAATAGGTACAGAGATTTTATATGATATTTTATAGTTAAGCTGGTATAAATTCAAATAGAAATGTTATCACTTTAGGGGGTTTTATATGTAATGTAATTTCCAGGGTTACCACAAAGAAAATCACTATAGAATATATACAATAGGAAAGGAGAAGGGAATCAGAACATTTTACATAAAAACATTAACTAAACACAAAAGAAAGCAATAATGGTGTAAATGAGGGGCAAAAAAAAGCTATAAGGCATGTTTCAGGGGATGCCTGGGTGGCTCAGTGGTTGAGCATCTGCTTTTGGCTTAGGACGTGATCCTGGAGGATCACATCCTGCATTGGGCTCCTGCGCGGAGCCTGCTTCTCCTCCCTCTGCCTATGTCTCTGCCTCTCTTTGTGTCTCTCATGAATAAATAAATAAAATCTTAAAAAAAAAAGAAATATGATTCAAGAGGCAAAAAAGAGTATTTATTTATTTATTTTTAAGATTTTATTTATTCATGAGAGACAGAGACACACACACAGAGAGAGAGAGAGAGAGAGAGAGACAGAGGCAGAGATACAGGCAGAGGGGGAAGCATGCTCCACGCAGGGAGCCCGATGTGGGACTTGATCCCGGGTCTCCAGGATCAGGCCCTGGGCTGAAGGCGGCCCTAAACCGCTGAGCCACCCGGGATGCCCAAGAACAGTATTTATTAATAAAAGTTTCAACACAGCAAGATGCTATACCCCATACATTTATACACCTAATAACAGACCCTCAAAATATGAAGCAAATGTGGACAGAGTTGCACAGAGAAATAGATAGGTCTACAGCTATAGTTGGAGACTTCAATATTCTACTTTCAATAATGGATAGAACAAAAAGGTAATAAGTAAGGAAATAAAAGACTTGAACAACACAATAAATCGACTCATCCTGACATACATATACAGAAAACTCTACCCGACAATAAAATACAAGTGCACATGAGATGTTTTCCAGGATATATCATGTGTTAGGCCACCAACTACGTCTCGGGAGAAAAATCAGATATCATACAAACTATCTTCTCTGATCACAATGTGATAAAAAAAGAAGTTAATAACAGAAAGAAAAATAGAAAATTTACAACTGTGGAAATTAAACAAACAAGAAGTCAAAAAAGAAGTCACAAGGGAAATTAGAAAATACTTAGAAATGAAAATGTAATAGGCTCAAACTGTGGCATTGCTCAGAGAGAAATTTATAGATTTTAATGCATATATTAAAAAAACCCCTCAAATTAGTAATTTGACTTTATACCTTAAAGAACTAGAAAAAGAAGAGCCAACTACATTCACAACTAGCAGAAGGAAGGAAATAACAAAGAGCAGACCAGAGACAAATAAAATAGAGAATGGGGGGAGGGAAAGAAATTGACAAGCCTTTGGCTAGATTGACAAAGAACAAAAGACAGAAGACACAAATAACTAAAATCAGAAATGAGAGTGGGTACATTACTACTGACCCTACAGAAATAAAAAGGATTACAAGAGAATACTAGGCACAACTATATGCCAAGAAATTAGATAATCTAGAAGAAATGGACATATTCCTTGAAACATACATTTACCTAAACTAACTCAAAAAGAAATAGAAAATCTCAACAGATCTATAATAAGTAAAGAGATTGAAAAAGTAATTAAAAATCTTCCAGCAAAGAAAAGCCCAGAAACAGATGATTTCACAGATTAACTAATAATTTAAAGAGAAATTAACACCAATCCTTCCCAAATTCTTCCAAAAAATTGCAAAGGCGGAAACACTTCCTAACTGATTCTATGTAGCTAGAACTACCTTGATACCAAAGCCAGATAAACACATCAGATGAAAAGAAAATTGCAGACCAATGTCTCTTACGAATATAGATGCAAAAATCAACAAAATTTTAGCAATGCAAATCCAACAGCATATTAAAAGATTATTCACAATGACCAAGTAGAATTTATCTAAGAATGTAAAGAGTGATTCGACATAAGAAAACTAATTAAATAATACATCATATTAATAGAATGAAAGGAAAAGAGGTAAACCTAGGTGGCTCAGTTGATTAAGCATCTGCCTTCAGCTTAGGTCATGATCTTGGGATCCTGGGACTGAGCCCAGCCCTGAGTTGGGCTCCCTGCTTGATGGGAGAATCTGCTTCTCCCTCTCCCTCTCCCCGACCCCCTGCCCCTACTCATGTGCTCACTCTCTCTCTCTCTAATAAATAAATAAAATCTTTTCAAAAATTTTAAAAATAAAAACAAGTTTTAAAAAAAGAATGAAAGGAAAAGAAACATGATTATCTCAATTGATGGAGAAAAGGCATTTGACAAAATCCAACATCCTTTACTGATAAAAACTCTTCAAAAACCAAGAATAGAGGGAAAATTCTCAATCTGATAAAGGGTATTATTGGAAATCCACAGCTAACATCATAGTTAATGTGAAAGACTGAATACTTTCCTTCTAAGGTCAGGAACAAGACAAGGATGCCTACTTTCACTGCTGTTATTCAACACTACTAAAAATCCTAGCACAGCAATCAGACAAGAAAAAGAAGTAAAAAGCATCCAAACTGGAGAGAGGTAAAATTATCTCTATTCACAGATGACATGATCCGATATAGAGAAAGTCTAAGAGAAACCACAAGAAAGCCACTAAAAATCAATAAATGAATTCAGTAAGCTTGCAAGGTATAAGAGCAACACACAAAAAAATCAGTTGTGTTTCTATACAATAGTATCAAACAGTCCAAAGAGGAAATAAAGAAAACAATTCCCTTTAAAATAACATCTAAAATTTTAAATACTTAGCAATAAATCTCATCAAGGAGGTGAAAGACTTGCAAGCAGAAACAACAAAAGACTGCTGAGAGAAATGAAAATATTTTAATCTAAATAGATGGAAAGACATTCGCCGTTCATAGATAGGAAGACTTAACATGTCAACAAAACTCAGAGTGCTATACAGATTCAACACAACGCTTATCAAAATTCCAATAGCCTATTTCAAAGAAATAGAAATAAATCTTCAAATTCGTATGGAATTGCATTTAACCCTCAAATAGCCAAAGCAATCTTGGGGAAAAAAAGAATAAAGTCGGGACTCATACTTCAAAACTTAATACAAAGCTACAATAATTGAAACAGTATGGTACTGTCATAAAGGCAGCTATACAGACCAATGGAACAGAACAGAGAACCCAGAAATAAATCCTCATCTATATGGTCAATTGAGTTTTGACAAAGGTACCAAGATCATTCAATGGTTAAAGAATAGCTTTTACCTTATACCATATACAAAAATTAACTCAAAATGTATCAAAGACCTGACTTAAGAGCTGAAACTGTAAAACTCTTAGAAGACAATTTTGGAGAAAATCTTCATGACCTTGGATTTGGCAACAATTTTGAGGATATGACACCAAAAGCACAAGCAACAAAAGAAAAAATAGGTAAACTGAACTTCATCCAATTAAGAACCTTTGTCAAGAACAAATACTATTAAGAAAGTGAAAAGAGGGGCACCTGGGTGGCTCAGTTAAGCATTCACCTCTTGATCTCAGCTCAGGTCTCGATCTCACAGTCATGAGGTCAAGCCCCATGCCTGCTTCACACTAGGTGTGGAGCTGACTTAAAAAAAAAAAAAAGTGAAAAGACAACCTTCAGAATGGGAAAAATATTCACAGGTTATATATGACAAGGGATTCATATTCAGAATAGAAAAAGAATTGCAACTCGATAATGACAACAACAAACAGCCTAATTCAAAAATGGGCAAAGATTTGAATAGACATTTCTCCAAAGATATACAAGTGGCCAATAAGTACATGAAAAGGTGGTCAACACCATTAGTCATTAAGGACATGCAAATAAAAACTGTGATAAGATGCTACCTCACACCGACTAAAATGGCTATAATCAAGGAGATGGGAAATGATAAATGTCAGGGAGGATGTGGAAAGATTGGAACCGTCCTGTGCTGCTGGTGGCGGCGGTGTAAAAGGTGCAGCTTTGGATGTGGAAAACAGTTTGGAAGTCACTCAAGATTAAAACCCACCCTATGACCTAGCAATCCCATTCCTAGATATAGGTTCTAACGCACTGAAAACAGCTATCTGTACACCAATGTTCACGGCATTATTTACAACAACTAAAAGGTGGAAACAAGCGTCTAACAATAGATAAACGGATACACAAAACGTGGCATATACATACAATGAAATGCTCTGCAGCCAGAAAATGGAAGGAAATTTTCTTTTTTTTTTTTTTTTTTTTTTTTTTTTTATGATAGGCACACAGTGAGAGAGAGAGAGGCAGAGACACAGGCAGAGGGAGAAGCAGGCTCCATGCACCGGGAGCCCGACGTGGGATTCGATCCCGGGTCTCCAGGATCGCGCCCTGGGCCAAAGGCAGGCGTCAAACCGCTGCGCCACCCAGGGATCCCCGGAAATTTTCATTGTGACATATCCTACCACGTGCATGGGCCTCAAAAACACTGTGCTTTGTGAATAAGCCAGACATAACAAATGTATGATTCCACTCGTATGAGGTACTCAGAATTGACAATTTGATAAAGAAAGTAGAAAAGAGGTTACCAGGGGCTCGGGGCAGGTAAAATTGAGGAGTTTTTGTTAAATTGATGCAGAGTTTATACTGGGGACGAGGAGGTAACGCTGTGAATGTAATGAACTGTTCATTTAAAAATGGCTAATATAAGTATTATGGTGTATATTTCATTATTTTTATTTTTTTAAAAGATTTTATTTATTTATTCATGACAGATACAGAGAGAGAGGCAGAGACACAGGCAGAGGGAGAAGCAGGCGCCACGCAGGGAGCCCGACGCGGGACTCGATCCCGGGTCTCCAGGCTGCAGGCGGCGCTAAATCGCTGGGCCCCCGGGGCTGCCCACGGTGTATACTTTACGATGCATGCACAAAACAGTTAAAATGTGAGGGAGGGACGTGAAAGGGTTGAGAGTTTTATAAGAAATGACCTTTCGGTAACATCAGCTGCACCTTTTCCGTCCCCCCGCCCCGGCTTGCCGTCTCCCTCCGGGTCTCTCCCAGAAAGCGCCTAGGGTTTCCCAGGAGGCGCTTCCCCCAGCCGCCTTCGGGGGGCAGAAGAGGCGCGCTGAACGCCCCGCTCTTGGGGTGCCTCGACGCGCCCCACCCTGGGGCGCAGGTGGCCCAGTCCCCGGCAATCCTTAAGCGGAAACCTATCCCTGGTTCCGCGCCTCCGCTCGGCCCCTTTAAGAGCCGGAGTGTCCGGGGCCGGGGATGCCCCGGGCTGCACCGCGACTCTGCAACCGGGGGGGGGGGGGGGCGCGCAAAACTTCCGAAAGAGAATTCCAACTTTTCCCGGGCCCGGTTCCCCTCGAGCGTCCCTAAGAGGGCAGAGCTTCCAATCCAGAAGTTTCTAAGTGGAAGGCACAAGGGGCGCCCCGCGCCTCCGCGGCCGCTGCAAGGGAGCCGGTCCTGCCCCGCGCTCGCCGAGCCGCGCCCCTCCCCGCGGGGTGTACCTAGGCGGGACCATCGTCAGCCGGGAGGGGGGTGTGGGCAGAGCGGGAACAGGTGCAGCCAGAGACCCGCCCCCGTCAACAGGTGAATCACCCGGGTGGAGCCTCGGGCCTCGCGAGCTCCGCTCCGCTCGGCTCCGCCCGGGCAGGACAGGGCGGGCCAGCAGCCCCAGTGTGCAGGCGCCCTCCCGGCGGGCTGGTCACTTGGTTCCGACCCTCGGGGGCCGGGGCGCACCTGGGTCAGCCCACTTCCGGGGAGGGAGGCGGAGGAGCCCCTCCCCGCCGCCCACCCCCGGGCCCAGCCCTGCGCGCTCGCCCCGTGTACCTGGGCCGATCCATTCCCCCGAGTGCGCGGGGGTGGAGAGGCTCGGGGAGCCACCGGGGGTCGGGCAAGTTTCTCCCCGAAAGCTGGAGCCGTGCTCCTCGTCCACGTTATTTCCGCCCTTTAACGTCCTGGGACGGGGCAGAGTGGGCTTCTAGGGGGCCACGGAGCGGAGGCGGGAAGGGGAGGAGACTGCACCCCTCCCCGCCTTGGTGCGCGCCGCGCCCCCGACCCTCTCGGTACCAAGTAGGGGACGCGCGGGCCGGGCGCGCCCAGACGGCCGCGATGGCGCCAGTGGCCCGCGGGCTCCCCGGGGGGGTGGGCCCCCGGCCGGCCTCTCGGGGCTGGGGCGCGGTCGTCTTCGGGTGCCTCTTTCTCAGCACCTTGTGCGCAGGTAGGGAGAGCGGGGCGGCGGGAGGGCACAGCGGAGGGCGATGGATGGAGTCCCCACCGCCGAGCGGGCAGGAGGGCTGGGGGAGGGGGCGAGCCGAGGCCGGGATCTGCTGATCCCGAGGGTCTCGGGAAATCTTTGGGTGCCGGAGTGAGAGGAGTTGCTCCTTGGAGTCGGGGAGCGCTCCCCCGCCCTTGTTCGGAGACAGCAGGAAGTGAAACTCCCCGGACCGCGAGCCCTGGAGCGGCGAGGAGAATGGGACTCTTTGTGGTGTAGGGACGGAGGACCCCCCACCCCACCCGCGAGCACTGGGAAGGGCCAGGATGGGGACTTGGGCGCACCTTAAGGTTTCTAAGCCTTGGGGTAACGGGGAGCGGACGCAGGAGGGCTGGATCCGACGCTTCCTGGAGAGAGAGTTCAAGAAACAGTGCCCAGGCCTGGAGCGGGTGTAGGACTGGGGACTCCAGTCCTAACCAGTGTCCCGAAGTGTCCTCTTAAGGGTCTGGTGGGATGGACGTGTGGATTCGGTGTGAAATCCCCTTCTGCTGGCAAGCTTTCAGCTGGATGGGGCGTTTGTTTGGGTGCGGGTGCGGGTGTGGAGGGGACTTCTCTTTCCCCAAGCACTTTTGTTGTGTTTATTTGAATTGGCTTTGGGTAGGGCGAGGTGGGAGGCTGATGGAGACACCATGGGGGCTTTACCTACTCCATGGCAAAATAGTTGAATAGAAAAACTCCACCATCTCCCCCTTCCTCCCCAAACCCCTGCATAACTTGGAACCTTTAGCGGTGGTTTTCTGCAGGAGGGCCTTGAGTGCGGCTTTGTGGTGGTCATGTGTGCTTTCCTGTACAGGCCACAGTGGTGGCCTTTTCCATGAGGGAATGGCTAAGGGAAGAGGGAGCTGGGGTGGTTCAGAGGCCACGCTCTGGAAAGAGGGATGAACAGGATGTTCCAAGAAATCTGGCTGTGCAACTTTGTATTTGCCACGTTAGCCCCATGGGTCTATAAAATGGGCATGATTATCGGAACCTACCGGTCCCAGGGATTAAGAAACAATGTGTGCTAGGCGCTCTGTAAAACCATTATACTTTTAAATGTCAAACTGGTGACAAGTGGTGTTGCACATTCCTGCTGAATGAAGTACCTCCCTGAGCTCACAGAGGCCCTGCTAACATTCCTCTCGCCCTCAGCCCCTGCCAGTGCCATCCAGGTGACTGTGTCAGACCCCTACCACGTGGTGATCCTATTCCAGCCGGTGACCCTGCCCTGCACTTACCAATTGACCACAACCCCTACGGCACCCATCGTGATCTGGAAGTACAAGTCTTTCTGCCGCGACCGTATCGCCGATGCCTTCTCCCCAGCCAGTGCTGACAACCAACTGAATGCCCAGCTGGCAGCCGGTAACCCCGGCTACAACCCGTATGTGGAGTGCCAGGACAGCATGCGCACGGTCCGGGTCGTGGCCACCAAGCAGGGCAATGCTGTGACCCTGGGAGACTACTACCAGGGCCGGAGGATCACCATCACAGGAAGTATGTCGGGCGGGGCAGGGGATGGGGCTGGGCTTGCTTGGGTGGTGGTGGTGGTGATGGTGGTGGTGACTCCCTTGTGTCCAACCTGGCTTCCCACTTCAAAGCTCTTGAGCACCAGTGTCTGAAACGATTGATGAAGGGAGGAATCCCTCCTTCCATCCACCCATTTGTCCAGCCATCTAGACTGTTTAACAACAAAGATTCATCGAGCACCTAACATATACAGGCACCGTTTGAAGCTGGGAATACAGCAGTAAACACATTCATCAAAACCCTTCCCTCCGGGAGCTTGCATTCCGGTGAGGGAGACAAATGAGATAATACAACATATCCTATCAAGTGCTTGGGACATGCAAGGGTAAAGAAGAGAAGCAGGGGGTTCTATAATAATACTAGTTCCAGCAACAGTAAGTAACTTGTATATAAATAACAACTTCTAGAGGCCTCCCAAGTGCCAGGCTCTAATCCAGGTTTATGTGGATGAACTCATTTAGACCACACAGTGATTGTGTGATCTGTTGTCATTTTATGCAGGTCTGGAGAGGTAAAGCGACTTGCGCAGGGTTACAAAGCTGGTAACAGGGCTGGGATTCTAAGGGGCTAAGTGAGCCACTTTGGGTCTCCTCTCCAAGCTTGTGACCCCTGTACTTGCCCCAGAGTGGTCAGCAAAGGGCTCACCAAGGAGGTAACCTGAGTGAACTGACAGGATGAGAGCTTTTAACAGATAAAGCCTATAACTTGCCAGGCACCTTGCACACTTTGTCCCATACAGTCCTCACAACCACATTTTATACTCACAGCATCCGGGGCACCGAGAGGTCAAGTGGCTGTCTAGGCACAGAGCTAGGAAGGAGCTGGAGCTGGAATTGGAACCCAGGCACCCCTCAGAAGTCTTGCACTTAACCGTAATGCTGCCAGCTAATAGGAAGTGCCTGTTGGGACTAAGTAAGAGGGAGGTGGGGAGTCGTTCACTCATTCTTTTGGTAGTTATCGAGCGTCTCCTAAGTGTCGGTGCTGCTGTTGTGCTGGGGATGTAAGTGGTGATCGGGACAGCCGTGGTCCCTGCCCTCAAGGAGATGACATTCTAGTGGGGTGACACAGGCAGTAAACAGGCAGATAAAGAGCAAGAGGAAAGGAAACCAAATAGGACCATGTGCTAAATGGAATGGCTCGGGTGCCCACCGTTAAGATCTTTTGCGAATGTGGTTTTAGAAGGACCAGTCCCTAAAGCACCTCGAGGAAGGTGACGGGCTGCAGTGGGCAAGGGATGAAAACACTCAACTCACTTAATGGATTTACCCTCTTACCGTCTTACACAAGGATTAGAGTCTTCATCCTGGGCTTGGGGACAGAGGGGTTGAAGGGAGGGGTCTTTGCTAGTCTGTGGATGAGAGGCAGGCGTCCAGGGACCCAGCTCTTCAGTCGTGTTTGGGGGAGGGGGGACTGGATCTGCTTGCTTTGAATTTTCCTGAGCAGCTCAACCTGAGGCATCCTGCTGTTCCAGCGGTGGGAGAGCTTCTTGGGGGTTCAACCTGTATGGGCCCCTCCCCATTACCCAGCACCCTCTCTGGCCTGGACCGGGCACGATGGCCCAGCAGCCCAGTCAGGATAACCCCAAAACCGAGAGTGTCCTTGAAGGCCAGCTGGAATTGTGCCTCCTCTGCTGAGAGTGACCTTCAGGCTCTCCTGGGGTAGACTGTCTGTGTTCCATAGGCCTCATGGGTTTGGGTGTTTCAAGCTGCCTTGACGTGCTCGGGTGTTTGATACAGGCCATAATTTGTAAATACCCATTGTGTGCGCGTCCTCTCAGGAAACCCGGGAGCCGTAGGAGCTTCCTCCACTCCAGCTTTGAGGATGGAGAAAAGTGGACCTCCTTTTGGTGCTCCTGGGGGCACCAGCTGTCCGGGTTTTAACCGAAAGTTGTCCCAGATAAACTAACGCTGCGCACCCTCAGTGTCCATCAGCCCAGGGTGGCTCCTACTACCCCTGCATTCCTCCCCACTTTGGGTGACCTGGAGCCCCAGGATAGGAGCCTTGTTTCTACCTCATCAGGCTGCTTGGGGCTCCCTTCCCACCCATTAGTGCTAAAAAGAGCCCATGGGACCCCTGAGATGAGGGCTGCCTCTGCTCTCTACAGATAAGGAACCCAGGAATTTGGAGAAGGCCCCACTTCTGTTCTCAACTGAAGACCCAGCATCTCCTGGCACCTAAAACAATGAAGCCAATGCCCAGCCCAAGTGATGTCAGGACCAGACATAGACCGGGAACAGGGTGCGCCTTGCAGGAAGGGGGTGGGCCCAGGCCTTAGAATTGATCAAAAGAAGCTGGAAGGCCATATTTTTTGTGGGCTTTGAAAACATTATGCGGGCCAAACAAAACACACTGAGGCTGGGATCCGGCCCAATGGAGCCCAGATTTCAACTCCCGGCCTATGAACTTTGGCAGTAGCACGGGGTTCCCATCCACCTCCTCAGCATTGGGTAGGGAACCTGCCCCTGAGCTCTGATTTTGGAGAGATGTGGTTACAGTCTGATTTAAGGACATAGGTGGAAAAATTGAAAACTGATGGGCCGACAGGGTGTTATGGTGAATCAGGAAGATTTAGGAGCACGTAGTAGAGCGTTTTGTGAGGTTTCAGTGAGCAAATACGTGGAAAGGGACCCAGTGCAGACAGAGCTCAATAATTGGTGGCTAGACATGTGACCGTGGCGTGTCCTCCACCCCTTCGCGACTACTCGGTAGGTCACCTTACCTGAAGGGCTTCCCTGTCACCTTTTAAATTTGCACAACTCCCACCTCCACTCTGGCACTTTCTGTCTGCTTTTCCTGATCAGTTTTCTCCATACAGCTTATCACCATCTGATGTGACCTATTTACATTTGTTTGTTTGTCTTTCTTTCCCAGTTAGGATCTAAGCTCGTAAGCACAGGGATTCATATCTCCTGTCTGTGGCAGTGGTTCTCAAATGTGTTGGTTGTCGGACCTCTATGCTTTTTCTTTTTCACTCTTAAATTCTTCAAAGAACTTTGTTTTTATATCTAGCACACTGAGGGAAGTTTGAAAAATATTTAACATGACAATAACCAAACTCATTATAGGTTAATATACATAACATGCTTTTTATGAAGAAATAACTGTATTTTCCAAAACAAAGCAA
Source organism: Canis lupus baileyi (assembly GCF_048164855.1). Classification (NCBI taxonomy): domain Eukaryota; kingdom Metazoa; phylum Chordata; class Mammalia; order Carnivora; family Canidae; genus Canis; species Canis lupus. The sequence continues at coordinate 117,820,817 of NC_132838.1, read as the reverse complement.
AAAACGGTAATGAAGAGTATGGTGTTGCTTTAGCTTTATATTTTTGCATGCCTCCTTCAAGTCTGCCTGAATAGTAGAAGAGGCGGGTTTCTCAAAGCTGCTTCTACATTCAGTTTATTGTGACAGCACAACCCTGGAGCCTCTGAAAAACTTCACCGCATACTCCTGAGCGATTAGGTGAAAAAGGCACATAACATCTTAGTTAGTATTATTATGATAATAACCTTGACCTCAAGGATGCCCTGAAAAGATTCTGGGGGGACCTCAAGGTCCACAGATCCGATTTTGAGAACTACTGTTCTCTAGGATAGCGGGGCCTCAGATACTGCCGGGAACATAGGGTGCATTTGGTAATTATGTATTGAATATTGAATGAGTGTATCAAGTGCCTGTTTGAGTTTAGCCATGTGTCCGGAATGCTGGAATGGACAATAAGAGCTAAGGAAGGGGGGCATGAAGAGGGAAGGGGTTCATTTCCAGGTCCTGGCCAAGGCCCCGTGTCAAGCATTGGGGGCCCAGCAGTGGCCAGGACACGCCGGATTATGCTTGCATGGAGCCTGCATTCTCCTGGGTGTGGGGTCATGGAGGGTCAGCCCCTAAGGTGGCTGATAACAGTTGAGCAGTCAGGCCAGGCCGGGGATACGCTTGCAGGATGGAACGAGCCCTGTGAGCATCTGGGAAGCCAGTGCCGGCCAGAGGGAGTAGCACGAGCCCTGGAAGTACAGGCCCAAGACATCAATAGGAGGGTTTTTCTTTCTCTCTCTCTCTCTCTCTCTTTTTTTTTTTTTTCAGAGAGGGTGGGTGTGGGAGAGGGGCAGAGGGAGAGAGAATCCCAAGCAGACTCCCCGATGAGCATGGAGCCCGAGGCAGGGAGACAGGGCTCCCTCCATCTCATGACCCTGAGATCACAACTGGAGCTGAAATCAGGAGTCAGACGCTTGACTGATGAAGCCACCCAGGCACCTCGGGAGGGTTTTTCTATAGACGTGAGGTCTTTTGAAGAAGGAAGAAGGCTCCAGTTCTTTTATTCCCTCAGCAACGGACTGGGGTGCACACGGTTACTATCCCCCGAGTCGGCCTGGAGAAGGGCAGGGGGTGCGTGGGGCGAGGAGGTGGGCAGGTCGGCAGGAGCCAGGGAGCAAGAGCGGCTGGGGAGCTCTGGGGGTGCTCCTCTCTGCCCATTCACATCTGCGGTCCTCCACCCACCTGACCCACGTGAGTGAATGACTGAAGGGCTTTAACTAATTAGGGCCTGAGGAGTAGAGAGCAAACCGGATGTGCTGAAAGACTTTCATTACTGCCATAATTGACAGGCTCCTTGCCAGCCTGAGCGTCCCAAACGCCAGGCCTGACCTGGAATGTGGGGCCCACGACTCCAGAACTGGGGGCGGCCCTCATCTCTCTGTCACAGCCACTCTGTCTCACGCCTGGGCGGCACCTGATCTTTGGAATCTGGCCTACTTATCTCTGCCTCGCCCCGCCCCCCAGGCCCCTGGCCCCTTGCCCCTGGGTCGGCACCAGGTTCTGGGGTGGTTCGAGTCCGGGGAGTTACCCTAGCCGTGAGAAGAGGTAAGAGGATGGCCATAACTGCAGCCCAGGCTCTGGACTCGGACCATCCAGCTCCACCACTGATGACTCGGACGGGGCAGATTAGGTAACCTTGCCAGACCTCGTTTCTCATCTATAGAACAGGAAAGGTAACAGGACCCACCTCACAGACTTGTTGAAATACCCTGTGCTCACTAAGTGTTTACAGCAGATCCTAAAACGTAGCACACCCTTGGTACAAATTCTGTAACGTTCCCCGGGCCGTCGGCAGCCCCGCTCTCGTGCCCCGTTCCTTCCTGCTGTGCTCGTGGGGAGGCTCTGATCCTCTCCCGAGGTGTCCTCACCCCTCTCCTGTTGCAGATGCTGACCTGACCTTTGACCAGACCGGTTGGGGGGACAGTGGCGTGTATTACTGCTCCGTGGTCTCGGCCCAGGACCTCCAGGGGAACAACGAGGCCTATGCAGAGCTCATCGTCCTGGGTGAGTGGGTTGGGCCCTGAGGGCCTGGGAAGGGGTTGGGAACCGGGACCAGGGCCCCCTTCTTCAGCCACTTCTGTGTGTCTGCCCTCTGCCCTTCCGCTCGCTCTCTGGACTCTGTCGCCTGCTTTGCTCTCCGCTCATGGCACCGCCAGTCACGGGGGCTTCTCTGTGCCCTGCACCCCAGGCAAGGACCCCCTCCCCCCCACATTTCAGATAAGCCAGAGCCAAATTGAGAGTGGAGAGAATTGGGGACCCTACCTCTTCCCGGTCTCTTTTTTTAAAAATCCCCCCATTTTTAGAGTTAATTGGCAGTGAGTGAGGAGGGCAGATGGTGTGTCTAACTGGGGGGGTGGGGGTTGGACCCACCTGCCACATCCCCAGGGCCACCCAAAGCTCAGGATGAGGCCGCCTCCACATGCTTAAGGGCAGGGTGGGGTACCCACCAGCAGCCCCCCGCTGGCCCTGATGCCCCCCTGCCTCGAGGGGATGCCACCATTAGCCGGATGCTCTGTTGCAGCCAACACCTATGGCCTTGGGAGGCGTGTGCTGTGTGTGCGGTGCTGCGGGGCTGTACGTTGCCATCATCGCACGCATGATGCAAGGAAACGCATGTGTGAATGAGCACACATGACGGGGGCATGCTCCAGGGCGCTCGGATCACAGACCTCACGTTGGGTGACCGCGCACGCAGCAGTGACCCGGAGAACTCTGTGTGTCCGTTGCTAGAACACACAGTCTAGCATTTCTCAAAACGTAGCGTCAGGACCTGCTTAACACTTTAAAGAACCCTTAAGGATCTCAAAAGAGTTTCCGTCTGAGTTTTTGTGGGTGACGTCTACGGTTGCCTGACGCTAGTTACAAACTGAAAGCAGGAAACTGTTAAAGCGCGAGGCCCGTGAGTGCACAGGCCATTATCGTCCGAGCGATGAGGTCATCACACCACGAAGTCTCTGGAACACCTGAGGGAGAAGGCGCGTGAGAAAGGCAGGAACGGCTTGGTGTTCTCTGCAAGCAGTCTTGGCCTGACGGACGGGACCCCACTTTGGGTCTGCATGCTAGAACCTTCTCGTGAGGGCAGGTGGCAGCGAGTGCGCGAGCCCTGTTGATGCAGAACGGGGTGTGTGGGTGCCCCGGCGGTAGGACCCTCGTGGGGCACAGAGCAGCCAGTGGCCCTCGAGGAGGCACCGGCTGGGCCGCAGATGGGGTCTGTACAGGGGACAGAATGCGTGAAATGGGCTGGGACGCAGGTTCCTACTATGATTTTTATGGGCCGGTGGCACTTCCGCCCTCATGGGCATATGGTTTATGATTGTGTTGCTGTAAAGACAATTACTACATATTCAGTATTACTCTTTTTTCCTTCCGATTTTAAAATAAAATTAAAACATTTTCATGGGCTCTAGGGCATCGTGCCTACCCCACCTGATGGAACAGGACTGTCCCTGTCACAGGAGATGGAGCCCTTTGGGGTGATAGGACCCATGTATGTGGAAAAGATGGGTGCCCACTCTGAGGTTGAACCTTCAAAACCCGTGGGGTATGTTCTGGAACCCTCTGGGGCAACAGAATTTCCCATGGGATGAGAGAGTGGGTAAATTATGTGGAAGCCTTCTGGAAAATAGCATCCATGGGGGTGGGTGGGCAGGAACCATGTGCTAGGACCCTCCTTGGCCACCAGCCCCTCTGCTTCAGGACACACCTTCACCCAGATGAGCCTGAACTTGGCTTCGGGGTAGGGGCGGGCTGGGCTGGCCCTTGCCAGCATAATCTGTCTCTCTTTTGTCCCTCCAGGCAGGACCTCGGGGGTGGCCGAGCTCTTACCTGGTTTTCAGGCGGGGCCCATGGAAGGTACGGGGTGGAGTCCCCCCCCAAACCCCCAGTTTACTGCTCCTAAGTATTCTCCACCACCTAAACATTGCTCCCTGTGGACCCCCACTAACCTTACCTGACTCCAGCTCTGTGGCACCTAGTGACCTGGCCCTGGGATTTGGCGGCGGGGGGCTGGGCTGGCTGCAGAGGGGCCTGGGGTGTAGGCAGGGGGCTCCTGTTGACTGGTGCCTGCAGTGCTCTTCTAGAGAGTGGGATCTGGGCAGCTGGCTCTCTGACCCTCCTCTGAAGCTACATCCTGTTCTCGCTCCAGCCAGGTCACCTCTCGTTTTCGGCTTTGCCAGATGAGCCCAGTGTAGGTTCCCTAAATTCAGGACTGGCCTGGGTCGGAGGGGGTGGGCGTCCCTCGGCTGCTGTGCCCCCCGCATCGGGCTGGAGAATCCAGCAGGCATCGCAGCTTCCCCAGTAGGCATCACCCCCTTCTCGGCCCCGACTCTGCATTGCCCCACTGTGCCTGTGTGCCTGTGTCCCTCTTCCCCTCTTCCCTCCCAGCCTCCTGCTCATGGCCTGTTCTCTCTGTGCAGACTGGCTATTTGTGGTCGTGGTCTGCCTGGCTGTCTTCCTCGTCTTCCTCCTCCTGGGCATCTGCTGGTGTCAATGCTGCCCTCACACCTGCTGCTGCTATGTCAGGTGCCCCTGCTGCCCGGAGAAGTGCTGCTGCCCCGAGGCCCGTAAGTGCCCCTCATATGCCCACCCCCACAGGCCTCCCCCTGGGTTCAGGGGGTGGAGGGAGCCATCTGCAGTGCCATTGGTCCGGAGGGTGTGGGGTGAGCAATTTGGGAGAAGGTGGGCCAAGGAGCATCTGCTGTTTTAGATGATCATTTACATACTTCAACTTTTCATTTATTTTAAATTTTCACTTATTTTCAGTTGTTTGTTTTGAAAGCATAATTTATCCACATGGGAAAAAAATTCAGATAGTCCAAAACATCATTCACTGGAAAATACAGCTTTTCTTTTTTTCCTTGTTCAACGATTTTATTAATTTGAGAGAGAGAGAGAGAGAGAGAGGAAGCACCAGTAGGGGGCGGGATGGGCAGAGGGAAAGGGGAAGCAGGCTCCCTGCTGAGCAGGAACCCTCCCCCGCCGCCCCCCCCACACCCAACAGCATGGGGGGCACCATCCCAGGACCCCGGGATCATGACTTGAGCCAAAGGCAGATGCTTAACCGACTGAGCCACCCAGGTCCCCCAGTAAAGCTCCCTTTAAAAATAAAATTTTAAATGAAAAAGGTAAGAAACCAAACAGGATTTACAACACTGATATAATGTACACAATTACAAAAACCCCATGCACACAGGCACTCTGGGTGTTACACAGATTCTATGCTTAAGGACATCTCTAGCACGTCACAGTAGGTCTCTTGGGCACTGGGGACAGACGTGGGACCAGAGATGAAGGGGGAGGGAGCAAAACCAATAGGGAAGTGGGAAGAGAGGAAGCAAGTGAGTCTCCCTCTTGCCACACCGCCCCATTTCTCCTCTGCGGGATGGCAACTCTCAGTGAGGTCGTAGTTGCTCAGGCAGGTGGAGGTGTGAGGCCTGGCTGGCTGGGTTACCTGCTTGGAAGCCTGATGAGTGGCCTCCCCACTGTCTGGCACCTGGCACGGGGCTCAGCCTACATGAAATGTTGCTCACCCGCTAGCTGCCAGACGTGTTGCTGTCAGCACGGGTGGTGACCAAGGGCCAGGAAGCAAATCTCAGGCCTGCCACAGCCACTGGGTGACCTCAGATGCCACTCACTCGCTCCCTGAGACAGTCTCCTTTGCAAGGTTCCCATGAGGCGTTGTGAGCATCCAGGGAAGACTGTGTGGGCGCCCTGCACGGGGCTGCCGCTCGGTCCACACTGGCTAATTTTATGACTGTGAACTCAGCACTGGGTAACCTGGTTCCTCAAAGTTGCTGCTCTCTGGAGGCTCTGCTGGCCGTCCTGTTTCTCTTGTCATTTTTAGCTGAGGGCTTCCTGCTCAGGCGGTGGCTGTTAGTCCCCATCACAGGTGAGGAGGGACACCCCCAGCTCTGGGGGCCGCAACCAAGTTTGCAGTTACCCCACTCATGAAGGCCAGGGCCAGGATGGCAAATGTCTGTCCCAAGGCCACGTTCCTTCATCCTGAGACCCTGAAACTTCCAACAGGGAAGCCATTAACTCACTGCGGAGACCCAGTTCCTTTTGCCAGGGCCACAACCCTGCCGAGCCTGCCAGGAACAGCAACTCCCGCAGCTGGTTATGAAGTGCCAGGTCCCCTGAGCTACTGAGGGGCTTCTCCTGGGGCTGCTGAGCGCTGAGCCTTCTGCTTCCAAACTGAATCTGAGGAGGGGGCTTCCTGAGTCCCCCAGTGCCCTGTCAGCTTCCCAGGGACTCTGACACCAGAGCAGCCGCCTGAACCCTGCCTCTTGCCTGGGGAGGAAGGCAGCAAGGAGGATTTGCCCTTGAGCTATCCGGCCTAGAACGACGCCAGGGTGCCAGGGTGGGAGCGGGTGTGGCCCTCGGGCTGGAAACACTAGAGGTACTTTGCTTCTTGGCCGAGGCAAGTGAACTCTGAGGCTCCCACGCTTCTGCCTCAGAATGATTCCCATTGCGTCTGGGCCTGGAGAACCCAGCAGCCATAAGGGAGTGGGCTTGGGATTCCCCACAGATGATGCATTTTCTGGAATGGTGGCTTACCTGCCAAAGGGAACACTTGAATCCGGCTAGTGGGTCTAACACATGGGCTTTATCTAAAGGGGCATCTTTGCCCCCCCAACTGCTCTGTAAGAACCCAGGCCTGGGGTGGCCCCATCTCCTGATAAGGTGGCTACAGAGCTGGGGTTGAATGTAAAACCTCATCCGATGTTGGCAAACCATCATACAGTCAAACATATTAGCTAGCCAGATTGGAGCTGTGGCTGCCAGCGTGCACCCCCTGCCCCAAAACCTGTGTGAGGAAGCACAGGAGGTGTGGGTTCAATGAAGCTGATGTCCTGAATCTCGTGAACTCTGTGGAAACCAGTCTAAGCGTCTGGGGAAGCCCCACACCTGGGGGTTGGAAAGAAGGTCCGGGCACGGGTCCCTCCAGACCCTCTAACACAGCAGAGGGCAGCTTGGCTCCCTGCCTTCTCATAACGTGTGTCCTCTCACGTGTGTCCTCTCCAGTGTATGCAGCTGGCAAAGCTGCCACTTCAGGCGTCCCAAGCATATACGCCCCCAGCACCTACGCTCACCTCTCCCCTGCCAAGACCCCACCCCCGCCAGCCATGATTCCCATGGGGCCTCTCTACAACGGGTACCCTGGAGACTTCGACAGGAATAGCTCAGGTGAGGCCTGGTGGAACCAGGAGTGGCTGGGGCAGGGGTAGGCTGGGCATTTGGGTACTAAGGGGTCTGGGGCTGAAGGAAGGGGACTGGGGGCTGGGTACGGAGAGCTTTGTTTCGGGGGCACAGCCACTCACAGTTCGGTCAATCTCCCTCAGTTGGCGGCCACAGCTCCCAGGTACCCCTGCTTCGTGACACAGACAGCAGCGTGACCTCTGGTGAGAACCAGTTGTTAACAAGGTTGGACGAGTCTTTACGGGAGGGGGCTGGGTCAGCAGCTGTTCTCCTACACTGATCACCCCCAACTCCTGTCCTTAGAAGTCCGCAGTGGCTACAGGATTCAGGCCAGCCAGCAGGATGACTCCATGCGGGTCCTATACTACATGGAGAAAGAGCTGGCCAACTTTGATCCCTCCCGACCTGGCGCCCCCAATGGCCGTGTAGAGCGGGGTGAGTGTGAGCCTTGCAGTTGGAGGGGTTCCTGAGTGGGGAGGGAGGAGCACGTCTCCCTGACACCTGCCCCAGGTACACTTGCTGCAAATCCTGGACATAGAACCTCCTTCCCTACCACAGCCACAGTGAGAGGTGTACAGCCCCCTGCACGTCAGCACTTTAAAAATGAGAAGTCTAGGGCCCCCTTGAAAGCATATGACCAAGTGGGTGACAGTGCTGGGCCTTGGCGTTCCTGACCTCACAGTCAGTGACACCCCCCTTCCCTACAGCTATGAGTGAAGTCACCTCCCTCCATGAGGACGACTGGAGATCCCGGCCGTCCCGAGGTCCTGCCCTTACCCCAATCCGGGATGAGGAATGGGATCGCCACTCCCCCCGGAGTCCCAGACCGTGGGAGCAAGAGCCCCCCACAGAGCGGCCAGGGAGTGGCTGGGGGGCCGCGAGGCCCCGGGCCCGATCTGTGGATGCGTTGGATGACCTCACCCGGCCGAGCTCTGCTGAATCAGGGAGGAGGTCTCCCCCAAGTCGGGGGAGGAGAGGTCAAGCCTACGGTCGTCCCAGAAGCCGAAGCCGAGATGACCTCTACGATCAAGATGGCCCAAGGGAGTTTCCACACCCCCGGGATCCCCACCACGATGACTTCAGGCCTAGAGACCGCCCTCATGCTGACCCTAGGTCCCGCAACCACCGCTCCCGGGACTCTCGGGAGGATGGCTCCAGGTCTGGGGACCCCCAGTATGATGGGCGGCTACTGGAAGAGGCTTTGAGGAAAAAGGGGCCAGCGGAGAGGAGGAGAGCTTACAGGGAGGAAGAGGAGGAGGAGGCCTACTACCCCCCAGCGCCCCCCCCTTACTCGGAGACGGACTCCCAGGCCTCACGGGAGCGGAGGCTTAAGAAGGTGAGTGCCCCCTCCTTCCCAGCCCTAGAAGACCCTTCCTGGACCCCGACCAGTCGGCCCCAGCTCACACCCCTCTTCTTCCTCCCTCGCAGAACTTGGCCCTGAGTCGGGAGAGTTTAATCGTCTGATCTCACGTTTTGTATGTACCTTTTGTACTTTTTTTTTTTTTTTTTTTTAATTTGAGGAACTATTGATGATCTTGCCCTCCTAAGTCTAATAAAACTTATGATCACAAGGCCTGTGTCTAGCGGGACGTGTTTCTTCTGCCGCGCGAGGTGGGGAGCCCGGGCGGCTGCTGCGTGTGCGTGTGCGGGTGCGTGTGCGTGTGCGCGCCCGCGAGTGTGCAGGAGCCCGCGGACGCGTGTGCAGCCTAACCCCCGGACCGACTCCCGCCGCGGCCGCGGGCCGCCCGGGCTCTGCCTTCCTCCCCGGGCCGGGAGTACGTGCCCCGCGCCGACTCCGCCCCGCCCTGCGTGCGCGCCCCGGCCCCGGCCCCGCCCGGACGTGCGCATGCGCCCCGGCCTCCGCCTTCGCGCACCTCCGACCGGCCGCCGGGAGCGCGCGTGCGCGCTCCTCTCCCCTTCAACCCCGTTCACCTCCCCCCGAGTCCGACCTACTTTACTGTGTCCAGACCCCGCAGCCCGCCTCGGCCCCGGCGGCCGCAGCCCCTCCTCCGGGTCCCCCGGCGTTCCATCCGGGCCCGCGTTCCCCTCGGGCGGCCCGGCGGCGCGTGCAGGGCGGCCGCGGAGGCGCCGGCGGCGACCCCGCGCCCCGCCGAGACCCGGGCCCGCGCGCGCCCGCCCGCCATCCGAGACACAGCGCGCGCGCTCCCCGGGGGCTGCCCTCCCCCCGCGCGCGTCGGCCCCGGGCTCGCGCCGCCGCCGCCGCCGCCGCCGCCGCCGCCGCCGCGCGCGCGCAGCTCAAGTAAAGGAGGAAAAAAAAGGAGGAAAAAATAGAAAGCCGCGGCGGCTGCAGCAGCGATCCGCCGCCGGACTGGGCCAGGCCGGGCGGCGGACGCGCGAGCCGGCGAGCCGGGGGACAGGCGGCAGCCATCCGGGGCGGGCCGGGTTCAAAAAAAAGTCGCGGCAGCGGCGGCCGCTGCTCAGGGAAGGAGGCCCGAGGGCCGCGTGCAGCGGGCGGGGGGCGGCCGCGCTGCGTCCCGGAGCCGGGAGCCGCCGGGAGCCGGCGGGCGGGCGGGCGGAGGCGGCGGCGGCGGCTGCAGGAGCAGCGGCGGCGGCGGCGGCGGCGGCATCTCCTCCTCACATGACCCCACTGTTTGTCCCCGTGATCAGCGCGAGCGGCTCCCGTGTCTCCTCCGTCCCCTCCTGCCGCGCGGCGTGAGCGCCGGGCTCGGGGCCCCCCCGGCCGCCCGCCCCCTCCCCTCCCTCCCCTCCCCTCCCCTCCCCCCCCGGGCCCCGCGCCCCCCCCGCCCCCACCCCCCCCATGGACATGCTGGACCCGGGTCTGGATCCCGCTGCCTCGGCCACCGCTGCTGCCGCCGCCAGGTAAGAGCGCCGGCCGGCCCGTGCCCCCGCGCGCCCCGGCCCCGGCCCGGCCCCGGCCCCTCGCCCGCCGGCCGGGCCGCCATGATCCCGAGCGGCCGCCGGGCCCGGCTCAAAATGGAGGCTGCGAGGGAGGGGGGCCCGCGCCGGCACCCTCGGGCCCGGTCCCCGCGGGCCGCGACGCCGCACCGGGCCGGGCGGGACGGGGCCGTGCACGGGGCCACGGGCGGGGGCGGGCCTGACCCCCGGCTTCCCCCGTCCTGCCCGCAGCCACGACAAGGGACCCGAGGCGGAGGAGGGCGTCGAGCTGCAGGAAGGTGAGCGCTCGCGGGGCCCACCGGGGCCGCGGCCGGGTCGGGGGGTCCGGGGGCGCCCGGGCCGCGTGACCACTGACCCCCCCCCCCTCCCCCGGCCGCAGGCGGGGACGGGCCTGGGGCGGAGGAGCAGACGGCGGTGGCCATCGCCAGCGTCCAGCAGGCGGCGTTTGGCGACCACAACATCCAGTACCAGTTCCGCACAGAGAATAATGGAGGACAGGTGAGGCTGCGCGCCCCGAGCCGCGGCCGGGGAGGCCCGGGTGGGGGCGGCGGCGGCGGCGGCGGCGGCGGCGGGCGGCGGGGAGGGGCGCGACCCGGCCGCGGCCCGGACCCGGAGCCGGAGCCGGAGCCGGAGCCGGAGCCGGAGCCGAGCCGCTGCTCTGCCGCCCCCTGCAGGTGACGTACCGCGTCGTCCAGGTGACTGACGGTCAGCTGGATGGCCAAGGCGACACGGCCGGCGCCGTCAGCGTCGTGTCCACGGCCGCCTTCGCGGGGGGGCAGCAGGCTGTGACCCAGGTGGGTGTGGATGGGGCCGCCCAGCGCCCCGGCCCCACTGCCGCCTCTGTGCCCCCAGGGCCCGCAGCGCCCTTCCCGCTGGTAGGTGCCCACCGCCCCCGGGGGGGTGGCCAGGGGACACGATGCTGTTCTTGGGAATCCCCAGAGGGTGGGGCAAGTGAGACACCGCTGCTGCCTCTGGGCCGCCAGGCGGTGTGGGTCAAATCCCAGCTCTGCAAGGTGAAACTTGGGTCGGGAGCATTGGAAGACCTTTTTTCTCTTCTCCTTCTGTAAAATGGGAGTGAAGGGAACAGGAAAGTCTCTTAGAGATAAAAGCGGATCGAGGTATCAAGCGATTGCAGGGCATCCGCTGAGCCCCCGGGCTAGGAGACAGGACGGAGTGGCACTCGTAGCCGTTGTTTCCCGTCCTCCAGAGGATGCGGTGAACCATGAGCCGCGGCAACAAGGGGACCAGTCGGCCAACAAAGACGGCTAAGGGTGGCCTCTGTGTCCTCCTACTCCCCAGGCCGTAATCCAAAATCCCTTCAGCAATGGCGGCAGCCCGGCAGCTGAGGCTGTCAGTGGGGAGGCACGGTTTGCCTATTTCCCAGCATCCAGTGTGGGAGATACCACAGCTGTGTCCGTACAGACCACAGACCAGAGCTTGCAGGCCGGAGGTAAAGGGAGGAAGGGGCCAGGGCGGAAGGCAGGGGAGGCAGCAGGCCTAGCAGGGAGGGAAGCCCCCCAACTGGTTCTGGCTGCCCCCCCTAGTTTTCACACTAACTCCTGCTTTTGCTGCAGGCCAGTTCTATGTCATGATGACGCCACAGGACGTGCTTCAGACAGGAACACAGAGGACAATTGCACCCCGGACGCACCCCTACTCCCCGTACGTGCGGGACACCTGGGCCCAGAAATGGGGGACCCTGGGAGGGTCTGGTGTGAGGGGGCCAAAGGAAGGGGAGGTGTTCTGGGATGGGAGCCAGACAGTTGAGCACAGAGCAAACAGCGTGTTTTTTGGCCTTCTCTGCTTCTTGAATTAAGTAAGTAATTAGCGTTCTTCTCTTTTTGCGTAAGAGTTTATCTCACAGAGGTAACTTTAAGTCTGACGTCTTAATAGATGTTTAGACAAATGGGACCTGAGATAACGTATGCCCATTTCTTTCCTCTTCTAGGAAAATTGACGGAACCAGAACACCACGGGATGAAAGAAGGAGGGCCCAGCACAATGAAGGTAAGGTCAGGATGGAGTTCCTGGGCTCCACGGGCACATCCGGGTGCAGTGCTTGGTGTCCCGGATCACTGGCACACCACAAGTGCATAAGAGGTGTTTGTTGGATGCTGGAGAAGGAGAAATAGGTAGAAGTGGGTTGTCAGGAACGTAGGCAGGAGGTGCGATCCGGAAGGCGTTTTGTCACGCTGGCTAGTGATCTTGAATTCACGGTCAACATCTGAAATGGCAAATTTCACGTTCACATACAGAGTTTCTGCTTATCTTGACAAATCAGTCTGATTTGGTTTCCCTAGAACTTTCCCACTGGCAGCTGTTTAGCTTGAGTCCCTCATTCCTCCATTCCCCTGCCACCTGACTTCCAGAAGCAGCTCTGGTGTGCCAGGGAACACATCTGAGATTGAAGCTCCCGGAAACTATGCCTCTGGCTGGCTGAGGCCAGAGCATCATGCTCTTCCGGGAAGCACCATATCCTACCCTCAGGTCCTTTTGGCCCTCGGTGCTGTCTCTCAGTCCTCCAACCCTCCCCTGCCCCCAGTCGGTAGCCACTGCAGTGGAAGAGGTAGCGTGCGAGTCCAGGGGAACATTTACACCCAGACAGTCGTGTCTCAGCAGATGTTTCCTCAAGGTGGTTCTAGGCTGGGCAGCGTGCACCCAGGCCAGGTCTGGACCCTGGTCTGCAGTGTGAAGGAGGCTGAAAGGAGTTGAGGCTGGTGTCTTCCCAGGAGAGCTGACCTTCATTCGGGAGTGCCTTTCAGGCAGAGGGGAGCACAGGCTGGAGGAAGTGCAGAGTGGGAAAGGTTGCTTCGGGGAGTGCTGGTTTGGTCATAGCAGAGGTTCCATGCGGAGTGCTTGGGGACAGGGGACCAGGGAGGACTCAGGAAGGCATTGAATGTCAGGGTGACGCCCCAAGAGCCTGAACGCGTTCGGTTGGCTGTGGGTCTTTGTGGCTATGATCTGAGCAGCTCACTGAGCTTGGCGTTCATGTATCTGTACCCCACGTCTGCCTGGGTTTTAGGCCCTTGGGTACCGCAGATGATAGAACAGATGACGTCTTGGCTCTCGCAGTGCTCGCAGTGGTGGGAGAGACAGATTACACTAAGCTCCAGGGGTGTGAGGTAACATGGGCCCCAAGAAGGAAGATAAAGCTGCGAGGGAAGGTGGAGAGTGATGGCGGCGTGGGCTCCGTAGGCCTCTCTGAGAGGTGACATGGGAGCAGAGGCCTGAACGGGCCAACCAGGTCCCTGGAGAAGAGTCGCAGGCAGAGGGATGGGCAAGTGCAGCCAGGCCAGAGCCGGAACAGACTCGATGTGTTTGAAAAAGAGCAGGATTCACAGAAGGAAAGAGGAAGTTGGTGGAGTTTCGGGAGGGCTGGCCGGGTCACGTGGGGCCTTGTAAGACCAGCATTCCTACTCCGGGGTTTTGGTCTAACTGGAGGGGAAGCCAGCAGAGGGGTTGTGTACAGAGGCTGGATGGTAAGGGTGATGGGACACCAGAGGCCGGGAGCGTGGGAGGTGACTGCGGATGCTGGCCTGAGACAGGGCACGGCAGGATGTAGGGGAGCGCGTCGGGGAGAAGATTCCAAGGCCAGAGAAGCGGGGTTTCATGATGGCGTCAGGTTGGTTTGGAGGGAAGGGGGAGAGCCTGAGCGTGGTTGGTGTGTCTGGGGGTGTCCCGGCTGCTTCTCAGTCCCTGCGCCTGCCCAGTGCTGCGTAAGGTGGTGTTAGCATGACTACTAACTGGGGCTCGTGGCGAGTTCAGCCCGTCCAGACGCACGAGGCCCCCAGTGGTGCTAAGGCCACCGCAGACACTTGGGGGGTCCCATCCAGCCACCGTCCACCCTCCGCCTTTCACTAGCTAAGTCTCTGCCAGGTCTTGAATGTTTCTCATCCTCCAGAAGACAGCGATCTTTCTCCGCACCTGTCCTTACATTCCAGCTGCACCCACCCTCTCTCCTAACCTGTGCCCTCCCACCCACCCTCTGCCCATCTCCCTGTACCTTGGCAGTCTGGCTCATTTCTCTACCAAAAGAGGTCTGTCTGAGGTCACCCGTGACGACCTCATTGCCAAATCCACTGGCTCCCTTTCCTGTCTTTGCTCCAACCATCTGACCCTGCTTGTTCCCCTTTCGGGAATGTTCCTTTATGCTTTACTCGCTCTGCTCTTCCTGCCCGGCCTGCTCCTCAAAGCAGAGTTCCCCAGTAGCTCCGGGAAGCTTGTCAAGAATCACGAGCTCCAGGGCTGTCCTCTCTAGGTTCTGAACGAGTAGATCAGAGGGGGGCCCAGGAGCCTGTATTTCAACAAGGTGCCCTGGTGATTCTTCCCATTGGAGAGGCTGGGAAACTGCTTTGATTGTTGGCATCCCTTAAGGTCTGTCCTGCCTTCCATTGGCCTCAGGAGAGTTGAATCCTTAGGCCCAGGGATGGGCAACACCCCCAAAGCCTATCCCCAACTGTAGGTACCCATCATTGCTCCAGAAAGGAGTATGTGATTCGGACAAGGTGAGAACCGCTCCTTGGAGTCCTCCCAGGGCTCCCCCGCACCCCAGACCCTGGCTGTGTGCAAAACTGTTCTATTCCATTCTTCTCTCTTGAACTCCAGACCCATAGCTTGAACTGCCCATTAAAAATCTTCATTTTTAGACGTCCTTAGACATTTCATACTCAATTGTCCAAAACAAGCACAGCCCCCCCCCCCGCCCCCCGCTGCTCCCCAAGCCTCCCAAAGGCTCCCATGCAACATTTCTTTTTCCAGAGTGGTAAAAGACACCCCTGTTAGAATTACCCAAGCTAGAACCGAAAGCCAGGGCCACCCTGCTCTGTCCCTTCTCCTTCCCTCACATCCTCGAACCCCAAGATTTTGTGCTGCAGTGGGCCTCAAATCAGCTTCTCTTTCTCCTTTTCCCTCTTTCCCACTGCTTCTTGGGACTGTAGGAGCCCATCCTCAGGCCCCACGGGGAACTGGAGCCCTTGTTGTGCCAGCCCATTGCAGCCGGGTCAGAGTTTGGGCCCACTGTGGCCGGGAGCCTCTCAGGAGCCAAAAATCCACATCTTTAGGTGAAATCTGATTTTTAAATGCAGGATGGATTTGCTTTTTCTATTTCATTAGTTTCTACTCTTAATGTTGCTAATTCATTCCATCTACTTTGGGTTTAATTCGCTTTTTTTTTTTCCTCCTAGCCTTTCAAGATGATTTAAACCTTTCTCTTTTTCCTAACACAAGCCTCTCTAGTTGCAAATTTCACTCCAGTGCTGCTTCAGCTGCATCCTATTTGGGATATATTGGTTTTCATTGTCATTTACTTTAAAATACTTTCCAATTTTCCTCCTGATTTTTTGTTTGACTCATGGGTTATTTAGATGTATCTTGCTTAATTTCCAAACATTTGTGGGTTTTTTGGATATTTTATTGTTACTGATTTTTAATTTAGTTCTGTTCAGAACTATCAGAAGCGTACTCTTACTGTATAATTTCGGTTCTTTGAAATTTGTTGAGATGTATTTTATGGCCCTGAATCTGGTCCGTGTTGTGAAAGTTCCCACATGCACTTGAAGAGGCTGCGAATCTCTGCTGTGGCGTGGAGGGTTCCCTCAGCATCAGCTGGGTCAAGGTGCTTGACACTGTTCCGGTTTTCTATCCTGATTTTTTTGTATACTTGTTTATCAGTTACTGAGAGGAACGTTAACATCTCCAAGTATGCTTGGGAGTTTGTCTACTTCTCCCATCTGTCTTGGCCAGATTTTGCTTCTGAATTGTTTTCAATGTTGTATGGCCTAACTGAAGCACTTCTGTGGAGTAGACGTGGCCTGGGTCTCAACTGGTCGTCCTCCATTCCATTTCCAACGTGCCAGGATGGTCTTTCTGAGCCACGGGCCGGACCACCTCCCCATCTGCTTGATGAAAGGGCCCAGACCCATTAGCAGGGCATTCAAGGCCTTCCCAACCTGGCCTTTGCCACCACCTGCCTCCGCCCCCTCCAGAGTATTTCCATGGCCCCATTTCTGCATTTCCTACACCTGTCTGCCTGACGCCCCTCAGAAACCAGCCCACATGTTCCGTCTCCCATCTTCCTCTGAAGGCTCACCACACCCCAGCCCCTGCAGAAGTCCTTGCCCTTCCCTGGCATTCCCCAGGCACTTGGTACAATCTTCCATCCTAATACATCTGCGGCGTCAGTATCCACCGTTCCCGCACGCCTCAAGGATGCTGTGAGCACCAGCCAGGCAGAGACCTGAGTCCACCATAGACTGTATGCATGGTTAAGGCAGGCAGCAGGGGCTTATTTTATTTTATTTTATTTTATTTGTTATTTTATTTTATTTTATTTTTTATTTGTTATTTTATTTTATTTTATTTTATTTATTTTATTTTAATATTAGAGAGTGCACATGTGCACAAGAGAACAGGGGGAGGGGCAGAGGGAGAGAATCTCAAGCCGACTGAGCACAGAGCCCGACCCGGAGTTCAATCCCACGACAGATCACAACCCCAGCAGGAACCGAGAAAGGAGAGTCCTTTCTCTCCTTTCGAGCATGCCTGCTCGACCTACTGAGCTCCCCTGAGCACACTGGGCAGGAAAGCAAACAACAACTACAAAAGTCATGCCCGGCCCCTGGCCCCGCCCTCTGGTGGCCCGAAGGGAGGGATGGCAGGAGACCCCGCACAGCACAGTGGTGCCCTGGCTTGAGAATGCCAGACGATGTGCAGGGATGTGCAGGCAGCCGAGAAGCCCTCTGCTGACGCCTGGGGAATAGAGCACACTGCTGGGGACCCGGTGGGCGGTGCCGGTGGCCTGGGCCAGATTCTTGGCTCTTCGGTGATTTTTAGCCACAGAATTGGCAGGTTGTAGGACACGGCCATCCTCGGTGGGGAGGTTCAGCTCCCCCCAGCAGTAATGGGGCACTTGGAGGTGGGGAAGGACTGGGTGGCATTGAGCAGATGAAGCCAAGTGCCAAGAGCCCGCAATGGGATTTGCCTCTTAGGGGCCAGGCATGTTGTTTGTGAGAACAGCAGGGTCAAGGGGCAGGTGCCAGCCTCAGAGGCCATGAGGAGTAAGGGGTGTGATTCTGGCCCACCCTCCTTTCTCACTCTCACCCAGACCCCCTTCTGGGACCCCCATCGGCACCACCCAGCCTGGAGAAAATACTCCTTTGCCCTGCTTTCCAAATCCCACCTATAGGCTTAGTCTCACCACAAACACTACCTACAGTTGTCCATGAGCTGTCCTGGCAGGAGGGGTGAGGGCATGTGACAGTTGGGGCAAGTGACTGGGCTTTCTTGTGTGTCCACACCAGTGCCTAGTACTGTGCTTGGGAGGTAAGGAAGGTTCTGGCACAGCTTTGCTCCCGTAAGCGCTGAGCCATGGTCTTGGGCTCCAATGCAGGCAGCCCCGAAGCTGCTGTCATAAGGCCATTACGTGAGCTGGATGAGAAGCCCTAGAGAGAAGGCACATGCCCTGTCTGAACGGGGTTGCTGCCACTCAAGCCAGCTGACACTTTGGGTGAGATTGCTGAGTGTAATGGGACAAAATCACATATCTGGACTTTTCTAAGCAGAGTCTTCCATGAGTTCGCTCGCCCTGGCCTTCAGGGTAGGGTTTGCGTTGCCCTTGGGTGGTGCATGCCTGATGGGGCCAGGCCCCTGGGAGCCACAGTGCCGGCCTGGGCAGCTGGGGTCTTGCTGCTTGGGCTCCAGAGGAAGATTTTAACCAGGGGGTGAGACATGGTCAGACACGATTTTAAAGGTGAAGAACCAAAATTGTGGAGCCCAAAGCTCGAGAGGCCCGAGGACCGTGGAAAATCAGGCAGCAGCTGTGGAGGACCAGACAGGGGCACTGGGGTCCCGTGGGAAGGGGCTCTGGCCCATTCTTGCCTCCCAGGAACATGAGCCACAGCTCTGCTTTGCAGAAGGCACCAATGATTATGTGAAGTTTTCAAACTTAAATCTTGGCTCAGATTTTTAAAAATATGCCTGGTGGGTAAACAAAATGCACCCGCTGCCTCCAGCATCGATTGTGCCTGAAGGTGTGTGTGTGGCCCCTGAGGCCGCACCGGGTTCCTCTTGAGAGGCAGTGTGAGGGGGTGCCGGGTCTGCCCTCACCCAGACCTGCCTGGGGCAGGGGGCGGGGGGAGGGAGCCCTTCCTCCTGCCTCACTGTCCCCGCCCGGGCGCAGGGAGCATGGCCTGAGCCCCTGCCCTTGTTACCCTTGCAGTGGAGCGGAGGCGGAGGGACAAGATCAACAACTGGATCGTCCAACTTTCAAAAATCATTCCAGATTGTAACGCAGACAACAGCAAGACGGGAGCGGTGAGTGCCCCCGGCCCTTTGGGAAAGGGGGGGTTCCTGGGCGCAGGCGCTGTCCCCTGGGGGCTGAGCCCTCCAGCGGTGCCCACCAGCAGTGCTCTTGCCCCTCCACCCCCCAGAGTAAAGGAGGGATCCTGTCAAAGGCCTGCGACTACATCCGGGAGCTGCGCCAGACCAACCAGCGCATGCAGGAGACCTTCAAGGAGGCCGAGCGGCTGCAGATGGACAACGAGCTCCTGCGGCAACAGGTGAGGAGCCGGGCAGGGCGCGGGCGGAGCAGCCAGCCGGGTGCGGGGAGCCAGCCCACTCCTCGTCCACTGTCCTGTGCCCTGTCGTGTCCTGTGTGCCAGATCGAGGAGCTGAAGAACGAGAACGCCGTGCTCCGCGCCCAGCTGCAGCAGCACAACCTGGAGATGGTGGGCGAGAGTGCGAGGCAGTGATGCCCAGCCCGCGGCGCGAGGGGGCTTCTCCGGCCCCTGCTGCCCCTTCCCCAGCCCTTAGCACAGAGAGGGACAGACGCCCCTCCCCCAGCTGCGTTTTTTTATAGTAGATTTTTAACAAAACGGGGAGAAATAATGCATTTCTGTGGATAAGCTCCCACCGCTCTCCTCAACTTGAGAAGCGATCTCCTCCCTCCCCTGTCTGTCTCCCTTCTCTCGGCCCCCACTAAAGCCCCAGCACTTCTAGTGGTCTCGCCTGGAGGCAAGAGGGAGGAGGACACAGGCCCTGCCCTATCCCGCTGCCTCCTTGGTCTCTAGAGGTACTGAGACAGGGTGCTTTCGGGAAGGAGGGGAGCCTTTAGGGGGGCCACCCTGGGGCCTGGACCTGAGCAGGGAGGCCATGTCCCACCCCACCTCTTGTTTCTGGATCCCTGCTCCCCTTTGAGTGTGTGTGTGTGTTTTAATTTTCTTTATGGAAAAGTGGACGAAAAAATAGAGAGAGAGAGAGAGGTATTTAACTGCAATAAACTGGCCCCATGTGGCCCCGCCTTGTCTGTTTGTGTATCTGTCCATCTCGGGTATGGGGAGGGGGTCCGGGGTCTCTGCGGTGCTCCACGAGGGTGGTTAGTGCCTCGGCCGCTGTTTGTGTGGCTGTGTGCGGGTCCCTGCCATCGTCTCCCACCTGGTCCCCAGGCTGTTGGGCGGATGGGCGGAGAAATTAAGGAATGGATATCCTCTTTGAGGCTCCAGGTGCGCATATGTGGTGTGAGGGCGTGGGAAGCTAGGGTCAAGGACATGGCACATGTGTTTGGAGGAGAGGCTGGGGTCTCTCCTGTCATCTGTTACTAAAAACAGAACTGGCTCCTGACCCTGCCCTTAAGGGGTTGAAGCCCTCCCCTCTGTACCAGCCAATGGTGGGGCCTGGCCTTGAGCCCCCCACCCCCAGGAAGGGCAGATGGCCAGGAAGCCAGGCTTGGCCCGTCAGCCTGTCGCCTCATACTGTGGCTCTGGCGCCTGTACTGTGACCCCTGCCCTGGCTGATGACGAAACCTGGCCTGAGCGGAGATGCAGTGATGCGGGGTAGTGCTGGGGGACACTGCTGCTTCTCCCCATGGGTGAGTGTGGGCCCTTTGCTGCCTTCTGCTGCAGCCCGCGGCCCCATGCAACTCCCTGGACCTAGTCCGGCCGGCCTAGTCACCTGGCTGAGCCCTCCACCCGGTCCTAACCCAGATCCTCCCAATTGGTCATCCCCCTGACAACCCCATCTCCCTTTCTTCCTCCATCTGAGGCCGTCTTAGAGCCAAGGTGTGTGCAGCAGGAAGAGCCTCACGTGAGGTGAACGGGAGGCAGAGGGCAGGGAGCAGCCTTCACTCCCTGGACCCCACACCCCCCAGTTTTGTGGGTTTTGAGTGGGCCTTGGCAGCAGTTCAGGGCTGGGAAGAGTGTTCATTCCTTGGCAGCATTGTGCACAGGCTCTCATGCCAGAGCTGACCCAGGTGGTCCCAGAGTGAGTCAGGGAGGCAACATGCCCAAAGGCCTATGTGGAATCAAGGTTCGTGGTTCCCTGGCACATGTGCACCCAAAGACGGTTCAGAGTGGGTAGGAGTGAGGTTGCCACGGTCAGGCAACCTGGTTCATCTCCATCCAGTGACCTGCTGGAGAACCGGCTCTCCAAAAGAAAGGCCCAGGTTTGTAGTGTCAGCCGGTGTCTGTGCTTTAAATACACCATCGCTGGATGCAAGGTGCCAGGGTGATGTCTCACAACCCGCTGCTGGGACGGGGGCGCGTGATCACGGAGCCGTGGGACCCAGGCCTGGCACAGTCCCCTGTGGCCGCCTGTGCTTGTGGGGAGCCGGGAAAGCCAAATGGGGAGAACATGGGCCCCGGGTCAGGTTGCTCACGCTGGAATCCCAGTTCCTGCCTCTGCCTGAGTGAGCTTGGGCAGTTCCCCAATCTCTGCCTCCAGTTCCTCCCAGAAAGTGAAGAAAACAAGTCATGGGGTGGGCATGGTGCTAAGAGGGAGCAGGGTCTGGGCAGCCGGGCCCCTGGGGTCGGTGGCTAAGCAGGCAGCTCGGGCCCCGGCCCCTGAATATGGAGCAGAGCCCAGCACGGGGCAGGCAGGAGCTGCTCAGAGGACAGGTGGCACAGGCTGGGGTAACACAAAAGCGGGTCAGTACGTGTCTGCCGGCATAGGAGAGGCGGGCATCCGATGTCAGCCACTGCTAACCCTGGCCCAAAATGCACGGGGACGTTTTCCAGATACATTTTCTGATAACAGAAAACCACACTCGCTGGGGGCTTGTGCCGACACGAGCTGCTCCTGGCTGCCCCAGTGCTTCGCGCCAGAATCCCTGCCGGCGCGAAGGGAGCCTGAAGCAGTAGGAATTGTGCTGGGCACCCCCGAGGGACCCACAAGTGACAGCCAGCCTAGCCTTCCTGTGGACGCGGACATCCGGAAAGAGTGCAGAATAGAGGTCACCTCACCTGCTCATCGACCTGTTCGACTCTTGGGGCAAAGGGGGGACTTTTATTTTCCGCCGTCAACAGATGATGCCATGTCAGGGAAAGTGTTTCCCAGGTGGCTGGCTAGAGGCGTGTGTCTGTGTGTGTCTGTGGCCCCGTCTGCCCC
Organism: Canis lupus baileyi; assembly: GCF_048164855.1. Classification (NCBI taxonomy): domain Eukaryota; kingdom Metazoa; phylum Chordata; class Mammalia; order Carnivora; family Canidae; genus Canis; species Canis lupus. The sequence goes on along the minus strand of NC_132838.1, from coordinate 117,799,343 downwards.
ACCCCCTGGACACACCTCTGCTGGCTAAGGGTGACATAACACTGTTCCCTGTCACTCTGTTCCCGCTTATCTCCCGTCTTGTCGGCGCCACCACCTTCTTGGAAATGAGTTAGGACAAAGGGGAGGGGGCTCAGCACCCCCGCCTCCCCCAGAAGGACCCATAAAAGCAACTGAATCGGGGCCCCAGACACCACAGCAAGTCTGAAACCTGACAGCAGGACAGCCAGACGGACGGCACAATGGCCCTGAGCACGCGGATCCAGGCTGCCTGCCTCCTGCTCCTCCTCCTGGCCAGCGTGGCCAGTGTCTCAGTCCTTCCACACCAGGTGAGAGCCCATGGGGCCTGGGCCCGACCCGGCGGCCGAGACCCCGGGAGAGCCAGACCCTGGGGCTGGGGATCCCTTAGCACCACGCAGAGCTCAGGGACGGAAAAGGGGGGACGACGGACAGCTGCGTGAAGTGCAGGGATGGGACCCTGAGAACCAGGGCCCCGAGCCCCCTCCACCCGATGGACGGGCGGCCCGATGCCACCCCTGCCTGTGTTAAGTCCGATTCTGCACGGTGGGGATCATGCAACGAGCACGGGAGCCGAGAGAAGAGTTTTGCTCTCGCGGAGCTTACGTCTCGGTCAGGGAATTAGTGACCAGTTAAAACAAGGTGACTGTTTTAGTAAATGCTCTTCATGAGTAATGGAAAATTATGATGCTAGGAGAGCGACCACAAGGGGGGCCCTGCAGGCTTTCACTCTGAGAAGGCCAGTGGAACGGAACCGAGTGGATGCTGTTGCAGGCAGGGGGGGCATCGGGCTGGGAGGGCGCTGTCCCCCAAAGAGTAGCTGTGGAGAGAGAAGGAGACACACCTGGGATGTCCCGAGGGAAGGGGAGAAGCCGCACCGTAGGGCCGCTCCCAGGACACCAACTGAGCCCCGGGACACCGACACTTGGGCAGCAGGTGGGCGAGCTCCCCCGGGCCCTGGCCATGCTCACCACCCCTTCTGCTCCCGCAGACAGGACAGCTCACAGACCTCCGAGCCCAGGACACAGCTGGAGCCGAGGCAGGCCTGCAGGTGAGAGCACCTGCCCCCCTCTGAGCCTCCCCCGGCCTCCCCTGGGCCCCAGCTCCCATCTCTGGATCTCCGCTCACTCTCCCTTCCTCCCTGCAGCCCACGCTCCAGCTCCGGAGGCTAAGGAGGCGAGACACCCACTTCCCCATCTGCATATTCTGCTGTGGCTGCTGTAAAACACCGAAGTGTGGGTTCTGCTGCAGGACGTAGAGCGCCCCGGCCGCCCCCCTCCCCGGTGCCCCCTCCACTCCGTATTTATTCCTGCTTCGCCCTCCACCCCTCGGTGACCAGACTTGGAATAAAATGGCTGGTTCTGTCTGCTGTTTTCCATACTAGCCTGTCCACTGTCCTTTCTTCCCGCCCCAGGCCTGCACCGGAGGTTGGTTTCGGGCCCGGCCTGGTCAGGGCCAGCACTCGGGAGGGCGTGCGGGCTCAGTGTGGACGGGGCTTGGCGCGGAGGCTCGGGGAAGGAAATCTGTTTCCTGTTCTTCCCTTCCTCCCCCTCTTCAGAAGCCCTAGAATCTCTGCTGCAAGAGCAGGGCCTGGAAGTTAAACCAAGTTTCCTCTCCTTGAAGTTTTCTTGAGACAAGGTTAACGGATTCAGAGTCCTCACAAGGGTGCTCACAGCAAGGTCCGGGGAACCCCTCACAGGGCTCCACTGGGTGGAAACCACTAAGATGTTACTTGCCTCCCTCCCTCGCCTCCGTCATGGGTGTACAGGCCCTGCGATGTGGGGTCACCTCACCGCTCTGACGATAACGGCTTGGGTGCTCGTGCGCCTTGGGCTTTAAAAATATCCCAGTCTGTTTTCCGATACAGTAAGCAGCTGTCAATCAAACCCACTTGAGCAGAAATGTTTTGGGGTGTCCTCCATAATTCTGCAGAGCAGAAAGGGGTCCTGGCACCAAGACGTCGGAGAACCGCTGGCCTTCCAGGCAGACACAGTGAAGGAGCAGGGGGCAGTGGCTGGGTTTCAGGGGAGCGCGGGAAGCTACGTCCTCTCAGGGAGGACACGCCGGCCCTGAGATGTGCTGGAGAATATCGCTCACCTCCACAAGGAGGTCAGCTCCCTCCCAATCTTCTCGAAACCGTATCCCTCTCAATTCATCCCATTTCCCCACTTTTGACAGAAACAGAAGATGCATTTCTCTCTTCTTAGCCCCTAAGAACACGTCAGCACAGGCATGGTGATGAACGGCCTTGGCTCTTGGGCCCCAGTGTCACATATGGATAGGGAAGCCTGGGTTAGATGGTTAGGGGGACCGGGAGATGGCTGTCATGGCCAAAGGCAGGCCAAACATAGCTAGAGCTTCTTCTCAGGAGAAAGTGGCCATGTTGATTTTTAGGTGAAATTTCTTGATTTTTAAAATATTGACAACTGATTAAAGGGATTTTATTTTTTAAATCAACACTCTGGGAGCCAAACTAAACCCAGCTGGGAGCCAGATCAATCCCGTCCACCACCCTCTGTCTTGTAAGCCACAAGAGGCCCATCGCCTGGAGAGGTTTTTCTGAATGGAGGGTGGGGAGAGGAAGGCAGGTGGACAGCATGGTCCATGGTCATGGACCATGAGCTTCCGGATCTTGCAGACATCTTCGTTCCACTCTGCAACCCCGCCTCCTCATCTGAAAAAGGAGAAGTTTCTGCAGTGTTCAGCTCCTCAGGCTGTGCAGCTGCTTATGACTTATGAGCTGAGATGTGTGTGTCGCCCGTCTCCCAAACTTAAATGTTGAAGTCCCAGCTCCCAGCCCCTCAGATTGCAACCTGATTTGGAAATGGGGTCTTTATAGAGATAATCAAGTTAAAATGAGGTCAGTAGGTTGGACCCTAATCCAGTTGGACTGGTATCCTTATACAAAGCGGGGATTTGGACAGAGGCCTCTGTGAACACCATGGGAATGCCATGTGAACATGAAGACTGTCATCTATAAGCCAAAGGGAGAAACCTAGAACAGATCCCTCCCCACAGTGCTCAGAAGAATCAACCCTGCCAATATCTTGACGTCAGACTGTGACCTCCAGCACTGCGAGACAATAAGTTCTGTTTTTAGGCCACCCAGTCTGTGGTGCTCTCTCACAGCAGCCCTAACACACCTGCCCTGTTGAGAGGGCTCTGCTGGATCGGAGTGGTGGCTCCCCCTTCGGACAGGCCCAGGCTCCCCAGCGCCCCAGCCTCCTGTGGCCCAGGGACCTGGGATTGCAGATTTCAGCGGTAGTTGCAGGTGCTGCCTGTGGACACACTTGCCCGTGCACCCCTCCCCCAGGGTCAGCCTTCCATCCACACCTAGAGAGGCGATGGACTCCCAAACTGCATAGGCACATGACCCCAAGGGGGTTGGTGTCGAGGCTGAAGGCTGTGATCCAGGAGTACCCCAGGAGCTCGGCATCCTCCTCCAAAGCCCAGGCACCAAGGCCCCTCTCTTCTCCAGGACCCAGGCGTTCAAGCCCCACCCCACTCTCAATGGGCCTTTGTCCCTGCCTGGGAAAGGCACGGGCAGAGTCTGACATCATGAAGCCTGAGGTGGGGGTGGGAACCCCCTCCCCCTCTATCCAGCTTTCTCTGACTCCACACACCCCAGTCTGAGGGATTTCCCTGCCCCTCACCCTCCCCAGCCCGGCCGGGTTCTCCCTTGGGAGAGAGGACCCCCTCCCTCTCCTCCAAAACTGCTCTGCCCTGAAGGACAGAAGATGCTCCAGCGTGACTCAACAGCTCGTGGTCAAACCATGACTATGCCCGATCACAGTACCATCGGCTCCCTCCGCCGCCCCCACACTCAAGCACATTGCAAGGGTCATGACCGATGGGAGGGGTGGGGGCAGGAGGAGGATCGCTGTGGAATCCGGAGTCTGCACACAGTGGGTCCTCACCCAGCTCGAAGGGTAAGCAGAGCCCTCTATAAGCCCCACTGAGCACCAGGCACTGTCCTAGGGGACAGAGGGCAGAGCAGACAGGCAGAAACCCTGGCTTCGGGGAGCTCCTGTGGGGGCAGAGAAGGAGGGTGCCCAGAGGGCAATGGGCAGATGTGCGGGGGGTTGTGGGCAGCGTCTGGGTGGAGGGGCTTGGCTCGGTGAGCCGGGCAGGGCAGGCTTCCAGACGAAGTGGCATCCGGGTGGGGAACCTGTAGGATGTGCAGGCTGTGGCCTGCGGCAGAGTGGGGTGTGGGATGGGGTGGGGGTCCAGGAGGAAGGAATGAGAGCAAAGGTCGGCAGCCAGAAGGTGCCGCTGGTGTTTGAGGAATAAGGCGTTCAGTGGTTATGAACCTTAACTCTGTGCCAAGTGCCAGTCTGCAAACAGGATAGATTGGAAATAGGCAGGCGAAGCCCTTATCTTACTGGAGATCATGTTCTCTTGAGAGGAGACAATCAATCCATAAGGTCATTTCTGACGGTCAGAAGAGTCTGGAAAATGGATCAGGACGTCGGCACCAAACATGACCCAGGGAGTGGCTCAAGAGAAGATAGAGGTGACACGAAAACCAAGGGTGGGCAGGTCCTGTCTCCTCCTGCTCCCACTCTGTGACCTCTTGGGACCGACCTATACCTGCTCGGGCCACCAAGAGCCCTAGACACTGAGAACAAAGCCTTCTGTTTCTTAGCCTGAGGCTTGCAGAGATCTTAGAAGGCCCTCCCAGGGACCCAGACCCGGGCGCGCTGCGATGGAGGCTGCCTTCCCTTGTCCCCTCCAGGAAGGAGCTAGTAGAACCCAGGCGTCAGGCTGCCCAGTCCCAGCAGTGGTGACAAGGGCCCCTTTGTGCCCCCCTCCCTCGGGGGCAGGGAGGAGCTGGGCCCTGGAGGCAGGCGGCCCCTGGCACCCAGGGGGAGGGGACGGGCTGGCAAGTGGGGGCCTGGACCCTGCGAGCCAGGGGACTGTGAGCGGGGCCGGTGGAGCGGAGGGTGCAGAAGCGAGAGCATCCAAGTGAGTACTGCGGCCCGGAGGGGCTGGGACCAGCGGAGAGGGGAGCCGAGGGCCGGGCTCAGAGGGTGGGGCAAAGGGTGCGCAGCAGCATGTGCAAGGCCAGGTGCTCCGGGCCACCGATGCTCACCGGGGACCGCGGCTGGTTCAGGATGGGGCCGGGTGCTGCTCAGGACCGCGTTAGGAATGGGCTGGGACCACGGCAGGGACAGTGACCGGGCTGAGGGAAGAAACCCCCAGAGAGAAAGACTGAGGGGCTCTTCTCAGCATCTCTGGGTGGAAGGGCTGCAGGAGCAGCAGCCCTGGGGCTCCTAAGTTTGGGGCAGATGGGGTGGCAGTGGTCGGGGGCTGGATGAAGAGCAGAAGGATGGGCAGGTGATCAGCCACCTGCGTCCTGCCATCTGTGAGGGGGTGGGGGCAGTGGGCTGTGAGCGAGCCAGTTCCAGCACCTGGACGCATGACAGGTGTGTGTGTGCGTGTGTGTGTGCGCACACACACCACCCCTGGGTGAGCCTTAATCTACATCAGTGTTCCTCCACCTTGTTTTCACTGTACCCCACTAAGGAACTATTTCAGAGCTATTTTTCCTAATCCGATTCCGCCCACGAAATGCTACTACTATAGCCGTACGGTAGGTGTCTATGTAGGGCGGCCCGTTAGGGAGTCACAGCTCACTGTGACAGCTAAGATTTTCCTGGCCTCCACCCCAAGAACCAATTTCTGCCCCCATTACGAGCAGGGGGTATGCATGCTTGTGTCACAAGTCTGTCCTGGCCCCGTAACTGGCTCTCGCCTGTGTCCCGTACCTTCCCGTCGCAGGCGCGAGGATGGCATCTGTCATGTGTCCATCAGCCTGTGTCTGGGTGGGTCTGTCCTTAGCGACCCTCAGCGTGTGTGCGGGTCTGTGTGTCATTGGGAGCATGTGTGGATGGGAGGCAGGGCAGTGCGGGGGTGCTCCTGCAGGGGCAGGGGTCTCGGGGCCCGTCCGTGTGTACAGGGGGTCCCCCGGGAGTGTGCCCGGGTCGCTGTTGTGAGCCTGTTCCTTCTGGTCGGGTCTAGATCTGTCACATTTCATGCCAGCGTTTGCATGTGTCTGACTGTGCATGCGTCTCTGTCCGTGGGAAGAGGGCGGTGAGGGCCAGGGAAGGCAGCCACTTGGAACCCTGGCTTCGACCCTGAGGCGACCCACAGAGCAGCTGGGTGCCAGGGACTCACCAACTCCCAGCCCCGGGGGCCTTCCTGGCCTCACTCCCAAGCCCAGCCAGGAGCGCCAGACTCTTCTTTCATCCCACCTACCCGAGAAGCCCCCCAGGATGAGGCACCCTTGCCCCGAGGGAACAGGGCTCTTTTGTACGGGGCCCTGGCCTCCGCTAAGGGTGGGGACAGCAGGGGCCGTCTGTGGGGTGGGAGAGGGCGGCAGGAATTCCCGCGGCATGTTGGGAATGCTGATGTTGTGAAACCCGGTCATTGATGGGCTGGGTCCCTGCCCGCCACCCCCAGGCCTCTGCCGTGGGACATCTGCTCCCTCACCCCGCTCACCACACCGCCAGCCTCCCCCCACCCCGATGCTCCGCCGCTCCCCTCTCCTCCCCAAAGTTCTTCGCCATCACAGCTCGGGGCGGGCGGTGACGACAGAGCAGCTTCCAGGCCGTGTGGGAGGGTCCCTAGCATCAGGCGGCGGAGACACGTGGGCCACCACTCAGAGCGACCCGGAAAGAGGGCGGCAGAGGGTGCACCTGTCTGGCTCTCATTCCAGGTTGGCTGGCTGACAGCTTCAAGTGAGACCCGAGACATTCCCAACTCAGGGAGACTGAGGTGAGGGGCGGGGTTCCAACTCTTGGGGTTCTCTTTCCCCCTGGCTACCCCTGATTCCTGCTGCCCGTCCAGCCCTGGCTCTGTCCTTACTTTCTTGGAGATGCCCAGGGGCATGATGGCGATGAAGAGAATGATCAGCATGTCACTATGACCCAGAGACAGGGCGGTTTGGCAGTTAGGTCTGCAGACCCGGAGCTAGGCACACTGGGCTTGAATCCTAACCCAGCCGCTCACCAGCCATGCGGCTTTAGGCAAATTGCTTAACCTCTCTGGACCTCAGCTATACAGTGCGGGTTATAACGGCTCCTGCCTCAAAGGGACCAGATGAATTAATATAGCACTGGGGCCTGATGCATGGTCAATGCCTCAGAAATGTTTGTAATTCCACATAAGAATACCTGCAGCAAGGGCACCTGGGTGGCTCCATGGTGGAGCGTCTGCCTTTGGCTCAAGTTGTGATCCCAGGGCTCTGGGTTCAAGTCCTGCATCAGGATCCCTGCATGGAGCCTGCTTCTCCCTCTGCCTATGTCTCTGCCTCTGTGTGTGTGTGTCTCTTGTGAATAAATAAACAAAATCTAAAAAAAAAAAAAAGAGAAAGAAAAGAAAAGAATACCAGCTGCAGCGAACATCTGAACAGGCCCCCTCCTGAAGCCTTATCAGAAGCACCGTTCGCCACTGCCCCCAGCCTCCCATGCTCTCCTCTCTCCTCTCCAGCTGTTGCTCACTTGCTGGACAAGATGATCTTCCTCACGACACTGCCTCTGTTTTGGATCATGATCTCAGGTAAGGGCTAGGGGTGCTGGGGATCCTGGGGCCTTGGTCCCCGAGTAGGCTGGGGTTGTTTCTGTGGGTCCCTGCAGGGCGGAAGGTGGTGGGAGTGTGTGTGTGTGTGTGGGGGGGATCGGGGAAGGACCTGTCCCTCCACCTCAGTGGTCCTGCTTGCCCACAGCCTCTCGAGGGGGCCACTGGGGTGCCTGGATGCCCTCGTCCATCTCTGCCTTCGAGGGCACGTGCGTCTCCATCCCCTGCCGCTTCGACTTCCCTGACGAGCTGCGGCCGGCCGTCGTGCACGGCGTCTGGTATTTCAACAGCCCCTACCCGAAAAACTATCCCCCGGTGGTCTTCAAGTCTCGAACCCAAGTTGTGCACGAGAGCTTCCAGGGCCGCAGCCGACTCCTGGGGGACCTGGGCCTGCGGAACTGCACCCTCCTGCTTAGCAGCCTCAGCCCCGAGCTGGGCGGCAAGTACTACTTCCGCGGGGACCTCGGCGGCTACAACCAGTACACCTTCTCCGAGCACAGTGTCCTGGACATCATCAGTGAGTCCCCGAGGGCGTGCGCGTGCCGGGGGCTGGGGCTGCACCGGCCAGGCTGGGTGCATGTGGCTCGACGGGCTCCCCCAAGCCTTTCTGGGGAGCGAACCCCGATGCCCGCACAGACCTGGAGGCTGACAGAACTAAGCAAAGCGGGGCCCCAAATAGTCTTGCCGCCCTCAGAGGGAAAACGAGGGTGCTTCCGCTTCTAGAAGCAACTAGGAGGAAAGCAATGTTGCTCTCAGGGAGTCTGCATTAAGAGAAACCAGAATCGTGTGCTTTTCTGTGTCATCTCCTAACTCCTAAACACTGGCTGCGGATTTGGATTTTTAAAAACAAATCCAGTTTCGGCCAAATAACCTGCATTTCTGGGCCAGAGTTGGCCATCAGAGTAGGCCACGCTGCCCAATTTCTGAGAGGCCCCATAGCACGGAACCCCTAAATTCAGACTCCGGGAGTCCAAATGAGTCAGGTTACAGCCCCAGTACAGAAAGAGACCCCACTGGCACAGCCAGACATAGACGTATCTCCAGGACATACCACACACTCACGTACACACACGCTCACGTATGTAAGTGGAAAAGGAACCAAAGCAAACATGGGAAAGGAGAGAAGTTTCTTAAGGGCTACAACATAGTATCCAGAGCACAGATGATGAAGCTGGAGTGACAGTGTCTGAAGCTCTTCTCCGCGCGGGCTGTGGCCTGTTTTGTGATCTAAAACACGAGCAAAATAACAACACCCACCTCCCGGGCAAGGTAGATGCTGTGAGGCCATTCTAGTGTTCTGTTCATGATTACACACCTGGGGACCCTGGAGGGCCTCTGGGTGAAGGGACACCGGGACGAGAGAAGGCAGTAGGGGATTCTGTATCCAAGGATGGAGAGGGGACCAGGAAGCCATAACGCTTCCTCAACCCTCCTCTCCCCCGCGTGGCCCAGACACGCCCAACATCGTGGTCCCCCCGGAGGTGGTGGCGGGCTCGGAAGTGGAGGTCAGCTGCATGGTGCCTGACAACTGCCCGGAGCTGCGCCCGGAGCTGAGCTGGCTGGGCCACGAGGGGCTGGGGGAGCCCGCCGTGCTGGGTCGGCTGCGCGAGGACGAGGGCACCTGGGTGCAGGTGTCGCTGCTCCACTTCGTGCCCACCAGGGAGGCCAACGGCCACCGGCTGGGCTGCCAGGCCTCGTTCCCCAACACCACGCTGCTCTTCGAGGGCTACGCCAGCCTGGACGTCAAGTGTGAGTGTGGGGGCGGGGCCGGGAGGGGGCGGGGCCGGGGCTAGAGGCGGGGCCGCGCGGGGCGGGGGCGGGGCCAGGGGCGGGGTCTGCGGTCCCAGCCCGCTGACACGCCCCCCGCCCCCGCTGTGTCTCGGGGCCTCAGACCCCCCCGTGATCGTGGAGATGAACGCCTCGGTGGAGGCCATCGAGGGCTCGCACGTCAGCCTGCTGTGCGGGGCGGACAGCAACCCGCTGCCGCTGCTGACCTGGATGCGGGACGGCTCGGTGCTCCGCGAGGCGGTGGCCGAGAGCCTGTTCCTGGATCTGGAGGAGGTGACCCCCGCGGAGGACGGCGTCTACGCCTGCCTGGCCGAGAACGCCTACGGCCAGGACAACCGCACCGTGGGGCTCAGCGTCATGTGTGAGTGGCGGCCCAGGGGGGATGAGGGGAAGCCCCCCCCCGCCCCAGGCCTCGGGCGGAGCAGGAGGACCCGAAGCTGGAGGCGGTCCTCCCTGCGCCCCACGCACGCGCACCTGGCGAACACCTGCTGCGCACCACGCATCCCGGGGCGAGGTGGGAAGGCGCAGGGCTCAGGGGAGCTGGGTAGACTCCGGGTCCTGCGGACAGCCTTGGCTGGCGTGGGAGTAGAGCCGGGCCCTGGAAATCCGCATTTCCCCGTGAGCCCCGTTGCAGTTGTAGGGGGACGGATGAGGGGACCCCAGACCCCACGCATCCCCTTGTCCGCACTGTGTACGTTAGGGAGTCCCCGGCGGAGGGGCTGGACAGATAAGGTCCTTTGTTGGGAACCAAGGAGAGGTCATTCATTCATTCACTCATTCACAAATATTTATTGAGGCAAAATGCCCAGGGCTGTGGATAATAATAATGAGAACTGCAGCCAACATTTACTCAGCAGTTTCTGAGCGCTTTCCACAAATACTCTTTCCCCAGACATCCCCAGGGCTGGCCCTGACCCACCTCTTCTCCTCTGGGGGAAGATTTCCCTCACCATCCCAGTTACAACTGTAACTACTCTGACTTCCGTCACCACATTTCTTTTTCTCCAAAGCCCTTATCTGCATCTTGCCAACTACATGTGTTTACTTACATAGCGTCTCCTCACATGGTTGGGAATCTTTACCTTACCTTGTTCAGGCTAGAACGGCACCTGTCACTTAGGTTCTCAGTGGCCCCGCTGAGGTTGGGACTGTTATCAGGCTCATTTTCCAGATGAGAGAGAGGAGGCCCAGAGAGGTCACACACACCGCTGGGAAGGGGTAGAGCTGGGATTCAGACACAAGCGCCCTGCTAGCAGAGCCCCTGTTCTTATAAACAGGGTAGCCAGGACAAGGGTTACCTGAGCAGGTGTGCTCAGATTGGGGCATATGCGGTCACACTGGTGGGGGGTGGGGGGGAAGAGGCACTGTTGCCTTCTGACCGTAAGCCCCCTGTCTTGGCCCCCAGATGCACCCCGGAAGCCCACGGTGAACGGGACAATGGTGGCCGTGGAGGGGGAGACCGTCTCCATCCTGTGCTCCACACAGAGCAACCCGGACCCTATTCTCACCATCTTCAAGGAGAAGCAGATTCTGGCCACGGTCATCTACGAGAGCGAGCTGCAGCTCGAGCTGCCTGCCGTCACGCCCGAGGATGATGGGGAGTACTGGTGTGTGGCTGAGAATCAGTATGGCCAGAGGGCCACCACCTTCAACCTATCCGTGGAGTGTGAGTACCGCCGCTCCTCGCCCCTTCCCCTGCTGACCGCCGGCTGGACTTGACCTCCTTCCACATTCCCCTCCTCAGTGGATGGTTCGGGGGTGGGGGGCACCTCGATTGCTGGATTGCACCATGCATCCCAGCCAAGGGTCAGCTTTGCACCAGCAGATGAGAATGGGGAAGGGAGGGAAGCTGAATCCACAGCAAGAAATTCAGTCCCACCCGAGAGTGCTGTGTTCCCACATCTCGGGGATGCGCTTTTGACCAGAAAGGTTTCTGGATCCCGTGGCCTCTGCCCCTTTGCATTCACCAAGAACCACAACACCTAACCCTTGCGTGGCATTGCTGTGTACCAGGCATTGCTAGAAGCTCTGTACGGGGATCCATTCATTTCCTCCACAGGACGTTCCTATGAGGGAGGTCCTATTACTGTCCCCAGTTTCCAGAGAAGCAAACTGAGGCCCAGAGAGTTTATGCCAACTTACCCCAAGGTCACACAGCTGGAAAGTGGTTCAAATCCAGGCAGTCTGGCTCCTCTTTCCTGGACTGCCATAGCTGACCTCATCCTAAGTTATTACACCAGAATACGTTGATCAAGCAGTTGTTGTGTGCAAAGGGCAGTGTGGCTCTGGGGGCCGTGGAGGAGAGGACCGAGAGTACAGACACCAGGCTTATAGCAGATACAGTCGAGCCAGAGAGATGGGATGGATGCGCACAGAAAGCTGTCTTGGAAGTGAAACTCATCCTTCCACTGCCAATCAGCACCTCTCCCGGCCTCCTCACCCGGTGGCATCGCCAACACCCCCACCCCCACCCTCACCCCCACACCCACCCCCACCCCCAGCTGCCATTCAGGGCTGTGGCTCCCAACTCACAGTCTGTACTCGGTCTCCAGCAGCAGCTCCCTCCGGAGTGTCACCTCCGTGTTTCCATCTCCCCTGCTTCCTCTCCAGCTCCTGCCTGGCCTCTGCGCTAGTCTCCGGACTTTACCGCTCCCGGCCTCCATTACTCTACCCACGGTGGTCCTCGCCACGCAAGTTTGCCAGAAGGTATTGAGCACAATCTGTACTCAATGCTTTGTATGTGGCGAGAATCAGCGCGTGGTAGATAGAGATTATTTCTGGAGTGCCACCTTCTGTGGCAGAGGGGTGGCCATGCACTGCTGTGCCAACCTTTCACCTTGGGGTGCATTCCCTCCCGGCCTCTGCTCACCCGCAGTACCCAGGGTGATCATGAGTGTGGGGTACTCTGCTTTCTCCATACGCCGCCTCCTGGGCCCAGCTTCCTCCTTCTGCTATACCCTTTTTCTCTGTCGCATCCCAAGCCAGTGGATCTTAAGTTTAAGGGTCAGAGAGCCCCCTGAGAATCATATGGAGGCCCCGGAACATGCACACCACAGCATCTCACACACATTTGCAGTCACAGATTCTCTTGCGCAGTAAGGTCGGTCATTAATGGTCTACTCTGGGCAGGACCACAAGCTCGGCAGGTGTTCTTTTGCTGAGCCTGTGTGGTCACCCTGTGAAGAAGAAAATAAAAGTCAGAATCCCCAAGGAACGTGCAGCAAGGAAGGTTGGTCGGAGCCAGGAATCTTCTGGACTCTTGTCCCACCCAGCTCTTAAACCGCTGGCTGCTTTGCCTCCCCGAAGCCCGTGGAACCCAAGGGCTTACTTACTTTAGCTTCTTTTGAAGACAAACCAACAGATTTGGAGTGGAAGGCCCCCTCCCACCTGGCCCCGCCCCACCTGCTGAGCCCTTCAGGCTTCACCCGGGCCCTGATCACAGGACGTGCTCTCTGGCAGTGCGGCCACAGGGTGCTGGGTACGGCACCCCTCAGGCTCCTCTCTGTCCCTGAAGTCCGTGATCCCTAGCACCAGGGGTTTGGTGCTCCCTGACAATGGCAGGGGTTCTAGTGCGGGGCTTCCTTCTTACCAGCTGAGCCCAGGGCCAGGGTGGCATGGGTCGTGCAGCAGGTACTCACCTTACCGAGTGCTTGTGCCCAGGGGCCTAACCTGAGCCCCTGACGCTCCCTGACCTATGTGGGTCTCACCACAACGTGATTGGAGGGACTATTCTTCACCCCAGTTTAATAGAAGGAAACCAAATTATGAACTGGTGTCCAGCACCAGACAGAACTGACCCGCCCTGGGGCAGAATCCCAGCTCTGTCTTCATCTTGCTGCACGATCCCTGACAAGTGATTTCACTTTTGCTGAGCCTCTCTACTGAGAAATGGGTATGATAACAGTAGCTTATCCCAAAGAAGCCTGTGAAGACTCTGGAAGTTATGCTGAGCGCCCACAGTGCCTGACTGACACCTCCTCTGTGCTCCCTAAATCATTTCCCACTAATCTCTCCCTTGGACTCCAGGCTGGGTGCCTCCGGCCTCCCTGCTGCTAAGGCTTTTCTCACGTGCTCCCCCTGCTGGAATGGCTCTATTTATCTCATCCTAAATCCTTGGAAGGGAAAAGTTAAGCCTTAACATCACACTAGGGAGCGTATCTTCAGAGTTCTCATAGGCCCTTGCAAGAAAGGACCGCCACTCCTGTTTGCACAATGAAAACTCCATCTTGGAGGCCCAAGGAGGCCGAATGGCCTGGTCGGGGACAGTAAGCGACAGAGCTGGGCTTCCAGCCAAAGCTGTCACACCCCAGACTCCCCATTCTTTGGGACTTGGGGTTTGTGTGGGGTCAGTCAGACTTTGTCAGGTCTCCCAGGCCACCTGCAAAGCTGCGGAGATACTGAGCACATGCAGGCAGGGAGGCGGCAGGGGTCAAGGGTGGAAGCTGTCACAGGAGCACCAGGGGTGCAGTCTTGAATGAAAGGGTTTCTAAAAAAATGTAATAGCTGTTGGTTCAGGTTTGTCGTTATGCACTTTGCGGAGTGTCAATCTGTTAACACTAGAGCCAGCATAGTGCATGTTTGCCTGAACAGAATTCGGGCAATATATTTTTAATTTACCGGGTTTAGATGCAAGTACAGATTGAGGTTCCAATTGGAACCATCTCGAGTTTGAATCCAGTCATGTGACTCCCTGGCTTGTCAATGTTACGTGCATATTCTTTTTTTTTTTTTTTTTTTTTGACGGAAATTGAAAGTAAGTGGCGGTAGATGGTCCGAGGGTCCTTTGGCCGTTTGTAAGTGGGTTCTGGTCAGAGCTGAGAATCAGAGTTCAGTCTAGTGGGGCAGACTCTGGTGCTGGATTTTTCAGGAGGGAAAGAGAACATAGTTTTAAAAAAGGAATGTTCGATGTTCTATTATAGTATCATATTTTGGAAAATGAAAGAAACTACAACAACAAAAAAGCCACAAAAACCACACCAGTATCATTCTTGGAATACAAATGGCAGCAAAGGAGAGCTCGATGCAATGGTCTTGGGTGGAGGGTGGGGGTTGGTGTCAGGGGAAGTGGAGGATCCCATGAAAGTGGGACAGGCAGCCTGTAAGGGAGCCTTAGGGAGTCAGCAGGGGCATCTGTAGGATGGCCAGGAAGGGGAGCCTGCGGAACTCAGTGGCCCACACCGGTCTCCACAGAGCTCCACTATGTGAGGGTGTGTTCTAAGTGTGGGGACAGGGTACAGGCGGAAGGAGAGCCTGTCTTGATGGCAGTAAGAGCCCAGCTGTACAGGTGTCTAACACAGGAGGGATAAGTGCTGGGAGCAAACCGAGGCGAGATGGGTGCGAATGGTCAGTGAAGTGAGGTGCAGTTTCCATGAGTGGTCAGAAAAAAGACATGTCACCTGAGTTCAGCAGGTGTCAAGGAAGTGTTCCAGGCAAAGACCCCGAGGTGGGAAGAAGCTCCATGAGCTTTAGAAGCAGCGAGGAGGGGATCCCTGGGTGGCTCAGCAGTTCAGACCTGCCTTTGGCCCAGGGCATGATCCTGGAGTCCCAGGATCGAGTCCCACATTGGGCTCCTTGCGGGGAGCCTGCTTCTCCCTCTGCCTGTGTCTCTGCCTCTTTCTCTGTGTCTCTCATGAATAAATAAATAGAATCTTAAAAAAAAAGAAGAAGAAGAAGAAGAAGCGAGGAGGCCAGTGTGACTGGGTAGGAGCCCCGATGAGAGATTAGTGCGGCTGGGGCCTTTCGGGGCCTCATGAAAGCAGGAAAAGAGTTTGGATATCATTGTCAGTGACATGGGGAACAACCGAAGGGTTTTTTTGTTTTTTATTTTTTGTTTGTTTGTTTGTTTGTCTTTTGAGTGGGGAGCATCGTGATGTCATTTGGGTCTTACAAGGTGAACAAAGTTAGAGAGGGGGCCAGAGACCATGCAAAGGGGAAAAGGCCGCTCGTCTCTGCGACAGCTACCACCTGCTCTTGGCCCTCCGCCTCCGTTTGTCGCCCGTCGTCCCCTGAGTCTTGGTCCTTCTTGGCCTGCAGTTGCCCCTGTGATCCTCCTGGAGTCCCACTGCGCGGCAGCCCGAGACACAGTGCAGTGCCTGTGCGTGGTGAAGTCCAACCCGGAGCCGTCCGTGGCCTTTGAGCTGCCCTCGCGCAACGTGACCGTGAATGAGACCGAGCGGGAGTTCGTGTACTCGGAGCGCAGCGGCCTCCTGCTCACCAGCATCCTCACGCTGCGCGGGCAGGCCCAGGCCCCGCCACGGGTCATCTGCACCGCCCGCAACCTCTACGGCTCCAAGAGCCTGGAGCTGCCCTTCCAGGGAGCCCGTGAGTGCTGGCGGGGTGGGGGGGGGGTGGGCACGGAGGGAGGGAGGGTACCTCTTGGATCCAGGCTTCCTGCCCCGGGGCTGGCCATCAGCCTCCAAGCATGGGCCAGGCGACACAGATGGAGCAAGTGATAAAGATGCCCTTTCCGGGTGGTAAGGGGGGGCTGCCCTGGGTTGGCCGGCGCTTTACTGGGCCCTGTCCGGGGCTCTCTGGCAACTAAGCCCTCTGGGCCCGTCGGGCAGTGCAGGGACCTGCCAGCTGTGTAAATGTCCTCACTGTCACCTCCGCCCGGCCCGTCTCCTACAAGCCCCCGTGTCCTCGCTACCGCTGGCATTCCTGAGGGTGCCTGGGTCCTCTGTCCTCAGACCGCCTGATGTGGGCCAAGATCGGCCCCGTGGGAGCTGTGGTAGCCTTCGCCATCCTCATTGCCATCGTCTGCTACATTACCCAGACACGCAGAAAGTGAGCGGCCTGCCAGGGCTCCCCTGGGGGCGGCGGGTGCCCCGGGGCTGGGGAGGCGGGGAGGTCAGTTAGAGGCAGCGGGTGGGCAGCGGAGGGCGGCCCTGTGCGTGTGACGGAGGGCGGATTCTGCTCTCTGAATGTTTGGCTGGATGGAGGAGAGACCCCCGCCCGTCAGGCCGGCCGGCGCCTGGGCCGAGCGCATCCTGATGGATGCCTGTGCCCCACGTTCGGTGCTGTGGCCTCCTGTCCTCCGGGAACCCTCCCGCAAGCGCTCCGGAGTGATGGGGGAGAGCCAGCGTCCCTTGGCTTGTAGCCACGGGGTCAGGCACCGTGGGTTCCAGGGCTCCGATCCTTACACACATCATCCCTGGCAACGAAAACACTCCCCAGCCCCAAACCACATGCACCTACCACAACTGGGCTGGTTTTCCTCCTTGTGGTGCACACGCACGTCAGCCTTCCTGAAAATGAATGCACCTTTCTGCTCCGCATCCTGGCAGCGAGGGGCTGACAGCCAGAGCACTCGAGAAGAAATCCAAGAAGCTAGGCTGGGGCCCCGAAAAGTGGCAGAGACCAGGGACCAGACAGGGGGATGGGCAGTGGGGGGTGGGGCAGGAGGAGGCTGGTCATTCTGAAGAGGCATCTGCTCCATCTTAGAGACATGGGGTCCCTTGAGCCAAATTCCTAAGGTAGATGGGGTGCAGAAAGGGAGCTGGGAGGGAAGCCCGGGACTTCCGCTGGGGCCTGACATGTCCTGTCCTGCAGAAAGAACGTGACAGAGAGCCCCAGCTTCTCGGCGGGGGACAACCCCCCGGTCCTGTTCAGCAGTGACTTCCGCATCTCTGGGGCACCAGAGAAGTATGAGGTGAGGGCCAGAGCCTTGTGGCTCCAGGCTAGCTGGAGAACCTGGGTGGGTGCCAGGGACCCTGAGGACCTGGGAGGGCCTGGGAGGCCAAGGAAGGGAGAAGGAGGAAGTGCGGAGGGCTGGGTGCACCTGGGCTGGGAGGGCCGCTCAGGCGGAGGCCACGAAGGGGGCTGAGGGGCTCAGCGGAGGGCAGCCCCAACCTCCCCACCCCGGTCTATGACTGCATTTCCTTCTCTAATAGTCCAGAGAGGTCTCTACCCTGGATTGAGCGCCCCAGGAGGTAGGTCCCCGGGGCCTCAGTGTGTCCGCCTCTGGGCCCCTGTCGGGCCTGGGGGTTGGGGTGCATGTGTGTGCGTTCTCGTCAGGCACCCAGAATGTTCCCTGGTTAAGCCTGGCCCTGCCTGGCACTCCCGGCCTTGTCTATTCTGTCTGTGGCCACTGTCCTGTGTCTGTGTCTGAAGGCCCCGTGTAGGGTGGGGGTGAGGGTGGAGCCTGCGACGGGGAAGCGGGGGTCACCCGGGTGGAGCGAGGAGGGGAGCCGCACCAGACCCAGGCATCAGGGGAAGAACGTACCGAGCCAGGTGCTTACAAATATTTGGAAAGGTGGGGTCCCAGCCAGGTGGCTTTAATCTGGGAAGATGCTATGGGTTGAATAGTGTGCCCCCCCGCCCCCGCCAATTCCTAGGTCGAAGAGGGCTTCCTGGGGACAGTGGATCTGTAGGTGACTTTCAGGCTTAGCAAGGAAGAGGGGGTAGTGCGTGGCGGCGCCAGCTGGGGCAGAGGCTCCAGAGCGGGACCCGGACACCGAAGGGTTGGCTGCGTGCTGGTCCTTAAGAAAGGAGGTTTGCACAGGGCCTTGGGACTCAGCCCCAGAGCTGCGGGGGTGCAGGTACCTGCTGCCTCTGCACCTGGAAAAGGTGGAACCATAGCCTTCTAATGGGCTGGGTCTGTTCATAGAGTGAGAGGCGACTGGGATCGGAGAGGAGGCTGCTGGGCCTTCGAGGGGAACCCCCAGAGCTGGACCTGAGCTATTCTCACTCGGACCTGGGCAAACGAGCCACCAAGGACAGCTACACCCTGACGGAGGAGCTGGCCGAGTATGCTGAAATCCGGGTCAAGTGAGGGGGCTGGGGGCCGCCTGTGTGGCCACCCCTCCCTCAGGACCCTCACTGGCCCCTACTGGCTACGGGCTCCCTTGCTCCCCAGAGTGGTGGGGGCCAGGGCAGGAAAGGGAGGAGGCAGGTGACAGCGAGGTCCTGGGGGCCTGGCCTCCCCTCCTTCCCAGCCGCCCCCAGCCCTGCCAGCACCCACCCCACACTGTGGCTCCTCTCTAACCTCCTTTAACCTCATCTGTCTGGAGGGGAGCCCTGTCTGTCTGTCCATGTTATTTATTGCTACCCCTGCCTGGTCTCCTGCCCCCCACACCCGGCCCCAGGGCCTGTACAGAGGGACGTGAAATAAATGCCACAAAGCCAAACACCTGTCCAGATCCTGATGATTTCTGATCCGTCCTAGGGGAGCCTGCTGTCGCCCTCCCCACCCCCTGCAAGGTCCCGTGTGGGGACAAGGGCCTGGGTGTTCTAGCCCCGAGCCCAAGGCCACCCGCCCTGATGCCGCTCCCACTCTGAGCTGGCAGCTGTGGGCTGAGGCCTCTTCACGCACTGACATTCCCTCCTGTCCCCTGCAGCTCGGGGTGTTTCATGGGCCTGTGGGGGTTTGACTGCTGTCCCTCGCATTCAGGCCGTACTCCGCAGCTGCAGCCTTTCCAAGTGTATTTTTTTGGTTTCAGAAACACTAATTAGGCCTCAGCTGTGTATGGAGCCCCTTCAGGAATTCAGGCTGCCCTGGGAAGGGACCGTGTCATGAAGATAACACTGGGGCTCAGTGTAGGTGCCAGGGGATTTTCCTAGGGTCCCAGAGCTAGGAAACAGAGTGGCCAGGCCCTGGTCTCAGTTATTCTTTTTTCCATAACCCCCGCTGGCAATTTGAATTTTGCCAGACTCTCTGGGAGGAATGGTAGTAATAACTAAGAGTTGTCGAGCGCTTACTATGAGTGGTTCTACTCGATTTACGTGAACTAACCTCCACTTACCTTCTCTAACTAGTATGACAATGGCTCTCCAAGTTGGGTCCCTGCACCAGCAGCATCAGCATCACCTGGGAACTTGTTAGAAAGGCACATTCTCGGGGCACCTGGGTGGGTCAGTCAGTTAAGCATCTACCTTCGGCTTAGGTCATGATCTCGGGGTCCTGGGATCGAGCCCTGCGTTGGGTTCCCTGCTCAATGAGGAGTCTGCTTCTCCCTCTACCTCTGCCCTTCCCTGCCCCATTCCTGTACTCTCTCTCTCCCTCTATCAAATAAATAAAAATCTTAAAAAAAAGGGGGGGGGATCCCTGGGTGGCTCAGCAGTTTGGCGCCTGCCTTTGGCCCAGGGCGTGATCCTGGAGACCTGGGATCGAGTCCCATGTCGGGCTCCTGGCATGGAGCCCGCTTCTCCCTCCTCCTGTGTCTCTGCCTCTCTCTCAATCTCTGTGTCTATCATGAATAAATAAATAAATAAATCTTTAAAAAAAAAAAGAAGGAAGCAAGGCACATTCTCAAGGCCGCATGCCAGACTACAGAACTAAAAACTCGGGTGGGGCCCAGCAGTCTGTTTTGATGACTCCTCCAGGTGATTCTGGCGCATTGACGTTTGTGAACCTAGAAGTGCTGAGACACAGAGGTCAAGTCACTTCCTTGAGGTCCCCCCCGCTGGTAACTGTGCAGCCCCGACTTGCACCCAGGGCCCAGAGCTCTCACTACTGTGCGCTCCGTCATCTTGGTGAGAAGCAACAGGGGCTCAAGGGCCAAATGGGGTTAAGAGAGCACTGAGAATAGAGCTGCCATTTGGGTGTGGCTCCTGAACAGGGCTGTTCTCCCCTAGTTTTTGATGAAGGCAGAGGATACCACAGAGACCACAGTCAAGACCAAGAGGCAGGACTAACCAAACCATGTTGAGAGAGAAGGTGATGAGGCCGGAATGGGAATGGGAAGTCCACGTGCAGGAGCAGGGCAGGGCTGTGGGTGGTAGTGGGGCTGAGGGTGGTAGTGGGGCTGTGAGCGGCGGGGAGGGGACTGACACCCGATGCCTGCCCGAGCCCCTTCCTCGTGGGGCTCTCTCAGTCTTGTAGAGAAGAGGACATTGACCAAATGACCTCATGCATAATGCCTGACTTGCTGACAGCTGCCCAAGGGAGCCTTGTCACCTGTGGCACCTGCTCCTGAGAGACGTGCAAGGGGGGCTTTTAGAGCACAGAATGGAAGTGTGTGTTGGGATCTCAGGAGCCCAGGGAGGTGTCCCAATGACAGGAAAGTCCCACAAGGACACTGTATGTGAAGGCCCCAAGTGGGAAGATGTTTGGCAAAATCCCAGGGGCTGAAAATAAGGCCGGAGAGTGGTCAGGGACGGGGCAGAGAACGGCAGCGGCTTCACAGCAGCTCCAGGGGCCATCCCCACCGGATCTCCTGCACACGAGCATGGACCCCGCCCTGACACACCTGTGCTCTGACAACAGACCCTGGCTCCAGCAGGTCTGGCCTGGGAGGAATGCCCCGAAGGACTTCGCCCTGAGGAGCAGAGCACTGTCAATAATGAGGGACTGAGTAACCCTGTGCTGTCCAGAGGGCTACCCAAGCACCATGCTGATGAGCCAGGGGAACCCAGGAGGAATGGACAGCAACTTTTGTGTTAATATGTATTAACATATTAGCATGATCAGAACAAAGAGAAGCCGGCATACCAAACGGGTGATTTATTATTTTTAAATACAAGCTTAGGAGGAAGCTAAGTTAAAAACAAAAATCAATCAAGTGAATGATTTAAAGAGATGTAGGAAATAAAGGTTTACAGGATGAAAGTCTCGAAGGTCATAGGCAAACCTCTAAAGTTTAGGAAGAATGAAGTGATCTGATGCAAAGGCCATCTCGTAGGAGGGACTCACAGTCAGTGACGACACACAAGGAGGACCAAAATTCAGGATATCATGCTCCACCCCTCGTCCTGGACTCTCCCAGAATTCATCTGTTCCATCGACACATGTTTACTGAGCACCTACTATGTGACATGCCTATGCTGGGCTCTAGGGGTATCATAGTGACCGAGAAGAAACACTCTCCGACCTCGTGGAGCTGACATTCTGTGGAACGGATGGATGGCAATCAGATAAACAAGTGTTGGTCAGATAGTGAGCATGCTAAGAAGGAAATTAAGCAGGGCAGGATGGAATGTGCAGGGCAGGGCTGCTGTTCTAGAAAGAGGTCATTTGAGTAGAGAGAGGAAGGAAGCAAGAGAGAGAATTCTGTCCATTCTGGGGAATGGAGATCCAGGGAAAAGCGAAGATCAGGCACAAAGGCCCATGGTGGGAATGTACTTGTTATGTTCAGGAGCGAGAAGGAGACCAGCTTGCCTGGAGGGGGCTGGAGAGCCGGAGCAGCTGCCCAAGGGAGCCTCGTCACCGAAGGCCCTAGAGGCCACGGTTAGGACTCAGGCTTTCACTCGGGCAGATTGGGTTGTTGCTGGAGGATTATACACAGAGGAATGTTAAGGAGGGGCTGAGGTTTCTAAGACCCCGCTGACAGCTGTGCGGAAAATGAGCACAGCTGGTCAGCAGATGCAGGCAGAGGGCTCAGGAGGCCAAGTGAGAGGAAGTGGAGATGGCGAGAGGGGACAGGTCAGGACCTCTTTTGTAAGAAGAATTGGTGGAGCTTTGAGAAAGCTGGAGGGGAGGGAAACAGGAATCCAAGATAGCCACTTCCTCAGCTGTCGAAGACGGTGGAAGGAACGGGTTTGAGGAGAACACAAGTGTGCTCCATCTACACTGACCACGTCAACAGGAAAACGTTGATGGCACCCCTCCCTTGGGAAATTACAAGCTGAGGAAGACTCAGAACCCATGGCACGGTGGCTCGGAGAGACGGGAACAGATGCATGAGATGACGGCTGGTTGGGCTAGAGTAGAGGTGAGCACGGACAGGCCACCCCATGTAGGAAGGAGGACACCTGGGCACCAGGCCAGGGTCATGGCAACGTGGGTCTCCTTTTCCCTCTTCTCCCGCCAACCTCCCGGGTCCCTCCTGGCTGAGACAAGCCAACCCTGGTGGCCCCCAATCCTGTCCTGTGGACAGTGCCTGTGCCAGGCGGCTCTGTTATCCTCATTGATGAAAAGTCTCCAGGCCAGAGAGGGCTACTCCAAAGCCTCCTCCCCTGGGCCAGGCTTGGGGACACTCAGCACTGCTCAGGAGTAGCCAAGTGTCTTTCTTCCCCACCCTCCTGGCTCTTGACTCTGGCCTGCTCCCAGGACAGGAGGAGACAGGCAGAAGGCCCACTCCCAGTCTGGTGTGTCTGGAATACCTTCCCCGGGGAATGGGAGGGAAACCATAGGGTCTCTCTGTCAAGCCCAGGGTAGGGCTGAGTAGCCAGAGGTGTGTGACTCAGTGTCATCATGGAGTCAAGCACAGCAAGTGACAATATCCCTAACAATAACAGCTCACTTTTGCAGAGCGCTCATTCCATGACAGCCATCGTGCAAAGTGCTTGCTGTGCTCGTGATTTCTCACAGGCCGCCCACGAGGTCGGTGCTGCCAATATCCAATATCATCAGCTCCCTCAGAAGGGAAACTCAGGAGCCGCCTGGGTGGCTCAGTCGGTTAACCATCTGCCTTCGGCTCAGATCATGATCCCAGGATCCTGAGCTGGAGCCCCACTTTGGGCTCTCTGCTCAGCAAGGATCCTGCTTCTCCCTCACCCTCTGTCTGCCACTCCCCCTGCTTGTGCTCTTTCTCCATCAAATAAATACATAAAATCTTTAAAAAGAAAAAAAAAAAAGAAGGGAATCTGAGGGACGTCACCACTGACAATTGGTAGGACTAGGATTTGAATCAGGTCTGTTTGCCACATGCTTGTCGTCAGCTGCACATGCAGCTAAGTGCATCACACGTGTGGCCGCCCTAACCTTGTGAGGAAGGCCCTATCACTATCCTCACCTTATAGTCCTGGGGCACATGGTCAGGTGGGGGGTGATAGCCAGGGCTCACAGTGGCACCTAGTTGCCTAGCTCCACTGCTTCCCTGGAGGGTTGGGGGGGAGTCACCCAAAACGGTGGTCACCCACCATACCACCTGATGTCAATTACAGGAAGAACTGTCAGTTACAGGAAGACTCATCAACAGGAAAGAATCATCTGTTACAGAAAGTATTTAGAACACTTGATCACCCAAAATGGAGGCCATCTACCTCTTTGGAGGAAAAGATGGAAGGAAGAGTAAGGGCACCATGTCACGGAGTCGTGCTTCCACCCTGGCCTTCTCCATAGGCCTTGGCCACCAGACAGCAAGGCATGTCCATCAGCTTGCTGCCCAGTTTCCTCTTGTTACTGTGAGCAATGCCTGGAGTTATGCCAGCAGAGGCCACAGGTGCTCCTTCTAGGTGGCTATCAGGGATTTCAGTCCCCAGTGGGTCTCCTGTCAGAGACCTTCAGGACCCTTCCCACCAGCAATTGAGATTGCCGGGGATTATAACTTTTTATTTTGAAATACTTATAGAATCATGGGAAGTTGCAAAAATAGAACTTTTTATTTTGAAATAATTATAGGTTCACAGGAAATCACATGGGTTGAATAGAGAGGTCCAGTTTGCCCATATCTTATGCAATTACAGTAGCGTATCAAAACGAGGAGAGTGGCATTAGTACAGTGTGTGCGTACAGTTCCGAGTCCTTTTATCACATGTCTAGATGTATGTGACGATGACTGCAATCACGATCCAGAATTATTCCCTTACCACAAGGCTCTCCCTTGTAGTCAAGCCCACTTCCCTTTGACCCTGGCAACCTGTAATCTGTTTTCCATCTCTATCATTTTGTCATTTCAGGAATGTTACATAAAAGAAATCATATGGTTTATGACGTTTTGAGGTTGACTTTTTTTCTTACTCGGTGGAATGCCCGTCAGAATCATCCGAGTTGTGTGTGTCACTATTGTGCTGTGCCATTGCCACTCCATGGTATGGATGGAACACAGTTTAACGGTTCACCTCCTAAGGGACGTGCTGGTTCTTGCCAGTTTTTGGTTATTACAAATAAAGCTGCTGTGAGCAATTGTGTAAAGGTTTTTGTGTTGACATAAGTTTTCAGTGTGTGTGGGGGTGGATATACGCCCTGGAATGCAATTGCTGAGTTGTACGGTAGGTGTATTTTGTTCGTTTTTAGAGAAACTCACAAACTATGTTCCAGAGTGGCTGTAACCATTTTACGTTCCTGCCAGCAATGTATGACTGATCCAGTTTCACTCTATCATCACAAGCATGTTGTCTTGTCATTAGCTTTTATTTTGGCTGTTCTGATAGCTATGTAGTGATATCTTATCATAGTCTCGATTTGCATTTCACTGCTGGCTAGTGATGTTGAACATCTTTTTGGGTGTTTATTAGCCATCTGTGTATCCCCTTCTATAAAATGTGTCTTCATGACTTTTGCCCATTTTCTAATTGCCCATACAATCCAGTTACTTAAAGTGCACAGTCCAGTGGTTTTATGTATATTCAGAGTTGTGCAGCCATCCCCACAACCAATTTTAAAATGTTTTATTTTAAGTAAACTCCACACCACATGTGGAGCTCAAACTCATAACTTGAAGATCAAGAGTCTCATGTTCTACTGACTGAGGCACCCAGGCACCCCAACCACAATCAATTTTAGAACATTTCATCACCCCCAAAATAAACCCATACTCATTAGCAGTCACCTGCCATTTCCTCCCAGTACCCCCACCCTAGCTTTAGGCAACCATTAAATCTACTTTGTATCTCTATAGATTTTCCTTTTCTAGACATTTCATATAAATGGAATGATATAATATGTGGTCTGTTGTGATCAGCTTCTTTCACTTAATGTTTCCACGTTCACTCGTGTGGCAGCATCTATCAGTATTTTATTTCCTTTTATTGCTAAATATTTTATTGTGTGGATATACCATATTTTGTTTATCCATTCATCACTTGAAGGACACCTGGGCTGTTCCTACTTTTTGGCTTTTATGAATAATGTCACTGTGAACATTTGTGTTCAAATTTCTGGGTGGATATGTTTTTTCTCTCGGGTGTATACCTAGGAGTGGAGTGAAGAGTTACATGGTAATTATACATTTAACCTTCTGAGGAATTGTTTTGAGGTTGCTTTCCAAAGTGGCTGGACAATTTTACATTCCTACCAGCAACATATAAAAGATTCAGTTACTGCACATCCTTTCTGGCATTTGATATTGCCACTATTTTTTTATTTTAGCTGTCTAATAATAATAGGTGTGTGGTAGTATTACCTCATTGTGCTCTTAATTTGCATTTCTTTAAGGCTATGATTGTTGAACATCTTTTTATTATTTTATTTTATTTTATTATTATTAGTGTCAGGGGTACAATTCAGTGATTTATCAGTTGCATGCAACACCCATCGTGAACATCTTTTTATATGATTATTTGCTATCCATATATATCATCTTCAGTGAAATATCTCATGTCTTTTGCCCACTGTGAAAATTAATGAAGGGGACCCTCACAAAATGGAGCAGGGAGGCTAGAAGGGGAGGCTAAAAGGGGGAGCCACACCAATTCAATGTCAATTACAGAAAGAATGGTTAACTACAGACCCCAAAAGAAGAATTCTCAACAGGAAAGAATCCTCAATTGCAGACCCCAACAGGAGAAAAAATGCACATTGCATCTCCTACAAGAAATTAACTATCCCTGGAACTCAGCCAATGAGAAACTGTTATCACCCTGGACTTGTGCTTTTCTCTAGTGGACTTTTATTCCAAACAACCTCTTTTTTTTTAATTTTTTTTTAATTTTTATTTATTTATGATAGTCACACAGAGAGAAAGAGAGAGAGGCAGAGACACAGGCAGAGGGAGAAGCAGGCTCCATGCACCAGGAGCCCGATGTGGGATTCGATCCCGGGTCTCCAGGATCGCGCCCTGGGCCAAAGGCAGGCGCCAAACCGCTGCGCCACCCAGGGATCCCCAAACAACCTCTTTTAACTTGTTCCTTGTCCATAAAATAATGTTCCTCTCCTTTGTTGGGCCTGCCTGTGGTTTTACCATAGCTTGCTTGTCCCACATTGCAATTTTCTGTTATTCTCAAATAAACTAATTTTTGCTGGTAAAATAACTTACTGTCTTATTTTTAGGATTAATGCTGTCTTCTAATTTGAGTTTTTCTTAATGTTGAGTTTTGAGAGTTCTTCATATATATGCATTCTAGATATGCAAATATTCTCTTCCAGTCTGTAGTTAGCCTTTTTCTTGTCTTAACAAGGGCTTTCACAGAGAAAAACAAAACAAAGCAAAATCCCCAAAACCCTCAAAAACCCCCACAAATTTTTAATTTTGATGAGATTCAATTTATAGATTTTTAGGGGTAATGCTTTTGGTCTCAGGTCCGAGAATGCTTCATCAGGCCCTACATCCCAAAGATTTTCTCCCATATTACCTTCTAAAAGTTTTATAGTTTAATGCTTTGCATGCAATCTATGATCCACTTTGAGTTCATTTTTGTAAAAAGGGTGAGGTTTGGGTTGAGGCTCATGTTTTGCTTATGGATATAGCCAATTATTCCACCACCATTTGTTGAAAAGACTTATGTTTATTCCATTGGATTGCTTTTGCTTCTTTATAAAAAATTAGTTGGCCACACTTATTTAGGGTCATTTCTGGGTTCTTTAGTTCATTCAATGGATCTGTGTGTTATTCCCCCCCCCCAATACCACAGTTTGGATTACTGTATATTACTTTATAATAAGCTTCGAAATCAGGGTAGGCTGACTACCCCTTTATTCTTCTTCAGAAATGTTCTATCTAAGGACACCAGGGTGACTCAGTTGGTTGAGTGACCGTCTCAATTTCAGCTGAAGTCATGATATCAAGGTCCTGGAATTGAGCCCCCATCAGGCTCTGTGCTCAGCAGGGACTCTGCTTGAGGATTCTCACCCTCTCCCTCTGTCCCACCCTCTGCTCATACATGCACTTTCTCTAAAATAAATAAATAAATCTTAAAAAGGAAAAGAAATATTCTATTGTAGTTCTCTCCCATATAAACTTCAGAATAATCTTGTCTATAGCTACACAAATTTTTGCTGGGATTTTGAAAGTAGTTACATTAAATCTGCTTATCAACTTGGGGATAATTGACATCTTTATCGTGTTTAGTCTTCCAATTTGTGAATATGGTATTTACTTAGGTCTCCTTTTATTTTTTCAGCAGGGTTTTGCCATTTTACAAGTATACAAGTATACTTTTACAGTATACAAGTCTTATATATGTTTTTAGATTACATCTAATTATTTCTTTTTAAAAAGCCATTATAAATGGAATTGTATTTTACATTTCAATTTCCATATGTTCATTGTCAGTATTTTAAAAAGTGACTAATTTTTGTGTGGATCTCATATTCTGCAATCTTGCTGAACTTCTAGTACTACATTGAGTAGAGTGGTGATAGTGGGCATCCTTGCCTTGTTCCCAATCTTGGGGGAAAGTACTGAATACTTAATTTATTTATTGAAAGCACCGCATACTTTTTTTTAGCTTTGGGTTTTTTAGGTGAGTTATAGATCGTCAAGTTGAGAAATTTCCTCTCTATTCCCAGTTTTCAGAGAGTTTTTGTCATGAGTGTGTGTTGAATTTTGCAAATACTTTTTTCTGCAACAATTTATATGATCGTGATTTTTCTTCTTTAATGTATTAATATGATTACATCATTTGATTTTCAAATATTGAACCAGCCTTGCATCTCTGGAATAATATCCACTTGGTCATTGTGTGTAATTCTTCCTATATATTTCTGAATTCTATCTGCTAATATTTTGGTAAAAGTTTTTTGCTCCTGTATGCATGAGGAGTGTTGGTCTGTAGTGTTCCTTTATACTGTTTTGTCTTGTTTGTTTCAGGGTAATCCTGGCTTCAGAGAATGGGTTGAGAAGTGTTCCTCTGACTGTTTTCTGGAAGAGATTATGTAGAATTTCTGTTACTTCTTTAAACATTGTTTTGGATGCTTCAGTAAAGCCATATGTGCCTGGAGAGTTCTTTTTCATATTTTAAATTATCTCAGTGGTTATAGTGTTGTTCAAGTTTCGTGAGCTGAGTAGTTTGTACTTTTTGAAGAATTGATCCATTTAATCTAAGTTTTGAAATCTATGCACATAGAGTTGTTCATAGTATTCCCTTAATACCTTTTTTATGTCTACAGGTCCTGTAGTGATATACCATTTAATTCTTGATGTTAGCAATTTGTCTTCTCTTTTTGTTAGCCTTGCTAGAGATTTGTCAGTTTTATTGGTGTCTTCGTGGAGCCTGATGTGGGACTTGATATCATGACCCTGAGATCATGACCTGAGCTGAAATCAAGAGTCAGCTGTTTAACAAACCCAGGTGCCCCTGAAGCTTTTCTTCTTTTATTTTATATTTTTTAAAAAAGCTTTTATTTTTATTTACTTATGAGAGACACACACACACAGAGGCAGAGACATAGGCACAGGGAGAAGCAGGCTCCATGCAGGAAGCCTGGTGTGGGACTCAATCCCAGGACCCCGGGACTACACCCTGTGTCAAAGGCAGACGTTCAACCACTGAGCCACCCAGGTGTCCCTATTTTCTATTCTTAAAAAGATTTTATTTATTTATTTATTTATTTGAGAGAGAGAGAGAGAGAGAGATAGTAAGATAAAGCACACGTGGGGAGGAGAGGGAAAAGCAGGCTCTCCACTGAGCTGGTAGCCTAATACAGGGCTTGATCCCAGGACCCCAGGATCATGCATGACCTGAGTCGAAGGCAGACGCTGAACTGACTAAGCCACCCAGGTGCCCTGCTTTTCTTCTTTTAATGTAAGCATTCAATGCTATACATTTCCCTCCCATACTTAGCTGTGTCTCACAACATTTGATAAGTTCTATTTTCATTTTCTTTCAGTTCAATTTTTTAAAAAAATTTCCCTTGAGATGCCCTCTTTGACCCATAGATTATTTAGAAGTGTGATGTTTAGTTTCCAAGTCTTTGGAGATTTTCCTATTACTGACTTCTAGTTTGATTCCATTGTGATTAGAAAATATACTTTACATGATTTCAATTATGTCAACAATTTTAAGTCTTGTTTTTTAGCCCTAAACTTAGTTTATCTTGGTACATTTTCCATGGGTTCTTGAAAAGAATGTGTATTATGCTGTTTTGGGGTCAATTAGATCCTGTTGGTTGATGCTGTTGTTGAGTTCTTCTATGTCCTTGCTGATTTTCTGTCTAGTTGCTCTATCATTTGTTGAGGGAGGGGTGCTGAAGTTTTCAACTAGAACTGTGAATTTTTCTACTTCTCCTTTCATTTCTGTTGGGGTTTGCTTCATATATTTTGCAGCTCTGTTGTTTGATACACATATCAAAATGTCTTCTTGGTGGCTTGACCCCTTCCTTAAAATACAATATCCCTCCCTAGCTTTGGTCATTTCCTTTGTTCTGAAGTCTACTTTACCTATTTACTTATATTGAGATATAATTGACATATAACATAAACGTACCACATGATTCAAAATTTTATATATTGTCAAGTGATTACCACAATAAGTCTAGTTAACATCCATCACCACACAATTATAATTTTTTTCTTGTGATGAGAACTTTTAAGATATATCCTCTTAGAAACTTTCAAATATAACAATATTATTAACCATAGTCACCATGCTGTATATTATATCCCCAAGACTTATTTTAAAACTAGAAGCCTGTACCTTTGGCCACCTTCACCCTTTTTGCCCACCTCTCCAACTCCTGTCTCTGGCAAACACCAATCTGTTCTTTGTATATATGAGTTCATTGTGTTTGTTTTTTAGATTCCACATACAAGTGAGGTCAGACAATGTTTGTTTTTCGGTTTGGTTTATTTCACTTAGCATAATGCCCTTAAGGTTCATCCATGTTGTCACAAATGGCAAGATGTCCTTCTTCCTTGTGGCTGAATAATAGTTCATTGTATGTGCACGCCACATTTTCCTTACCCATTCAGCTACAGATGCATACTTAGGTTGCTTCCATGTCTTGGCTATTGTAAATAATCTGCAGTGAATTTGGAAGTGCCATATCTTTTTGCATTAGTGTCTTAATTTTCTTTGGATAAATACCCAGAAGTGAAATTCTTGGACCATTTTGTAGTTCTATTTTTAATATTTTGAGGAACTCCCATGGTTTTTGCATTAATGTTTTCATTTCTATCAGCTAAATACCCAGAAGGAGAATTGCTCAAACACATATTTTTAATTTTTTGGAAGAACTCTACTTTCTTTTGATTAATGTTAGTATAGTATATCCTTTTACATTATTTTTCAACTTAACTTGATTATATTTGAAGTTATTTTCTTATGGACAGCATACAGTTAGGTCATGTTTTTTATTCACTCTGTCAATCTCTTTTTTCATTTGTGTATTTACACCACTTACATTTAATGTAATACTTACATGGTAAGGCTTAATTAAGCCTGTCAGTTTGCTTTTGATTTCTCTCTGTTCTCTCCGTTTTTTTTTTTCCTACCTGTGGGTCTCTTGAACAATTTTAAAATTCCATTTTCATTTATCTAGAGTTTTTGAGTAAATAACTTTACATAGCTTTTTAGTGATTGGTCTAAGTATTACATTATATAGAACTTACCAAAGTTTACTGGTTTCAACATTTTACAAGTTCAAGTGAAGTATAGAAATCTCACCAACCTTCACATCTCTTTACCCTCTCCCATTTATAATTGTCATAAATATTTCTTCTACCTACATTAAGAACAGCATTACACAGTGTTAGTTTTTACTTTGATTGCCAAACATAATTTAGAAAACTCAAGAAGAGAAGGAAAGTCTATTGTATTTACCCATAGGTTTGCTCTTCCTTTTTGATGTTCCAAGATTTCTTTCTTTTTTTAAAAAATCATTTTCTTTCTGTTTAGAGAATTCCCTTTAGCTGTTCTTTTCAGGTCTCTGTTGGTTAAAAATTGTTAGTTTTCCTTTATCTGAAGATGTCTTGATTTCCTCTTCATTCCTGAGGGATATTTTCAGTAAATATAGGTTTCCAAGTTGATAGTTCTTTTCCTTTAGTATCTGAGAAATGTTGTTTCAGTTCCTTATGGCCTCCATGGTTTTTGGTATGAAGGCTACTGTCATTTAAATGGGTTTCTCCCTATAGGTAATGGGTCATTTCTCTGTGATTGCTTTCAAGATTTTTGCTTTGTCTTTAATTTTTAGAAGTTTGACTATTATGTGTTTTGTCATGGATTTTTTTGGATTTATCTTGTTTGGGATTCACTCAGCTTCTTGAATCTGTAGATACATGGTTTTTGTTTTGTCAAATTAAGGACATTTTTCAATCATTATTTCTTAAAATATTTTCTCAGCCTCACCCTGCCTCTCCTCTCCTTCTGAGACTCCAATGACATAAATGTTAGATCTTTTGTTATACTAGCCAAGCATACCCCTGGGGCTCTGTTAATTTTTGTTTGTTTGTTTATTTTCTTTCTGCTGTTCAAACTGGGTAATTTATATTGTTCTATGTTCCATTTCAGTGATTGTTATTTCTATAATCCCCATTCTGCTGTTGAGCCCATTCATTAAGCTTTTTATTTCAGTCATTGTATTTTTTTAGTTCTAAAATTTTCTTCTTTATATCTTCTTTCTTTGCTGACACTGTCTATTTTTTCATTTGTTTCAAGCATGTTTGTAATTGCTCACTGAAAAATTTTTATAATGGCTGCTTTAAAATCTTTGTCTGATAATTCCAACATCTGTGTCATCTTGGTGTTTGTGTCTGATTATCTTTTCACATTCAGCTTGAGAACTTCCTGGTTCTTAGTATGCCAAATGATTTACAATTGAAACTTGGACAGTTTGGGTATTATTTATGGGATTGGATCTTATTTAAATCTGTGTTTTAGCAAGTCTCCCCTGCCACCGCTTCAGTAAAATAATGGGGGCACTGCCTCATTACTGCTAAATAGGAGTAGAAGTTCAGGTTCTCCACTCAGCCTCTCTTGACACCTGGTGTGTGTGTGTGTGTGTGTGTGTGTGTGTGTGTGTGAGTGAAGTTTTCTTATTACTGCTGGGCAGGAGTAGATCAGGTTCCCCAGTATGCATCTACTAATATCACCCTAGCTGGGAGTGGGAGGGGTACTTCATTACTACTCTCCACATGGTTTCCATACAGATTCCACTAGTAGGTGGGCTTATGACCGCTGAGTGACAGTGAAAGTCCTGACTCTCCCCTAGATCTCCTCTTACATCACTCCAGTGAGGAGAATGATCACCATGGGTGGGGGTGAATGTTCAGGCTCCCCATGTGGTCTCCAATGACACTGTGAGGAGGAATAGCCCAGTGGGGATGGAGGGCCCAGCTCCACACTCAGCCTGGCACCACTCAGATGTGGTATGGGGCAGTGGCCTGGGTTCTTCATTATGGCCTAGCAAAGGTGGAAGTCTAGGGCCCCACTCAGCCTTTGCTGTCAGGGGTGGGAGTGAAGCAGCAGATTTTTCTGATAGTTAGCTGGAGTAGAACAGTTATTGCCTGAAAGATGTCTGTCTTTCTGGGTTGCCCCTTTCTCAGTTTTTGGCCAGAGGAGCAGAGTTTTGCTGAGCATTCTTTTATCTGTGTCCACTGGCATTTCCAGTTGCTTGCTTCTTCAGTATCCAATCTGGGGTATATAAAGTAAAGAGAAAACCCAGGGAATTCGCCATCATATCATTCCTCAGGTCCCAAGGTCCCTAACCAGTGTGTTCCTCTCTCAATCTTTCGGTGTCTTCTTGTGCTTGTTTTATAACATCCAGGGTTTTTAGTTGTTCTCAGCAAAAGAAATAGGGAAGAATACGTCTTTCCAGAACATTACTGTTTTTGAATGAGCTGTGCTTCCCCTTCTCCGTTTCCTTCTCAATGGCTGGCCATCAGTAGAGTTTGGTGATGCCAGATGCAGATTACTCAGAGACTTCCTTGATCATCTGTAGGATTTGAATGGCTTTGTCTGATGCCACTAGAAGGCTGACCAAGTGGTAAGGTTCCAGTCTCATGACTTGCCCAATTCAATGACACTTCATGTAAGTTCTTTTTGCTTCCTGATATCTATGTGTTCTTCCATAGAACCGTGGGAGCCACTGAAGCATCAGTGTGAGTAGGAATCAGACTCCTGACCATTCTTGCCTCTGAAGGGAAAGTATAAGAATGAGAATAACTGGATGGTATCACTAAACTACAAATACTTTCAGATTGCCTTGTGCCTTTTCCAGCAGACTGGCAGTTCTAATCTGTTTGTCTTGAAATTTTAGCATTTCCTGAGAGCTGGATAGAGGGGAAGTTGTGGAGGAACCAGCTCTAACTATCTGATATAGAAACTCCATATACTGAAACTAAAAACTGACCGTGGATGCCCAAATGTGCCCTCCAATCTGCCTTCGAGCCCACATTGCCCTCATTCCCTCCTTTCCCAACTCTCCACTTCGCCATGCCTCTTGGTTGCCCTGAGAGTCACAGAGGGGGTAGGGGGTGTGGCCAAGGAGAGTGAAAATCCTTCACTGTGCTTCCCCTTTCACTCTCAGATGCTGCCAGGGTCCCCGAAGAAGGAAGACACAAGAAAACAGGTAAAAACTATTTTTCTCTCTTTTGCATTCAGCAAGCCAGTATGGAGCAGCTGCTGTGTGCCAGGCACAATTCTTGGAGCTGGGAGCACAGCGGGAAGCCCTTCTCTCTCTTGCCTGTGTTATAACTGATTCTGAGCCCTGTCTTTGAGTATGCCCCCTGATGGGCTTGATGAGTCTTCTGAGAGTAAGATGGGTCACCAGATGCCCAGGAGGGAAGAATGGACCCAGGGAGGCTGGCTCTGAGATCTTGCAAGGCCCTCAACAGGCCTCTGATGAGCAGGCCACAGGCCTGGATAGCATGGTCTTGTCCTGAGTCTTTGTGCTTAATGCCTATTGTCCCCAGCCTCCACACCCTCTCCTGTCTCAGCAGCCTTCCAATTCCAGGTCTGTGGTCCCACTTCTTATGTCCCAAGACTGCCTGGAGCTGCTTGGGTTGAGCATGCAGCCCTGCTCTGAGCCCTGCTCTGCTCTGCTCTGCTCATGTGCCCTTTCCTACTTGTCCAGGTGTCCTCAAGCCATTCCTCCATGAGGGTGGCTGGTGGTAGAGAGGGCACGATGGCCCAGCTACTGGAGGCTAGTCTTTGCCACAGAGAATGGAATCTAGCCCTTGCCGTAGCTCTTGTGGAAACCCAAGGGGACCCAAAGTGCATCCCTCAAAACACTGACCCTGTAACCCTGCCAAGTTGTTCACGGGAAATGTAAAATCGGTTCTGTGGTGAAAGAAGTGTGGGCAATGTACTGTACTCTAGGCCCCATGTGGGGACACGTGTCATGCTCACACAGCTGATTAAAGAGATCAAAAAGACCCACAGTAAAGAATCTACTTAAGACCCACAGTAAAGAATCTATTTACCTTTTTAACCCAGCTTTTCTCAAGTGGATGTGGCCTTGAAGACATTTTTCTGTGTAGCACTATTAGCACCCGCAGAGCTGGTGTCAGTTCTGCCTGGAGAGTCTGCCCCAGTTTGGAGCTCTCACCCCTACCCCGTGCTTGGTCCAGCCCAGCATACTACGCCTGGGGACAGACTCCTTCCTGCTCAGCAAGCTGGCTAGCTTTCCCCACCCAGGTACTAGACACCCAACAGCATTTGGCATGAGCCACGCAGCCTGAGGAGATAAACAGCCTGAGGGGGTGAGGGGCCTTTGATGCGTGGGAAATGTCGCTGGCCAGGTGGGAGGGGTGCAGGTCTGCATGAGACCGGAGACACACTCTGTCACACATCCTGCTAACCCCAGAGGGACCAGCACAGAGGGGCCCAGCCATGCAAATTG
Organism: Canis lupus baileyi; assembly: GCF_048164855.1. Classification (NCBI taxonomy): domain Eukaryota; kingdom Metazoa; phylum Chordata; class Mammalia; order Carnivora; family Canidae; genus Canis; species Canis lupus. The sequence continues at coordinate 117,764,368 of NC_132838.1, read as the reverse complement.
GGACTTAAATTTAACTCTATGTAAATGTAACTCTATGTAAAAGTCTAGTAAAGTGGCAGGTAAGCTCATTGATGTCTCAAAGAGAGACAGATGGGCAGCAGCTGTGAAGTAGAGGCCCTTGGACTGCCTCCAGCCCATAGACAGGTTTTGTTTGACCAGCACCACGTTTGTTTGTTTGGCTGGTTGGTTGGTTTCTGATTGCAGGACATTTCACATGAAAATCTGGCTTCTTATTTCTCTTAAAACAGTAGAAGATCAGGAAGTGTTGAGCTCATGTCCCCAGTTGGCAACAATTGGCGGGTACTGAGAGAGTCACTGCCTTTACTGAAAGCATGACCCCACCTGGCTGATTTATGTTTTCTCCTAGCGTCCCCCGTCCCCCAGCTTATCTGAGTGGGATTCTTGGACCACATTCTCCTAAGTCCTCCCAGAGCCCTCTAAATGCTGTCCTGTAATCACACTTAATAATTAGTTTTAGAGTAATTCTGTTCTTGATCTTTAAAATCAGATTTTTGGCCATGGCTCTCCCCTACATAAAATCCTTCACTAGTTGTCTCAAGGTGAGCTTCAAGTTACCCCAAGGCCTGGGATTCAAGGCACCCAGTAGTCTGGTGCCACTCAAAGCCTGAGAGCTGGGCAGGAAGTTTGTAAAATTATGGATGGATGAATGGACGGACGGATGGGTGGATGGATGGATGGATAGAAGGAAGGAAGGAAGGAAGGCAGGCAGGCAGGCGGGCTAGGAAGAGAGACAGGCTAGCTGAACAGAGTTCTTAGGCAGACAGAGTAGACATGGCATATCCACAAAAGGCCCCACGGACTTCCAGAATTCACATCCTGCAATACAACCAGATGTGGTCCTCCTACGATCAGGGAAGAGGGATTGGGGCTTGGTGGGTGAGCGAGAAAAGCCATCTGAAAAGAGTAAGCGACCAGATGGCTCAAAGACAAACTCTTCTCAGCCCAGGCTCCTGCCTAGACACAGCACCATGCATCTCCTCGGCCCCTTGCTCCTGCTCCTTGGTAAGAACTGTGGCCTAGGCTTGGGTTCTGGGATGTCTGTGGAAGCTGGAGGAGGAGGAGGAAAGCTCTGGAGCAAAGAGTGAGTGTTGGGGAGGGTGGGGACAGGCAGGGTATGTGTGTGTGTGTGTATACACTTCTCTGTGTACCTTCCTCTCTCCATCTTTGGAGGGGAGTCTTTATTCATTTGAAAGCTCTTTATGTCTCTCAATAAAGCTTTTTGATCACTGTGGTGGGTTCCAGAATACTTGGCCTTCTCTGACTCATCCTATTGGAGGTTTGATCACCCCCACACTCTCTACACCTGGGAAAAGGCCTGCGTCTGGATTCCCTGTTGCTACACGATTCCAGAGAGTGGTAGTAGGCTGGAAAAGCTGACCGTGTACAGCAACTATGAATATAATGACACCACCAAGGACTTCCAGGGGTCCATTCTCTATGAGACCAAAGAGTTTAGTAATAATCCTCCTCAGGAGATGAGGGTTCAGTTCCTGGGAAACGAAAGAGTCAACTGCACCCTCCGCATCAACCCTGTGTCTAAAGAGGACAATGGCTGGCTGGGAATCAGAGTGAATACGAAGACTGACAAATGGATGGAGAAAATAAACCTCAACGTCTCTAGTAAGACCTTGCGGGATGGGTTGTGGGCAAGGAGGGAGGTGGGAACCACTCAACTCTGGGGACAGGGGTGCAAGCCAGGCTGCCTGTAGAAGCCAGGCAGGAGGTGCCAGTAAGTGACTCAGGCAACACAAGACAGTGGCGTCTGTGGCAGGCTGTGGCAGGCTGCAGCCTCGGCACCTGTCTCTCCTCAAGCATCTCACCTGCCACTTAGCTCCCGCCCATTCTGGAATCTGGATCCGGGGTTGCCTGATTTTTCAAGAGAAGATGGAAATGTGGATTTTCAAGTGAAATCTCCTAATGCTTTAATGTTGATGGTTAATTCTAATAAGGCCTCCATGGCTAAATGAGACCCCTGTAGGAGATGAGTCGAGCATAGGCCTGGGACCTCTACCCCACAGCCTGTTTCTTCAGTGCAGGAGGAGGGGGGTCCTAAGCAGCCCTCCACCGCGATGATGGATGTAGCTTCAGACCTGCAGTTCTAGGGTGGCCCAGCCCTGGGGATTCCCTAAAGGAATGCCATGCTGGGTGTGTCCAGCATTGAGGCCGTTACAAAGGCAGGTTTGTCCTCCAGGAAGCCGAGAAAGGCATGGTGACCTAAACTGATAAAATTCCCTTGAGGTGAGGGAGCGAGCTTGCAAATGTTTAGGGAGCACACATCAGGGAAGGACACAAGGTAAGTATAAAATATAAATATAAAATACGATTCCTAAGGAGCATCAGCATTCATAAGACCTTCTAGAGAATGCTTCGGCTGAGCAAAGGTGACCCAAAGCAGAGAAAGGCAGGCCCAGAGAGAGGTGGAAGGGACTGGCTGGGGGGAGGGGGGCTCCTGAGGGGTTAATTGGGGTGGGGCATCTAACGCCAGGTGTGGGAGGCTGGCATTTGCTCCCCCCAAGGTCTCCCAGGCCTCCAGCACGGCCCCTCCTCTTTCGCAGAGACGCCGCTTCCACCTCACATCCAGCTCCCTCCAGAAATCCAGGAGTCTCAGGAAGTCACTCTGACCTGCCTGCTGAATTTCTCCTGCCCTGGGTTCCCGATCCAACTGAAGTGGTCCCTGCAGGAGCCTGCCGTCACCCTGACCTCCCTGAGCACCAAGACCGTCTCCACCCAGAGCAAGCTCACCTTCCGGCCGCAGTGGACGCACCACGGCAAGAACCTGACCTGCCAGCTCTGGGATCACAAAGCGGAGCGGGTGCTCTCTGAGGACACGGTGTGCCTGGATGTGAAGCGTGAGTGTCCCCGGTGCCCCACCCCGGGGAAGGACGTGGGTCTTGTCTCTTTTCCCCAACCCCGCAGAGAGTGCAGAGGGTAGCGGGCACCTACACAGAAGGAAGCATGATCAGTGCGTGGATCCACGCAGCTGGGGTAGGTCCAGCCAGGGCTGCGTCCCTCCACCACCCCAGTGGTCAGCCCCAGGGTTTCAGGGAACAGATTCATCATAGCATCTGCTTTGGTCTAACAGAATAACATAATTCAATATCCTTGAGCCATGACGTGAGTTGGAGATCATGTGGTTAAGTATTTTTGTTCCCCCAGAAGGGGAGGGTGTTGGGGTAAGAAATGTTTTCATGTCATTGTGCCTCACTCATTCATTCATTCATTCATTCATTCATTCAATAAATATTTACTATGAGCCTCCTAGGTGCCAGGCCTGTTCTTGCCCATGAGGAGCTAGCACTGCAGTGGGGAAGACAAACAATGAACAGATTAACAAAGAAATATGGAACTTAACTGGAGGCAGTGATAAGTGTAGCAGGAGGAAGTAAGGCCCGGCTTGGCCAGAGGGAGCGAGAGAGGGAGGTGAACTTGGGTGAAGGGAAACACGGAGGCAGGCAGGTGTTTGCCAGAAGATCCCAGGAAGAGGCTTTAGTCCTGGGACTAAGGCCTGGCGGTAGGAGCAAGGGGCCGGACAGAGCAAGGGGCCGGAGAGCCTCAGCCCTGCGTCCCAAGGGCCCAATGGTAGGAAAGATGAGCCACAGCCAGACCTCATAGGTGGCAGCAGGGTTTTGGATTTTATTCTAGGTGTGGAGTCCGCTGAATGGTTTCAATTAGGGGAGTGGCAAAGTCTGACGGAGTTAGGAAGACAGCTGGCTGCTGGTGGAGACCAGAACTTCTGGGAACGAGTTGGAGGAGTGATGCTCAGAGCAGAGAGACACGTTAAGAGTCTGAGACAGTCACCTGGGCCCTTGGGCCAGCCCACCCCCGTGGACCAGGGGAGTGGCGAGTGGCTGCACACACTCGCACGCGAAGTGTAGGCCGCTGCTTTATGTGAATCGAAGCCCTGCAACTTCCCACCACGTCACACCCTCTGAGAATTCCCTACCCCCTCTCCCACTGCCTCTCTGCTCCTCTAGATGTCCCAAAGTTGAAGATTGAGGTCAGTCCCGGAGGAGCCAATGTAACAGAGGGAGAGTCTGTGATCATGACATGCCAAGTCATCAGCAGCAACCCAGAGTACCGGAGAATAACCTGGCTCAAGGATGGGAACACACTGCAGGAGCAGGAGACATTCACACTAACTCTGTCCCCTGTGACCAAGATGATGAGTGGAAAGTACCAGTGTGAGGCCTTCAATGATGTAGGCTCGGGACAGTCGGATGGAGTGGTCCTTCAAGTATACTGTGAGCCTCCTGGGAGCCGGAAGGGGGGCAGGCAGGGAGTCAGCAGGGGGTGGAAGCAAGGCCCTTGAGAGGTGAACAACAGAGGCCTCTGCTCACCTCCCTCCCCTGCCTCTGCACCTTTTTCCAGATGCTCCGGAACCTTCCAGGGTTGAGATCCTCTCCTCGCCAGCTAAGGAGAGAAATAGAGTAGAGATGACCTGTGTGTCACTGGCCAATCCTCCTCCAACAAATTACACCTGGTATCACAATGATAGAGAAGTGCCAGGAATTACAGGCAAGGACTTCCAGATCCCAGCGGTCCTCATCGGGCATGCTGGGAGTTACTCCTGCTTGGCACAAAACAGCCTTGGTCTTGGACAAGTTGGCCAGAAAGCTGAGTTAGACGTCCAATGTGAGTAGTCACAGGGCCTCTGGGTTCTTGAGGGTTAAGGAGGAAGGCAGATGGAGCGCAGGCCATTCCTGGGTCCTAGAGTGGATGGCATGCAGAGGCCGGGGTCTCCCAACGCGTACGCTCCTTGGTGGATGCTTTGCTGCTGTTCCCAGTTGTATACTCAGCACCAGGACAGGGTCTGGCTCATTCGTGGCAGGTGCTCAGTAGATGTTTGTTGAATGAATGAACTGCCAGATGCCAGGGCTTTGTGAGGGACACGGAGGCTTGGTGCCACTAGGCAGTGGCTGAGTCCCAGAGGGGGCCTGACGTTTTGGAGGAGAACTGGAGTAAAGCGTCTCATCGCCTCTCCATTGGGGGTCAGACCTTGTTTAGCACAGGGAATCTTGTCAGGCAGCCAAGCCCAGGACAAAGAGAATCCATAAGTTTGATCCTTGGACCCTAATGTCAGGGTCCGAGCCAGATACTTTGATGGGGTTGCTCGAATCCTGAACGTGTCGACACTGGGTGCGCCATAGGCAGCAGCGGCAGCAATGCTTCTGGAGTGAGGATTTCATTTCGTTTCATTTCCTCCTTGCAATGATTCTGGCAGGTTAGGGGCCCTTAGGACTCCATCTGACAGATAAGCAAACTGAGTCCCACGGCCCACAGTCACGCAACACTGAGTCACAGGGTCTGGCCATCTGGTCCAGAGCTGTGCTGTTCCCTCTCCACCCCCCCAACCCCCCAGTGAAGGCCTGCTCCGCAGCCCAGGCCCCTGCGGAGACCCCCAGGCAGGGCCCCTCGGCCTCGCACACACCCCGCGTTCTCTACTTGAGCTCTGCTCTGAATCACCACGTCATCTTGCCTCAAACCACAGCCAGGCCAAGTGGCCAGGTTTCCTGTCCTTACACAGATGCAAGAGGGAAGCGCAAGCCTTTCTTTGGTTAATTTAGGAACTGTGTGAAAATGGGGGGGGGGGGGTGCCTAAGGGGTGGGGGAGGCGGCCCTGGAAGGCAGTCTGGACAGCAGCTGACTCTCCCTTGCCCATCTGTCTGCTTTCTTCCCAGATCCCCCCAAGGAGGTGACCGCAGTGATTCAGAACCCCACGCGGATTCGAGAAGGAGACAATGTGACCGTGTCCTGTAACTACAATTCCAGTAATCCCCGAGTTAGCCGATACGAATGGAATGTCCAAGGCTCCCGGAATAAAGTATTTTCTGAGGTGCTGGTAATTCAGAAAGTCTCCTGGGACGCCAGGCCAATCGCCTGTGCAGCCTGTAACCAGTGGTGTTCGTGGGCTCCCTCTGTCAACCTGGATGTCCAGCGTGAGTGACCGGGCGAGGGGATCCAAGAGGTAGCGCAGCTGGGAAATGGGCTCTAAGGTTAGGGCACTGGGGCTTGGGCCAGAACCTTCACAGAGAATTGAGGGCTGAGAGTCTGGCCTCAAGGCCAAGGGGAGAGGAAATCCTGGGGTTGGGGGTGGGGGAGAAAGAGGGAAAGGGACCCAAGAGGTCAGCCGGAGCCCCTTGCTTTCCAGATGCCCCCAAGGATGTCAGGGTCCAGCAGACCAGCCCCTCTTCTGAGATTCACTCCGGGCACCGAGTCCTCCTCGGATGTAACTTCTCAAGCAGCCGCCCCAGAGATGTCCGCTTCTTCTGGAAGAAAAATGGAATCTTCCTGAAGGAAGGAAGAGAACTGAGCTTTGACTCCATCTCTCCAGAAGATGCCGGCAATTATAACTGCCTGGTGAACAACTCCGTTGGACAGACCACGTCTGAGGCCAAGATGCTCCGAGTGCTGTGTGAGTGGCGGGTGCTGGAGACACGCGGGACGGCAGGTGACAGTGATCTGGGATCCTGATTTCTTCGTGTCTCTCTACAGACGCACCAAGGATGCTGCGTGTGGCCATTAGCCCGAAGGACGAAGTGATAGAGGGGAAGAAGGCAGTCCTGACCTGCGAGAGCGATGCCAACCCTCCCATCCTCCAGTACGCCTGGTTTGACTGGAATAACCAAAACCTCCGCCACTATGATCAGATGCTGAGATTGGATCCGGTGAAGGTCCAGCATTCCGGCGCCTATCGGTGCCAGGCGACCAACCGGCTGGGCACAGGCCAGTCGCCCCCCGGCACCCTCACTGTCTACTGTAAGGCTCCTTCCCTGTCCTTCTCTGCCCCTCCTTCTCCTTCCCTCCCCCGCTGCCCCTCCCTTGTCCTTGGGGCAGCCCAGCGGGTCACCCCCGCACGGCACCTGCTCCACACAGGCTAACCTGTCTTCCTCCTCGCAGTCTCTTCTGACCCCCTCTAGGGGGGTTGCTTCTCAGGCTGCCCCTGCCCTCCAGACATCCTGAGCTGCTACCGGGTCTCTCTTTGTCTCACCCTTGATAGGCTGCTTCTCTTTATCGTTTGAGATTTCAGTAGTTTTTTTTTTTTTTTTTTTTAAGACAAGGTAAGATAAAACAGCATGAAAGGGTAAATAGTAGAGACACCTCTCCTTTCTTTCTCCCTGAGGACTCCCCTCCCTCCCTGAAGGTCTCCACTACTGGCAGCTGGTTGCCTCTCCTCACAGAGCTACTCTGCACACGCACAGTCGCATAAATGGATCTATGTCTCTATACCCTTCATCTCGCAAATCGTGGGAGATCTCGCATGTTGCCCTGGATGTTCTTTTCTTTTTTTTTTTTTTTCCATGTAACAATTCCACTCGGAGCTTGTTCTATATCCCTGCGTGTACGGGGCGTCTGAAGAGTCTGAAAACAATAGGGAAGATATTTCATTGATTTATTGCCCTTTTCAGATTAAACTTGGAGCCTGACTTTAAATTTAGGAGATCATGGCCTGCAAAGCTTGGAGACCTGAGTGTGTTATTTGGAAATGCAACATGTTGTATAAAAACCTGTTCCAGGCGTCTCCCCTTTGTAGACACCCCTGGAGACCTGCCTCTTGCCCGCAGGGCTGCACGGCCGTTGTATTCCCATGCACATCTACCCTGTGCCTTTCCCACAGCCCTGAGTGTCCCCAGCTCTGACCCCTCAGGGACAGCTGCAGAAGTCCCTACATGGAAATGCTGTGTCAAAGGCCAAGTGATTTTAAGTTCTGATAAGTCTGGTTAAGCTGCCTCTAAAGAAGTTGTAGGTTTTACTGCATATTGTGTGTGTTGGGAAGAATTAGCCCTTTCCTCCCAACGGGGCCTGGGGGGCGGGAAGCAGGGGCCGGCTTTTCCCTTTCCCTGTGTCCCCTCCCCTACGTGCATGTGGAAGGAGAAGTTGCATAGGCAAGGGCAGTGGCCACGCAGAGAAGTGGAGGATGGATGCCTTCCCGGTGAACGAGCCAGCCGTGACCCCAGGGAGGCAGCGTTCCCAACTCACGGTCGCTCTTTCCCCCACCAGACAGCCCGGAGACCATCGGCAGGAGAGTGGCCGTGGGCGTGGGTTTCTGTCTGGCCACGCTCCTCCTGGCATTCTGGGGAGTCAAGCTGCAGCGCAGGTGAGCGCCCCCCGAGGCCCAGGTGAGCACCTCCTGAGGCCCAGGTCCTCGGCTCTCCCTGACTCCTTCCCTGGAAGGACCCTGGCTGGCCACCCCATAGCCCCCAGATGCCCACTGCACAGGGTCGTGGTCCCACTGCCCTGATCCTCACCGAGCTGGTCTTTATCTCCTAGCTGGAAGAGGATACGGAGCCAGCAGGGGCTCCAGGAAAATTCTAGTGGGCAGAGCTTCTTTGTGAGGAATAAAAAGGTAGGATATGGGAAAAGATGAAACAGAGAGCAGACAGAGATGCATCAAAGACGGGGTGCAAAGAACACTGTGGGGAGGTCTGGGGGTCAGAGGCCAGGGGTGGGGGACTCAGGTGGAGAAAGGAGCGGTGGGAACTGAGGCCTTGTCTCTCTCCCAGATTAGAAGGGTCCCAGTCTCCGAAGACCCCCACTCCCTGGGCTGCTACAACCCTGTGATGGAAGATGCCATCAGTTACGCCACCTTGCGATTTCCTGTTGGCGAGACCAACACACCAAGAACTAGGTACTGAGCGAGGGTCCCCGGGGGATGGTGACACTGGCAGCCAGGGAGGGCAGCGGGAGGAGCAGCTCGTGTCCCACCTACCCTCTTTATGGCACACCCATGAGCCAGGCTCTGCTCTGGGGTGCTCTCGGGGTCTAGGGGAGTTGGAAATAAGAGAGTTTGAGCGAAAGGCTGCATCTGCGGCCATCCATCTACATCTACCCTCCCTCAGAGATGCAGGGACCCTGGAGGCAGAGGGACCTTCTCCAAACAGGGACGACACCGTCACTTACTCTGTCTTGCAGAAGCGTCGAGTGGTAAGAGGGCAGGGCTGTGGAAGGTGGGGGGGGGGTGGGGGGGGGCTGGCCTCAGCTGTGAGTCCCAAAAGGGAAGGACTTGGTGGCCTTAGTGGTGGCAAAGGCTGGGGGGAAGGGGTTGCCCAGGCACAGGTGCAGCCAGAGCCAGGGCTGCACCTCCCAGGCTGAGAAGCTGATTGCAGCCAGCGTGTGTGGACAAAGGGACCTGCTCGGGCTCTTGGACCCCCAAGAGGAGCCAGGGAGATAACAGGCAGGGGATGCAGACCAGGAGCCAACCTCACACAGGGCCTTTCTCAGGGCGACTATGAGAACGTGGTTCCAGAAAATGTAGAAGATGAGGGGATCCATTACTCGGAGCTGGTTCATCTTGGGGTTGGGGAGCGGCCTCTGGGCCAGGAAGCGGTGGAGTACGTGACCCTCAAGCACTGACAGGCCAACCCCATGGAAGCAGAGGCTCTGAGAGACTGCAAAGGCCAGGTGGGCGTCAAGCTCGCCCGGGGCCTGCTGCTCAGCTGCAAAGTCCCGCGGCCTCCCCGCCAACTTACATGCACACACAAACACACACACACGCACACACGCACACGCATGCATGCACACGCACACAATTACCGAAACCTCAGTCGGCGCACAGAACTTCCTCCGTGGCCCAGAGACAGGCCCCCCTCTCAACACTGGTAACCCTGCCCACCCCCCTGAAGGCCTGCTCCCCGTCCACTCTCCTTCCCATCCAGGGAGTCATCTAAACACCTACACTGCACTGCCCAAATCATCTCGCCCATCCCCAACCATCTGCCACCCCCTATCCCCTCTCAAACCCCGTCCCCAGAGGGCCGTGTCCCTGCTGGGATCAGCTTGTTACTGTATTTTTTTTCCTTTCCCTCTCCAACCTTCGAGCCCCTTACCCCTGCTCTGAAAGCCCCACTCACGAATCCTGTGCCTAATTTCTTCTGCCTCTGGGGCAAAGAGCAGGGAAAGAGGGGCTGTCCTGAGCTGGGGCTGGGCTCTCCTCCATGTGTCAGTGAGGCATTCCATTAGCTGCTGCAGCCCCCCACCCCTCCCCCAGGGGTCTGGGGGGCTGAGACACATGCCGATGTGGACAGATGTGTAACACACAGAGCTGCACAATAAAAATGGCTCAGATGCCACTTCAAAGAACCTGTGCACTGTTTCCAGCCCGTGGGGTCAGAGTGAGAATGGGGAGATTTGGGAGAAGGGAAATGAATGGAGGCAACCTCAGATCAGACTGGGGCGGGGGGGGGGGTCCATTGTCTTATTGCAAAGAACACACTGGCCCTGCAGGCAGACGGGCAGGAGGCTGAGCCCTGACTCTTCCACTTCACTGGCTCAGGGACCCTGGGCAAGCTCACCAGCTTACTGAGCCTCATGTCTGTAAAATGGAGCTGCCACTACTCACGGTGCCGGTGGTTCAAGAGAGGAAGTGAGGGCCAGTCGTACATATGCTGGAGTCACATTATAAGAAACCTGACACAACAGCCAAGAGTCTCTAAAAACCAGACTGCTATCTTCTTTGCCTCATAAGATGGACCTAAGAAGGGGAAGCCTCTCCGTCACTCCAAGCTGCTCTCAAAAGTCACCCTGCCAAGGTTGGTCATGACCCAAGTTGCCCACAGTTGCCCAAGAGCTTCTCGAAAGGCAACTTCCTTGAGAAACCTCACCGCTTTTCTCTTACCTACCGTCACTGCCACCAGTTCCCTGTCATGTTCTGCTAACTCTGACTTTCCAGCGAGGTCCCTTCCAGCTTCCCCTCCGCTTCTCAGGTCTGACCTTTCTCCACCTATTCTTAGAAGCAGAAACATGTGGTCCATGAATCCGCGAGAGGATGCGAATTCCTGGCCCGTGGTGGGTGCTCCCCAAGTTCCACCTTGCTTCCTTGCCCTCCCTTCCCATCTGCTCAGTTCCCGAATGCTCCCTGATAAGACAACGCTCTGGTCCTCCTGGAATTACGCCAGAGCGGGGCACAGATTTCCCCATCAATCCACTTTGTCCCTAGTGTGATTGAGCATTTCTGGAGGAAGGGGAGACTGCAAGAACTCCCTTTCAGGGAGAGAGTAGGGGTTTGGGGTTACTGTCTCAAGAATGAAGTCTAGTATCGCTCACACATTCAACTCTTTATTCAGCAAATATTTACCCAGCACGCGTCAATGCATCCAGCATAGAGCAGTCATTGGGATACAGAAAAGAAATGGCATACGCCTAATCTGGGGGATCTCTAGTCTTGGGTGCCCAAAAGGTTTTAGGGCAAGATCCCCTCAAAGGACCTGAAGACAGCCTTGACCCCAATGAGGTCTGGCACAGGCTCCCTGGCAACCAGCAGGTGCCCTGCCAGCCTGTCCGAGCCCAGCTGCTGACATAAACCTACTTCGTGACCAATTGCCCGAGAGATGTGGCTGTAATAGGCACCGCGGAGGTGTGCAGGGCAGGTGGTCAGACAACTCCAAAGCCAGGGACTCCTGAATCCAGGCAGTCCTCCACCCTGCCCCCCAGCTCACTGTCCTCCCAGGGCCCAGAAACTGGCCATTCACTCAATTCCCGAGCCCCTACCATGATGCGACAAGGGATGGGCAAAGCAGACAGAAACCTTCGGCCTCACTGACCAGCATCCTAGCAGAGGAGCCAGCAAATCTGATGTCACAGGCTCATAGTGCTAGGGATAAACACAGCCCAAGATAAAGATGGAGAGACAGGAGCAGGGCAGGGGCCCATCTGGAGAGGGTTCAAGGGAGGCCCTCTGAGGGGGTGACGCAGGGCACAGATCTGAACCCCAGATGGGTGGGGCCAAAGCAGAGATCTTGAAGGTCTAATGTCTCCCTTCACGCCTTGCTTTTCTCCTCTTCCAAACACTCGTTATAGGGGGTGAAATGGTCCTTCTGATTTTTCCTTTGGTTCTGTTGGTTCCCAAGGATAAAATACTAAACAACAGATGGCGAGTTCTTCTCTATCCCCAGGGAGGTGCTGGACCACATACGCAGGCCATGGGAGGGAAGCAACCAAGAATCAGTTTAGCAAATGAAGTAGGGAAGGGGGGATGGATTCAGTTATTTCTTTGGAGGCAATTGTTGGTGCCCCGAGAATCCCGTGCTGCCCCCACCTGAAGCCTGGGGGCCAAGGGGGGGACGCTCCCAGGAAACCCCTAGCGAAGCTTGTCCTGGGTGCTTGGAATCCGGGAGGACCTGATGGCCGGAACACACCCCCCAAAACAGAGGAGTCTGAAGTCCAGAAAGCGTTTGTGTTGTCCGAGGCAGAGACAGAGAGACACAGGTATAGTCAGAGACAGAGAGACAAAACCCCCAGACAGACTGTGGCCATTTTAAATCTCACTTAGAAGGGGCACCTGGGTGGCTCAGTGGTGGAGCATCTGCCTGTGGCTCAGGGCGTGATCCCGGGGTCCTGGGAGCAGGGAGCCTGCTTCTCCCTCTGCCTATGTCTCTGTGTCTCTCTCTGTGTGTCTCATGAGTAAATAAATAAAATCTTAAAAAAAAAAAAAAAGATCTTCCTAGAAGGGCAAGGTGACCCCCACAGGGAGTAAGTGGGTGAATTCTCCGAGGCTGAGAAGAAAGCTAAGCAGTGCGCTGGAGTCTCGCACCATCCATGCCTCGAACCATCCGCCCAGCATCGGTCCAAGTGTCCCAGAGGGACACAGTACGGGGACCACGGCCCGGCACTTCAGGGCCACCCAACGAGACCCGTCCCTCGTCTGTCCTTTGCGCCACTCCTGCCGGCACCAGAAGGAAGGGTCAGAAACTACTGTCATCGAGCCAGAGGGGAAAGGACAGGGAACACCGGAGCCCTCTCCTCCCAAAATGTGCCCACCATCTGTGGGGGTCCGGGGAGGGCAGAGGAGACATCCTGAAATGATTACTTCATTGTCCCACATTCCAGTCACCGAATTGCCGTGGGGTGGGCCACCAAAGTTTGTGGTGTCTGAGTGAGCCCGTAAGGCTGGGAGGAGAGAAGACAGCGCCCAGAGCAGGGCTGAACAGGCTGGGGTGGGGTGGGATCAAGCCTTAGCCTGGACGCCCCCCCACCACCCTGCTCCTTTAAGGGACTAGCTACACACGCCTCACGCTACCCCTCATTGCTCCCCAGCCCCCGCCCTGTGTTTGCATCATCTGTTTGGACCCGTACCCCGGCCTCGGCTCCTGCACGAGATGCCCCATTAGCTGCTCACCCAGGCTGCTGCAGCCTCGGGCTAATGGCCCTGCCTCCCCGCCCTCCTCTCCCTTCCGGCTCACTGCCCATCCTGGACGCCCTCCCTCAGCCCAGCGAGGGGGACTCCTGAGCCTCAGAGACATCTGGCAGCGCCCAGAGGTGAGTCCCTCTTCTTGTGGCTCCTCTCTCCTGTGATTATCCCCCAGGCCCCCCAGCATACCTGCCCGGGGCGCCCCCTGAGGTTGGCTAAGGTCATTCCCGGTGGCCCTGATGTGGGGCCTGGCCTGCCTTTGGGCTCAATCCCGCGCCGCCCCCCTTCGCCTGCCCTTTACCCACCTTACCCCAATCCTGACATCCCCCCTCAGCTAGGAGTCGCCACCAGCCCCCCACCGGCTGCCATGCAGGTGCCCCCTGTCCCTGCCGGGGGCCTGACTCTGTCCTGACTTTCTGCCCCTTCTCTCCCCAGTCTCAGAAACCAGGCGGCCTTTCCTCGAACGGGACCTGCTCGCTTCCTTTGTGCTTTAAGCGAGGATACGAGGATACGAGGATACGAGGATACGAGGATACGGAGGATACGGAGGACAGGAAGCAGAGGCCCGAGCTAGAGACCTCACTTGGCGCCCAGGCTCGCCTGCTCCCTGGGGGCCTCCCTCGTTGAGATAGTTGGTGTCGCGCTAGATGGCTTCTAGCGCTGGGGGCGGTCCGTGACCCCGGGAGCCCCTGCCCTGCCCCCCCACCCTGCCCGGGCCCATCTCAGGGTGGGGAGCGAGGGGAGCTCAGCCCTGGCCCCATGGACCTGCCCCCGCAGCTCTTCTTCGCCCTCTATGTGGCCGCCTTCGCGCTGGGCTTCCCGCTCAACATCCTGGCCATCGGGGGCGCCGTGTCCCACGCCCGGCTCCGCCTCACCCCCAGCCTCGTCTACGCCCTCCACCTGGGCTTCTCTGACCTCCTGCTGGCGGCCTCCCTGCCCCTGAAGGCGGTGGAGGCGCTGGCCCTGGGCGCCTGGCCTCTGCCCGCCCCGCTCTGCCCCGCCTTTGCCCTGGCCCACTTCGCGCCCCTCTACGCCGGCGGGGGCTTCCTGGCTGCCCTGAGCGTCGGCCGCTACCTGGGGGCCGCCTTCCCCTTGGGCTACCAAGCGGCCCGCAGGCCGCGCTACTCCTGGGCCGTGTGTGCGGCCATATGGGCCCTGGTCCTCTGTCACCTGGGGTTGGTCTTCGGGCTGGAGGCTCCGGGAGGCTGGGTGGACAACACCACCAGCTCCCTGGGCATCAACACGCCGGTCAACGGCTCTCCAGTCTGCCTGGAGGCCTGGGACCCTGCCTCAGCGGGCCCCGCTCGCCTCACCCTCTCTCTCCTGCTCTTCTTCCTGCCCCTGACCATCACGGCCTTCTGCTACGTGGGCTGCCTCCGGGCACTGGCCCGCTCAGGCCTGAGCCACAGACGGAAGCTAAGGGCAGCCTGGGTGGCCGGCGGGGCTCTGCTCACGCTGCTGTTCTGCTTAGGACCTTACAATGCCTCCAACGTGGCTGGCTTCCTGCGCCCCGACATAGGAGGCTGCTGGCGGAAACTGGGGCTCATCACGGGGGCTTGGAGCGTGGTGCTCAACCCACTGGTGACTGGCTACTTGGGAGGGGGCACCGGCCGGGTGACAAGTGTGGCAAGAACGAAAGGAGGGACATCTCAGAAGTAGTAGCCGCTGCTGGGGACAAGGGGCATGGAGCAGGAGGGCCTGGCTGCCTGGCCGGGCCCCTGCTGGGGACTCCTCCAGAGGAGCTGCAGCGCAGCCTTGCCTGGGAGCATCCCTGGAGCGGCTTGGAAAGGCCTGAGCCCGGCAGAAGGCCGCACCCCAGCTGCAGGGAAGACCGGAGGCCAGGAGCTAGGTCACAGAAGGAAGGTAAGCTTGCCTCTGGGCCCATCGGCGCAACTCCCCACCTGTGCCCGTCCCTCTTCTCCCCGTGCCCCCCTGCCAGTGCTACGGAGGTTTTCCTCCAACGTTGAGGAAAGGTTGCTCTGCCGATACCCTTTGGGAGATGCTACTCCCAACGTGTGGCCTAGGAAAGAACATCTTCATTTGCGAGTAAGAGGCAGGAGTCAAGATACTGACGCTGTTATACCACTTGGGACTCACAAGAGGGCAGCATTGGAATTGTGAACAGGAAGTTGGTAGGAAAAAGGATGCTCCAGCAGGGAGAGGGAAAATACTAGCAACACCAGAAATAGTCACCTAACCAAGAGTCTCTAAGGTGTGGTAGTCACCACATGCAGCGCTTTTCAAGTGTTGTCCCACTTCACGCAATGCTCTGATTTGGCCATGCTGCTGCTGTACGGATGGGCAGCTTGTTCACTGCACAAGCATGCCGGGCAGAGGGGCAAACATTTACTACATTTCAACCTGGGCTTTGCTCACCGAGCCATGTGCCCTGCAAGGGGCTGCTTCCGTCTAGAGGAAGGAGCATATTATTCTAATTGGAGCAAAGATACCACTTGTTCCTCAAGCAGTGCACCCCGGTGGAGGGTGTTCCTCCTGGAGGGGGTGTGGGGGGTGCATTTACCTAATTACACAGCACAGAGGCACTGCAAAAGTTAGCTACGGTCCCGGAGCCAAGTGTTATTACTGTCTTCATTTTGCAGGTTACGAAATGGGGGAAAGGAGGGAAAATGAGTGGGAATAAATAGAGAGAGACTCCTAACTCTGGGAAACGAACAAGGGGTAGTGGAAGGGGAGGCAGGAAGAGGGGATGGGGTGACTGGGTGACGGGCACTAAGGGGAGCACTTGACGGGATGAGCACTGGGTGTCATACTATATGTTGGCAAATCGAACTTCAATTAAAAAAAATATATATATATATAAAAGAAAGCAACTTTCCAGGCCTCTACAGCAAGGGAGGGGCGGATGCGGGATGCCATCCTTCAAGGCAGGACCCCGAAGGGTCAGGGGAGATTTGAAAACTTTGGGGTGTCGAGGTTCATGCCTGTCCCTGTGGTCCACTTTGCAAAGGTGAATGGTGGCACCTGGACCCCTCGAGAGAGCTGTAGAGGGAGTGGCCACGGAGGAGACAAACCTTGGGGCATCTGCTCTGATGAGGCGCGATGCAGGAAGCAGACTCGTTCCTCTAAAGACAGCCATGCCACGCACATAGAGGACACAAAAAGGCCTGGTGTGCATGGACGGGTTTATACCAGCTTCAATGTCTACAAGGGCAAGGAGTTTTATTTGCTGATACGTTCCCGGCACCTAGAGGGGAGCGTTGGCACCTTAGTAGGATCTCGGCAAATGTTTGCTGAATGAATGACTGTTCACAACAGCCTTCGGAAGGAAATTTTATTATCTGTTTTATAATTAGATGAAAACAGACCAGAGAAGTCACGAAACTGCCTGAAGCTCCATAGAATCGAGGAACAAGTTTTTTCCTCGCACAGTGGTGACACCAGAGAATTTCAGCGTAAGCCAAACTCTAGCCCACGCGGCCTCACTGCCCCTCCCAGCAAGCCAGGGCCGCTCGCTCTCCCACTGCTCTGGAGCACCTGCTGCTGCCGGACCACTTCTTCCAGTTAATTGTGTCTGCTCCACTTAGGGGTGGAACTTAGTTCCTCCCGAGGGTCCCCGAAGCCCCACATGACCCGCCCCCAGCGCCCTCGTGACCCTTGCCCCTACGAAGCTCCTTCTACAGGTTCCCCAGGAGGTCACCCGTACGCACCTGCTAGTCTGTTCACCTGCAGGGCTTCCCCGGTGGTTCCCTGCCCCTGTGTCACCGAGTCTTTATTCCCCTCCTACCACTCAGTCCCCCGAGACCTCACTACCACCCAACCCGTGACAGCAAAAACTTTGCTGTGGTCTCCGTTTTTAACAATTTATTTGAGATAAAATTTATGTGTTCTACAATTCACCCATTTTAAGTGCACTAGTCCATGAGTTTTAGGAAGTTTGCTGAGGTGCGCGACTATCACTGTCATCCGGTTTAGGACATTTTCATCAGCCCGGTAAGGCCCCACCTGCTCATTCACGGTTAATCCCCCTAAGTTCCCAGGCAACTAGTAATCTACTTCCTGTATGCACAAATTTGCCTATTCTGGACATTTTGTATAAATGGAAACATACAGCACATGGTCTTTTATGTCTGGCTTGTTTCACTTGGCATGTTTTTGAGGTTCATCCGTGTCCTCGTACTCACAGGTATTTTATTCCATTTTATTGGCAAATAGTATTCCGTTCACCTGCTGGCTGTTATGAATAATGCTATTTTGCTTACGTGGATCCTATAGTGGAGCTGGGTCACGTGGTCAATTTATATTGTTTTAAGAAACTGCTTTCCAAGGTCACTCTACCATTTTATTATAGTCTTACCAGCAACGTACATGAGGATTCTCGCCTGGTACCTCTACCTCTTGCTGACCACCTGGTATTGTCTAGTTTTTTTTTGCCTAGGGCCATTCCAGAGGGTATAAAATGGTATCTCACTGTGCTCCATGAATATTTGAATGATAAATACTCTCTGACGCTGGACAGAACTTGGGTTTGAACCCTGGTGGTGATTCTTACCAAGCTGTATTGCCCGGAGTGAGTCACTTCCCTCCCACCCCGTGAGGCACAAGGACAGATTGGCGATGCCCTCGGAGGCAGAGTGTCTGCTACAGATTATGTGCCCCCTAAATCATCATTATCATCATCATTATTGCCATCACCCCGGAGACAAGCCCATACCAGTGACTCGGATGATGGCAGCTAACATCTGTTAAGTATTCATCACAACATGCCAGGTTCCGTTCCCGGCACTTGACAGGTATTAATGCTTTAATAACGACAACCCTATGACATTGGTACTGTGATTATCCCTGCTTTGCAGACGAGGAAGCAGAGATAGAGAGTTTACGTCACTTGCCCCCAAAACACAGAGTTAGTGACAGAGTCGGCAGTGCACCCAGGCCACGGGCTCCAGATCCCAGGCTCTCCATCACGGCGTCGTGCTTCCTGCCCTTACAAGGCAAATTGGATGACTGCCATTCCAGAGAAGCAGATAAAATTCAAGTGGAGGATCCGGGAGGGGAAGACGGCTTGGGGCTGGCTCGAGCATCCTCTCTGAGACAGCCCATGAGCAAGGCGCAGAGTTGTGGAATTTGCTCCTCATTTTGCATACTGGCGCGGTGCTGGTAATGGAGCTAAAGGCATCTTTTGTGTGATTGCTCAACGGGGAATGATGTCATGGGTCTTTATCAGTTCTTCCAGATAAAGAACTAACTATACTGTTCTGCAGGAGCCGGCAAGGTGCTGGGGGCAGAGCAGTTGGGTTCTCAAAGAAGCAGGTGAGCAAGGGACCAGGAGGCTTGGGAAGGGAGGGCCCTTTGGTGCTTGCTTTTCTGGAGAAGCGACAGGGGACAGGGCCTGACCAGGAAGACAGCCAGGCTGTCCCTGCTGGAGAAAGTATCAGGGAGCTTGAGGGGCTGGGGGGGAGGTTTCAGTGTTCTCTGCCAGTGGTTGAGATGCCGCTGGCACGAGACACCAAGGTCCGCACTCAGACTAACACCTCCATCTGTCTGTCTTTCTCCAGTGGCCATCACCATGGACACAAGCCCGGACTTGTCCTTCTTCCCCGGCAATCACTGGCTCTACTTCTCTGTGTACCTCTTCACCTTCCTCGTGGGCCTCCCTCTCAACCTGGTGGCCCTGGTGATCTTCCTGGGCAAGCTGCGGCGGCGCCCGGTGGCCGTGGACGTGCTCTTGCTCAACCTGACCATCTCCGACCTGCTCCTGCTGCTCTTCCTGCCATTCCGCATGGTGGAGGCAGCCAGCGGCATGCGCTGGCCCCTGCCCTTCATCTTCTGCCCCTTCTCCGGATTCCTCTTCTTCACCACCATCTATCTTACTTCCCTCTTCCTGGCAGCTGTGAGCGTCGAGCGCTTCCTGAGCGTGGCCTACCCCCTATGGTACAAGGCCCGGCCAAGGCCTAGACAGGCCGGCCTGGTCAGTGGGGCCTGCTGGCTCGTGGCCGGCGCGCACTGCAGCGTGGTCTACATCACCGAATTCTCAAGGAACTCCTCCTACAGCCACACCAACAATGACACCTGCTACTTGGAATTCCAGGAGAACCAGCTGGCTATTCTCCTGCCCGTCAGGCTGGAGATGGCTGTGGTCCTTTTCGGGGTGCCCCTGCTCATCACCAGCTACTGCTACGGCCACCTGGTATGGGTGCTCAGCAGGGGAGCCAGCCACCGGCGGCGGCGGAGGGTGGTTGGGCTTGTGGCAGCCACGCTGCTCAACTTCCTCGTCTGCTTCGGGCCCTACAATGTGTCTCACGTCGTGGGCTACATCCGGGGTGAAAGCCCAGCGTGGAGAAGTTATGTGTTGCTCCTTAGCACCCTGAATTCCTGTGTCGACCCCCTTGTCTACTACTTCTCATCATCCGGATTCCAGGCTGACTTTCACGGGCTGCTGAGAAGGCTGACTGGGGGCTGGCGCCCCTGGAGGGAGGAGGGCAGCCTGAAGCTGAAAGAGAAGAATGAGGAGGGGGGCAGCCGAGGGAGCTGTCCAACGTAGAGAGCAGGGAGTGGACTCCGGAGGGCTGTGGAGTGGGCGGCTGAGCGGCCTAGCACTTCCCAGCTTGAGTCAGGCAGGACTGGGGAGTCGGGGGAGGTGGGGGGCTGCTGAGGACCGAGGCAGCCCGGCGGAGCAGGCACCCAGCTTCCCAAGGATGCGCTCGCGGGGCCCAGCTCTCCATCTTCCCCAACTGCCCTCCTTTCCCATCCCCACCCACCCACACCCCATGCTGTGGACTTGGCCCTGGGAAATAGGATGAGAGCGTGTGCTGAAGGAAAATGAGCTCCCAGGGCAGCAGGCCAGCTCCCGGGCTTTTCTGAGGGTAAAAGAGAAGAGAGCCATGAGCAGGGACTGAGGGAGCTGCCGGTGGCTTGGGACGGGAGGTGGAAGCAGCCACCCTTCAGAGCTGCTCCTGCCCAGCAGGTCAAGAGTGGGTACCCAGGATCCCAGGCTTGAGGGAGTATCTTGCTCTTATGTGGACTTTTCCAGAAAGTTTCCATTATTTAGTAAACTCAGATTTTCAGGGATATTTATGAAAAATGACAGAAGAAAAATGACCTAAATAAATCTGGTAGCAAGTAAAAGAGAATGGTTTTTCCTTCTTCTTTTTTTTTTTTTTTCTGGAGAGAGAACATGCATGCATAGACACACGAGATGGGGGAAGGTGCAGAGGGAGAGGGAGAGAGAATCTCAGGCAGGCTCCACACCCAATGCAGAGCCTGATAAAGGGCTTGATCTCAGGACCCTGAGATCATGACCTGAGCCAAAATCAAGAGTTGGACACTCAATCGACGGAGCCACCCAGGCGCCGCTTTTTCTTATGGTACATGTGGGCCAGATGGGATTGGTGGATGGAAGGATTTTATCCTAGACTCCGAAGGAAAAGGGCTAAAATGCCCAGATGTTGGGAGAGGATCTGGGCTGGAGGAATAAAGATAACAGCTAATTTATGCGAAGGACTTGGCCTGATCCATTATCTTTGATCCTCTCAGCAACCATGTGGCAGGGACTATTATTATTCTCATTTTGCAGAGGAGGGGATGAGCCCCGACAGGTGAAGTCTCTCTCTTGAGATCCTACAGTCCATGAGTCCGTGAGTGATTGATGCAGGACTGGAGGCCAGAATTAGCTGCCCCAGAATCCCGTGCCCTCACCCACTCTGCTCTTCTGCCTGCAGCTGTGTATTATTCACACAGAGTGGGCTGGGTCTGTCTTCCAGAGCCAGTGAGATGGTCCGGCTAGGACAAATGTAAACAGGCCACGAGGACAACTGGAATTACATGCAAAGCAGCTTGGCTCTCTGTGTGGCTAAGTCTTCTTCCCGTATTGTTAGAAACTCGCTTGAAAAAAAAAATAATCAGCACGGTTGACTTCAAAGACAGATGAACGTTCTTAAGAGCTATTTTTATCGAGATGTGACCATTTAGTAAGCCTTCCTTTCCTACTGAAGGGTGGTGGATGAGAAAGTGGGTTTGGGCCTCCTCTCCCTGCAAGGCAACCAGAGAAACGCGGGCACCTCTTTTACTCACTCAACTTTGGTTCAAAAAACATTTGTTGGGCCCCTCCTGTGCAGGTGGCTGGGCTGAGAACCATACGGACTTCCAATACTAACGTCTTCAGCATCCGCTTTCTCCCTGGGGTTAAGGTCACTGGAGAACCAGGGCTGGCTGTTGGGGGTGGAAGAAGATTGGGCTTCAGGTGGAAGGGGACAGACATCATCTCAGTGCAGAGATGAAGGCACGAGCTGTCTCTCTGACCTGTGACTCATCTTCTGTCCCAAGGCACTCAGCCCTGGTGACAGCTAAGAAGTCAATATGGATACGAGTCTACATGTCTCAGAAAGGGAACAGAGGTGACATGAAGTCCTGTGACTCCAGAATGGGTAACAAGGACCCAACTCGGAACAAAAAGGAGTTGGAAACCCCACATGCTAGAGAGGGCCATGCAGCACAGGAGCCTGACTCCTCTTCCAGGGTTCATAATGAGGAGTAAGAGGCGGCTTAGAGGGCTTTGCTGCTTCCAACTATCACCCAGCGCCACCCTCTCTCCAGTCTGTATAAGCAAAAGGCTAGAGGTGGGGAGGATAAACATCATCAGAAGCCGGGGCCGCTGTCTGGGCTGTGTTGAGGGGACAGTGGCAGCGTTTTCCATGTCTTGTGGAAGCCAAGGGAAAGGGATGCTCAGGGAATGGCAGGTGTGTTCTAGAACCATTACCCTGTGTCCGCCTGGGCAGAGAAATGAGACTGGCAGACAGTGTCATGGGAGCGTATGTGTGCATGACAGGGAGCATCGTGCCCTCTCACCAGTTGGCAATGCAAGCGGGTGGGAGCTCCCCACAGGTAAGGTGGAAATTCTAGATGCTGGAAGAGGTCAAATCTCTCCCAAGACAGAGGTCAGAAGAACTCAATTCTAGCGCAACCAAGAGCCAATAAGTAGGCACCTACTTATCGAACAATGGACACAAAAAGCTACTCAATATTTAGGGAAAGCACTGTTTCTCAAACTTTTTGTATCTCTGTCCCCTCAAGGAAACTCTCCCCTGTGTGTGAAATTTTAACACAGCAGACACACTCTATACCTGTTTATGGATACAGCCTTTGGAAGGCCACAAACCACTGCTCCCCTACAACTAACTTTCACCTCTTTGGGGGGCAATGTTGGACCTGTTGAGAACTAATGAGCTACAGAACTAGTCTTACCTCACAGAGTGATAAAGCCTGTCACACACAATTGTAGCCCGACAGGGTGGAATTGATTAGGTTGCTGGAGCAAAGGAAACCACATTCCAGAGGAACCATGGGAATCTCATGAGAGACAAGACAGGGTTATTTTAGGATTTGGGGTAAGGGGAATTTTAGGCAAAGTTTCAGTGAAGCAGGGCTTGACAGGCACAGAGCAAAGAGACCTGTATGCAAAGAGATCCATTTCAGGCCTGGGCTTTTTCCTTTGGAAAATGGAAAAGATAAAGGCAGAATTTTGAGTCTGAAAACTCTTTTTCTGAAGCTCTGGAGGTTGAAAAGCCAGGCTGCTTCTCCGTGTCACATGCCCCGCTCAGATCATCTGAACAGCAGTGGGATGTTCCATTCCTACTGACCAGATTTCAATCAGCCAAGGTTCTAACAACCTGGTTTTAGAGAGCCAGGTTTCTCAGAAATATAATTTTGTTAATTAACAAAAAAATTTTTTTAAGTTTATAAAAGGAACTCATTGATGGCCATGACAGAGGAGGAGATTTTCTCTCTTGGAAGGAAGGGTCCTCCTTTAGCAAGCCCCAAGGCAGCACCACCCAGAAGGACAGGAGGAAGGAAGGGTAGACTTGACCCACCCTTGCCACAGGGTTCCCTGGGCCACAGGTCAAGTCTCAGCTTATAAGGAACTGAGAAGAGGCCAGAAGTTGTAAAGCTCCAAGTGTGACCAGAGACCTAGAGAGGCTACTTACAAAGTCATTAAGAAACTAGCAGAGACAGTCCAATACAGCTTGGCCAAAGGCTGTTGAGTGTTGCAGGCTTGTGCAGCAACAAGTTCAAACTATATGTAGACCAGCACCCATCAGAGGAGGGCAGAGGGGCAGGAAGGAAAGCAGAGAGAAAACTGGGATTGGTAAGGTAGGCTGACTTGCTGCCTTTTCCTGAGTTGCATATGCCACCTGTGACCAGAGCCTTTGGCTATTTTACCAAGTGGCCTCTCAGCCTGTGAATGTGCCCAGAAGGGTGAGGGATGCTGTAGTCCCTCGGAGCAAGGAGAGGTAAATCTGCTTCAACTGGATGCTGGGAAGGGGGTGAAAATGAGACCAAGTCAGGGTTGGGGGGGCATGAAGTGAACTGAAGAATAGATGGGGGTGAGCAAGAAGCCTGAGACTCTGCAAAATTAGTTGCAACAATCATCCCAAAGCAGGAAGCAGAGCAGCAATAAAAGTAAAATAATGTGGAAGAAGTCAGGCCATAGATTCTGGGAGAGGAGAACTGTAAGTGGGACACAGAGTCTGCAGTGGAGGAAAAAACTAAAGTGAAATAGTGTGAGAAAGTGGTCAACTTTTTACCTTCCTCTCCCTGACATGACCTCTCTGGTTAAAAAAAAAAAAAAAAAAAAAGAACTCCAGGCAATATAGGTAGTTGTGGCCCCTAAAACTCTGGAAAGTCTGTGAGAAGCCTACTGACTTCCCTTTAAGGCCAGTTCTGAAAAACCGTCCCTATGGAGGGAGATTGAAGCACCAAGATGGTGGCCACGATCTGGGAAAAGGATGCTGGGATCACATTCCAGAGAAAGAATGGGTTAGAAGAAATGAAGTCTGGGAAACCTGGTGGGAGTGGGATGGTGCACAGAGTTCACCCCCTCTGGGAACGTGGAGCGAAAATATTGCAGAAGAGGAAATGGGCTCCAGAAATGTTTCTGGAAAGGAGGTGACTTTACTGGATTTAGACTCATTTCACTGGGTTTAGACAACCAAATCAATCATCCCCTGTTGCAGGTCCCCCAGTCCCAGGGTTAAGTTGTAATTGGCACTAACTACGACAATCCTGTTCCCCTTTATCGGTGCCTGCTCTCAGAATGAATACCCAGTGACCCAATTCAAGCCAGCCAAAGGTAAGAAGTCTGCTGAGGGGTGTCTGGGAGAGATTTTTCTCTGTACTGAAAGAGATAGATGTGTGAGGAGCTGCCCTCTCTCCTCCTGGTTTGGAAATTTTTTCATGAGGATGTGATACTGGGAGCTGTAACAACAGCCACTTGGGGGCCATGAGGCCACAAACTGGAGGAAGAAAGCTAACAAGCTAAGGGTGGCGGAGGAGAAGGGTCAAAAGGCCTTGCTGAGCTGGGACCCCCACCTCCACACTCATCGTCAATAAGCAATCCTATAGTTGACTCACTATTAGCCAGTCTCTAACTTGTAGCAACTGCATCTTAACTGTAACGGGTAAGTCTCTATCTAAACATCCTATATCCTACTAGAATCCACTTGGTGACATCTCCTCTTCTTCTAAATTAGTTTATTTAGAATTTCTAAGTTCTGACGATTCGCTTTGGAGGCGCTATGAAATCCTAGTGTTTATCTTACCTATCATAGCTGGACTCAGGGGAGATTTCTTATGGGTCCAGTCAAGTAGCTCTGGCACCAAGGTGTCAGGACTCCCCTCGTTCGAGAGGGCTTTTGGCTTTTTTGAGAGCTGACTGGCTGGGTTTGTGTGGACACAGCATCACAAGACAAAAAACAAACCTACTGGATGGGATACTTTTTGAGGTTGAATGTCATCTGACTGGGCAGTCTGGCCTGCAAGCTCCTCTCCTTTTAGTGATAAAAATTCCCAGGCTTATTATGGGACACAGATTGCCATGGAAGCAAGAGAGGGTTGAATGAGTTGGGGAGGGGATCATGTCTTGTGGAAAGACACTTGGCCCTGCTCAGTGTTCTTAGAAACACGAGAGCTACCCAGCCTTCTTGCCTGTGGAGTCACTGTCACACACATTATGGCTACACGAAGATGACAAGATGTATTCCTAGATGCCTAATTCGCCACTTAACAATCTATGTACACAATTAAGGGCTTGCTGCTTACCTTGTCCCTGCCCCCCCCCTTCTAATAATCTTTTCCTAGCGGTTCTCAGCACTCGGAGCACAAGCCTCATCTTTCAACACCCTAGAAACCTCCTTCAGACTAACTCCTTGTTTGTTTATCCTTTGGAAAACAATCAAATTATATGCTATGAATCAAAAGGTCAGCCGGAAAAGATATAAACAGGAAAAGTTCACTGCAGGGTGAACCGAGCATCTAGGCCAGCAAGGAGTGGGCCTTGACTGGGGGTGCTGGCAGTGCTCCTGCTATTGCACGTCCACCAGCCGTACCCCAGCCAGCCTGGGGAGGCATCAGGCCAGGCTCTGGGACAAGAGAAACACAAGTGGGCATCGCTTCTGACCTCACAACCCAGCAATGTGCTCCTAGCTGTTGCTCAGGAGGATGAGAGCAACTCTGTGCACACAGGCTGTACACAAATATTCACAGCGGCTTTAATCACAATAGCCCCAAAGGGGAAATGGTCCAGGTGTCCATCAGAAGAGAACGGATTTAAAAACTGTGATGTAGCCATGCAACAGAATACCGCCAGGCAATAAAAGTAATGAACTGCTGAAATAGGTAACCGTATAGCCTCTGACTGTGATGCTGTGATTTATAATAACAAATATATTTGGTCTTTAGCCAAGGGTCTTAGTTGCTCCGTGGCCCATTCCTGCCATAGAGCTCCTAAAACCTTTGGAGTTTCCTAAGTGATGAGAGCGACGACAAAGGTGTCTTTTGTTACACTGAGGTGACTTCTGGACTCCCACTTAAGGATGGGGGCTGGCTGCCAGAGGAGCCAACCTCCTGACCTCTGGAGAGGGGACAGGGGCTAGAGGCTGAGTCAACCCCAATGGTCAGTGATTTAATCAATCCTGCCTGGGTAATGAAGCTTCCATATAAACTCCAAAGGGTGGGGTGCAGGATGCTTCCGGTTGGTGAACAAATGGCAACTGGGCAAGAGCAGTGCGTTAGAGGGCATGGAAGCTCCGCACCCCCTCCCCATCCCACTTCTTGCCCTGTGTGTCTCTTCCATCCGGCTATCCCTGAGTCATAGCCCTTTACGGTAGACCAGTGATCTAGCAAGTAAAATGTTTCTGTGAGTTCTGTGAGCCGCTCTAGCAGGTTAATTGAACCCGAGAAAGGGGTCGTGGGAACCTCCAATCTGCAGCCATTGGGTCAGAAGCACAGGTGGAGAACCTGGGCCAGCAATTGGTGTCTGAAGTGGCAGCGGCAGGGGGGTGAGGGGTGATGGTTAGTTTTGTAAGACAGCCCCGTAGCCTATGGAATGTGACACTATCTCTAAGGGGATAGTGTCAGAATTAAGTTGAATCACAAGACACCCAGTTAGTGTCCGAGAATTGCTTGGTGGCGTGGGGGGAGCCCCCCTCCAACCTCTGGTTAGAACTGGTACCAGAACCCCTATGCTAACAGAAAGCGGATCTGTGCTTGCCAGGAGCCACGGGTGAGAAGGGGAGGGGACGGACTGGGAAGATGCCAGGCGGCCACTTAAGAGTGATGGATGTTTTCTATAACTTGACCGGGGTGGGGAGTTACTCAGATTTCTACATTTATCAAAACTTCTCGAACGCTATGCTTAAAATGGACGCATTGTATTGCGTGTAAATGTAGCCTTTCTAAAAACAACTCATCACCAAGGTCACCTTGCCTCTCTCTGTCACCTCGTATTATATGTGTGCATAATGGTGGCAATACACCTTCCCACCTTTGGACAAGCCACGCAGGTTTCTGCTTTTGCCATGCCACCCTGCAGACGAGACAGCTGAAGATGACCCAGGTTGGGGGGGGGGTGGGGGAGAGGCAGACACCATGCGCCAACAGGTGGTAAGTGGCAACCAGCTCTTATCTTGGCGTCAGAGATCTACAGGGAGTAGCGGGGACTAGGCCAACTGGGGAATGCCCAGCTCGTCAGAATTCAACTCCTGTCTCGTTGCCAAGAAGGGCTGTGGGTTTGGGGCTGCGATACCTTCGATTCTTCTAGTTGAAAACCCACTGTTGCTGCTGGCTGTCAAATCTTACATTTCTTTAAGTTGATATGATGGTAAAGTCCTGTGTGTGGTGAAAACAAGACAGGGCTAAGGTTTGTGGTCTGGCGCGCCGGCTTCCAGTTTGTGGCCCCTGTGCCAGGAGAGGCTGAGGAGGGTCCAGATGCTGGGGGTGGGTGGGGAGAGCAGCAGGAGGAAGTGTTGTTTTGCCACAAGTGCAGCTCAGAGATAACTTCACCCAGATCTGATGGCAAACAGCTGCAGAGATCTGCTGACTTTCTAAAATCATTCTTAGTATTTCCAAGTCCCTGCCCACCCCAGAAGCCCTTTCTGAGGGCTGTCCTCCCCTCTGCTCTCCTCCTTGAGGGAAGCCTCTGGAGAACACAGGCAGAGCAGAGCAGATGAGCCCACGGAGGAACCCTCACAATCCCAGGGGGACCCTATCTCAGCCCTGGCTCCTCCTTCTGTCCCCAAGCTCTGGAAGCCATTGCTCTGGAAGGCTGTCCCTTTGTGCTCACCACCCTCTCTCCTCAGGTGTTCTAATTCACGGCCACAGCTTTAGTCATTGATGGTTCCAGATTCCCATCTCCAGCCTCAGACTCTTGTGTACTCAACTGTGAACATCTCAACGTCATTGGTCCCAACCAAGCTCTTCATTCACTCCCTGGGAGCAGCCCCCCTTCCGAGCCTCGGCCACGCCAGGGAGCAGCAGCAAGACCATCTACCTATCTGCCCGTGCCACAAACCCTGGAATCCTCCCCCCTTTTAAATCAAAGGTTTAGTTTTTTTAAAAGATTTTATTTATTTGTGAGAGACACAGAGAGAGGCAGAGACATAGGCAGAAGGAGAAGCAGGTTCCCTGCAGGGAGCCCGATGTGGGACTCGATCCCAAGACCCCGGGATCACACCCTCAGCCGAAGGCAGACGCTTAACCGCTGAGACACCAGATGCCCCAATTAAATTCTTTTTTATGCTTAAAATGATCATACAATAAAAAGGAACTTTTTCAGGGAGGACTGTACAGTTCTGTGAATTTTAACACTCATGGATTCCTGTAACCACAACTGCAATCAAGATAAAGAACAGTTAGTTATAGTCACATCCTCCCCTGGCTCCTAACCACTGGACAACCACAGATCTATCGTAATCTTATCTTTTCAAAAGTGCCACCTAAATGGAATCATACCATCTCTAACCTTTTGATACTGGCTTCTCTCACTGGGCAGAGTGTCCTTGAAATTCATCCCAGTTACTGTGGGCATCATGATTTGTTTCTGGTGCTGAGTGGTCTGCTCATTATCTGGCTGTACCACAATGGGCCCATCCACACACCCACTGGCCGCCCTCTGGGTGCTTTCAGGTTAGGGCAGTTATGGATAGAGCTGTGCAAAACATTCATGTGGCAGGTGTTTGTGTGGACTCAAGTTCTCATTTCTCTAGGTCAAATACCCAGGAAACGGATGGCTGAGCCATTGGTAACTGTATATTCAACTTTTAGGGATACCTTCAGCCTGTGTGTTGGCGGTTGTACCATTCTGCAGTCCTTCCAGCAATACAAGAGGTTCAGTTGATCCATAATCTTGCAGCACATGGCAATGTGGTGTTTCTATTTGGGCCATTTGGACAGGTGACTGGTGGTCAGGCAGCCATTCTTTTTTTCTTTTTTAAAGATTTATTTTTTTTTTAATTTTTATTTACTTATGATAGTCACATACACAGAGAGAGAGAGAGAGAGGCAGAGACACAGGCAGAGGGAGAAGCAGGCTCCACGCACCGGGAGCCCGACGTGGGATTCGATCCCGGGTCTCCAGGATCGCGCCCTGGGCCAAAGGCAGGCACCAAACCGCTGCGCCACCCAGGGATCCCTAAAGATTTATTTTTATTTATTTATTTATTTATTTATTTATTGAGAGGCAGAGACACAGGCAGAGGGAGAAGCAGGCTCCATGCAGGGAGCCCGACGTGGGACTCGATCCCGGGTCCCCAGGATCACACCCCGGGCTGCAGGAGGCGCTAAACCGCTGTGCCACCGGGGCTCAGGCAACCATTTTTGATGCCTACTCCTTTACTGCCCACAGGCAACTTATCACCAAGTCCCACTGCTTCTTTT
This sequence comes from Canis lupus baileyi, assembly GCF_048164855.1. Lineage (NCBI taxonomy): Eukaryota > Metazoa > Chordata > Mammalia > Carnivora > Canidae > Canis > Canis lupus. The sequence continues at coordinate 117,735,057 of NC_132838.1, read as the reverse complement.
TTTTTTTTTTAAGACTTTATTTATTTGACAGAAAGAGAGCACAAGCAGAGGGAGCAGCAGGCAGAGGGAGAGGGAGAAGCAGATTCCCAGCTGAGCAAGGAGCCCAATGTGGGACTTGATCCCAGGATCCTGGGATCGTGACCTGAGCCAAAGGCAGATGCCCAACTGACTGAGCCACCAGGCACCTGAAGTCCTACTACTTCTATCTCCAAAATGTGTCTTGCATGAATCTGCTTCTCTCCAATGCAAGGCAACCATTATCTGTCACCTGGACTACAAAAGCTTCTAACCTGGTTTTTCTTCTTGTCTTTAACCCCATTAGTCCACACCATGGCCCGGGGACCATTAAGGAACATTAATTAGATTATGTCATTGTCCATTACCATTCCTATACCCTCTTCCTGGCCTCCCAGGCCCTGTGCCATCTGGTCCCACCTCTCGAGAGTTTCTAAGCTCCTGGGGAGGCCATCCCATCGTCGCTAGTAGCGCTATGCTGGCCTGGCCTCAAGCAGGCCAAGCTCTCGATTTCTGCACACAGCTTCTTCCATGCTTGACCTGGCTGACCGGCCTCTCCTTTCAGGTTTTCTCACCAATGTCACTCTTTAGAGAGGTCTTCCCTGATCATCTAATCTCAAGTAACCCTCCCCCACCTTGACATTATCTCACACTGTGCTAAGACAGTTTGGTTTATTTATTTGTCTGATCACTTGCTTAACGTGTGATTTCTCCCTAAGCCCTTGACCACAAGTCACTGTGTCTATTTCATGCTCACTGTATATCCAGGTGCTTAACACAGTCCTAGCACAGAGTAGGCATTTGGTATTTGATAAATAAAAGAATCAATAATAAAAGTATGTCTGATTTTCCACTATTTTAAGTAATGCTACAATGAACACCCTTTTCCTTTTTTTTTTTTTTAAATATTTTTTTCTTTATTTATTTATGATAGTCACACAGAGAGAGAGAGAGAGAGAGAGAGAGAGAGGCAGAAGGAGAAGCAGGCTCCATGTACCGGGAGCCCGACGTGGGATTCGATCCCGGGTCTCCAGGATCGCGCCCTGGGCCAAAGGCAGGCGCCAAACCGCTGCGCCACCCAGGGATCCCTGAACACCCTTTTCCATAAATGCTAGTGTGTCTACATTTCCTAAAAGGTGTACTGCTATATTACCTCGTAGATCCATTTGATTTTTAATTTTTTTAATTAAAAAAATTTTTTTTATTGGAGTTCAATTTGCCAACATATAGCATAACAACCAGTGCTCATCCCACCAAGTGCCCCCCTCATTGCCCATCACCCAGTCACCCCAACCCCCCACCCAATATGTTTATGAATGATACTGCCCTTCAGTTTTCTTTTCTTGCAATGTCTTTGTTTTTGTTGTTGTTGTTGTTTGTTTTTGCCATTTGATTTTTTTAAATAAATATTGACAAATTACCTTCTCCAGCTGAATCAACTCTTTGTCCCCTGTCTGTAGGAGACTCCATAACCCTGGCAGCAAGGGGAAATATCATATTTTAATTTTTTTAAGTTGATACTTAATTTTTTTTAAATAGGCTCCATGCCCAGTGTGGAGCCCAATGTAAGGGACAAATTCATGACCCCAAGATCAAGGCCTGAGCTGAGATCCAGAGTTAGATGCTTAACCAAGCTACCCGGCACCACCTTTTAAGTTGACATTTAGAATTTTGTAACTCAGTGTATTAGAGTCCTCCAGACAAAGAACCAATGTAAAGAGAGATTTGTTTAAGAACTTAGCTCATGTGACTGTGGTGGTTTATGGGCCCCAAATCTGATGAAGGCTGGTGGGCTGAAGACTCAGGTCCAAAGGGTTGTAGTTCAAGTCCAAAGGCAGTCTGGCTGGGAGATGAGGAAGAGTCAATGTTGTGAGTGAAATCTGAAGGCAGTCTGCTGGAGAATTCCTGCTGGCTCAGGAAAGGTCAGCTTTTGATTCAGGTCTTCCAACTGATTGGATGAGATGTGCTCATATTATGGAGAGAATTCTGCTTTACTCAAAGTTGACCAAATTAAATGTAAATCTCATCCAAAAACATCCTCACAGAAACATCTGGAATAATAGTTGATCAAATATCTGGGCACTGTGGCCCAGCCAAGCTGATGCATAAAATTAAACATCCCCTCAGTACTGTTTTGACTTTAATTTCTCTGATACTAAGAAAACTGAGTGTGCTGTCCTGGAGAATGGCAGAGATGTGGGCAGGACAGGCCATCAAGAAATGACCCCGGAGACACATGTGGGAGTCTCACAACCTACTCCCTTTGTAGGGCCAGCACATGCCCTTGGACACTACCACTTCTCCCCCAATAGGGTGTAGACAACATACCTCAAAGGGTCACCACCAGGATAATCATTCCACAGAGAGCCCTGTCTGAGTAGTTTCCGGTGAGCCTGTCACATGGAATCAACAACAGCTGTGAGTTCAAGAAGCAATTGGATTGCTCTGTGTCTCCCCAGACTGATCTCTGGACACCCCCAAAAGCAGGCATGGGGTTTTCCCCAAATTAGAGGGCTCCCGTGAGCTCTTGGAATACATGGCAATAGCCTTTGAGATACAAACAGTGTCATACCCTTTTGGGAAAAGCCTCCTCTCACAACAGCTAGAGAGAGGAACTGGTAACTTAGGGATAGGGGGATGGGCAAAATAGGTGAAGGGGAGCCGAGAGGTAAGGCTTCCAGTCGGAGTGAATAATAAGTCAGGAGGATAAAAAGCACAGCATAAGGAATATGGTCAATGATATCATAACAGTGATGTACTGATGCACGGGCTCAGGACAGGTGGTATAGGCTTGTAGTGAATGGAGCACAATATATAGACGTGCGGAATCACTATGTCGCACATCAGAAACTCATGTAACATTGTGTGTCAACTGTGCTCAAATAAAATAAAATAATAAAATTAAAATTAAAATGGTAACTTGGAAAAAAGATCAACAGATACCAAGTGCCACCACATCCTGACCTCATGGGAGGTGTTAAACCATCCACACAGACTTTAAAAACGGATTTGATCGGCATTGGTTCAAGACTCACCTTTAGGCCTAATAGAAGGAGTTGGGAAGTGGAAGAGGAGACACTTCTAGAGCATGGTGACCCCAGTGGGAAGAAAATGCAGTGCTTCCTGTTCCCAGATAGTGTATGATACAGGGACTTGCAGACCGCCACCGGCAGGGCTTGACACGTCCCTGAAGTTTAGAGGGCACAGGGGCTGGTGCCAAATGCTTGCTGGGAGAAATCAAAATAGTATAGACAGCCACACTGGGGGTGAGCTGCTGTCCCACCAACAATGGTATTCAGATCCATGGGCCCACTTGGACCAAAGGGGGGCCCCCTGCTGCCAACCCAGCCTAAAGTCACTTCATGAATGATGCCCCCCTTCCCAAGAGTTAGCCTGGAGGAGCAGCGCCATCCCACAGAAAGGAGGCCCAAGGACAGAGACTGGACTGAGCAACTGAGCAGAGGAGGTGCTCCACATCCAAAGGTTCCAGCTGGGGAGGACCAAGAACCTGCAAAAGGGCCCCTTGGGAAAACGAGTCAGCACTAGATGTGTCCCGCCCAGAGGGCATCGAACCCCAGGGCATGGGGTGAGACATGCATCCTCTCTGCCCACAGGGCAGGGCCGAAAGCTGTAGCTAGCGAGCGGGAGAGCACAGGAGACAAGGTGCGAAGAAAGAGAAATCACACCGTGCCATGTGCTCCTCCTCTGCAGGCTGAGTCCGAGGCATCGCAGGGCTGGGAGGGAGAAGTGCTCCTCGGAACAGAACTGGGAATTTTGATATTACACTGGGCTGGAGCTATGTGATGAGGACACCGACTGGACTTTCATTATCTAAGGGCACCCAAAGAAGCCACAGACCTCAAGGAGTCATGCTACCACAGGAAGAAGGGTTGTAGGGGAAGAAATGGGGTTTACTTGTATCTGCCAAATCCTGCTCATTCTGTGACATGGTTACATCCCATTTTAGGTGGCCTCGGGGTGTAGTAATTTACCTCCCTGGCATTCGGCCTCGGCACAACGTCTAGGGCAGTTCCTGGCTCTTGTATGAGCAGCAGATTTTTTTCTGTGCAGGGAGGGACTGCTGCCCAAGGGCGGATCCTGACTCTGAGCAAGGCAGCCCCGGACCATCTGCTTACACCAGGCTCACCTCAGGGCCCGCCTGCAGGGCATCTGGCCCGGGCCTCACATTTACTCTTAGGACACGATTCCCAGATGAGTTTAAAACATATGGTCACACAGATAGCTTGATAGGATCTAATTTTTAAGACCCACGGCTCATTTCTGGTTCTACACTTTAATGAGTTCTGCCAAAAAAGCAAACAAATAAAATCCGAACGCTATTGTGTGAACAGTACAATGACATTTCTTATTTCATGTTAGGATGCTGCTCTACCATTACGATCCCTCTTGGGCATGTCATCCTTTTTTTCCCCCCTGTATCCTGGGAACCTCAAAAAATGGAAGTGGTCTGGGCTGTCCTGATGTTGAAGGGTCCTGCCCTAAGAATACTGGACACCCTTCAGTTTCCTAGCATCTGAACCCCTTCCTGTGCTTAGGGAACTGCCTACAGATGCATCTTTAATCTTAGTGGGAAGCAGAACCCGGCTCCCACCAGAGAAGCTGAGAACGCTGGACCTTGTTCTCCGAGCTTCCCTCCTATGCTTAGCCAGTCAGGCTTGCCTGTCCAAGTTCAGCATCTGAGGCTTCAAGTGGCGCAAAGAAGGGACTTACTTCTGGTGGTAGCAGCAGTCATGACAAACAGAACGTGGCTCTAGGGCCCAGAGTTCAGTGTGTGGGGGCTGGGGGAGGTGGGGGCCCCCGCACCCTCACTGGACTGGCTCAGCGGCATGACTTTGAACGTGGTCCTGGCTGCCCAGCTTCCCTTCTCCTCCAAGCCTGGTTCCCCAGCCTTCCTGGGGAATCTCTGAGCTACCCAACATGTTACGGTATAATCCCTAAATTAGCAGAGTCGGCCTCTGGTGCTGCAGTTAAGAGCCATCAGAGACACTGTCCAGCACAGTGATTATGGGCCACGGGGGGCTGCGTTCTGTTGAGATGCGAAACCCATTACCGATCAGTAAAATGGGACTGCATCCGGACCGCAAAGAGACACTGCTTGATACCCACTCGACTGGCAAAAACTCGGAAGCTGGATAATTGCCACACGTGGGTGGAGACGTGGCCCAGGGATCTAACGGCTGTGAGGCCCGTAGCTCTGTCCTTTTTCTCTTTGATGTCTACTTTGGTCCTATCCGCTCCCCCAGCTGGGGAAGCCCCACAGAAGAGAAGGCTGTGGCGGAGTGGGGTGGGGTGGGCTGCACTGCCACTTTCAGGGCCACCCCTGCTTAAGCATGGCTGTTCAGGTGGCGCACAGCTCCGCTCGTGACAAATGCTCAATCAATATTACCTGTGAATGTTTTTCTTGCTTTTATTTATTTATTTATTTTTATTTTTTAATATTTTATTTAAATTCAATTTGCTGACATATAGTGTAACACAGAGTGCTCATCTCATCATGTGCCCTCCTCTGTGCCTGGGTTTTTCTTGCTTTTAAATGGCTTTTTGAGTAAGATTACACACGCTCACTGGGTGTTATACAATATGTTGGCAAACTGAATTGAAATAATTTTTTTTAGAAAAGATTTCACACGCTCAGAAAAAGATTTTTTTTTTTTTTAACAGCACAGAAGGGCAGATGGAGAAAAGTCTCCCTCCCAGAGACAAACCACTGCTACCAGTCTCATGGGTGTCCCATCCCCCATCCACTCATCACTCAGCATCCCGAAGGATCCTTTGAAAATGTGGGAGAGATTACATCACGCTTTTGCCCACCATACTCCAGATGTCACTCCACATCCTGCCCATGACCACAAGGCCCCACGTGGTGTGGGGCCTCCAGCTGACCACCTGACTTCATTATCAGGACTCCACCCTCACAGTGTCCTGGCTGCCACCCTGGCCTCCCCGACCTCCTCCGACACACTGGGTCACCTCAGGCCTTGCTGGCCCGTGTCTGGAACACCACGCCAGTCTCACACCTCATTCTCTTCTTTCCTACAGTCTCCGCTCAAACGTCACCTCCTCTGAGAGGCCTTTGCAGGCTGCCCTCGCTTCCTGCCCTGCTCTGCTTTTCCAGTCTGTCTTCCTTCTGAACCCCAGCCTAGTGCCTGGCTTGACGTTATGATCAATCTGCTCTCTGTCTTGCACTAGCAGAACGTCGGCTCCCCGAGACAAGACCTGTTTGCCGATCGTCTAGCATCTCCAAGTCCTATAACATGGGGGCTGCCCAGGAAATCCTCATTGAGTGAACGTGTGGGTGTGCATTCACTCCCCTTTCTTACAACTCATTATTCTTGTAATGTACTTTTTTTTTTCTTTTGACAATACATCTCAGTGTTTGATCTGTACTGGCCTCTGTAGAATTGCCTCATTATTTGTAACAGATATATACTATTTCTACTGACTGGATGGCCCCTAGTTCTTATTTAACCAGAATTTTACTGATGGACATAGGTTGTTCCCGGTCTTTTATTATTACAGAACAAACAAACAAAAAACACTGTGAGACTGGGTGAGGGGCACTGAAGGGGGCACTTGATGGGATGAGCACTGGGTGTTATTCTATATGTTGGCAAATTGAACACCAATAAAAAATAAATTAAAAAAAAGAAACAAAAAAGGTTTGTCAGTTTTACTTTTCAAAAAAAAAAAACAACACTGTGAGAAATATACTTCTTCGTGGATCTGGGAAAGTATACCCACATAATAAACTCATTAACATCAGTTCACTGGACCAGGTGGTGTAGGATTTTTGGTTTTTAAAAATATCATCAAATTGCACCCCCCCGCCCCAAAGTGTCCCAAGTAACAATGGGAGAGACAGGAGCAGAGGATGAGCTCAGAGAGTGACAGGGACAGGAAGCCAACACAGTAGAGCTTATAGACCACTGGAAGGACTGTGACATTGAAAAGGGATGGGAAGACCATGGGGTTTTGAGTAGAGGAGGAATGTGACCTACTTAGGTTTTAAAAGGACCATTCTGGCCGCTGTGTGGAGGAAAGATTGAAGCGGGCGACAAGGGAAGCGGGGAGGCCAGACAGGAGATTGCTCAGGAACAGGCGAGCGAGCGATGGGGAGGACAGCGTGAACCAGGGTGGCAGCAGTGGATGTGGTGAGAAGCGGTGGTCGGGGATATATTTTGAAAATAGAGCGGAAGACACGTGGCGATGGAATAAGTGTCAGAGGAAGAGAAGAGTCAAGGATCTGTCTTGGGGTTTTGGTTTGAGCAACTGGAAGGATGCGGTGGCTAAGTCTGTGTCACCTGGGTCCCACCCCTGAGATGTGGGAAGCCAAGGTCTGCAGAGGCAGTAGCTGGCAGAGGGGAGGTGGCTAGAAAACCTTAATTTCCTAATAGGGCAGGTTTCTCATCTTACATGGTGTGGTTTCAAGGGGGACAGCTGACCCACAGTGGGCTGGGCTACACAGGGGTCTAGCTCAAGGGCAAATGAGAGCAGTGAGGACCTTGAACCCTGCTCCCTGGATGGGTCTCTGCCCCATTTCTTCACTTCCTCTGGTGGTGCGTACCACTGTGTGTGTGGCTGGACACTTCCGTTCTCCATCCTCTTAAAATGTTTCCCAGGGACTCTGTGTTTAGCGTCCCCCTATCTGACCTTTTCCTGGTCACTTATTGCTGGATGCTAAAGAGGACAGTGGTCCTTTGTCCGGATGGCAGCAGGGCTCTGAACCAGAAGGGGGCTGTCAGATTGTGCCTGGCCCAGGAGCTTATCGAGACACACCAAAGAGCAGGAGAGAGAGATAAGATCAACGGGAAGACAGTCCTCCTCTGAGGTCAGACAGCTCCAGATGACAGTCAGCACTCTCCAACGCACTCCTGTGTCCTCTCACCACGGCTGAGCGGCCTGACCTATCTCCTACACCCAGCCACACTGGCCTCCTTTCCGTTCCTCCGATGCAGCAAGTCTGTTCCCACTGCAGGGCCCTGGTGCTTGTCGTCCCCTCTACCTGCGACGCTCTTCACATGGCTGGCTCCTTGCTTCGGTTCAAACATCCCTGCTTAGCCCAGGCCTCTCTCTCAAAAAAGCCCCATGCTAGTCTCTCTCCAGATTTCCCTTTTTGCTTCCCTCCTTTACTTGAACTTCCCCGCTGGTTTCTTTGTGTACTGTCTGTCTCGTTCATTCATGTCCCCAGCACCTAGGGCAGTGTCTAGGTGCTTGGGTGTCTGATGAGCAGGGAGTGCGGTGACGGTGAGAGGTGAGGCATTGTGGAGGGAAGCCTACATACGCCATCAGTGTGACCCTGAGCATCCCTTAGCAGAGGTAAAGCTGGGATGTTCCCATGCTGCTGCTGTGCGTGAGGTCCACAAAGCTGCTGGTTCTGTAAAACAGCTTAATCTGTGCTCCCCTTTCTACCTTGGTGACCCCGGGACCTCAGCACCGAGGACGGCCCAATTCTGCTGGCTTGGGTAGCAGAATGGAAATAAAAAGCCAAAAGTGCAGGTTCGGACCTCCTCTTTGCTTGCATCAGTGGCTCGCAAGCTCCTCCAGGTACCCCCAACTCTTTTCCTTTTACTCCATAGGTACGCAGGCACCCGTGACATGCAAGGAACTATGTTGGTTTTTTCCCTAAGGACGAATTTCAAAAAGTCACTTGCAGAAGGGCCGAACTTACGTAGACTCAACCCACACGCCCATGGGAAGGAGTGGGGTCATCCCAGGAAGAACAGCTAACAGAGAGACTCCTGAGGCCCTGGACAGTGCGCATGGTCCCAGCACCTGCTAATAGATTGCGCAGCTCTGTTCCTGACTGGGGAATCGGCTCCGCATGGTTGCAGATGGGGATGGAGAAAAGAGAACCTTTCCTTCACATTTTACAATGAGAGCAGCTTTTTGTGGCAGCCTTTACCATTCCGGAAAGTTCCTGTTGCTCAATCCAATGGGGACAGCAAAATAGTACAAATTAACTTGGTAGAGAACAAAAGATAATTATGTTGCTTTCGTCCCAGGTGCCCACTACAGGACAGGTACAGTGTGGGGTAGGGAAGGGCAGTCTACAGGAATATAGAGAGATCACCCAACCACCAACATGGGGAACGAGCAGTAAGAGATCCTTTCTGGAGGAGAAACTGGGCTGAGAGTCACTCTCCTGGGGTCCCAGGGGAAAGGACGAAGGTCTCTGTTGGCCGGGTCAGGCGGCCAGTGGCAAGACACACACATTCCCTGAGGAAAGACAAGTCCTGGAACCCAATCTGCCTGGCAGCAACACAGTCCAAGTTCGGGATAGTCCAAGTTCAAGGAAAAGCATTTATAAGAAGGGCCAGAGGAAGTCAGGCGACGCATTAGACACTCATGAGTTTCAGAGGAGCCTCCTAGAAAGAGAACAGGAAACTGATTAGGTCAGGAGCCTGAAGAGAAAAGATGGGGAAGGAACAAGTGCAGAAAGAGCAGAGGGAGAAGGAACTGGATGCGTGTGCAGACTTGTTTGGAATCACTGCCCATAGAAAAGAAAACAGAATGGATTATTTGAGCCCAAAAGAGCAGTTGTGATCTGGATTTGGGGGGAAATAAGAAATAGTTTGGTGGGAGCAGAATTTGGTGGAGGAGCCAGAGGGTCAAGCTGCCTTGGGAAAAGCTCAACTACTGACCTTCCTCTCTCTGACCAGATGACTCTTCCAGGCATAAAAGCTTCGTGTTTGTGGAAGAGAATAAGGTGGTCCAGTTAGACAAGGTTCCCCTTGCACCTGAGACCGAATTGGAAAAGCCATCCAACTGTCTCCAGGAAAAGGCAAGACACCCAACTTTGCTGTGCTCAGGGAAGAGGCCATTGGGATCACAAGTCTAGAGAGGGGATGAGAGGAGGGAGGGAGTATAGATAAACTTATGAGGTTTATGGAGCGGAGTATGGAGTTTACTCTCCAAAGAGTTGAGGCAAGAGGTCACGGAGATGGGAAAGGGGCCGGCACGAGTCAGTGGGAAGCCTGTGCTGGGGGGGCGGCCCGGTGCAGGTGAGAGGGGCAGGAAACACGAATGGTGCGCTCAGTCCCAACTAGATGGCAATCTCCCTGTTCACCTGGCCCTCTACCTGAGATTCCCCAATCTGGGAATGAGATTTACAGACGGCCTACCAGTAATACATTAGCAGTAACAGGTTGAGGACTCAAGTTTTATTTTATTTTATTTTATTTTATTTTATTTTATTTTATTTTATTTTATTTTATTTTATTTTATTTATTTATTTATTTATTTATTTATTTATTTATCTTCCCGCCCCAAGTTTTATTTTAAATGTCTACCTTTCAAAGGTAAATAACAGGAATGGGCACTGAGGGGGGCACTTGACGGGATGAGCACTGGGTGTTATTCTGTATGTTGGTAAATTGAACACCAATAAAAAATAAATTTATTATAAAAAAATAAAAAAATTAAATAAGACAGATTAAAAAAATAAAAATAAAAGTTACTCTTGATCAATATGAATTTCACATTTATGCGCTTACTTCAGGCGATGAGAAAGGGTGAATTAGTGGTCAGCAGACTGGGAACTGTGGTACTTTGGGAGAAATCGTGGTTATCTGTGGTATGGAGGGAAACAAGCTGCTGCTGGGAAGACCTACATGATCTTCCCAGAGTCACACGACTGAGCTGAGGCATGGCCAAGGCTGGGGCCCTGGTGACCTGGCTCAGCTCAGGCTCCTTCCTTTACTACTCCCCCAAAATTTAGAGAGGGAGGAAGGGAGGATGAGTGGGAGGGAGGATGAGTGGGAGGGAGGGAAAAAGGGAGGGTGGGAGGGATGGTGAGCAGGAGGGAGGGTGAGCAGGAGGGAGGAAGTAGGGAGCCACAAGCAGGCTGAGTAAAATTTGGAGAAACTCAGACACAGTCTCAGGCTTAGTCCCTCTTGGTGATGAAGCAGCTGTTTCCTTCCCTCCGTTCATATAGTCATTCATTTAACAACAGTTGGTGCTGAGCACCTACTATGCATCAGGCACAGTTCTAGGTCCTAGGGACACAGGGGTGAGCAAGCTAGAGGATGTCATTGCCCTCACAAAGTGGGGCCTTGGGAGACCTCAGAACTTCTCCTGTGGGGGCTTCCAAGATATCAAAATGCTTAGGAGACCTTTCCCTCCTCCTTCCTTCCTTCCCTCCTTCCCTCCTTCCTTTTCTTCCTTTCTTTTCTTTTCTTCCTTCCTTCCTTTCAGAATAATTGGTTGGGAAGCAAGGAGGTCTTCTTTCTCCATGACACACAGGAAGCAGAAGGGTACTCAGTTCGAGGGGTTAGCCATAACCACTCAGAAAGGCAGGAAGGGGTGATGCAATGAAGCCGAGAATGGATTCACTTTGGTTTGGGGCTGGCAAACCCATGGTCAGAGAGGATTCTGACTTCATCTTTGGTCTCTTCAGGAAGGATGACCAAAAATCCCAATAGCCGAGTTATTCTGTCTACATAATATAGTTCCTCATTGGTCTCCCTGCCAACCTCCTGGCCCTGCGGGCCTTCATGGGACGGGTCCGCCAGCCCCACCCTGCACCTGTCCACATCCTGCTGCTCAGCCCGATGCTGGTGGACCTCCTCCTCCTCCTGCTGCTGCTGCCCTTCAAGATTGACACTGCATATGGCTTCCGCTGGCCCTTGGCGGATGTCCTCTGTGCCTTCACTGCTTATGGCTTCTACAGCAGCATCTACTGCAGCACGTGGCTCCTGGCGGGCATCAGCATCAAGCGCTACGGCAGTGTGGCTGTCCCCGTGCAGTACAAGCTGTCCCGCAAGCCTGTGTATGGAGTCACTGCCTCTCTGTTCTTCTGCCTCTTGTCGTTTGGAAATTGCAGCATTGTGACCATCGTCCACTACTTACCATTGCCGAAGGCCTCCCTGTCTGCTATGAGAACTTCACCACAGAGCAGCTGGCCGTGTTGCTCCCTGTGCAGCTAGAGCTGTGTCTTGTCCCCTTCCTCATCCCCATGGTGGTCACCATCTTCTGCTAGTGGCGCTTTGTGCATATCATGCTCTCCAGGCCCCAAGTGGGAATGAGGAAGCACTGGAGAGCTGTGAAGCTGGCCACTGTGACTCTTCAATTTCCTGGTCTGCTTTGGGCCCTACAATGTGTTTCTTGTGTTGAGGTTCTTGAAGAAAGATAGTGAATCCTGGCAAGTGTGTGCGGTGTTGCTCAGTGCTCTCAGCGCTTGCATCAACCCCTTGATTTTCTATTTCTTCTCCTCAGCTGTGCGCTGAGGAGTCTTTGACAAAAGGCTGCAGAGTCTGCAGAGCTGGGGTGCCTCACTGGCAGGGTTCTGCAAGAGAAGAGCTGGAGAGCTGGCTACAGAGAGAGAAGATGTGAGCTTAGGTGTTGGCTGATGTCACCTTCACAGGAGACTACATTTGCCAATTTGGTGTTATATTTTGGGGGAGGAGGGCTCAAAAAGGGGAAATCATGAAACAGAACTGGGGCAACTTCTCCTGTGCCTAGCCTTTGAGGCAAAGGAGAGCAGTGGATATCTCAAATCCAACTCATCCAGGGGTGCCTGGATCAGTCTGTTAAGTCTGAGCCTTTGGCTCAGGTCATGATCGTGGGGTGCTGGGATTGAGACCCCCATCCAGACTCACTCTACTCAGCAGGGGTCCGCTTCTCCCTCTGCCCCTCCCTCCACTTATGTGCTCTCTCTCTCTCTCTGTCTCTCATGAATAAATAAAATCTTTAAAAAAAAATCCAACTCATCTACTGGATGTTTTTGTTTTGTTTCCTGGGGGTTATGAAATTTCCTTATTTGTGGTAAGCCACAGCCCTCTGATCCTGGAAATTCTTTCTCCATTCAGTATTCATAAGATGATAGCATTCCTTCAACCCCTGCAGAGCTGTTTGCTCTATCCTTGGCCTTGATTCAGAGGCAAGGAGTTGCAAGGGGGGATCCACAAATTAGATCTGAACATCCAGCATAGGCAAGTGTCGGTAGAGCCAGACAGGATCCTACCACGTGAGCCCACATGACCAGCCCCCCAACCAAAGCAGTTGCTGGCTCAGGTGTATGAAACAGGCAAGAAGAGAAACAGTCCTTGAGGGAAAAGTCAGTGCTAGTGTGAAGAAACTTGGGTCAGGATAGTTTTTAGTGGTTGTGTCCTATTTTCAATCCCCAACATTTGGTATTTGTGTCTTTTTTTCCATCATCAATCTTGCCAGAGGTCTGTTAACTTGGTCTTTTCAAAAGCCAAAGGCTTTCTCTGGCATTTATCCATTGCCCTCCATTTCATTAATGTTGGGTTGTTTTTTTCCTTTTACTTTTTTGTCTTTTCAATTGCTCCTTTTCCAACTTTTTTTAAGCCTTTGTTCTTTGCTACCATAAGCATGGAAGGCTATAAATCCCCCTCAAAGGACAGCTTCAGTGGGATACTACAAGTTTGGATTTGCATAATTTTCATTATTTTAAGTTCTAAATGACTCTAATTTCCATATGATTGTTTTTTCTTTGACTCAAGTTTAGAAATTTTCTTTTATTTTCAAGCATACAATTTTTTTTCTTGATTCTTTTGTTACTCTGTTCTAACTAAATGGCACTGCGGTCAGAGAATACAGTTTGAGTGGTTCCAGCTCCAGCTCTTTGAAATTTGTTGAGAATTGCTTTTTTGACCAGGAATATAGTGATCCTAACATTCCAGGTGTGAAAAGAACATAGATTCTGCAACCATCGGGTACAGGTCTCTGTACACCTTAGATCAAAGTTGTTAATCTGTGATGTTCAAATCTTTAGAACCTTTATTTACTTTTGGTCTATCTGATCTAACAGTTACATGGAGAGGTGTGTTACACACTCCTCCTGTGATAGTGATCTTGTCCATTTCTCCTCGTAGTTCTGTCTTTCTGGTGGAATGAAATGTTCATTGTTCCTTTTGCCTTAAAAATTATGTTGTCTGATATTAATATAACCAGGCCAACTTATTATTTTGGTTAGTATTTGCCTGGTACGTCCTTTAACTTTCCAACTTTCTATATCTGTAGGCTTCAGATGCATCTTTTATAAACAATAACATCCAGTGGCTGGAGGTTTTGTAATTTGGTATGACAATTCAACAGTATTTGTCTTTCAACTATATCATTTTATTCGTTTATATTTATATAATAATAATTTCCAATATGCTTGGATTTATTTCTGTCATCTTAAACACTTCCACAGAAGTATATCCACACACTGAAGTCTATGCATACTACAAATGGCCTAATAATAACTGTAGCAGCCAGACGAATTATCACAGTGAACACATACATTTAAGGGAAAAAAAATTTCTTTTTCTTTCGTCTTGTCTTCCTTTGGGATTAAGTTGTTTTTGTTTCTTTTCATTTCTGATATTACTGAATTGGAAATCATATGCTCTGTTTTTATTAGTTTAGTGGTTATTTTAGATATTTTAATGTGTTAAGTGTTCCTTAGTTGGTTCCTCCCTCCCTTTCTTCCTTGGCACTCCAGATGGCATTCAACTAATGACGTGAGTCCTAGAGAGCACCCTTCCTTCCTTCCTTCCTTCCTTCCTTCCTTCCTTCTTTCCTTCTTTCCTTCTTTTTTTTTCCTTCTTTCCTTCTTTTTAAAGATTTTATTTATTTATTTTAGGCAGAGACAGAGAGAGAGGGAGAAAGCTCAAGCAGGGGACAGGGGAGAGGCAGAGGGAGAGGGAGAGAGAGAATCCCAAGCAGACTGCCTGCTCAGTGCAGAGTCCTCTGTGGGGCTTGATCCCAGGACCCTGAGATTATGACCTGAGCCAAAGTCAAGAGTCCAACACTTAACTGACTGCGCCCAGGTGCCCCTAGGAAGCACTTTTCAAAATGTGGTCTGTAGACCCCTAGGTCCCAGAAACCTTTTCTGGGATCTGAGGGGTCAAGACTATTTTCATAATGATATTAAGATGCTAATTGCTTTTTTTCACTCACATTCTTGCATGAATGATTGCACAGTGGAGTTTTTCAGAAGCTACCTGACATGTGCTATTACAACAGACTATGCAAAGCAGCTATGAGAATATAGCTGCCTTCTATTTAGCTAGAGGTCTAAAGAGGTCTGCAAAAGTATAAAACAATGCCATTCTTCTCATTAGTATTTTTGAAAATATAGTTATTTTCATTAAATATGTTTTTTATATTAACATGCAATGGTTTTCTGATTATTATTTTTAAATAAATACATGTTTAAATCTTTTTGTTTTAATTTTGTTTTGTTTTAATTTGATAAGTCATAAAAATCTAAAAAGCTCTTCGGGGTCCTTAGTAATTTTTAACAGTATAAAGGGGTCCTATGATGAACAAGTTTGAGAATTGCTGATCTAGTGTCATGAGAGAACCACTGCTTGTTCTGCTGGATGCAACTGCGTGTATATAAAATATTATGCCGTCTGGTGTATCAGCATTTAGTGACTCAAAATTTCATAAAGTTTAATGCCACTTAAACTTTTAGAGATGTGAGTTTAAAGTTTGTCTGGTCAAATGCAAAGCTTTTTGATGTTTGAACTAGGAGGCGTAAAAACCAGAACTACCCTGTCATGAGATAAACAGCAACAAACTGGTTTTGATGGGTAAGATAGAGTTGCTCTATAGAGTGGTGGATTCATCACTTTATGTGAGTCAAGAATCTTGTTCCAAAGATTCTTTGAACTGGAGTTTTTCTTCTTGTTTCATGGAGGAGGATTATTTCATCTACCTCTAGGGGATGGTTTGTTAATCCAAAATATAGGTAGGGCTTGTGACCTTAGAAATCTCAGTGCTAATTATATTGGCCCTATGGCATCCTGAAAAAACTGTACATTTGATTTTTGTCAGCAAAGATCAAAGAAAGCTTATGGGAGGCAAAAGTTATGAGCATACTTGGTGTGCTTTATTTTGGAAGGAGGTCTTCATGAAGCCCCAGTAAAAGCCCTAATTTTGTCTCTAGAGTACTCAATAATGTCTAGTTCATATATTCAATGCAACTCCTGTTGCACCTCCTGGGAAATGAACGGTTCCTAGGGCATGATCTTAGGAGGAAAAAGAAAGGTTTGAAGATACCATTAGCTAAATCTCCTCAGCCCTCTCTGGTTTTCAAGTTAATGAGGGCAAGCTTCCATTGAAACCCTGATGTGAAGACAGGTCCCTTGGTTTATGTAAACTTAGGGGAAAGCTTTCTCTTTAAGCTGTGCTCAAGAAACCCTACCCCCAGGGAGAACTTCACTATCTTTGAAGACATGACTTTTTGACAAAAACAACAATAAATTGCTCATTGTCCATAGTTTGTGTTACATTAAACAAATATTATCTGGCAAAGAGAAAATTATATCAAACCGGCACTTTCAATTCATCTACTCCATCCTACTTACAAAATACCTGAGATGCTACTGGCTCACTCGGCAGAGGCTAGGCCCCCACCCCGACTTGGGTGGGGAGTTGACGGCTTACGGGAAGCCTACTGAGTGCCTCGTTCTGGCATTTACAGTATCACTCCCATGAGGAAGTCCCACTACCGGGGCAGGATGCAGAGTGGTAAGAGGCAGGTGGGGAAAAATCAAGCTGTTTGGTGGACTTGAAAACTACGATTTCATCACAACATGCTCTGCAATCCCTTTTCAAAACTGACCCAACAATCTGAGGTGGGCATTTGTTCCTTTGGCCTTCTCGGCAGCACCCCTTCACTGCTGGTGACAATGCCCCATCCTTCCCCCCTCCTCCTCCACTGTGATGCCTGGTGGAGCTGACTTCACTCCCCACTTTATGCTCTGGGGCAGGACCAGAGCCATCAGCACAGCTCCCCTGTGACCACAGTGATCTGGTCATGAGACTCAATCCAGGCCAAGCAAAGCTAGCCCAGTCCTTTTCTTTTAACCATTTAGGAGAATGAACCCCTCTTCTGCTGAACTGATCCTGGAGAATGCTGGCTACGGGGACCACTTCGAGGAGAGATGGTGAAGTCGACTTAAAGGCAGGCAGCACACCAAGAAACTGAGTCCACGCATCTGAAATCCTAAGCAGACATACTCTGGAGCTGCTCAGATCTGAAAGCCAAAAATTCTCCTTCTTAGCTTAAGTCAGTTGGAACTGGGTTTTCAGTCACTTACAACAGAAAGATATATCATTTCTCAAATGCTCACAGTAGCAGCCAGTCTTTCCTTCAATTATTTTAAAAATCTGAGTCAAAGTTTAAGTAGGGAGACTTAAAAACATAACAAATATGCATATAACCATCATGAACAGTGAATGCTTATTAACAGTTATATTTCTTCAGATTTTAAAAAAAATTTATTTTTAAGCCACCTCTATACCCAGTGTGGGGCTTGAAGTCACAACCCAGAGATCAAGAGCCGCATGCTCCACCAACTGAGCCAGCCAGGTGCCCCACTATTTCCTCAGATTTTTTTAAGTTGATGTTCCCATTATGTTTCTCCCTCACTGAATTTCCTCTCTTTTTCACCAAAAGCAGCATTATTTTGAAATTTAAGTGTATTTTTCTGGTCCATGGACACGTCCACAAAATGTACTTGGTACCTGAGTACACAAACACGGTTTAGTATCTCTTTGTTTTGTTTTTTAAATGCCCAAAAATATCACATAGTACAAGTCATCCTGGAACTCGTTTTCCACCCAAATCACATCTTTGATAACCACGCCCTTGACACCCATCCCTGAAGCTTACGGCTCTCATTTGTTTCTCTTGTCTGCTGTATATTTGCCATCCTATTTAAATGCTATCTTATATTCTTTTCTGTTCTACTAGCTATAACCATTTAGATCATCTCCTAGTTTCACCAGCATAACAATGCTGCTTTGAGCATCCCAGGCCATGTCTCTGTGTACACGTGTGGAAGTTTCCTCAAAGGAGGGAACCACTGAGAGGCATGGAATGTGCATTTTCCGTTTCAGCAAAACCATCAGGCTACTCTCCAAAGTGATGGCGTAAATCCAGCTCTTCCTGTAAAACAGCTGGCAACACAGGAGCTCCTGAGTCCAGCCCTGCAGCAGATACCAGGCGACAAATGGGAGGGAACAGGCCAGGCGCACATTACCTGCCAACAGGAAAAAGGGTCCAGATGAGGCCGGAGACCCACAGAGTAACCTGATGTACATATGCATGGACCGTGTTGGGGTGTCATGGGGGCAGACTGCCTCTCTAGGACTCCAGGGGTATAGGAGTAGCCCATCTCCACATTCTTCACCTTCACCAAATCCAGATTGTCATGAACATTCAACAGAAGTGTAAAGGTAAGGGGCACCTGGGTGGCTCAGTCATTGACCATCTGCCTTTGGTTCAGGTCGTGATCCCAGGTCCTGGGACCAAGGCCTGTATCAGGCTTCCCTCAGGGAGCCTGCTTTTCCCTCTGCCTGTGTCTCTGACTCTCTCTCTCTGTGTCTCTCAAGAATAAGTAAATAAAATATAAAAAAAAAGTATAAAGGTAAGATGATTCAATTAAATGCAGCTAACAGGGGCTTCTCCCCTCACTGTGTGGTTTATACAGAAAGTGCACACAGACCAAGAAGAAATGGTGGCTGGAGGCTACAAAATCTTGGGCCTGGAGAAGAGTAGATTGACAATGACAGTGAAAGGAGAATAAGACACTGGGATCCTGAGGATGAAAATGCAGCCTCTGTGGGCCCTGAGCCACGTAACCAGGGCCAAGACCAGATACAGTTCCTGCAGGGAGGGCAAAGCATAATCTGTCATGTATTCATGTGTCTGTGTCAAACAGCTTCCGAGCAAACCGGAGCCACCTTGGATCTATGCGGTTGAAACAAAGAAGAGGTAAGAAGGCAGAGGTGGTGCAGAGGCAGGGGATGGGACACTGAGAGACAGGATCAGAGGCACTGCCTGTAGACGTGATGGGCAGCATGAGGCCCTACTTTCCTCTTGGTTGCTCCTGTGTCCAGGGATTCTAGAGAGGTTTTGTGAGGCAGGGCTGGGAATAACCATTCAAGTGGGTCCTCACTTGGGAAAACTGACCAACCAAGGAGCATGTCCGAGGAGGCGTGGGGTGGGATGGGGGTACATGAGAAAACCAGCCATGTGCAAGTCCATCTGGACTAATCAGGGGCAGACATAAAACGGGATTCCTGAGTTATGAAAGCAGAACAAAATCTGAAAGAATAATCACAGCTTGAGATTGACAGGAGGTCAATTAGATTTGTGTGAAAACGTTTCGGAGTTTTGGAGAAAACAGAGAGGACTGAGTGGCCTGACAGAGAGCTCAATTCTTGACCTTCCTCTTCCTGACCCACAGCAAGTTCAAGTTCAAATGCTCTTGGCTCCTTGGGGACCCCGCGAATGCAGAAGTACCTGTCTCTGCACCTTCTCCCATAAGTTGGTAAAAATCCATTTCGGGCTGATCCCCAAAAGCCATTTGCTTGGGAACGGGCTGGACTTAGTTACCCAAAACACTGAGCAAGCCCTGGGAGAAGGCACCCTGAAGTCTGACCCAGAAAAGGAAAGGTAGGATGGGCCCTAGTGACCACAGGGTCTTAGCTGGGGACAAGGTGAGGAGTTCATTCCCAGTGCAGGGGGAACGCCAGAATGGTAAAAGATCAAGAAAACTCAATGGAGGCTCAAGAGGTAAAGTGGCAGAGGGATTATACAAGTTGGGGTGGGAGGTGCCAAGCAGAACTGGTCTTCCTCTTCAGACTGGAGAAATGCCCATATTCAACTGGCCTAGGATGTAACAGCCCTCACCTCCGGTCTGGCTCCATTTCCCAGATGGCAACCTAGGGTTTTGCCCACCAGCATCCATTCCTCCTCCTTCTGGTAACAACTTCCCAATTCTCCACCAGTCAACCACTCCTCCACTGTCAGTCCATGAGGCATGGCGAGCGGGGCAAAAGGCTAGCTCCAGCCCAGCTGCAAGGGAGGACATGTCATCCAGACTTGGGTCCCTGTCCAAATCCATCCATCCAGAGTCATCATTTCTAGACCCTTCTCGAATGGTTTGGAAAGAACCATACTCTTTCCACGGGGTGGTTAGGCTGGTAAAACGTAATCCTGGAGCTTCTGGGAGTCACCTTTGCCACCACTTGGAGAGGGCCTGCGTGAGAAGGAGGCTGGTGTAGAAACACAGAGCTGAGACCAAACACTAACAGCTTTAAGCACCTGATCTGGCCATTCCTGAAGCCACTTTGCCCTTTAGCTACAAGACTCTTTAATTACATAGCAAACAAACGTCCCTTTTTTTTACTTAATCAGCCAGGACAATTTTCAGTCACCTAAAACCAAGATATTAGTACAAACAGTTGGTAAACAATTTGTCACTCTTAATAAAGAATCGGTGTTTCTGAATTCTACCTTTTACAATATTTAAGAAATAAATTAGAACAGGGCAGCCCGGGTGGTGCAGCGGTTTAGCACTGCCTGAGGCCCAGGGCGTGATCCTGGAGACCCGGGATCGAGTCCCACGTCGGGCTCGCTGCAGGGAGGCTGCTTCTCCCTCTGCCTGTGTCTCTGCCTCTCTCTCTCTCTCTCTCTCTCTCTCTCTCTCTCTCTGTCTCTCATGAATAAATAAATAAAATCTTTATAAAAAAAAAGAAATAAATTAGAAAAGATTCAAGTGGCCTATATAATAATTTCACCAATTCATTTGCATTCTGACATGCAAGTCACTGCCCCTGGGCTGGGAATGGCACGTAGCTCTGCTCATGCCGGTGACCCCCTTCTTTGCTCTCATAAATCAGATTCCTAGTTATGGACAATAACTTCTATCAGAAGAAGCGTGTTCTGAGGTTGCAACAGTGTTTCCACACGTATCATCACACTTGAGTCATAAAACAAGCCTATGAGGTCGCTTTCTGATGCCCTCTTCAGAAGGGGGGACTCTAAGAGAGCCCAGAGAGGCCAGAGGCCTTCCTCAAAGATACACAGCCCATCAGCGGCCACACCTGGACCAGAATCTCTGCTGGTGCTCTGGGTCCAGTGCTCCTTCTCTTACACCAGCTTCCTCAAAAGTCAGTAACCAGTGTGTGGGGCTTGGGGACAGCAGCTCAGAGGGGAGGCCAGGCTCCCTGGGGAGGCACCCACGCGAGCTTTGAGGGAACAGAGAACAGGAATAGTGTGGCTGAGGCTGGAAAGACTTGGCTTCAGGAAGATTCTGGACTATGTCTTTTCTGTCTGGGGTTCATATCACTCTTTTGGGGGGTCTGTGCCTTCCCCAGGCAAGCAGAGACTTGCTTTCCTGGGGCCTTCTCACATCCGGGGTCCAGGCACAGGACCTATTCACATGCACACGTGGGCACAGTGCTGCCACGCTGCAGCGTCAAGACGAGGGCATGATGCCCATGGCAGCCGTTCTGGGAAGGTGCCAGCTCCCAGAGCGCAGGGGGCGGGGGTGCGAGACCCAGCCTAGGGGTGCGGGCCGGGCCCGGGGGTGTGAGCCACAGGGTCTGTGCCAGCGGCGGAGGCAGTGCTGTCTCCACAGGTGTGATCCAGGCATAACCTCCGCCTCGGCGTCTCTGGCTGCCCCGGGGGATTCCAAGAGTGACACACCTGAGATCCTTCCCGAAGAAAATTCCTTTCTGCTTAGAGAGAGGGAGGTCTGCGGTCTGCACCCAGACAGCTGACAGGTCTCTTCCTCTGCATCTTGTCTATGCCATTGGTCCCCCCGCCACTGGGAAGAGCGGAGCCCTGCCCTGCTCCATGTGTGGCCTCCTGCAGTGGCAACTGCCGCCACTCAAGGGGTCGAGTGTGGCCCGCGGTCTGCGCCTTCACCCCTCTGGCTTCTCCCGTGGCACGTGGCACGGCCTGCAATCTGCCCGGGCCCAGCGCTTTCCTCGGCTCGCCCGCCCCTTGCCTCTACGACTAAGGGCAGCACTGCAGGGCCAGGCCCACAGCAAATGAATCCGGGAGCCCCCATTTCTCCTTGAGAATGTTGTCCAACAGCAGCCGGGTGTGGTGCCGGGATCACTGAGGGCTGAGCACTCGGATCCTGGGAGGAGAGGCTGAACCTGGGGGGCACCTACCGGAGTCCCCAAAGGAACAGGAAACATCAGTGAGTACTTAGCTGCTCTAAATGTTTCCTGTGCTCTAACCCACTAGTCTAGCTCTCCCCAAAAGGCTCTCACTGCAGGGCTTCAGGAAGACCTGTCCGGTGATACAGACATGTGCCTGCACCCTTATCTGTCTGTCATTCATTCCTTCACTTGACTACGTTTATGGGGCACCTGCTCCATGTCGGGCCTTCCTCAGTCTGTAGAAAATATGATGGTGAACAAGACAGAGACGCTACCAGCTCTCATCAAGTGCATCTTCCGGAAGGCGCTGGAGTTGAGGAACACTAATATGCCCCGTTGGGCCTAGTGTTTGGGCTCCTCAGAAACAACATAGTATTTAAAAAAAAAATTTTTTTCAAAGATCCCATTTATTTACTCATGAGAGACATAGAGAGAGAGAGAGGCAGAGACACAGGCAGAGGGAGAAGCAGGCTCCCCGCAAGGAGCCCTATGCGAGACTTGATCCCAGGACCCCGGGATCACATCCTGAGCCAAAGGGAGACGCTCAACCAGTGAGCCACCAGGGGCCCCAGCAACCCAGCACTTTAGATGATTACCATGTGATCAAACTCATAAAAGTCCAGAGACAGTTAACAACGTTGTTTTGGTAAATTAAGTGTGGCTTCCTCCTCCCTGTTTCTGGGCCAAGCAGTGGTGAGAGGTGGCAAATAAAAAAAAGAAATTGTTTGTTTAACCTGAAAGCATGCCTAATTATTAAGCACAACAAAAAAATTTTTACTGGAACAATATAAAACCAAGCCTGTGACCTGAGCAGCATCTCCCAGTCACCAGGAACTGGTGATAAACAGAAGGTAAAGAAATAGTTTCCAGTTTTGGTAAAGTACAATGAAGGTAACACTCTTCATTGAAGAGCACTGTGACGAGGAGGAGAGGGCCCTTCTATAGGTGGAGTTGCCACGCAGGGCTCTCCGAGGAAGAAAGAAGTGATTGACCATCGGCTCCCTGCCGAAGACACAGCCCACGTTGCTGAAAGCAGACTGCGGAGCCGAGCCAGATGAGGCAGAGGCAGCTCCAATCCTGCCACTTTATTAAGGAGCCTGGAGACTTCCTTTTGGAAACTGCCAGTCCCTTGCCCAATAAAAAATTCAGAATAAGGCAAGGTCCCCTGGTGGCTGCAGGTGCTCTGGGCAAGGATTGTTGGTGACATACAATAGAAGGAATCAGGACAGTGCCAGGCTGTCTGGGACAAGGCAAGTGCTTCAATTCCAGGGGACAGACAAGACCAGGGAAGGGAAAGACCACAGAGAGGGGGCAGGGGTGGAGAGACAGCAGTGGAGGGACTGTGCCACGCTGAACTGGGGCTAGAGTGGGGGCAGAGGGACGGAGCAGGCCAGGTCATGGCCACAGGGCAGGGACATGTCTCCTCTGCCCACTGGAACTTCTGACTCAGAAGCTGTTGACATTGTCTCTCTTGAGAGCAGGAAAGGGATGGGAGAAGTCGCAGCTGGAATGTTTTGGGAGTCTGTTTACCATGTCAGCATAATCAGTCCCATGTGTGGCCACTGGAAAAAAGTTGGGAATCACTCCTGTAAAGAGTTTAGTGGTCTGGTGACAACTGACAGTAGAGAAGTATCTGCAGTTTTGCAAAGTGATTTCACATAAATTACCTCATTTGTTCCCCCCAAACAATCCTGTTCTATTTGCAGAGGGCTATGACCCATGTTGAAATCCAGAAAGGTTACATGGCTCCCCAAAACTATGCTGTTGGTCAGGGCACAGTCCTGGTGGAAATCTGGGCTGTCTTCCCAACTGCCTGGCTGACATCCCTGAGATCTGCCCTTGGGAGGTTTGGGAGGGAAGCAAGCCAGAAGGCATTCAGAGAGGTCAGCTGGCTCCCCCTCTGCCTCCGGCCCCTGTCTTCACAACCGAGCTTTATAGCTTCATGTGAGCACCAGCTGTCCAGAGCAGGACTATGAATCCGAGCAACCCCAGAACAGCCACTGACCCCACCCTTCCTATGTGATGGCAGCTCCCAAACCTTGGCATGCACCCAAACCTCTTGCTGTACTGGCTGAAACACAGATCACTGGGCTCCAACTCCAGCGCCTCTGATTCAGCAGGTCTGGGATAGGTGGTCAAGCATGGGCATCTCGAACAAGTTCCCAGGTGATGCTGATGCTGCTGGCCCAGGGGCCACACTTTGAGGACCACGGATCTGGGATGTAACAGGCAACTTCCCCTCCTGGAGGGAAGAAAGGCTATGGGACTCTGGAACCCTTATGAGGTGAGGATCATTCTTCCTCCGGTGGAGAAGTAGAAAGGACGAGAGGGCCAGACGGACGGTTCAACAGAGACCTAAGGAGCTGCTTTGCCATGAGGCATATGATAGAAAACCCGGTGAAGAGCAGAAGTAACTAATTAAATCAAAGGAAGTCAGGAGGAGCCTGTGAGATGCGGAGGCAGCAGAGGACAGAATGCTGGGGACCAGGCTACCATCCACTTAGCTATCAAGGAGCTCTCACACCATCTCCACTGTCTATACACCACCCGCAGTAGGATTTACTTATGGGTTTTTTAAAAATCAACATGTTTCTCACACATCATTTAGCCTTATCCTAAACAAAAGTGAAATAAGGATAGTAATAGCAGCCAACACTCACACACGCTCGCTATGTACCAGCCATGCACGTATGTACATACACGCTTATTTTTATGCACAGACGCCCACACGCGTGCACACAGACACGCATGCATACATGTACACAGTCCTTTCAGTCCTCACGGCAACCCTGCATGGTCAACCCTGTATTGTTATCCTTGTTCTACAAATAAAGAAACTGAGGCCTAGATAAGGTAGCCCTGCCCAACGTTACACACACAACAAGCAGCAGAGCCAGGATTCCAACCTCCGTGGCTGGGTCCAGAGTCCATGCTTTTACCCTCCAAAATTAGGGCTTTAGTGGTTTCACTGCGGGTTTGGTAGTTCTCCAAAGAACACAGAGCTGGCGATGGGATGGGAACCAAGATGTGAATATGCATATGATTTTATTTTATTTTTTTAAGCCCCCCCCTTTTTTGCATATGATTTTAACATCAGAGTGTGAACCGCCGACACACGTTCCCACACGGGCTGTGGCTGGTGGTGGTAATGAAGCGGGGCTGTGCTGGGATGGCGTCGTGGAGAGGAGCCTGGAGCTGAGACAGCTCCCTCCTTTGAGCTGGGCTAGAGATGCCCACCTGTCTTCTCGGTGCCCCTCAACCTTGAGTTAAAAATAACCCCAAAGCTGACTTGTACTAGTCTATAACACAAAACAACTTTTTGATTTTGGTTTTCAAATATAAAAGTATATGAAATACGCTTTTTCAAAGTACTTAATCCACCCCACCCCACACCCTCTCTCCCCCAAAACCTTTGCTCTTCAGAGAGACTAAGGGGGCAGGTCAGCCAGGCTTCAGTATCGCATGGAGGGTTGGAACAGGGGGAAGGAGGAGAGCCAACTGGTGGAAAGCAGAGAGAAGGAACTCAGCTTTGCCCCACTTGGCTCTTCCCAGAGCAGAAACTCTCCCTCTGCTTCTGCTGAGCCAGGATTAACACCAGGAGAGGAGCAGAACAGGAACCCCCCACCCCTGGCCCATCCCCAGCAGTCCCAGGCAGTAAGGTGTCAGCAGGGGTTTGAGGCTCATGGGAACCGCTGTGGCTTGACATTTGCTCCAGAATGGAGATTCCTCAGTAATACTCAGAGGCTGCAGTCCCTGCTTGGGGGTGGGGGTGGGGGTTGGGAGGGTGGGCAGGGCGGTCAGGAAGGAAGGCAAGACAAGACTCAGGGATAAAATGTAGTACCCTCCCTTCCCAACACTTCCAGTGAGTTTGTGTCATTCACTCGAATCCAGAACATCATGGATATCTATGTAAAATGATGCAAAGGATGCTGGACAAGAGATACAGCCAGTGGTCTCTTCCTGCTAGTCTGGAAAGTGGGCCGGTGTGGGAGGAGGGTGAAGCCTGGACAGAGAGGATGGAGGAATAAGAGACAGAGGCTAGGTCGCTGCACAGACTCCCGAACCAGGAGGCCTCCCCTGAAGCTCTGTCGAACAGGAGCAAGACACTCTTATACTCCAACAGGGACCATGAATCAGATTTCACTTCTCTGCCCAAAACTCTTCCATGGTTTCCTACTACTTTGAGCATAAAGTCTGAATCTGCCCATTGGACTACAGAGCCCTGCATGATGAGCTCTCCCTGCCCATAGTCACATCTCTGACCTCATTTCCCATCACTCTCCCTCCTGCTCATTCCGCCCTAGCCACCCTGGCCTCCTTTCAGTTCCTCCACCACACCATGGTGCAGGGCTCTGTGCAGCCCCTGGGCCTTTGCACAAACTTCCTTGTCTGCCCCGAGTGCTCCTCTTCCAGCCCTTCAGATGGAGAGCTCTTTCAGGCTGCTTGCTGCTCAATGTCACCCCTTCAGGGAACACTCCCCTGCCACTCAGAGTACGTCCCTTGTGTCCCAGGCAACTGTTACATCATGTTGTTTTGTTTCCTTCAAGGAATGTGCCACGACAATAGATTCTCTTCTATATTTATGTCGATACTGTTCCATTCTCCATACCCCAGTCACTAGCATGTAAAGTCCAGGAAGGCAAGAGCCATGGATGTCTTGTTTGATGCTCTATCCCCCTTCATTCACAGAGATGAAATGCATGATCTGGTTGTCACCCTGCCCTCAGCCTCCTGATCCAAGAGACTTTCAGGAAGTATCTGAGGAGCCTGGGGCTGGGCCCACGGACCTCGGACAGAGGTCACTGGAGAGAAGAGAGGAGAACTTGGGGCAGAAAGATATGTAGGAGCAACAGCGGAGCCTGATTTCCCAAACAGCAGCGGACTTTATGGGGCCACGTGGCCTCAGATACTTTCTGGGCAGGCTGGGGCCCCTGGACCTGAAAGCCAGTAGTCCCCAGTTTCTACAAAATGTGTTCTACTGGCCAGGGAATGCCAAATGATGCAAAACCGGAGATGAATCTGCTTTGGCTGGATCATGCCAGGAAGGGAACAGGAACTTGACAAACTAGCTATTGTCCAGGGTGGGGGCAGAGAGGAAGAGAAGTGAAGAAAGACCAGAAAGAAAGGGTAAAAAACAGCTGGTGACCTAAAAGAAGCCTTCAAAAGAGAAAGTAAGGGCTGCATGGATTCTGAATGTTAAAAAAGCCTAGAAGAACTGTCAGAATTTGGATTTGGAGAGGGATCAATTAGATTCGCAGGGGCAGAGACGTGGGAAGAAGCAGAGAGGGCCCGACTGCCTCAGCAGGGCTTGGCAAGGGCCCTTCCCCTCTAATATACATCTCCTTGAATGGAAGAGATCTATGGCCCTAGGAGAGATTGGCCATCAGGGTGCTTGCAGGCCCGCACCCTTTCCCCGAAGCCCCCATCCCTTCTCCGGGAGCACCGTGGGAGCCACTCCACCACTATTCGCGTCTGGAGAGGAGGGTGCTGGAGCACATACCACAGAAGCATTGGGACTCCTGGAGAGCTAAAGGGAGGGTGCCACTCTTGGGAACATGACAGGTGTCGGGGGGGGGGGGGAAGTAGGTGGGGTCCTAAGGTGAACAGGGGCAGATGCATACGCTAGTGCCAGGCTAGACAGGAGCCTCGGGTGGGGTGATTCGTCCCCAGCCAGGCCAGGAACGTCTGGTCCTCTAACTCAACAGTTCTCAAAAGACATGTTGGGACACACTGGTGTGTGGCAACCACAGGCAAGAAATGCAGGTCAGAGGTTCATGGTAATATGGAAAGGATCAGCATTTGTGAATTTAAGTAAACAAAGAAATGAGCAGACATAAGGTAACGTGTTCTAATGTCACAAGTGTTCCATCGTACTTTCTGGAGTGAGCAAGAAGGGGGAACATCCCTGTGTAGACTGGAAATTGCACTGGACATGAGCACAGCAGATCCTGACACAGAACTGCTTCCCGGAAGGTGTTGGTTAAGCATCTGCCTTTGGCTCAGATCATGATCCCAGGGTCCTAGGATTGAGTCCCACATCAGGCTCCGTGTGCAGCGGGCAGCCTGCTTCTCCCCCTCTCTCTGCCTCCTCCTCCTGCTCATGCTCTGTGTCTGTCTCTCTCAAATAAATAAGATCTTTTTAAAACCCCCACAAAAAAAAAAAAAAAAACAACTGCTTCCTTTGGGGCTTTGAGAATGTGCCTTTCCCACTTCGCTTTCCGGGGTTCAAGTAGGGCTGACCCGAGCCCTCAGCTCCAGCTGCAAAGACGTGTGGCTGACCAGAACTCTAAGCCTGCGGGGCCAGCCCAGAGATCTCAGCTGGGACCTCGGGACAAGGACACTGTGAGCGCTAGTTGTAACCCTACGTTGCCAAAGGCCACTGCGCAGAATAACCACACTGAGGAAAGAGTCTTCAAACTCCTCTCTTCCCTCAAGCTAAGTCCGCCCTTCTCAGAAGAGCATGAGAGGCCTCTGGGGGAGTGAGACAGAATGGGGCACTGTCACAACTCAAAGACAGTTATGCCCGTCACCTCCTTGTCTTTGCATGGCGGGAGGGCACTTTGGGACTCTCAAACTCCTGTAAGAACACGTCTTGTCCAGCAAGGGTAGAGGAGCAAAGTCTGGGGTGTCTAGGAGAGGAATCGGGTGAGTGAAGAGTCAGGCCTTCCTGAGACACAGGGTGGGGAAACCTGGCAGGTTAGAATCTTTACCCCCATCAAGGAACTCCACGGACGGCCCTATGAGGGAGTGGGCAGCGGGGGCACCCACAGGCGTTTCAAGAAAAGCAAATGGGAGACTAGTAAACAAACAAAAAGCAGAAACAGACCCATAAGTACAGAGAACAAACTGATGGCTGCCAGAGGGGACGAGACAGGGAGGTGCAGGCTTCCAGTCATGGGGTGAGTAAGTCATAGAGATAAGAGGTACCACAATGGGGAATAGAGTTAATGGGATCATACTAGTGTTGTGTGGGGATGGAAAGCAGCTGTTTGTGGTGAGCGGAGCATAACATAAAGACTTGCCCAATCACTACGTTGTACACCCAAAACTCATTGCAGCGCTGTGTGTCAACTACATTTCCATTATAAATGAATGAATAAATTAAATAGTAGCAGCCTGGTTGGTTAAGTGTGGCAAAAAGGAACGTAAAATCAGGGAGGTGATTTACCCTAATTTTTCTTAACTCAAGCAGAACATCTCAGAGAGCCTCACCCAATTCCACAATTCTCTTCGTCTTCATCCTGAGCCAAATGCTACCAGGCCCTTCGCTTCCACCCTTTCTCTTTCAAGGCACATGGGGCCCTGGCTCCTGGCCCATTTCAGATGCCACTGCAGGAAGGAAAGCTTTGCCGTTCCCTAGTCTTGCCCCTGCTTCCACAGAAGCATCCTCTGTGACCCAGGGCTCTTGGCTGGATGGGCACTGAGGGATACAGCAGTGTGGCTTTCTTGACCAACTGGCACTTTCTCTCTGTCCACCATGCGGGTGGCTAGGCTCTTGGCTCCTATCCACAGTGCTGTGGTTGGGTTCTTTCATTGGGAAACAAATGGCACTTGTGTCAAAGAAAATTAAAAAAAAAGTAATCTAAATCTTGCCCAGCAATGGGTGGCTAGGGTGCTAACAGAATGCTCACATCTGCTTTTGTGTTCCCAAGACAAAACTGACCTCTGCCACTGGGCTCAATTATATTCATCCAACCCCAGGGACCACAGAACCCGGTGAGTGTGGCTGACTGCAATGCTCCGGGTGGCACCTTCTTCCCCACGTGCTGAGGTTTTCCCTGAGACGCGCTCTTCCTTGGGCATATGCCAGGCCTTTGGGGACAAGATACAAAGGCTGCAGAACTGAGGGAGAGAGGGCTCATCTGCAAAAGTTGTACAAGTGAGATTCGGAAAAGACTACCAGTTTCTTTAGTAAAAAAGTGTTTTTTATTTTTTTTTTAAATTTTTTTAGAGAGAGTATGAGCGAGGAGGGGTGGAGAGAGAGAATTTCAAGCTCCGCACAAAGCCTGACATGGGGCCTGACCCCACAATCCTGAGATCAGGACCTGAGCCGACACCAAGAGCCAGATATTCAACCGACTGAACTACCCAGAAACCCACCCCCCCAAAAAAAGTCTGATTTTTAATAATACACTGAACCCAGCTAAAAGGCTGTTTCCCAGCCCTCTTTACAGTTAGGTGTGATCAGTTGACTAAGTTCTTGCCAGTGAGTTTTTAGTAGAAGTATTGTGTGGAACTTTCAAGAAGTCTATGATCAGTTGACTAAGTCCTTGCCAATGAGTTTTTAGTAGTATTGTGTGGAACTTTCAAGAAGTCTATTAAGTTGAGAAGGGGTGAGTGCTTCTTTTTTCCCTCCCTCTTATTCCGCTGTCAGGAACACAGGCCTGATGACTGGAGCTTTAGCTTCTATCCTGGACCACGAGGACAAGGGCTACTCCAGGGTTGGAAGAGCAGACAGCTAGTAGAGGATGGGTCTCTTAAGTCTTTCTGCAGCTGCCAAAGACAATCCTGGCTCTCCTGGACTACAAATCTTCAGGCTGTTTTTATATTACAGAGAAATAGGATTCTAGCCCATTTTCAAAGCTATTGCCTAGAGTTGTTCTATTACACACAGTAATTCAGTCCTAAAATTTCTATCTTCAGTTTTTGATGACATTCTAAGAGGAAGGTTTACAAAATGTAATTAGAGTAATTTAAGAGGCAAAGTATTACCTCTTAAATACTTAAGAGCAGCAGTATTATCAAACCAGCCATTAATTCGGCCTTCTCTTTCCCTTTTGTTTCTCTCTACCCATCACATGTTTTCCTTCCAAGATGAATGATGGCTAGTATCCCTCTTCTAGTGGTAGAAGTTGGAATAGTGGTTATCTCAGAGGTGGGAAGGTTGCTCTGTGAGCAGGGGCACAGAGAGTTCTTGTAGAGTATTGAAAATGGTCTATATCTCGACCACATAGTGGTTACACGAATATGTTGTTAACAGTCACTAAGTTGTACCTCTACGACTAGTATACTTTATTGTATGTAAGCTACACTTCAATAAAAACAATTTCTAAAAATCCTTTCTAAAGTCCTACACCTTTTTTCGAAGCTTTTAAAAAATTTATTATTTTTTATAAATATTAATGCAGTTGACACACAATCTTATATTAGTTTTCAGTGTACAACATAGTGATTTAACGATTCTATGCATTACTTGGTGCTCACTATGGTGAGGGTAGTTACCATCTGTCACCACACAACATTACAATATTATTAACTACACTCCTTGTGCTGTACTTTTCATCCCCCTGACTTACTTATTTTATAGCTGGAAGTCTGTACCTCTAAATCCCTTTTACCTATTTTGCCCATCCCCCCAACCCACCTCCCCTCTGGCAACCACCAGTTTGTTCTCTGCATTTATGAGTCTGTTTTTGCTTTTTAGATTCTACATATAAATGAAATCATAGGATATCTTTCTCTAACTTACTTAGCATAGTATCCCCTAGGTTCATTCTTTTTAATGTCTGAGTAACATTTCATTATACATATATACCACATCTTTACCATTCATCTATCAATGGACACTTGGGTTACTTCCATACTTTGACTATCGTATATAAAGCTGCAGTAAACATCAGGGTGCATGTATCTTTTTTTTTTTTTAATTGGAGTTCAATGCATGTATCTTTTTGATTTAGTGTTTTCCTTTTCTTTGGGTAAATACCTAGTAGTGGAAATACTGGATCATATGATATTTCTTTTTAATTTTTTTAGGAAACTCCATACTGTTTTCCATAGTGGTGGCACCAATTTACACTCTCACCAGTGTGCACGAGGGCTCCCTTCTCTCCATATCCTCGCCAACACTTGTTGTCTTTTTAACACCAGCCGTTCTGACTGATGTGAAGTGGTATCTCACTGTGGTTTTGATTTCTCTGATGATGACTGATGTTGAGCATCTTTTCATGTACCTATTGGCCATGTGTTTGCCTTCTTTGGAAATGTGTCTGTTCAGGTCTCTGCCCATTTTTTAATTGGATTGTTTGTTTTGGTGCTGGGTTGTGTTAAGTCCTTTATGTATTTTGGAAATTAACCTTTTATCAAATATATCATTTGAAAATATCTTCACTCATGCAGTAAGTTGCCTTTTTGTTTTGTTGATGATTTCCTTTGTTGTGCAAAAGCTTTTTATTTTGGTGTAGTCCCAACAGTTTATTTCTCTTTTTGTTTCCCTCGCCTGAAGGAACATATCCACAAATATGTTGCTAAGGGTGATATCCAAGAGATTACTGCCTATGTTTTATTTCAGAAGTTTTATGGTTTCAAGTGTCACAGTCAGGTCTTTAATCCACTTAAAATTTATTTTTGTGTATGGTGTAAAAAAGTAGTCCAGTTTTACCAACACTGTTGAAGAGGCTGTCTTTTCCCCATTGCATATTCTTGCCTCTTTTGTGTAGATTGACCATATAAGCATGGATTTATCTCTGGACTCACTGGTTCCATTGATCTAGGCATCTATTTTTGTGCCAGTGTCATACTGTCTTGATAGTATGACAAAAGCAAAGCAATAGCTTTGAAGCAATTGTGAAATATGGGATTGTGATACCTCCAACTTTGTTCTCTTTTCTCAAGGTTGCTTTGGTTATTTGGGGTCTTTGGTGGCTCTATACAAATTTTAGGATTATTTGTTCTAGCTCTGTGAAAAAATGCTCTTGGCATTTTGATAGGGATTGCATTGAATCTATAGATTGCTTTGTAAAACCCTACCCCTTTTTATGGTCATCATAGATATTTTAGTTTTTGAAGTATTTTTCTTCCCTATGTGTGCTATTCAAGATCTCTGTAATTTTGGCATTTACCCCACCCTCCTTAACCAATTTTGTCTGACTGGGAAAATGCCCAGTTGATAATCACTTTCCCAGACACCTTTGTAGACAGGAGTTGTCACAAGATAACAGAACTAGCCAATAAGAAGTAAGAAGTCTGCTGAGTAGGGCTTCTAGAAAAGCTGTCATTTTCTTGATTAAAAAAGGGATAGATTTGGGTGATGATGATGTGTCAGCATAAGTTCATAATTGTAATGATGTATCTTTCTGGCGAGGGATGTGGATAATGCAGGAGGCTATGCATGTGTGGGGTAAGAGAAATCTCTGTGCCTTCTGTGCTGCAGATCTAAAACTGCTCTACAAAATAAAGTCTCTCAAGCTTTAGATTCAGCTCTCATGTCTTTTGCTCTTTATATTCTCCACCCCCGCCATTCTTCTGCTCAGAATGTCGATGCTTCTTAAGATCATGAAGCAGAAAGTCAAATCTAGGGATGGTGAAGCAGAAAGCTAGAAGCCTCAGTTATTGATGGCCACTTCTGAGAAGCTGCATCAGCCCTGTTTCCTTCATGTGACATGATGAAAAAAACCCCCCTGTGTGTTTAAGCCTCTGTGGTTTGGGTTTCTAGGCTCATGTGAGATATAAGGCTTTTAGCTTTATATGTGGCAAAGACCTCTTGAGAGGTCTCCCACAAAGGGAGACTCAGGTGCTAATTTACTGTGGTATCCTATCATGGCGTGGCAAAGCCCTGGGGAAAAGAGGAAAACTTCGAAACGGAAGACCCCATTGGCACACTCTCTTCTTGTTCTCTTCCCAACATTCTCACTGCTCACTAAGGGAACGGAATTCTTCTGGCAATGGAAGGGGCTCTGCTCAACATGCAGAGGATCTCAGTTCATATAAACTTCTCTGAGAGCTAGTAGTAAAGTATTACATCAGCTGCATCACTGTTTCTCAATCTATTTTTAACCAATTTCCGCTTTTGATAAACAGAAATTCTACTTTCTACAGCAGTTTGCATTAAGAAAACCAGGGCTTTCCCTTTTCCTGGGAAATTCCAATTATCAGACCACACGTACTACTGCTTTCCCCATGCAAAAATTTCTGGTACATTGCCCCATGCCTCTGGAGAGTCCGTGCTGTAATCTGAGTTTTCTGAGATTCTGCAAACTGGACAGAAATCCTGGTAGCTCCAGTGATGCCACATCCAGCTGGGGAAGAGGAGCAGCATATGGGACAGAGGCAGCTTAAGAGCAGGAAAGCAGAGCCAGGACTGGGCTGGGAAAAGGAACACGGAGCAGTAGTTTTGCCCCGAGTCGGCTCAGCTTTTGCAGGGTCAGCCAGCACCTGACTGCAACCACATTCAGTTTTACTGAGGAAATCTGCACTTCCATTTCTAAAGACTCTGCCCTTCCTCCTTTGCTCAGGGTCAAAACCAAAATGCAATCCAAGCTAACAACCAGCTGCCTTGTGCTGTTTCATAGGAGGCCTGAGCCACTGAAAGCTACCTAGTGTCTGGGTTAGAAGCTGTGTGTAGCCAAAGGGATGGGGGGTTGGGGGTGGATTTCAGACCTGTTCCTGGTCTGAAGGTCAGTTTTGCAGGGACAGAAGATAGAGAAGAGGGATGAGTGGGGGAGAAGAGGTCAGACCACCTTCTTCAAGATTCCAGGAATAAAGGAAAAGTCTCCTCCCAAGATCTTAGTCCTGTTTACCATCAAATCCAGATCCTTATAAACATTCGTGCTCATAAGTGCTAAACAACAGAGAGAATTAAGTAGAGAGCAATAGAAGATGCTCTCTCCCCTCCATTCCCCATGCTTCCAATGGTTAGAGACAGGGAGAGAAGGAAGGATGAAGGATGACAGCGTCTGATGGGGTGCGTGGCTCAATGGGTTGGGCATCTGACTGGCTCAGGTCCTGATCTTGGGGTCCTGGATGGAGCCTCACACTGGGCTCTGTGCTCAGCAGGGAGTCTGCTTCTCCATCTCCCTCTGATCCTCATCTTGTTCATGCTTTTTCTCTTTCTCTCTTTCAAATAAATAAAATCTTAAAAAAAAAAAAAGATGACAGCATCCAGGATCTGGGGTTAGAGCATGAACTAGAACACATGCCGGGCTCCTAGGAAACTGGGATGGAAGGTTATTCCCTCTTGGGTTCAGGGAAAGAGTGAAGGACAACAGCAGGAAGGCTGGCAATCATTCAGAGAGTCGTTATGGGAAGCAGATGACACGATCTTACACCCTTGCCTCCTTGCCTGTGCCCTTGTAACCTCCTGTGTGCGATCTACAGGACTTCCAGGGGCTGCTGGGAGAGACAGTTCTAATCTAGACGGGGGCGGGGGAAGGGAGCAGAGTCCAGTGGTGAAGACCATGGATTCCTAAACCAGAAAGCTGGCTCCCAAATTCAGAGTTCAGCTCTTCCATATACCAGCTGACTTTAGGCAAATTACTTAACCCCTCCAATATCTCAGTTTTATCATCTACAGAATGGGGATGAGTGTGCCAAACTCACAGAATGTTTTTTATTAGCTATATTCCCAATGCTGTACTTTTCATCCCTGTAACTTATTTACTTTATAACTGAATGCTCCTACCTCTTAATCCCCTTCACCTATTTTGCCCACCCCCACACATCCTCTCCCCTCTGGCAACCACCAGTTTGTTCTCTGTGTTTAGGAGTCTGTTTCACAGAATGTTTTCAGGATTATATGAGTTCATCTTTGTAAAGCTCTTAGCATAGTCCCTGATACATAGTGTCCTAGAATGAGCAGTAAATGTTGGCTGGTATACCCGTTTCCTATGTCCACTATAACAAATTGTCACTAACTTGTTGGCTTAACACAACACGAATCGAGTCTCTCACAGTTCTGGAGGCCAGAAGTCCTAAACCAGTATCATCAGTCTGGGGAAAACCCATTTTTGCCTCTTCCAGCTCCTGGTAGCTACTGGCATTCCTTGGCTTGTTGGCCACATCATTCCAGTCTCCACCTTGGTGATCAGATTGTCTTCCCCTCTTCTGTCTGCTGGACATCTCCTTCTGCCTCCTTCTGATAAGAATATCTGTGATCATCTTTAAGGCCCACACAGATTATCCAGGATAACCTCCCTGTTGTAAGATTCTCCATCACACCTGCAAAGTCCTTTTTGCCACATAAAGCAACATTCACAGGTTCCAGGGATTAGGATGTGGATATCTTTTGGGGGGATCATTATGCAGCCACCACAGCTGGTATTGTTGGCCAGAAGCAGAGTCTGATGAACGGCAAGCAGGTGGACAGAGTGAAGGGAGATCTCTGCAGAGGGAGGTTGGGGCATGGTTACCAGCGGTGGGCGGCAAAACCCATGATGCCCACCAAGGAGCCCAACAGGGACAGGCCTGAAGAACACTCCCAAGATGCTAGTCCTGATATGCCCCTCCTTGTTTCTCCTCTTCAGTGGTGCAACAGTACTGAGGATGGAGGTGGCAAGGCTGCAGAACTGGAGAACACCGCTGTCGACTGGAACTGTGGGCAAGGCTGGGCATGTGGCAACTAAAAGAGGACATGCAAGGGGTGGGCATCAACTGTCACCTCCACACCTTCACAAGCCACTGCAGGTGCTCAAAATGGTAACACATAGATGGAAGGAGGGTGAACTGTGCTGGCACAGGAGAAAAATAAAATCTCAAAGTCTACCCAGATGTATTGGTCTACAACCATCTCTCTCACTCCCTGTCTCTCTGGCATCCTGTACTCCTCCTGAATCCATGCCATCCTCAGCCCTCCCCTGGATGGCCCCAGTGCATTTCTATTCTCTCTCTGCTTCCAACTTCATCCTTCTGGAGACCTCTCCCTACACAGCACTGTCCGGTCCTCTCATATCATAAATCTCACCACATCACTCTCCTCTTATGGCCTGGAAGCGGCTTCCCACTGCTTATGGATGGAATCCCAAGTCCCTACTAAAAACCATCTGGTCTTCCACTGTCACAGCCCTGGCTTACCATGCTCCAGTCATGCCAGTCTCTTAGTCTGGACCCTTCCTCCGAGGGAACTTCATAGTAGCCAGCCCCACAATTCAGCTCAACCTCTCAGGTGTCAGCTAACAGTAATCACATTGATGGCTTCTCTGATTCCTCTGGCCAAAGAAGTCCCTGCCATGCTGTAACCACTCTCCACATTGCCCTGTTTTATTTCCTTCAATGTCTTTCTCTGCGTAACAATTCCCATGTGCATATTTGCTCACTCTCTTCCCTCTCTCTCCACTAACATGTAACCACCCTCCATGAGTGCGAGACCGTGTTTATCTTTGGGACCCTGATACCCTGGTGTTTGGCACATTCTAGGGAACAGACACATTGGTTGAATGAATGAATGAAACGACAGCTCTTTATTTACCATTAGTGCCACTACTGGTGAAATCCTGTATTTCCCATCATTTTTGAATACTTTATATCCACATCACCCTCATCTTTGCCAAGCAGAAACTAGGTCAGAAAGGTATATTAGCCTGATTTATCAATACCGGCGATGAGGAAAGATCCTGGCAGTTTCCCGCAAAAGTAGCAGGAGTGCCTTTATCTATGAAAGAGCTCTCAAGTGATTCCTGGCTGGTATTTCTTATGACAGTCCCAGAAGAAGATAAAATGAGACAGCTGGAAACAAGTATCTCCAAGCTTTTAAAAATCGATTTCTCTTCATTCCAATCTTCCACTTATCTATCCACATGTCATCCAGGAAACAATTATCAAGTGTCTAATATGTGCCAGGCTCTCTGCCAGACCCTGGGGATACAATGGTGAGCAAAACAGCCATTTACCCTGCCTTTGTGGGGAGTCTGTAAGGGAGATGGACATTAAGCAAATCTTCATACAATAAATGGATTATAACACACTGAGATAGTGCTTTGAAGGAATCGTAGAAGACGCTATGAAAGTAACAAATAATTAGAAAACAAAATTAAAAAAAAAACCAAACCTGCAAGACCACCAAAAATACTTAGGAATCAATGTAAGAAAAGATGTGTAAAAGCTCTTTGCTTAACACTAAAAAGCGCTGTTGGGAGAAATTAAACACTTAAATAATAGAGCTATGTCAGATGGGAAGGCTCGATGTGATCCCAGTTTCAACAGTTCCAAATTATCTATGGATTCAACACAATCCCAGTCAAAATTCCAGCAGGCTTCTCTGCAAAAAAAAAAAAAAAAAAAAAAAAAAAGGTTCTTTGGAAATGCAAATGACCTGGAAGAGCCAGAGCAATCTTAGAAAAGAACGCTACAGAACTTACACTTCCCAATTTCAAGACTTATTATAAAACTACAGTCATCGAGACTGTGTAGAATGGGGAAAGGAAAGACGTAAGGATCACCAGACCATAACAGAGACTTAAGAAACAGACTCACTTAGATACAATCAATTCATTTGCAGTTGAGGTACCAAGGTAACTCAACAGGGAAAAGAAAGTTTGGAACTGGGTAGGTAGGTAAACATTTCTTAGGACATAAAAATACAAAACATAAAGGCAAACTAAATGAGCTAGATTTTATCAAAATTCTAATATATTTTTTGGTCTTCAAGAGAAGAATTAAGAAAGTGGAAACATAAGTCATGTAGTGAGACTACATCTAACAGATGAGCAGTACCCAGAACATAATAATGAACTCTCAGATCTCAGTAATATGAAAATAATCTAATTTTTAAAAAATGGGCAGAAGACTTAAACAGACACTTTACAAAAGAAGACACAGATGGCCAATAAGTATTTGAAAATATGCTCAATCAACAGTCATCAGCTAAATGCTAATTAAAACCACAATGAGACACCATGCCACATAATTAGAATGCTTAAAACTTAAGACTAAAAAATACCAAGGGTTGGCAACGCCGTGGAGCAACTGAAATGCTCATACATTGCTGGTGGGAATAAAGATGGTACAGCCACCTTAGAAAACTGGCAGTTTCTTAAAAAGTTAAACAAAAAGTTGACCATACAGCCCAGCCAATATATTTCTAGGTATTTGCTCAAGAGAACTGAAAACCCATATCTGCACAGAGACCTAAACAACAAGGTACATATAGCAGCTTTGTTCATACTAGCCAAAAACTGAAAAACAAAAAACCCAAACATCTAGCAACAGGTGAATGGATAAATAAAATAAAAAATATCCATGAAACAGAATATTATTTAGCAACAATGCTCTGAGAACCTGCAATAAGAGATCTAATTGAACCTAGGACGTCAGGGAGGGCTTTCTTAAGGAAGAAGTAGATATCTGAAAGAAGGCTAGAGACTGACCAGGGAGGTAGAGTGGGTAATGAGAAATAAAGAGCACTGCAGGTAGAGGCTTGGTCAAGAGCCCCTGGCAGAGGAAAGGTGGCACATTCATGTAAGTGAGACATGGTCTTGCTTAAAGAGCAAGGAGAGAGAAGAGAGATAGAAGTTGAGGCTGGAAGTTGGCAAGAGTCATGCCAGGCAGGCCTTATAGGCCTTGTTAAGGATTTTGATGTTTATCTTCAAGGCAATAAGAAACCTCAGAAAGAGTTTTGTTTTGTTTTGTTTTTTAAGATTCATTCATTCATTCATTCATTCGAGATAGAGAGAGGCAGAGACACAGGCAGAGGGAGAAGTAGGCTCTATGCAGGGAGCCTGATGTAGGACTCCATCCCAGGACCCCAGGATCACACCCTGAGCCAAAGGCATATGCTCAACCACTGAGCCACCCAGGTGCCCCTCAGAAAGGGTATTAAATAAGAGGGTGATATGATATAACTGGCTTGACATTTTAGATCCCACTAACTACAGAATGGAGAATTGACTATTGGGGCGTGAGTGGCTGGGAAGGAGCCTGTCACAGCCTCTGCCAACCTCCAGGTAACAGACTGTGGCTTATATTGGGATGGGATGATGGAGAAGGGGAGAGATGGAAGCTTTCAATGGGCTCTGAGAAGCATGTGGGAATGTACTGAGGGGATAGAAAAGAAGACAGCTCCAATCTTGGACTGACTCCAAGATTATGGCTTGGGGGATGGAATGGGAAGAGCTCCTATGTCCCAATATGGAGAATTCTGGAAGAAAACCTAATCTGGTAGAGGTCTATAGTCAGTTTTGGACACACTAGATTTGAGGTGCATGGGAGCCATCTGAATGACAATATTTACCAGGAATTTGGACATGTAGATGTTAAAGCTCACAAGAGCCCAGGATAGAGATTCAAAATTGGGTTTTATGAGATGGTAATTGACAATGCAGAAATACATACAACAAATTAGAGAGAGCATAGGACCAGGATAAGAGAGAATCTGGAATCAAGTCTTAAGGCACTCGAACACTTAAAGGATGATTAGGGAAAGGTGGGCTAGTGAAGGAAACAAAGAGGCGACCGGGGAAAGGCTGGGAAACCAGAAGAGCATAATATATGAGAATTCATGGAAAGAGAATGTTTCAAGAGGCTATGGAAACTGTGTTGAAGGCTAATAAAAGGGGAATAAAATGTCTACTAAATTTAGTAGCATAGCAGTCACTGCTAATCTTAGGATAAGCTGGTCCTATGGGGGAAAAAAAGGGATATAACCCAGATTAGAGTGGATAGGAGACGGGAGTGGTGACTGAGGGATAAGGAAGTAGAGAAAGTGATTATACATAATTTTAAGATAATGGGCCCAACTTCCTATTCTAAAGCTGGGTTGTAATGATGATGAAAGAAAACAACTTGGAAGAGATTGTGAAAGACATTGCCTTTGTGTAAGCTCGGCCCTTGAATTTAGCTTGAGATGTTGCATTTCCTTTTCCTGTGACATAGGTGGATGTTGTGAGTCATGAGTTCAAAGTTTCCTTTATTATGTTACCTTCATAACTACCCCGAATGTGGAGGAGGGGGCTCAGTGGTGCCCCTTCAACTTAGGTGACACACCACAAAGACAGGAGGAAGGCACGGGGCACAGGAAGGACAAGCAGAGATAAGGCAGACTACTCCTACTCCTACTCCTACTCCTACTCCTACTCCTCCTACTCCTCAACACTTGCGTGCCAGAACTTTCTGCTTTGTCATTAAACCCAGATCCTCATGAACGTTATAGAAAATCATAAAAGCAAAATGACACAAATATATCTGGTAGCAAGCAACAGAGAATGGTCTCTTCCTTAGCTCCCCTGTTTATCTGGGAAGTGCATGTGTGTACTGGGAGAAGGAGACAAATGCCAAGATCGAACTCCTTGCTTCTAGTGGAGGGTAGAGCTGAAGAGAAAGAAAAGCTACTATTTAGGATCCCTGGACCCTGGAGTTCTAGACTACAAAACCAAACTG
Organism: Canis lupus baileyi; assembly: GCF_048164855.1. NCBI lineage: Eukaryota > Metazoa > Chordata > Mammalia > Carnivora > Canidae > Canis > Canis lupus. The sequence continues at coordinate 117,694,014 of NC_132838.1, read as the reverse complement.
ACTAATGAAATGCCTGCCTGAATGAACAAACAACACGGGATGAGTAGAAGTCCCGGGGGAAGAATTCTGGAAGCAGGGGTCAGGCCACTGATGGTAAACACAGACCCATTCCCTAGGTTGAGAGGAAACCGTGTTCCGACTCTGTTTCTTCAGATGTGTGTATTTGGACAGGAATTGAGGAGCTTCTAATCTGGAGCTCCACAGAGCAGGGGGGAAAATGAGGGAGGAACAAGGGTGGCTCAGAGGTGAGACCCAGCCCACAGGGAGAGGGGATCTATGGGGGAAAGACACAGGAGCCTGAGCACAACTCCCCTATAAAGAGCCACACAGGTACGCGGGGCCTCCTGAATCCCTGATAGTCCCCCAAGTCAGACGGCATGTAGGTGCCCTCAGCCTCTGGCTGTTTTACCAAGTGGCTCGCTCTCACCAAAGCTCCAGCAGACTTCCACTCATGGGCACCCACCAAGTGCTCACCGCTGGCCCAGATGCTCCATACAAGCTGTCTCATCCACACCTCACCCAAATCCTGGGATGTAAGTATTCCCATCCTCACTTAACCCAAAAAGGAAGCTAAAATTCAGAATATTCATCTGCCCCAAGGTTACAGTGAAGGGACCTGAGTCTGAGCCCACATCTGCATGACTCTAAATCCCATGCTATTTCCACCAGAACAAGACTCGGGCTGGGTGAAACCAAACTGTCCCAATCAAGAGGGCAAAAGAGACCTGTTGGGGGCAGAAGGCAGGAGACCCCATATAAAGAAAAAAATTGAAGAATCAAAGGAAACAGGAAACTTCTTTCCTGAAAATGAGAAGAATCACAAAAGAAATTGCCTAGAAAAGAGAAGATGAGATCATCTAACTTGAGAAATGGGAAAAATGCTTGGGAATGAAAAAATAATCCAGGACCTAGGGACGGAGAATCTGGTTTGGAAGTCGAGTGAGGATCTCTGGGGGGAGAAGGAAGATGCCGGCGGGCGCCCCATCATCCTTCAGGTTTGAGAGGAGACAGTGTTCAATTACTGACCTTCCTCTCTCTGGTCACATGACCTGTGCTAGTATAAAAGCTTTCTACCAGCAGGTTCCTTACAATTCTTTCCTGTGTGAAATGGGCAGTAGCAGTGGCTGAAGGCCCGTTCCTCTTCCCCAGAAGCTTTCCGACTTTCCTTCAGGACTAATCCCAAGAAGCCATCTCTCTGGACTGCAGACAAGGCAAGGCAGCTGGCTCTGTGCTTGTGCTCTGGGAAGTGATGCTGGGATCTGGACTGGAGGGGGAGGTGCCGGCGGGGCTGCCCGAAGTCTGTGAGAAACTGGATGTGAGGCTCATACCTGTAGCCAGTGTAGCTGGGATCCAGGAAAGAGATGGGGGACCTCAAGCCCGGAGAGAGGACGGAGGGGGTGGGCTGTGTTAGGGCAGCGGGGTCACAAGCCAAGTGGAAACTGAATGACCCCGTTTACAGTTCTTCTGTTTATACTCAAAACACCGGGCTCTGGAGCCAGTTGCTGCCTGTGGGTTTTCTTGAATCTGCTCTAAAGTCTTTTAGAGGACAAGCCCCAAAAGATAGCACAGGCTCACCCTTCCTCCCCAATGCCCCTCCCTACACTTCATTAGCTTCCTCTTTTCAGTAATAGTCCCAGAGTTGGGTATTGGTCAGGGGAGGAAAAGGTGGAGGAGAATCTGTGTTCTGCAAAAGGACAGGAGGACGAGGTAGGGAGATGGGTTGGGGGGCCAGGCCTCCGTTCCCTGGGCGTGTGGCGGGGTCGTGTGAGGAGCTGGCCCTGGGTCCCATGGCCTGGGCTTTCCCAGCCTCGAGCCCCTGAGCGCTCACAGCCCTCTCCTCGGGAGAGGCTCGCCCTTTCTCCCCACGGATCTCCGACCGGGTAAAGAACTCAAGGAAAGTTGGAAGCTGATAACGGCAACTTCCTGTATCTGTGGGGAGAGAAGGAGAAAGCCATGGGTTGGTCCCCCCCGGAGACACATGATGGCAAACGTAATAACTCCCGCTTACTATCCCGCCCCAGGCAAAGTCAATAATTGCTCTGGGCAGTTCTGGCAGGTGTGCGAGCAAGCGGCGGAGGCGGCACAGGGCTCTGGCCGGGGAGGGGACAGCAGCACGGGGGATGTCCACGTCCTGAAGCGGAGGGGGGTCCGCAGGCTGCCAGGGGCACCTCCTGACCCTGCCCTTTGTCAACCTCTTCCAGAGCCATCATGACAAACTGGCGCAGCCCCCTCATCCTCACGGCCTACATCATCATCTTCCTCACTGGCCTCCCCGCCAACCTCCTGGCCCTGCGGGCCTTCATAGGACGGGTCCGCCAGCCCCACCCGGCCCCCGTGCACATCCTGCTGCTCAGCCTGACGCTGGCGGACCTCCTGCTGCTGCTGCTGCTGCCCTTCAAGATGGTCGAGGCCGCGTACGACTTCCAATGGTACCTGCCCGAGTTACTCTGCGCCCTCACGGGGTTCGGCTTCTACAGCAGCATCTACTGCAGCACGTGGCTCCTGGCGGGCATCAGCATCGAGCGCTACCTGGGAGTGGCCTTCCCCGTGCAGTACAAGCTGTCCCGCAAGCCGGTGTACGGAGTGATTGCGGCCGTGATCGCCTGGGTCATGTCCTTCGGTCACTGCACCATCGTGATCATCGGCCAGTACTGGAACTCAACCCACAATGATGTCACAAGTGAGAATGGCATCACCTGCTATGAGAACTTCACCCAAGCTCAGCTGGATGTGGTGCTTCCTGTGAGGCTGGAGCTGTGCCTCTTCCTGTTCTTTGTCCCCATGGTGATCACCATCTTCTGCTACTGGCGCTTTGTGTGGATCATGCTCACCCAGCCCCACGTGGGGGCTCAGAGGCGGCGCAGAGCTGTAGGGCTGGCTGTCGTGACGCTCCTTAATTTCCTGGTGTGCTTCGGGCCTTACAATGTATCCCACTTGGTGGGCTTTTTCACGAAGAAGAGCCCCCTGTGGAGGGCTGAAGCCGTGGTATTCAGTTCCCTCAATGCCAGTCTGGACCCCCTGCTTTTCTATTTCTCTTCGGCAGCTGTGCGTAGAGCCTTTGGAAGGGGGCTGCAGATCCTGAGGCATCAGAGCGCCTCCCTGCTGGGGCGCAGAGGCAAAGAGACAACAGAGGGGACGAGCGGGGACAGGGGTGTGAGTCAAGCAGAGGGAGCTCCGAGTTCTGACTTTACCACAGAATAGGGGTGTCCAGGACCTTTGGAGGCACTCTGGGTGACACAGGCATTGAGCAGGCTGGGACAGGGGGAACGTGAGGTTCCTGTCCCAGAGTCAGAAATCCTCAGATGGATCCACTACGGGAGCTGTAGAAATCTCTCTCAGCAGCTTGGTATCCCTTCCTGACTGAAGTTTTCTTCCCAAAGGAGCACAGCTCCATGACAAAGGAAGAAATGGTTTGGCATAGAAGCACCCTCAGACCACGGTTTCAGGAGCAATGTAGCTAATACAAAATCAGTCCTTGTGACACAGTGGTAGCTGGGGACGATCAGGCTAAAGCCGAGTCCTAAAGCCATCTTGCTACAGGCTTTGAAACAACATCTAGACCCTGGGCCAGCTGTTGATACTGGAAAGAAGACCATGGGAAGAGATGGAAGGGAATACAAGGGAATACCAAATGAGGTCAAAGAAGACTCAGGAAGATTATGAGTCAAGGGAACTAAGAGGGAGGACCAGGGACTTTGAACTCTAACCATCTAGGTCTGCACTGTATCGCTCTGACCTGCTGCTTTGTAAGTATGCTCCAGTCATCTTCAAGTGTGTATTTTGTCTCCCCGTATTAAACCTGCCAGAGGTCTGGGTCTTGTCTCCTCCCTCCATGGCACCCCACACGGGCTAGGACACAGCCTGGTGCCTGTCAGTCAGAAGTCAACACTGACTATAGGACAAGAGCAGACAACCCGGTCTGGCAGATTGAAAATAAAAATGGTAAAACCCTGAAGCGAGTGTCCACAATTTTTGTGCTTTTCTACAAGCCCAGGGAGGGCAAACATGAAATGAAGAAGCCGACTCAGCAGCACAGAGGGAGGGTTATGCATGTGAAACCACAAAGTATTTTAAGGTCAGGATGTAATGAGTGGAGTTAGGGAGGGGGCTGGTGGGATCTTGTTTCCAGGGATGGACAGAGACGGGACTTAGAAAGAAGATGTGGGGTGAATCCTGACTTAACCGTATCAAGTGTATCTCAGGAGTCTCAAACACATGAAGCTCCCCCTTAGAAACCTGCAGAGCTTCCCTATTGTCAAAAGTTTTCGTCCCAGGAACTCCTATCCTATCATTCCATTGCCTACTTCGTATCCTGTCTCCCTGCCCAATCCTACCTTCCTAACTCATTTCTCCACAATAAGGACCCCTAGCTCTTGTTCTCTCTCTCTCTCTCTCTCTCTCTCTGTCTCGTCTCTCTCTCTCGTTAACTGACCCTAGCCCCAGACTAGTGGTCTGCTATTGAGGCAATACAGCAGAATTGCAAGGTACAAAAATAGATCACATGACCCCCTCAAATCTACTGACTCTCTGGGGGTGGGACAGCAGATGAGCTTTTAAAAGCTCCCTGGTGGGGCGCCTGGGTGGTTCAGTGGTTGAGCGTCTGCCTTTGGCTCAAGTGGTGATCCTGGGGTCTTTTGATCAAGTCCCACATCAGGCTCCCCACAGGGAGCCTGCTTCTCCCTCTGCCTGTGTCTCTGCCTCTCACTCTCTCTCTCTGTCTCTTATGAATAAATAATATAATATAATATAATATAATATAATATAATATAATATAATCTCCCTGGTGATTATGCAAGGCAGCTCAGGAAAGGAATTGCTGATCTAGCTCGGGGGCCCAATCTGTCCAAGGGAGCATTCTTCAGAGAGGCCCTTCCTGCTTCTAAGTCCCTCCTACTGCAACCCCACACACCCTCATCTTGATTACTTACTTTTTCCACTTTTATAAAATCACACTCAATATTCACTTTCTCCAGAAAGACTTTCCTAATTATTCCCACCCAACTGAGAGGTCATTTTCTCAGTTTCCCTTCCTCAAATACCACTGGACTGGTGTAAGAGTCCTGACTTCACTGTTAGTTCTGCTTACTAGCTGGATGGCCTTGAGCAAGTCCCCATCTCCAGCCTCCATTTCCAAACCATAATCATGAGGATGACATATACCTCCCACAGTTATTAAGTTCCAGTCAGACTGGATGTGTAAAATTGCTGAACATTTTTACAGTAACACTTAGCTCTAAGATATCGACCCAAGTGAAACACAGCTACACCCCAACCTAAAAGAAATATAGTATGTGGAAATTTAAAGTGATGAAAATCATATATTAGATAGCCAACTGTATAGGATGGTTTGACAGTAACATGTGAGAAAAGAATCTGGGATTTTCTGCTGACTGTACATCTGGGATGTATTGCACCTTCCAAAAAAGCTTATTTGATTTTGGGTGCCATTGAAAGAAATAGAGTCTAAGTAAGTTGAGGATAATCCCACGTCACTGAGGTCTTAATCAGTAGCATGTTCAGCATCTGAGTAACACATTTTTTTTAAAGATTTATTTATTTACTTTGAGAGAGAGAAAAAGTGCTTGCAGATGAATAGAAGGAGACAATTTTTTAAGCAGACTCTCTGCTGAACAAGGAGCCTGACTAGGGGCTTGATCCCACAACCCATGAGATCACAACCTGAGCTGACACCAAGAGTCAGGCACTCAACTAACTAAGCCACTCAGACCCCCATTGGCAGTACACCTTTATTTTTTTTTAATTTTTATTTATTTATGATAGTCACAGAGAGAGAGAGAGAGGCAGAGACATAGGCAGAGGGAGAAGCAGGCTCCATGCACCGGGAGCCCGACGTGGGATTCGATCCCGGATCTCCAGGATCGCGTCCTGGGCCAAAGGCAGGCGCCAAACCGCTGCGCCACCCAGGGATCCCCGGCAGTACACCTTTAAAAAGACATTAACTGGGCAGCCCGGGTGGCTCAGCAGTTTAGCGCCTGCCTTTGGCCCAGGGCGTGATCCTGGAGACCGGGGATCGAGTCCCACGTCAGGCTCCCAGCATGGAGGCTGCTTCTCCCTCTGCCTGTGTCTCTGACTCTCTCTCTCTCTCTCAAGAATAAATAAACAAAACCTTTAAATTAAAAAAAAAGATATTAACTCAGGGATCTCTGGGTGGCTCAGCAGTTTAACACCTGCCTTCGGCCCAGGGTGTGATCCTGGAGTCCCAGGATTGAGGTCCGCCTGGAGCTCCCTGCATGAAGCTTGCTTTTCCCTCTACCTGTGTCTCTGCCTCTCTCTCTCTCTGTGTCTCTCATGAATAAATAAATAAAATCTTTAAAAAAAAATACATTAACTCAGAGGTGACTGGCCAGTTCAGTTGGTAGAACATGCGATTCTTGATCTTGGAGTTTTAAGTTTGGAGCCCCACATTGGGTGTAGACATAACTTACAAATATAATCTTTTTTTGAAAAAAGATTTTTTTAAAGATTTATTTATTTATTCATGAAAGACATGGGGGGGGGGGGGAGAGAGAGAGAGAGAGAGGCAGAGACACAGGAGGAGGAAGAAGCAGGCTCCAAGCCGGAAGCCCAATGCAGGACTTGATCCCGGTACTCCAGGATCACACTCTGAGCCAAAGGCAGATGTGCTTAACCGCTGAGCCACTCAGGCATTCCACAAATAAAATCTTTAAAAAAAAACAAAACAAAAAAAACAAACCATTAACTCAAGGAATCAAGTCCAGAAGAATTACCCAAATGTTTGGAGATTGAAAACCATATAATGATGATGATGATTGGTGACAGTGATATGTAATAAAAGCCAGACACTGTTCCAGAGAAATAGCCTGAGATGATTAAGGGAGCTTTCCAAGGTCAACAAGTGAGAGGAAGTATGAATCCAAGTCTGCCTTTCTCCCAAGTATATGCTTTTTTCATTGATTCATGAGAAGCAAGTAAGAGAATGTTGGATATGTGGCTGAACCAAGATGAGGTCCATCACACGGAAGGTGCATTCCATGTAGCTCCAAAAGGGAAAAGAAAGGACCATGGGCAGAAGCAAGGGAGCTGCATCTCCAACAGTCAGGGCTGTTTAAATGGAACTGAGATATCTCACTAAGGTAGTCACTCCCCAGTTCCAGGAATTGAAGTGGAAGGTAGAAAACACCTAGCCTGGGACATTGAGGAAACTCACATATCTGATAAGAACCCCTTCCAACTCAGAAATTCCCAGAGTTTCAGGAACAGGGCTGCTCTTATTAATCACAACCGTGAAAGAAAATCTCCCCACCTAGTCTGAGCTTTTCAGGGTGAAGCTTTTGCCACTTACTAACAAGCACCTGATCTGTATCAAGTCACTTGATATATAGCCCATTTCTTCCCTGGGAAATTAATAATTCTGACCCCGGGGTCCTGGGATTGAGCCCTGCATCCCTGCATCCCTGCATCAGGACTTCCTGCTCAGCAGGAAGCCTGCTTCTCCCTCTCCCTCTGCCTGCCACTCCCTCTGCTTGTGATCTCTCTCTCTCTCTTTCTCTTTCTGTCAAATAAATAAATAAAATCTTTAAAAAAAAAAAAGACCTTAAAAAAATAAGAGACAAGGTATCTGCCCTTCTGGGGCATCTGTTCCAGTAGGAAAAAATTATTAATAAATAAGTAATCAAGTAAGGTAATTTCAGAATGTGACAAATGGTTTTACAAGTAGACTAAAATAGCGACATGGGAGAAAGTATAATTAGAGGTTAAGGGATTTTAGAAGATTCTCCTGAGTCAGGGATGTTCAGTGGAGACCTGAATGATGAGAAAGAGTTGCCAAAGGCCCATGGGAAGAGCATTCTAGAAACAGGAACTGCTGATGCAAAGACAGGGAGGAGGGAGAAAACTTTAGTTTCCCAAAGGCTGAGATAAGGCCAGTGTGGAGCTAGAGCAGTGGTCTGCAAATGTGGGCATGTACTGGAATCATGTGGAGAGTTTGCTGAAGCACGGATTACTATCTTCCCTCCCCACAGTTTCAGAATGAGTAGGTCTGGGATGGGGCCCAAGAGTCTGCAGTCCCAACAATCCTAAGTGATACTGATGCTGGTAGTCATGACTACACTTTAAGAACCACTGGGCTAGGATACAGTGACCTGAGGGAGAGCCAGAGAAGGTGAGGTCAAAGAGGTCAGGAGGAACTAGACCATGCAAACCTTTAGGCCATAACTAGAAGTCTGAATTTATTCTAAGAGCTTTGTAAGCCATTCAAGGTTTTTTTTTAATTTTTATTTATTTATGATAAGCACACAGTGAGAGAGAGAGAGAGGCAGAGACATAGGCAGAGGGAGAAGCAGGCTCCATGCACCGGGAGCCCGACGTGGGATTCGATCCTGTGTCTCCAGGATCGCGCCCTGGGCCAAAGGCAGGCGCTAAACCGCTGCGCCACCCAGGGATCCCCCATTCAAGGGTTTTAAGTAAGAGAGCGGAATGGTCTGATTTCCATTTTAAGTCAATCACTCCAGTATCTGTCCCCACCGCCAAAGGGAGATGGTTGTTAGGATCAAGGAGATAATGTGCATGACAAGAGCTAAGAGCCATAACATACCACTGCAAGCATGCAGGGTTTTCACCAGACTGGTAGCTCCCTGAATGTGACGGCTGTTTCTTTTCTCATTAGAATTGGCTATCCTAGGGCCAACTACCCAGGAGGAGGCCCTTGTAAGTCATCATGCGTCCACTTGATAAACAGATGACCCTATAATGTGGTAGAAAGTGTCTAACAACTAGTTTTTGGGATTGGTTGGGGGGTGGAGTGAGTAACAGCAGGGTAGGGGGTAATGAAGCCCTGATTTGTAGAACTTGCCAATTTCTGCAGTATACACCCCCCCGCCTCCCCCCCGCCCCCCAGGCCAACTTCTACCAATATGAAGACACTGAACGTGGGCCTGGCAAGAGATGTTAATGATCAGTTCTTGCAAGCCAGCTCAAGCACATCACTGGATGCACCTCCCAGCACATTTGCTCAACTGGCAGACAGGTCGCATCCTATTTGAGAAAACTTTATCTCTCCCTGGCTACATATAGTACAAGGCTCTGGCACAGGGCTTTTGACATAATAAACACTGGCTAAAGGTGGCTCGCTGGGCCTGATCCAAGAGGATCCGGGTAGCTGGTTAGATTGTGAGACTTCTCTGAATCCCCTGTAGAATGACAGATGGGTAAACAGAAATATTAGTACGTGGTTAATGAATAACACAGACAGCAGCCTAGAGCCATACCAGGAAACAGGAGTGGAGGGAGCCAACTTGACCTGACTTGGGGGCCTGACCAACAGGAAAGGGGAACCTGCATTGACTATTTCACTTCCTCTTTCTGGAAAAGATGCTGTTTGTGCCCCCTTCCTCAGAAATCCTCATCTGACCACACAGACAGAGCTGTCCTCTTGTGTGGTGGTCACTGTGGTCCAAGAAGGCAGGGGTGGGTGGCCTAGGGAGAGAGCCCAAAGGAGAACACGCAGCCCAGATTCCAAACACTCCATTGGACTTCTCTGTCCCTTAGCTCCAGGTTTCTGTCAGTTCTCTTTTTTTTTTTTTTTTTTTTTTTTTTTTCAGCTTTCTCTACCTTCTGTGGTTAAATACTTTGGCCCCATTTTTTTTTCTTTTCATTTTTTTTTTCTCTAGTCACAGGAAATGAAGACATCTCTCATCTACAAATTGCACATCCACCCAGGAAATTGGGCTAAAGATCTCTAAGTCCTCAATAGTGGTAGTCCAGTAACCCACTTGGCAAAGTTTTCAGTGTCTGGGAAGGTCCAGTGCGGGGGGAGAGGGGTGAGCATGGCTGGCTGTCCACCAGCAGCTTACCCAAGGAGGGGCTGTCCACAGCTCCAGTAAAATCTCAGGCTCCCTCTCCCCAGATCCCGAACTATGATCAGCCTCAAGGAGACAGTGTTAGGAAAGTAAATACACTGCTCTCAAATCTAGATGTTTTAAATAAAAAGTCAATACACGTGTGCTGTAGTCTACTATGTGTTGGGCCCAGCTCCGGGTGCTAAAAACACAGCAGTGGACAAGGACCAGATCCTTGCTCTCGTGCAGCTCACATTCCAGTGGGGATGTGGATAGGAAGACCAATACGCGGACACTTTGAGGCAGTGCTGAGAGCAGTGAAGACACTAAGACAGAGCCAGGGGTAGAGAATGACCTTGAAAAGGGAAATAGGTGGTTACTTTTGAATGAGTAGCTTGGAAAGGCCTCTGGAAAATGACATTAGAGTTGCAACCAGAATGTCAAGAAGGAATCATGCATGCCAAGAATTGGCAGGAGAGGGGGGGTGGGGACAGGGAATGCTCTAAGCAAAGAGTTCAAGGCAGTGCAAGGATTGAATAAGCCGAACCTTCATAAAGAACAGAAAAGCCAAGGTGACTGGGGCTTAGTGATGATGGCTGGAAGAGCGAGCCAGGGTCAGATCACAGGGGTTCTCGAAGGCTTATGATAATAAGCACAATAGATGTCTTCTCCCTACGTAACAACAAGAAAAGCTGAGGCCCGGAGATGTAAAGCGTCATGTGCCAACTCTCATCAAGATGGCTTCCTGACCCCAGCTCTGGGACCCCTGATTCCATCTCAAAATGAGATACACATACTCCCTTTCACTGTCTCAATCCATTACTTCACTGCAGAAGAGGAAGGTGGGCAGAAAACAGGATTTGTGCCATGGGCAATTTGGGGGGTATAGCAAGTTGGAGAGGGAGGGAGAGAATGACTGATGAGGTTCTAAGGAAAGAAAGGAACCAGAGGTGGACAGATGCCTGAGCGTGAGAGCAGCGACGAGCAGGGAAAGCTAGCTTCTGTGGGGGAGCCGAGGCCAAGGAGAGGTGGGAAGCCTGGACTCTGAGGAAGAGGTGGACATAATCAAAAGACATGCCATGCTGTCCCCATGTCCACTGGCCTGGAGCAGAAATGGTGGCGTGAGGATAGAATCATGACACTTTGAGGAATCGTAGAAAGCCTCCAATCCAATGATTCTCAACCCAGCCTGTACTCTGGAGCCACCTGAGGAGCTTCTAAAAATGCCAGTGCGTTTAGGTATTTTATTTTGTTAAAGCTCCCTGAGTGCTTGGAAGCCCAGAGGGTTGAGAACCACTGTATCTAGTCCTGATTCTCTGCTGCACGGGGCAGAGGGGTTTCCAGGAAGGCAGCAGGGCACGGTGACTGGGTCTAAACTCAGGCTTAGGTTGTGTATCCCGATTTCTCTGGGGTTTTGTTTTCTTTTTTTTTTTTTTTTTTTTTTTGGTGGGGGGTTTTGTTTTCTAATTGAAAAAAAAAAATGGCGGGATCCCTGGGTGGCGCAGCGGTTTAGCGCCTGTCTTTGGCCCAGGGCGCGATCCTGGAGACCTGGGATCGAATCCCACATCGGGCTCCCGGTGCATGGAGCCTGCTCCTCCCTCTGCCTGTGTCTCTGCCTCTCTCTCTCTCTCTCTCTGTGTGTGTGACTATCATAAATAAATAAATTAAAAAAAAAAAAGAAAAAAAATGGGGCTAATGCACTTAAATCATCACACTACTGTGAGGACTGAACGAGTTGAATGTTGACATAGAAAACACTTCGAACAGTGTCTGGCACCCCATAGATGTTCACACACGTCTATACAAGGCAATCTTTTTAAAAGGTAATGCCAAGCTTCTACCTCCAAATGCTTCTCATGGCCCTTAGAATAAATTTCAAACCCTCCCACAGCCGGGAAGGCCCTGCAGGATTTCATACTCTTCCGTCTGCCCAGGCTCTTCTCCCTCTCCCATACCCCCTCCCTCCCACTTCATGTTTCTGGCCTCAGATCCTTTGCATGACTATTCCCTTTTCCTGGGGTCCCCCTTCCCCCAGTTCTCAGTGACAGGTTCCTCTCTTTCAGGCTGTCTGTGACTTAAATTTCATTTGCTCACTGGACTTCTTCCTCAACTTACTCCAAAAGTGCCTCCCTCTGATACACTCGCTCACATCACTGACTTTACTGCATTTACCACAACCTGAGATCATCTCTTTTTGTCTTCTTTGTTATTTTCATGAAAGATACACATGCACCCTCATGCCCCACCCAGGACATTAACCCCTTCTTACTCCTTCCTGGAGGTGATGGCTTTCACCTCTTTTCAACTAATTACATATCTTTCGTGTCTCTAAGAAATTTGCTTACTTTACTCTACTTCTTCATTTTTTCATATCAGGTTTTATCTGTTAACTTCCCCTGATGGCAGATAAGGATTTAGCTCTCCTAAATACATGAATACACTCACACCTTCCCACTTGGCATCCCAATTACATCATAGCTGTGTTAGAATGGTGGCTCCTAGGTGGCTCAGTCCGTTAAGTGTCCAACTCTTGATTTGGGCTCAGGTCATGAACTCATGAGTCATGAGTCATGAGATCAAGCCCTGTATCCAGCTCCGGGCTCAGCATGGAGTCTGCTTGTCCTTCTCCCTCTGCTCCTCCCCCTGAGCTCATGCTCCTTCACTTTACTCTCTAATTAATTATTAATTATTAAATATTTTAAAATAAACAACAAAATAACCACGTCAGAACAGTACTCAATGCTTACATTATAGTGACTATGTAAATAGTGGAGCTCTATAGTACACTACGATTACTCTCCTACTCCACACAACTTTTTCCCAACCCCTAGAATTAATAATTGCCTTATTTTTCATTTGCTCACTTTTCTACATACAGATCACTAATTCTACCCAAACTCTTTGCCAATATCTTCAGCAGCATTAACCAGATATGAATTTTATTTTCCTGAGGAAATCTCTTCCAGAACTTTCTGACCTGCTCCCCTCTGGACTGGTGGCAGTTTATGCCAGGTATACAGCTAGTCCCTGGATGCCCTTGAGAGGCTTTCTGCTTCTCTACTCTTCTCGCTCTCCCTTGGTTTATGCCCTCTAACAGCTTCTTTAGAAAGTATTGCACATCAGAAACTATTCTACTTTCATGCTTAATCGGTAAGGACTATCTGTGGAATTCTAGATCGGAAATAACTTGTTCAGCATTTTCAAGGCATCATGATACTGCCTTCTAGCTTCTTGTCCTGTGGGAAAGTTCCAAGACACTCTGATTCCTTGTCTGCAGCCTTTTCATCACTGGAAGCCTATAGGGGCCTTCTGTCTCTCATAAGTATTTTAAAATTTCATCCTTTCTGTGCTAGACACTCAATGGACTCCTTCCATTTGCAAAATAATATCTTTCCATTTGGGGAATTTCTCTTAAAACATTTAGTGATTATTTCCTCGCTTTTACTTTCTCTTTTCTCTTTCTGAACACCCATTACTGGGCCTCATAGGCTGGCCTGCTAATTTTCCCTTCTCTCCTATTTTTCAGATCGCCACTTCTTTTAGAGAGAAAGAGTGTGAGGTGGGTGGGCAGAGGAAGAGAGCACCTCTCGCAAGCAGACTCCCTGCTGAGTGTGGAGCCTGCCATGGGACTCGATCTCATGACCCTGAGATCATGACCTGAGCTGAAATCAAGAGTTGGATACTTAACCAACTGAAATACTCAGGCACTCTGATCTCTCCACTTTCAGTGAGTCCCTCTATGTAATTTTCCCTTTTTGCTATCCTTTTTCCATTTCCAAGCATTCTCTTTTATTCTTTATCTTGTTTCATGGTTGTAACATCCACTCTGATCTTTCTGAGGAATTTTCATCTCCCTGCTCCAAGCTGCTTTTTTGGCATAGGTTTCTATTTATGTTAGAAGTTGTCGTCAGATATCTGGCAATTCTTGCGTATCTATTCATCTTAAAGGGAAAGAAAGGAACTAACTTTTTTGAGGTATATAAAAAGCTTAAAAAGGTAATATGACATGTTTCCATGGTCTGCTTTAAAAGCAGAAAGAAAGAAAGAGAATGGAAGGAGCCGATATGGTAAAATCTCAATAACTACTGAATCTGAGTGATGGATAAATTAGGTTCTATTGTACCATTCCTCCTACTTTTGATCATGTTTGAAAATAAATAATAATGTGGTTGTTGACAGGATTCAGTTCCTTGAAGGCTATTAAACTTAGGAGTAGTTCCTCACTGGCTGTGGGCTGGAGGCTTCCCTTAGTTCCTTACCATGTGGGCCTCTCCAGAGCAGCTGGCTTCCACCATAGCAAATAAACAAGAAAGAAAGAGAAGACAAGACAAAAAGCCACCTTCTTATAAGCCTAATCATCAACATGATCTTCCACCATTTTTGCTCAAGCCCATTCTCAAAGGGAGAGAGAATTACACAAGACTGTAAATACTACAAGATGAGATCACTAGGGCCATCCTGGAGGCTGCCTCGCATTGGTACTAAATAAGGAATGGAAGATAATGAGCACATGAATTAGGCATCACTGCAAGGTGATTTTGCTGAGACATCTTGTTGGGGAACCTCCAACATTAACACTTAGGGTTTTTCTTCTTGGGCTGATCAAACTTCCCAGAAAAACAGGGGATCCCTGGGTGGCGCAGCGGTTTGGCGCCTGCCTTTGGCCCAGGGCACGATCCTGGAGACCCGGGATCGAATCCCACGTTGGGCTCCCGGTGCATGGAGCCTGCTTCTCCCTCTGCCTGTGTCTCTGCCTCTCTCTCTCTCTCTCTGTGTGACTATCATAAATAAATAAAAATTAAAAAACAAACAAACAAACTTCCCAGAAAAACAAACAAGCAAACAAACAAACAAACAAAGTCTTCTAATCTCCTGTCTGGAAGATGAAAGTTGGACTGTCAGTCAGTTAGGAGCCAAATGGAGAAGAGGGCTAGGGGGTGTCAACATCCAGCATTCCTTTAATCTCCGTTTTGCACATTGATCCCTCTTCCAAGTATGTCTGGTATCCCATGTTTCAAAGACCCTCTGTGTTATCCTTTCCAGAGAATAAGATGTAGGTCTTTTCCTGAGTGAGGGACCATTGGCTCGTATCAGAGATCTGAGGATTTTTTAAAATAAATTTTCAACCAATCTTCCTTATGTTAGTTTGTCTTTAGTTGTTTTCAGAGGTAACTGTTGCCATTCATTCATGAGCATTATGCGGACTGCAGCGTAGAAATTTGGTTGAGTCCTGGCTTTCCCCACAATTGGCTTGGGATTCTACTTCCATGGGCCTACCAAGTCAGATTCCAGTTAACCACTCATTCATCTGCTTTCCAGCTTCCAAAATTTTGTTGTCATTGCAACCTGTATTGCTCTCCCTGTCCTTGTGGCTTTAGAGATATTCCTGAAATATCTCCTTACTGTCACTGTAGTGTGATTTCAGGAGGGAGCTAAATCATCAATCTACCATCATTGGCCTCAAGTGTTTCTTCTTTATTATATGTGGTCTGTCTTCCCTCTTGAATGTAAGTTTCAGGATACCTTGTCTATCTCATTCACCTCTACATCCCCAGAACCATTCCTGACACAGGTTGGTGTTTAACAAACAAATGAATCAATTTGCCAAAGAGGGAACCCTGCTCTCTATCAAAAAGTTGGTAGTAGACCCATGGCTCCTGCCTTTCTATCCAGTGCCTTTCCTGCCACAGCATGTGTGGGATGTAGGTAATTTTGCTATCTAATGATACCTAACAGGTTACAAAGTGCTTTACAAGTTACAAAATGGTTTCAGAATGTTATCTCACTTGATCCTGACAATAGCCCAGGGCTAAATAGGAAAAGGATTATTACTGGCTCTAATATAATTATAATCCTTGCCAAGAACTATCCTATGTCAAAGAAATCACCAACCTTGTTCCTCATCTTTCACCTCCAGCCTGTTGCCATTTGTCTGGCCCCTCCCATAACTTCCTCTGCAAATGGAACTTTCAAGGTCTGTCATCTCTCAAGGAAATGGTCCTCAAGGACTAGAATCAGTTCTCTCATAAATAAGGAAACAGGTATCCACATGGGTAAATGATCCAAGGGCCTTCAGGCAAAAAGGCTATCTGAGTGCTATGACATGGCTGGAGCAGGAAAAAAAAAAAAAAGTGGGACTCTCCATTTTAGTAGAGCATAGAGAAGAGGTTGGTACTTGGGAGGGTGCTTAGATCCTAGAAGGAGAGGGAATAAGTCCCAGAATTAATGAACAGTATATATATGGTGGGGAGAGAAGGGATTGAAATAACTATCTACCATAACTAGAAGACTCTCTTTTAAAAAAGGTAACAAGAAACTATAATATAATCATAAAGCCAGTTAAAAAATACTCTAGACAGCAGGTCCTGTAAAACAATGAAATTAAGGTCTTGAAATCTAGGACGAACTTGGACTCTGCAGAATCTGGACTCTGCCTGAGGACCTCCAGGGAAAAGTGAAAACAGGGTTTAGGGCCCCTTGAGGGAAATTAGATGCAACCTCAGGAGACACACTAAGTCCCAAAGGTCACAGAGGTAAAAGGTTACAAAGAACCCCACACTTTCCCTGCTAGCCTCTCTTGGAATCTGCCTGCCACCTCCTGGGTAGATAAGGTTATTACCTGCCTCCAGAGCCTGGAAGGCCCAGGCAACCACAAAAGGCATGGTCTCTGTTGTTGATAATGCAGCCAGGAATCTCTCAGAAGCAGAAACTTAGTGCTGAGGAGTTGGAAGCCTGTAACAAATCAAGTCTTGGTGTGGAAAGAGGTTCAAGACATCTTATTAAGCTACAAGAGCAGTTGCAGAGGGTATAAAGAAAACAGTATTATCTATAACCTTAAAACAAATGCACAGGTATACCTCAGAGATGTTTTGGCCTTGGTTTTGGACCTCCTCCATAAAGGAAGTCAAATGATTTTTCAGGCTTCCCAGTGCAGATAAAAGGAATACTATAGCTTATTAAGTGTGCAATAGTATTAGGTCTAAAAAAAAAAGAAAAACCAGCAACGTATATATCTTCATTTAAAAATCCTATATTGCTAACAAAAGCTAACTATCATCTGAGCTTCTGGTGAGTCATAATCACTGATCACGGATCACTATAACAAATATAATAATAAAAAAAAAGTTAGAAATATTGCAAGAATGACCAAAATGTGACACAGAGACACGAAGTGAACAAATGTTGTTGGAAACACAGCGCCGACAGATTTGCTCGATATAGGGTTGCCATAAACCTTCAACATGTAAAAATAAACGCAGTTATCTTCACGGTGCAATAAAACAAAGCACAAATGAAGTATATGCGTGCATAGAGTAATAGCAGCTATGTGTTTAGAGACCTTCGTCCATGTGGACCATGCTAATCCTTCTGCACACACCATTCAGCTACTCTTTGCCCAAGCACAACACCAGTACTGCCATGATTTTTCCGCTTACATAAAGGGAAATTGAGACTTAAGACTGAACATTAAATCTGCCCAATATCTCACAGCAACTAAGTGGCAGGGGCAGGTCAGCATCCTGGCCTGGGTGACTCAGGAATCTGAACTCTCAGCCATTATCTTACACTGCCTCCTCAAGCAAAACATGACTGTGCATGCACACATCCGTGTGTATGTGGAATTCTGAAAGGCTCTGCAACAGTAAACAGTGGTTACTTAAAGAGTTAGGGGAAGAAGTAGGTCAACTTGCATCTGCTACTTAATGTAATTCTGCACCGTTTATATTTTTTCAATAGGCATGTATTATTTGGTGATAAAAATACAAAGACTTAAGTACTAATTCTGCTCCCCAAATACACATGGAGAAGAAAACTCAAATTAGTCTAGTATTTAGGCCCTGTTTACTGAGCAATTACTATGTCCTACACTGAGTAGGACACACACTCAAGACTTTACTGAATTCTCACAACTGTGTCTGGAGGGAGGGTATTATCATTCACTCCCTTTACAGAAAAGGAACTTGAGGCTCAGGGAGGTGAATTGACTGCACCGAGGTCACAAAACAATCAATGCAGGGACTCAACTCAGGTCTGGCTGGGCTGAAGAGCCCATGCTTTTACCTACTAAGTATGCTAGTCATGCAGGAATGATCACAATGATAATAATAACAGTTTAAGGGCTTATCATGGGCCAGACCCATGCTCTTCATGCATGATGTCATCAAATCTCAGTGGTGGGTA
The DNA here is from genome assembly GCF_048164855.1 of Canis lupus baileyi. Taxonomy (NCBI): domain Eukaryota; kingdom Metazoa; phylum Chordata; class Mammalia; order Carnivora; family Canidae; genus Canis; species Canis lupus. Next base: position 117,676,015 of record NC_132838.1, on the reverse strand, counting down.
CCCGAGTGGCACAGTTAGGCAGCTGATTCGGTTTCAGGTCAGGTCATGATCTCAGAGTTGTGAGATCAAGCCCCGAGTCAGGCTATGCACTTTGTGCAGAGTCTGTTTAGGATTCACTCTCCTTCTCCCTCTGCTCCTATCGCTCTGCTCTCTCTCTAAGATAAATAAATAAACCTTAAAAAAAAAAACTCCATGGCAATCCCAATTGTATACATGAGGAAACTGAGGCTCAACAGAGAGGAAGCCACTTATTTGCCCAGGGTCATCCAGCAGAACAGGACTGGAATCCAAATCACTGTACACATGTCCATCAAGAAAAGAGACGGAGCTAAAATAAAACAAAAGCACTTAGGGGTTCCTAGGTGGCTCAGTTAGGTAAGTGTCAACTCTTGATTTCAGCTCACATCGTGATCTCAGGGTTGTGATATGGAGCCCTGCATCGGGACTCTGCTTAGGACTCTCTCCCTCGCCCTCTGCCCCCCACTCCTTGTGGACACACACACGCTTGCATTCTCTCTCTCCCTCTCCCTCCCTCCCTCTCTCTCTCTCAAAAAACAAAAAACAAAACAAAACAAAACAAAAAAGCAAACCAGGGGCATCTGGGTGGCTCAGTCAATTGGGCATCTGCCTTTGGCTCAGGTCATAATCCTGGGGTCCTGGGATCAAGCCCCACATAGGGATCCCTACTCTGTGAGGGGACCTGCTTCTCCCTCTCCCTGGCCCCTGCTCGTGCAGGCTCTCTCTTGCTATCTCTCTCTCTCATTCTCAAATAAATAAATAAAGACCTTTAAAAAAATGGGGGTGGGGGGATCCCTGGGTGGCGCAGTGGTTTGGCGCCTGCCTTTGGCCCAGGGCGCGATCCTGGAGACCCCAGATCGAATCCCACATCAGGCTCCCGGTGCATGGAGCCTGCTTCTCCCTCTGCCTATGTCTCTGCCTCTCTCTCTCTCTCTCTCTGTGACTATCATAAATAAATAAAAATTTTAAAAAAATGGGGGTGGGGGTAGGGGTAGGGTGGGGTCAAACCAACCAACCAACCAACAAAAAAAAGCACTCATTTGTAATTCAAGAAGAATGGATTTGGGTACCAAACAAAATTGTGTCCTTCCCCAGGGAACACAAATCAAGGGTTTTTAAAGACAAAAGGAATGCTTATATATATTGCTTACAAAGAGTTTTGACTGGTGTTGGTGACAAAAAAAAACTAACCTTAACTGAACATAATTGGTGGCTAAGGCTATCATTAAGTGAAGCCTCTTGCTATCGCAGGTGTTCAGGCTGAGTCCTTGCAATATTTGCAGTTTGGCCCAGTTCAAAAGTTCATGGTTTTGGGATGCCTGGGTGGCTCAGCGGTTGAGCGTCTGCCTTTGGCTCAGGGTGTGATCCCAGTTCGGGGATCAAGTCCCACATCGGGCTCCCTGCATGGAGCCTACTTCTCCCTCTGCCTATGTCTCTGCCTCTCTCTCTCTATCTCTCATGAATAAATAAATAAATAAAATCTTTTAAAAAAGAAAAAAAAAAGTTCATGATTTCACCAGTGGGAATGCACAAGGCCCATCTCCTTAATGGCTTCTCAGCTCCATTTTGAAACCTCTTGACATAAGTGACCCCGTGTCATTTCACCTTCCACAACATGACACTGGCATTCATCCAGTTGCTCAGGCCCAAAACTTAGTAGTTATCCTTGACTCCTTGCTCTCTTTCCTTTCCCTCCCCATGTCTAATCCACTGACACCAGCTGGTTTTAGGTTCCAAAGTACATGCTCACTTCTCACCATCCAGCTACTTCAGCCCAGTGGAAGCCACAGCCAACTCTCATCTGGGCCACTGTGAAGGCTCCCCACTGATCTCCATGCTTCCATTCTTTCCTCTTGGCTCCATCCCATGTACTCTCTATACTGTGGTTGATGTGGTCTTTTTCAAATCTCTTGCTAAATCGCCTCTCATGCAGCCTCTCTTGGGTCGTGGGAAAGAATTACGCCCTCCAGAGAATGGTATGAGTGACTGTTTTCTCAATTTTCCTAAGGATGATACTAGCCAATGCCATTTTCTCTCTATCACAATAGATGACCTAATTCATTGCATGTAATGGATGCCGCAGAGTGTCAGGGCTTGAGTCTCTGCAAGAACTGGGTGGAGAAGGCTGCAAAGATTTCCAGTCATGTTTCAAATACCAATGGCTAAAGCCTACTAGTCCCTTGTGACCTACAGGACACCACATTTCCACCTCTGCAGCCTCATTTCCTACTACTTTTTCCCTGAAAATAAGAGTTCTTTTCCATTTCTCAATTAGAAAAGCCTCATTCCTGATTCAGGGTTTTTGGAGAGTCTGTTTCCTCGGCCTGGAGCTCCAGTGCCAGGCCTTCCACAGCCAGCTCCTTCTGTTAGTCATTCAGGCCCCAGCTCAAACATTACCAGCTCAGAGAGGCCCTCCCTGATGCCTTAAAGAGACACTGCCGATCCCTGCTATTCCACTGCCCTTATTTGATTGCTTTCCCAGCATTTATTTATCATGATCTGAAAGTGCACTCTTTCTGTATTCACTTACCTATTGTAAGTGTCTCCCCAGTTAGAAACGAGTGCCACAGAGCTGTTCTGTCTTACTCACGGCTGCATCCTCGATAACCACGGGAAAGCTTTTTCACAGGGAAGCAATCTGCAAAATTGCATTTAGAGAATTTATCAGATGCTTATTATGTGCCAATCACTGGCCTAGGAGCTTTGCAATGTGTCCTATCAACGCACACTGTCCAATGAAAATATAATGTCAGCTATTTTTAAGTTTCTAATAGCCACATTGAAAAAGAAAAGAAACAGATGAAATGAACATTATATTTCCTCTGACATATTCAAAGTATTATCATCTCAACATGTAACAGGCTTTAAGTGCCAGATTCTTTTTTCTTTTTTTAATTTTATTTCAATTCAATTTGGCAACATATAACACCCAGTGCTCATCTCATCAGGTGCCCTCCTTAATGCCTGTCACCCAGTCACCCCATCCCCCCACCCACCTCCCTTTCTGCAACCCTTTGTTTCCCAGAGTTAGGAGTCTCTCATGGTTTGTCTTCCTAATTTCTTCCCCACTGTTTTCCTCCTTTCCCTTATTTTAACAGGCTTTAAAAGAGAGAAAACACCTTTTTGCACTCTTCAATTCCTCCCCTCTACCTTCTAGGTCCTGGAGGAGCTCTGCGCTGCTCAAATTTTGGGAACTCGCGGGTTCCCACTTTAGGACAGAACGCCAGTGTCCCCCATCACACACACACACACACACACACACACACACACACCTGTGTCTCAGCTTTCCCACCTTTTCTGTAACTCTCGGTGTGCACACACCCTTCAGGACCTCTACGGGCGGGCAAAAAAGAGGGCAGCCAGCCCTCAAGCGAGGCCTGAAGATGCTTTCCTCTGCAGACACCGAACCAAAGTTGATGTGTTACCAGGCCACGGGAGAGCTGGGGGGGCGAGTGGGAGGAGCGCGCAGCGGAAACAGGTAGGAAAGCCTGGGAGCTGAGACGCCAGAGCCAGGGAGCATGCGCAGGGTAGCTCCAACCGGAAGTGTGCCCGGAAACACGAGAAGCGCCAAGGGCAATGATTGGAGAGGCTGTGGCGTCCCTCCTGACTAGAAGCACAAGGGTGGGGACGGCTCACAAAGCTCGACGCCCAGGCCCTCGAGTACGGGGAGCGGACGAGGAGGGGGTGTTGGTGTCCCAAGCCGAGTTGAAACTGGAAGTTGACTTCTTCACCGTGGATATAAGAACTGTAAGTTTGGGCCTCAAGGGGACGGTTTATCTCTGAGCAGGGTCTTTGCGGGGTCACAGCTGGACCTCAGGGATTCTCTGAGATCAGGAGAGACTTCGAGGGTCTTCTTTGAAGTCTATTGGGAAATGAAGCAATGCCAACGCAAACTTTGGTGTATTTGTGGGGCGGGGGGTGGTTAAAAAGATTTTTACTTATTTATTTGAGATAAGGCACATGAGCAAGAGAGAGGTGAGGAGTGGGGTGAGGAGCAGAGGGAGAAGAAGACTCCCCACTAAGCAGGGAGCCAGATCCTGCATGTTCCCAGGACTGTGGGATCATGAGCCGAGCGGAAGGCAACTGCTTAACCAACTGAGCCACCCAGGCACCTGGCCAAAGCAAACTGTTCCTAGCCTTGTGTGGGGTTTTAGAGGTTTACATGGAATGAATTATACAAAAGTGTATCTAGGGCAAATATGATTGTGAAGACGATTTTAGTTATAAGAAACAGCGAGGTGGCCTGGGAATGAGACGTAGTTTTGAAGTAGCATCGCCTGCCTCTCTAAATATCTCATTTGGAGATAATATAAGGAATCAAAAGTTAGTCTTCCTGTCTCCTGCTTCTAGGAGTCCTGACCTAGACTAGTCCTGACCCTAGAAGGACCTAGTCGTTCTAGGGTCAGGACCCCAGATGTTCTGTGAGGAGTTAGTGAGGAGGGCTCTCCTGAGAATAAGCTGTACGGGGGGAATCTGTGGATAGTTGGAGCCCTAATGGATCTCTTCATCAGGTGGCCAGTGCTGGAGTGACATTGGCCCCTGATTCTACATTAGGAATGAGTGATGAGGAGGCCTGGGGGGGAGAGGCAGGAATGAGGTGTTTCATGGTGGGAGAGGGTCTCACATTCTCTCAGGAATGCAGGGCATCTGGGGGAGGAGGGGGAAGATTCTGGAATTTTAAGGTAGAGTTTCTTGCCTGTTGGAGAGGGAGTGAATCATAGGAAGGGAGGTTCTTGCTGTGGGAGGTGTTTGAGCCATTACGGTAGGGCCGGGATTGTGTGGTACCTTGGAGAGGGGCCTCTCAGCAGGAACACGTGAAGGGAAGTTCTCGTTTGGCGGTCTCTGACAGAAGCTTGATTGTGCATCCCCAGATGTAGGCTTCGGCGTGGACAAGAGGGCCAGTCCTTCATTCAGTTCAGGAGTGTTTTCAAGTTACCTACTCTGTGCCCCACATTATATGCTAGGCCTGTAGTGGGAAAGAAAAGAGTTCCCATGAACTTTATGGGACTGATCTCTTTCTAGGTCAACTCTATCTACTGGAAATGTAATGTGTGCCACATAAGTAACCTGAATTTTTCCAATAGCCAAATTTTGAAAAAGTAAGAAGATACAGGTGAAATTAATTTGAATTTATTTAACTTAATATATCTGAAATATTATTTCAGCGTGTAATACAAAAAATATTAGTGAGATATTTATATATTGTGTGTATATGTGTGCAATATCTAAAATCCAGCGTTTGTGTTTTACACTTGTCCATATCTCAGTTGTGGTTAGTCACATTTCAGATCCTCAGTAGCCACATGTGGCTTGTTGCTACTGCATTGGACAGCAACTCTAGAGTAACATAAAGATAACAAATTGTAGAAGATGTTTTTAGTAATGATAAATGTGCTGAGGAGGTAGCATAAGTGCTGTCAGCCACAGAATCCCCTCATGGCTGAAATGGCTTTGGGCAGGTTGAAATTGAGGTGTCTTTATTGTTGCCTTAAATATTTGATTATGAGATATTTTATACATACTCAAAAACATGACATGGGACACCTGAGTGGCTCAGCGGTTAAGTGCCTGCCTTTGGCTCAGGGCGTGATCCCAGATTCCCAGGTTCAAGTCCCATGTCGGACTCCTTGCATAGAGCCTGCTTCTCCCTCTGCCTGTGTCTCTGCCTCGCTCTCTCCCTCCCTCTCTCTCTCTCTCTCTCTGTCTATTATGAATGAATGAATAAAATCTTTAAAAATAAATAAATAAATAAATAAATAAATAAATAAATAAAAATAAAACTTGGCTCTGCCCTTGGGAAAGGCACTTCACTTTTCTGAGCTTACGTTTCTTCATCTGTTGGAAGGAAGCAAATGAATGCAGTGGTGAATATCAGTTCTTCGCGTATGCATCTGTCTGGGTCCTGATGTGACAGGAGATGTGTAGCATAATAAGAACACCTGCTGTTTGTTAATATAAAGTTGGGCTAATATTTATTGTTTCTTAATTGCTTTGAAGTACCAGTATTATTCCTACCTTACAAATGAGGAAGCTGAGGCCTTGATCCCCGAAGGTCACGTAAGCTAATAAAGTGGTAGGATTAGGTTTTGAAACCAGGTCTGACTGATTTAAAAATAAACAAACAAAAAAAAACAAGAACAAAACCTTGTGATCTAACCATTAGACAATACTGCCTCAATGCCTTCAGCAACTGCTCATCATTCACAGCAGTGGTTTCCAAATCTTTTTTTAAGGAATGGAAGCATTTTGTCCAGCGAAATCTTATATGGAACCCCAGTACATAAAGCAAATGAAGTTAGAACTAGTGCAGTTAAAGTGGGGTAATAGTCTAGACGTGGGCGGGTTTAATCCTGACTCTGCCAGGTACTGGCTCTGTGTTGGCCTAAACAAATTACTTTATCTCTCTGAGATTCAGTTTCTTCATTGGTAAGATGGGGAAATGATGTCTGCCAACCCACCGGCATTGTTATGTGGATCAACTGAGATAATATACGCAAAGCACTTGGCATACAGCCTAGCTCCTGATAACAGCCAAATAAGGGTGGCTTGTTGCAGTTGTAGCTGTGGCTATGACCACCTTCACTGACCAGAGGATGGAGTGGAAATCTCTCAGCCTTGCATTCGTGCCCTCCATCATCTGACCCAACCTACATTTCTAACACCTACAGGATAGCCAAACTGAATTACAATGTCCCAGGCCAGGATCCTGCACTACCAGTTCTGTGTGTATAGCTCTACCCACAAAGCACCATCCTTTGCCCTCTCCCTTGGTCCAAAAGTATGTAAGTGTGCTTTTTAAAAAATATTTTTTAAAACTTTTATTAGGGAAATTTTCAGAATATACAAAAGTTACAAAAGCTAGTATAATGAACCCTTCAATATCCATCACTTAGCTTTAGTAGTTACCACCTTATTTCCACTATATACCCCAACCTTCTCACTCCACTAGATTAGATCCTAGTCTGTCATTTCATCTGTAAATTCATCATTATGTATCTCTAAGGTAATGATTCTTTTTCAAAAACATAACCACCATACCATATCACATCTGAGAAAGATGAATAATTTCTCAGTGTCAATCTGTCAATGTTCAGTTTTGCTTTACCATCTCATAAATCTTTTTCTTTGTAGTTGATTTGTTCAAATCAAGATACTGACAAGATCTGTACATTGCATTTATATGATCTACTTCCTAAATTTGTTTTTATCTTTAAATTCCTTCCCCCCTTTCTCTTTTTTTCCTATGATGTTTTTGTTAAGGAAACAGACCTATTAGGCCTCCAGAAGGCCCGTGGTGTTGCTGATTTCTCCCTGGAGCCCTTTACCAGGTTCCTTTCTGCTCCCCCTGCAAACTGGTGGTTAGATCTAGCTTCCAAAGGTTTAATCAGATTTGGGGGGTGATTTTTGGCCAGAACATTCCACAGTGGTGATCCATCCCTTCTCTCCTATAAGATCTGCAGAGACTAGTCTCCTTATCCTGAGCCTTTTAGTGTCAGGTGGATCCATGAGTTCACAGGTTGTCAGCCTGACCCACCACTCTAAAGTTCCCTGTCGGCCTTTCACCGGGCAGTTTTAGCAATCATTGATGCCAACCTCAATCCAGTATTTTATTAAGTTTTGCAAAAATGGCAGTATTAGAATTCTGTTATTCTGTCTGCATTTATTAGCTGCAAATCCTTGTGTAAAGAAAACTTGTTGGTTTGCCCCAGGCGCATTTATACAAGAAAGAGAATGAACGCTTGAGCTATTCCCTGGATTTATCAGTTCTCAAAATAATGAATGGGTTCCCGGCAGCCTCTAAAGGTAACCAGAGAGTTTGTTGTTGATTTGTTTTTTAAGTTTTTGTTTAAATTCTAGTTAGCTAACATACAGTTTAATATTGGTCACAAGTGTACAATTTAGCGATTCAGCTCTTCCATGCCCGGTACTCCTCAAGACAAGAGCCCTCCTTAATCTCCATCAGGCTTCTGACTCCCCTCCTTTCTCACACCATCAATTTGTTGATGGTTTGTTTCTTGGCTTGCCTCTCTCTTTTCCCCCTAATGATCCTTTATTTTGTTTCTTAAACTCCATGTTGGACTGAAATCAGTCGAATCATTTTTCAGACCCATCATGAATGCCCCACTCAGAAGTTACTTCCCCTGCTGTTCTTACCCTGACTCAAAAGGAATTTCTCCCTTCTGCTGAATTTAAACACATATTTTCTAGTGGTATCCAGCACTTCCGGTGTACTTCCTTTATCATCAGCTGGATCATAAGCTGTTAGGAGGCATTTCTGCACAGCACTTAACGCCTCCGGCAGTGCTTCTCAAACTTCACTGTGCATTTGAACCCTGGGAGGGGGCATGTCTGGTTAAAATGTGTATTCTGATTCCTTAGCTCTGGGGTGGGCTGAGTGAATTTTTCCTGAACCCGGTGATGTTAATGCTGCTAGTTTAAGGACCACACTTTATTTTTTTTTAATTTTTATTTAAAATCAATTAATTAACATATAGTGTATTATTAGTTTGAGGTAGAATTTGGTGATTCATCAGTTGCATATAACACCCAGTGCTCATTACATCACGTACCTCCTTAACACCCATCACCCAGTTATCCTTTCCCCCATCCTCTCCCCTCCAGCAGCTCTGTTTGTTTTCTACAGTTAAGGGTCTTTTATGGTTTGTTTCCCTTTAATTTTGTCTTATTTTTCTTTGTCTTCTCTATGTTTATCTGTTTTGTTTCTTAAATTGCACATATTAGTGGAATCATATGATAATTATCTTTCTCTGACTGATTTATTTCACTTAGCATAATACCTCTAGTTCCATACACACACACACACATGCACACACACACACGACATCTTTATCCATTTATCTGTCAATGGACATCTGGGCTCTTCCATATTTTGGCTATTGTGAACAATGCTGCTATAAACATTGGGCTGCAGGTGCCCCTTCGAATCCTTTAGAAAAATACCTAGTAGTACAATGGCTGGATCGTAGGGTAGCTCTATTTTTAACTTTTTGAGGAACCTCCCTTCTGTTTCCAGAGTGGCTGTACCAGCTTGCATTCCCACCAACAGTGTAAGAGGGGTTCCCCTTTCTCTGCATCCTCACTACCATCTGTTGTTTCCTGAGTTGTTAGTTTTAGCCATCCTAACTGGTGTGAGGTGGTATCTCATTATGGTTTAGACCCCACCAATAAGGACCACACTTTAAGTAGCAAAGAGGTATGGTAAATGTATGGGAAATTGATTTCATTCATTCAATAAGAAGTGCACAGTCTGGGCCAGTTCATGGGCTGGGCCCTGTTACCATAAAAGGCAAAGGGTTGTTTGTGTGTTTGTTTTATTAGAGAATTTTAGTTTTTTAACATATTATTTTGAATATGTAAGAGTGCACAGAATTAAAAAAATTTTTCATAAAATCCAAAAGGACTCACAGTAAAAGTACATCAGCCTCCAGAGGTGAAAGCTGCTAATTCTTGAGTTTTAGTCTAGAGCTATCTCATGCATGTAAGAACATCTATTTGTACCATCTCTTTTTTTAACATACTGTTCACACTGCTCTGCTGCTTTTTCATTTTACTGTATCTGAGATTGTTCCATATCTCAACATATGTCTCTACATCCCATTTAATGGGTGGTGTACTATCTATCCAAGAGGCATTTGTGGTTTGTGTGAAGTATACAGTAAAGTGTGATTCCATCCTGACTTCTTCCTCATCCTACATATTCCACAGGGAATAGGTCTTGTCTTCCATTCTTTGAATCCTCTGAATTACCTGGCCCGTGTTGGTATATTTCTGTCCATTTCACTTGATCCAGAGTACATCCATCACTCGTTTACACAAACATATCAATGCTCTTTTTTTCCCCATAAGATTCCAGTCTTCATGGACTTAAAAATTTTTGCTTTTCTCTGTAATTCCCTAAGCACTCACAAGTTACTCAAAGATATTCTCTTGTTTTAGTAGTAGCTTACTGTGAAATAGTACATACGGAAGTGTGTACAAAACGTATGTTGACAGAGTTCTGAACGTGCTACCCTAAATATGGTGCCTTGGTACACTGAATATTTCAAGCTGAAGAAAATTAAGAAAACAGATACAAGTAGGACTCTCTGACCTTCCCCGGAAGCAGATCCAAAGATATTCATGAGAGAAGTGTTCCCATAAGTCCCAAGGACACTGAGATGCAACAAAAACAGAGATAAGGAAGTAAATCTGGCCTCTGGCTCAAATGCTAGGGAGTATCTTCCTTCAACGGCTATCAAGTCATCATCGGGACTCAAAACAGTCATGTCATTCACTCAAGAGGGCACAAGAAATGTCAAGTCCATCAACTCCCTACTCAGGTTTTCTGAAAAAGGCCAGCCAAAAAAGCCCTCAATGGCAACCCTGTTGGGACCCCTCTCATTTTTTAGAGCTTTCTCTGTATCCTCACTTAATAAACTTCTATTGCTTTACTCACTGTCCTTTGTCCACAAGATTCATTCTTTGAGTCTGTGAGACGAGAACCAAGCTCTCCTGCATCATCACCAACCCCTTCCGGGTTCCCTTCCCCTATCACATGATGGTCTCTCCCACTAGAGGTAATCAAGGTCCTGAATTTTACATTAATCATTCTCTGGCTTTCTTTTTCTCAATAGTTTTGAAGCGTTAATGCATCAGAATCATCAAGAGGGCTTGTTAAAACAGATTACTGAGCCCCACCCTCAGTTTCTGATTTAATTCATATGGGATGGGGCCCAAGGATTTGTGCTCCTTATAAATTCCCATGTAATGCGGATGCTGCTGATTCCCGGCCTACACTCTGAGAACTCCTGCTTTATCTCAAAGATGCTCATGACTTGTGTGTGATGACTCGTGGCCTCCCCTAAAACCTATCCGCTCAATACATACATCTTGAGGACCTCCCCACTGCCTTCCTCTACTCTAGTTCCAATCACCCAAATTATGAACATTCAATCTTTGCTAAATATTTTAATTGATTGTAGCACATGAGCATGCTCCTTTCTTTTTCTTTTTTATTGATGATCCCATGTATAAGTTGCTTCTCATTTATGTGTGTGTCTGTTATTTTTAGTTAACCAGAAGGAAGGGGTATAAGCAACATTTATATATCTTATTTGTCTAGTCTGGAAGCAGGAGCCAAGTAAAGGGGTTCAGAACATGCCACCCCAAAATACACTGCTTTTTGCATATTGATTATTTTAAGTTGAAGGCAATTCAGAAATAGCAGATGCAGGAAGGGCTCTCTGACCTTGCCCTTTCTACCTAAAAGCAAGTCATAAAAATTTTCCTTGAGAATGGTGCCCTCCCTGTACCAGGAAGAGAAGACATTCTTATCAGCAGAGCCTGGGAGTCAAGTCCAGCCTGTACAAACAAACGTACTAGAATAACCCCTACCTGCCATTAGTTTCACCCATATATTTCCTAATCACTGTCCCACAACTTCTTGTCCCCAGTCTTGTCTTGCCCCCTTTGTCTTATCACATCCCCACAATCTGTCATCTGTTGCATACAAAAGACATATAAGCTTTTTATACATTTTACACCTTTTTATACCTTTTTAATGGCTCCTTTGAGTCTTCTTTCCCTCTGAAGACTCCTGTATACGTGTAAAAATATATTAAATAGGGACTCTTGGGTGGCTCAGTCGGTTAAGTGTCTGCCTTCAGCCCAGGTCATGATCCCAGGGTCCTGGGATTGAGCCCCATGTGGGGCTCAGTGAGGGGTCTTCTTCTTCCTCTCTCTGCCCCTCCCCCACCATTTTCTTGCACTCTCTCAAATAAATAAGAAAACTATCTATATATGCATATATATAATAACTTTTTATGCTTTTCTCCTGTTAACCTGTCTTATATCAGTTTAATTCTTAGGCCAGCCACAGAATTTCAGAGAGTAGAAGGAAGTTTTTGCTTCCCTACACAAGTTTAATTTCCCTTTGTAGTCCACTTCCTCAAGTAAGCTATAGACCAGAGTTTGCAAACTCAGTCACTGATACAAGTCAAAAGGCACTGTAAATAAGTGACACTTGCCAAGGGGAATTTTACAGATCTCGAGACCACATCCTGTAAAGAAGGCTTGGATTTAAGCCAGTCGCAAGTACATTGCTCTCCGATTTTCCCAATTTTCGAGAAACCGAAAATAATCCCCACTAAGTCAACATTTTAAGTACCCAGAGCAGACGCAGAGATTCTATGCGGGATACACGTGCAGAACTGAGATGTAACCCATTCCATGTTTCAAGACCTTTGCAGTAAATGAATGGATGGATGGATTGGTGAGGGAGTCCATAATGAATCTGGGTCATTGGGGCAGCTCTCTGGGGGCATTGAAAGGGGACATAGAAGGAACATTTCGTGAGTACCTACTGTATGCCCAGCCCTGTGCAAGGGGCTTTACCTACCTTATCTCTTTTGACTTGCATAACAACACCACAGGGTAGTTATTATCATTCTTGTTTATTTCCATGCTCGGTTCACAGATAAACAAATGGAGGCTTAGATGGCCCAGGATCACATCACGAGTCTTCTTTATTTACAAGCTACCTAATTCTTAAAAAGGGATTTTAGATGAGCTCATATGATTTCAGCTGGCTTCTGAGCCTTAGATTCCAGGTAGCTCTCTTATACCACATTGACCCCACCAAGGTAATCAGGTTCTCAAAAGGCAGGTGGAGGGGAAGTACCAGTAATTGCTGGTTTGATTCCTTGAAGATCTTAGCAAACAACTCACAGCTTCATGCTCTTCAAGTACGTCAGCCAGTACTGAGGAACTAAGACACACAGCATCTCTTGCCATCTTGGTAAGCCCTCCCTACTTCCTCCTATGTCATTGCTACTACCTTCTCAGAATTCAAGATTTCTGCCTACCAGCCTTGGAGCTTACTTCATCCTCATTCCCTTCTAGAGCCCAGTGGGATAAGGACAGACACAGATACAGGAACTGTTAGGTTGGAAAACATTTTATTGGTGTTACTGAGCCCAGAGAGAGTAATTGTAAGCTGGTGATCAGATCCCACACCAGCCCCTCTTCCAGTGGGTGTCAGCAGTGCTCTGTCTTGAAGGGAACGGTCACTGGGCATCAGGAGTTGCACTTCTCAAACCCTTCAGCTGGAGGGAGAGAGGATGTGATCAGATTGGGGGACCCTTGGGGGCAGGGAGCTGGAGTCCCCTGTGAGGAAGCCCAGGACAGCGTGAGGCAGTGATAGAAAGGAGTCTCTGCCTTGATCTGAGTTCTCATTCTCTAAATACAGTAGCTGAGACTTCCCTTAGTTTTAGTGAGAGGAAGGTTTGTCTTCTGTTACCCGTCCTCACCTTCCTCCCAGATCGTCTACTTCTTCCCTCACCCCCGACTTCTATCCTTCTACTGCCCACCGCCTCTTACCTTAGGAAAGGCATCCCAGTTGAGGAAAGGAAGTTTCCTTTTGATAGACTAAAAGAGAAAGAAAGAGCGAGAGTGATGTGTTACAGGTCAGGTGGGCATGGATCAGTAAACACTCAGTGAATGAGCTCTCCATAGTGGGGATGGTGTTATCACTTCTAATTACAGAAAGAACTAGTATTTCCTGAGCCCCCAATCTGTATCTGCCTTATACTAGCTGCTCTGTAGGCATGCTCTCATTGGTCTGCACAGCTACCTTTTGAGGTAGGTACTAGCAAGCCCGCATCAGAGACGAGGAAGCTGAGACTGAGAGACATTTGTGCGAGGACACGTAGCAAGAATGTGCAGTCGTGTGACACAGGCTCTAATGCCCACGCTGTCGCTGACTTTTCCTTCTACTTGTAAGCCACCCAACTTAGGGCCTCGGTTTCTTCATAGATGATAAAGAAATTCAAACAAACACCTGTCTGATTAAGTTCTGCCTATTTTGGAATTGACTCTGGCTCTGCTCCCCCACTGCCACATTGGGAAAATAGGTGTGGCCATGTCAGCCTCCTGAAGAAACTTCTGTCCAGCAAGGTGATGACTTCCTCTGAGAACTCAGGAAAGAACCCAAAGGGCTAGAACTAGAATGTGTTGGCCCTACCCTGGAAAGACTGCAGACAGTCAAGGAGAGGAAGGAGGGCCCATGCACTTACCTCAAAGAGGGCATGCCAGTTCAGGAATTCATCCGGCTTAAAAGCCTGTGGAGACAGAGAGACCAGAAGAAGGTCAGTTCCAGAGGAGGACAGAACTCAGCCCCCAGCCTCCTGGAAAAGATAAGGGGTTCATGGCAGCTCTGCAAGCTGTCTACTACGGCACTGGTCTTTACGGTGTGGATGTTTGCGGGGGCAACACTAGAGAATGGTACTTACGGAGCGCAACTTGTCGATGTTCAGGAATTGAGCGTTAAAGGCCTAAGCAAAGAGACGGGGTGTTAAGAGAGTGGCTTAGGGGCACAGGACAGGGCACAGACTCAGGCTAGAATGTGGGAGGGAGTTTACCTCAGGGCCTGCTGCATAATTACCAATGGTCGTTTCTTCCTGGAAAATGAAGGGGAGAAAGCCAAATGATCACATAATGGCAAGTCCTTGTCCCAAAACCCTCTCTGCCAGGCCTGCCTTCCTCCACAGGCCAGGCCCCCATGGGGCCAGTCCACCATGTGGCCTCAGATAACATGCTCTATTCCAGTAAGACAGATGGTTGACAGATGTGCAAGGCAAAGAGGAAGGAACAGAGTGGTGTGCGTGAGACAGAAGCTAAAAGGCCAGGCCTGCATCCGCGGTAAGCAGCAGGTGCAAGGGGTGGAGAAGAGAGGACTCCTCCCAAGAACATTGAGCCAGTGTTGCCATGCAGTTGACTTGGGATGTTTTTGAGACTCCTACGCTTAGCCCATAGAGCTGGGTGGGGGAGATTAGCACGCAGGTAGAAGCCACGCTGCTGAGGTGCCCTGCCTGCCTTTAATTGATTGAGATTGGTTTGCTTTGTGACTTTATTGCGACCAAAGTCAGAGTCACCATTTTCCCTCCCCCACGTAGTAGCGCCCTCGGACTTCAGTGCACCCCATCTTGTCACTCTCCCTGCTTGGCTTCATTGTCCCTTAGCTCTTCCTTTCCACTACAGAGGTCATAAATGGTTATCCTATAGGCTAGACCCAAATGTTTAGCTCTCATAGCAGTTTGGCTTGTTTTTTAATTTGAATAATACATTTCTAATTAAAATACATAAATCAGATTTCTTCTGGCTTCTCCTGAAAATTTAAAACCTCTGATCACACCAGTATGTTTTCCTGCTTAGTAGCAGTCAGATGGTATACAGACTGGGCGCCTGGGTGGCTCAGTCGGTTGAGCAGCTGACTTTAGGTCAGGTCATGATCCCAGAGTCCTGGGATTGAGTCCCGCATTGGGCTCCCTGCTTAGCGGGGGTCCTGCTTCTCCCTTTCCCTGGTCGCTGCTCGTGCGCTCTCTCACTCTCTCTCAAATAAATAAATAAAATATTTTATAAAAAGGTGATATACAGGGACCCTTTTAGATTGGGCAAGTCCGCTCCATCTTCCCTGGGGCCCCACCAGCCCGCCTGCTCACTGACTTCACTTGCTTGGACCCCAAGCAATTGTGTATGTGATCCCATCTTAGACTTTTCAATCCAGCACGGACACTCTTCCCCAACCTTGGGAGAGAGAGGGCCCTCCAGCTTCCTCCTGGCTGGAGACTGCCTCCTAAGGATCCGTGCTATGGCTAGGCTTCAGAGACAGCAGGGAGCTTGCAGTCACCTGGAAGCCATTCCCTGGGAGTAGATGAAACACAGGTGAGGCTGAGCCCAGATGACCGACCTCAGCCCCTGAATCCTCCCAGGATTCAGATGTCTAGCTTCCACCTACACTCTCAACCATCCCTTCCAGAAATAAAGCATCTCCATCTACATGTCTTCCTGGGAGTGCTTTGTCTCCTTCCTTCTTTCTTCCCTTCCTCAAAGCCCCTACTTTTCATTCAGCCTTTGATAATCTCCAAAAACAGGAGCCACACACCCAGTAATGCATAGAAGGTAAAGGAATGAAGGACTAAGTGAGGTAATGGATAAAAGAAAGAGAATCCAGGTGATGTGCTCACCTCAGAACTCCCCAGGGAAGCCCCCTGAGCAGAGTGGAGCGCCAGAAGAGAGAGAAGAACCACAGCAGGAAGAACTGGGATCTTCATGGTGTCAAGTTTGGGGTGCTCTGAGGCGGGGCCTCACCGCTTGCCCTTTATATTCCCAGGGAGGTGGATGTGAGCAGAAATGGGGTCCCCACCCCACTGACTCACCCCCAGATCCCATCGCCCACCCCCGGGGCTCTGGGAAGGGGAGGTGTAGACTGTTCCCCACTTACCTTGGATTTCTCAATTCACATTCTGCCCCAGGCACTAGGAAGGTGAGATGGCAATGGGGTGCTTCATGCCAATGGAGCTGGGATGGAGACAGGTTGAACCTGTCCCTCCAAAGGACTGGCAGTGACACCCAAGCAACCTCTCCTTTTGTCTTTATCTCTTTCCCTTATATCCTTCATTCTGCTCTCATAATTCTGGCTTTTCCCCACCCTTCCCAATTCTGTATAAACTCCTAGACTTCCATGCTCTGGCCTCAACATGTCTTTCTGACTTGTTCTTTTTTTACTCCTTTGCATGTGACCCTACATTCTGGCCAAACTGGACTCCCTACCAAATATACCGTTCTTGGTCCTGCAAGCATCTTCCCTTGCTCTTGCTTATTCCTAAAATGCCCTTCTTGTCATCTCTAGTTCTCAGAACCCAACATCCATGTTGGATGAAGCTCCTTGATTTTTCCCATCATCCTTCACCCTCATTCCCCATACCCTTCCCTTCTTGGGGAATTGCCATAGCAATTCATTTATATCTCTGGCATTGTACCTGGGGTAACTCATGCTTTCTTCTTATTTTTCTCTTAGAATATGAAGTTCCTTGAAGCCGAGAACCAACTCTTAATCACCTTTATATGCCCCTACACCATGCATTACACAGATTACAGGAAGAGCCAGCATTTGTTAGATGGGATAAGTTAGGGTTCGAGCATCCTTCCACCAAGTTGTACACTTTCCTTCTTTGGGGCCGGACCCCTCCCATTATCCAGCTGCCCATCTTTTACTCTTGGGTCTTCAGAGAGATGACTATCTTGAACTAAGAAGACAAGGACTAGAGAACACGCAGGGGAGAAAACAACAGATACACACACACACACACACACACACACACACAGGTCTTAAAGACGACCCTTTAGGGACGCCTGGGTGGCTCAGTGGTTGAGCATTTGCTTTGGGCTCAGGTCGTGATCCTGCAGTCCCGGGATCGAGTCCCATGTCGGGCTTCCTGCATGGAGTCTGCTTCTCTCTCTGCCTGTGTCTCTGCCTCTCTCTGCCTCTCATGAATTAAAAAAAAAAAAAAAAAGATGGCCCTTTGGAGATAGGATCTAGGTCCTGAACTTTGAGTGCCTTGTCCATTTCATCGAGCTTCTCCCGCCCCCTGTCCCATACCCCAACTTGGGAGTTGTATCACCACAAAGTGACAAAATCTCCTAATCAAGCCACCTTCTCTACGAGGTTCAGGTGGACCAGCCGGTTCCTGGTGTTATAGGGAGGTGCCAGAACATAGGCTGCTGCTGCCAGGACAAAGCAAGACCTTATTTGAGAGCAGGCCTCTTTGCCCCAACCTGATGCAATGCACACAGATGGCAGGCCTGGGGTGGAAGAGCTAGATGGCACTCATGAACAATCTTTAGGAACCCCAGGAGTTGGGGCTTCAATTCCCATCATGCCCCCCCACCTTGGCCCCTCTATAGGCTCAGGAAATCTCTGTTTTTATAACAGCATCTCCTCCTTTGTAGAGGTACCTGAGGAGACAGGACTTGAAGAACACTCACTAAGTGCAGATGGCCAGGTGGCAGTGACTATCATGCATGGTCAGGCTGCTGGAGGAGACGAGTGAGAAGATGCTTGAGGTGGGTGGAGTGCCTCTCAAAAGGTTTTCTGGAGGACACAAGTTTTTAATGTGTAATGGATTCTTATTAATTAGTTAACAGTGACTGAAGGAGCTCATTAACCACCATTCAGCTAATATAGGGTCAATAGGGTCAACTCTGGGAGCAGAGAGAATGAAGAATGGACAAAAGAGAACTGATATTGTATAGTCAACTCCCATTAGGCATGCTCATGGAGGAGCACCTTGGCATGGGTGATCCAAAGCAACAGATGAGCCAAACACCACCATCTGTTTAGCTGTAGAGTTCTTTTGTAACACATTGACTTCCCAGTGTTTTCCTCTCCACCTAATTAATGCTAATGCTTCTAATAATGTTAGCCAATGTATTGATGGCTTATTATGTGACAGGCCTTGTGCTGAGTGCTCTAAATGAATGATCTCATTGAAATAGCACAGTGATTCTGTGAGGTAGGTACTATAATTATCCACATTCTACAGGTAGGGGAACCACGGCACGTAGAGGTTAAGTAACTCACCCAAGGTCAGTCACAGCCAGTGTGTGGCAAGGCTGGCATGAGTACCCCAGGATTCCAGGGCCTGCACCTAGATTTGCTCCTGTGCTGTGCTGTGCTGTGCTGTGCTGTGGAGTTGTGTCCCATAAAGGACCTCACCAGCCCACAACACCTTGCATGAATTGGACTCATGCCCTGAGAGTAGGGGGGCAGGCTGCATTTAGCCCCCGTTAGTCCCCTCGCCTCGTGTCCCTTCGAGGCATGCAGCCTACGCAGCCGTAGATGGCAGCTCCCAAGCATACGTGCATTACTTTCAGCGAGTTAACCTGTACACTCTTGGTAAAATGAACACAGAAAATTAAGAGAGTAATGGCCCTCAATGAGCGTATGCCCCAGAATGAACCTGCGATTGCCTCGGACTCCAGGTACCTCTTGGGGTAGGTGTAAAATGCCTCTGAACACAGTGTGCACAACCAAAGAAATCCATTCCCTTGCTGGAGAAGAAAACTGTCTATGCTGGACAGCTTTGTTTCCTTTTGGTACCTTCCTGATGGATCTTCAAGGGCAGTTTTGGCTTTACATGATTTATGCTGTAAGTGCCATCTTTAGAATGTAGTGTCCCTGTCCTGCCTCAGTGGGTTTGTGTTTCCTGGGTGCTCAGTGTCCCATGGTTGGGCAAGTGGGGGAAGAAAGGGGTAAGGAATTCTCACAGTCCCAGCAATTTGGGTGGTGGGTGGCTAAGAATCGCTGGATTTCAGCATTGCTTTGGATGCATCACATAGGGTTAATGGTGTCAGGCAGAGCCACACTGCCTGGCTCTGCATCAGTCCATCTCCAAGTCCAGTTGCTCTTCTAGTTTCCTCTCCGAGAATACCAGTAAACCCCTGTTTTCCCACAGGCCTGCCCCCACCCCACCCCATATCTGCCAGAACTTGAGTGTAGGTAGGAGGCAAAGCCCAGCCCTGATTGCTACATTACAGACACACCTAGGGGCTGGGATCCAGCCTCCTGGCTTCAGAAAGGAAATGTGGGATCTGAAGGGATGCACACTGGGGCCATGGGATATTGGTGAATACCTAGGTGAAAAGCCTAAAATCTTTGAAGAGAAAGGGAGCTGGGGTGTGGAGTACTGGGAGGCAGAATTTGGGACATCCATGTCCCTTCCTTTCCTGTGCCTCTGCCAATATTACTATCACACCCAAGAAAGCAGCCACGTTGTCCAGCAGGTCTGGTTTCTTCCTTTGCCACCCACCTTTTGTTCCTGTGTAGCTTTTGCTCATTAAACTTCTCCCAGGAAGACTTCCTGGATCAATCCCACTTAATTCTGATTCCTCTTCCCATTCTCTGTTCACAAACACTGGGCAGCCACTTTGGCTCTTGGCACTTGGAATTCAAGATGGATCAGGTACCTGTCCTGTGGAGCCTATGTTCTGGCAGAGAAGACATATCATAATCTAATTTAAAAATTAGGAAACAAGATAACTTCAGAGAATGACAAGTTCTGGGGAGAAAATAAAACAGTGGCGATATGATTGCAATCAGGTCAGTATCCTTGGTTCAACTGGCTTGAGGGTGGATATTTTAACGTAGACCTAAAGCAGTTAAAGCTCCAGTCTTCTGAAGACGTTGAGTTGCAGGGACAGGTGGCAGCAGTGTTCCTTGAAAGCTTCTCCCAGCAGTTCTGGGTTGACAGGGGAGAGGAAGGCCAGAACCCAATCATCCCCAAGCCATGGTGAGCAGTTGGGATTTGTGGAGGATTCTGAGCATGGATCCTTCCTGGATGTCATGGAAGAATGGATTTTAGGGAAAAATGAAAGTCAGAGGCTGCTTCAGAGCCCCAGGAAGGAGAAAGGGACATCCTACCCTTTTATTAGAGGGTCCTTTGCACCAGAGGGCCTTTGCCTGCTTCAGATGACACTTTGAACTTTAAAGGGCTGCTTTGAGCCTTTTGGACCAGAAAAACCCTGAGAGTCTAGAACCATGTTGACCACCTCAGCTTCTCCCTCCATCCCTCAGGGACTGGCTCCAGGAGACTTGAGTCTAGCTCTTTCTGATTCATCACCCACACTCCAGGAAGCTAGCTGTCAGTCAGCCAAAGAATTGAGCATCTTGCCCTGGGAGAGCTGGGTTCTCCTCCCTGTGGCTTCCAGGAGGTACTGCAAGGCGCCCTCCCTACACAGTTGAAATCCAATATGAGGACAGACACACCGTGGAGATATTGCAGATTGGGTTCCAGACCACCACAATAAAGCAAATATTGCAATAAAATAAATTAGATGAAAAAAAAAATAAAATAAATTAGATGAATTTATTTATTTTTAATATTTTTAAGGAATTATTCATTTGAGAGAGAGAGAGCAAGAGCAAGAGCACCTGCTTATGCATAAGGGAGGGGCTGAGGGAGAGGGAGAAAGAACCCTCAAGCAAGCTCCCCGCTCAGTGCAGAGACTAATGTGGGGCTCAGTCTCACAACTGACTGGAGCCCAATGCAGGACTTGATACCAGGACCCCGAGATCATGATCTGAGCCAAAATCAAGAGTCAGACACTTAACTGAGCCACCCAGGCACCCCTTTATTGATTGAGTGAGTGAGTGTACGTGCGTGTGTGCATGAGCCCAGGGGTGAGGGGCAGAGGAAGAGGGAAAGCGAGAACCTCAAGCAGGCCCCACACTCAGCACAGAGACAAATGTGGGGCTCAATCTCAGGTACAACCTGAGTACCTGACCTGAGCCAAAATTAAGAGTCAGATCCTCAATCAACTGAGCCACCCAGGCACCCCATTGAGTCAAATGAATTTTGTGGTTTCCCAATGCACCTAAAAATTATGTTTACACTATTCTGTAGTCTAGTAAGTGTGTAATAGCATTATGCCTTAAAAAAAAAACAAAATACTTAGTTTAAGGGATCCCTGGGTGGCGCAGCGGTTTGGCGCCTGCCTTTGGTCCAGGGCGCGATCCTGGAGACCCGGGATCGAATCCCACGTCGGGCTCCCGGTGCATGGAGCCTGCTTCTCCCTCTGCCTGTGTCTCTGCCTCTCTCTCTCTCTCTCTGTGTGTGTGTGTGTGACTATCATAAATAAAAAAATATATATATTTTATTGCTGGGATCCCTGGGTGGTTCAGCAGTTGAGCATCTGCCCTCAGCTCGGGGCGTGATCCTGGAGTCCCAGGATCGAGTCCAACATCAGGCTCCCTGCATGGAGCAGGGAGCCTGCTTCTCCCTTTGCCTGTGTCTCTGCCTCTCTCTCTCTCTCTGTGTCTCTCATGAATAAATAAATAAAACCTTAAAAAATAAATTAAGTTATAAAAAAGAAAAACTTTATTGCTAAAGAATGCTAACCATCAAGTGAGTGTTTTTGCTGCTGGAGGGTCTCACCTTGATGTCAGTGGCTGCTGACTGATCAGGGTGGTGGTTGCTGAAAGCTGGGGTGACTGTGGCAGTTTCTTAAGACAAAATGAAGTTTGTTGCATCAATTGACTTCCTTTCTGAACAATTTCTCTCTAGCATGTGATGCTATTGGATAGCATTTTACCCACAGTAGAACTCCCTTCAGAATTGGAGTCAGGCCTCTCAAATTCTCCTGCTTTATCAACTAAAATATGACAAATTCTAAATCTTTTGTTGTCATTTCAACAATCTTCACAGCATCTTCACCAGGAGTAGATTCTATCTCAAGAAACCATTTTCTTGGGATGTCTGGGTGACTCAGTGGTTGAGCGTCTGCCTTCGGCTCAGGGCGTGACCCCAGAGTCCCAGGATCGAGTCCCACATCAGGCTTCCTTGCTTGGAGCCTGCTTCTCCCTCTGCCTATGTCTCTGCCTCTCTCTTTCATGAACAAATAAATAAAATCTTAAAAAAAAAAGAAAGAAACCACTTCCACTTTCTTTGCTCATTCATAAGAAGCAGCTCCTCATCTCTTCAGTTTGATCATGAAACAATTCAGCATGCAGCAATTCAGTCCCACGCTCAGGCTCTACCTCTAATTGTAGTCCTCTTGTTGTTGCCACCACATCTGCAGTGACTTCCTCCACTGAAGTCCTGAGCCCCTCAAAGTCATCGACAAGGGTTTGGAATCACCTTCTTCCAAACCCCTGTACTCCTTGATATTTTGACATCTTCTGATGAATCACAGACATTCTTAATGGCATCTAGAACAGTGAATCTCTTCCAAGAGGTTTTCAGTTTATTTTGCCTGGGCCCATCAGAGGAACCACTATCTATGGCAGCTATTGCCTTATAAAATATATTTCTTAAATAATAAGCTTTGAAAATTACAATGACTCCTTGATCCATGAGTTGCAGAATTGAATGGTACCAGTGGGCATGAAAACATGAATCTCAGGACGCCTGGGGGGCTCAGTGGTTGAGCATCTGCCTTTGGCTCAGGGCATGATCCCAGGGTCCTGGGATCAAGTCCCGCATAAGTCCTGCCTGGAGCCTGCTTCTCCCTCTGCCTCTGTCTCTCTGTGTCTCTTATGAATAAATAAAATCTTTAAAAAAAAAAAACACATGAATCTCCTCCATCTCCATCAGAGCTCTTGGGTGACAGGTACATTGTGAACAGTATTTTGAAAGGAATCTCTCTCTCTCTCTCTCTCTCTCTCTCTCTCTCTCTTTTTCCTGAGCAGTAGATCTCAGCCTGGGATTTGAAGTTGTGAAGTCAGGCATTGACTTATCACTATCTATGAAAGTCCTAGATGGTGTCTCCTTCCAATAGAGAAGGAAAATCTATATTTTAAAATCTATTTGAAAATCTAATGCTTAAGTGTAGCTGCCTTCATGAATTATCTTAGCTAGATCGTCTGGGTAACTTGCTGCTGCTTCTACATTCGCACTTGCTGCTTCAGCTTGGACTTTTCTGTGGTGGAGATGGCTTCTTTTCTTAGACCTCATAAACCCATCTCTGCTAGCTTCCAGCTTTTCTTCTGCAGCTTCCTCACCTCTCTCAGCCTTCACAGAATTGAAGAGCCAGGGCCTTGCTCTGGATCAGGCTTTGGCTTAAGGAAATGTTGTAGCTGCTTTGAACAGAAATTTTCTCCATATCAGCAACAAGACTGCTCTCTGATTGATCATGTGCTTACTAAAGTATCACTTTTCATTTCTATCAAGTACTTTTTCTTTGCATTCACAAATGGCTAACTAGAGCAAGAGGCCTAGGTTTTAGTCCATTTCAGCTTTTAACATGCCTTCCTTACTAAGCTTGGTCATTTCTGACTTTTGATTTTTTTTTAAGATTTTCATCTATTTATTTGAGAGATAGAGAGCGCGCAAGAGAGGGCACAAACAGGGGGCAGAGGGAGAGGGACAAGCAGACTCCCTGCTGAGCAGGGAGTCCAACATGGGACTCGATCCCAGGACCCCAAGATCATGACCTGAGCTGAAGGCAGTTGATTAACCAACTAAGCCACCCAGGCACCCCTAGCTTTTGATTTAAAGTGAGAGACATGTAACTCTTCCTTTCACTTGAATACTTAGAGGCCAGTGTAGGGTTATTAATTGGCCTAATTTCTTTTCTTCCTTTTTTTTTTTTTAAGATTTATCTATTTATTCCAGAGTGAGGGGAGAAGCAGAGGGAGAGAGAATCCTAAGCAGACTCTCTACTGAGCTTAGAGGCTAACATGGGGCTCAATCCCACAACTCCAAGATTAGGACCCAAGCCAAAACCAGGAGTAGGATGCTTAACTGGCTATGCCACACAGGCACCCCAATTGGCCTAATTTCAATATTGTTGTCTTAGGGAATAGAAAGACCCAAGGAGAGGAGTCAGACAGGAGAACAGCCAGTCAGTAGAGTAGTCAACACACACCTACTTTTAGGATTTATGGATTAAGTTTGCTGTCTTATATAGGTGCGGTTTGTGGTGCCCCACAATAATTAATAATAGTAACATCAAACGTCAGTGATCGCAGATCACCATAACAAATATAAGAATAATGAAAGATTTTGAAATGTTGAGAGAATTACCAAATGTAACACAGAGGCATGAAGTGAGCAAATACTATTGGAAAACTGGTTCCAGGAGACTTGCTTGATGCAAAGTTGCCACAAACCTTCAATTTGTAAAAAATGTAGTATCTACAAAATGCAATAGAGCAGAGCAGGATACGAGGAGGTGTGTCTATAAAGTGGTGGCCCCAATTTAAGGACAAAAGTGAAAGTAGGGTGCAGAGCAAAGGAATAGTCCTCATCTTTCTCTCACCCAGACGGGTTTGATCAAAACAGCTTCCCCAAATCCATTTTGGACCAGGTTTCTTTTTTTATTTATTCATCAACCATTTGAGGCCCACCCTGTGCCAGGCCCTGTGGTCAGTGCTGGGGATGGAGCAGTGACCAAGGCAAACAGGAGCTGTGTGTGCCTTGCAGTCTCAGAGGGAATCGCCTGGGCTGGCAGGGTGCTTCCTGCCCTCCTTTTACTTCCTGGGTCCCTGCAGGGATGTCAGGGATGAGTGGTGGGGATTCCCTAATTCGGGCACATGACATGGCCTTGATGGGACTTTGACTCAGAGACTCAAATACAGACTCTCCAGGCCTATCTGCAGAGTTCCTAGGCTTGGGATAAGCCTGGGCTCAGCCTGTGCCAAGAACCTCTGCCTGTTTCCTTGGCACATTAATGGAGTAGAAGTTTCTATCACTCTGTCTGCATCCCAAAGACACTGCATATGATAAGGCACTGGGTTGGGTAAGAGCCACTTGCCCACAACTTCCTAAGTTCACCACCTCATCCATACTTCCATGTGTTTACAAGGCTGAGGCATATATCCCGCTATTGCTGCCCCCTTCCTGACCCTCTGGGGTGGGCCTCCTCTCCTGAAAAACCTCTTTACTCCCTCCTCCTGATGTGAATCACTTCCCTGTTCAGGCTAGCAAAACACCTGTGAGTGCGTCAGCTGCGGGGGGCATGGCATTCAGGCACAGGGTGGGCCAAGATGATTTTTGACGGATGGAGAAACTGAGGCACAGTGAGATCAACTAGCTACTGCTTGACAGGGCCACCCAGGTCTTACCTGTCTTAGCCCCCCATTTGGTCTACCACTCTCAGCAAGAAGGCGAGTTATCTGCCCCTGAATCACCTCCATCCTCCCTGATCTTGGCCATCAGCATAATTTGAAAGAACACAGCGTGTGAAATCTTAAGGAAACAAGATTTATGTTTGATTTCCACAAAGAAACTCAACAGTAGGAAACTTCTTCTGAAGAATTGTCACAGTGACTTCAGGTCACAACACGGAGTAGGTGAGGAAAGTGGCAGATTCGTCCAATGAGGTTGCTGGACAAAGAGATACCACAGCGCCGTTGGAAGAAATGACGGACAGACAGACCAGGTCCCCAACCTGGAAAAAGCAGGTGTCGGCACCGAGACCAAGCCTGACGCAGGGAGAGAGCTGGGGGCGGGGCGCGGGTGGCCTCCTTCACGACTGACGTTGGTTGGGGCCTCCGTCGTGATCGGAAATAATTTTCTAGAAGAAAAAAGAGCAAATGGTAGAAGGTGGCTACTCGTGACTGTTGAAACCGGGGGTCCTTTCTTCCAGCCTCTGCGCTCCCACAGTTTCTTGGGGGGGGGGGATGCTTCACCTGCACATCCCCTCACTCTTGCGCCTCCGTAAGACAGACTTTGCCCTTCTGCCAAGTTAATCCATCACCCTTTCCTCATTGGAGACTCACTCTTCCTGCCCCTGAGCCTTTCTCTGCAGCTCCCCAAACCTGACTGTGCCGCGCACCCCGCCCCCCGCCTCTCCCCAGCTGTCCCTGCATGCCCAGCCTCTGGCCGGCCTTCCCTCAGCATCAGCGGGTACTTCACACATGTCCTCGGTCATTTCCTTGTGAGTCTTGCTCCACGCGGGGGTCGCCTCCTCGATGCCTTTAGAGCATCCGCCCAAAGCAAAGCAAATGCCGAGATCCCAGGCCTGCCCCTGGGGTGGCCGTGCGGGGCCCCCGGATCAGGCTGGCGCAGCTCCCTCCAACACTCACCTACCAGAACTTCACCCACTGCAGCAGGCCAGGCCGCACCCGGGAAGCCTGCGGGATGCGGAGAACGGCTGAGTGGCCGTGGCCCTGGCCCCCCGCACACCTCTGGCCTCACACCCCTTCTCCCAGGAGCCACGGGTTCCCCGCCCCACTACTCACCGAGGAGGAAGGCGTGACTCCCCCCTGTAAAGAGAGATCAGAGGAGGTGATGTGGGGCCACAGAGGCGTCTGCAACGTGCTCGGGGCCCAGGAAGGGCTTGGTGGCCGGGGCAGCTCAGACCGAGACTATCTCAAGGGTCCTTGAGTCTGAAGGTGGACATTCAGCCCCTAGACTTTCTTTCAAAGTAGATTTATCACCCTAAGTACGTTGTACCCAAGAAGAGCACACACCGACCCAGCAGAGTGAAAAGAAGGTAGGTAGGTAGGTAGGTAGGTGTCCCTCTGCCTGCTGGGTGGATAGAAATCGGCCCCAAATATGGGCAAGTGGACACCCATGGGCGGCCTTGACTGCTTCTTCACCTGCTTCCAGTCAGTGGGTGGCTCCTGAGCTCTCGGTAGAAGCCCCGAGGGCCAGGGCTCCCTGGTTCTGAGAGATGGAGGGAAAGAGCACCTGCTTTTTCTTCACCAGCCTCATTAGCATTTAGCACATTCACTTACTGGATTTATAAGATCGCTTTCTTTGCAACTGAACGCAATAAAGTTCTCAGGGTTTTGGTTGCTTTTTCTTTTTTTCTGTTAATTTCCTTTGTGAAACGAAGCATTAATTTTCCCAGCAACACAAGCTGGTGGGAAAGTCTCCCCTAACTCGCGTGTCCTCCTCTCACTCTCCGCCCCTCCCACGAAAGTTCACAGCAGTCAAGGAGGCGAAGAGAGCAGACACGATGAGGGAAGGCTGCCTGATGTGTGTCATGTGAGGGTTTTTTAGAGTCATATGTCCCTATTTGAGAGGATGCTGGTTCCCATTTTTCTCCAGGGCGTGTGATGCAGCCGCTGCCCCCCTGTAACTTTTTCTGAGTGCGTGGGAATGAAGAACCTTGGACCTTTCACCTCCACTCCAAACAGCTCTCAGGGAGCCCGAGTCTCCCTCCCCAGGGGCAGAGAGATGAGACTTTGACTTTCGAAATGAACAGGATTCGGGCTCAGCTAAGACTGGCCATGAAAGCCTCCCTCCCTCGCCCCCATCAGAGACCCCAGTGGGGAAACCGGGCATTAGGGAGTCTTACCTTAGAGGGGATCTTGGCTGAGTACTGCCCGCCAGCGGGAGTAGGGTATGCCTGCTGGTTATAGGGGTTCTATGGAAGGAAGCGGAGGGGCGGGCAGGTAGGAGAGAAGGGATGAGGGCATTTTGGTGGAATAAGCACCCGCCTCCCGGCCTGGGCCAGACCTCTCTCCCAGCCCCCGGCCTTCCCTCCGTGTGTCATGCATTGTTGTCCCGTAGAATCTTCAGGCAGCCAGAGCCCATGGCCTCACCTCCCTCATGGTCCTAGTCCGCACGGCCCTGCCTCCCCCTTCCCTGGTACCTCTCCCAGCTCCTCAAGGGTTACTTGGGGGATGAGGGCAGGAGACCGAGGAGACCAGTGAGGTTTGGGTCAGGTGCTCAGGTGGCAGATGTCTTACCTTGGAAGTCACCGCCGCCACCTCCTGCCATCCTGCGCCAGACTGAGAAAATGACAAAAAGGGGGGTGTGCAGGAGAGAGAATGTCAGATGGGCCAGCCCGAGAACAAGACCGAGAGGGCCCGGGCCCGGCCGTCCGAGGCAGCCTGAGGGCGGAGACTCACCTGACCAGCACCGCCCGACCTCTTCTGGAGCGAAGTCGCATCGGCCCCCTGGAAGGGAGAGGACCGTGGTGAGGGCGTCCTTGCCCGAGGTCCTCCGGGCCCCCCACACTCGCGGGGCTCCCGCCACCTGCCACCTAGGCTCTGCCCGCCCGTGGGAGCACCAGCACCCATGCACCCCGCCGCACCCCGCTCCGCGGCCCAGGACCAGCACTGCCTCCAGAGAAGGCAGCGAGCCTGGAGGACGCTGGTGACCCGACAGATACAGGACAGATTTCCACACTCAGTGTCGGGAGCGAGGCAGCACCCCCACCCCCCACCCCCGGTGCACCTGCAGCGAGGCCGCGGCCTGGGACTGGGCAGGAACGGCAAGCGGTACCCACACAGGCTCCCTTGGCGCCCATCCGGCCCTCAGCCCCAACCCACCTTCCGCCAGCACAGAACCCTGCTCCTCCCTGGCCCCACAATCCCTGTTCTCAAACACTGTTCCCGCAGGGTTCCTGAAAGGAGGGCTGTTGTCCTCAGCAAACAGAGGCAAAGTGAGGTGATTAGATTGGCTCGCGGCCCACGGAGAGAGAGAGAAGGGGGAGAAATACAGGAAAGCCCTCGAAGCCACGCGAGCCGCAGCACAGGTGCATGGGCCATCTCCCCTCCGCGGGCAGGGCCAGGGGTAGCTTTCCAGCAGCAGGGGAGAAGTTTAGTTGCTGCAACCACCACTTCTCCACTCAGGACTCCCACCTCTACACACACACACACACACACACACAGACACACACACACACACAGGGGTAGGATGTTCCTCCTAACTCTGACTTCACTCCCATTGAATTGTAGCCCCACTCTTAGCCTTAACACTGAGGTCACAAGCTGCTTGACCACTGGCCTCCAGACATTTTTTGTTTGGTCTGCATTTTTACATTAGTTACAAACAATTAAAAATCAGCTTTCCATCAGATGACATGGCCACATGGGTCATTCATGAGTGCGTGACAATGCATCTGATCTGAGGCCCTGACCTCCACCCTTGTTGCCCGCTCCCCCCCCCCCCCGGCCCCGGCAACAGTCCAGCCTCACATGCCTGGCCCACACGCATGAGTGAGTGGGCAGCCTTGGCCTCTGTGCCCAAAGGCCAATGGCCATGCAGACTCAAGATGTGGCCTTCTGCAGGACCCAGAGGTTCTGCCCATCCTTCCCAGAACCTGGATATTCCGACCTGCTGCACCTGCTCACACTTGACCATGGCCTGACCTGCTCCCCTAAGGCCTCTAGTTTCCTTTCAGCTCTCCTCCCTGACACCCCTTTTCCAGTCCTGAGAGAGGCCCCCGGCTCAGGCCCCACCACCTGCTCACCCCGCAGTACCCACCCAGCTGTGGCTCCCCCTGAGCCAGGACGCCCCCAGCAGGAGCAGCAACAGAGCAGAGATGGTGGTTGGCTTCATGTTCCTGCGCCTCTGGAGGCCCCAGCCCTTGGCCTCAGCTTTTATCCCAGGGGGGACCGCCCACCCTACTCCTTCTCCAGTGACTCACAGCTCCTCTCCCTACCCCACCCCCACTCGGTTGCAGAAAGGGAGGAGAGTGGGAAGGGAGGGAGGTGCCCTCCCTCAGTGGGGAAAGTCAGCAACAGGGACTGAATCCGCCGGCCCCGTGCCAAGAGCCCGGACCCTCCCGTCCCTGGATCTGAGCTTCCTAACCCCAAAACAAGAGGTTCTGCTACCCTTACCTCAATAATTTCTTTCCAGTTCAGGAAAGGGGTGTTGTGTTTGAAGTCCTGGAGGGAGGAGAAGAGGTGAGTGGGCCTCAGTGGGGAGCGTGGCAGCTTGTTGGAAAGTTTCACGCTCATGTGCAAGAGTGGGTTTGGGCGCCTGGGTGTGGTTTGGGTTTAGATGAAGATAAGCATACCGGAGGTTGAGGGTGTTAGCACTTCGGATGGCATTCGGGTGAGGTTGCCCATCTCAAAAATGAAGAGGGCAGATTTTGTGACAGGTGGGCTGGAGCTTGAGGGAGGTGGGGAGAGGGACAGATGACCAGGATCCCTAGTTCTCTGAAAAGTGAGAGTTCTCCTACCTCCCAGAGTCGGCTGAAGTAGAGCAGGGCGCGTGTGCTGGGGCGTGGGACTTGGCCCTGCGGAGGAAAGGTAGGGTGCAGGTGAGCTGGGAGCCCGGCCCCTTGCTCACCTACGCCCCTATTCCCACCACCACCATCGCTCAGCCTTCAGAATTTAATCGTGGCTAAGGTCTGGGGGGGAAGCTGGGTGACTTTTAGGGACACCAGAAAACTCCGTCTGGCAGCAGAGAGAGAGAGAGGCTAGATCTCTGGAGCCACTAACCAGCCCCCCGCCCCCAGCACAGGTACCCCACTCTTCAGTCTCCCTGCTTCCCCAGCCTCTGGCAGAAGGCCACTGCAATGAAACCTTAGGGACCAGGACCTGCCCTCAGATCTTCCCGCCTTTTTACCTGCCCTTCCAGCCCCAGCCCATTTCCCGAAGCCATGGGGCTACAGTTGGCCCTTCCAACCCCCCTGAAGCAACAGTGGAGTCTTAAGAAAGGAGCAGAGACCAGGAGTGTGGGGCAGCTAAGGTTTATTTCAAGGGTAAAGGTTGCAATTAGGGGTGGATAATGGGGTTTTAAGAAGGGGTGGGAGGGGGGCTCCCATCCATCTGGTAGCTCCTTGTCTGAAGGTCACGGGGTGCGAAAGCTCCTCTGGTCCTGGGCAAAGAAGTAAGTTCTAAGAAGGAGCTCAAGGAATAAGAGTTCAGGGCTTAATGGGCCAAGCAGGGGTGGATCAGGCCTCTCTGCTCCTGAAATCTGCAGGGATCTTTTTTGCCCACGGCTGTCATCCAGTCAAATCCAGATATTCCAGTTTGCAATGGAACACCTCATACTTGGCAGGAACTGTTCCGTATCGGCTCCCTGTTGGCACTGCTCCCTCTGGCCCCAGTGTTCAGCTCCCTCCCTGTGAAGGACACGGGCTCCCCCTCTTCTCTGGCCCTCCTCCTAGAGCTGCCCCCAGTGAATCCTAACTGTGAGCGCCCCCTCCACTGCCCCCCTAGGTGTGCAGGAATGTCTGCTGCCTTCCTGGCCCCTGGGGAAGCATCAGTCTGTGCCTCTGACCCTAAGTGCCTCATACTCAGGGGACTCGTCTCCCTGCGGTCCTCGGTAAGGAGCCTCACCCCTGCCAGACACCCGTTCTCTATAAAACAGAAACAGTTTATTTTCGTCATTTTCATCCAAACCTGAACAGAGCACAGCTGGGGACTTCTGCCTCCAGCATCTCACCCTCTCCCACCTCATTCCCCAAGGCGCAGACTTGGCCTTGCCTGAGCATGGGGCTCTCTCTCCGCCTCCCTGCGGACCACCGCCTTGTTTCCCCCAAGAATTTTAGAGGGCAGGGCTCCTTGCTGCCCTTCTTTTGTGCAAAGGGTCAGAAACTGAGCTACTCGGGGTCACTGCGGTGGGCAGCGGGCATGTGGCTGCTGGAGAGAAGCAGCGCCGTTCAGCTTTTGCCCGCTGGAGCTTGAGCAAAGAGGGCCCGGTGTTGCCACATTTTTCAAGAGACTGGAATTCCAAGTCATTCTGTAAAAGCTCTCAGTTTTTAAAATCTGGCAGCCAATTCATAGTGTTCAAAACAAAACAAAACAAAAACAGTGAATGAAACAAAGCACAGCAGTGGGCTGCCAATTGCAACGTCTGCCTTTGGTGGGTGCTGGGATTGTGGGTCCGCCTCTACTCTGGAGGCACCTCTGCTATTCGGGTGTCAAATCAGCCTGGCCAGGGGTTCCCCTGAATGTGGGAGGGGTGGGCAGGAAGAAGAAGAAGGGGGGTTCTGGGCTCTAAGTGCCTCCTAAGATGACGTGCCCAGAAAGTCTGGCACCCAGCAGGCGCTGAGTACCTAGTCACTTCCCTTCCCTTCTCTCCTGGCATCAGTCCTCCTGGGCTCTTGAGTTCCCCCGACTGTTCAGTGCATCCCCTACCCTGCCTCTGCTACCTCTGTGGTGTCCTGAGAATGAGGCTTCCTCACTCTCCCCTTAACCTTCCAGATCTCAAAGGAGAAACTGAGGCTGACACTTGCTCAGTCTGCACATTGAGACACAAAAGAGGCCCATTCCTTTCTCATCCCCGACTCCTGGCTCTTTCCAAACTCCCACCCCCTTCTCGCTCTGCCCCCTACTTCTTTATTTTTGTCTCTCTCTTTTTTTTTTTTTTTTTTTTGTGCACTGGACAAAACACTCCCGGTACCATCATCATTTCCCTAGCTTCCCACATGAGGGGTTAGCAGGTAGCTTCTTCTCCATTTCCCTCTCCCATGAAGATCGGAATGGCACGACCTTCCAGCCCTTACCTTGTTTATGGCATCCCAGTTAATGAAACCCAGCTTGGATTTAAAATTCTGCAGAGAGGGAAAAAAAAATGGAAAATAACAAATTGAGTTGTAAAGTAATTAGTTCAGGGCCTTGGGGCAAGAGGTCAAGGGCCACCACTGGTGGTCGGTCCTTCTGGAAAGAAGACTTGAGCCTGCGGGGCAGAGGGACAGAGGTTTGCTTTTCCAAAAGAAAGTGAGCAGAGCAATCTTGCCAAACTCACCTTCCAGAAAGTATCGAAGTTGAAGAGCCCAGCAGACGTCTGAGAGTTCTAAGGAACCAAAGAGAAATGAGATGAGAGTAGGAACCCATCCTGTGAGCAAGAGGCCGAGGCAGGAGCTCTGGGAGTCAGGCAGGGAGGCAGGGATCACTTGACATGGTCCCGGCCCAAGGTGGGGTGATGCCTCCACTCACCAAGGTATTGATCCCACTGACAGCTTCACCTCCTCCACTGGACCCGTGCCACTGGGTAGGAAGGTGGGGGACTGATGTTCAAGGCCTGTGCCTGTCACCCTGCTCCTGGCCCACCGTCTCTGCCTTTGCTCAAGCTCTGTGTACTCTGTGTAAAGCCACCTCCTCTCCTTTTCACACAGCAGCTAGGAACCCCACCTTCCCGGAATGATTTGCCACCTGTTTCTAGAGTGACCCTGCCCAGTCCCTTGAATCATCTTCCTATTCTGCTCCCCATCCCGTCACCTGTCCCCCAAAACACTGCTAGGAGCTAATGTGTAGTCCCACCGTGCACCTGGCCTGGTGCCTTATCCTGCCACATTCCTGGGTGGAGACGTCTCTACTTTACAGGTGAGGAAAGCAAACTGAGAGCCGTCCAGCAGCGTGCCTCAGGATCTGTCTCCTTGTCGGACTCCAGCGTCCGGATCCTGAACCACCCCGGGGCTGGTTATGATGCGGAAAGCTCTGCAGTAACTGGGGGGTTATGCAGGTTAGGTTTTGCCATCCCCGTCTTACCCAGGAGGAGGCCCAGGCTTAGAAGGTCGACTGCCCTGCCTGAAGATGCTCAGATGACAGATGAGACAGCTGTCCTCTGAACCCCCACCTTCTAACTCAGAGGTCACTGCTTTCCACTTGTCAACCCTTCTTAAGTATGGTTTCCAAAAATAGGCCCCTGACCATTCTCCTGTTACTTTTGGCTATGTTTCCCCTCGCAGTGATAATACACAATGATGATCACAGTTTGAAGAAGGGAGGTAAAAAAAAAAAAAAATGAAGAAGGGAGAGAATGGATGAACCAAGGAGACAGGGATCCCAGACCCCTGTCTTAATCTGGTCACTCGACACAGAGTCGGAGCAGCTTGCGAAAAGATACTGAGGTTCCCGTTTCTTTTCCACACCCCTCAGTGTTCTCCTAAAGCCATCCCTGCTCACCTGAGAATTGTCTTGGGGGCCCCCAACGAGGTGACCACCCTCTTTGCTTATTTCCTGCAGAGAGAGAAAACGAAGAGTCAGTGGGGAAGCGGGGAATATGAAGGATGGGAGAGCAGGCCAGCAGGATGTGGGCAGGAGACTCCTGAATCGGGGCTGAGGCAGGCACACAGCAGAGGATTCCCCAGGGCCCCAGGGAGGCTCTTCTCCCAGGGTACCCCCATCTCCCTTGGCAAACCTTGCTTCAGCTTCCTGTGGGTTGGGTTACTGCTCACTTACGATCCTCATTGGCAGCATAACCATCTCTTTCTATTCACTTCTGCAAACTGCCCAAAACCCAACAGGAACGGCCTTTGCCACCAAAGTGAATTGTCCCCTGGCTTTGAGGCAGACAAAATTGGACTAAATTGATTCGAATTGCAAGACGCAATCTGGGTGGATGTGCTGCATTGGTCAGAAAGGTGACACTGGCTGGAGAGTCAGTGAAGTAGCCTGGTTCGCCTCCTCCTAAGTTAGAGGCAGGCGCCTCTTGAGTCCCACTTGCCCTGGACTGAGATGACTTCCCCGAGCTAAGCTCAAAACCGGCCTGCGATGCGGGACTGTGTGCTCTGTTAGCGTTGCTACTGCAAAGTTGACTTCCATCCCATCTCCCGCCACCAGCCTCTACTCTCAAGTCCTGTCGTCTCCTTACCCTGATGTCACCAGAGCTGCCAGGACCTCCCTGTCCTCCTCCGAAGCCCTGAGGGATGAGACAGTGCCACAGAGATCATTGTTTTAGATCTTAGGTCCATCCCTGCACATCTATGTATTGGCTTAATACAATTCCTTTAAAACTCCTTGTGGAACTCTCTTTTGGAACTGGTCAAAATAATCTTGGAGTTCATCTAAAAGAATAAATGTTTAAGAATCGGTAAGAAAACACTGGAGAAGACGGGCAACAAAGGAGGACTTGTACTGGCAGCTGTTAATGTGCCATAAAGAAAGTAGCATCACAGAACAGATGAGTCACCTTAACAAAATAGAACTCCCAGAAACTCTCCCAAAATGTGAAGGCATTTACAAGTGACAGTTTACATCAGTGGTGTGAATAATTCAATGCATGTGTCTGGGAACACCAGTTAAGTATTTGGGGGTGCGGGGAGCACTTCGTTAAACTTCGCTGATTCTCCTCCCCCACCCCCCGCCTTCTCTTTTTATCCGGTTTTCCCTTCATAAGAAAGCACACCCCTCTGATCCAAGGTGTGGGGTAAGTCGAGCTGAACTGCGGAATGGGACTGGATTGAATACAGAAAAGTCAAGTCCAGATAGATTAAAGAGTTAAATAGGAAAAAAAAAATGAAATTATAGAAGTCTTCATAGTTCTAGAAGGAAAGAGCAGAAGCCATAGAAGAGACTAGTGTATTTGACTACATAGTGAAGACTTTGGTACATAAAAAACTAGAAATAGACTCACAAGCCGGGAATTTTCCTGACACCTGTCTACCCATAGAGGTTAGGATCCCTAACATCCGAGGAGCCTAATATTCAGGGAGCCTTCTCCCCATGGCGACGCGCACACCAGCACGCATCAGCCTTGCCCAGAACCTGGTGGAAACGAGAATCTCAGCCCCACCCCGGGCCTGCTGACTCAGAAGCTGCATTTTCACAAGACCTCTAGGTGCTTCGTGGGGACCCTAGCATGACATTTCCTCTTGTCAGTGCTGCAGGGGCTGACAGAAAGCCCAGACTTCCAGAATAAGCACACTCTTTCCAAACCCAGTTTCCAGATGTTGTCAAAGAGGCCACTGAATTCTGCTCACTGGCCAGGTGGGTGCAGGTCATTTGCAATGATTATGTTTCCAAAAGGGCTGGTTTCTATGTGATTTTTCACAGCCCCGCCCACCGTACAAAGTGAGGCACATCACACAAGGATTTGCACTTAATTATTACTTTGGAGATTGTTAATATTTGTAGGGGTAAGCGGTTGGTTTCTTCCCCCACAAAAGGGGGTGGCGATGGAGGTTAGCCTTAGAGGTGGGCACAGTCCCAAGTTTGGCTCTCACCTGACCCCCAGATCCTCCGGATACGCGGACATCATTCCCTGGGCTGTCACACTGTGGGAGAGAGAGGGACAGCTTTCCCTCTGTTGCCACCCAGATGGCAATCCCAGCCTCCACGTTGCAGCCCCAAGGCTACCTCACCTCAACCCCATTCTCAGCTCTGACCATCGCTCTCCCAGCTCCCCCCTCATCCGAGAGGCCTCAGCACCCCTAATTCCCCCTCCCCTCCAGAGACAGGAGGCAGATCAATGCAGGTGAGCGCTCAGCAGACACTCACCCCCGGTTTATTTCCACTGCCACTTCCGCCACCACTTCCGCTGCTACTGCTCCCCCAGGAAGAGCCGGTATTGTGTCCCTGTGGGGTATTGTGTCCCTGTGGCGGAGAGCAAGAGTCCACGGAGGCTCTTAGAAGGACTCGACGGGGACCAAATAGTTGCCAGGGCCTTAGCGATCTGTTTTGCTCCCCTCTGCCCAACCTCCCTCTCTTCCCATCGTTAGCCACTAGCCACCGGGCCACCGCGGGAAGTTATTCGGAGCACAAAGGACAGGTGTGGCCAAGTGTATTTGGAAATGTGGGACAGTTTGGGGATTCTGAGCTGTGGGCTTCTCCCCCCTACCACATGCCAGAAGTGAAAAACCTCGGGAGCCTAACTTCTCCAGAGCCTTGACCCCGGCCACCTGAGGGCCCGTTCTGTCCTCCCCCTCCTGCTCCTCACCCCTCCCTCTTCTGGAACCTAGAAAGAGGAAGGGACCCCAAGAGTCCTTACCTGGGAGCCTGAGTAGCCGCTCTGATCAAAATTCCTAGAATTTTCTAAGGGACGGTCCTGGATTGGGGGAGAAAGCAGGTAGTATGGGGAGCGATCAGTTAAAGCCACTTATGTGGCCTGCCTTATCCTCTTGCTTCCCAGACCCTTCCCGGGTACCCGAGGGCTGCCCGAGGCCGGCTGCCAGGCCGTGGTCCCCTCCTGGCCCCTCAGCCCTAGAGGGGCCTCGTGTGCCCTGTATTCATCAGCGTCGCCTGCACCCCAGCTCTGTACGTGTCCCTGTCTCCGCGTGGGTGACAGGCCTCCCCCTGCAGCCCCCGGGTCTCCTGGGAGCTCCCCAAGCTCCTGTTCCCTCTGCCACCCCCGGCTCTGGTGGGTTCTGCCAACAGGAATCCTGGGTTAGACGGAGGTGGAGCATCCCCCTGCCCCCCAAGCGAAGCTGTGAGTGGCGGGGGGCACCTCAACCTGGAGGGCCTGCTGGGGCTGGGAGGCTGCCGAGGCCGGGAGGGCCAGCGGCCGAGCACGACTCACCCAGCTGGGCCCGTAACTGCTGCCACCGCTGCCACCGCTGCTGCTGCCACTGCTGCTGCTGCCACCACCGCTGCTGCCGCCACCGCCGCTGCTGCTGCCACTGCCACTGCTGCTGCCACCGCCGCTGCTGCCGCCACTGCTACTGCTGCCACCGCCGCTGCTGCCGCCACTGCCACCGCCACTGCCTCCCTGAGGGGCAGGAAGGGACCAGAGTGAAGATTGACCGCCTCCCCCCTCCCCTCCCTCTCTTGCTGGGGCCGGTTCCCTGCACCCGGTGCCTCCGCCCGCCCGTCCTCTTACCCCGGAGTGGCCGGAGCTGCCGCCCGAGCCGGATGGCGGGGGGTTAGTGCACTGCGGAGGGAAGTTTCCAAGGACAGGTGAGTCTCCAGGCTTCCGTGGAAGCCGTCGCCACAGGCCGGGCCCTCCGGCTTCCTGCGGCCTGGCCCCCTTTGCCCGTGTGTCTCTCCCCACGCCCGTCCCTCTCCGCTCCCTCGTCCGGCCTCCCTGTGCAATCTGCCTGGTACCTCAACCCGCATCCTCCGTCCTCTCCTCCTCCTCTGTCCTACTCTCTGTCCCACACACCCAGCACCCGGACGGCCTCTCCCCCAGACTCTCCCCCGCTTACCTCCGAATGCGAGTTGCTGCCTCTCACTGAGCCGTACCCAGGCTGGACCACAGTCCCCTGCAGAGAAGAGGCTGGTGTGTGTCCCGCCAGATGAGGGACACATGGGGGGAGCTTGAAGGGCAAGAGGGGGCAAGCATCAGGGCCCGGGTGGTTGCTGTACCTGAGCGTTGGTCCCCGAAGGGAAAGAGCCTCCTTGGCCCCAGGAGCCTCCCTGAGGGTGGTTTCCAAAGCTGCCATCTGAGCCTCCAGGATATCCCTGGCCCCAGGGGGTCCCTGGACCTCCAGGATTGCCCTGGCCGTGGCCTCCAGAGCCACCCTGGGAGCCAAAGATGCCGTGGCCTCCAGATGGAGGCTGGCCGTTGGTTCCCTGCAAGAACAACATGCCCACCCTGAGTGTGGGTGACCTTCCCCGTCTGGGACCGGGAGGGCAGGCACAGCAGGACGAAGGCAGGGAGAGGGGCCCCAGCGTGATGGAGGCGGGATGCACCGTGGCGTGGAGGGAAACCAGCCCGGGCAGCGGCACGTAGGAGGCCAAGCCATCCTCGCAGTGATTGCCAAGGTTCTCACCCCGACTGCCCACCGCCGCACACCTCCTCGCCCGGAGCTACTCACCCAAGCACCGTCGCTGCCGGGCGCCCCCTGCCAGGAGCCGTGGACAGCATCGGCCCCATGTCGAATGACGTTCTCCACCTGTCTGCCAGCCTCACCCCCGGTGTTTCCAAGGGCACGGGCCGCTTCCCCGATGCCACGGCCCACGGCGTCCCGGGCTGCAGGGCCGGCCGCCTCTCCAGCCCCTTGGCCCGCAGCCTCTTCGACTCCTTGGCTAATGGCATTTCCCACCCCCTGTCCGATGGCATCTCCCACCCCGTGTCCCAGGGCCTCCCCAGCACCCACTCCGGCGCTCTCCCCTCCTCTCAGCAGTGGGCCAGCCTCCCCACTGCCCAGACACAGGGCCAGCAGGAGGCAGGCCAGGGAGCCCCTTGACTTCATCTCTGCCTCACTCCTCTCCCTCCTGTCTTCTTCCCACCCGAGTTTTCTTCTCTTTGCCCTTCCACCTCCGTGTCTGTGTGCCCTCCTCTGTTCTCTTCCTCCTGACTTACTCTCCTTCCCTCTGAGTCCGCAGCCTTCTCTCTCCTTTCCCAGACTCCCCTGCCTTTCCAGGGCCCTCCTCCCTGCCGCTACTCCTTATACTGTGGCCTGGGAGAAGGTGACACGGCTGGGCGGCCCAGAGTCCCTCCCTCGTGACTCAGGACCAGCCACCGATAGGGTAATGAGCCATAATTGTGAGTCTGAGAGTCTGTGTTGAAACAGAGAGGGAGCCGGAGCACTGGGGAGGAAGAAACGGGATGAGGCAGGTGCAAAAGTGTTCCGATTTCCCAACCCCAGGAATTTGGGGCGCAGGGTGGAGATGGGGGCATCTGGGGAGATAGGTGCTTGGTGTCTCCTAGAGGTGGTGGTGTGGAGAGGACTTAGGAGAAAGGAACCACAGGCAGGACCCAACCCAACCAGGAGGCAAGCGTAGAGAATCCAGTGCAGCAGGACCTCCCCCCCACCCCCGCCAGGTGTAAGCCATCCTGGGCCAGGCGCACCGGGATGAGAAGCAGGTGCCCTTTCTTGGCCTTGCTCTCTCAGTTTTGGTGGCCTTTGTCTCTCCCATCTTTCTTCCCTCCCATTCAGCCACCTAAAGGTGACTGTCCTCACACTCTCCCACACCTTCCAGCCCACAGAGTCTGGGAGCTGTGAGCCTGCCCTCAGTGGGAACCCCAGGTACCAAGGAAGGAAGTGGCCAGCCCGAGAGTGGTCATCAGGGCGTCTCAGCGCTCGGGCTGCTCTTGGCTGAGAAAGCTGGGTGCGGAGCAGGGAGCTGGGCGGGCCAGCCACCCCCAGGGGATGAGTGGGAGGGAGCAGCTGACCCAGGCACCCATCCTGTTTACCTGGCCCACAGGGGCACGTGTGTGAGCTCAGAGCCTCCTGAGAGGACTGGGGCTGCTGCTCACCCCACCCATCCCCAGGCTCCCCAGGGCCCGGACTGCACCGGCAGGGGACCGACTTGAGTCCCCACGCCCCACTGCCTCACCTCCCCCCAGAGCCCTGGGTCAGTAGCATGCCCCCCCCCCCCCATCCCAGCTCAGGTCACGGAGCTCAGGCATCTTCCCGGTCTCACCCCTGTCCAGCACGGGGTTGCTTCTCTGCTCCCAGGGCCCCGGGGCCTTGTATCACTGGGACTCATCACCTAGTTAGGAGGGGCCGGTTTCCATCCGCCTTTCTCAATGTTCTGTAAGTCTCTCTCCACCCCAGCACCCGCACCCCAGCTTGTAACATCCAACACCTCTCGCTGCGTAAACACCATCCCTGTCTGTCCTGGGCACCTCCTACCTCCCTGTTATTCCACCTCTTTTTAATGACAATGATAATGGTGGTAGTGGTAATAATCATAATCGTCCCCGCAGCTCCAGTTTATCAAGGGCTCTGTGTGCCCAGCGCTGGACTAAGCACTTCAAGGCTCACACAGTCCCTGGGAGACAGTCGTCTCATTGCCCCGTTTCGAGACAGAGAAGCTGGAGCTCGGACGGGAATGGCCAAGCCCAGGCCTGCCCCACTCCCAAGGCCCACTCCCGGCGCTGTCTGTGGTCATCGGTCTCAGACCTCCTCCTGCTTGCCCAAACCTTCATTCTTCTCTGGATGGAATTGGCTGTGGTTTTGCCCTGGGCCCTTGTGGCGGGTGGGGGCAGGGGGCAGGAGTAAATCTGAGGCCTCCGGATTGCTGGTGGGCCCCCCAGCCCCTGAGCCTGGTGCTTCCACTTCCCGGGGCAGGACCAGGGGGCTGGAGGCAGAGCACTTGGTGACTCAGAGACTCCTTCCCACGCTTCCCTCGTGGGACAGCACCTTCGCCGTGGTGTGTAGCTGCCTCTGACCCACCTCTATTACTAATACTTTTCTTTAAGCCAGCTTACTTTCTTAAGTTTATTTTATGTTGCTACTGCAAGTGGAAAGCCGGGATCACTTGCCCCTAAATAGAAAGTGCCAGAAAACATAGCGAAGAAGCACACAGTGACGTTACATTATAGCTGGCTGCAGCTCCTGTGGTCAAAAGGGAGGTTAGCAAGTATGAGGGAGGTGTTCAGGGCACACGAGCACAGAAATGGAGTCTTATTCTCTAACATAATCAGAAAGCTTCAGAGAAAACTGAGAAAAGGGCGTGGCTCTTGCGGTGTGATTCAGACGTATTCAAAGCCACGTTCCTGGGCCCGGACCCCCCCATGCACGCCCATGTTCTACCTCCTGGGGGAACTACCCTCAGACATCTCTGGACCTAGAGGTCACCTCGTGTGGTCTGAAGGCATATGTATGAAATACCTGCTGTGAACCAGATAGAAGACTAAGTGCTTCCACGTGCGTGATCTCATTGAATCCTTACCACAACCTGGGGGGCGGGGGAGAGCAGACGCTCCCATTTTACAGGTGAGGTGACTGAGGCCCAGGGCTGGTAAACACACACATAAGAGCATATTTGAAAACGATCGTGGTAAAGTGGTGCCGTCGGAATTTGACCCAGGTCTGTCTGACCCCAAATAACTTTTTCTCCTACGTCCCCATCCCTCCTTTGGCATCCACAAATCTGACATGCCCGACCTCATGTCCAAGACCCTCTGATTTCAGCTTTTCTTATTTCTTTTTTTTTTTTTTTGATTTCAGCTTTTCTAAGTCACTACCTCATTCACTCCGTAAGGATTTATTGGGTACCTGCTGTGTGGCACACCTGTTCTAGGCGCGGGGGATAGAGCGTGGAAGAGGATCGCCTGATCGCTCTCCTTAGGGAGCTCACAGTCAATGTGAGGAGGATGCACAACGAGCATCTCAGGTGGTGAGCACTAAGGAGGAAGAATAGTGGGAGGTAAGGGACTAGAGAAGACGGAGTATCTTAAATACGGTCATCAGGAAAGGCTCTTTGAGATGTGACCTATGAACTGACACCCAGAGGAAGAGAGAGAGTGAGCCATGAGGATGTCTGGGGATAGAGGATCCCAAGTGGAGGGACAGCAGTGCAAAGGCCCCAGGGCAGGAACCTCCTTACTCTATTTAAGGACCATTGTGGCTGGAGGGGGGGAGAGGGGGGGAAGGGGTTAGAGTTGGAGTCAAAGAGAAACCGGCCCAGACGGGGGACTTGGGGACTTGGGCCATTGTGAGGACTTTATCTCTTACTCTGAATGAGGTAGAACCAGTGGAGGGTTTTGACTGAGGTGGCCTATGGTCTGACTCAGCGTTAACAGGGTCCCTCTGACAGACAGGCTGGGGGAATAGGGGGCAGGAGGTGGGTACAGAGACCAGGAAGGAGGCTTCGTGGGGGTCAGGGGGATGGAGGCTGGACTCAAGCAGAGAGAGGAGATGAGGCCTTGGGTCTGGGTGGTGTCTCCGCTCCCCTGCGTGGTGTCCTGGGCCTCGGACTGGCATCTGCTGGCTCACTTGTGCGCAGTACCTATCGTGGAGCCGGGCTTCAAGCCCTAACTGCACCCCTTACTAGCTGGGAACTTGACCCACCTGAGCAGCACCTTCCTTGTCTGTAAGAGGCAGGAATGCCAGGGTGAAGCGAGGTAATCCTCGCCAGGCACCCAGGGCAGTGGCTGGCACCCAGGAGTGTGCCCTCGGTGTTCCTGCTGGTGTTGGCCATGTTGATGTCGGAGTATCTCCTTGGCAGTTTAATTTTGAAAGACACAACACAGACACACACACACACACACACACACACACACACACACACACCCCTCCTGAACGCAGACACTTCATTTTTAAAGAGGACTTGCTTGGAGGTAGCCCCCTCCCCTCCCCGAAGGTCCCAGGGAAGCAGGCCACCTCGCCAGCAGAGACCAGCAGCAAGGAAGTGCTCTTGACCAGGAGCCAGGTCTTCGCCACTTACTAGCTGGGTGGCCTCAGGGGGACAGTCACGGTATGTGCCTCACAGGGAGCTCGGGGAGCTAGAGATGACGGAGAACGAATCATGCCTGTCAGCGCTCCGCACCCAGTAACGAGGGTCCCGCCTGAACTACCCTCCCCTGTCCTCCACATCACGTCTGCACAACCGGCCCCTCCTCTCCTCACCCCCAGCCTGCCTCCACCTGTCCGTCTCAGGTGCCTGGTTCTGGCTCCCACCTACTCCATGGCCGAAAGGGAAACCAAGTCTGCTCGAGGCAGTGGCCTGCCCTCTGTTAGCTGCCGGCCATTCGTGCCTGGCCTCGACCTCTCCTCTGGAACATGTTGGTCTAGGGGGACAATGGACATTGAACGAGCAAATATATCATCGCACCTTGTCCTAAGCACTGTGAAGAGACAAGATCAGCGTGCCAGAACAGAGGATGGGAAAGGCAGCCCTTTGGGCGGGTTGTGCGGTCAAGTAGAGGGCCCCTGCAGGGTGAGGAGGAGCCAACGCAGGGGGCCAGAGGGACACAAGGATGTTCCTAGCAGAGGGAGGGGACGGCAGGCCCCAAGGCAGAAGTGAGCCATGCCTCTTTACCCTTCAAAACCGGCTCAGTTCTTTCCCAGAAGCCTCCCAGGATTGACTCCACACACACACACACACACACACACACACACAC
Organism: Canis lupus baileyi; assembly: GCF_048164855.1. Lineage (NCBI taxonomy): Eukaryota > Metazoa > Chordata > Mammalia > Carnivora > Canidae > Canis > Canis lupus. Next base: position 117,632,576 of record NC_132838.1, on the reverse strand, counting down.
ACACGCACGCAGGATTATCCCATATGTCTCCAGCACTTTCGGGACCCCCATCCAAATAAACCCAGCAAGAAAATGTGCGTACAGAGGAAATCAGGGAGAGCTTTCACTGTGGGAAAGAATGATCCCCTCGCATATGCCCTTTCCAGAAGGGCCTCCTCCCGCTTGTAGGACACGAGCTCCAGCACAGAGTAGTAGGCCCTCAGTAAATGTGGGGTCTGAAGGAGTGCTTCTTGTTTATTAAAATGCAGGAAACGGACGAGCACCGTTTACTTTGAGAGGCACCCAAAACGTGTTGACGCATGGCTAGGTGGATAGACGGTGACAGATGGGCGTGCGACAAAGCAAGGAGAGCAGCGCCTTAGCAACAGACCGTGAGTGGGGGCTCCGCAGGCATCGGCTATAAAATTCTTTCACCTTTATGGTGCATTTGAAATCTTTTCAAATTAAAAATATTGTAGGGGAAGGGAAGGACCATATGTCACAAAAATGATGGTGTTCTACAAATCAGGAAAAATGCAGTGAACGCGAAGCGTCGGGAACGTCCCCGTTATCGTGCACGTGCAGCCCCTGCCCCTCCTGGTGGTGCCTACTTCTTGTCGATGCATCTGATTCATCGCTTTGTATTTGCTTTCCTGGGAACCCCGCAAGGGCAATTTTTGTTCCCACCGGTGATGGAATTTTGGTGCTGGGAGCCGTGTTTGTCGTCCTCCCCTGCAGACAACCCTCCTCCCCATCTGTAGTAGGAAATCGTGGCCCCTAAAAGGAAAGGAAGCTGCCCACAGGCCCATGGTCCTAATAGGCGTGCACGTGCCCCAGCACCCAGCACCCAGGCCAGTGCTCGGCAGGCATTCTAGAGACTTTTTAGGCAACTGTGAAAGGTCCGGTTCTGGCGGTGGACAGCCAAGGCGCTGGCCCCTCTGAGCCTCCGTTGTCCTCATCCATGCAATGGGGATCCCAAGAGGGCTTCTGCCTTTTGGGCTGTGAGAGGCTTAAATGGTTTTGGCTCTTCCCGCAGCCCTGGGAGCTAGCTAGTGCTCAGTGAGCAGGAGCTGCACCATGCACCTGAAAACCGGGCCTTCTGTGTCCCCCGTTGTCGCTGTTGTAAAGAGGCCCGGCCTCCGGGCGTCCGTGTGCCTCCCCCCTGCACCTTGGATCTCCCACACGCATCTCTTCCGTCTCCCCTATGCGCGATTCCCCACGACTTGATGCCAAACAGAAAAAAAATCTGTATTTTCAGAATATGCTTTGTGAGCTCTCAAGCCGTTTCCCCTCCACTTCCTGACTATGTGACCTTGTTTCTTAACCTGCGACAGCCTCCACGTGCCTCTCTGTAAAAAGGGGCAATACCAGAGCCTCTTACCTAACTGGGGGGTTGGGAGGATTCGGTGATGTCATGCGTGGAAAGCACCCAGCAGGGAGCCCAGCATTGCACAATAAATACAGGTTATCATTGTTATTCCTTTGGTGCCACACCCCCCACATGAGGATGCTCCCCGCCACCTCCGGCCTTGGGCTCCACCTAGGTTCCCGCCATTCTCTTCCCTGGTGCTTCTGCCCCCGCTGCTGGCCTTCTCTGCACAGATGCTCCTCTTAATGCCGAGCACGCACAGATTTTGCACAGTAGCGAAGCGTGGCTTGTCCCTGCGAGCACCCTCTTGTATCTGGCCCTACTGACCTGGACTCTCCAGCCTGGCCCCCCTGTGCACCAGCCCCCAACTCCCTTGGCAAAATAGCAAGAAAAGAGAAGCCTCCCCCCACCAGCCCTTCCTCGGGGAGCAGAGTGGACCATGATGAGAGTATATAAGGCGTCGTATTTATTCACAAATCCCAGTACAGCCCCCTTACGGACTCAGGAAGTCTGTCCCCCCCACCCCCAGGTCCCCCAGGTCATTTCAGCCAGTATGACAACAGGAATGTCAGTCTGCTGAGTGAGGCCAGTGCATCAGTTTAGAGAATGATGTTGGCGATGCTCTGGAAGAGAGGAGAGAGGGAATGAATGCAGGAACACAGCCCTGAGGGGATCAAGACCTCTGCCCTCCGGCCCCCTAGAGAAATGAGGGGGACATTGGCATTAGCTTCCCCGGCCTAGGAGTAGCTTATGTTCCAGGCAATGTCTTCAGGAAGGTGGCTTCTGGGTTCAGGAAGAACAGGGAGCCAGCCCTCCCAGGCAGGGGTGCCAGGGGCTGTGTGGGAGCCCAGGGCCTTGTCATTTTGCCTCAGGGGATCCCCTGGCATCCCCACAGCCCAGGAATAAATGAGGCTGTGCCTTTAGGTTCTGGGCCCAACCACAGGGCTGTTCCCCACCCTCATCCTTTTGCCCCAGTCTCAAGCAGCTGACATGCTAAATGCAGAGAGAAATGCAAAACTAGGACTTCGTTTTGGGCCCAGAGTAGGGGCCAGGGTCCCACAGGAGCCTTCACAGCGGGGTGGGGGTGGGTGGGAGGGGGTGGTCCTGTCAGCCAGGGAAAGGACAGAGCTGCAGCTTCCCACTCCCCGGCACACTGCTGTGAGGCAGCAGAGGGACTCACAGTGGGAGGAGGGAGGGAGAGAGAGAGGGGATCGAGGGGAGTGATGAGAAGCAGTGAGCACATGGAGGGGGCAGCTTCAGCAGCCTCCCTGGACGCCCCCCATCCCGGGGTCCGTATTGCCAGCTTGCATTTGCCTCGGAGGGAATGGAAAGCAGCCAGAAGAGGAGAGCGGGGGATGAGGGACAAAGAGCAGAGGAAGAAAGGGAAGGCCAAGCTGGGAGACAGGTCGGATGGTTTCTGCGAGGCTGAGTCTGTCCACAGAGGGAAGGGGGCGTGAGAACATCTCCCAAGACAGTGCACACGGGTTGACCGGCCGCGGGCACTCACCTGCCACAGAGTTGGGAAGCTGATGAAAGGCCTGTTGACCGAAGCCTGGAATTGGAGCACAAGAGGGTTGGTCACCAGCAGGTGCCCCACCGCCATCCCAGGAGGGCCCCCTCCCTCCCCTCCCAGGCCCCCCGAGCTGGGGAGACTTACTCCAGATGTTAACGTGGTGGTTGCGCCCCCTCCGTGCTGGTGCTGGCCGGTGGAAACGCCTGGATGAGCGCCCTGCGGACCAAGCCCAGACTCTCATTACAACCCCTCAGCCCTTGGGGGGGTCTCCCAAGTTCCTCTTCCCCCAGTGACCTGCTGCCCTCTAGGGTGACTGGGGCCCAGATGGGAGGCATAGGCTAGCCTCCTCCCCGCTCATTGTCCGGAAAGAAAACCCAACGCCCATGTCACTGCGGGAATCCTGTGAGATGGGAAGAAGAGCCTGGAAGGATGTCTGACCCTACTGACTAGTCTTCCCTCCCCCAATTCCCTTTTATTTCAGTTAATGAAATGCCCTCCGTTGCTGAGAAAAGCCTGACTGGAAACTGGAAAGGGGACCCCGAGGATCCATGCAAATCCTAGGACCACAGTCACCTCAGCCCCGACCCCAGCTCTGCCCTCTGTACACCCTCCCGCCTGACCCCTAACTTCAGTTGATCCCTGTCCTCGTTTTACCCCCCGAAACTCAGCTGTGCCTCCGCTGCTGCTGTGGCCAGCTTTGCAGCCCGGAACAGCCCTCCCTCTCCTGACCTCTTCCAGTGAAGACTGCCATCTACGCAGCGCCCATTCGTCTACCGTGCACACTGTCTGCAGGGTCCCTTCCTCCCCACCCCCCAGCCCTGGGTCCCTGCCTGGCCGCCCATGTAGCTATCGGCTTCCAGGTCTGGGCTGGTCCTCAAGACTCCTCGTGGAGACTGGAGAGGGGGAACTGAGGCAGGCAGGGGTCAGCCTTCTCTTATTCCCCAAGTGCCCCCCTGATGCCTGTTCCGCTATGAATGGCACCCCTTGCCTCCCCCGGGCCTCCAGTATTGGTTCCCTCAGCAGAAATGCTCCCCTTCCAGAAATCCTCCAGGAGATCTCCCACGACGGGGTGGGGGCGGGGAAGAGAAAGAACCCTTGTGTGTTAGCCACCTGCCCTTGGCAAATCCCCTTAAAACCTCACTTGAGCTTCTATTTCCTTATCTAAGAATCGGGGAGTCAGCATCCTCACCCTGACTACCTCAGAGGCTTGTTATGAAAATTAAACAGAATAGGGCTTATCTCTCCAAGCCATTCCTCACGCTTACTCTGATGCTCTGGGTTTTCTCAACACTCACTCCGTTTGCACTGCACGGGATCTTGACTCAGTAACTCTTTCCTCTTCCCCAGGAGAGACCCCATGTTCGTCTCCTTACACCCCCTAACTAGGAGGGCAGCTCTCTGAAGGTGGGGCTGGGTCCCTTTCACACTGTCTGATACAGGGCTTGGCGGACAAGATGGTTTGATCCATCTGACCAGCTGAGCCCCAGCTCCTTTGTAGGGAGATGAAGAGGAAGAAAGGGAACACCATCATAGAGCTCCCTGAGCTTCTCTGACTGAATGAAGGCTACATGGACTACCCCAATGTCCCAAGGGCTTAGCCTCTCCCTCCCCCGGCCCCTTCTTCCCATTTCCCCACCCCTGTTCACCTACATTCAGCAGCTGGTTGGCCTCCTTGCCGGCTTGGTTGACCCCATTATGAACATTCTGCGGCAACCTGTCCACCTCCTTCCCGGCCTGGCCAGCAGCATGGTGGACACCTTGGCCAAGTTTCTCCGCCTCCTTTCCAGCCTGGCCAGCAGCGTGGTGGACCCCTTGGCCAAATTTCTCTGCCTCCTTCCCGGCCTGGTTGACCCCATCGTGGACCCCTTGGACCACTTTGTCTGCCTCCTTTCCAGCCTGTTCAACGGCATGGTGAACTCCCTGGCCAAAGTGCTCCACCTCCTGCCCAGCCTGGTTGACCCCAGGATAGATCCCTTGGACTATTTTGTCTCCCTCTTTCCCAGCCTGCCCAGCAGCATGGTGGACCCCCTGACCAAACTTCTCCACCTCCTTTCCAGCCTGGTTAACTCCATGATGGACCCCCTGGCCAAACTTCTCTGCCTCCTTACCAGCCTGGTTAACCCCATGGTGGTGTCCCTGGCCAAATTTCTCTGCCTCCTTCCCAGCCTGGTCAACCCCATGGTGGACTCCTTGGATTATTTTGTCTCCCTCTTTCCCAGCCTGCCCAGCAGCATAGTGGACCCCCTGACCAAACTTCTCTGCCTCCTTCCCAGCCTGGTTAACCCCATGGTGGACCCCCTGACCAAACTTCTCTGCCTCCTTCCCAGCCTGGTCAACCCCATGGTGGACCCCCTGACCAAACTTCTCTGCCTCCTTCCCAGCCTGGTCAACCCCATGGTGGACCCCCTGACCAAACTTCTCTGCCTCCTTCCCAGCCTGGTTAACCCCATGATGGACCCCATGGCCAAACTTCTCTGCTTCGCTCCCAGCCTGGTTAACCCCATGGTGGACCCCCTGGCCAAACTTCTCTGCCTCCTTCCCAGCCTGGTTAACCCCATGGTGGACTCCCTGACCAAACTTCTCTGCCTCCTTCCCAGCCTGGTTAACTCCATGATGGACCCCATGGCCAAACTTCTCTGCCTCACTCCCAGCCTGGTTAACCCCATGGTGGACCCCCTGACCAAACTTCTCTGCCTCCTTCCCAGCCTGGTTAACCCCATGATGGACCCCATGGCCAAACTTCTCTGCTTCGCTCCCAGCCTGGTTAACCCCATGGTGGACCCCCTGGCCAAACTTCTCTGCCTCCTTTCCAGCCTGGTTAACCCCATGATGGACCCCATGGCCAAACTTCTCTGCTTCGCTCCCAGCCTGGCTAACCCCATGGTGGACCCCCTGACCAAACTTCTCTGCCTCCTTTCCAGCCTGGTTAACTCCATGATGAACCCCCTGACCAAACTTCTCTGCCTCCTTTCCAGCCTGGTTAACCCCATGATGGACCCCCTGACCAAACTTCTCTGCCTCGCTCCCAGCCTGGTTAACCCCATGGTGGACCCCCTGACCAAACTTCTCTGCCTCGCGCCCAGCCTGGTTAACCCCATGGTGGACCCCCTGACCAAACTTCTCCGCCTCCTTCCCAGCCTGGTTGACCCCATGATGGACCCCCTGAATCACTTTGTCTGCCTCCTTCCCAACCTGTCCAGCAGCGTTGTTGACCCCATGGACAAACTTCTCAGCTTCCTTTCCTGCTTGTCCGATGCCACTGTTGATCTCATGGGCTACCTTGTCCAAGCCGCTGTTGAGCCCCTGGACGCCTTTGTCCAGTTCCTTGCCGGCCTGGCTCCCCATGTGGCTAAGTCCATTAAAAACTTTCTCCACTTCCCTTCCAGCGTGAGTGATTCCATTATTGATGCCTTCCAGGGCCTTGCCCACCTCTCTCTCTGCATTGGTCAGCCCTCGGTTGATTCCTTCAATGACCTTCTCAATGGGGTCATCATTGGCCGCCCATCCAGGAAGGGCCCCCAATAGCAGTAGGAGGGAGCAGGAGCTGACCACACTGGCAAGGTGCATGTTGTTGGCAGGTTGGGGAGGATGCAGAGAGGAGCCGGGGAAGCAAAGCTGCTATTTATACTCTCCTTCCCTCCCTCTTCTCCACCCCTCATGACTCAATTACCCCTGTGAGGCATTGACTTGGTCCCCAGTCAGGGAGGTATTTCCCAGGGAGCTTTGAGTTGAGCAATGAAGAGGAGGAGGAAGAGAAGGTGAGTCATGAGTGGAGAACACTCACGTGGCTTCTTTGCTCCTTGCCCAGCTCAGGCCTCCACCCCAAAGCCCAGATGTCTGCCCTTCCAACCACCTCCTCTTTTCATTCCTCACCCACTATCCAGGCCTCCTCTCTCCCAACGCCACCAGTCACCCCCATCCCCAGGACCCAGGGCTGGTTCTTCACTCCTCTCAGGGGATGGAAGGATCCTGTTTCCCCAGCAGCAAGAATCTGGGAAGATGGGAGGTACAGTCAACGGGGAGGAGTACACTCTTGGAGAGTTGAGAGAGTCATCAGACCTTGCTCTTTCTGTTCTTGTTGACAACCCCCCATCCCAACTCTTACCACATCCCAGCCCCACAGGTCTTCTCCCCAGCCCACAGACACACCAGGCTCATCCCTGCCTCATGGCCTTTGCACTTGCTGTCCTCTCTGCCTAGAAGGCAGAACTCACATCTTCACGTGGTGGGTTCTTTCTCGTTCTGTTCTTGGTTCAAATGTCACTTCAAAAAAACCTTCCCTGGCCATCCCTCAGTTATCCTAGGTGATATCATCCTTTTGTTTTTATAAGCACGTACCACGATCCAAAATTATCTTTTATATTGTCTGCCTCACCTATCAGATTGTGAACTTCCAGAGGACAGGGCTTTTGTGTTGGTCACTGCTATATCCTCAATTTTTAGAACATTGCCTGGGGTTCAGTAAATATTTATTTATTGAACAAATGAGTGGATTAAAAGAAGCACTCCCAAAAGGTACGTGATGTAAGTACACATAGTACGCTTGCTAAGGGAAGCCAAGGGACGAGAGGCCAAGGCCGAGCCTGAGTCTCAGATGTTGATGGAGAGAAGGGTGCCTGGGTCCCCAGAGTAGTGGGGGGCCCCTCGGGGAGGGTTACAGACTTTGGAGCCAGGGTGCATTCTCATAACAGAACCTTGGCTGCCTGCTTCCCAGCCCTTGGGCAAGGGCAGAGGACCGATTGCCATGAGCTGGGACAGGACGCAGTGTCTCCTGAAAAGCCGGTTGAGGCAGCCACGGGGAGGGGCCGAGGACCTGGGGCAGCAGGAGACTGTCAGCCAGGACCTGGGCTGGAAGCCAGGAGCTCATCCTTCCCTCCCTCTTCCTCCTGGGGCCTCCTCAGTGCCGACCTGAAGCCCCGAGTGTTGACATGGTGGCACAGGTTGGAGGGGGATGGCGGGAGCCTGCCCTGGGCGGGAAGAGGGCCATGAGAAGGGAGGGCAGGCGTGGCCGGGAGGTCTGAGGCAGCACAGCCATGCGGGGCTAGTGCAGAGGCAGGCAGAGACCAGAAGAGCAGGAGCCAGTGGGTGTTAGGTAAGTTGGGTGCAGGGGTGAGAGATATTTGGGTTTTGGTGCCAAGGGAAGAGACAGAGAGGGGGTGGAGGTGGGATCACTGGTGGGAAGGCTGGCGGGAAGGAATGTGTAGGGTGTGAGCAAGTGGGGGCGCAGAGTTATGTGCGTGGGTGCCCAGGTGTGGTGAGAATTGCACGTGTTTTCAGGCTTTGCTCAAATGAGAGCGAGCAGGCCCGCTTCCCTCGGAGGCCCCACACTTCCCCCCCACCGGGTCCTGGACACCCAGGCCAGAGACCCGGGAGCCTCTGTCTTTCCTAGACACTGCCTATAGAGGGTGACTAAGCATGCCACCTCTCCAAGCTGGGGCTCATTAAATCTGTTTTCCTGTCTCATGCTCCAGGGACAAAGTCAAATCCCTGGGCAACCTCAGGTGTGGCTCCCCTGGCCTCGTCCAGCACCTAAATGAGGGAGTTGTCCCTGCCAGGAGATTGCAGGGTGGGGAGGGGTGGGCCGTGAGCTGCAGACTCCAAATCCACCTGAGATTGGGGGGTGGTTCTCCTCCCGAAAGGCTCTGCCCACCGCTCTCTCTGCCATCCCACCGTCTCCCTCAGCCCCATCTCTGTCCGTCCCATGCCCACTGGCCACTATTTGATTCGGGACTTTGGCATCTGTCCCCACAAGAGACTGGCCTGGAGTTGTCCTTCCGTGGCTGTTCCGCTGGTTTGGGTAATGGGAGCCTGCTGCTTTCCCACAGGGAGGGAGCGGGGGAGGTTTCCAGGGCCCAGTGTCCAGGCCGCCCTGAGCGGCACTCCCAGGAAGTGTTCTGGCCAGTGGGCAGGGGCTCGAGCACTGAGCTGCCACCGAGCTGCCACCAGGCTGCCACCCAGCTTCCCCGCTCGGGTTAGGACCTGCACCAGCTCCTGCGGGCTGGCAAACACCTGCCCCCGATGCTTTGGCAGATCCTGCCCATAAAGTCATCCGGACCTGAATCAGCCTCGGGGAGGATAGATCTTAACTCCGGTTCTTCTCTTGTTGGCCTACTCGGATTTGCCATTTCTTTTGCACCAGTGTGGATCCTTTATATCTTCTAAGAAAATTTTCAATTGCGTCTAGCTTTTCCTATTCTTGTAAAGCCGTACAAAACCAACCCCCTTCCAGTCCTGGCTTTATTCATGTGACCTTCCACACCCCGCATCCCCTCCCCCATCATATGTGTTAAGTTTGTCCCCCCCTCTTTGTTTACTTAATACCTGCATTTTGGTCTTGGGTCACTGAAATTCCCCATCGGTACACCCCGATTTCTTTTCAGTTCCACCTCTCCGGGCCACCCAAGCAGGAGAGCCTCACCCTCGCCTGTCCCATTGCAGGTGCTTGGCAAACTGAGTTCCCATGAAGGCTTGGGGAAGGAAGAGGTTATGTCATTGTGCCCCTTCTTGCTTTACACCTCTATCTGGGATGACGACTCCTTCCCAGCCCAAACCCCTCCACCCCCTAACTCTTGGTCACAGCTGTGTGTCAGCCAGCCCTGCAGGTGAAGGTGCCTGTGAATCACAGATGTGCAAATGAGCCCCCACCCTCAGCGCGTTAAAAGGAGGCATCTGTCCTGTTGGTCCCCCGAAGCTGCTGTGTGCCAGTCACGGTTCTAGGCAGCGGCGGAGGCCCTGTGGTGAACAGCGACACAGCAAGTAGATCAATAACTAGATCATGACAAACTACATGAGAAGAACGGGGTGCACTGAGGGGATCTGGCCTGGAGGTCACTTAAATTCAAGATTGGGAATCCGAAGAAATGGGAGGAGGCGATATTGATGTGTTCGTTCTGGCACTGATTGAGCGAGCACCCTGTAGGTCCCAAACCTTCTTCTAGTCAATGGGATAGAAAAGCGAAGGGACACGAGCTCTCCGCCACTCTGCAGCGTACGGTGTGGTGGGCACAGACAACTGGCAAGAAAACGAGTGAACAGGATGGCTTTCTAGAGAGAGACAGATGCTGTGAGGCAACTAAAAATGTAGAGCATGTAGTAGCTTTGCACATTGGAGCACCTAACCCAGGAAGGGAAGTCAGAGGAGGCTTCCTGGGAGGGGAGTAGATGGAGGGGTGAGGGCCCGAGCGACAGTGACTGAGGGAGGAGAGCACTTTACAGGGCGCTAGGAGGGTCCCTCTGAAAGGGTGGCACCTGAGGGAAACCAGGACGTGGGGAGCAAGGACAGGGCAGGGCTTTTCGGGCCAGAGGAAGCAGCTAGGGTAGCTAACCCCCCGGGTGGGGCAGGGGGGTCAAGGGGCAGCACAGGCAGGGCGCCCAGGGAGAAGGGGGGGACAGGAGAGGGCTTTGAGGACCAGGGTACAAAGCTGGATTCTATGCTAGACGCCAGTGGTGGCCTCGGGACGCTGGGGCAAGGCATGCGGACGTCACGCGCTTCGCCACCGCCTCTGTGACATCACCGGGCACTGTGACGTCGCGGCGAGAAGCTTGCGCCACTAGCCCGGGGCACTGGGCGCCGCAGTGTAACATCGCGGCGGGTGCCCGGGCGGCTAGGCCATGAAACCTTAGGCCATGTCGAAACGCGACATCGTCCTCACCAATGTCACCGTTGTCCAGCTGCTGCGACAGCCGTGCCCTGGTGAGGGAGGCGGCGGGGCCACCTGGGAAAGGGGAGGCAGGGTGGTGGGGCCCCCTGCGGCGCGCGTGCACGAGGGAGGGGGCGGGAGGCGGCCAAGGCGCCCCCCTCCGTCCTTCCCCCTGCCCTTCCTCCCTGCCCCTGTCCGTCCCCGGGTCCCCCCAGGCCTTGGCGCCCTAGGAGGTGGACCGAGGCAAGGGGGGGACAGGCTCCTCTTGGGCGCCGGCCTGCGCTCCCCGCAGCCTCCCAACCCCTGGGGAGGCCGGTGTGTTCACTGTCCCCACTCGCCGCGGCCACCGAGCGAGCGCAAGCCGCTGCCCTGGGACTCAGCGCCGAGGAGCCACCGACCCGAGCCCCCCCACCCCCCACCCCGGGCGGCCCCACCGCATCCAGCCCGAGGGGCGCACACGCCCCAGCCGGTGAACCCAGGCCGAGGCCACGCCGCATTCCCTCGCGGCCTCCTCCGCACTGGCCGCCGGCCCGGGTGGGCGGGACGCCAGGGTCGGGGGCGGTGGGAGGGCCCCCCAGGAAGCAGGTTCTCTGCTGCGGGCTGCGAACCTCCTCCCTGCCCGGCACCCGCTGTGACCTCGGGCCTCGGTTTCCCCTCCGCAAGGTGGATTTATAGCACATGCCTTACAGCCCTGGCGCCCCGGGAGCGCGGGCAGCGCCTAGCCCGTGGCTGCGCCCAGGAAATGGGAGCGGCTGCCTAATTAGGAGAGCGCGCCCGGCCCTTGTTTCACCTACCAGGTGATGCTTCATCACTGAAGCTCCTTCAGGCTCTTCCTTCCCAGTGCAGCAGCTTTCCTCCAGCCAGCGCACCCCACCCCTGGACGAGGCGGGGGGAGCCTGGGAGAAGGTGGGAGAGGAGAACCAGCTGTTTTCTTTTGAAAGGTCGGGGGGTGGGCTCAGATTCCCACTCAACCCACATGAACAGATCTCGCCCCTTTCCTGATAGTGGAAGCAGAGCCCCCAGAAATGCAAACATCCTAGGGTCACCAAAACCACAGGGTCACTGCCACAAATGAAGAACTGGTGTTGCCACAGGAAACCCACAGTCCAGGCTCAGGCCACATAGTCTGCGGCAGCCCGTCGAGGTCAGGGAGACCCAGAGGCCGGGTGGCCCCGGCTCCTAGCCCCAGCACCTCCCAGTGCCCTTGACTCTGGCGCCGAGTGCAGCAGCCACCTTCCTCCTCCAGCTCTTCTCCAACCTCTCTGTCTTCCTTTTCCTCTCAACCACTCTTAGCAGCAACTTCCTCCCTCTGCTGAGGTCAGCACCTATTGGGGGGTGAGATCTGAGCCTTTGATAGTGGCCCCCAGCCAGCTCAGATGTGGCACCAGTTAACAGGCCAGAGAGGTCCCTGACTTGCTCAAGACTACACAGCTGGCAGGTGGCTGAGCAGGGGTGATAGTCAGGCCTGATTCCCAGCTGGAAACCCTCTGCGGGCCAGGCCCCCAGACTGGTGCCTCTGTGTCTCCCTCCCACCCCCAAGCCCTAGTCTACAGCCCTGCTAGCACGCCTCCGAGTAGTGGGGGGCTTCAGATGCAGGACGGGAGTGGAAGTGTGTACCTTTGGAGAGGTGGAAGCTGGCGTGGATTTCCACTCGTTTCATGTGATGATACCCCTGTATTGCCTCTGTGGATCACCAGAGTTATTCTCTGTGGATCACCTGGAGTGCTTTTAGAACCAGGATTCCTGGGCCTCAGTGTAGACCTACTGAGTCAGATTTCCCCAGGAAGAGGCCTGCCCTGGGGTTCTTATCCTAACAGCTTGGGGTCCGCTGGGCTAAAGCAATTATCAGATGAGTTTGGGAAATGATCTTTGAAATACTCATTTAAGTGGACTGTTTCCTAGACTCTCTCAATAGCATTACATGCATCACCTCACTCAATCATCACAGTGACTCTCAGAAGTACTATCATCGTCATTTGCCAGAGCAGGAAACTGAGGCACAGACAATATCATCCCCACGTGTGATTGTTAAAAACGTGGACTGAGTTAGACTCTCCAGGGAAGGGTCCCTGGCATTGGTGGGGGGGGGGGGGTTAAGTATTTATTTATTTATTTATTTATTTATTCATGAGAATAAATTCATGAGAGAGGCAGAGACACAGGCATTAGGAGAAGCAGGCTCCCTGCGGGGAGCCCGACATGGGACTCGATCCCAGGACCCTGGGATCACGACCTGAGCCAAAGGCAAACGTTCAACCACTGAGCCACCCAGGCATCCGTAGCATTGGTGTTTTAAAGCAAGCCCACCCCCTGCTCACTGGGTGCATCGTGTAGGTTGGGGAAACACTGAGCCAGGTGGTCGGCCACCACAGCAAGGGGTTCCGGGTGGCCAAAATGGCTCATTCCCTCCCACTGTGACGATGCAGTTCATTGTCCCCACCCGATCCCCAACAGTGACCAGAGCACCACCTCCGCCAGAGCCCAAAGTTGAGGCAGAGCGGGAGCCCCAGCCTGAGCCAGAGCCGGAGCCCAAACCTGAGCCAGTCAAGGAGGAACCCCCGCCTCTTCCTCAACCTAAGAAGGCTCCTGTGGGTCAGAAGCTGACCGTGGGCATCAATGGGTGAGCTGGCCCCGGCCCGAGGGCCCAGCCTTCCCTCTGGCTGCTTCCCCGGGGCATCCCCCCACTTCTCACCATCAGCGCTGTCATTCTGCCAACCCTTAGGAAGCACAGGGAAGGGGTAGACGGGGCTCCGCCCTCAGAGAGCTCACATTCTGCCGGGAAGACAACAATCAAATAAGGCACGCGACAGTCCAGTGACATGAGTAGAACGGGAGTCGGGTGCAATTAGCGGCGAGGAGCGGGGTAGCCAGCTCAGAGGTGGGGGCAGCTCAGTGCACTCGGAACAGGCAGGAATCTGTGTGGGGAGCAAGCAAGGGAGCCAAGGGGAAGGAGGGGGAAGCTGGCGGGGGCCTAGCAGGCCGTGGGAAGCAGTCTGGACCTGACTTTACGGAGTTAGAGCCGAGGAGCTTTTCAAGCCAAGTGACATAATCTGACCTGAAGTTCTACAAGATCCTCCCAGCTCCAGGGTCAGGAAGAGGAGGGTGGGATGGATGGGTAGAGGAAGCAGGAAAAGCATTAAGGGGCCGGAGAGGACATGTGGGCAAGAGAAGACAGTGCCTGCACTGTGCCGCCGCCTCTGGGAGTCCCACCCAACCCCCTAGAGCGCACCTCCAGTTAGCCCTTTCTCTCCCATCCCTCCTCTGCCTGCTGGCGAGGACTCTGAGCACCGCCCCCGCCACCCTTGTCCCTGGACAGATTTGGACGCATCGGTCGCCTGGTGCTACGCGCCTGCATACAGAAGGGTGTTAAAGTGGTGGCAGTGAATGACCCATTCATTGACCCAGAATATATGGTGAGCAGCAGGCAGAAGGTAGAGCTGGGAAGGGAGTGGGGAGGAGAGCTCCGTGGAAGGCTCCCAGATGCCATGTGGAACCTTCATGGAGGGGGGACTCCCTAGGGATGCTCACTCCTCTACCCTTGCCACCCAAGACTGGGAGCCATCCTGTCACCCGCAGGTGTACATGTTTAAATATGACTCCACCCACGGCCGGTACAAGGGGAGCGTGGAGCACAGGAACGGAAAGCTGGTGGTAGACAACCAGGAGATCAGCGTCTTCCAGTGGTAAAGGAAGCTCTCGGACTCGTGCCCGCAGCATATCCATGCAGGAGCTGTAGAGAGGACTAGAACGGGACTCCAACCTCTCACATGGGGGCCAGGATCCCCCAAACTGTGTGCACGCATGCCCCTGGGTACTGGGCAGAGAGGGGTTTCCGAGAAGTCCCCGACCCCTAAAATGGTTCAAAAGCACTAATCTAGAAAGGTGTCCCACTCTACTCAAACTACTTTTTATTTAACACACATTCACATGCTTTCTCACAGGCGTAGCAACTCAATATGTTTAACGCTCAACTTCTGATTCTCCTTCAACCCCCAAACCTATTCATGTCCCTTCCCAGGAAACGGCACCAACCGTTTCCGCTCGGTTCTTACACAGCAGCCACAGGGGCCTTTTAAAAACATCAACTGGACTTGGTGACTCCCCTACTTAAATCCTCCAACGGCATCCCATCCCCCCTGAATAAAACCCCAGGTCCTGATGGGGACCCCCTGCCTTTCCATGTTGTCCCAACCGTGCCAGTCACCTCTGGAGACCCTAAACCAGACCTCTGACACTCGGGCAATGCTGCCGAGTACCCATGTCACACGGTTCACACTGATAGTAATACCCTTCCTTCCATTTATTTTATTTTTTGTTTGGTTGGTTGGTTTTTTTTCCCATTTATTTATTTATTTATTTTTATTGGAGTTCAATTTGCCAACATCTAGCATAACACCCCGTGCCCATCACCCAGTCCTTCCTTCCATTTAAAGATAGGTTTAGAATCTGTAAATCAAAAGCAATCGGGTTAGATGTTTAATATGCTTCAAATATAAACTTTTAAGATAACAAAAAAATTAAAAATAAAAAAATGGGACCCCCGAACCTGTAATGGGAGGTTCCCTTTCTAAATATAGAAGTTAGCAGCCTCGGCTGGACCCCTCGGCCCGAGACTTTCCCACGCACCTGTGCATGCGCCCCGGCCAGGTCCCTCTGGCACAGCCACGGCAGGGGCGGGGGGGCGGGGGGCGCGGGTTTCAGCTTCTACTTGTGGGGCGGGAGGGCTGGTGAGGTGCTGGGGCTACTGTGGGAGTGGGAGGGTACAGGCCGGGTAAGAAGGCCTCCGGTTGGCCTTCGAGCAGTGAAGGCCATGCCTGTAAGGCAGGGCCGCGCTGGAAGAGCCCGGCTCAGGCGCTGCCACCCCTCCACAGCAAGCAGCCCCGAGACATTCCCTGGAAGTCTGTCGGGAACCCCTTTGTGGTGGAGTCCACAGGCGTGTACCTGTCCTTAGAGGAAGCTTCAGTAAGTGGGGGACAGGTGCCCAGACACCTGGGCGGGGGTAGGGGGTGTGGAGGCGGCCCTCAAAGCACCCCCTGCCACCTGTGCTCCTCCTCTAGGGCCACATCGAGGCAGGCGCCTTGCGTGTGGTCATCTCCGCACCCTCACCGGATGCACCCATGTTTGTCATGGGGGTAAACGAGAAGAGCTATGATCCTGCCTCCATGAAAGTCGTCAGGTAATGGGCAGCACCCTTCTTAAGGGTGTGAGTGGCACCCAGAGGACATGCCAGCCTCCCCCTCTTCACCCCCGCTCCCAGTAGACCCCCGGTGCTGCTTCACATCTCCTTTCCCAAAGCCTTGATGCCGTCATGTCACCGTTTCCCTAAAACTCCCGGTTAGAACAGCAGGACTCCCGGGGAACATGCTTGGGGAGTGTCCCCAGCTGTACCTCCAGCACCTCCCCTCAGCCTGAAGGGCACCCCCAGTGATCCCCCTCCTCCCCATCCTGACGTCCACAAGACCAGGCCTGTGTGCATAACCCGAGAGAGGTGAGGGTGCAGGACTTGTTCTGCGACTCACCTCACACTGCCCTTGCACACGTGGCCCGTTTCAGCAATGCATCCTGCACCACCAACTGCCTGGCGCCCCTTGCCAAGGTCATCCATGAGCGATTTGGGATCGTGGAAGGGCTGATGGTGAGCTGGGACAGAGGCTGACAGGAGGGGTGGCAGGGAAACTCCACCTCTTCCCAGGATTGGCTTAGCGTGAGGGGTTAAGAGGGAGAGAGACGGTTTCGGGGGGAGGAGCCAAGTGGTGAAGTCTCTTAAAATACTGTGCGACCTCCAGACAGGCTGGCCCCTGGCCTGTACCTGGCCCTCCCGGGGTCTGTGGACTTCCCCACCCAGGTCACCACCTCAGGCCTGGGAGCTTAGGAGGAGGAAGGGCTCAGCTCGGCCTTCTTCTTCCCCAAGACCACAGTTCATTCCTATACTGCCACCCAGAAGACTGTGGACGGGCCATCAAAGAAGGCCTGGCGAGATGGCCGGGGCGCCCACCAGAACATCATCCCAGCCTCCACGGGGGCTGCCAAGGCCGTTGGCAAAGTCATCCCAGACCTCAAAGGGTATGAAGGCAGAAAGCTGCAACCAGGGTTGGGATACGCCCCCAGGAGGACTGGACTGGCCCCCAATCCTTGAGGGGAAAGTAGAGACTACATGGGATGGATGGAGAAGTCCTGGGTTCTGACTCCCACCCCTAATGTGGGATTTTCCAGGAAGCTGACAGGAATGGCGTTCCGGGTGCCAACCCCAGACGTATCTGTTGTGGACCTGACCTGCCGCCTGGCCCAGCCCACCCCATACGAGGCCATCAAAGAGGCCATCAAAGCGGCAGCCAAGGGGCCCCTCGCTGGCATCCTTGCCTACACCGAGGATGAGGTAGGGGCTGAGGTGGGGGACCGTGGGAAGAGCCCTCTGGGGAGGAATTCCCCTGTTGCCAAAGAGCTGCTCACGTCGTATCAAGATAGGGGCTGCAGGGCTGGGGAGGTCTGGAGGGCTGCTCTTCCCACCTCAGGGTCTTTGCACTTGCTGCTCCTTTGGTCTGAATAGCTTTTCTTCCCGGTGGCCAAGCAGTCGGCCCTCAGCTGCTCCAAGTCCCTATTTCAGCTTCTGTCCTCAGTGACATATTCTCCTTCTGACCCTCTTACTTGAAGTTCCCTTTCACGGTCAGCGTTGGCGCCGCTAGCATGTGCACCACAGGAAAGCAGGGACTTGGGGGCTCCGTGGCTCCAGCCATCTCCCCGGGGCCTGGCACAGCGGCAGCTGCTCAATGGGTGCCTCAGGAACAAGACAGTGGCCCCCACTTTTCAACAATCGGTCAGGGTAGGCCAGGCCAGGCGCCTTCCCTGTGAAGAACGGCTGTCACCATGCATTTGCTCCCGGTCGCGCCATCTCTGCGCTTCCACCTTTGGTGCTGTCTCTGCTTTAGCTCCTACAGGTCCACTCTCACCAGGCTCTCTTAAGGAAATCAGATCACATCCCCATCCACTGCTGAAAACCTTCCTCTGTGGCCGACACCACACTAGGGCCAACCCCGGGGTTGGGTGGGGGGCCTGTGCTGTAGCTCCTTCCACCTCGGGCACTAGACCTCCAGACCCAGCCTCCCAGGGGGCCTTGCTGGCCGGCCGTAAGGACGAATGCCTGCATGCTCACCGGGACGGGACTGCTGCAGCCTCAGGGTGTTTGTGCTCTTCGTCCTTTGGCCGCAGGCCAAGCCCCCGCGTGCCTTCCTCCTGGGCCCCCAGAACCTGGACACAGCGGGCTCCCAGACACTGTAGGTGAAGCGATGGCCAGGTGCCTAAGAGCCGGAGCCTGGGCTCCTGGAGGTCCTTGCTCCGCGCCCACACTCATCTTTGAAATTCGGACGCCCAGGTCGTGTCCACGGACTTTGTGGGCAACACCCACTCGTCCATCTTCGACGCTAACGCCGGCATCGCGCTCAACAACAGCTTCGTGAAGCTCATTTCCTGGTGAGGTGGTTGGGGTCCGCGGGGGGGGGGGGGGTGCGGACCAGGAGCGGTCCGGAGGGGGGCCCTGACCCGCCGCCCCGCTCCCCAGGTACGACAACGAGTTCGGCTACAGTCACCGGGTGGTGGACCTCCTCCGCTACATGTTCAACCGTGACCAGTGACGCAGGACGGCCCCCCTCCGCTCCCCTGGGCTCCCGGGCCGGAACTCGTGCCCCCCGTTCCCGCCCTCGCCTCCCCCGGGGCGGGAGGGCGCCCCGCTGTGAAATAAAAACGCAGAGTGCTCCCAGCCGCGCCCGTGTCGCTGCGCCGGTCCCACGGGGGGCGCGGGCGCCCGCACAGCCCCGCCCCCAGCCCCGCCCCCAGCCCCGCCCCCAGCCCCGCCCCCAGCCCCGCCCCCAGCCCCAGCCTGGCTCCGCGCCGGCGCACTGGGGCCGCGCAGACTCGGGGGGCGGGGCGGCCGCGGGCCGTGACGTCAGCGCGCCGGCGCCGGCCGGGCCCCCGCTCCCAGAAGGCCGCGCGGGTCGCGGCGGAGGCAGCGGGCGCCAGGCCCGGCTCGGGCACCAGGCGGCGGAGGCGGAGACCGCGCTCCGGCGGGCCGGGCGGCCGGCGCCATGACCCTGTTCCACTTCGGGAACTGCTTCGCCCTGGCCTACTTCCCGTACTTCATCACCTACAAGTGCAGCGGCCTGTGAGTGCGGGGCGGCCGCGGGCGGGAGGGCGCGGGCCCGGGCTCGGCTCACCGCCCGCTCCTGCAGGTCGGAGTACAACGCCTTCTGGAAGTGCGTGCAGGCCGGCGTCACCTACCTCTTCGTGCAGCTGTGCAAGGTGAGGCCCCGCGCCCCGGGAACCCCCCTGGGAGACGTGCTCCGGGAGGGGGGACCGGGAGGGGCCCCGAGGTCTCCGAGCCACCGCTAGTAGCTCTGTAGTGAAGTCGAGGAAACTCCGCCGGGCGGCGCAGCGTCGTAGACTCGTGGGAGGCGCGAACCCGGTGCTGCCTCCACCGCTGGGGTGCCTAGCCCCGCACCTCCGCGCTGACCCCGGCCCTGTACTCTCGCCCCCCTTCTGGCCGTCCCGCGCCACAAGGGCCCCCCGAGCCCCACCCTCCGCCTCCACATTCCCCTTGGGTGATTCCCGTCCCCCTGCAGCGACCTCTGTTTTCTGTTCTCAGATGCTGTTCCTGGCCACTTTTTTTCCCACCTGGGAAGGCGGCATCTATGACTTCATCGGGGTGAGTGGGGCAAGGGGCGGGAGTGCAGGAGCGGGGCCCCCTGGCCCCCGTACTCACTCGCGCGTCAACCCGACCCACAGGAGTTCATGAAGGCCAGCGTGGATGTGGCGGACCTGATCGGCCTCAACCTTGTCATGTCCCGGAACGCAGGCAAGGGGGAGTACAAGATCATGGTTGCTGCCCTGGGCTGGGCCACCGCCGAGCTCATTATGTCCCGGTGTGTGCAGCAGCCTGGCGCCCACATCCCCGAGAAAGGGCACCTGGGTTCTAGGGAGGTGCTGGAGGGCAGGGGCTCAGATTCTGGGTGCTGAGGGTGTTTGGGTGCTGGAGAATCCCTCCCTTTGCCTTCCTCAGCTGCATCCCTCTCTGGGTTGGAGCCCGGGGCATTGAGTTTGACTGGAAGTACATCCAGATGAGCATTGACTCCAACATCAGTCTGGTACGCAGTCCTGCTGCCCCGCACACCCCATTGCTGCTGGCTGTGCTCTCCCCCGAGGCCTGCCCTGACTTCCTGCCTCCCTGCAGGTCCATTACATCGTCGCATCTGCCCAGGTCTGGATGATAACACGCTACGACCTGTACCACACTTTTCGGCCAGCGGTCCTCCTCCTGATGTTCCTCAGCGTCTACAAGGCCTTTGTCATGGAGTGAGCTGGGTGGGGTTTGAGGTTGGGTCTGTGTAGGGGTAGATTATCTGTTCTTCTCTCATTGCGATGTTTCCCCACAGGACCTTCGTCCACCTCTGTTCCCTGGGCAGCTGGACAGCACTGCTGGCCCGGGCAGTGGTGACAGGGCTGCTGGCCCTCAGCACCCTGGCCCTCTACGTAGCCGTCGTCAACGTGCACTCCTAGGCTTGGTGCCCCCCAGAAATTCACATACCCTTTCCCTGCCTCCCGGTTTCAGTGAAGTAAACAGTATTTGGAACGTTGGTTCTGCCTCCATCTCTCTCTGGAACTATCTACTGATACCGTGCTCCCTGGGTTCTAGAGGCCCTCATTCTGGCTTTGAAGCCAGGTAGGCAGGCGGGGAAACTGGCCAGCGCTGGTTTGTTCTGTGTTCCGCAGCAGTTCCCTGCTCTTCATTTTCCCAGGATAGACATGGCTGGAGTAGACAGTCTTTGAGCAGTTGCAAAGACCAGGGCCCTTGGGGAACAGGTGGTAGAAGGCAGCTAGAAGCCAAGAATATAGTTCTTGGAGGCTTTTCCTCACCCTTCCCTGGCTGCTGCTCTCCTAGGCTCTCAGCCCTAATCTCCCCTCATGATCCACCCTTCCTGTGGCAGCCGAGGGGATCTGTCTGAAATCCCAGCTGTATTAGTGCACGCTCCCCATTGACAACCATCTAGGACTCCCCGTTGCATACTGAACAGTCCAACCACCTGAACTTTGGGTGTTGCTCTTGAGGACAGACTTTAATGATTCTGAGCTCTTGGGTGCTTTGGTTTGCTTCTATGGCCCTCACATCAAATCCTGGCTGGAGCCTTCTCAGGGTGGAGTGCAGAAACAGCTGCAGCCAACCAGCACAGTAGCCGAGCCCACCAACTCGAATGTTCTCCTGGATGCCCCCCTCCCTATGTCTCGTTTCACTAACTCCTTGGGAGCTTCTCAAGTGCAATCAGAAACCGCCTCCATTATGCAGAGGGCAGAAAGGAGACAGGTGGCCTTTTCAAGTTGGTAGGTGGCATCCTTAAGCAAGGAAACTTTTCAAGGCTTATCTTTGGGTTGCAAGATTAGATCTCTGCACCCATCTACCAAATCTTGAAAGTTAAATCAGGGCCTTAACTGGGTTCAGTGACATACACCATCTAATGCCACACTGTTATCTCAAAGCTGTGTCCTTGGGGCAGCATCTGGAGGGGTGGAGGAAAATGCACATTCCAAGGACTGGAGTGGGTGAGGAGCCTCCCAGCTCACAGTTCAGCCAGTCAAGTTCATGTGCTCTCCATCTTCCTCCCCCCATGCCACCCCAGCCCTGCCCTGTCCTTGTGGAGCCAGCCACCTGCCCCATTCCCTCCCCTTCCCCAAGCAGGGCTTTGAATGTCATGTTTATGCTCCACCTTGATGCAAATCCTACCCACCCAGGAGGGTGTTCCCCAGCCCCTGTGGGTATTCCTACTGGGATCTCCCAAGGTGGGGATAGAGTCCGTGCCCCCTTCTTCCCTCTAGGCTGTCAGGTGCTGCCATAATGTTGCTTGACTCTGGACTAGGAAAGCACTAAATAACAGCCGTGCTAGGAATCTTGGTGTACTCCAAGGGGAAGTTTACCCTCAGGTGGGGCAGCCGCCACCTAGCCCTGCCCCCTTTTCATTGCCCCTAGTCCAGAAGGTCCATGGGTGTCTTGGGGCAGGGTGGGGAGCAAGTGATTGATTGGTCACAGAGTATATGGGCACTCTCCCAGCCCAGGTGAATCTGGGATAGGATTGCTCTCCCACACCTCCATCCCATGTCCCACCTAGCTTCAGACGAGTATGGGGACAGGTGAAGGTTGCAGAAATGACCTCAACTATTTTGCTGAGCAGGGACTCCTATCCCGAGTCCCTGCTGGTGGCCAACTATGTGGAATAATCCCAGCTTCTACGGGGCTCAGGGAGACCAGAGTGGTTGAGGGTGAAGTCGGGGGAGCTCAGGGCTGTGCTGGGGAAATGGGCTGGGGGGCAGAATGGGCTCCCTGGAAGAGAGATGTGAGCTGAGACCTAAAGAATGAGCTACTGGGGCAAGAGGGGAAAAGGCGGCAAAGCCTGTGTAAAGGCCTTGAGGCCAGAGAGCAGGCCTGGCTTTTCCAGTGAAATAAGAGTTGGTTGGAGTAAGATGGCTCGTGAGCCGGAAGGCGCTGGGGGCAGGGAAGGACAGGGAGTCCAGGGCTCGCCACGTTGCCCAGGGAGAAGGAAACACACTAATGGGACAGTGGAAGGGAGTGGGTTTGGAGGATGATGTAGAGGCTACTGGGTATCCCTGGGGCTCTGCAGAGTGGGGTAGCCAGAGACAGATGTGGGAGCCACTGCAGAGGCAGAACGGAGGCCATGGGGGGCTGTGGTGAGGAGGGGGAGAAGCCTGGGGTCCCATCACAGAGGCGCATGCTGAGGAAGGGGTGGGGTGTGCGGAGGTGGGAGGAGTGTCAAGGCAGTCGCCAGCAGCTGGAGAGACAGGTGTGAGGGGGGGGACCTGGGACTTCAGCCTCCAGGGTCGGCCCCACCGAAGCAGCAGCAGAGAGTGAGCAAGTGGAACCAAGTGAGACACCCGTGAATGGGGAGGCAGCGTGCGGGGCTGCTAGAGGTAGGAGAGATCTTGACACCCTGAGGGGAGAAGGCGAGCACGTGGCAGGGAGAGAGCCCAGAGGTGGAGTCTAGGCGAGGGGACTGGCGACAGCACCGCTCCTGGGTGACCGTGGCCCCGTCCAGCACGACCGTAAGCACAGTCACCGTAGGCAAAGGAATGGGAGCTCGGTCCCCCGAGGGACGCTTCCCCCCGAGTACCTAGGATGCACTGGGCTGTGCTCCAGGAGCCCCGAGACACAGGCCTGCACAGATAGCTCCTGAGCCCGAGGACTGCGAGGTCAAAGGGCATCAGGGAAAACCACTCAGGACAGCACCCGGCACCAAACAAAGGCGTCGTCAGTGTAGCTGGTTTATTACTATCACGCGGCACAGGTGTGTATTGAAGCAGTACCCTGGGGAGCCCTCTGGGCACCCCGAGTGCAGACCCGCCTCACAGGAACAGCCAGCGCCCCACCCCTGCCAACACCCCCCCTCCCCACTCTTCAGACCAGGACCTGGCCCAGGGACCGCCCTGACGGGGTGGGCTCTCTGTGGATGGGGAAGGGGAGCGGGGAGGGCCCTCCAAGGTCGGGGCGCCGTGGGCTGCAGGAGCTGACACAGGTGCCAGGGCTCCTGGTCGCTTCGATGTTCCAGTGGCGGCCCAGCGGGTCCCATGCCCCCCACCTCTGCTGCGGGGGGTGCAGGGATGGTTCCTCTAATAGTAGAGCTCCTGATCCCACCAGCCTGGGAGAGAGAGAAAGGGGACTCAGTGCTGGGGGGTTGTGGGTCAGGACCTGGGCACCAGGGGCTCAGAGGTATGGATCAATGGAGGCTTGATATGGAGGGTCAAGGGCTCAGAGGTCAAAGGTCAGGGCAGGTATTCTGAGGCCGTTCCAGCCCCCACCCCACCCCAGGCGCCCAGTCTCCACACTCACTCCCTGGGCAACAGCGAACTCCAAGTTTCCGAATCTCATCATAGACGAAGATGAGGAGGCCAAAGGGCATGGGCACCAGCCACCACTGGTACCTGAAGGCACAGGCGAGGTGGCAAGGTGAAGGCTACCCTCGAGTCTGTCCCCGTGCCCGTCCGTCTACTCACAGCTCCCAGCCCCTCACCGAATGGGCATGAAGTTGAAGATGTTGGGCATTCCGGGGCAGTAGCACAGGAAGCAGCCGATGCAGACCTGGAACACGATGGCGATCACCAGGATCCTGTTCCTGCGGGTGGGCAGGGTGGGACAGGCTCAGACTGGCGGGTTTAGGACAAAGACAGGCCACGAGGAGCTGGGGACCAGATGGGAACAGGGTGCTGGGTCAAGGGAGGTCATGAGCAGGGAGATGTTCAGCAGTGGACGTGGGGCCTGTCACACCCCCCATTTGGTGGCCGGGACGGAGGGGCTGGGTGGGGGGCACGTGGCGGGAGCTAGGGGCCAGCTGCAGAGGAGGATCGGTAGTGCCTGGCGGCTGGCACATGCGCACATGGGGGCTGCCGTTGGCTGGCGGCAGTGAGCCCCAGTCAGGAGCTGGAGCCACGGCTAGGGCGGGGGTGGGGGGCAGCTGGGGACACCTGAAGAAGCCCTGCTGGAAGGCAGACAGGCGGCGTGTCTTGCGGATGAGGACGTCAGCGATCTGGCACATCTCGATGCTGATGAAGAACACGGTGTAGCAGGTGTACTGCTGGTACAGGCGCTGCCCGAACGTCTGCGGGCCAGAGGGGGACGAAAGCAGCCTGAGCCCAGACGGAGAGCCTCTGCAGCCAGCCAGGCCCTCGGGGGGCCGGGGGCCACGAACCCCTCACATACGCCATCTGCCAGGCGTGCAGGACCCGGGAATGCGGGGCCTGGAAATCTTGGCCCTGCAGCGATTAGATGTCAGCACCGGGCCTGCTTCCACGCTGAGGAGGGATCTGGCGTTTCCCGCACAGCCACAAGGCACCTGCGGAAAGGGAGTCGGACTCCTAGGGCAGAATTTGCAAAGTCCACCGACTCCAGGGCCCGGGCAGGTGGCAAAAATGAGAGGAGTGGGCCAGAGGGGCCTTTGCCGGGGCGAGGCCCATGCCCCATTTAAAAGGAGCAACCACTATTCAGGCCATTTCCTCAACGTGACGGTTTATAATACCTAATTGTGAGGAACACTCGCTATGCTTCAGGTCCCAAGGGTTCCACATGTATTGTCGCTCTGAATCCCCCCAGTCACCCTGGGAGGAAGACCGGTGGTGCCCAAACCTCAGTATCCCCAGAATCCTCAGAAGGGCCAGCTAAACACAGACTTCCAGGCCCCACCCAGGTGGGGACTGAGGACTTGCACTTCAAACAAGTTCCCAGGTGATGCTGCTGGTCTCAGGACCGCACTGTGAAGGCACCAAAGCAGACAGCATCTCAACTTATAGATGGGGAAACTGAGGCATGGAGAGGCAATGCTACTAGCCCAGGGCCACACAGCTTGTGACGGATAGTGGCAGACCATGAATCTAGGCAGCCTGGCTCCGAGGTCCACATACTTAACTGTGACAGGAAATGTTTAAGGGGAATATCCTGACCAGTCAGAGTAACAGAATCGGGCGGTGGTTCCACCCTGGAGATGATGTGCTACTGCCGGGCAGGGAGGGCACCGTCTGCAGCAGGAGTTTGGAGCTGAGGTGGCGGTGGGAGAGGCTCCAGGATGGGCAGAGAGTCTGGGTATCTGGGATGCTCCGGTTAAGTCACATGTGGACGATGGGGAATGGGGTGGGGCAGGGGCTCACCCACTCCTGGCCGTAGCTGTCCTGCAGATCCTGTAGGTGGTGGTTCTCCCAGTACGGCCGCAGCCCCACACACAGCAACGGGAACCAGCCCTCCTGGGCCATGGCCGTGAAGTAGTCCGTGAAGCCAGCAAATGACTGGATGGCACCTGGGAGAGAGGCAAGGTGACATGGGGAGACAGAGATGGAGACATACACAGGGCCATGGAGAGAGAGAAGGACATGGAAGGACAGGGACACACAGAGAGACCCACAGAGAGAAGGTCAAGGACACAGATAATGACGGACACAGAGAGACACAGAGACAAGGATCCCAAGAGAGATCAATAGGGATGCAAGAGACAAGGCACAGAGAGACAGAGACACACCCAGAGACAGGGCCAGAGACAAAGAAGGGACACGGAGAGCATGGCAGACACGGACTCGGAGAACAGCCACCCAGGATCAAATGCCGACCCCAGGATCCAGAACAAGCCAGGGCCCTGGCCCCAAGGGCGCTCACCGATCTGGAAGTAGGAGTAGGCAGCCAGGGGCTCGTTGACCAATCGGTCTCGCTTTGGGTTCCGTGGGCGCAGGTGCATGATGTCACTCTCCGCCTTCTCATACGCCAGGGACACCGATGGGAACTGGCCAGGGGCGGAGGGAGCCAGGGTTAAACGTTTGCCTGTCCCCTAGGGACTGGGGTGCCCCCTTTCCCCCAGCAGTCCCCTCACTCCCCCCTATGGACAGAGACAGCACTGAGGTCAGGAGGCAGTGACCACACAGGCACACCTGCCCGGACAGCACGGACTGCCACACCCAGCCCACATCTGTGTCCACACCTGACCTGCTGTCCGTCTCCATCAGAACAGCTGCATTTACCTCTCCTACCCCCACCCTCTCCCCCTCCCTCCCTCTCCTTCCTTCTGTTTTTCTGTCCCTATCTCTGGTCTCTTTCTCTGTGACTATCTCTGCTTTTCCATCCCGTGTCCTGTCTCTCCCTGCCACTATCTCTGCATCTGTCTCCGTGCCCACGTCCTCCCTATCCCCCACCCCACCTGTTTGCCACTGCCCAGTGGCAGCAGAGTGTCCTGGTCAAGAGCAGAGGCTCTGGGGCACCTGACCACCTGGGTTCGAATCCCAGCATGTCATTGATTAAGTTGTGTGACCCAGGACAAGCCGCTCACCCTGTCTGTGCCTCAGTTATCTCATCAGCAAGATGGGGATGATAAATAAAGCCCCTCCCACAGAGTGTTTATGAGGACAAAATTCAATAAATTAATTTTTACTTAATTTTTTTACTTAAATTACCACACCTGGCCCAGAGAAGGTACTAGGCGAGTGTGCTGAATAAAAAAGTCAACAGGGCCATGCATCTGGCTGCATTCATGCCTGTGTCTGTGGTTCTTTGTCCGTCTGTCTGTCTGCCTTGGGGCCTGACAGCATTTATCCATCTGAGCCTGCTGAGGGAGGTCTGTCTGTGATCGATACGTGCGTGTGCTAATGCCTCTGTTGGTCTGAGCGTCCTTATCCAAGTCCATCTGTCTATGCCAACCCAAGTGTCCACGTCGGGGCCGGGGACTCACAATGTCGGTGCAGAGCTCTATGAAGAGGATGGTGATGCACCCGAGGGGCAGGGGCACGCTGACGGTGATGTAGATGAGGTAGGGCGTCAGCTCGGGGATGTTCTTGGTCAGCGTGTAGGCGATGGACTTTTTCAGGTTATCAAAGATCAGCCGGCCTGTGGGGGCACAGCAGGCACCTCAGCCTCCTCGCTGTGCACCTCCGGCTGTGCCCACACTGCCGTCCCCAGGCCCCGACCCGGCTCGGACCCTGCTCCACGCCTGTCACGATGGAGGCAAAGTTGTCATCCAGCAGGATCATGTCCGCTGCATTTTTGGCAGCGTCCGAGCCGGCAATGCCCATGGCCACGCCGATGTCGGCCTTCTTCAGGGCTGGGGAGTCGTTCACCCCATCCCCGGTCACGGCCACGATGGCACCCTGCAGGGAGGGGGTGCGGGGGGGTTGCTCGGTGAGAGGCCAGCCCAGGGCCTGCCCGGCCCACTTGCCAGCCTTCCTCAGCGGAGTCGTACCAGTCTCTGGCAGCTCTCCACGATCACCAGCTTCTGCTGGGGACTGGTACGAGCAAACACCATCTCGGGGTGAGTCCGCAGCGCCTCCACCAGCTCGGACGGGTCCATGTCCTTCAGCTGCATGCCATTGATGACGCAGGCGCGGGCATCCCTGGGAAGGGAGGCGGCCGGTGTATCAGCCTGCGGGGCGTGGGAGGAACCGGGGGTCGGGGGGCAGCAGGGGCTTACTTCCTATTAACTTGGTCCACAGGCACCCGGAGGCGGGCGGCGATGTCCTCCACTGTCTCGCTGCCCTCCGAAATGATGCCCACGCTGGCTGCAATGGCCTTGGCCGTGATGGGGTGGTCACCCGTCACCATGATCACCTGTTGGGGAGGGGACCCGCAGCCCCTTGACGCCTTCAGAGCAGCCCACTCTCCCCATCCACCCCACCGGACGTCTACTGATAGACTCGCTCACTTATTCAACCACCGTGTGCTTGGGAAAGGTCAGGGACAAAGCATGGAAACGTCTGTCCTCACGGGGCTGAAACTCTAGGGAGGGAGATGGCCAATGCACAAAACAAAGGGATAGATGACACCGCATGTGAGGAGGGTGGGAAATTAAGCTGAGTAAGGGGAATGGCAAATGCTGGGTGGGAAAGGTTGAGAAGGTGACATCTGAGCAAAGGTCTGAAAGAGGTGAGACAGCTGGTAAAGCTGAGAGGAGAGTGTGTTGCTGGCAACGGGAACAGCTGATGTTAAAGACCCTGAGGTGTGGAATAGCTATGCGGGATCCCTGGGTGGCGCAGCGGTTTGGCGCCTGCCTTTGGCCCAGGGCGCGATCCTGGAGACCCGGGATCGAATCCCACATCGGGCTTCCGGTGCATGGAGCCTGCTTCTCCCTCTGCCTATGTCTCTGCCTCTCTCTCTTTCTCTCTCTGTGACTATCATAAATAAATTAAAAAAAAAAAAATTTAAAAAAAAAAAAAAAGACCCTGAGGTGTGAACGTGCCTGCACTGTTGGAGGAGCAGCGGGAAGGCCAGCATGAGAGGTGAGGGGCTAAGGAACAAGCGTAGAAAGGTAACAGGGCTGGGCTCTTATAGGCCTTAGAGACCATGGGGAGGACAGGGGTGTTGCTTGCCCGGCCTTGGCTCCCCAACTCTTGATTTGTCTTTCAGGAACCATACCCCTCCCCCAGAGCTGAAGCGAGGTCTCTGGCCAAGAATGGGCAAGTAAGCCCAGCCCTGGCCAACCAAGGTATCCCACCCCCCAGCCACGGTGACTGGTTCAGAGAAGAACATGTGATCCAATCCGGGACAATGACAAAAGAGGCCCTCTTCTTTCTGTAGGGTAGCTAAACAGGTGGGATGTAGGTTGGAGTTTCTGGGGGTGGTCAGCTTTCTCCACCAAAATGGAGGGACTGCTTGAGAATAAAAGCCACCAGAGAGAAGAACAGAACCGAGACATGGAGAAAGGCAAATTCCTAATGACAATGAACTCCTAGATCCAGCTATACCTGAGCTGGCGCTACACCTCCCCAGACCTTTTCAGTTTCATGAATCCATGCATTCCTCTTTTGGTTCAAACCACTTTCAGGTAGTTCTCTGTCACCGGGTTCCTCACCCCCAGATACTGTGGTCCTCTGCTCTCACCCCCGCTAGTCCTCTCCCTGGCTGCATACCCGGATGCCCGCCGTGCGGCACTTGAGCACAGCATCAGGGACGGTGGCCCGAGGCGGGTCTATCATGGATACAAGTCCCGCAAAGCACAGGCCACTAGTTGGGAAGTTCATGGCCTCCACATCGAAGGCATAGCCAGGCGGGTAGTCCTTCTCACTCAGGTACAGCTGACAGAAACCTGGTCAGAAAACGGGGAAGTCAGAGAGGAGCCCTGGGCAGACCCTTGCCTCGCAAAGCCAAGTTGCGAGTAAAATAACCAGGCCCCTCACACCAGGCACCTGGGGATGCCTGACCCTGCGCTGAACCCTTCACATGACGTGAGTCTGTCCTCACAACCAACCTGTGAGGCTATTAGCAACCTCGTGCTGCAGACAAGAAAACTGAGGTCTAGAGAGGGGGCATTTCTTGCCAGCAGTCCTACAGCAAGTGAGATGAAAGATCCAAAACGGAACCACAGGTCTGTGCCTTCCAGGGTAGTGGCAGGGGCTAAGGAAGTTTAGGAGTCAGGACAAAATGTTCAGGGAGGTCAGAGGTCAGGACAAGACAAGGGGAGTCTTGAGGTGAGTTAGGGACCTGGTAAGGTCAAAGGGTCAAGAGGAGGACATTGCAAGGTGGAAGTAAAAGCGATGGCAGGTCAAGGTTGGGGCAAGAGATGGGAAAACCCAAGGGATGTCAAGTCAGGATAGGGAAGGTCCCGGGGAGGACAGGTGGGGAAGGGCTGGGTCAAGGTAGACATCGAGGATGGACAGGGGTGAGGCCTGAGACAGGCAGGGAAAGTCAAGGGTGAGTGTGTGCACTGGGCAGGTAGCTACCAGCCAGCGAGGGAAAGGTCGTGGTCAGGGCTGGGCCGGCAGGCCGGGCAGGGTCTGCGCCAGCTCCTCCTCGCCCACCGGTTCACCGCGTACTGTGGGGGCTCACCGAGCACGCGTTCCCCCAGGCCCCCCAGGCTAAGGTAGGCAGTCTGGAAGGCCTCCCGCCATTGCTCGTCCAGCGGCAGCTCCTGGCCCTTGATGAGGATGGAGCTACAGCGCTCCAGCACGCGCTCGGGGGCGCCCTTCATCACCAGCACGTGCCGGGGGTCGCGCGGGTCCTCCAGCGTGTGGATGGACAGCTGCGGGGAGGAGGGGGCGGTGTTAGGGGCGAGGCCAAGGGGGCGGGGCACTGGGAAAAAGGGCGGGGCTGACGGCGCGCGGGGAGGGGGTGCCGGCGTGGCCGGGGTCGGGGGGTGGCTCGCGAGCTGGGCAGGTCCCCGGTAGAGGCTGAGGGTTAGGGGCGCGGTGAGGAGCCTGGGCGCTGGAATGGATAGAATTAGGGTCGCAGTTGGGCTGGGACTGGGGCTGGATTGCGGGCTGCCCCCAGGGAAGGCCTAAGAGGTGGCGGGAGGGACCCTCCAGAGAGGGACTGTGGGCGTGGCCTGACCGCAGGAGCGCGGTGGGCGGGGCGGGGCGGGGCGTGGGAGGGGTTTGCCGAAGGAGGGGGCGGGAGTGAGAGAGAAGCCCCGCGGTTGGCCAGCCCTGGGTGGGGTGCGCCCTGAGGTGGGCGGGCCCTCCCCGTGGGCGGGGCCGGGCGCGGCGGGCGCTCACCTGGAACTTGTTGGTGGAGTTGAAGGGGATCTCGCAGACTTTGGGGAAGCGCTCGCGGTAGCCCATGGCGTTGCCGAGGGTCAGCTCCGAGAACTTGAGCAGCGCCGTCTCGGACGCGTCCCCGATCACGATGCGCTGGGAGCGGGGGCGGGTGTCAGGGGCGGGCCCGGCTGCACCAGGCTCCCGGGATCCCCCGGGGTCCCCCGGGCTCTCACCTTGGGCACCGGCACAGCGTCCTGGCCCGACTTGAAGGCCGCCCGGTTGCAGAGGGTGAGCACGCGGCATAGCGCCCGCCAGGTCTCCGAGGACTGGTCAAACGTCTGCCCTGGAGGCCAGGCGTCCAGGCTGGGGCCGCGAGGGGGCTCCGCGCGGCCCTCAGCCCCGGAGCAGCTCTCTCCCACACCGGAACCGAGCCCCTCCCTCTAGATTCAGGACAGGGTCCCCTCCGAGACCGGGGTGGGACCCAAACCTCTCCTCGTGCCCGGGCGGAGCCTCCTCTCCAGACCCAGTATTGAGTTTCCTAGGATACCCCACACCCAGCCGCTGCTCAGTCCTACAACTTCACACACCATCTCTGGGTTGGGGAAGGAGCCACCTACCAGATCCTGCCCCAGCCCCGTGTCCTCCCCCCCCCCCCACCTGACTGGTCTTCCGTGGTGTCAGCCGTGTGGATGTGGTTGTCGAACCAGAGATGGGACACAGTCATGCGGTTCTGAGTCAAGGTCCCTGTCTTGTCTGAGCAGATCACTGACGTGGAGCCCAGTGTCTCCACGGCTTCCAGGTTCTTGACTACACAGTTCTTGCTGGCCAGCCGCTTGGCCGTCAGGGACAAGCAGACCTGCCCGAAGGGGTGAGAAGCGTGGGTAAGGGGCCCAATCCTTGCTTCTAGTCCTCCTTCCCTTCTCTCACAGCGCGGGGAGTCTTTGCCCCAGCCACGGTGCTGCGTGCACAGCATTCCTCCGCCAAAGCCCAGCTCTTCTTGCCTCAATATTTCCAGTCTGTGCTTTCCACTTGGGATGCCTCCCCAGTCTGCCCAGACAAAGGGAGCTAGGTCCCTCATTACGCGGCCCGAGCTGAGGTTCTCTAAGTTCTCCTATCAACACGACCAAACGGAGAAAACAAAAATCCTCTGAGCCGCCTCTGGAGCTGGTCTTCACTGGGTGCTGACTGCTGAGGGCTGCCCACACTGGACCTCAGCCGCCTTGGGCCAAGGGTGCTGCCTGTCTACCTGGGAGTCCTCGGTGTCCAGTATAGGGTGTGGCCCAGAGTAGCCTTGGGGAGTGTTTGCTGAACGGATGGATAGCTGGAGAGGTGGGGGGTTGGGAGGATGGCTGATGGGAAAGCGTGTGTGGGGTGGGTGTGGACAGCCAGAGATGATGGAGGCATCCTGGGTGAATGGACGGACAGATGGACAAGCTTCTTAGCTCTCCGCACTTCTGTCCCCCCCACTCACCGTGACAGTGGCCAGCAGCCCCTCGGGCACATAGGCTACCACGATGGCCATGAAGAAGACCATGGCCCGCAGGAAGGTGTAACCAATGCACATGGCCACCACAAAAAACGTGGCGCCGAAGAGGATGGCCAGGCCTGCGATGATGTCCACAAAATGTTCGATTTCAATAGCGATGGGGGTCTTCTCATTCTCTACTCCCGAAGCCAGCGACGCAATGCGCCCGATGATGGTGCGGTCACCCGTGTTCACCACCAGGCCTTGTGCTGTGCCTGCAGGGGGGCCAGAGGGCGCCTCAGGGCCAGGTGGGCAGCGGCAGGGGGTGTGCACGCGGTGTGAACTGAAGCAGTGCTGGGAGATGGGGGCAGTGTGCCCTGAGAGCGGGCGGTCACGGGAGGCGGGGAGGCAGTGTGGAGGCGGCGTGCTTGTGGGGGGGGCGGGCAGGGGTCTCACAGACCCTCAAGGCACATGGTGGAGAAGAAGGCGATGTTGCGCGTCTCCAGGGGGCTCTCGTGTGTACACTCGGGCGAGCGGGTCTGCGGCTCGGACTCTCCGGTCAGCGAGGAGTTGTCCACCTTGCAGCCCTGGGCCTGGAGGATCCTGATGTCGGCTGGCACTCGGTCCCCGCCTTTCATCTCCACCAGGTCGCCCACCACCAGCTGGTCTGCGTTGATCTGGAACTTGTCCCCATCTCGGATCACAGTTGCTTGCTGTGGGGCAGGGGCACAGGGTTGAGGTCAGGGGGACCGGGGGCAGAGGTGGAGGTCACTGAGTGCAGGGAGACACTGGGGGGAGCCAAGGGGGAGCGTTGAGAACCTATGGGGCCAGCCGGGGCCACAGGTGAAGAGCAGGTTGGGCCCTGGGGGGGGGCACACACATACCAGGAGCCTCCCTTTGGCCGCCCCGCACCCCGGGCGCAGACCGCCAGGACCTGACGTGGTCGGGCTGCAGGACCCACCTGGGGCACCAGGTTCTTGAAGCTGGCGATGATGTTGGTGCTCTTAAATTCCTGGTAGTAGCCAAAGCAGCCGGTGACCACGACTACGGCGATGAGGGCCAGTGCCAGGTACAGCTGGGTGGGGGCGGGAGGGGGCCAGGTTAATGAGAAGGGGACGGAAGCTCCCTGCCCCATCCCGATGCTCCTGGGGTCACCCCCGTGGTTTTCCCTGCTCTACTAGAAAGCCACATGCACTGTTCCCTGTGGCCCTATATCCCATATTCTCTGGGTCCTGGATCCTACAGTCCCCGTGGTCCCGAGTCCTATGACTTGTGCCCATGGCCCCGCGCACGGTTTCCTGTGTCTGCATCTTGCACTCCACGTGTCCACTGTCCTTTGTCTCCTCATGTTCCCATGCCCTGTATTCCTGATGTTCCAAGTTTCATATTCTGTGTTTTTGTAATCTATCTGCCACCCTCTGGGTGCCCTATGCTCAAAAGTGTGCCCGCGTGTCCCCATTTCCATGTTTCTGTGCTGTCGATCTTATGCTTCATATTCCGTGGACTCCACGATCATGTTCCAAAGTCCAAGTCCCTATGCCCAGGGTCTCTCCATATCTCAGTACCTCTAGGTCCCCACCCTGTGTCACATGTCCTATGACTTTCAAAGCCCCATCCAATGCCACATGTTCCCAAGTCCCCGTGTCCCTCATTCTGACCTCCTGTCCCACATCTCAATATCCTCTGTCTCTGCCTCTGTGCATCCTTGTCTGTTTTCTGTCTCTCCAGGTTCTGTGTCTTGAGTCTTGTGTCCCCTTTGTCCCTATGCCCTTGTGTCCCGTTGTCTGAGTCCCATGTCCCCTGTGCCCTTGGTCTGTCCCACGTCCTCTGTTTCCCAGTCTCATATCTTAAGGATTGCATTTCTCTCTTTGCATCCCCACCTGTGTCCCTCATATCTGAGACACATTCTCCGTGTCCCCCATGATCTGTGCCATAGGGTCTGCATCCCCCCTGTGACCCACATCTCCATCTCCCCACCCTGTGTCCCTCACGTCCTGGGTCCATGCTCAGTGTCCTCTATCCTCCAGGTCCCCGTGACCCATATCTCCCACTCACATTGTCGTCGGTGGTGAGGTCACCCTCACTGGCCTGGATGGCAAAGGCAATGAGGCAGATGGCAGCAGCCACCCACATGAGGCACTGCAGACCACCTGCCAGCTGCCGGGCGAACTTGACATACTCGGGGGTACCACGCGGCGGCCTCAGGGCGTTGGGCCCGTCCCGCAGCAGCAGGTCTGCGGCCAGGCTGGCAGACAGGCCCTGGGGACAGGGCGGGTGGTCACGGTGGCCGCTAAGGGCTTTTCTCCCACTACACGCTCTCTGTGTCCTTCCCCCATCTCCCTCTGCTGTCCGTCTTGTTCCTCCTCGGTTCCGTGTCCATCCTGGCCCCTGCCCTGCCCCCTGCCCTGTCCCCTGTCCTCCAATGTGTCTCTCTCATCTTTCTGCCCAGCTCTCTCTCCCCCTCTTGTCTGCTCTGTTTCTCTCTCTTACCTGTCTCCTTGTCTCTCTCTCTCTGCTTCTCTTGCTCCATCTCCCCCCCCCCGCCCTGTCCCCTTCTCTCTAATGCATTTCTCCCCCCGCTTCATGCACCCCTCCCTCGGCGCCCAGCTCACCTTTGTCGCACTGGTCTGGTATTTCTGTTCCAGCTCCGCCACCGACAGCTGGTGGTCGTTCTGTGGGGGGCACAGGACACTCGCTGTCCAGCTCTCACAGGCCCCTACCGCCCCCCGCCCGGCTCCCCCAGCCCCATGCTCACGATCTCCATCTCCTTCTTCATGTTCTCCAGTTTCTCCTTCTTCTTGCCTCCTCCCTTGCCCGCCTTCTTCTTGCTCATCTTGGCTGCCATGTCCCCCCCAGGGCCAGGACCCAGCTCTACCGAGTACATCTCGTAATTCTCCTGCGGATGGAAGGAGGGGGAGGTATCAGACCCCACTGGAACTCCCGCCTCCGGCCTCCATCCCCCCGACCCCAGATTCTGGGCCCCACTCACTGCCTTCCCCATGGTGCCCGGTGCCGCCACCCCCCTTCGCCGAGACAGAGCCTGGGGTCTGGACCAGCCCTGATATACCCAGGGAGGGAGGAGGCGGAGCAAGCCTGGCCCCACGACAGCTGATTGTGGGGCTCCTTGGAGTGACCTCTAGGCCTAAGCAGCTCAGGCATTACCTGCGGGGCTGTCCCAACCTGTCCAGACCCATGTCCACCTGCCACTGAGACCAGGGGACCACTGAGTATGTCCGTAGTAACATACTACGTAGTAGTACTACGTAGTAACAACAAGAATAGCAAACATGTGGTGCTCACTTTGTGGCAAGCATGGGGTTGGGGGCTTTCCCGTATTAACCAATGTAACCTCCCAACAACCCTCTGAGGCGAGTACTATTCTTACCTCCCCCTACCGTAGAGATGGGGAGACTGAGGCACGGGGAGGCCAAGTCACTCGCCTGTTGTCCCCGCGCTAGGACGTGAATGAGTCGGGACTCAGATCCAGGTGTCTGGGCTGCAGTGTCTCCTCCAGGCCACACTGCCCGTGCCCGAGTCCTGCAGGGGGCCGGTGCTCATGTGGTGGCGGTAATGGCTGTTGTTTAGGGAGGACCTCCTGTGTGTCCCACGCCCGCCCAGTGAGCTTTGCGTGAATGTTTTGTTAGCTCCTCACAACAGCCCTTTAGAAAGTTGTGTTCTCTTATTAGCCCCCGTTGTACAGATGAGGAAACCGAGGCACAGAGCAACCAAAGACTGCGATGACTAAGTGTCAGGGACAGATTCCAGCCCAGCTCTGACCCCGGGGCCTGGGTGTCCTGTGGGACCACTGACAAAAGAACTCGGACCTCTCAGCTGCCGTGGCGAGTGTGCACCAGGCACTGCACACCTGTCACCTCAGGGGTCCCCGCCACGAACCCGTGCAGGCGGCACTGTCATTCCTGTTGTGCGCAGGGGGGCGCTGAGACTTGGAGGGGTGCAGGGCGGGTCCCAGAGGTCCTGCACACTTCCACTGGAGCCATCACAGCTAGCTTTCCTGTCTCCACCCCGCCCCGCCCGGAGAGGGACACCAAGGTGCAAAGTGGGGAGAAGATGTGTCTGAGGCTCCTGGCCCGATCTTGATCTTGGTGCCAGGTTTGAGGTACCCCAGGTGAGGACCCCTGTGGGGCACAGTGAGGGGCCGGGCTGCTGGAATGGCAGGTTCGTGATATCTCATGCCTGGGCTCCACAGGGTGGACGAGTCTGATAAGATAATTGCCGTGGCGACGTCCTTCTCTCCTGGGGCAGGTCACCTGGGAAAGGCTAAGCTATGGAGCAGCCCAGCTTCCCCCCAACAGCCACCCAGCTGGTCAGCCCCAGCCTGCTACAGGAGACCCCCAGAGAGGAGGCAGGCAGGGTGAAGTCGGCCTGCACTGGGGGCTCCCTGTCTCTGAGCCACACACGTGAAACACCTGTGTCACGTCGCACTCCCCTGCGTACCACCTTCCAGGGGCATCCCTTCTCACCCAGAATAAACTCCCAAATCATTCCTGCCACCCCTAGCCCCGGCTCAGCTTCTACCGCAGTTCCACTGCCACTGGCCTTCTTGCTGTGCTTCCTACAGGCCAAGGTCATTCCCGCCCCAGGGCCTTTGCACTTGCAGTTCCTTCTGCCTCGTGCTCTCTTCTTTAGATACCTGCATGGCTCTTTGTCGCCGTGAGGTCTCAGTTCAAATGTCGTCTCTTGGGAGTCCTCACTTCTAATATTATACCCCCATCAGGCCCCATCCGCTTTACCCTGCTTTACGCACACCCCTTGTCCCAACCTGACATTGTGTCTTATTTTCAGCCTTGTCACACTGGAAGGAAGACCGGGACCAGGTTTGCTGCTGTATGCACAGCACCCAGACCAGTGCCCTAGACACACAGTGGGTGGTCGGTAGACGCTGTTGGATGTGGAATATTCGCTGACACACCTGGAGCCCTGGGCAGGCCCTCGGGAAGTCCCGTCGGTGGGAGCTCCTCGGGTGTCTCTTGCTCTCTCTCGCTCTTCCATGCTGCCCGCTAGCCCTCCAGCCCCGAAAGCATCCGGAGCCTGGAGCAAAGATGAGGCTGTGTCTGCACAGATCCGGGAACTCCACAACCTAAGTCACAGCGCAGAGACTGAGGCACCATCGTGGGCAGCGGATGGCCGACCCCGCATAGGTGCAGACCTCTGTCAAAATCAGGGACTGTCCTTCTCGAGTCTCTGCCTCATTTGTTGTCCCCCCCACCTTTTTTCTCATTTCTTAGTTGTATTATGTTAATTTTCCGTGATTTCTTTTCAATATTTCAGACTCACAAGTTCTAGGGGTAGTAAAATGAATACCTGCCTAAGCTTTAGCTAAATTTAATGATTTGGCCAATTTATGGCCT
The DNA here is from genome assembly GCF_048164855.1 of Canis lupus baileyi. NCBI lineage: Eukaryota > Metazoa > Chordata > Mammalia > Carnivora > Canidae > Canis > Canis lupus. The sequence continues at coordinate 117,595,258 of NC_132838.1, read as the reverse complement.
CTAGACAGATGATAGGTGAGAGAGAGAGAATAGATTTTTTTTTTTTTTTTTAAGCTCAGGCTGACCCACTTGCGAGTGAGTTGGAGGCAGGATGCTTGCTTGTCCGTGAATACACAGGCACGTGTCTCCCATGAACAAGGAGGCCCGGTGGCCCAGTGGTCACAGTCAGGACTTTTGCACTGATACAACATCATGAACTAATCTGGAGAATTTATTTGAACTTCCCGTCCTTTCCTCCGTCCGGGATCACACTTTGCACTTGCTTGTCATGTCTCCTTGGTCTCCTCCAATCTGTGGCGTATCTTTACTCTTTCCTGGTCTTTCACGACCTTGACATTTTGGAAAAGTAACAGTTGCTGCGTTCTAGAACTCCCCTTAGCTTGGCTTGGCTGCGGGCTCCTCATGGTCACATTCCGGTCGTGTGTGCTTTTGGCAGGAGCGCCGCAGGGATGTGCACCCTTCTCGGAGGTTCCAGCAGGTGCGGGCCCCACTTTTGAGGCTTTAGGCGGTATGGGGCAGGCCAGGTATTGGGAGGATGTCCAGAGGGTTCAGGAATGACCGGAGGGCTATTCTATGATCTCTTTCTTTTCTATTCGAAACACTGTCACGGTCACAGGGGGCACTGAGTCATGGGAGCACAGCCGCAGCCTGAGCCCCCTCACCCCCACTCCACCGCCCAGCCGGTCCCTTTAAGAGGCTGCTGACCCAGCCCCGTAGCCTTGTCCATTCCAACTGCTCAGTGCCCAGCAGGTTGACACCTAAGTACTTCCAGTGACCCCCCGAGTGTCACCCTGGCTCTGTGTCTTTTGGGAGTCTTTGCTTGTGCACGCATTTATTTATTTGTTTGTTTGTTTTTAAAGATTTTATTTATTTATTCATGAGAGACACAGATAGAGAGGCAGAGGGAGAAGCAGGGTCCTCGCAGGGAGCCCCAGGGGGACTCGATCCCAGGCCCCTGGAATCACGCCCTGAGCCAAAGGCAGATGTTCAACCACTGAGCCACCCAGGCGTCCCTCCCTTGTGCATTTATTCTTTCATGGTGTATCCAAATGACCCTAACTCTGTCTCGGGGGTGGATGCAGGCTGTGGCTCACAGGCAGGATCTAGATAAAACAGGAGGTACACGGTTGGCACCCCAGTCTCAGGCCGGTGGGCACCTCCTGGCACAGCTTGTGGGCAAAGACATCTCACAAGAATATTGTGCAATACCATCTATTTAACACAGTAGAGCAAGATTTCTCTGAGCCTGGGCCACACAGATCGTTGGAGGCTTTTTTGAAAATTAATGGTCAGGGGGCACCTGGGCGGCTCAGTAGGTTCAGCGTCTGCCTTCGGCTCAGGTCCTGATCTCAGGGTCCTGGGGTCCCACCAGCATTGGCTCCCTGATCCGTGGGGAGATCCGTGATCCTTCTCCCTCTCCCTCAGCTCCACACCCCCCCAGCCTTGCTTGTGCTCTTTTGCACTCTCTCTCAAATGAATAAATAAAATCTTAAAAAGGAAAAAAAAAGAAAATTAATGGTCAAATTTAATTTTTTTTTTTCCTGAGAGAGGGCGGACCACAGACTTTTAAATGGATGGGTGATACTGAGCAGGTTTTAAGGGGACTCTGAACAAGGGTCTCCTGGAATGATGACCACACACTCTTAGGGACTCAACACCCTGCAAGGCCTGAAGGGATCAGATCCCTGGCCGCGCCTCCTTCCCATGTGCCTTCCCCTGTCATGCTTTGGGATGAAGCCCTCACAGCCCTTCTGTTTATCAAGACTATCCTTTCAAGATCTTGGCCTGTGAAGCTTCCTCGACCCCAAACACTTACCCTACACCCTCCCCATGTTCAGCGGCTCCTCTTCTGTGCTCTCACAGAGATCTCTTTCTCCAGGGAACCTCCTTGGGCCACCTGCCGACTGGGTCAGGTACCTGGGCTCCCACAGACCCCTCTGTCCTAGCCCTGACACCTCTGACCCGTAATCCCTCCATCACAAGCCCGGCCACTCTGGACGGCTGTCCCCTGGTGACGTCTCACTGCCCCTGTGGACGCATGAGGACAGGATCCGGGATGTCTCAGTGACTGCCGTGGGCCCCGTATCACCCAGCCCAGGGACTGTTTGCTGAGTGAAAGAACTCACTGTGACCGTGACTCGGGGTTTGTGTTTGGATTCTCTGATAAGATAGTGGATTCAGCAATGCCCTTCACCTCCTGGGCGGGTCACCCCTCCCTGCCAGCGCCAGGTCCCGGGAAGCCTGTAGAGAGGGGCAGAGGAAGCAGGGACCCTGCCTCTCCCTCCAGCCCGGCTAAGCCAGCAGCCAGGTCTCCTGTGTGCCACCCCCTACTCCCCCCCAGCTTCGTCCAGATGTGGAAAGGTCAACTACCCTCAAGAAATTTGTCCAGCCGTCCTCATCTGGGAACTTGAAAGCATATCCTGAATCCAACCATCTCTCCCCTCTCTGCTCCCCTGCTGGCTTGGCCTCTGCCCCTTCCTGCGTGGAAGTCACAGTGGCCCCCACCCCAGTCTCCCTGCTCCCATCCCTGCCACCCTGCAGTCCGCTCCCCACCCACAGCCAGAGCGAGCCTGTGAAGCCCTGGGGTCTGGGCCCTCTTCTGCCCCACAGGACTCTTGAAAGCAAAGTGTGCAGTTGCCCAAAGCCAATGGTCTGGCCCAAGGCCTCCCAGACCTCCAGACCTGCCCCCCCACCTCCCGGACAAATGTTGCTTTCCCAGTGTGAGCTCCTTGACAGGCCGAATTAAAACTGTGACCTGTGGTCCCCCTGCACATCTGCCCCCACTATCTTCGCCCGTACTAGGTCATTGCTCTTATGTATTGGGTTCCTTGTGTGTTTTCTGGATCCGCCTGACAGACTGTGAGCTCCACGAGGGCAGGGATTTTTGTCTGTATTTTTTTTTTTCATTTGGGCTGATGTCAAACAGCAGATAAGAGGCACTTAAATAAACTTTTGTTGAAAGAACCAAATCTCAGGGTGCCTGACACAGTTCACAGCATGCAGCAGCAATCCTAGCCACAAATAGTGACTTGGACACAATTTCTTGCTTTGGGATGATGTTCTTTGTCGACCAAAGACACACTACCCCAACATAAAGCAGAGGGGCAGGCTCAGAGAGAGACATCAGGAAACCCATGACAACAGTGACGCTCACTGAGAACTCACTGCCTTCACTCGTGTGAGCTCATTCCATCCTCACAACAACCTTATAAGGAAGGTATTATATTTATTCCGATTTTACTGTGAAGAAACCTGAGGCCCAGAGAGGTTATATGACTTACCCAAGGTCACACAGCTTAGTAAGGGGCAGAGCCAGGATTTGAACCCAAGCAGCCTGTCTAGAAAGCCCTCCCCTGTGAACCCACAGAATCGCACCAGACACCATTACACAAAGAGGCCTCGTATCGAAACTGTGCTCCATTCAATGATTTACGGAATGGTTATTGAGCATCTACTACACACCAAGCTTTCTGTTAAGTGCTGGGATTTGCAGGGAACAAAACAGTCACAGTCCCGCTTACACTCCAGCAGGAGGGGCAGCAACCCGAAGTGATCAAACAAATGAATATTTACTGGCAAATGAGAAGAACGTGAAGGAAAATAACAGGGTACTTGAGGATTGAGGCAGCGGGGAGGAAGCTGAATTAGACCAGGGGATCAGGGAAGGGTCTCTCAGGAGGTAACCCTTGAGCTGAGCCTTTAAGGATGAGGAGCCGGCCAGGAATAATCTAGAAGGAGCAGCAAGGGGAAAAGTGAAGGTCAGCAAGGAGCGGTGGTGGAGAGGCTGGGTACGGTCAGTGAGGGGAGGGTGGCCCAACGTGAAGGCAGGGGTCAGTTCATCTGGGGCCTTGTGGAACAGAAGGAGGAGTTAGCAGGTTAGTCTAGTAGCAGCCAGAGGCATTTGAGGTTTGATCAGAAGAGGGACGAGGTCAGGACCGAGTCTGGAAGATGCCCACCCCCACCCCCCTCACCTCTCACTGCCTTGTGGAGGTCACTCAAGGCAGAGGCTGAGATTAGGAGCCCAGGGAGGAAGCTGGGGGAGAGCTGTGGGGAGAGGAGGGGGAGGTGGGGGAGGGAGGCTCAGGAGATCTCTTATGGGAACAAGGAGGGGGGGCAGGAGGTGTCTGGCCTCTGGCAGGTGAGGCCCCACCTGGGATGGGATCCTGGGGGAGAGGTAGGTTTGAGGAAGTGCTAAAGCCCTTGTAGAAACTGGAGGACGGGTAGGGGGAAACAGCCAGGGGGCTGTGGGACAACTGGGTCTTGGAGCTTCGGGGAGAGATTGGAATCAGGTACTGGTGAGGGCCATGGCTGTGCTGAAGGGGTAAAGTGAGTTATGAGAGCTGAGAAAGCCTCTGGCAAGGCTTGGGGAGAGGAGCAAGGAGGGGAGGGCAGGGCCCAGAGGGGAGTCACTGCTGTTAAAGAAAATAAAAGCACAGTCTGAAAGGTGGGTGAAGAACTGGGAGGGGTGGGGGGGGTCAGAAAGCAAAAGATGGGCTCCGCGGTGTTTTGTATTTCTGAGTGCCCCCCAGTACCCAGCACAGAGCCCACACACAGCAGATGTTTAAGGAAGCACATTTTCTGCTCAATGAAGGCACACATGGTGGAGTTGAAGGCAAAACTCACATAGATATAAACCCTGAGGCCTCAAGGGCTGCATTTTATGACTAGGGCAGGCCAACTCCCTCATCCCCACCTCTGGTAGGGAAGCTTGAGAAAAGAGGAACTAGAAAAGGGATTCTATTTTTTTTAAAGATTTTATTTATTCATGAGAGACAGAGACAGAGAGAGAGAGGCAGAGACACAGGCAGAGGGAGAAGCAGGCTCCGTGCAGGGAGTGTGACATGGGACTCAATCCAGGGTCTCCAGGATCACACCCTGAGTCGAAGGCAGACACTTAACCACTCAGCCACCTAGGCGTCCCAAGAAAAGGGATTCTTGATGGATAAAAAAGATGTGATATATATATATGATATATATATTATAAAACGTGTATATATATATATATATATACATATATATACGCACGCGCGCACACACACACACACACACACACACTGGAATACTACTCAGCCATCAGAGAGGATGAGTACCCACCATTTGCTTCTACGTGGAAGGAACTGGAGGGTATTATGCTGAGTGAAGTAAGTCAATCAGAGAAGGACAATCATCATATGGTTTCACTCATACGGGGAGTGAAAAGGATTATAAGGAGTGAAACGGATTATAAGGGAAAGGAAAGGAACTGAGTGGGGAAAATTAGAGAGGGAGACAAACCATGAGAGACCCCTGACTCTGGGAAACAAAGGGTTGCGGAAGGGGAGAAGGGTGGCCCGATAGGGTGCTGGGTGACGGGCACTGAGGAGGGCATGTGATGGGATGAGCACTGAGTGTTATACTATATGTTGGCAATAATTTTTTAAAAATTTTAAAAAGAAAAAATAAGGAAATAAATTCTTGGATGGAGAAGAATGCAAAAGTTCAAGATGGGGCTCAAGAGCCAAGGATGCGGGTGTGGAAAGTAATCAAGGGAAACGTCATTTAAAATGGCAGGCCAGAAGGGGGCGCTCTCCCGCCGCACTGCTCCAGGTTAATCAGGGAGGAAGTGTCCGTTACAGACCCCAACCCAAGACTTCAACGGGAAACAATGGTCAACTACAGGCGCCAAGGGGAAAAGACGTACATTGTATCTCCTGCAGGAAATACCCCCCCCACCTTGGAACTCGGCCTTGGGAAACCTCCATCACCCTGGACTTTATGTTTTTTTCCAATGGACTCTGGTTCAAAAAAGCCCCTCCCAGGGTGCCTGGGGGGCTCAGTCCCTTAGGCGTGGACTCTTGGTTTAGGTTCAGGTCATGATCTCAGGATTGTGAGATCAAGCCCTGCATTGGGTTCCGCATTGGGCATGGAGCCTGCTTACGATTCTCTCTGGGACGCCTGGGTGGCTCAGCGGTTGAGCATCTGCCTTTGGCTCAGGGCATGATCCTGGGGTCCGGGGATCAAGTCCCCACCCCCCCATCGGGCTCCCTGCATGGAGCCTGCTTCTCCCTCTGCCTGTGTCTCTGCCTCTGTGTGTGTGTGTGTCTCTCATGAATAAATAAATAAAATCTTAAAAAAAAAAAAAAAAAAGATTCTCTCCTTCCCTCTCCCTCTGCACCCCCACCCCCACCACAGGCACGTTCTCTCCTCAAAACAAAACAAACAGCCCCTCCCAACTTCCTCATCCTTCTCCGTAAAATAACGTAAACATAACATAAAATAAACATAACATAAAATAACGGTCCTCTCCTTTGTTCACCAGATTTGCCTATGGTTTTGTCATAGTTTGCATGTCCCAAATCATAATTCTCCGTTATTCCTGAGTAACCCATTTGCACTGGTAAACTAATGATTTATTTTTAAGGTTAACAAGGGGTATAGGCCTCTAGATCCAGTAGTCCAATCCAGGAGCCAAAATTCATTAAGTGGAGGGATGAGGGGGGATGGGACTTCTTCGGTCAAAGTTTCTTCCAATTTCCAGCCAAGTACAAAGGCAGAATTAAGAAGTGAGGCTGGGGGCACCTGGGTGGCTCAGCGGTTGAGCGGCTCAGGTAGTGATCCCGAGGTGGCTGAATAAATAAATAAATAAATAAATAAATAAATAAATAAATAAAATCTTTAAAAAAATTTTTTAAAATTAAAGTTAAAAAAGAAAAGAAAAGAAAAGGCTAGACCAACCCAATCAAGAAAGTAAGAAGGTCTCTATCCAGTCAGCCAGTTGGTAAAGAACAGAGGGGTGGGGTGGGGTGGGGTGGGTCCAACCTATCCGGTGGGTGGAACTGTCAGCCAATCAGGAAAAGAGAACAAAATGAAGGGGCTTCCACCCCGGGCAGGTGCCTGTGCTAAGCCCCTTGGCTTTCCAGCCCACCGGGAGCCAGAGCGGAGGAAGGACGTTGTTCCTCCTCGGTTCCACCGCGGCTCTGAGGAGTCGGGGCTGCAGGCCGCTGGGGCGTGCAGGCCCGGGACTGAGGGGATCCTGAGTAGGGGAATTTGCACCCCGCCTCCTCCGCAGACCCGCAGGCCTCCAGAGAGTCCAAATACGTCTTGGAGGACTGGGCAGCGCATCTGGTCCTGTCGATTACTGCTTTGCTTCCTGCGTAGGAATCCTAGCACGACTCCATCTTCAACTTTAGAAAATGCTGGAGGCCCAGCCATTCCCCGCTCCCTTCTCGTCCCCCAATTCCTCCTCCCGGGGTGATAATGAGCCGGAACCTGGGCTTTCCCCCGTGGGTCCACCCCCAGCCCGGGCCTTTCCCCACTTCCTTCAGCCCCGCCCATCCGCTGAGGTCCCGAAACCACGGGTCCCACCGCCCCCACAAACCAGGGATGCCAACGAGAATGACAAAAGTGAGGAAGTGCCAGTGGGTAAATACCCCTGGTTCTTAACTTCTGCGGGCGTCGCTATGAGCACAGTCTCTGTGCATCTTACTTTCCTGCCCTTAGTACCGGGTTTACCAGCCCACAGCCCAGCACCCTTGAGCCAGGGGACCCTACAGCCAAGGGCCTTACCCGCCAGGAAACTTCCAGCCACGACTCCCACCAACAAAAGACCCTCCAGCTGGGCAGTTCTGTACCCAAGAGACCCACCCGCTGAGGGACATCCCAGCCACCAGCCTGCCGTCTTAGTTACTCAATGCCTTGGTGTTGTCTTCCCCTTGCCCTGCTCCGCAGGCCTGTGACTTCATGGTGCGAGGCAGGTAGTCAGGGAGGAAATGGGGGGGGTGGGGCGCCTGGCTGGCTCAGTCGGGAGAGCAGCTGGTCTTGATCTGCTGGTCCTGAGTTCTAGCCCCAGCTTGGGCACATCCAGAAAGTTTTCAATTAAATGCATTGCATTGACTAAATACACATGCTTTCTGAGTTGTGTTCTGTGTGTGTGTGTGTGTGTGTGTGTGTGTGCTTATACCTTATGCAGATAAGGGAAGTGTATTTTGGTGTGGTTTCATCCTTCTTTTCTCTCTGGGCCTATGCCTTCATTCCGGTACAAATTCTTATTTGCCAGATTAATATGTACACAATGGAATGGGACAGAACAATCTCACCTAAATTCCCACTATTCCCACCTGTGCTATTACATAGATAGTACTTATCTCTCTCTTTTTTTAAGATTTTATTTATTTATTCATGAGAGAACACAGAGAGACAGAGACACAGGCAGAGGGAGAAGCAGGCTCCCTGTGGGGAGGCTGATGCGGAACTCGATCCCAGGACCCCTGAGCCGAAGGCAGACGCTCAACCACTGAGCCACCCAGGTGCCCAATAGTACTTCTCTTTAACTCTTGATCTCAGGGAGGTGAGTTTGAGCCCCGTGTTGGGTGTACAGATTACTTAAAAATAAAATCTTTAAAAAAATGTTCACTTTCACCAGAAATTTTTTTGAGGAGTCTGTCCATATGTATTAGAAAGCTCTTGGCTGCAAGTAACAGAAAATTGTTTCACATCAGCTTAAACAACAAGCAAATCTTTTCTATCACAGAACAAAAGGCTCAGGTAGGGATACTCCAGTCCTCCACCAGGGAATCCAAGCCTGGTCGCCAACATCTGGAAAGAGTCACAGGAAAAGAAGAATGCTCGGGAACTCACAGCTCATTATATCAACTGTTACTGTCCGAGCTGGGGTGACACTTCTGCCTCCCTCCAGGCTGGGTGACCCCGGTTCCCAAGCCCTGATCTGGGCTGGCTCAGCCTCGCCAGGAGATCAAATTTTGGTCTTCTCTCTGGGCGGGGTGAAAACCATTCTGACTCTGCTAGATGGGGCAGGCAATCTGGGGGAGTCTAACTGAAAGCCTTCTTTCAAGATTTCCCATCTGTGCTCTAGTTTCTGCCCCCTCGGCACGTCAGCTTGCCAGCTGTGCATTCAGCCTCAGAGAAGGTTCTAGGATTCCTGAGCCTCTCCGTGACACTCTTCTTGCTGACCCACTCATATCTCAGCTTTATCAACAAACAGTACTGAAGTGGCTACAACTCATGTCTTGCTTCTCCAGCTCCCCAGATTTAACAGACATTTCTCATCCTCTTTGGCTCTCTTTATCCTTAACAGTTCATGCCTTTTTAAAAAATGCCTTTACTGATATTTAGTTCTGTTCAACATGCCACGTGCAGCCATAGGTCATTCTGATCATTTCCAACTTGTAGTATGTTCCAAAATGACCACTTTTCCACATATGCACTGCATACTCTGCTATCCAAGACACCCTTATCTCTGGAAGGTTTCCACATCCTCCTCACTGGTGTCAACCCTTGAGGCTAATTCCCGCCCTGCAATATACTCTTCACACAGCTGTCACAGTGATCTTTGTATTTTTTATGTGTTTTTCTTTTTAAGAGGGATGACACTCATGCAGTAAAGTGCATAAAGTAGATGCGTCTTAAGTGTACGGCTAGATTTTCTTAACGTGTAAACACCATTCAGATCGGGATACATTCTATTTCCTGCACCATGTAAGGTTCCCTAATGCACGTTGCAGTCCAGACCATTCCCAGAATTAACTGCTGGACTGACTGCTCTAAACAATTAGGCTGTTGTTGTTGTTGTTGTTGTTGTTGTTGTTATTCTTGAGTTTGATACAAATGGAATCACAGAGTATGTACTATTTTGTATCTGGCTCCTTTCACTCCATTCATTCATTTTGTTGCATGTGCCAGCAGTTCATTTTTTATTGCTTCCATTTAATGAATAAATCCAAATTTATTTATCCAATTTGTCCACTGATGGACACTTAGGTTGTTTTTTTTTTTATAGTTTTTGACCATTATGAATTAAACTTCTGTGAATATTTTTATATGAGTCTTTTTGTGGATATATATGTTCATTTCTCTTGGTGCTGTATCTAGAATATAACTAGTGGATCATAGGATAAGTATGTGTCTAATTTTAATAGAATTTGTCTGACAGGTTTCCAAAGTGGCTGTACTGTTTTAATTTCCTGCCAAATGGCTGCTCAAATACTGTGTCAATTTTTAATTGAACTGCTTATCTGTTTATTATTGATTTGTAGAGGTTAAAAAATATATTCTGGGGGGCGCCTGAGTGGCTCAGTGGTTGAGCGTCTTCCTTTGGCTCAAGTCATGATCCCAGGGTCCTGGAATCAAGTCCCGCGTCAGATTCCTCATGGGGAGCCTGCTTGTCCCTCTGCCTATGTCTCTGCCTCTCTCTCTCTGTGTGTCTCTCATGATTAAATAAATAAAATATTTATACATATATATACACACATATATGTATATAACTAAAATATTTATAAATATGTAACTAATATATATATAATCTTTATTATAATCTGGATATGAGTCCTGTGTCAGATATGGTCAGTTTTTCTTCTTGTTAATGGTATCTCTTGATAAGCTGAGGTTTTAATTTTGATGAAGTCAAATTTATGGTTCTAGTGTGTGTCTCGTTTCATCTTTGCCTACCTCTGTCATGAAAATACTACGCTCTCCTTTTTTTTTTTTTTTAATATTTTATTTTTAAGTAATCGCCACATCCAACATGGGGCTTGAACCCACAGTGGTGAGATCCAGAGTCGCCTGCTCCATCAACTGAGCCAGCCAGGCACCTCTTATCCTGTGTGTATTTTTTTTTAAGATTTTATTTATTTATTCATGAGAGACACAGAGAGAGAGGCAGAGGCATAGGCAGAGGGAGAAGCAGACTCCTTGTAGGGAGCCTGATATGAGACTGGATCTCGGACCCCGGGATCACACCCTGAGCCAAAGGCAACACTCAACTGCTGAGCGACCCAGGCGTCCCCTGTGTTTTCTTATAGAAGCTTTTATAGTTTTAGTTTACATAAATAAAGATTATTTTGTGTGTATGGTGTGAGGCAGGGAGTCAAGTTTTATTTTGTTTTCACATCTACATCTCCATTTGTTCCAGCACTATGTGTTGAAAACAATTTCTTTTCCCCACTGAAATGCACTGATGCCTTTTGCTGAAGATCAGTGCATCTTATATTTGTGGCTCTGCTGTTGTACCTGTTGTATTCTGCTCTACCAATCCTTAATGTTTTTATTTTTAATTTTTTAAAATATATATATTTTTTTATTTATTCATAGAGACACACAGAGAGAGAGAGGCAGAGACACAGGCAGAGGGAGAAGCAGGCTCCATGCAGAGAACCCGACATGGGACTCGATTCCGGGTCTCCAGGATCAGGCCCTGGGCTGTAGGCGGCGCTAAACCACTGCGCCACTGGGCTGCCCCCCTTAATGTTTTTAAAGATATTTTCACAAGGTGTAGTAGTCCAGGTGTGCAGGCTTCTTCTTTCAGTACTTTGAAAATGTAATTCTATTGTCTCTTGGTTTCTAATTATTTATGATTAGAAGATAATTCTGCAGTTGATAACACTATGTTGTATAATTGAAATTTGCCAAGAGAGTAGATGTAAATGTTCTCTCTCTCTCTCTCTCTCTCTCTTTCTCTCTCACACACACATGCACGCACACATGCACACAAAAGGTAAATAAATATATGAGGTGATGGATGTATTAATTAACTTGATGGGGGGAATTCTTTCACAACGTGTAGATATATCAAAATATCAGGTTGCACACTTTAAATATTTTACAATTTTGTCAATTAAACCTCAATGAAGTTGAGGGAAAAAGATAGCCTTAATTTTTTTGTTTGTTTGTTTTCTTGGAGTTCAGGTGTCTTTTTTCTATAGCTACTGTAATGGTTAATTTTATGCATCACCTTGGCTAGGCTCTGGTGCCCATTGTTTGGTCAAACACTAGTTTAGATGTTGCTGTGAAGGTATTTTGCAGATGTGATAAGCATTTAAAATCAGTTGACTTTAAGTAAAACAGATACCCTTCATAATGTGTGTGGGCCTCATCAATCAGTTGAATCAAGAGAAAACAATTGAGGTTTCCTGGAAAATTAGACATTCTACCTCAAAACTGTAACAGAAATCCTGCCTGACTTTCCAGCCTGCTGGTTGCCCAGTGGACTTTGGACTCAAGATGGCAATGTCAAACTTTTATTTGAATTTCCAGCCTACCAGCCTGCCCTACAAATTTCCAACTTGCCAGTACCCATGATCACATAAGCTAATTCCGTAAAATGAATCTCTCTCTCTTCGCTCTTTCTGTATTTCTCTCTCTGTATCTCCAACTCTATCTCTATCTCTGTATTTTGCTTTTCTGGAGAATCCTGACTGATACAGTTGCTTTAAAATTTTTCTCTCTGGACTTTCCTGAACTTCTTGAATCTATAGGCTCATGTTTTTTGTGATTTAGGAAATTTGTCAGGCATTACCTCTTCAAAGATTGAATCTGTTTTCTCCAAGGACTTCAATGACAGTTACATGGGACAATTCAATAGCGTCTTATAGCACTCAGACGGTTGTTTTCTTTTTCCTTTTCTTCCCTGTGCTTCAATTTGGATGATTTCCATTAAATTTATTTTAAATTTTCTGATCTTTTCTTCTGCATCCAAGATATTGTTAAGCCCAGTGAAACAATTTAACTTCAGATATTATATTTATCAGCTATGCCTTTGGGGGCACTCCATCTCTCAAACTGTCACATCAGCCTACCTTGCCTTAGAAAGTTTGCTGGTTTCTTTTTCCCCAGAACAAGCTCTCTGTCACAGGCTCAGTCCTTAACTCACCTGTGCCAACATTTGGCAAAAATCCCCAGAGAGAAAAACTGCTGGTTTCTGCTTACTTAAGGGAGATCCTTCACTCTCTGGACTTCAATTTCTTGAGATTTTATTCTTTACATTCCATAGCTCTTTGATGTCTTTAAAATATGAATTTTTAGTTTATCTTTTTGTTCACTACTGTTATGGAAGGAAGATGGTCTTCCATGATCTTCAAATTTGGACCTTTTAAGATAGAAATCAGATCTTGTGCTTTTCTGTTTCCATCTCCACTGGTTTCCCTTCACACTTAAAATCTAAACTCCTTACCATGGGCATGAATACCATGACTTTGTGACTCTGGGTGATCTGTTCCTGATGATCATTCTACATTGACTTTTTAACATACTCCTATGGTTATCCTCCAGGTAAGCTGGTTTTTTCCTTTTTCCTACTCTTCTTATCTCAGGATATTATACTTGGTATCCCATCTGCTTGGATCTCTCTTCTCCCAGATACTTCCATAGGCCTTTCCTTCTCATGCTTCAGACCACAACTCAAACATCACCTCCTAAGAGAGGCTTTTCCTGAACATGTTATCATCTTTGTCTCCCTTCCATCCCCCAATCTCTCTGTGTTATTTCCTTTTATTATTTATGATGATCTAGAGTAATATAATTAGTTTGCACTTTCTTATTTATGTTCTAGCTTCTGTCAAGATAACATTTTGTGAGGTAGTGGTCTAATCTGTCCTGTTCAGCATTGCATTCTTAGGTCCTAGAACAATACCTAACACACAGAAAGTATGCAATAATGGCTGTTGTTGAACAAATGTTATTGACCAAGTGGGTGAAGCTCCCAGGATACCTACAGGAGCTGTTAGTATACAGGGTCATGGAAGGGCATATCCCAAACACACAAACACATATGCACAATCATGCAGGAGGCATCATAGGTACTGATCTCAGAGTGCTGGAAGAGGGAAGACTTCCTCCATGGGGGAAGAGGCAGGGCCCTAATGTCTAAACCCAAGTCCAAAGGTTCCCAGGGGAGCAGGAAAGTCCTATGGTACTTGGCACTGTGAGGGCACAGGGCATGCCAAAGATGTGTCCTGGATCATGGTTCCTCTATGTGTTCTGCATTGTGTGGTGCCATAAAGATGAACAGGAATATAAACAGACTTGGAATGATGGCCATGAGGCTGAAACACAAAACCAGCATAGCATTTTTCTTTGCTCCGACTTTGTCTTCCAAACCATTTGCTTCCAGTGTCTGTGAAAGTGAAGATAGGCTTATGTTTTCCTTTAAAGGGTGAAATGGGGCAAAGGTCCCCTGGAGAAAAGTTGGAGGCCATAATCAGGATTGGGGTTTGGAGGATTAGGTGGAGGAGAGGAAGAAGCAATGGAGCAAGATGGTGCAGGGGGTCTATGCAGAACCAGATAGAAGAGGGTATGGAGGGGTCTTTGGGAAGAAGCAGAGTCAGCAAGATGGTGAACCGAGTGGGGACAAGGTCCAGCGTAGCAGGGAGGGAAGGCTACAGAAGGGCTGGGGCTAGTATCTAGAGAGGAGGGGGAGTTGGGGAAGGGATGGCTCTTATGGAAAGGGGGACTGGGGCACAATGGTTAATCCCCACCCACCAAACTGGAGAACACTAGCATTCCCAGTGGGAGGAAGCAGAAGACCAAAAACAAATGGGAAGCAATATACAGTCCTTTGCAAGAATGCTGAAGGCTGTCTTGTAGATGGCTTTCTGGGAGTTCACAGTCTGTGGGAGAGATACGGAGAATGGAGAATAAAAACCCAAATAAATAAACTGAATGATTTCAGAAGGGACCAAGGGCTGTGGAGACTAACTAGGACATGGAGGGAGAGGGACCCAGGAGGGGACATTAGGTGAGATGGGAGTGAGGAAATTAGGGAAGACCTCTGTGGGGAGAAGACATCCAAGTTGAGACCTTGGATGCTGGGCCAGCCATGAGAAGATTTAGGGAAAAGAGTTCCAGGAAGGGGAACCAACAAGTGCAAAGGTCCCAAGGTCAAAAGATTTATGTGCTCCAGAAACAGAAACAAGGGCCATGTGACTCAAGTGTGAGGGGGCAGCGGAGGAGGGGAAGAGGGCAGGAGCAGGCTAGGCAGAGTCTGCACACTTGGGGGAGTGATTTGGGTTTGATCCCGAGAGCTGTGGGAATAGGGAGGGTTTAAGCCAGGTAGGGATGTAATCTGACTTGGATTGCTCAGCCGCCCTGAGTAGAATGGAGAGTGTAGGCAGGTTTCTGCTTTGTCTGTAGACAGAGCCTGGCTGTTTCATTCTTAGAGAGAATGGGGCAGCGCTTGGACCCCTGGGACCCTTGGCTATGATGGGATCAGGTCATGGAAAGGGAAGCATTCGGGACAGAGAAGTCTCCAGGAAACATCTGCCAGGAACAAGCCATGTAGGATCAGAGTATGCCTGTATCTGTGTGTGCATGTGTGTGTCTATCTCCTAAGGTGAGATGCCGCCCACAGCTTAGGCAGTACCCCCTCAGTTCCAGGAAGTATGCAAGTTGGAAGGTGTAGGGGTAGCTCAGAAACCCTGCTGTGCACAATTCTCCTCACCTTATACCAGATAAATCACTAACATAAGCTATGAAGAGCAAGAAACCCCTCCCTTGGCTGAAGGTTCCTTGGCTGGTATATGTCTTGCCCAATGGATCCTGTGGCTGGTGGTCATGTGCCTCTTGACTTGTGGGTTACCTCCCAGGGAGACCATCTACTCTCAGTGCTTCTTCTCACTCAGGGTTTATTTTTAAAATTTTTTTAAAGATTTTATTTATTTATTCATGAGAGACACAGAGAGAGAGGCAGAGACACAGGCAGAGGGAGGAGAAGCAGGCTTCATACAAGGAGCCTGATGTGGGACTCAATCCCAGGAATCCGGATCATGTCCTGAGCCAAAGGCAGATGTTCAACCTGCTGAGCCACCCAGGCGTCCCTCACTCACGGTTTAATGTGCAACCCAGACCCATGCCATTGCTTGGTGGAGCATCAGAAGTTCTGAATCTCCAGAGATTCACCTAACTTCTGAAATTCTCTTGGATTGCACAGTCTGGAGTCTGCTTTGTCCGCAAAACCAGATATAAGGATAGGACGGGGAGGACAGCTGAAAACATTGCTGGGTGCATATGGCTGGAGCTTGCCTACTCTGTTTCTTGTTCTGTGAAGGAATTGGCTTTCTTCCCCAGTTATTTTTGTCCATCTTCCCCTTATTTTACCAGCAAAAATGGGTTAATTTGGGAATAACAGAGAATTGTAATTCAGGACAAGCAAGCTATGAGAAAACCATATGCAAGTCTGGAGAACAAAAGAGGGGAAAGCTCTTATACAGAGAAAAAAAGAGGAAATTTGGTGGTGGCAGGGGTGGGCCGGGGGTGGGGTGGCTGTAAAACAAAACAAAACAAAACAAACAAAAACATTCCTTTGGAGTTCTTTTTTTTTTAATTTTTTTTATTTATTTATGATAGTCACAGAGAGAGAGAGAGAGAGGCAGAGACATAGGCAGAGGGAGAAGCAGGCTCCATGCACCGGCAGCCCGACGTGGGATTTGATCCCGGGTCTCCAGGATCGCGCCCTGGGCCAAAGGCAGGCGCCAAACCGCTGCGCCACCCAGGGATCCCTGGAGTTCTTTTTTTAAAAAGATTTTATTTATGTGTTTATGAGAGACACACACAGAGAGAGGCAGAGACATAAGCAGAGGGAGAAGCAGGCTCCATGCAGGGAGCCTGATGTGGGACTCCATCCGAGGACTCCAGGATCGCCCTGGGCTGAAGGTGGCGCTAAACCGCTGAGCCACCCGGACTGCTCTGGAGTTCTAAGTACAGTGGCTTTTCATTGGTTATGTTGTGACAGTCTCTCATTGGCAGGGCTGTTGCCAGGGTGGGGGAAACTTCTTCCTCAGCCGTAATAGTCAAGTAGCGCTAAGGTAGTATCGATTTCCAAGGTACCTCTTTTCCTGTGAGGTCTGCAATTGACAACATGAGGTAGGACATGAGAGCTCCCCCTTCTGGCCTCTTGATTCCAATTTTTTTTTTTTTTTTTTTTTTTTTTTTTTTTTATGATAGTCATACAGAGAGAGAGAGAGAGGCAGAGACATAGGCAGAGGGAGAAGCAGGCTCCATGCACCGGGAGCCCGACGTGGGATTCGATCCCGGGTATCCAGGATCGCGCCCTGGGCCAAAGGCAGGCGCTAAACCGCTGCGCCACCCAGGGATCCCTCTTGATTCCATTTTAAACAGTTTCATTTTATTAATTTTCACACCATTTAAGCAAGAAGAGTTCCTTAGTTCTGGAATATAGTTCCTTTAGACTTCTTTGCATCCACAGCTCTTTGCTGCCTTTAAAAATATGCATTTTTTGTTTCTCCTCTTCCCCCCTATTATGGAAGGAGACTGTGATATTGTGATTTACAATAGGAAATATGTTGGTCTTCCATCCATTCCTGGCTCCCAAAACCCCTGGAGTTTCCTGTGATAAGAGCAATCTAGGCGTCTTTTGTTTTGTTCATAAGGTGACTTTTGGAAAGCCCTTAGGTAACCTAAGGATGGGGGCTGGTTGGAGGGGAAGCAACTCTGTGATTTGAGGGTTGGAACTTCAGTACCTGCCCCCAATCTCCAGGGAGGAGAGAGAGGCTGGAGGTTGAACCAGTCACCCAAAGCCAATGTTAAATCATAACTGTGTAATAAAGCCTCCATAAAAACCCAAAAAGCCAAGGTCAGAGAGCAGCTGGGTTGATGAACACATAGAGATTTGGGAAACGTGGCATGCTCAGAGAGGGTATGGAAGCTCCACAACCTTTCACCGTATCTTGCCCTCTACAGCTCTTCCATCTGGGTGCTCCTGAGTTTTATCCCTTTAAAATAAACTATCAATCTGGTTTATTTACTAGTAGGTAAATTGTTTCTCTGAGTTCTGTGAGCCACTCTTGCAAATTAATCAAGCCCAAAGAAGTTGTAGGAGGCTCTGATTTTTAGCCAATGTGCCAGAAGTACAAGTAACAACCTAGGCTTGCATCTGGCCTCTGGGAGAGGGGGTATTCTTGCAGGAATGAGCCCTTAACCTATGAAATCCGATTCTATCTCTGGGTAGATGGTGTCAGAAGTGAGTTGAATTGTAGGACACTCAGCTGATGTCCAAGAATTGCCTCCACACATAATTGGAATTAGTACCAGAACCCATTTAGAGAACGTTTACATTCAATTTACACATTGAACTCATCTTTTAAAAACAAACAAACCTGTGTTCTCCCTGTTTAATATCTTTAAGGACTTCACTTCATACTTAAAAATCCAATGTTCTTCCTGTGACCTTCCATGCCTTGACTTGCTTCCTGCCCATCCTCTGACCTTACTCTGTAGTACTCTGATTACTCACTCCAGCCCCACTAGTCTTCCTCTTCCTGGGACAAGCCAGGCTCCTTCCTGCCTGAGTTTTTGTACTTACTGTTCCGCTTAGAACTTTCTTCCACATGTTTCTGTAGCTCTCCTCACCTCAGGTCACAGCTCAGATATTAGGTCCCCAATGAGGGCTTTCCTGAGCCTCCCTGTCATAAGTCCTTCTTCCTGTTCTCCCAATTTTATCCTGTTTAAAAAAATTGGGGGGGACGCTTGGATGGCTCAGTGGTTGAGCGCCTGCCTTCAGCTCGGGGTGTGATCCTGAGGTCCTGGGATCGAGTCCCGCATCAGGCTTCCTGTGTGGGGCCTGATTCCCCTCTGCCTGTGTCTCTGCCTCTCTCTCTCTCTCTCTCTGTCTCTCATGAATAACTAAATAAAATCTTTAACAAAAAAATAAACAAATTTCGTAATGTTGTCCACCACCTAGAATTATGCTGTTCAGGAGAGTAGCTACTAACCACATGACCACATGTGGCAAATTTAATCTATATTAGTTATAATTAAGTTAAAAATTGAGTTTTTCAGTTGCATTAGCCACATCCCAAATGCTCAGAAGCCACATGTGGTGAGTAAATACCATATTGGATAGAATGGCTTATAAAACATTTCTATTTTTGCTGAAAGTTCTATTAGACAGTGCTGATCAACAACTACTTTGTTGCTTTATGTTTTACTCTTTTGTTTTCTGTGTCCTCTTAATATACTGTAGGTTTCACAGAGCAAATACCTCATCTATCTGAATCAGCATTGAATCATTAAGGTCTGAAACAGTGCCTGGCACATTATCATGGTTGCCCAATAAATGTTCTCTTAATATACGGATAAGCCCCACGGTACTCAGTGAAGTGGACTCGCAAAAGCATGTGAACACATATGCATATGAGTAGAAAGGAGATGAGCAGAAAGCGGAAGTCTCCTCAAAAATTTTATTGTTCTTAAAAATGCTAATGGAGGGGAAACTTCCTCCAGGACAGGTAGGTTATTGATGTCCAAGTTCAAAAGCTCCAGAAGGTGAAGTTCATGACTTTTTTGAGGGAGGTGAGCTTTCAATATGATCTCATACTTCATGTTTCAGGACTCCAACTATAATGGAGCTAATGATCATAATGGAGCCCACCAGGATGCTTGAGATGCTAAAGCCCAAGGCCAGTCTGGAATTTATTTGTGCTGTCCTCTGATCCCCATGAAAGTTGGCTTCTCGGGTCTGTGGGGATGAAGGCAAGCTGGTGGGAGTGTTTCCAAGGGCGGAGGGAGATAGGGAGCGACATTCCAGGGGGAGGTGGGGAGTGAAAGACCAGGAATGATGGTGTGAGGGAGGTAAGGGCAAGGTTCAGTCCCCCAGTGGAAAAAGGAAGAGGAGCAGATAAGGGGGTCCTGGGGAGGAACAAGGGCAGCTAGATGGTGAAGGAGGGAGTAAATTCTCCAGGAGGAACATGAAGAGGTCCCTGGGGAGGTATGGGGATGGGAAGGAACAGAGGAGGAATATCTGGGAACAAGGGGAGTTGGTGATAGCCAGATGGTGCCCACCTTGATGGAAAACAAGAGGGCTGGGATTGCCAGCAGAATGAAGAAGAAGAAGGAAATCATGGAGAGATACAAATAATCCTTTTCTGGAGGATTCAAGGACATCAGGATGACTGGCTGCATTGGTGTTACCATAAACGCCAGGTTCCTGGGCTCAGTCTTAGTAGCCGTGGACCTTGGCCTGAAGAGGAGATGCTGGGCCAGCAGAATCTGCAGACAAGAAATGGGTCCTAAACAGAGAACATCTCAATTCCCAAGAAATGAGGATCAGCTGAACCAACCCCTCTGCCTAGAAAGGCACTGAAAACAGACTCTGCCCCAAGCCAGAACTCACTATACTTCCATGTTCCTGCATAATAGCCTTACTGGCCCTATAACACAATTTAACCCTCCTCTATGTTCTCATAATTTCTCTGTGTACCCCTCATTGCCCCCTCCATGTGTCCCTCCAACTGCTTCACTTTCTTCTTCTAAACTCTCTCCACCCCATTTCACCCACGTACACTTAAACTCACCACTCTTTTCTGATAATCCATTCACAAAAATAGTTAATGGCCCTAGAACTTACCTTGGCTTTTCAGTTCCTGAGATTGTCCAGGCAATTTGTGTCATAGGGCATGAGCTTCTCTACTGGCTGCCATTTCATTAAGATTAGGGCCTCAGGTTAGGCATGTCTCAAGTGCTCACAATCTGTTTCTGATTGGTTCAGTGTGTATAAGGGGTGTTACCTAGCCTCTCCCTTTTCTTCCTGCCCTCTTAACTCAATGAACCAGAGGACTGGGTTAGTCACTTACACCTTTTGTTGTTGTGCTCAGTTTGAACTCCTGGTTCAACGTACAGTGTGTGGGTCTCACTTCCAGATTGGACCTGAGTGCAATGGACAGATTTACTGATAAATAGTCCTACAAAGAGCCTACCATACATGAGGCCCACACTGGGCTCTGAGGACCATGTGGTGACTAAGGCAGACAAGATCACAACTCTGGAATCCATAGCCCATGAGAGAGAGCATTCAAATAAATAAGACTGGGACAGACACCTGGGTGGCTCAGTTGTTGAGCATCTGCCTTTGGCTCAGGTCATGATCCTGGGGTTCTGGAATCAAGCCCCACATCAGGCTCCCCATGGGGAGCCTGCTTCTTCCTCTGCCTGTATCTCTGCCTCTTTGTGTCTCTCATGAATAAATAAACAAAATCTTCTTTTTTTAAAGATTGATTTTTATTTCATTTATTTATTTAAAGATTTATTTATTTATTTATGATAGACATAGAGAGAGAAAGAGAGAGGCAGAGACACAAGAGGAGGGAGAAGCAGGCTCCATGCCAGGAGCCCGACGTGGGACTCGATCCTGGGACTCCAGAATCGCACCCTGGGCCAACGGCAGGCGCTAAACCGCCAAGCCACCCAGGGATCCCCCAATAAATAAAATCTTTTAAAGTAAACAAACCGGGCAACCCAAGTGGCTCAGCGGTTTAGCGCTGCCTTCAGCCCAGGGCCTGATCCTGGAGACCTGGGATAGAGTCCCATGTCAGGCTCCCTTCATGGATCCTGCTTCTCCCTCTGCCTGTGTCTCTGCCTCTCTCTTTCTCTCTCTCTCTCTCCCTGTGTCTATAATGAATGAATAAATAAGTAAAAATCTTTTAAAAAATAAAAAAATAAACAAACCAATTTAAGGGAGAACCAAGGGCTCCAAGGAATAACTAAAATGATAAGGAAGAGGGGATGTGTACTATTATAAAAGAAGACATATCTGTCACAAATATTTATGTAGTGAGCTACATATAAGCTACATTGTGAAAATGAAAGCAACAAACAAAAGATTTTTTAATAAAGCCATTAGAAATATAAGGAGAAATGTCTAAAACCACAACCTTAATGTGAAACCTAAATATGCCTCTTAGAAAGTTTGAAAATGGGGGGATCCCTGGGTGGCTCAGTGGTTTAGCACCTGCCTTTGGCCCAGGGCGTGATCCTGGAGTCCTGAGATCGAGTCCCACGTGAGGCTCCCAACATGGAGCCTGCTTCTCCCTCCTCCTGTGTCTCTGCTTCTCTCTCTCTCTCTCTCTCTCTCTCTCTCTCTCTGTCTATCATAAACAAATAAATAAATCTTAAAAAAAAGAAAATTTGAAAATGAAGTAGAAAAAGAGTGCAAGAATACAAATAGAATTTTAATAATTTAACTAGTAAGTACAATTATAGAGTTACTTAGAAAGTTACACCCTAAATAGTTACCTCACCTTCTCTAGTTATATCAAAGAAATAGTCACAAAATTCATCAAGAACCTGGCTACATATAGAAATTCCAAAATGTGGGATCCCTGGGTGGCGCAGCAGTTTGGCACCTGCGTTTGGCGCAGGGCGTGATCCTGGAGACCCGGGATTGAATCCCACATCGGGCTCCCGGTGCATGGAGCCTGCTTCTCCCTCTGCCTGTGTCTCTGCCTCTCTCTCTCTCTCTGTATGACTATCATAAATAAATTTTTAAAAAATTAAAAAAAAGAAATTCCAAAATGTAGAGTTCCTTAAATAATACAAAAAAAAAATCAGAAGTAAACAAAGAGAAGACCTAGAAAAATTTCTATTTGCAAATTAAAAGACCTCATAAATTACAGTCATACCCTGGAGATATTGCAGGTTGGGTTCCAGACCACTACAATAAAGACAATATAACAATAAAGCAAGTCAAATGAATTCTTTGGTTTCCCAGAGCATATGAAAGTTATGTTCACACTACGCTGTAGTGTATTAAGTGTTCAATATAATTATGTCTGAAAAAATATAATCCAAAATTACTCTAAACAGAAAAAACTAGGAAAGTCTAACAAATTATCAAGGAAAAAGACAGTCAACATACATTAATCCCAAGAGGATCCAGATGTTAGAATTTATCAGACAGATTTTATAATGGCTATATAACCATACTTCAAAAACTAAGGGTGAACACTCTTGAAATAAAAAGAAAGAAAGTCTATAAAAATAACCAAATAAAAATTTTAGAACTGAAAAAAGCAATAACTAAATTTTTTAAGATTTTATTTTTTTAAAGATTTTATTTATTTATTCATGAGAGACAGAGAAAGAGAGGCAGAGAGATAGAGAGAGAGAGGCAGAGACACAGGCAGAGGGAGAAGCAGGCTTCCCAAAAGGAGCCCAATATGTGACTCAATCCTGGATCCCAGGATCACACCCTGAGCTGAGGGCAGACTCTCAACCACTAAACCACCCAGGTGTCCCTAAAAGATCTTATTTATTTATTTATTTATTT
Source organism: Canis lupus baileyi (assembly GCF_048164855.1). Classification (NCBI taxonomy): domain Eukaryota; kingdom Metazoa; phylum Chordata; class Mammalia; order Carnivora; family Canidae; genus Canis; species Canis lupus. Next base: position 117,572,430 of record NC_132838.1, on the reverse strand, counting down.
ATTTATTTATTTATTTATTTGAGAGAGAGAGGGTGAGCAAGAGAGAATATGAGCAGGGGGGACAGGGAGGAGCACAGGGAGAAGAAGAAGCACTCTTCACTGAGCAGGGAGCTAAACACAGGGCTCAATCCCAGCACCCTGGGATCATGACCTAAGCCAAAGGCAGACACTTAACTGACTGAGCCACCTAGATGCCCCAATAACTGAAACTTAAAAAAAAAAAAGTTAATCTAGTGAGTTAATCACTAGATGAACTCAACAGAGGAAAGAATCAACAAACCTGAAGGTAATTAAATAGAAATCATCCAGTTAGGATAATAGAGGAAAAAAAGATTAAGATAAATTAACAGAGTACCAGAGACCTGTAGTACAATTTCAAAAAGTCTAACATTCATGTCATCAGTTTCAGGAGAGGAGAAAGAATGCTGCAGAAAAAAAGAAAGAAAGAAAGAAACAATAATGTCTGTACACTTTCCAAGTTCGGTGAAAGACATAAACTTATAGATTTAAAAAGCTCAATGAATACCAAATAGGATAAACCTAAAGAAATCCACACATACAAACATGATGAAAAGACTTCTGAAATACAGAAGAAAATCCTTATGAGCAGAGTTAGATATAGAATTCTTTTTTTAATAATAAATTTATTTTTTATTGGTGTTCAATTTGCCAACATACAGAATAACACCCAGTGCTCATCCCATCAGATACAGAATTCTTAAATGTAATATAAAAAACACAGTCATAAAAGGACAAATTTGAAACTGGCTGTTGTTGAAATTGAACATATTTGCTTTGCAAAAGAAAAAACACTGAAAAGATAAGTAACATGGAGATCCTTGGGTGGCTCAGTGGTTTAGTGCCTGCCTTCGGCCCAGGGTGTGGTCCTGGAGTCCCAGGATCGTGTCCCGCATCCAGCTCCCTGCATGGAGCCTGCCTCTCCCTCTGCCTGTGTCTCATGGATAAATAAGTAAAATCTTTAAAAAAAAAAAAAAAAAAAGATAAGTAACAGCCTTTTTTAACAGGGAAAAGCTTACAAATCAGAAATCTGAAAAAGGACGTGTGTCAGAATTACAGGGAGGAAACAAACAATCCCCTTTAAAAATGGACAAAAGATTTGAACAGATCCTTCACGAAAGAGGCTATAAGAACATCAAATAAGCACAGGAAAAAATATTCAAATCATTAGCTATCAGGGAAATGAATATTCATTTTAAAACTTTGAAGACATAGCACTATATACCTATTAGAATGCTTCAATTTAAAAAAAAGGCTATCAATATCAAGTGCTCATAAAGATATGGAGAATTGGAACCCTCATTCATTACTGATGGGAATGAAATATGGTATAGCATTCTGGAAAAACAGACTGTAAGTTTCTTATAAAGTTAAATACACATTTATCCTATGATCCAGCAACCCCCACTTCTGGGTATTTACCCTAGATAAATGAAAACATGTTTATACAAACTTTTATGAGAATATTTACAAATACTCTATTCATAATCTCCAAAAATGGAAACAATTCAAATGTCCCTCAATGAGGGTACAAATAAACTAACTGCATAGTCCAATATGTTGAAATATTACTCAGAAATTAAGTGGAACAAATCGGTGATACATTCAACAACTTGGATACATCTCAAAGGCTGAGGAAGAGAAGCCATTCTCAAAAGGTTATATAGAAAGAGTTATGTCCATGAAATGACAGAGTAAGGAACTTCAAAATCCCATTCCTCCACGAAAGCAGTGAATAAACTAACAAAAATTGTCAAAATCCACTTTATCAGAATCAAGAGTTTACAGCAACCAGGCAAATGTTTAATCAAGAAAAAAACAACCCCACCAGTGTCAGTAAGAGAGCCTTGTGGTGTTTTAACTTATCCTGGCACCATCTCCCACTTCCCAGCTCAGTCGTAGCCTTGAAGACAATAGCCCACATTCCCAGTACAAGTTCTTAGTACCTATACTTAGATACTAGATACAGAATTCATTCTTAAAGAATCATGGTTGTTGCTTGGATCTGTCTAGTGGCCCCCTGAAAGACCAGCTCAAAAGGCTTGCTGTTATTTTCTCTGAGAACAATCCTAGGGATGGGGGAGCTACTAGAGGTGGGGGGAGGTGTCCAAGGCAAGTGAATAAGCTGTTACTACCTAAACTAGAGAGGGATAATAGCTGGAGTAAACCAAAGACCAACCAAAGAGCTTTGAAGAAAAAGCTGCGGAATGAGATACTTGGGAAATAAGGGTGTAGAAAAGCTCCTACATATTCCTGGGAATCTAGAGGTCCACATGTTTGTCCAGGGCTGGATGTATGCTCAGCAAAGACCTGAGAAGACCCTCAGCTCTCACCTCTGGCTGACCTTTAGGGCTATATAAGCAGTAAGTGACAGTGAAGGCAGAGTTGTAAACTACTTCCCTGAGTGTTGAGGGCATGTACCAACACACATAGAGCTCATCTGCACAGACTGGGAGATTTCTGATTTCCTTGCCTTTGGGTATTTACAAAATATCTATCAAATAAGTAGCTGACTACTGCACTAATAGAATAGAGACTTCAGTGACCACACTCAACAAAGAATACAATTTAAAACAAATTAGTGCAGAAAAGTCACTACACAAACAACATTACAATAAGCAGCAACAACAAACCATTCTCCAAAGCGGAGAATTTGATTTCAAGATTTGTCACATTATGAAATCCAAAATAACTCTTTGTCAAGAAAAAATGATGAGGCATACAAAGAAAGCATGGCTCAAGTACACACAAAAAATAAATTAAGAGGGGCATCTGGGTGGCTCAGTTGGTTAAGTGTCTGACTCTTGGTTTCAGCTCAGGTCATGATCTCAGGGCCTTGACATTGAGCCCTGCATGGGTTTTTCCCAAGTCTGCTTGGGTTTTTCTCTCCCTCTCCTTTTATCCCCCCGCCCTCCTGTGCACATACATGTGCATACACTCTCTCCCTCTAAAATAAATAAATAAATCTTTTACACATTAATTAATTAATTAGTTAATTATTTAATATGGGGAGCCTGGGTGGCTCAGTTAAGTGTCTGACTCTTGATTTCTGCTCAGGTCATGATCTCAGGGTTGTCAGATCAAGCCCTATGCTGAGCTCCACACTCAGGGTGGAGCCTGCTTAAGATTCTTTTTCTCTCTCTGCCCTCTCCCCTGCATCATGTGAGCATGCACACATGCTCTTGATCTCTCTGAAAAACAATAATAAAGAAACTAATAGACACGTCCCTGAGGAGATTCAGACATTATATTTATCAACTAGAGATTTTTAAATCAACTATTTAAAATACACTCAAACAACTATAGGAAACCATAAGAATAAGCAACACAACACCAATGAAAAGAAATCATAAAAAGGAACCAAATAGAAATTTGGGAGTTAAAGATTACATTACCTGAAATGAAAAAATTCACTAGAAAGATTCAAGGACAGAATTGAGCAAATAGAAGAAAAAAAAATCAGTGAATGTGAAATGGATCACTTGAGATTACCTAGCTGAGGAGCAGAAAGAGAAAATTGTGAAGAAAAATAAACATAGCCTAGGACACCTGTGGGACTCCACCAAGTATATCAACATATACATAACAGGCGTCTCAGAAGGAGAGGAGAGAAAGAAAAGTGAGTGAAGAATATTTGAAGAAATAATGGCCAAAAAAATTTCTCTGATTTATTTATCTTTTTTTTTTTTGGAGAGTGAGTGGAGAGGGGAAGTCTGCTTGAGGTTCTCTCTCCCTCTCCCTCTGCTCCTCCCCCTACTCACACTCTCTAAATAAATAAATAATTAATTAAAATCTTTTGAAAAAGGACATGCTTCAACTATATACTGTCTACACTGTAGTGCCAAAGACATAAATAGGTTGCAAGTGAAAGGATGGGAAAATATATTCCATGCAAATAGTAACCAAAAGAGAGTTGGAGTCACTATCCTAATACCAGAAAAAATAGACCTTAAAACAAAAATTATTAGAGATAAAAAGAACATTATATAAGGATAACAGACAATCCATCAAGAAGATACAACAGTCATAAACATATATTCACCTAACCACAGAGTCCCAAAATACATGAGGCAAAAACAGAAGTGAAGGGAAAACAAACAGCCCAACAACAATAGTGGGGTATTTCAGCACCTCAATTTATTAATGGAAACAGAAGACCTAAACAATATGTTATATTAACTAGACCTAACAGACATTTTTAGAACATTCCACCCAATGAGAGAAGAATACATACTCTTCACAAGTGCACATGGAACATCCTCTAGGACAGATCAAATGTTAGACCAAAACAAGTCTAAATCCATATTAAAACCCTGAAATAATATAAAGTATGTTTTCCAGCTACAATAAAATGAAATTAGAAAATCAGTAAGAAAAAAAAGAAAATCAGTAAGAAAAGAAAATCTGAAAATTTTGAATATGCGGAAATTTTTTTTTAATTTTTATTTATTTATGATAGGCACACAGTGAGAGAGAGAGAGGCAGAGACATAGGCAGAGGGAGAAGCAGGCTCCATGCAGGGAGCCCGACGTGGGATTCGATCCCGGATCTCCAGGATCACGCCCTGGGCCAAAGGCAGGTGCCAAACCGCTGCGCCACCCAGGGATCCCTGAATATGTGGAAATTAAACAACACACTCCTAAACAACCAATGAGTCAAAGAAGAAATCAAAGGGAAATTAGAAAGTGCTTTTAGATGAATGAAAACAAAAACACAACATACCGAAACTTAAGGCATGTGGTAAAAACAGTGCTCATGGGGAAATTTATAGCTGTAAACTCCTACATTAAAAATGAAGAAAGAGGGATCCCTGGGTGGCGCAGCGGTTTGGCGCCTGCCTTTGGCCCAGGGCGTGATCCTGGAGACCCGGGATCGAATCCCACGTTGGGCTCCTGGTGCATGGAGCCTGCTTCTCCCTCTGCCTGTGTCTCTGCCTCTCTCTCTCTCTCTGTGACTATCATAAATAAATAAAAATTTAAAAAAAACTAGTAAATTAAAAAAAAAAATGAAGAAAGATCTCAAATCAGCGACCTAACTTTTCATCTTAAGCAACTATAAAAAGGAGAAAAAACTCAACCCAAAGCAAGCAAAGGGAACTAAATACTAAAAATTGGAGTGGCAATACATGAAATAGAGAATAAACAGAAAAAATCAATGAAACCAAAAGTAGTTCTCTGCAAAGAACAACAAAATTGGCAAGCTTTAAGGTAGATTGACCAAGAAAAAAAGAGAGAAGACTCAAAGTATTAAAATCAGAAATACTTTCAAAAGTGAGGACCATCACCACCAAACTTACAGAAATTTTTAAAAAAGAGATTATGAGAGAATACTATGAACAATTATATGCCAATAAATTAGATAACCTAAATGAAATGCACAAATTCCTGGAAAGCCATAAACTACCAAAGCTGACTCATGAATAAACAGACATTCTAAATTAACCAATAACAAGTAGAGATTAAAACAGTTTAACCAAACCAAAGGACAACAACAAAAACTTCCAACAGAGGAAATCCCAGTCCCAGAAAGCTTCACTGATGAATTCTATCAAATGTTTAAAGAATTAAAATGAATCCTTTTCAAACTCTTGCCAAAAATAGACGAGGACAGAATACTTCCCAACTTATCCTATGAGGTCAACATTACCCTGATATCAAACCATACAAAGGCATCAGGAGAAAAGAAAAACAGACCAATATCCCTTATGAATATAAATTGTATAGAACTGCAAGGGACCATGAATAACAAAAACAATCTTGAAAAAGAACAACAAGGACGCCTGGGTGGCTCAGCAGTTGAGTGTTTGCTTTTGGCTTAGGGCCTGATCCCGGTGTCCTGGGATGAGTCCCACATCAGGCTCCCTGCATGGAGCCTGTTTCTCCCTCTGCCTGTGTCTTGGCCTCTCTCTCTGTCTCTCATGAATAAATAAATAAAATCTTAAAAAAAAAAAAAAAAAAGAACAACAAAGTTGGAGAACTCTTACTTCCTGATTTGAAAGCTTTGATGAGAGCTACAGTAATCACAAAGAGTACTGCACTAGCATTAAGGATAGACATATAGATCACTGGAGGGGAACTGAGATAGAAATAAACCCAGGCATCTATGGTCAATTTTTGTGTATCAAGTCCAGGGATCCAGGGACGTCTCATCACCATGGGTCTACAGGGCCTAGAGAGCAGCAGGTTGAAGATGACCACCGTCAGGGAAAAGATCTCAGCACAGTGGCCAGAAGAATGAACAGCAGAGACCTCAATGAATGGAGACCAGGCTGAACCAACCCTGCAGGCCAGAGGAGCACCTTTCAAGGTGGCGCCACCCCAAGGTGGGGCAGTCTGGCCCACACCAACCCATTGCCCCAGTACGTTTCCTCACTGTCCTCTAGAATGCAATTCCAGTTGCCAGATTTCCCTCCCTTTTTGATTATCCTTCCCATCCCCCACAATTCTCCCTGACACTCAAAGGCCCTCTCCCTGTCCTCCATAACACTGTTTCTGTCCCCAATGAATTTTCTCTGATCTCACTTAAATCCCGTCTTCCCATAATTTGTTCTTATCGCCTTATGACCTTGCCTTTTGCCACTATGACACTGTCTCCTTGTAACACATTACTACTCTTAATCCCCCTACGTAAGCTCCCCCCATTTAACCTGCAGTATGTTCCTTATAAGCTCTCCCAGTCCCCCTATAACCCTCTCCCATTCCCCCATCAACCCCCTCTCTGTCCTCCCTTAATTTAATCCTGGTCTCCTACCGTCCCCTTCCTATATCCCCTAACCAGCTCTCTTTCCTCCTCACCCCCTCTCTGTACACACATGATCTTACCCTGATCCTTAACGTCCTCACTCTTTCTCGATAGCGATCCACTTAATCTCACCAAGTACCCCCCAGGGCCGTGCCTCCAATTCCTCAGACCTGGAAGTTGCCATGGGTGGGGGGAGGGACGTCATGGGGCGTGGCCTCTATGTCCCACAATACTACCTTTGCCCTTTATTTCCTCGGTGTGATTGGCTGCTTAAATAGAAAGGGTGGTCCCATGTGTTTAGTTCAGATTTCTGTTTTGTTCCCTTGAAAATGAGGCTGTCCCCTAGGAAAACCTCTTCCGATGAATGAATTGGGTGGGGTTTTAGTTATTTATATTTATCCTCCAGCTTGAACTCCTGATTGGTTCAACGTATATAATATGTGGGTCCCACTCACGGGCAGGTATACTTGTGATTGAACCTCTGATTGGTTCTATGCATATAGAAGACGGGATTTATTAATTCATTAAACATATTTTAATTAGAAGCCTACTGTGTGTCAGGCTCTGTGCTCAGTCACCTGCGAACAAGTGGTAACCAAAGCAAACAAGGCAATAGTTCTGGAGTCAACGATTCATGGGGGAGATGGAGCATAAACAGCCAAGTAAATTAGAGGACTTCGTTATGGACCAACGACTATGGTGGTAATGGAAGGAGGGAAACGGGACAGAAGAGGGAGGAGCCATTTGAGCTGAGATGTGCAGGATGAGCCAGCCAAGAGCAGATCTGGGGGAAATGAATCGGTTCAGGCAAAGGTCCTGAGGTGGGAGTGAGGTCTGTGTGTTCCAGGAGCAGGAACAGGAGCACTGTGGTTAGAGTGGTTAGAGTCATGAGGGGAGGATGTGAGGAGTGTAGAAAGCAGATTAGGCAGAGTTTGGACATCTGAGTGGGGGTTTGGATTTGATCCTAAGAGCCACAGGAACCTCCTAGAGCATGTAAATCTGGGAGAGAGGAGATGTGATTTAGGTTGTGGAAAAGCTCTGGTTGCCCTAAGATGAATGAAAAGAGGGAGTTGGTAGGTTCCTCATTTGCCAGGAACCCCAAATGCTTACAAAGAAGAAGCTGGGTCTAGGGGTGAGCAGGGCAGGTGTCAGAGAGATGCCCGTGCTTCCAATCTTCATAGGAGTGTTCTCTGAGATAAGGCTTGACTATGGCCTGTCTGCTGTCCACCTAATTTGGGCCCCTGTCCTGCCCTTGCTCAGCCAACTTTGGTGTAGGTCCAGTCCCTCCTCAGGGAAAGCAAAGTCCTCTCAACTCTTATCCTGGGCTCTTAGAGTCACCAGGGCACACTTCTTCCCCTATCCTATAAAACCCTGTATCTCCAGCTCTACCTTCTTCCTCTGACTCACTTTACCCCAAACTAAAGCTCCCAGAAACAGTGCCTCACTTAGCTGTTGGAACCAGGGGCAAAAGGAATAAAGTACATCCTATTATATATATTTTTTCTTTTTTTTAATTTAAATTCAATTAGACAACACATAATACATACTTAGTTTCAGATGTGGTGTTCAATAACATCAGTTGTGTATAACAACCAGTGTTTATCACATCATGTGCCCTCCTTAAAGCCCATCACCAAATTACTTAATCCGCCCACTCACCACCCCCCCCCAGCAGCCCTCAGTTTGTTTCCTATAGTTAATAATCTCTCATGGTTTTTCTCTCTCTCTCTCTGATCTCTTCTTATTCAGAATTCCCTCCTTTACCTATGATCCTCTGCGCCTTTTCTTATATTCTACATATGAGTGAAACCATATGATACTTGTCTTTCTCTGATTGGCTTATTTCACTCAGCATAATACCCTCCAGTTCCTTCCATGTCAGTGTAAATGGTAAGTATTCATCCTTTCTGATGGCTAACTAGTATTCCATTATATATACATATATATATTGTTTGAGCTGAGATGTGCAAGATCTTCTTTATCCATTCATCTGTTGATGGACACCTCCCTTTCCACCACCCCTTGTTCCTTTCCCAGAGTTAGGAGTCTCTCATGTTCTGTCTCCCTTTCTGATATTTCCCACTCATCTTTTCTCCTTTCCCCTTTATTCCCTTTCACTATTTTTTATATTCCCCAAATGAATGAGACCATATAATGTTTGTCTTTCTCCGATTGACTTATTTCACTCAGCATAATACCCTCCAGTTCCATCCACGTCGAAGCAAATGGTGGGTATTTGTTGTTCCTAATGGCTGAGGAATATTCCATTGTATACATAGACCACAGCTTCTTTATCCATTCATCTTTTGATGGACACCGAGGCTCCTTCCACAGTTTGGCTATTGTGGACACTGCCGCTGTAAACATCGGGGTGCAGGTGTCCCGGCGTTTCATTGCATCTGTATCTTTGGGGTAAATCCCCAGCAGTGCAATTGCTGGGTCGTAGGGCAGATCTATTTTTAATTTTTTGAGGAACCTCCACACAGTTTTCCAGAGTGGCTGCACCAGTTCACATTTGCACCGACAGTGCAAGAGGGTTCCCCTTTCTCCATATCCTCTCCAACATTTGTGGTTTCCTGCCTTGTGAATTTTCCCCATTCTCACTGGAGTGAGGTGGTATCTCATTGTGGTTTTGGTTTGTATTTCCCTGATGGCAAGTGATGCAGAGCATTTTCTCATGTGCGTGTTGGCCATGCCTATGTCTTCCTCTGTGAGATGTCTGTTCATGTCTTTTGCCCGTTTCATGATTGGATTCTTCGTTTCTTTGCTGTTGAGTTTAATAAGTTCTTTATAGATCTTGGATACTAACCCTTTATCTGATACATCATTTGCAAATATCTTCTCCCATTCTGTAGGTTGTCTTTTAGTTTTGTTGACTGTTTCTTTTGCTGTGCAAAAGCTTCTTATCTTGATGAAGTCCCAATAGTTCATTTTTGCTTTTGTTTCTCTTGCCTTCATGGATGTATCTTGAAAGAAGTTACTGTGGCCAAGTTCAAAAAGGGTGTAGATGTGTTCTCCTCTAGGATTTTGATGGAATCTTGTTTCACATTAAGATCATTCATCCATTTTGAGTTTATCTTTGTGTCTGGTGTAAGATAATGGTCTAGTTTCATTCTTCTGAATGTGGATGTCCAATTTTCCCAGCACCATTTATTGAAGAGACTGTCTTTTTTCCAGTGGATAGTATTTCCTCCTTTGTCGAATATTAGTTGACCATAAAGTTGAGGGTCCACTTCTGGATTCTCTATTCTGTTCCGTTGATCTATGTGTCTGTTTTTGTGCCAGTACCACACTGTCTTGATGACCACAGCTTTGTAGTACAACCTGAAATCTGGCATTGTGATGCTCCCAGCTGTAGTTTTCTTTTTTAATATTCCCCTGGCTATTCAGAGTCCTTTCTGATTCCACACAAATCTTAAGATGATTTGTTCCAACTCTCTGAAGAAAGTCCATGGTATTTTGATAGGGATGGCATTAAATGTGTAAATTGTCCTGGGTAACATTGACATTTTCACAATATTAATTCTTCCAATCCGTGAGCATGGAATATTTTTCCATCTCTTTGTGTCTTCCTCAATTACTTTCAGAAGTGTTAGGTTCTAGATCCTTTAGGTTATAGATCCTTTACCTCTTTGGTTAGGTTTATTCCTAGGTATCTTATGCTTTTGGGTGCAATTGTAAATGGGATTGACTCCTTAATTTCTCTTTCTTCAGTCTCATTGTTAGTGTATAGAAATGCCACTGACTTCTGGGCATTGATTTTGTATCCTGCCACGCTGCCAAATTGCTATATGAGTTCTAGCAATCTTGGGGTGGAGTCTTTTGGGCTTTCTTTCTTTTTTTTTTTTTTTCTTTTGGGCTTTCTATGTAGAGTATCATGTTGTCTGTAAAGATGGAGAGTTTGACTTCTTTGCCGATTTGAATGCCTTTTATTTCTTTTTGTTGTCTGATTGCTGAGGCTAGGACTAGAAGAAATGGACGCATTTCTGGAAAACCACAAACTACCAAAACTGGAACAAGAAGAAATAGAAAACCTGAACAGGTCAATAACCAGGGAGGAAATTGAAGCAGTCATCAAAAACCTCCCAAGACACAAAAGTCCAGGGCCAGATGGCTTCCCTGGGGAATTCTATCAAACATTTAAAGAAGAAACTGTACCTATTCTACTAAAGCTGTTCGGAAGGATAGAAAGAGATGGAATACTTCCAAACTCATTCTATGAGGCCAGCATCACCTTAATTCTAAAACCAGACAAAGACCCCACCAAAAAGGAGAATTATAGACCAATTTCCCTGATGAACATGGATGCAAAAATTCTCAGCAGGATACTAGCTAATAGGATCCAACAATACATTAAGAAGATTATTCACCATGACCAAGTGGGATCTATCCCCAGGATGCAAGGCTGGTTCAACACTCGTAAAACAATCAATGTGATTGATTATATCAGCAAGAGAAAAAACAAGAACCATATGATCCTCTCAACAGATGCAGAGAAAGCATTTGACAAAATACAGCATCCATTCCTGATCAAAACTCTTCAGAGTGTAGGGATAGAGGGAACATTCCTCAGCATCTTAAAAGCCATCTACAAAAAGCCCACAGCAAATATCATTCTCAATGGGGAAACACTGGGAGCCTTTCCCCTAAGATGAGGAACAAGACAGGGATGTCCACTCTTACCACTGCTGTTCAACATATTTTCAAAGTAACTTTCATTTATTATAAGCAAAGGGCTCAGCCTTTTATTAAGTGTAGATCTTTATATACAGACATGTTTTTTAAATTATGGAGCCTTACTAACTTTTCTACTTGTTCAGTAAATATTTCCATATAGTAAATAGCATAAATACTTGTAATCTATTTGCACCAAGATGCTCTTGATTTCAGCATAATGTATTTTGTCATGTGATCTCATATCTTTTAACAAACACTTTTAATTTTTGTACAGTGCCTTGATTTTATTTGATCTTGATGGTCACTAGGTATCCATAAATATTTTTAATGTGGTTTTTAGCATAGACATAAGTGTATATTCTTTTGTACAATTCTTTTAAAAGGCTATTATATATATATGCACTGAAGCAGCATTTTTGCATATTAAATTAAGAGTATGAGATGAGCAGGATACATATTTAGCAGAATCATGTTTTGGGAAGATAATGATTCGTATATCTTATATATATTTGCTTCATTATCATACCCTGTTTTGCACTTAACTGTCATGTCTGCTAGGCCTCCCCTGGTCTGTGAGGGTTTCTCACTTGTTTTTAATAACCTCACTAATGAGGTTAGATATTTAAGGATAATGTCCTTCAATTTGTGCTTGTCTAATATTTTTTCTCAGACTGAGATTATGGGCTATTATGATTATGTCATCCAGACATGAAATGCTCTTTCATCACATCTTTCGAGGGAGTACATGATATCCACATGACTTGTCATGGATAACATTAACCTTGATCCCCCAGCCACAGTAGTGTTTGCCACTGTAAAGTTACTTTGTATTTCTCCCTCTCCATATTTGATTCTTTGGAAGCAATCACTATACACAGCCTACACACAAACAGGTCAGGGAGATATTAAGCTCTACCTCCTGGAGAGGTAAATAGCTAAACAGAAATTATTTGGAATTCTCCAAATAGGAGATTTGTCTCTTCACCAACATTAATTTATTTACTCCATTATATACGTATATAAATGTGGATTCATGGAGATTTATTACATAATTTGGTTATAATCCAGTATTACATTATTTATTTTGTTTTTCACATCGATCCAGCTTTGGCCTTTGGGAACTCTTCCAGGTTGGCTTGGTGTCCCTTTCATAGGTCCCCATCCTTTTGCTTTTTTTTTTCCCCATCCCTTTGCTTTTTAATCACTTCCTTACTTTCTGATGCTGCAAAATACCCGAGGCTCATTTTGCATTTTCCCTGACTTAACTCTAGAGTCAGCCATTTCTCCAAGGATCCCTGGTCCCTGTTGTTGGAGAATGGTTTTTAAAAACAAAGAGCTAAACTCTTAGAGTGTGGTATGTGTGGGAAGATTTTAAACTATGTAATAAATTTCTTTACCAGATCTACAACTACTCAGATTTTTTTTCCTGTTTGATAAATTGTGAATTTCTAGGAATTGGTCACTTTTATCTAAATTTTTATACTTTTTGGCATAACATTGCTAATAACATTAAATGATTATCATCATTTTAAGCTTTGTAAGGATCTGTAATGATACTCTCTTTTCTGCTCCTGATAATGGTTTTTGAACCCTCTCTCATTTTTAAAAAAGGTTTTATTTATTTATTTTAGAGAGAGAGTGCAAGCGTGAATGGGGAGAGGGGTCAGAGGGAGAGGGAGAGAGAGAACACCAAGTAGACTCCAAGCTGAGCCCAACACAGGGCTCAATCTTACCACCACAAGATCATGACCCGAGCTGAAACCAAGATTCGGAAGTTTAATCAACTAAGCCATCCAGGTGCCCCAAACCCTCTCTCATTTTTAAGATCAGTCTTGCCAAGGTGTTTTCAATTCTGTTAACTGTTTCTAAGAACCAATGTTTGGCTTTCTTGAATCTCTTTGTACATGTATTTCCTATTTCATTTCTTCAATTATTTTCTTTGATTTTTTCCCTCTCTACCACTTTTTGCATCAATTGGCTATTTTAAAGACTATTTCCAAAATTACTTCTTGATTTTCAGCCTACCTTTCTAATGTATGCATTTACAACTGTATGTATAACTCCAAACAAGGCTTTAGTTCTACCCACAATTTTTGGTTTCTAGGTATACCTTGTTGAAGTGTAACATATATCCATAAAAGTACACAGAACCTAACTATACTGTTAGGACTTTTCACTAGTAACACACTCTTGCAACCACCACTCACAGAAACAGAAATTTCCAATATTTTAAAAGTCCTGTTCCTATCCCATCAATCATCATAGATTTGGCTCTTTCAGATTTTCATATAAAAGGAATTATAATGTATCTTTAAAAGTTTGTTCCTCCTCTTTGCTGTATAGTATTTCCTTACATATCATAATCTATCTATTCTTTACATTGTTGATATTTGTGTTGTTTCCACTTTGGAACTACTGTGGATGATGCAGTATAAGCATTGGACAATTATATTATTATATATATTATATTATATATGTAATATATTGCACCAAAAATGGGTTTTGGTGCACCTATGTATACATTCTATTACATATATATTATATGTATATTACATATTACACATATATGTGTCTGTCCCATTGATCAGCTTCCCTAGCCATGCACACATACCTACCCCACTGTGTTACAACTGTAGTTTTATAGTAAGGGTTATTAGTTGGTAAAGTAACAAGGGAATTACTGAATCATGTGGTATATATGTGTTCAATTTCTTAAAGATTTTATTTATTTATTCATGAGAGATAGAGAAGACATAACTAGAGGGAGAAGCAGGCTCCCCACAGGGAGCCTGATGTGGGACTTGATAGCTGGACCTGGGATCGGGCCCTGAGCCAAAAGCAGATGCTCAACCACTGAGCCTTACCCAGGTGTCCCTATATGTTCAGTGTTAATACATATTGACAGTTTTCCATTGATTAATTGATTAACTGTCCATTGACAGTTTTCCAGTGATTATCTCCATTTACATTTTCACCAGCAGTGAATAAAATTTAGAATTGCTCTACATCATTGCTAGAACTTGATTTTGCCAGTCTAATTTTAGCCACTCTAGTGAGTGTGTAATGACATTGTTTTTATTGCATTTTAAAATTAATATGCAGTGAAACTTTTATTAGTGCACAGCTCAGTGACTTCTTGCACTGATCTTGCACTGATTTGTGTAACTGCCATCACAATCAGGGGGTAGAACAGTTTCATCACCCCAAAACATCTCCTTCATGCTCTTCCTTTATAGTGAGACACACACACACACCCTACCCCCTGGCTACCACTGATCTGCCACTTAAGTTTTGTCTTTATGACAGTGCTATATCCATGGACTTAAACAGTATGTAACTTTTGAGACTGTCTTCTTTTGTTTTGTTTTTGAGCACTTCGCTGTCCTTTATTAGCATCCCTGCAGAGCACCCCTTGCTATGGTGGGGTTGCAGTACCCAGGGCACCCAGGGTGGCAGACCGACACAGCCCTCACCCTATTTGTGGGGGGACAGGCTGCTCTGGCAGCAGAACTCCTGCTGGCATTTTGGGTCTCAGCTATGGAGTGCTTTGCGGACTGGCTTGTTTTCACTTAGCATAATACCTCTGAGGTTCACCCAAGTTGATGCATGTATGAATAGTTCATTCCTTTTTTAAAAAAGATTTTATTTATTTATTTGAAGGAGAGAGAGAGAGCATGAGCAAGGGTAAGGGTAGAGGGAGAGGGAAGAGCAGATTCCTGCTGAGCAGAGAGCCCAATGTGGGGCTTGATTCCAGGATCCCAGGATCATGACCTGAGCTGAAGGTAGACACTTAACCGACTGAGCCACCCAGGTGCCCCTGTTCATTCTTTCTCTTTTTTTTTTTTTTTTTTAGATTTTATTTAAAACTATACCCAACATGGGACTCAAACTTACAACCACAAGATCAAGAGTTATGTGCTCTACCAACTGAGCCAGCCAGGCTCCCCTATATTTTTTTTTTCTTTTTAAAAATTTTATTTATTTATTTATTTATTTATTTATTTATTTATTTATTTGAGACAGAGAGAGAGAGAGAGAGGCAGAAACACAGGCAGAGGGAGAAGCAGGCTCCATGCAGGGAGCCTGATGTGGGACTCAATCCCGGGTCTCCAGGATCACACCCTGGGCTGAAGGCAGGCACTAAACCGCTGAGCCACCAGGGCTGCCCTCCCCTATATTTTCTATTGTCTATCAGCTATTACTCTTCTGCCCATTTTGTAAGTATGTTGTCTACCTTTTGGGATTATGTATGTATGTATGTATTGATATAATTCACATACCATAAAACTCACCATTGTGAAGTAGATAATTTGGTAGATTTTAGTCTATTCACAAGGTTGTGCAGCCATCAGCACTGTCTAATTCCAGAACATTTTCATCACCCCAAAAAGGAACATCATATCTATAAGTGGTTACTCCCATTTCTGCCCCTACCCCCACCACTGCCCCAGCAAATGTTAAATCTACTTTCTGTCTCTATGGATTTGTCTGTTCTGGATATTTCATGTCAATGGAATCATGCAGTATGCGGCCTTGTATGTCTCACTTCTTTCACTTAGCATGTTTTCAAGGTTCATTCTATAGCAGTACTTCATTCCTTTTTTATGGTTGAGTAATATTCCACCATATGGATAATACCACACTTTGTTCATCCATTAATGTGTTCATAAACATTTGGGTTGTTTTCACTTTTTGGCTATTATGAATAATACTGACATGAATGTTTGTTTTCATTTCTCCTGAGTATATACCTAGGACTGCAAGTGCTTGTTCATCTGATAACTCTATGTTTAACTTTTTAAGGAACTGCCAAGCTGCTTCTCCAGGGCAGTATATTAAGCATATCTTTTTATTTTGATGCCCCGATGTCCGATGTCCGGGGGCCTTGCTGGCCCTGGAAAGACTTCTCCTAGAGCTAGCTAATTCCTGGAGACAGCAAATGACTGGGAGCAGACCTTTCATATGCAAACCAACCAATCCAGAGCCTACCTCAAACCACCTCCTTTAGTGGGCTCTCACAGGGCTCTTAATACTCCAGACCATTATCTCTACACTCGACACCCCAGGGCCAGGCATCAGATGACTAGAGACAGCCTCTATCTCCAGATCCCACTGAAATTATTCAAACAAGTCAGTCTTTAGCTTGCTTACCCTGCTTGACCATGTCTTTCCTGCCAAAACCACAAGAAAGCTTTTTGCCCATGTTTTTCCCTCACTTCCTCTGTCTCCTGGTTGACCTTGGCACTTCTGTTGCCCTGCATGATGTGACATGCCCCCTCCTCTTAGGAATTCTGGGTAATGATCTATCTTTTCTCTTTAAAAAATATTTTATTTATTTATTCAGGAGAGACACAGAGAGAGGCAGAGACATAGGCAGAGGGAGAAGCAGGCTCCTTGTGGGAAGCCTGATACGCTCAACCTCTGAGCCACCCAGGCACCCCAATGGTCTATCTTTTCAATGGCAGTCATCTCCTGATCTGTTGGCCTCACCATTCCTGAATGATAATAAGGCCTACATTTTAAAAGAAGCACTAGCACCATTTCACATTTCCACCAGCAATGAATACGGGACCTAATTTCTCCACATCCTTACCTATACTTGTTATTTTCCTTTTTAAAAATGGATTATTATAGCCATCCTAGTGACTATGAAGTGACATCTCATTGTGGTTCTGATTTGCATTTCTCCAATGACTGACGATGTTGAACATCTTTTCCTGTGCTTATTGGCCATTTGTACATCTTCTTTGAAGAAATGTTTATCAAAATCCTTTGCTCATTCAAAAACTTGGGTTATTTGTCTAACTGTTAAATATCTTTTTTTAAAAAAAAAGTAAGGTCTATGCCCAATGTGGGGCTTGAACTCAGGAGCCTGACATCAAGACACACACTCCACTGACTGAGCCAGTGAGATGCCCAAATATCTTTTTGTTTTTAAGGTATAGATATTCTACATGTTTTTTAGGTATACATCATTTGCCATTAGCACAAGCATATTTTCCTATGCTGTGACTTTCCTTTTTTTTTTAAACCAGAGAAATGTTCATTTATTTCTATTGTAAAATTTTTTATTTTTTTTACATATTTTTTAATTGGAATTCAATTTGCCAACATATAACACTCAGTGCTCATCCCATCAAGTGCCCCCCTCAGTGCCCGTCACCCAGTCACCCCCAACATCCCACCCACCTTCATTCCCACCACCCCTTGTTCCTTTCCCAGAGTTAGGAGTCTCTCATGTTCTGTCTCCCTTTCTGATATTTCCCACTCATCTTTTCTCCTTTCCCCTTTATTCCCTTTCACTATTTTTTATATTCCCCAAATGAATGAGACCATATAATGTTTGTCCTTCTCCAATTGACTTATTTCACTCAGCATAATACCCTCCAGTTCCATCCACGTTGAAGCAAATGGTGGGTATTTGTTGTTCCTAATGGCTGAGGAATATTCCATTGTATACATAGACCACAGTTTCTTTATCCATTCATCTTTCGATGGACACCAAGGCTCCTTCCACAGTTTGGCTATTGTGGACTCTGCCGCTATAAACATCGGGGTGCAGGTGTCCCGGTGTTTCACTGCATCTGTATCTTTGGGGTAAATCCCCAGCAGTGAAATTGCTGGGTCGTAGGGCAGGTCTATTTTTAACTCTTTGAGGAACCTTCACACAGTTTTCCAGAGTGGCTGCACCAGTTCACATTCCCACCGACAGTGCAAGATGGTTCCCCTTTCTCCACATCCTCTCCAACATTTGTGGTTTCCTGCCTTGTTAATTTTCCCTATTCTCACTGGGGTGAGGTGGTATCTCATTGTGGTTTTGGTTTGTATTTCCCTGATGGCAAGTGATGCAGAGCATTTTCTCATGTGCTTGTTGGCCATGTTTATGTCTTCCTCTGTGAGATTATTTTCCTATGCTGTGACTTTCCCTTTTTTTAAATTTTTTTTACATATTTTTTAATTGGAGTTCAATTTGCCAACATATAGCATAACACCCAGTGCTCATCCCATCAAATGACCCCTCACTGCCTGTCACCCAGTCACCCCCACACCCCGCCCACCTCCCTTTCCACCACCCCTTGTTCGTTTCCCAGAGTTAGGAGTCTCTCATGTTCTATTAAACTCAACAGCAAAGAAACAAACAATCCAACCATGAAATGGGCCAAAGACACGGACTTTCCCTTTTTTTTAAGATTTTATTTATTTATTCATGAGAGACAGAGAGGCGGAGACACAGACAGAAGGAGAAGCAGGCTCCATGCAGGGAGCCCGATGTGGGACTCAGTCCTGCATCTCCAGGATCACGCCCTGCACTGAAGGCGGCTCTAAATCACTGAGCCACTTGGGCTTCCCTGACTTTCCTTTTTTACTCTCTTAACAGCATTTTGAGAAGAACAGAAGCTATTCATTTAATGTAGTTGATAAATTTTAATGTAATTTATCAACTTTTTCCTCATATCTAGTTTTGTGTCCTATTTAGGATATCTGTGCTTGAAGCACCTGGGTGGCTTAGTGGTTGAGCATCTACATGCACCTCAGGTTGTGATCCTGCGGTCCTGGGATTGAGTCCTGCAACAGGCTCCCCGCAGGGAGCCTGCTTCTCCCTCTGCCTATATCTCTGCCTCTCTTTCTGTGTCTCTTATGAATAAATAAATAAAATCTTTTTAAAAAGAGGATATCTGTGCTTTGTCTAAACCCATGAAACTGTCTTCAACACTATTTTCTAAAAGTTCAACTGTTTTACATTCAGCATTTGGGTCTGTGATGATTCTGGAATTTATTTTTGTATATAGCACCAGGTTGGGTCTAGATTAAATTATTTCCATATGGATATGAAATTTACTCTGCACCATTTATTGAAAATTACATCCTCTACTTACTAAACTGCAGTGCCACTTTTACCATAAAACAAATGACCACATACATGTGGGTCTGTTTCTAGACTCTATTGCATTAGCCAACATGTCTGTCCTTACACCAATACCACAATGTCTTAATTACTATAAAATTCTAGTAAGACTGGTTATCTGTTACTGTAAGTATTCCAACTTTGTTTTTCTTCCTCAAGATAGCCTTAGCTCTTTTTAGGCCTTTGTATTTCCATATACATTTTAGAATTAGCTTAACAACGTCCACAAAAAAACAAACAAAAAAAAAAGGTTCTATAGATCAATCAGGAGAGATGACATCTTTACAATATGGTCTTCGATCCATGAACATGGTCTAATCCTTCCTTGCATTCAAGTCTTCTTTAATATATTTCATGAATGTTGTATAATTTTATATGTAGAGGTCCTAAGGGGGAAGAGGTCATAAGAACCTCCAATTTGTAGCCAAGTCAGGCAAAAGTGTGGGTAACCTGGGTACCTACCACTTGCAGCTGGCATGTGAAGAGAATTAGTCTTCAGGAACTGAGCCTTTAACCTGTGAGATCTTATACTATTTCCAGACAGTGTCAGAATTAAACTGTAGGACCTCCAGCTACTGCCATAATTGCTTGCTGTCAGAAAAATCCCTACACATTTGCTGATCAGAAGTGTCAGAAGTGGAGTGTTCTGTGCAAGTAGTAAAGGAGGCAAACAGAAGGAAATACTGGGTTTTTCCTTATACAGATGTTAATTTGCTTTTTTCACTTTCATTTTCCCACGAGTATACAGAGTTTTGCAAGAGCTACATGATGTGTGGTACATGGCAACAGACTGAATGCACAGGATATGAGAATCCAATTATATTTTATTCAGCCAGATATTAAATACATTTGCAAAAATGTAAAACGTGCCACTCTGCTCACAAATGTTTCGGAAAAATATTTTCATGACAACACGTGAAGGTTTTTTATTGTTATCTTTAAATTAACAAATATTGAACCTTTTCAGCTTTAATTCCAAAATAGAAAATACCAATAGTTACAACTCACATAAACTAAAGCTTTTGGGGGGTTCTCAAAAAACTTAAGAGTGAAAGGGGTCCTGAAACCAAAGGGTTTCAGAACTAAGGTTTTAGAGTCAGCCCCAGGAGTGCATTAGTTGGTCATGCTCCCCTGGCCGGCAGTAATGGCTAACCTGTGCATCCTCACCTGCCACCAGTGCCTCACCCTGGAGATCAGAAGAACTGCAGGGCATCACTTCTTGTAGTCCTACTATCCACTCATTGGGCTGTACCTTTTCTTCAGAGGTCTGAGCATTAGCCATGCAGCTCCCCCTTCTCTAAGTCCTGTAACACCACCTCATCGTTTTGTTCTCCCAGGTCTAGGAGTGGGAGTGGAGTTACCTTAGCCTTTACCTTTTGCTCTTACAGGATTCCAGTCCCTGTGTGGTCAATCCTGTTTTAAATCCACTCTGTTGGAAATACCTATAGTGTCTGTTGTCCTGACTGAACTCTGATTGATATTCCTGCTATACTAAATATCCTCTCCTTACATGCCTCTGAGAGGGCCCTGTAGCCCTACAAGAAAGGACTCCAAATACGTGGAGGTAGCAAAGACCATCACAATGCCAATCACCAGAAACAGAGGTCCAAATGCTTCTGCCCACTGCATCTTGGGATCAGAGCTGCCAAGAAAAATACAACACAGTCAAGCACTGGATGAGACACTTATACTCACATAAAGAAGAGATAGCACAAGATCAGCTCAATAGTGGATGTCTGGGCAGTGGGTGCAATTGGCCTTTATGTCTCCTTCACAGAGTCTGAAATACTAAAAGCTGAGGTTGTGCCTGAGGGCACAGGCACTTAAGCAGAACAAAAGAATACATGATGAGCCTAAAACAGGGAAAGATATTCCCATACAAGGTGATAAACCCTGCACAGGCTGTGTGGGCTTTTTATCTCTTGATGAGAAAGCGTTCCAGGCCCAAGGCCCATTCTTACGTGGCAAGCGGAGGTTGAAAGTCTATGCACATGAGACTGCTTTTCCTAACACATTCCCTGAAGACTTCCCTGACTCTCAGAGTGTGTCCATTACTGCTGTTCTTGGTGCTTCTGGGTCTGTGCCTGTGCTTAAATACAGTTGTGTCTCTTCCAACTCACATTGGAATCTATATTTGTAGACTTCCCTGTGTCATCTCCTACCCACTTACAAGTCTCTACAAATTGGCTCCTCATAACCTCTACTCCCCTAAAACAACCAGCTAAGGGAACTATCAGCTAAAACCCAGTGGTATTAGCATCCACTGAGTTCTTCCTTGAGTCAGTAATTACTATGGTCTTTGAAATATCTGCTAGTCTTCTAATGATGCATAACAAATTCCCTCAAACTTAGTTATTAACTCACAGTTCTATAGATTAGAATGTCTAGGTTTCTACAATGCTCAGAATCTCACAAAGGTAAAATCAAGGTGTTGGCCAGGCTGTGTTCTCATTTGGAGCTAGGATCTTCTTCAGAACAAATATGGTTACGACAGAATTCAGATTCTTGATATTATAGATATAATATAGGCCCCATTTCCTTGCTGGATATTAGCTGGGATCCACTTCAGCTAGGGGCTGCCTGCATTCCTTGCCATGTGGCCTCCTCCATCTTTAAGCTAGCAATGGAGAATCTCCTTTGACTGCCCTCCATCCTATGCCTTGAATCATTTTTGCCAGCAAGACCTAGACCCTTTTAAGAACTCACCGGATTAGGGTTGTCCCAGGGAAGATATTTTTCCTGTCTTAGAGTTAATTGAGAGGGGAGCTTAATTACATGTACCAAATCCCTCTACAGTAGCACATAGATTAGTACTTGAATGAATAACAGGGAAAAGATGTGTGTACACTAGGGAGCAGTACTCTTGGGACCATCTTAGAATTCTGCTTACCACAATGGTGATTTCCCATTTCCATCATTTTATCCACACTTAAAGTAGATGGCATTCTACTTTAAGAAAGACCGTCCTCTTTTTTACCTTCTCTCTATTTCGGTCAGTATGGACTAAAGAATTCTTTTCTAATTCAATATATTTTATAATCTATTGTTGACATTATTCCTTTTCCTTTCCTTCTGATTGTAGATCTCTTAGTTTTGTTTTTTTTTTTTAAGATTTTATTTATTTATTCATGAGAGACAGAGAGAGAGAATGAGAGAGAGAGAGAGAGGCAGAGACACAGGCAGAGGGAGAAGCAGGCTCCATGCAGAAACCCGATGTGGAACCAGATCCCAGGACTCCAGGATCACGCCCTGGGCTGAAGGCAGGCGCCAAACTGCTGAGCCACCCAGGGATCCCCAGATTTTGTTTTTGTTTTTGTTTTTTACTGGACTTGGCTATTTCCTCTCTCCCACCATTTTCAAGAGGCCACTCTGGTACTGCCTTCCTGTGAGGTCTGCAGATAGGGGTGTGAAGCAAGGAGGAGCCAGGATCAGATTTTACTGGCTACCAGCCAATCCCTATCAGGGCTGGTGGAATCAATGTCCTGATAGAGGATGGAACCTGGCTTCAAGCTCAGAGTCCTGGAAGACAGGAGAACCGTGGGACCACGCCCTCTTATGCAGACAGCCAATCAGAACTTGAGGTGCGGGTTTCTCCATTGTGAAGAAATGGCCTTTAACTGTTGGGAGTCTTGGGATGCTAGAGTCCTGGGTTAGAACAAGGGGAGGTATAGTGGGTTTAGTTCTCTGTTTTCAAGACACTTGGGATCTGTCTTTGGGTGGAAAGATCATGACCCCAAAACAAGCTCCAGACGCAGGGGCCCCACCCGCTGCAGGGGCCCCACCCGCTGCAGGGGCTCCACCTGTGGCAGAGGCCCCACCCGCTGCAGGGGCCCCACCTGTGGCAGAGGCCCCACCCGCTGCAGAGGACTCTAAGAAGCCACCAGAGATAACACAGACACCTGAAGAACTGGCATTTTATGCCCCGAATTACATATATTTGACCATCCTGGCCGTAATTACTTTCCCTCCCCTGGGATTACTAGCTGTATTCTTCAGTTACAAGGTAAAACAATGCCTGTGCCGGGGCCCATCCTGCCCTCTACCAGCCGCTTGCGCCTGCTTCCGTCCTGGGAAGGGACGGGTAGGGGTTTCCCCTCAGTGACCATTGGTCTCCAGCCCTTCCCCAAGGGGTCACAAAGCTAGTCTCAGAAGTCCACATCTAAAGCTCCTATCCCTACAGACCACGCAGGCCAACAAGAACAGCCAATGGGAAGATGCTTACATCAACTCAGGCCGAACTGGTTGGCTGGATGTATTCTCCATACTCATCGGTTTAGCCATCATTTATGTCTATGCCCTATTTATGTGAAGGCCAGGAAGTAGTCCATGGGTCCACCCCAAACACTAACCAGCCCAATCAGCTACCATGCAAGAAACCAACAGCTAAGACATCTTCTAGCCAAGAAACCTATCAGCCAAGGAACCCAACATCCAAGCAACCCACTAGCCCAGGGACATCATACCACTTCATCTTCTTGGCCTCCAGAGCCATCTTCATCCACCGTGGGGGTCCTCATTTTCATGCCCTGGATGTGCTTAGCTCCTTGATACTGGGTTGCTCTTTCAGAAAAATATTTACTTAAACCAATAAAAATAAAGGGAATGTTCCAGCTTTTCCACCTGATCTTAGCCAAAAGGCCAAGAAGTGATGTTGTTCCAGCTTCTCATGTGTGTGCATATGTATGTCTGTTTCTGAGTCAGTGTCTGTGTTTTGCTAGGGCTACATGTTTCCTATCTCACTTTTTCTAGTAAAACAGTAATCTCCAGCTTTTGAGATCCCAAAGTCAAACTGTTAAGGGAAGAATGGAAAGACTCCAAGAAATAAACAATAGATTTGGTGGTAGAGCTGATGAAGACCACCTCTCTCCCAGTCCTGAAAGGTAAATGGTCCCCTATTCATGGAATGGGGGAAGTAAAGAAAGAGAAATTAGATGTAAGTATATCCCTAAGGAGGTACCTAAGGCCCACGTCTCAGGAAGGGGTGAGGTGTCAAAGATCTCAGAGACCACTTGTATGACCTCTTCACAAATAAGTCCTACAGAGGTTCCAAGATCACAAAAAAATATGCTGCATGGTGTGGAGGTCTAGGAATAAATAGCCTTAGACAGCCAAGTAGGATAGCCTATATCTCAGCTTGGTGAAAATGAGGTGGGGTCTATAGGAATGCCAAGTGCCAGGGTGGGAGTGACTATCAGAGGCAAGCCAGGGTACCACAAGAGCCAGAATGAAGGAAAACAGAAATTTAGGCTGACACCATGGACAAAAAACACCCAGGGGTTCCTACTGGTACCTTAACTTCATTAATAAACCCAAATTTAGACCCAAAACTGCTAGACTTCGCAGAATTAAGTTTCCATAGTCAAGAAGAATGGGGATTATCAATAAAAAGGAGGTTGAGTAGCTGTGGAAAAGACTGCTAGCTCTACCAAAGCTCATCTTTTCTTCCTGCCATGACTTAGCCACATGTCCTAGGTTCCCCTGTGTGGCTATGAGACTGTCTTTAGCTCTATGGAATGTG
Source organism: Canis lupus baileyi (assembly GCF_048164855.1). Lineage (NCBI taxonomy): Eukaryota > Metazoa > Chordata > Mammalia > Carnivora > Canidae > Canis > Canis lupus. Next base: position 117,547,570 of record NC_132838.1, on the reverse strand, counting down.
ACCAGAAGTGATGTGCTCCATGAACCACCCTGGCCTTTAAATTATGCCCCATGGGTACTCTCTTCCATACTCTTCCTTCCCTAGCTGACACACATGATGATTTGAAGGCCACATGTCATAGAAAGGAAGAACTCCCATCAACCTTTGTCTCTGAACCACTCTAGGAACAATCGCTGTTTCCCCAACTGCATTTCATTGTTCAGTGGAAAATAGGTGTTGTGCCATCATGTGTCTGGTTTATCTACTCTATAATGCAATCCAGTCAAACCAGTGAAGATGCAGGAAAATAGAGTTACATTTCTCAAACATCTGGAGTTGTTCCTTGAAATTCACACCCAGCAGACAGACCCATCTTGTTGGGTGGTTTATAGGAAAATAATGAGTGAAGGAAACAACAAAGGTCTTAGTCCAGAGTTAACCTTAATCTTAGCTATCATGATGCTGTGTTTCTCTGTTCCATGATCCTGGGTATCTCTTGTGGATTACATCTGTTTATGGGACAATGCTTCATGTTGTGCATGTATCTGGAGAGGGTATTATGCTTAGTTGTCTGCTGTTAGTGGGTCTAGAGGGTCAGTCATCTCTATCCCTCCCAGACTAGCCCAGAAAGCTGGGCTTGTCACATTCAGCTGCAAAGCCATGTGGAGTCAGGATAGCCCATGTCAACATGAACATCCAGGTCCAAAAAGGTCACATTGTGCTACAAAACTTAGAAAGCCAGCCATTTTTTCTCCATTTCAGTTCTTTGACTCCCCCCTAACCTATATTCCACTCTCAGGCATTCATATGGTTTTTACCACCTTGTGAATACAAAACAAAACAAAATTTATAGTCTTGTATCTTGAAACATCATCAGTGGAATTACTATAATGAAACATGCAGATTTAACAACTTTACTGACTCCTCTCTCCCACTACTTCCCAGTGAATGAGGTCACAATTCTGAACTCAATTTACAGGTTTCCATTTCATTATGCCTGTATAAGTATGTTCTATTACTGGGCCATGATGTTGATTACATACTCTTGCTGAACTAATACTTGAACTCAGCAGCCAAGCAACCCATCTGCCGAAAAATCCTTCAGATTTTTCTTCCTTTTCTTTTTCCTCTCCTTCCTCTTCCTCCACCTTCTTCTCGTTCGCATTCTGACTCTCCTGTCCCTTCTCCTGCTTGTCCTCATCTTCCTCTACTGTTTGTTTCATTTGCTCAGTTATCTAAGTGGCCCTTTAGTAATTATTCCCAATTCTCCAGAAGAATTCTATCACTGCTTTCGACAGAATTTCCCCCTGGTCAAATAAGCCGAGTAACTTTTCAATTCTCTTTTTCCCTTGGATCTTGAAACCTGTTTATTTATTTCCTTGGAATTTTTTATTTACACAACGTTCACATAAATATATTCTCATAGAGAATCAAGTAATGCAAAGTATGGAAGAGCTCACCTCATGGCTGGCCAAGGTATCACTTTCCCCTCTCAAAGGTAATTGCTGTTGATATTTTGTTGTAACTCTTTCTAGTTACCTTTCTATGCATTTCCATGTGCATCGTGTCCACACACATTGACATCACGCTCTTTTTCTGCTCTCCACTAGGTCTTGGTGATCTTTTCCTATTAATACTGAAGATCATCAACACTGAATGCCCTGTATTCCACTTATGAATAATCTCCCTCTGTCCTCTTTAGGTCCAAAGTGTACATTCCCATGTTCTCAGACCTGCCTTTCCTCCTTCAGCAATAGCTCATGGGTCTCCAGCACCTGGCATGAACCTGTGGGCCTTTTTGTTTCCTGGGAGGATAAGGATATCCTGAGCAGGACAAGAGGGAGAGTATCAATAGAATAAACAGCTGCAGGAGAGCAGATTATGTTCCATACCATGAACTGGTTTTGCAAATTTTCTTTCTGACCTCTGAAAACTTAAAAAACTTTACGACACTCAGATATGACATTATCATATCCTATGACTGTGATTCTTAACCTCTTACAGTCTTCAATTCTGATAACCCATTTACTGCATCACCCTTGTAACAATACTTAAAATGATGTCTTTATGTTCTGGAAGAAAGACGTACTTTTGGGGCACCTGGGTGGCTCAGTAGTTGAGCATCTGCTTTTAGCTCAGGTCATGATCCCCAGGTCCTGGGATTGAGTCCTGCATCGGCTCCCTGCAGGGAGCCTGCTTCTCTCTCTGCTTATGTTTCTGCCTCTTTCTGTGTGAATAAATAAAATCTCTAAAAATAAAGAAAGCGAGATGTACTTTTGAATTTTCTTTGTTAAATTGGAATATTACTAGCATGAAATCCATAAATGGGGGATTAAAAAGAGAAAAATACTTCCCCCACTCAAGAAATATTCCCCAATAACCCTCTTACTCCAACTAAGAGTAGATTTCTTATTTAAATGAAGAGTTTGAGAATCTGAGTCTAACTTAAATCAAGAATACACTGGATCTCCAATTTTTAAAAATTATTTATTGACTGGCATAAGAGTGTAGAACTCTTATGTATATACCAATGAACTTCCACAAACTTTCACAAAATACACACCTATGTAACCTGCTCCTGAAACAAGGCACAGAGTAGAAGACCCCTGTGTCCTCTTTCAATCACTTCCCCACAAAAGATGACCCCTACCCTAACATTCTCTCTCTTTTTTTTTCTTCTCTCTATTTTTAAAATAACTGCCTGGTAGGCTACATCAGAAATCTCTATCCCAAATTTACTATCGGGACCTTTCTGTTGATGGATATTTAGATTATTCCTATCTTTCAGCTGCCACAAACAATTCCGCAAAGAACATCCATGAGCATGCTTTTCCGTTCATATGAGCAAGTATATCTCCAGGACAGAGTCCAAGAAGTAAGATTGCAGGGTTGAAGCATAAAGACCTTTGGATGCTTTGATGGCTAACACTATGATGACTTCTGCAAAGGCTTCATCAAATCACACTCCCAGCCTCAATGTTTGAAAGAATCATTCTTTGCTTTCTTGTTGGTACATGATATCATCAATCCCATAAATTTCTGTCAATTTGATGAGTGAGAAGTAATAGCTTCTTATTGCTTTAAGTTGAATTTCTCTGATAGGTTGTGAATTTGAGCATTGCTATGGACTAAGTTTTGTCCCTCCAAAACTCATATTTTTAAAAAAGATTTTATTTATTTGTTCATAAGAGACACACAGAAAGGGAGGCAGAGACACAGGCAGAGGGAGGAGAAGCAGGCTTCATGCAAGGAGCCCAATGCAGGACTTGATCCTGGGAATCCAGGATCATGCCCTGAGCCAAAGGCAGAGGCTCAACCACTGAGCCACCCAGGCATCCCCATCTTAAAATTCCAGTGGCAGTTTACAAAACTAGAAAAAACACTCCTAAAATTTGTGTGGAATCACAAAAGACTCCAAATAGCCAGAGCAATCTTGAGAAAGAAGAACAAAGCTGGAGGTATCACACTTCCTGATTCCAAACTAAACCAAAAATCTAAAGTAATCAAAGTAGTATGGAACTGGGATAAAAATAGACATATACACCAATACAACAGAATGGAGAGCCCAGAAATAAACCCCAGCATTTGTGATCAACTAATATTTGACAAAGGAGCCATGAATACTCAATAGGGAAAGCATAGTCCCTTCAATAAATAGTACTGGGAAAACTACAGAAGAATGAAATTGGGCCCTTATCTTGCACCACAAACAAAAATTAACTCAAAATGGATTAAAGACTTCAACATGGCGGTATGCCTGGGTGGCTCAGTGGTTGAGCATCTGCCTTTGGCTCAGGGTATGATCCTGAAGTTCAGGATCGAGTCCTGCATCGGGCTCCTCGCAGGGAGCCTGCTTCTCCCTCTGCCTGTGTCTCTGCCTCTCTCTGTGTCTCTCATGAATAAATAAATAAAATTTTATTTTTTAAAAAAGACTTCAATATAGAATTGAAACCATAAAACTCATAGAAGAAAACACAGAGAAAATCTCCTTGACATTGGTACTGGCAAAGATATTTTTGGATATGACAATGATAGCACAAATAACAAAAGGTAAAATAAATATGTTAGACTATATCAATCTAAAAAACTTATGCACAGCAAAACACCCAAACAAACAAACAAAAACAAAAAAAAACGATCAACAATATCCGAAGGCAATCTATGGAAAGGGAAAAAATATTTGCAAACTATATATGTGATAATGGGTTCTATCAAAAATATATAAAGAACTCACATAACTTGGGATGCCTGGGTGCCTCATTGTCTACCATCAGCTCAGGTCATGATCTCAGAGTTCTGAAAACGAGCCCTACATTGGGTTCCCTGCTTAGGGGGGAACTGTCTCTCCCTTCCTCCCCTGCTTGCGCTCTCTCTCTGAAATAAATAAAATCTTTAAAAAAAGAACTCCCTGCATCCTGATTTCATAGCAGCAATGTCCACAATAGCCAAACTGTGAAAGGACCCAAAATGTCCTTCAACAGATGAATGAATGAATAAAGATATGGTACATATACACAATGGAATATTACTCAGCCATCAGAAAGGATGAATTCTTGTCATTTACATCAACGTAGATGGAACTAGAGAATATTATACTGAGTGAAATAAGTCAATTGGAAAAAAAACAATTATCATATGGTTTCATTCATATGTAGAATATAAGAAACAGTGAAAGGGACCATAAGGGAAGGAGGGGGAACTGAATGGGGAAAAATTAGAGAAGAAGAAGAAAAACCATGAGAGATTCTTAACTCTCGGATACAAACTGAGGGTTGCTGAAGGGGAGGTGGGGAGGATGGGGTAACTGAGTGACAGGCATTAAGGAGGGCACATGATTTGATGAGCACTGAGTGTTATGCTATATGATGATAAATTGAATTTAAATAAACAAAAAATCTTAAAAAGAACTCATACAACTCAATAATGAAACAACAAACAGTCTACTTTAAAAATGGGCAGAAGAACTGAATAGAGACTTTTCCAGGGCAGCCCCGGTTTAGTGCTGCCTTCAGCCCAGGGTGTGATCCTGGAGACCTGGGATTGAGTCCCATGTCAGGCTCCCTGCATGGAGCCTGCGTCTGTGTCTCTGCCCATCTCTCTCATTCTGTGTGTGTGTGTGTGTGTGTGTGTGTGTGTGTGTGTGTGTCTCATGAATAAATAAAATCTTTAAAAAAATAGAGACTTTTCCAAAGACAACAAGCAAATGGTCAACAGGTATATGAAAAGATGCTCAATATGGATAATCATCGGGAAATGCAGGTCAGATGGGATCCCTGGGTGGCGCAGCGGTTTGGCGCCTGCCTTTGGCCCAGGGCGCAATCCTGGAGACCCGGAATCGAATCCCACGTCGGGCTCCCGGTGCATGGAGCCTGCTTCTCCCTCTGCCTGTGTCTCTGTGCCTCTCTCTCTCTCTGTGACTATCATAAATAAATAAAAATTAAAAAAAAAAAGAACTTAATATATCAAATCCACAATGAGATATCGCCTCACACCTGTTAGAATGGCTATCATCAAAAAGACAAAAGAGGGTGGCTCAGTGGTTGAGCATCTGCCTTTGGCTTAGGGTGTGATCCCAGATTCCCAGGATGGAGTCCATCATCGGGCTCCCGGCAGGGAGCCTGCTTTTCCCTCTGCCTGTGTCTCTGCCTCTCTGTGTCTCTCATGAATAAATAAATAAATAAATAAATCTAAAAAAAAAGACAAAAGGTAAGTGGTGGAGGATGAGGAGAAAAGAGGAAATTTGTGCACTGTTGGTGAGAATGTAAATCCATACAACTACTAAGGAAAACAATATGGAGTTCCACAAAAAAAATAAAAATAAAAGTACCATATGATCCAGCAACCTACTTCTGAGTGTATAGCCATAGGAAATGAAAACAGGCTCCCAAAGACACATCTGCACTCCTGTGTTTATTGCAGCATTATTCACAATAGATAAGACATGGAAACAATATCCATTAATGGGTGAATGGATAATAAAGATGTGGTAAAAATATACACAAATACACATTTGTATTATATATGTTATATATTTATTTGTTATATAGTATGTATCTGAATATATATATTCACCCATGAAATAAATGAAATTCTACCCATATGCAACAGCATGAGTGATATAAGTCAGACAGAGAGAGATAAAACACCTTATGATATCACTGATATGTGTAATCTAAGAAACTCAAACTCATAGAATCAGAGAGTAGAATAGTGGTTGCCAGAGGCTGGGGGTGGGAGTACTGGGGAGATGTTGCTCAAAACTACAAACTTCCAATGAGAAGAACAATAGGTTCTGGGGACTTAATGCACAAAATTGTGATGGTAGATGACAATGCTGTACTATGTACTTGAAAGTTGCTAAGAGAGTAAATCTTAAAAAGTCTCACTACCAGATGCCATGAGGGAGATGTTAGCAAACACTACAGTGAGGATAATATTGCAATATATAAAAGTGTATCAAGGGGCGCCTGGATGCTTCAGTAGGTTAAGCCTCCGACTTTGGCTCAGGTCATGATCTCAAGATCCTGGGCACCAGCCCTGTGTCAGGCTCCACACACAGCTCTCCCTTTCCCTCTGCCCCTCCCGCCTGCTCGTACTTTCTCTCTTTCTTCCTCTTTCTCAAATAAATAAATAAATAAATAAAATCTTTTAAAAAAATGAAAGTATCAAAGCAACAGGTTGTATACCTTAAAATGACACAATATTGTATGTCAATTACAATTGCCTCTTGAACAATGTGGTGGGGGAACCCCCAGTCTGTTGAAAATCTACCTATAACTTTTGACTCCCCAAAAATTTAACTACTAATAGCCTACTGTAGACCAGCCTTACTGATAACATACACAGTCAATTAACATGTATTTTGTATGCTATATGCAGCACATATTGTGCATGTATTGTATTCTACAATAATCTAGAGAAAAAATGTCATAAGGAAAAGAAAATACATTTACAGTGCTCTACATATATTTATTGAGAAAAGAACTCTACAGGGTCGCCTGGGTGGCTCAGTGATTTAGCCCTGCCTTCTACCCAGGACATGACCCTGGAATTCCAGGATCGAGTCCCACATTGGGCTCCCTGCATGGAGCCTGCTTCTCCCTCTGCCTATGTCTCTGCCTCCCTGTGTGTGTGTCTCTCATGAATAAATAAGTAAATCAAATAAATAAATAAATAAATAAATAAATAAATAAATAAATAAATAAATAAAATCTTAAAAAAAAAAAAAAAGAACTCTACATATGGCTTCCCAGGTGGGCCAGGGGCTGCATTAATTTATGATGTGTTATTGAGTCAATAATGTCAACAATGAACTTCCTTCATTCTTGTCAGTTCCAGGAATTCTTGTCAGAAATAGAAGCTGAATATGCTCTTTTAAAGAAGAATCATGGGCAGCCCCGGTGGCTCAGCGGTTTAGCGCCGCCTTCAGCCCAGGGCGTGATCCTAAACAACCGGCATCCAGTCCCACGTCGGGCTCCCTGCACAGAGCCTGCTTCTCCCTCTGCCCGTCTGTCTGTCTGTCTCTCTCTCTCTGTCATGAATCAATAAATAAAATCTTAAAAAAAATTAAAGAAGAGTCAGATGGAAATTATAGAACTGAAAAAATATAGTAATGAAATAAAACACTCACTGTAGGGGCCCAATAGAATAATGGAGATGACAGAGGAAAGAGTCTATTTGAAGACAAAAATTACACAATTTGAACAACAGAGAGAGAAAAAACATTGAAACGAAAATTAACAGAACCTCAGTGACCTGGGAACAGTACTAAAAGATTTAACATGCATGACATGGGAGTCCCTGAAGGAGACTTTCTATGGTGTGGTTCAGGGGGGCAAAAAAAAAGTTTTTTAAAAAGAAAGAAGGGATGACTAAATAATTCTCAATTTTGCAAAAGGCTTAAACCTGCACATTCTGAAAGCTCAATTACCCTCAAAAAAAAAAATCAATGCAAAGAAACCCATGGTTGGACCATATTACTTAAACAGCTAGAAACTAGAGACAAAGAAATGGTTATAAACTCATCCAAGGAAAAAATTACACATTGCATAGAGGGAAACAAAAATTCAAAAAACTATGAATCTCTTACTAGCAGTCTTGACCACTAAAGGGAAGGGGAACTATATATTTAACTGTGAGGAGAAAAGAACTGTTGACCTAGAACTCTGTATCTAGTGAAAATGGTCTTCAGGAATGAAAGTGAAATAAAGACAGTTTTAGGTGAGGGGAAGCTAACAGAATACACTGTTACAGACCTATCTAAAAGAAATGCTAAAGTTAATTCTTCCAAGAACAGAAATGATACTAGAGGAAAACTTGGAATGTCAGAAGAAGGAGAAGCAACAGAAATGGTCAAGATTTGGGTAAATATGACAGACTGTTCTCCTTCTGATTCTTTATATATGACAGTTGAGAGCAAAAATATAGCACTGATGAGATTTTTCAATGTATGTGTGTGATACATACAGAAACTAAAACATAAAGGGGGCGAGTTGAAGTGACCAATATGGCTGCAGGTTGCTATATTCCATATTCCACCTAAAGTTGTAAAATATTAATTCTAGGTAGACTATGAAAATCTGGAGTATCTTTATGGTAATATCTACAGCAAGAGCTAGCAAAATTTACAAAGATATATCCTCAAAAGGCACAAGAGATAACTTAAATGGACTACTAAAATAATTCAAGTAATCCAAAAAGAAGCAGGAAAGATAAAGAAAACAAAGGAATGAGGGACACCTGGGTGGTTCAGTGGTTTAGCACCTGCCTTCCACCCAGGGTGTGATCCTGGAGTCCCAGGACCAAGTCCCGCATTGGGCTCCCTGCATGGAGCCTGCTTCTCCCTCTGCCTATGTCTCTGCCTCTCTCTCTCTCTCTGTGGTCTCTCCTGAATAAATAAATAAAATCTAAAAAAAAAAAAAGGGAATAAAAAAAAGAGAAGCAGAGAATAATTTTTAAAAGGTAGAATTAAGGCCAAATATACCAATCTTCACTTTATTTTTTTAAAGATTTTATTTATTTATTCATGAGAGACACAGAGAGAGAGAGAGAAACAGAGGCAAAGACAGAAGCAGGCTCCATGCAGGGGGCCCCACGCGGGACTCAATCCCTTGTCTCCAGGATCACACCCTAGGCTGCAAGCGGCGCTAAACCACTGCGACACCAGGGCTGCCCCCAATCTTCACTTTAAATGCAAAAGTTACAATATAGATATTGTCAGAATTACTAAAATTTAAAAAAACAAGACCCATATATATCCTGTCTATAAGAAACCCACATTAAATATTATGATACATGTAGGATAAAGTAAAGAATGGAGGAAAAAACAGGCAAACACTACCAAATAAAAACACTACCAAAACAATGATGGGTGGTTATATCATTATCAGACAAAGTAGATGTCAGGGCAAGGATAACTAACAAGGACAAAGAAAGACATTAAATAGTGATAAAAAGGACAATTCAACAGGAAGGTATAAGAATCCTAAACATATGAGCACTGACAACAGAACTTCAAAATACAAGATAAACATGGTAAAACAAAAGGAGAAATAGACCAAGTCACAATTATAGTTGAAGACTTGGCATTCCACTCTCAATAACTAAGACAAGTAAACAGAAAATTAGTGAGGATATAGAAAATCTGAACACCATCAACTAACCGTATCTAACTGTTATTTATAGAATGCTGTATCCAAAGAAGGTAGGTACACATGTATTTTTTTTTTTTTTTGAGGGAGAGAAAGAGGAGAGAGTGCCCACATACGCAAATGGTGGGGGGAGGAGTAGATGGAGAGAGAATCATAAACAGACTCCTGGCCCAGTGTGGAGTGGGATGTGAGGCTGATCTCAGAATCTTCAGATCATGACCTGAGCTGAAATCAAAATTAGGATGCTTAGATTGAACCACCCACGCACCCAGCAGATACCTATTCTTTTCAAGTACACAGAGAACTTTATCAAAATAGAACACATACTTGCTCATTAAACAAATCTTAACAAATTCCCAAGAATTAAAATTATAAAAAGCATACAAAATCACAGAAAGAAAACCATTCAAAGTCATATTATCTGACTGTATGAGAATGCTAATATGCCCCCCACCAATATTCCTGCCCCTGGGGTATAACCCTATATAATAATCCCTGACTATCAATATGATAAGATATCTCTCCTGTGACTAAATTAGGCTACGTGGCATAGCTGACTCGAAGAAAGGTAGACCTAACCACATAAGGCTTTAAATCTGGGCCTAGGTGTCAGAGATAGAGGAAGTCGGAGACTCAAAGTGTGAGAGGGATTCTGATGGAGGGAGATTCTCCCTTGATGGCTTTGAGATGAACAGGATCACGCAGCAAAGTGTGCATGTAGACTTTAGGAACTGAGAATAGATCTTGGCTGATAACCACAAGGAAAAGACAATGTCCTCAGTCCCAAAACCTCAAAGAACTGATTTCTGCCACAACCACACAAGCTGGGAAGAACATCCAGAACTCCACGTGACAACACACTTCAGCAGACACATTCATTTCAGCCTTGTGAAAACCTGAGCAGAGAACTCGGCCATACAGTTTCTGGATTTCTTACCTATAGAACAGTGTGATACTGAATGGCTATTGTTTTAGGACACTGAGTGTATGGTGATTTGTTACACAAAAATAGAAAACTCATGTGTTCATCAGAATAAAAGTAAAGTAGGGACCAGCAGCAGAAAAATAGTAGAAAAATTTCCCAATACTTGGGGGAAAAACATGCAAGCAAGCAATCCATCAGTCAAGGGCAATTAGAAAATATTTCCTAAAAAATTTTATACCAAAATATATATAGCATACCAAAATATGTGGGGTGCAGCTAAAGTGGTGTTTAGAAGGAAATGTATAACCTCAAATGCTCATATTAGAAAATAAATGTCTCAAATTAATTATCTCAGCTTCCAATTAAGACACTAGAAAAATAAGAGCAAATAATACCCTCCCTCTCCAAAAAAAACAAAACAGAAGAAAGAAAAGAGTGAAAAAAATAATTGAAATTAAAAAAGGAGAAACAATGAAGCCATGGAGAAAATTGAAAACTGGCTCTTGAAAATGACGGATAAAATTGATAAACCTCCTATAAGACTGAAAAAGCAAGACAGAAGACACAATGGCCAATACCAGAAAAGAAGAAGAAAATACCTCTACAGACCCCTGAGACACTAAAGGGAAAATTAGGGACTATTATAAACAAGTCTTCACACATATATTCTACCCCTTAGGTGAAAATTGACCCATCCTTCAGAAACAAAAACCCAGAACTGATCAAGAGAAGGAGATTATCTAAATAATTTTATATCTATTAAAGTATTTGATTAGGAAACTAAAAATCTGAGAAAGAAATCTCCAGACACAGATGGTTTCATTGGTAACAAATAACATCATTTCCACACAATCTCTTCCAGAAAAGAGGAGGAGAAAATATTTCCCAACTTGTTTTACGAGGCCAGCACAAAATATCAGAAAACCAAAACCAGACCTATATAAATAGAATATACCATCACCAACTGAGGCTTCTTCCAAGAATGCAAAGCTGGCTCAATATTAGAAAATGGGTGACGGGCACTGAGGGGGGCACTTGACGGGATGAGCACTGGGTGTTATTCTGTATGTTGTCAAATTGAACACCAATAAAAAATAAATTTATTATTTAAAAAAATAAATAACATAAAAATAAAAAAAAGAAAATCAATCAATGCAATCCACTAAACTAACCATCTAAAGAAGGAAAACCACATCATCAATTGACACAGAAAAGACATTTGGGAGTATTCAACATCAATTCACAATAAAAATTTAGCACACCAAGAAACTTCTTCATCCTGATAAAAGGCATCTACAGAAAACCTATAGCTAACATCATAGGAAAGGGGGAAGGCTTTCTTTCTAAAACTGGCAACAAAACAAGCATGTCCTATTCTACATCATTCCTAATCCACACCAGAATGGAAGTCCTAATCTGTACAATAAATCAGAAAAAGAAAGAAAGGACATATATAGATTAAAAGAGAAGTAAAACTATCCTTATTTGTAGATGAAGAAAATCCCCCCCAAAAAGAAAAAAAATCGCAAGGAATCTAAACAAAACAAAAGAAAACCTCCCAGAATCAATAAAACCAAGTTTAGCAAGATCACAGTTTCAATATCAATATACAAAAAAACTAACATGTTTCTAGATGCTAGCACTGAACAACCAGAAACCAAATTTATTTAAAGATAACACCATTTTCAAGAGATCCCACAAAGCAAGTAGTTGCTGTAAATCTAAACTATTAAGTGTATCAGCTGTTTAGCAGCTATGTTTAAACTACAGCTGCTGAGGGAGGAAAGAAAAGAACTAACTAAATAAAAAGCCTTCCTGTGCTAGTTAAATGGAGGCCCCATGTCTCTCCCAAATTGATCTGAAACTCTAATGCAATTCCTATTAAATGACCAACAAGATTTGTAGATCTATACGAGCAGAGTCAAAATAATTCTATAAAAGAATGAAGTTGAATTCCTCACATTACCCAATTTTCAGAATCACTGTAAAGCTATATTAATAAAACAGTGTGGTATTTGACACTAGATCAACAGAACAAGGAGTCCAGAAAGAGACCCACATGAATATGTTCTATTTATTATAAAAAGAAATCCAAATGCAATTTATAGAAGAAAGAACAGGGTTTTTTTTTTTCCAACAATGTTAACTAAACCACCATGTGCAAAACATAATTAATCTGCACTAAAACCTCAAGTCTTATACAAATATTAACTCATCATGCATGGATCATAGATCTAAATGTAAAATGTAGATCTACCAAACATTAAAAGAATATCTTCCTGACCCTGGATTAAGCAGACTTCTTAGACATAACACCAAAAAAAAAACGTTCATAAAAGAAAAAAATACTCAATTCAAAATAAAAACCTTTGCTCTGTAAATGACACTGTTCAAAAATGAAAAGATAAACTCCAAATCCAGAGAAAATATTTGCATATCACACATCTGACAAAAACTTGTATCCAAAATATATAAATGACTCCTATTTTACTGTACTAACCCAATTTTTTGAACTGACACTTCACCAAATAGTATATATCAGTTGCAAAAAATGCACATGAAAAGATGTTAATTTGGGATCCCTGGGTGGCTCAGTGGTTTAGCGTCTGCCTTTGGCCGGTGGCGCGATCCTGGAGGCGCGAGAGGCTCCAGGCATGGAGTCTGCTTCTCCCTCCTCCTGTGTCTCTGCCTCTCTTTCTGTCTATCATAAATAAATAAATAAATAAATAAATAAATAAATAAATAAATAAATAAATCATCTATCTATCTATCTATCTATCTATCTATCTATCTATCTATCTTTAAAAAACAAAAACAAAACTTGACTGCAAGCTGTTAAATGATCACTCTCAAGGTGCTAGAAGCAAACCAAGACTCCTAGGCCTACATCCTTCTTGCCCCAAGTGGGGTTTCTATCCCCAAGCCTTGCCCCGTTTGACTTGACCAATCACCTGAGAGAGTAGGAGGTGCTTGAACTCCTTCCCACCAATCAGCAGCAATGTGAGTATTGGATTCCCCCACCCTATTACATGCAAACTCAATCAGCCAATAGTAATAGAAAGATAGAATAGGAGGCGGAGCCTGTATTATCTCTCTGGTAATCCCCGCCTGTTGGCCTGAGGGCGAGGCTCCAAGTAGCCCTGGTAATGCCTGATCCAGATCCCCTAATGGGGTGTCTGAAGGGGCAGGGAGGAAATTTATGAGGGGATAGGGTGGGAGGAAGAGAGAATGGGTAACGGCAGAATGAGGGGGCAAGAAGGGTTTCAGGGGGATGCAGAAAGGTATTATAAGAAGAGAACTATATAGAAGGAACATGGATTTAGAAGAACAGTGAGTCTGCTATGAGTGGAAGAAGTTCAGAGGGTCAGGACGCTGGTTTCAGAGGTAGGAAGAAGGTGGTAGAGGGATAAAGGGCAGGCCTTTATAAGGGGACAGAGAAGACGCTTTGAGTGGACATGGAGAGGACTTAGAATTTAGAGTTGGTTAAGGGAGGTCTTAGAGGAGCCAACAAAGAGGTCATGGTTGGGAAGAAGGGGAAGGACGAAGTTTATGGGTGAACAAGGCTCATAACAGGACCATGACAGGTTCATAGGGACAAAGTGAGGGATATTACAAATGAGATAAGGAGAGAGGCATTGCTTGCACAGTTTTATAGGGTGAGAGTTTTAAGAGGGAACAAGGAAGGTTTTGTAGATGGAAAGTGAGAGTGTTCAAGTGTTGAGTAGGGTCTCCTTGGTAGGTGTTTCATAGGGGCAAAAAGGCTGCATTTGGGGGACCATGAGGGTGGGATAGGAACAAAATGTGATGGCGGCTCAGTTGCAGTTCCAAGGAGGACAAGCAAGAGTCATCAGAGTCAGCAAGGGATTTTGTGGGGGTAGTGTTAGGGTCCAAGTGAGACAAGCTGTAGGGACCTGCAAGGCAGTTCTAGAAGACAGGGAGGAGGTTACAGAAGACAGGGAAAGGGTTACTAGGAACAAGCAGGGATTATAGAGCATAGGAGGGGGCTGGGAGATCCAGGGTAGAAGGAGGTATTAAAGGGGAAAATGACAGGATAGAGGGGACATGGTGGGAGTGAGAGGAAGTCTGTATGAGTTTTAAAGGGGGTCAGTGAAGATTTATAGAAGCCAAGGAGAGATGTGTTAGCATGAAAAGAGAGGTGGTCAGAGGGGACAGAAGAGTCCAGAAGCCATTCTGAGCCATAACCTATCCCCTGCCCCCAGGCATTTGAAATTATGTCTGATGAGCCCCCAAAAGACTACCTCTTGCTGTCGATCCTGGCCTACTTGCTGTGTTGTCCCTTAGGCAGTGCAGCCATGTACTACTCTTCCCAGGTGGGAATCTATGTCAAGTCAATCCTGCCCTCCCCTCCCTCTCCACCCTGGTCCTGAACCTGAACCAATTACATCCATGATCTAACCTCCTGTTGGTTCAGGACCCCACCTGGTTCCTTACAGTCCTGTCTACCATTCAGTAACCCTTTAAGCCCATCTATTCCCTTTTCCCTTCTCCCTTCAAACCCAGACAAGGCGCCACAACTATAGAAATGAACCAGACTTGGCAGCTGAGACCTCTGAGACAACCTTCGTGCTCTCAGTCATAGCGATTTCTTTGGGATGCCTCGGTATATTGAACACCTGGATTGTGATCCTAGTGACCATATTTGCTCGGTAACCTCCCCTTCAGCTCATGAACAAGCCACCAAATATATACAACAGTGTCAGTCATCTTGGCTCTAAGTATCCATTTGGGCCAAATGGGACACCTGCTCCTCAATGTCTGGACTGCCAGGTATTGACAGCCTAGGCCAGCAACCTGAGCTGGTTGATGGGGAAAGGAAATGGTAGCTCAAGAAATCACTCTCCAGATTTGCCCAGCCCATCCCATCTAGTGGACCAGAGCCCAAGACTAACACTGGGATCCTGCCAAGGCATGTGTGCCATGGGATACAGGGTGGGGCACTGGTTCCCCAGGGTAGCCTCCCTCTGCCCACATTCATGCATGCATGCCCTAAATCCATTTATACTGTCAAAGACCTTGGCTGTTGCTGCCTGATTCTGGGGATCTGACAGTGACAACAAGTTCAGATCCTGCCACACCCTCTCAGATCCTCTCAGGGTAAAAGACACACAAATTACTAGACAGTAACAGTTCAGAGTAGTCCAATCTCTAATAGGGGAAAGCGAAGTAGCGGGAATATAAGAGGGCAGATCAACTCTGGAGTACTTGTGGTCTACCAGAAAACCAGGGAGTCAAGCAGCTGTCAGTGAACCAGTTGGAGTTCAGGTCAGGTTATGAGTGTACAGTTTTTATACCAGGTATGGTGCCTCCTCCCCACCTCCAACCACCACCTGTAATAATTGTGATTTATTCATAAATCAATGAGTACTTTCTAAGAACCTAAGATGTAACAGGCACTGTACTAGGAGCCAGGAACTAGGATCTTAACACAGCAAGATAAATAAGACCCCTTTCTGACCGACCTTACTATTACAACCAACTCTTAATGATCTGCAACAAACTAAGTGCACAGATTGCTAGTAGGTACTTTGAAACTTACAGCAGTTTGACATTGCCAAGATATCCAAGTATCATCCAAGTCTATGATCAATAAACTGGTCTTGTGTAACAGGGTATAGAACAAAAATCAGTCCATGACACATTGGAGATATCAAAAAATAGGTACTCCTATTCCACAACCACAAATAATTTGAGGCACACTGGGCTAGTGGACAATGAATTATACTAGAAGGTATATTATTGGGGTCATGCTAGCAGCTATAACAAACTCCACTAATTCCATAGCTCACACAACAGAACTTTTATTTCATGATCATGGATTCCCCCAATGTGGCCCACACACTAAGTCAAGGATCCAGGTTCCTTCCACTTGGTGATTCCACCACCTTCTAAGGACTTGGAGTGTTTTGAACTGAGGCAGAAGATGAAAGACTGGAGAGCCTCCACTACCTTCTTAAAATCCTCCACTCAAAAGTGAACCCTTGGTACTCCGGGTGGGAAAGTACATTTTGACAGCCACTATAGAAAACAGGATGAAGATTTCTCAAAAAATTAGAACTACCATATGATCCAGCAATCCCACTTCCAGGTACATATCCAAAGGAAATAAAATCAATGAGATATCTGCAACCTATGATCTTTGCAGCAATTATTCACAATAGCCAAGACTGGAAGCAACTGAAGTGTCCAACAATGGATGAATGAATAAAGAAGATGTGGTAGAATCTCCAAAGGAATATTAAAACATGAGAAATATGAAATCCTGCCATTTGTGACAACTTGGATGGAATTTATGAGTGTTATTCTAACTGAAATAGGGCATACAGAGAAAGACAAATACTGCGTGATATCAATTATATGTGGAAACTAAAAAAGCCAGACTCATAGAACCACAAAATAGAATGGCAGTGGCCAGGGGCTAGGGGTGGGGGAGACGAGGACAGTCTGGGAAAAGAATATAAACTCAGTTATAAGACGAATAATATCTGAGGGTCTAATATATAACATGGTAACTATAGTTAAAAATACTGTGTTGTATATTTAAAATATGCTAGAATGTTGGGACGCCTGGGTGGCTCAGCGGTTGAGCGTCTGCCTTCTGCTCAGGGCAGATCCTGGAGTCCCGGGATTAAGTCCCACATCAGGCTCCCTGCATGGAGCCTGCTTCTCCCTCCACCTGTGTCTCTGCCCACCCCACCCTGTGTCTCTCATGAATAAATAAATAAAATCTTTTTAAAAATATGCTAGGATGTATATCTTAAGTGTTCTCACAAAAAGGTAACTGTGAAGGTGACGGATGTGTTCACTACTTGATTGTGGTAATAATTTCACAATGTATATGTATATCGAATTACCATGTTGTATACTTTAAATATATTACAATTCCATATTTCGATTATACCTCAGTAACACGGTAAAAAAAAATGCCTTTTTTAAAAAATAAAATTTTGGCCTTATAGAAACATACACCGGGGCACCTGCATGGCTCAGTGGTTGAGCATCTGCCTTTCGCTCCAGGTGTGATCCTGGGGTCCCGGGATCAAGTCTCGCATCCAACTCCCAGCAGGGAGCCTGCATCTCCCTCTGGCTATGTCTCTGCCACTCTCTCTGTGTGTCTCTCATGAATAAATAAAATCCTAAAAAAATATATGTATTTTTAAAAAAGAAACATACACCCCTTTTGCTCTCAGTCTATTGGACAGAACTAGTCCCATGGCTTCAAATGGATCTAGGTCCTCTGGTGTGAAGACCCCAAATGGAGCCACAGAAATTTGGTAGACCCTAAGATGGAGCCAAACTGCAAAATTCTGTAGATGATGCAGAGAGCCAACAGCAGACTGGGAGCTGCAGGCTGTACAGATGTTAATGCAGGGGCAGCCTCCAGCTGAAGACAATCTAAGCTCTTCTGTCACCTTGCTCATCTTGCCACCCAGTGGCATTCTTTTTTTTTCCCCCCCAGTGGCATTCTGGCTTGCATTCCCACTCTCCAGATTTGCCCAGCCCATCCCATCCGCTGAGGCGCAGCCTCAGGACCAACAGACTTCGTGTGGGTCACAAGAAGTGCAAATGATGCAGTCCTTGAGCCACCCTCTATTCTAATCCCTTTCCGCCCTACCCTTACCCCCCACTTTCATTGGCTTGCTCTTGACAGTTTTCCACAGTGGTCACGGACTGGGACCAGGTGACTCAAGGATCTCCACGGCCTCCTGCTCACCTCCCTGACCTTGGGGAGGCCCTCGGTCCTTCTACTGGCATGAAACAAGAGTCCAGGGTGCAGGCCCTCTCCCAAGGGAAGGGACACCCCCTCCCGTAAGATGACCTCTGTACCCCTTTAATCCCCAGCCCAGGATCTGGATCCAACAAAGTTCATGGAATTTTCTTAGCCCCTGGAATGAGAACTGTCTGCATTAACCAGATTGAGAGCTGGTGAGAGAATGAAGTCCAGAGAGGGAGATTATTTTGGTTAGTGCCCCAGCTCCAGGCTGGATTCCAGGGGCCTCCCAGGATGGGAACTGCTGGAGTAGCCAGGTCTTTCCTGGAGGCAGATAGGAGCAGGCACATGGGTGCTGGAGCAGCCTGCCTGAGTTCAACCCCGAGTCAGGACCTGCGGCTGAGGCTAACCAACCTTCCTTTGCTGCAGTTTTCTCCCTGTACAATAACAGAACCCACAGGAGTGCTGTGAGGATGCAATGAGTTCACAGAAGTCAAGTACCTCACAAGAGGTACCACGAAAAAACGCTTGATTGCAACATGGCAGATACAGCTGCGCCTTCCCCCACAGCAAAGGTGGTAAAGCCTCTTGCTCCCATTTTGTCCCCTCCGTTACAACCCCCAACACCTGCTCAGCACAGTCAACTTTGCACCTGCCCAAATATCTCTGGGCTGGACACCGCGCATCCCTCATGGCAGCAAGGGCAGGCAGTGCAGCACTTCGCCTACAATTCAGAGCACCAGACCAAATACCCAAGACGTGAGACGTCAGAACTGCGAGGGCTTTTGACAGGTTTTGCTTGTTAACCCCACAACTCATGATGCTGATGTGAAAATAAATTAAAGAAACCTTATTTTAAATGGAGGCGGGAAACCCTAAAGAGAAGGCTGTTACCCACTACCACTTGCCATAAGAAGCAAATATTCATTCCCCAACAGGAAGAAGCTTGATTTACATATCCCAGCGGGCGAAAGACTTGCTCCTACCCACCCCCCAGCAGCTCAGCCAATGAGAACGCAGGGAACTGGCCCTTCCCTCTTCCTCCTCCCTCTTATAAAAGTGAGCCCCTCTGCTCTGTTCTCAGGACTGGCCTAAGATTGACAGTAGCTTGTTTGTCCTGAATTGCAATTCCCCTGCTATTCCTAAATAAAGCAGGAATATTTACTGGTAAAATAGGTGGCTTTTTTAAGGTCAACATTGATAACCCAGGCTCATGCACCAGAGCAGTGAGATGAACTATTGATTAGATTGAGCTTCAGCAGCAAGTAACAGAGCAGGGGGTGGGGCGGGAAACCACACACACTTTCCACAAGGCATTTCCCTCTCACACAGAAGTCTGAGGCTTGGTGATTAGGACTGGCCTGAAGGCCTCTCAAAACCTCAACATAGGGATCCCTGGGTGGGGCAGCGGTTTGGTGCCTGCCTTTGGCCCAGGGCGCGATCCTGGAGACCCGGGATCGAATCCCACGTCAGGCTCCCGGTGCATGGAGCCTGCTTCTCCCTCTGCCTATGTCTCTGCCTCTCTCTCTCTCTGTCTATTATAAATTAAAAAAAAAAAATCTCAACATAGAGATCCTTCATCTATCTGTTCCTGTTTCCTAATCTGGGATATTCATACACAAAGCCCAAAATGGCCGCTAAGGCCATCGCAGGCGCATCCAAGGCAGTGAGATAGAGGAAGGGAAAGTGGATCTGCCTTTTAAGACACTTCCAGGAAGTTACACACACACACACACACACACACACACACACACACACACAAGGTTGCTGTGAACATTCATATACAAGTTTTTGTTTGGGTATATGCTTTCATTCCTTTTAGATAAACACCTAGGAGTGGGATGGCTGGGTCATATGGTAGATGTATGTATAACTTTTCTGAAATTGCCAAAGTGGTTTGCCAAAGTGGTTGTACCATTTCACATTCCTATCAGCCATGTATGAGAATTACAATTGCCCCAAATCTTTTCCAACACTTGGTATGGTTAGTCTTTTTAATTTTAGCCATAATTAGAATGTAGGTATGTAGTGGTGTCTCATTATGATTTTAATATGCATTTCCCTAATGACTAATGATAGTGCCTTTCCAAGGATTTATCTATCATTTATACACCTGTTTGGTAAAGTTTCTGTTCAAATCTTTGCCCATTTTTATTGGTTTATTATTGAGTTTTGAGAGTTTGTGATCTATTCTGGAATCAAGTCCTTTATCAGATTTTCCAGTTTATAGCTTCCTTTTTAATTTTAATTTTAAAAATTCTCTTAACAGTATCTGTTTTAAAATATTTATTTACTTGAGAGAAAGAGAATATGATCAGTAGGGGCAAAAGGATGGGGAGAGAGAATCTCAAGTAGACTCCATGCTGTGGGCGGAGCCTGACACAGGGCATGATCTCATGACCTGGAGATCATAACCTGAGCCAAAACCAAGAGTTGGACACTTAACCAACTGCACCACCCACGCACCTCTTAACAGTGTATTTTGAAGAGCAGAAGTTTTAACTTTGATGAGGCTAATTTTGCTTTTTTTTTTTTTTTTAAACAGATCGTACTTTTGTTGTTGAATCTTAGAAATCTTTGCTTAGCCCAAGGTTTCTCTTACATTCTCTTCTAGAAGTTTCATGGTTGTGGTTCCACATGTAGATCTAGAATCCATGTTGAGGTCATTTTTAGTTGGTACAAGGTATGCATCTAAGTGTATTCTTCTGCATATGGATATCCAATTATTCCCAGGATATTTGTTGAAAACACTAGCCTTCTCCACTAAATTGATTTGCACATTTTAAAAACCTCAAATGCTCACATATGTAAAGATCTATCTCTAAACTAAGAATAAGCTACCCTTTTTTCATTGATGTAGTTGTCTTTCTTGAAGCTAATACCACACTGTCTTAATTTCTGCCTCATAACGGTATTGAACTGAAAGTATGAGTTCTCCCACCTCTTCAAAGTTGTTTTGATTATTCTAGCTCATTTTTATTTCCATATGAATTTATGGATAAGCCTGTAAGTTTCTTTTAAAAGAAAAAGCCTGCATTGTGACTGCATTGACTCTATAAATTAATTTGAGAATTGACATTTTTACAATATTTTGTATCTTCCAATCTAAGAACAGGTACCTGTCTCCATTTACTTAGCCTTCTTTAAAACCTCTTTTCAGGGATCCCTGGGTGGCTCAGCGGTTTAGCGCCTGCCTTTGGCCAAGGGCTCAATCCTGGGGTCCCGGGATCGAGTCCCACGTCAGGCTCCCGACATGGAGCCTGTCTCCCTCCTCCTGTCTCTCTCTCTCTCTCTCTCTGTCTATCATAAATAATTTAATAAATCTTTAAAAAAATAAATAAAATCTCTTTTCAATGTTTCGTAGTTTTCAATGTGCAAATCTTGCATGCCTTTTGTCAGATTTATCCTGAAGTATTTAATATTTTTGACGGTATCATAAATGGCATTTTAAAACTCGTGGTGAAATACCCTAACACAAAATTTGCCATTCTACAATCTTTAAAGTTCAGTATTGTAAAGTATATTTCATATTCTCAACCAATCTCCAGAAGTCTTCTCATCTGTAAAACTACAACTCTATACCCATTAAACACAACTCTCCATTCCCTTCCTGGTCCCAGCCTTTGACAACCTCCATTCTACTATCTGTCTCTATGAATTTGACTACTCTAGATTCCTTATATAAGTGGGATCATATAGTCTGTCTTTTTGTAATGCTTATTTTACTTAGCATAATGTACTCAAGGTCCATACATGTTATAGCACGCATCAGAATTTCCTTCCTTTTCTTTTTTTTTTTTTTTTTAATTTTTTATTTATTTATGATAGTCATAGAGAGAGAGAGAATGAGACAGAGACACAGGCAGAGGGAGAAGCAGGCTCCATGCACCGGGAGCCCGACGTGGGATTCGATCCCGGGTCTCCAGGATCGCGCCCTGGGCCAAAGGCAGGCGCCAAACCGCTGCGCCACCCAGGGATCCCAGAATTTCCTTCCTTTTCAAGGATATCTATCACATTTTTTCTTTTTCAAATTTTTATTTAAATTCTAGTTAGTTAACATATAGTGCAATATTGGCTTTAGGAGTAGAATTTAGTGATTTATCTTACACTGTTGGTGGGAATGCAAACTGGCACAGCCACTCTGGGAAACAGTACGGAGGCTCCTCAAGAAGTTAAAAATAGAACTACCCTATCACCCAGCAGTTGCACTACTAGGTATTTACCCAAAGGACACAAAATACAGATTCAAAGAGTTACATGTACCCCAATGTTTATAGCAACATTATCAACAATAGCCAAACCATGGAAAGAGCCTGAGTGTCCATTGACTGATGAATGGATAAAGAAGATGGGGTATGGGGAATGCCTGGGTGGCTCAGCAGTTGAGTGTCTGCCTTTGGCTCAGGGTGTGATCCCAGGGTCCCTGGATTGAGTCCCATGTCAGGCTTCCTGCATGGAGCCTGCTTCTCCCTCTTGCCTATGTCTCTGCCTCTTTCTGTGTATCTCTCATGAATAAATAAATAAAATCTTTAAAAATAAAAGATGTGGTGTGTGTGTGTATACATATATATGTATGTATGTATATGCAATGGACTACTACTCAGCCATCAAAAATAATAAAATCTTGCCATTTGCAATGATGTGGATGGAGCTAGATTGTATTATGCAAAGCAAAATTAGTCAGAGAAAGACAAATACCACATCATTTCACTCATATGTGAAAATTAAGAAACAAAATAAATGATCATATGGGAAGGGGAAAAAAGAAAGAGGGAAGCAAACCATAAGAAACTCTGTCTATCACATTTTATTTATCCATTCACCAATCAATGGAAACTTGTGTTAGTCTCACCTTTTGACTACTGTGAATAATGCTGTTGTGAAGTTGGGTGAACATGGTTCTGTGAACATACCTCTTACAGACCCTGTTTTTAATTTTTTTGGATATATCCCAGAATTGGAATTGTTGCATCATATGGTAATTATATTTTTTTATTTTTAAGTGACTACCATATATTTTTCCATAGCAGCTATACCAGTTTGTATTCCCACTAACAGTGCACAGGTATTCCAATTTCTCTGCACTACCTTGTTTACACTTGTCATTTCTGTTTTTCTTTTTTTAAATAGTACCTATCTTGATGGGTATGAGGTGATATCTCATTGTGGTTTTGATTTTTATTTCCCTAATGATTAGTGATGCTGAGCATCTTTCATATGCTTATTGGTCATTTGCATATCTTCTTTGAAGAAATGTCTATTCAATTCCTTTGACCATTTTTTAATCAGGTTATTTTTTGTTTTTGTAAAGTAGCATTAGTTCTTTATATATTCTAGATATGAACCCCTTATCAGATATATGATCAGCAAATATTTTCTACCATTCCATAGGTTGTCTACTCATTCTTTTATGTCCTTTGATGCATAGAACCTTTTCATTTTGATGGAGTCCATTTATTTATTTTTGGTTTTGGTGTCATATCCATTTCCAAATCTGATGTCATGAAGCTTTTCCCTATGCTTTCTTCTAAGAATTTTATAGCTTTAGGTCTTATTTTTAGGTCTTTGATCCATTTTGAGTTAATTTTGATAGATGATATAAGGTAAGGGTTGAACTTCATTCTTTTACATGTGGATATCTAGTTTTTCTAGCACCATTTGTTGAAAAGACTTTTGTGCTTACTTTTAGGGTAATTTTCTCTTCTTTTTCCCAGATGTTCAAAGAGGAAGCAGACATCATTAATTTTAGATGTTTTGCTATAGATTGAATGTTTGATTTCACCAAAATTCACCTGTTGTTAAGCCTTCCCCTAATATAATGGCACTTTGAAGTAGAGCCTTTGGGAGGTGATTAGCTCATGAGGGCAGAACCCTCATGCATGAAATCAATGCCGATATAAAAAGAGGCCTGAGAGAAATTCTTTGCCATATCCGCCATGAGATTATACTAAGACTCTTGTCTATGAGAAAGGTGGATACTCCATCTGCCAGTGCTTCATCTCGGACTTCCCATCTCCAGAACTGTAAGAAATACATTTCTGTTTGTTATAAGCTACCCAGTCTATGGAATTTTGTTATAGCAAACTGAATGGATTAAGACACAGTTCTTTTATAAAATAAACATTTATTGATATAAATTTCCCCTTAAGTACTACTTAGACAACCTCTCACATATTTTTATATTTTGTGTCTCCACTTATATTCAATTCAAATGCTTTCTTATTTTGCTTTTGATTTCTTCTTTGAACCATAGGAAATTTTAAAATACTTAGTTTCACACTTGATGGGATGAGCACCGAGTGTATGCTATATGTTGGAAAATCAAACTCCAATTAAAAAAAATACCAAAAAATAAAAATTTAAAAAATTTTTTAAAATAAAAATACTTAGTTTCCAAATATCTGGAGATTTTTCAGATATATTTCTGTTATTAATTTCTAGTTTAATTCCATTTATATCATAGAGAACACACTATAACTTGAGCTTCAAATTTATTGAGACTTGTTTCATGGTCCAGAAGCTGATCCATTTCAATAATTGTTCTGGGTGCACTTGAAAATAATGTGTATCCTACTGTTTAGGGATAGAATGTTCTATAAACGTCAATTCAGTCAAGTTGGTTGATAGTGTTGTTCAAGTCTTCTGTATCCCTACAGATTCTCTAATTTAGCATCAAGTGACAAAAATAATGTAACTTAGTAATGACTGATGTCCTTTATTCAAGGGAAAACAATCCAAGGGTTGGGGGACTACAGAACCTCACAAGAAGTGAAGCACCCTTCTCAAGTGATTTTAGGCAACAGTGAGCTTCATAGAGCTTTACAAGAAGAAATGTGGAAACAAGTCACAATTAGCTAGGATGTCAAGGACTTTCATAAAGGCTAGCAGGTCCTATTTTCTAGAGTAAGGGAGTTGGAAGGCTATGATTAGTATGTTAGTTTTCCTTGACAGGGAGGTATATCCCCTAAGTGCTGGCTGACTTAGGTTTAGATTTTTCTAAGGTTTTTTTCCTCTATATATTTTGAAGCTGTTATTAGGTGTATAAAAACATAGAACTGAGCAGCCGGGTGGCTCAGTGGTTTAGCGCCGCCTTTGGCCCAGGGTGTGATCCTGGGACCCAGAATCGGGTCCCACATCTGGCTCCCTGCATGGAGCCTGCTTCTCTCTCTGCCTGTGTCTCTGAGCCTCTCTCTCTCTCTCTCTCTTTTTTTTTTTTTTTGAGCCTCTCTCTCTCTCATAAATAAATATTTTAAAAACACACATAGAACTGTTGTGTCCTCTTGATTAACTGACCCCTTTATTATTAATTAATACATTTCTTTTTTCCCTGGTATTACTCTTTGTTTATTTTTATTTTTAAGTAACCTCTACATCCAACATGGGGCACAAACTCATAACCCTAAGATCAAGAGTTGCATGCTCTACTGACTGAGCCAACCAGACACCCCCACTCCCCTGGTATTATTCTTTGAAATATACTTCATCTGATATTAATATCACTCCAGAATGATATATCTTTTTATATCCTTTTACTTGCAGCCTCTTTGTATCTGTTTTTTAGTTAGTTAGTTAATCTCATAATCTCTATACCCAATGTAGGACTTAAATTCATGATCCCAAGATCAAGAGTCACATGCTCTACTGACTGAGCCAGTCAGGCACCCCAGCCCCTTTGTGTCTTTACACTGAAAGTGGATTTCTTGTGGATGACATATAGTTGGGGTTTTGCTTATTTAATCTGAAAATCTCTGCCTTTTAACTAGGGTGTTGAGACTACTTAGATTTAATGTGATTTAATGACAATCCCCATTTTAAATCTATCTTCCTATCTCCACTTGTTGCATCTATCCTTTGTCCTCTTTTCCTCCTTTTAGATTGAGTATTGTTTTAGTATTTAACTTTTTTGTATATATATATTTTAAAGATTTTATTTATTTATTCATTAGACACACACACACAGAGAGAGAGAGAGAGAGAGAGAGAGAGAGAGGCAGAGACACAGGCAGAGGGAGAAGCAAGCTCCATGAAGGGAACCTGATGTAGGACTCGATCCCAGGACTCCAGGATCACACCCTGGGCTGAAAGCAGGTGCTAAACCGCTGAGCCATCCAGGGATCCCTGTATATATTTTTTTATTGGAGTTCAATATGCCAACATATAGCATGCTCACTTTTGTTGGATGATGATGATGATGATTAGCTACAAGTCATTTTTATTATCTCAATATTTTAGTGGTTGCTCTAATGTTCTATCTCTTTAATTTATTACAACATGCCTGCAAATGATATAACACTTCACATACAGTCTAGGACCTTACAAAATGTATTTTCATTTTTCTGTTCTCAGCTTTGTGCTATTATTTCATGTAGTTTTCTTCTATGTATATTTTACATGTCACACTATATTTTTTTGCTTTAAAGTATGGAATAATGTTTTTTATGTTTTTATTTTTACTTATTTTTAGTATTTGTTTTTTATATAATAATTAAATATACTATATTATTAGTTTCTGAGGTAGAGTTCAGTGATTCGTCAGTCTCATAATAATACCCAGTGCTCACTACATCACGTTCTCTCCCCAATGTCCACTACCCAGTTACTCCATCCTTCCCCCGCAAGCAACCCGCAGTTTATTTCCTATGATTAAGAATCTCGGGGATCCCTGGGTGGCGCAGCGGTTTGGCGCCTGCCTTTGGCCCAGGGCGCGACCCTGGGGACCCGGGATCGAATCCCACGTCGGGCTCCCGGTGCATGGAGCCTGCTTCTCCCTCTGCCTGTGTCTCTGCCTCTCTCTCTCTCACTGTGTGCCTATCATAAATAAATAAAAAAATCAAAGAAAAAAATTAAAAAAAAAAAAAAAAAAAAAAGAATCTCTAGGGCAGCCTGGGTGGCTCAGCGGTTTAGCACCGCCGTCAGCGCCGGGCATGATCCTGGAGACCCGGGATCGAGTCCCACGCTGGGATCCCTGCGTGGAGCCTGCTTCTCCTTCTGCCTGTCTCTGCCTTTCTCTCTGTCATCTCTGTGTTTCTCATAAATAAGTAAATAAAATCTTTATAAAAAAAATCTCTTATGGTTTGTCTCCCTATCTGATTTAATCTTGTTTAATTTTTTCCTCTCTTCCCCTTTGATCTTGTTTTGTTTCTTAAATTCTACTTATGAGTGAGAACACATAACTGTCTTTCTCTGACTTACTTTGCTTAGCACAATACCCTCTAGTTCCATTCATATCATTGCAAATGGCAATATTTTATTCTTTTTGATGGCTGAGTAGTATTCCTGTGTGTGTGTGTGTGTGTGTGTGTGTGTGTGTGTGTGTGTGTGTGTGTGTACCATCTTTATCCATTCATCTATTGATGGACATCTGGCCTCTTTCCATAGTTTGGCTATTGTGGACACTGCTGCTATAAACATTGGGGTCAGATGCCCCTTCAGATCACTACATTTGTATCTTTGGGGTAAATACCTAGTACTGCATTTTAAGGAACTTCCATACTTTTTTCCAGAGTAGCTGCACCAGCTTGCATTCCCACCAAAAGTGCAAGAAGATTCCCCTTCCTCCATATCCCCACCAACATCTGGCATTTCCTATCATTAATTTTAGCCTTTCTGACCAATGTGAGGTGGTAACTCATTGTGGTTTTGATTTGTATTTCCCTGATGCCAAGTTATGCAGAGCATTTTTTCATGTGTCTGTTGGCCATTTGTATGTCTTCTTTGGAGAAATGTCTGTTCATGTCTTCTGCCTATTTCTTGATTGATTTGTTCTTTAGGCGTTGAGTTTGATAAGTTCCTTATAGATTTTGGGTACTAGCCCTTTATCTGATAAGACATTTGCAAATATCTTCTCCCATTCTGTAGGTTGTCTTTTGGTTTCGTCAACTGTTTCTTTTGCTGTGCAAAAGCTTTTTGACTTTTTTCAAAAGATTTTATTTATTTATTTGACAGAGAGAGAGTATGAGTGGTGGGGTGGGACACAGGAAAGGGAGAGGGAGAAGCAGGCTCCCCGCTGAGTAGGACTCTGGAATCATGACCTGAGCTGAAAGCAGATGCTTAGCCAACCCAGCCACCCAGATGCCCAAAAGCTCTTTATCTTGAAGTCCCAATAGTTCATCTTTGCCATTGTTTCCCTTGCCTTGTGAATTAATCTCTAAAATGCTTTGAGTGATTTAAAAATTAAATATATTTATCAGTGTAATTACTATTTCCAGGGCTTTTCATTCTTTTGCATATATCTAAAGTTCCATCTGATGTCATCTTATTTCTTTTGGAAGGGTTTCCTTTAACAATTTTTTGTTGCTGTTGTTGTGCAGGTCTGCTGATAATTCTTTCAGGTTTTGTGTATCTAAAATGTCTCGGTGTCCATCGAAAGATGAATGGATAAAGAAGATGTGGTTTATGTATACAATGGAATATTCCTCAGCCATTAGAAATGACAAATACCCACCATTTGCTTCGACGTGGATGGAACTGGAGGGTATGATGCTGAGTGAAATAAGTCAATCGGAGAAGGACAAATATTATATGGTCTCATTCATTTGGGGAATATAAATAATAGTGAAAGGGAATAGAGGGGAAGGGAGAAGAAATGGGTAGGAAATACCAGAAAGGGAGACAGAACATGGAAGACTCCTAACTCTGGGAAATGAACTAGGGGTGGTAGAAGGGGAGGAGGGCTGGGGGTGGGGGTGACTGGGTGGCGGGCACTGAGGGGGGGCACTTAACAGGATGAGCACTGGGTGTTATTCTGTATGTTGGCAAGTTGAACACCAATAAAAAATAAATTTATTATTAAAATAAATAAATAAATAAATAAATAAAATAAAAATATGTAAACTAATTAATAAAAAAATTAAAATGTCTTCATTTTGTCTTTATTTTTGAAAGATATTTTGTTAGGTTGACTTTTTTTGTCTTTGAGTACTTAAAAGATGCTACTCTGCTGTTTTCTTACTTGCCTTATTTCCAATGAAAAATCTGCTGTCATCCTTAGCTTTATTTCTCTTCTGTAAAGTGTCGTTTTTCTCTGGCTGCTTTTAAGATTTTCTTATTATCACTACTATTGGGAATTTGGTCATTATGTGCCTTGATGTCGTTTTTTTCAAGTATCATATGTTTAAGGTTCACCGACATACCTTGTAGTTTTATCACATTTGGAATTTTTTCAGCCAATTTCTCTTCAAATATTTTTTTCGGGACTCCCCTTCTCACTTAGGGATTATGGTAGCACATATATGAGGCAGCTTAAAGTTGTCCCACAGTTCACTAACACTTGATTCATTTCTTTTTATCAATCCTTCTTCTCTCATTATTTCATTTAAAATAGTTTTTGTTACTTTGGCTTCAAATTCACTAATCTTTTCCTCTGTAATAGTTAATTGGCCCTTCATGTCATCTAGTATATTTTTCACCTCAAATATTGAGTTTTCATCTCTGGAAGTTCAACTTGGATCTTTTTTTATGTCTTCCATGTCTCTACTTCACACGTTTAATTTCTTTTCTAGCCTTTTGGTCATATGTAATATAGTTATAATACCTATTTTGATACTCATATCTATTCATTCCATTACCTGTGTACATTCTGGGTCCATTTTAGTTGATTTCTCCTATCCTTATGAACCATATTTTCCTTCTTCTTTACATGCTTTATATTGCTTTATTGATGCCAAATATTGTTAATTTTATGTTGTTGGCGTCTGGATTTTTTCAGCATTTCTATATTCTTTTTTAAAAAGAAAATCTTACTCATTTTAGAGAGAGAAAGCACATGTGTATGGGGGGGGAGCAGAGGGAGAGGGGCAAGCATTATCCCCCCACTGAGCATAGAGCCTGATGCAGGGCTGGATCCCAATACCCTGAGATCATGACCCAAGCTAAATTTAAGAGTCAGTCACTCAACCGACTGAGCCACTCAGGTGTCCCTAAATATTCTTGAACTTTCTTCTGGAATATAGTTAAGCTTGATCCTTTTGGGATTCTTCTAAGCTCTGCTATTTAGCACCAAAAAAGCATTTAGTCAAGGCTAATCTTTCCCTGATACTAAGACAATACCATCTACCCAATGCCTAGTGAATTATGAGATTTTCCCAGTTTGGTGGATGAAACCAGCCACATTCCTTGGCCCTTTGTGAGCTCTGAGGATTGCTCCCTCTAAAATGGTTCTTTCAAAAAATAAAAATAGGGATCCCTGGGTGGCGCAGCGGTTTGGCGCCTGCCTTTGGCCCGGGGCACGATCCTGGAGACCCGGGATCGAATCCCACGTCGGGCTCCCGGTGCATGGAGCCTGCTTATCCCTCTGCCTGTGTCTCTGCCTCTCTCTCTCTCTCTGTGACTATCATAAATAAATAAAAATTAAAAAAAAATAAAAATAAAAATAAAATAAAATGGTTCTTTCTCCACCCCAGATAGTTTCCTCATCCACATACATTTATGTACTCCCATTGAATACTTGAGGGATATCTTCTGTAGATCTTCAGAGTTCTCTCCCTGTCCAATGCTCTCTTCTTTCTGGTACCCTGCCCAGCAAACTCTAGCTTTCTTGGCCTCTCTGCACTCCAAGCTCCATCTCCTAACTCAGGGAAACTATAGGCTCTGCCCAGGTTCCCCCTTCTTGCACTGGGGTCTAGAAGCTCTTTCTAGGCAATAAGTTAGAGAAATTCGGTGTTCATCTCATTTCCCTTATCTTAGGGATCGCTGTCCTTCATTGTCTGATAGCCAATATCTTGCATACCATTATTTCAAACATTTTGACCCATTTAAAAAAATGTTTCAGACTGGAGAGTTAATCTGATCCGTGTCACTCCATTTTAGCCAAAGATCAAGGTAGCCATTAATTTCCTTTATCAATCTTCATGATCTAAACTTCGTCTCTTTCTGGATTGCAATTATATTTCAGTAATTTAGGAGATGTTCAACAGTATTTTTATAAAGTCTGTGCAATTGCAATTACAATTAAGATATAAGAGTGAATCAGAAGTACAAACAACCAAGTTAGAACAGATAGGCTGGGCTGAGGCCCTGCCTACAAGGGATGCTGGGAGAGCAAGTAACTGCCATATCCTTTGAGAGACTAAGGAGAACCTTATCTTGGGAGGAAGAAAGCCAGCAAGCATAGGAAGAGAACTCAGATGCTAGGCCACCCAAGAATAACAAGAATCCTCCATGACCACACTCTCTGCCCATCAAACATACTAGTATGGACTGATATCTCACATTAAATAAAATGTATATAACCAGTAGTCTAAAAACACAAATTTTCAGGAAAATTGATCTTATGATTATGTTAAAGCTTATTAATGTGCTGGTAATGAATCAACAAAGTAACAGAAGTATGCCAGTTCAGAAAGTGTATGAAAAAGAAGAGCTCATATTCTTCAAAAGTAGAAAGCTCACATAAAGAGCTGGGTTTTTTTTTTTAATAAAGTACTTAATTGAGTTATAAGTGCAGTTTCAGTTCACAGGGTCATAAAAATATCAACTGTTATGAGGAAATTAGAGACAAATTGATATAAGAAGTGCCAGATAGTAATCACAGATCTTAAACCTACATATCCAAAAATCAAATGATAAGAATTCATCTCTGGCTCTTAACAATAGTAAAGAAAATCTCATCCCCCAAAAATAGTGTCCTATAGACCACACTTCCTAAACTTCAATATGCACACAAATCACTGACAGATTTTGTCAAAATTCAGGTTTTGATTCAGTAAGCCCAGGGGTTAATGGACAAGGGAGGCTGCATTTCTAGCAAGCCACTGGGGGATACAGGTTGCCCATTTCATTTGGAGACAAAAAAAAAAAAAAAAAAGACCCAACTATACTGTTTCTACAAGAAACTGTTAAATACAATGATTTACGTAGAATAAAAGTAAAAGGATGGGGGAGGGGATAAAATGCAATACCAATAGTACCAAAACAAACATGGGTAGTTATATCAACATCGAAGTAGATGTTGAGCAAGGATAATTAATGAGGATAAAGAGGAACAGGAACATTAAATAATAATAAAAGGGACAATTCAACAGGAAGATATAAAAATCCTAAATGTATGAGTACCTAATAGAGTCTCAAAATACATAAGTCAGGGGCGCCTGGGTGGCTCAGTCGGTTAAGCATCTGCTTTCAGCTCAGATCGTGGTCCTGGAGTCCTGGGATCCAGCCCCAAATCAGGCTCCCTCCTCAGCAAGGAATCTGTTTGTCCCTCTCCTTCTGTCCCTCCCCCTGCTCTCTCTCTCTCTCTCTCTGTCAAATAAATGATAAAATCTTAAACAATCAAAAACAAAATCCATAACTCAAAGCAAAATAAAATAAAAAAAGAGAAATGGCTGAGTGAAGTAAGTCAGTTGGAGAAGGACAAACATTATATGTTCTCATTCATTTGGGGAATATAAATAATAGTGAAAGGGAATATAAGGGGAGGGAGAAGAAATGTGTGGGAAATATCAGAAAGGGAGACAGAACGTAAAGACTGCTAACTCTGGGAAAAGAACTAGGGGTGGTAGAAGGGGAGGAGGGCGGGGGGTGGGAGTGAATGGGTGACGGGCACTGGGGGTTATTCTGTATGTTGGTAAATTGAACACCAATAAAAAATAAATTAAAAAAAGAGAAATGGACAAATCCATAATCATAGCTGAAGACTTCAACATTCCCCTCTCAATAATTAGTAGGACAAATAAATAGAAAATTAGCAAGGATATAGAAAAACTGAATACCATTAACCACTGTATCTAATTGCCCTTTATAGAATACTCTACCAAAAGAAGGCAAATACATATTCAAGTGCACATGGAACTTCATCAAGACAGAACGTATCCTTATTCATTAAATCTTAACAAATTTCCAAGAATTAAAATTATAAAAAGCATACAAAATCACACAAAGAAAACCATACAAAGTCATATTATCTGACTGTATGAGAATGCTAAGATGTCCCCCACCAATATTCCTGCCCCTGGGGTATAACCCTATATAATAATCCCTGACTATCAATATGATAAGATATCTCTCCTGTGACTAAATTAGGCTACGTGGCATAGCTGACTCGAAGAAAGGTAGACCTAACCACATAAGGCTTTAAATCTGGGCCTAGGTGTCAGAGATAGAGGAAGTCGGAGACTCAAAGTGTGAGAGGGATTCTGATGGAGGGAGATTCTCCCTTGATGGCTTTGAGATGAACAGGATCACGCAGCAAAGTGTGCATGTAGACTTTAGGAACTGAGAATAGATCTTGGCTGATAACCACAAGGAAAAGACAATGGCCTCAGTCCCAAAACCTCAAAGAACTGATTTCTGCCACAACCACACAAGCTGGGAAGAACATTCAGAACTCCACGTGACAACACACTTCAGCAGACACATTCATTTCAGCCTTGTGAAAACCTGAGCAGAGAACTCGGCCATACAGTTTCTGGATTTCTTACCTATAGAACAGTGTGATACTGAATGGCTATTGTTTTAGGACACTGAGTGTATGGTGATTTGTTACACAGAAATAGAAAACTCATGTGTTCATCAGAATAAAAGCAAAGTAGGGACCAACAGCAGAAAGATAAGAGGAAAATATCCCAACACTTAGGGGTAAAACATGCAAGCAAGCAATTCATCAGTCAAGGGCAATTAGAAAATGTTTTCTAGAACATTTTATTTTTTTAAAAGATTTTACTTACTTATTCATGAGAGACACAGAGAGTCAGAAACATAGGCAGAGAAAGAAGCAGGCTCCCTGCAGAGAGCCTGATGCAGGACTCAAGCCCAGGACCCCCGGATCATGACCTGAGCCAAAGGCAAATGCTCAACCACTGAGCCACCCAGGTGCCCCTCTAGAACATTCTAGACCAAAATATATACAACATATCAAAATATGTGGGATGCAGCTAAAGTGGTGCTTAGAAGGAAATGTACAACCTCAAATGCTCATATTAGAAAATAAGAAATATCTCAAATTAATTATCTCAGCTTCCAATTAAGACACTAGAAAAATAAGGGCAAAATAGTGCCCCCCCCAGAAAAAAACAAACAGAGATAAGAGTGAAAAAAATCATTGAAATTGAAAAGGGAGAAACAATGAAACCATGGATAAAGTCAAACTAAAAGCTGGTTCCTGAAAATGACAGATAAAATTGATAAGTCTCCTGAAAGGCTGACAAAATAAGACAGAAAACACAATGGCCAATACCAGAAAAGAAGAGAATACTCCTACAGGCCCCTGAGACACTAAAGGGAAAATTAGGGACTATTATAAACAAGTCTTCACACATACATCCTACCCCTTAGGTGAAAATTGACCCATCCTTCAGAAACAAAAACCCATAACTGATCAAGAGAAGGAGATTATCTAAATAATTTTATACCTATTAAAGTATTTGGTTTGGAAACTAAAAATCTGGGCAGCCCCGGTGGCGCAGCGGTTTAGCTGATCCTGGAGACCCTGGATCGAGTCCCAAGTCGGGCTCTCTGCATGGAGCCTGCTCCTCCCTCTGCCTGTGTCTCTGCCTCTCTCTCTCTCTCTCTCTCTCTCTCTCTGTGTGTGTGTGTGTGTGTGTCTCTATGAATGAATAAATAAAATCTTAAAGAAAAAAATAAAGAAAAAAAAGAAACTAAAAATCTGAGAAAGAACTCTCCAGATACAGATGGTTTCATTGGTAAATTATAACAAACAAATAACATCATTTCCACACAATCTCTTCCAGAAAATAGAAGAGGGGAGAATATTTCCCAGCTCATTTTATGAAGCCAGCATTATCTTGATGCAGATTGTTTACACGATACTACAGACCAATATCATGAATAGAGACAGAAATATTCTCAATGAAATATTAGAAAACCAAAAGCAGAGGTATATAAATAGAATATACTACCACCAACTAGAGTATCTCCCAAGAATGCAAATCCGGATCAATATTAGAAAACCAAGCAATGCGATCCACTATATTAACCATCTAAAGAAGGAAAATCACATCATCAACTGATGCAGAAAAGGCACTTGGTAGTATTCAACATCAATTCACAATAAAAATTCAGCACACCAGGACTAACAGGGAACTTCTTCATCCTGATAAAGGGCATCTACAGAAAACTTATAGCTAACATCATATGTAATGGTGAAGGGGAAGGCTTTCTCTCTAAAATTGCCAACAAGGTAAGCATGTCCTATTCCACATCACTCCTATTCCACATCAGACTTGAAGTCCTAATCCATACAATAAGTCATAAAAAGAAATAAAGGTCACAGGGATTCAAAGGAAGAAATAAAACTACCCTTATTTGTAGATGACATGATTGTCTATGTAGAAAATCCCAAGGAATCTATTTAAAAAACAGAAAACAGAAACAAAAAAAAATCCTAGAATATATAAATTGAGTTTAACAAGATCATAGGTTACACAACACACAACACACAAAAATGGTAGAATCCAGGCTGAAGCTACATCTAGCCCTGATGCCTATAGGACCTCAACTTTTTGGCTCTATGACCCACAACCTCTCTCTGCCATTGAGGGCCTTTCAGAGGAAGGCCCACAAGCCAAGCTTTGTCAAAGTAGCTTCCCTGGAGGAAGTCTACAGTCTAGGTTTTGCTTCATTATGGATCTATCCTCTTCTCAGTTCTCCTGATATAAATTAGGATACAGAAAGCCCGGACAAGCCATTGGATTTATCAGCCCATTGTCAACAACAACTGGCAACCCTGAGTTGGCCCTCAGCCTAGCATGCTCCTAACCTGACTACCACCTGGGTAAGCTGGGACCGCTTCACAGCTATAATACCCAACCATGTCATCTTCAGGCTTAGAACTTGGCTCAAAGCTCAGTGTCACCCAAGTGAAGTTAGCTGAAGCTATAGCCCAAGCTATAGTTCCTGGGCCCTGCCAGGCTTAGGCAGGGATATGAGTTTAAGTCACTACCATGTACCTACCATCTCATCACTGGTCTGCCTCCCACTCCCCCACCAGAAACTTGCTGCTAAACTGCATGCTAGAGCTGATTGTGTACAAGTTCCTGGATCTCTTTATGGCCTTTAATCAAGGGTAAGTTATAGCTGTGGCTATAAATCTGAGGTCCAGAATCCAATAAGAACCTGTTTCAGTTTCTTCAACTTATAGGAGTCTTAAGAATTTATCTATCCCCCTTGATTTTAGTACTTCATTAAAGGCAGCTAGCTAGTTGCAGTCTTAAGCGAATCCTCCATATTATTGGCCTAGCTCTGATCTTGTAAGATCCATCCTCGCCAACCACACTTTGACCCTTAAGCAATTAACAAGCAACATTCATCTTTAAATATTTGAATCAATTTCTCTGGACAAGAACAGGTTTAATACCAGGTGCAGAGCCTACCTGGGAAGATGAGGGAGGTAAGCAAAGCATGAGGTACCAAGCTGGGCTTAGAGGGACAGGCTACAGAGATTATAAAGAACTAAATTCAAGTGACATTTATGACTGAACAGAAGTTCCATGCTGCAGAAAAAGTGCAGATGTCAAGTCAGACACCCATGACCAAAGCCCATCTGAGCTCTGAGCAGGATACTCTGCCATTTAGCAGCTAACCTTTACAGAGCATACACTAAATGGGCTTTGTGCACTTGATCTCCTTTATCACAAAACTTCAGTTTAAGCCAGCTTCCCTGAATCAGTAGCCTGCCCAGATTCTGAACCACTAAGTACCAGAATCGGAGACGCTGATACACAAAAATCCAATGTGTTTCCTTATGCTAGCAATGAATAATCAGAAATAAAATTTATTTAAATAAATAGGTAAAGAGGATTAAGAGTACACTTATTTTGATGAGTACTGAGTAATATATAGAATTGCTGAATTATTACATTGTACACCTGAAACTAATATAACATTGTATGTTAATCATACTTCTATATAAAATAATAAATTACAGTTATCAAAAAATTATCATCATAATACCATTTTCAAGAGGTCCCACAAAGCAAGTAGATGGGTGTAAATCTAAACTATTATGTGTATCAGCTGTGTGTTTAAACTACAGCTGCTAAGGAAGGAAAGAAAAGGCCTAAACAAATGGAGAGGCTTCCCATGCTGGTGAAAGGGAGGACCCATATCTCTCCCAAATTGATCTGAAACTCTAATGCAATTCCTATTAAAAGACCAACAAGATTTGTAGATCTATACAAGCAGAGTCAAAATAATTCTGTAAAAGAAGAATGAAGTTGAATTCCTCACATTACCCAATTTTCAGAATCACTGTAAAGCTACATTAAAAGACAGTGTGGTATTTGTCAAGGGACACACTGATCAACAGAACAGAAGAGTGCAGAAAGAGAACCATATAGGGGTGCCTGGGTGGCTC
This sequence comes from Canis lupus baileyi, assembly GCF_048164855.1. Lineage (NCBI taxonomy): Eukaryota > Metazoa > Chordata > Mammalia > Carnivora > Canidae > Canis > Canis lupus. Next base: position 117,509,978 of record NC_132838.1, on the reverse strand, counting down.
AGTCAGTTAAACATCTGCTTTGGGCTCAGATCATGATCGCAGGGTCCTGGGATCCAGTCCCATACTGGGTCTCTCTGCTCATCAAGGAGCTTGCTTCTCTCTCTCCTCTGTCTGCTGCTCTGCATTCTTGTGCTCTCACTCTCTCTCTCTCTCTCTCTCTCTCTAATAAGTAAATAGAATCTCGAAAAAAAAACAGGAAGAAAGGAACTCATACAGATATGGCCCATTTAGTTTCAAAAGAAGTTCAATGCAAGTTATCAGAGAAAAAATAGGGGTTTTTTAAAAGATTTTTTAAAAATTTTACTTACTTGAGAGAGAAATAGAGAGAGAGCATGACATGGGACGAGGGCAGGGGTTGGGCAGGGGTGGGAGGGGATGGGCTGAGGGAGAGGGAGAGCAGAGCCTGAGGCAGGGCTCCATCCTAGAACCCTGAGATCATGATCTAAGCCAAAGTCAGATGCTTAACTGACTGAGCCACCCAGGTGCCCTAGGGTTTGTTTGTTTCTTTTAAAATTTATTTATTTATTTGAGAGAGTGTGTGTAGCAGAACGAGGAGGAGGAGAGAGAGAGAGAAACTCAAGCTGACTCTGCGGTGGAGTCCCACTGGGGGCTCCATCTCACCTCGCTGAGATCCCCTCCTGAGCCAAAACCCAAGCTAACGGACTGAGCCACGCCACCCAAGGTCCCCTAAGGCTTTTTAGTGACCTAAAATTGAAAAATCAAATGAAAATCATCATCATCATCTCATCTAAAACCTCACCTCAAAATGCCTTTTTTAAATCTTTTTCTAATAGTGTATTTTAAGTGAATATCAAGAATTAGGGGATCCCTGGGGGGCTCAGCGGTTTGGCGCCTGCCTTTGGCCCAGGGCGCGATCCTGGAGTCCGGGATCGAGTCCCGCGTCGGGCTCCCGGCATGAAGCCTGCTTCTCCCTCTGCCTGTGTCTCTGCCTCTCTCTCTCTCTCTCTGTCTATCATGAATAAATAAATCTTAAAAAAAAAAAATTATTGGGCAGCGCCGGTGGTGCAGCGGTTTAGCACCGCCTGCAGCCCAGGGCGTGATCCTGGAGACCCTGGATCGAGTCCTACATCGGGCTCTCTATATGATGCCTGCTTCTGTCTCTGCCTCTCTCTCTCTCTCTCTGTCTCTATGAATAAATAAATTTTTAAAAAATCTTAAAAAAAGAATTATTCATTGTTTTTCTCTTATTCAACATAAAAAAGGCTCACATTTTACCAAGTCCTTTTCTGTGCATCAAAAATCTATGTATTTTCAGCTTTATATAAGCCTAAATACAAATATTTCCTTTTCCCTTTATGTAGACAGAAAGACATTTGTTAAATGAAAAATTCTCCAATTCTCTTTAGGTGTTTATATACTCTAATTTACCATAAAAACTCATTTTAAATTATTTCTTTTTTTAATTTTTTTATTGGAGTTCAATTTGCCAACATATAGCATAACACCCAGTGTTCATCCCATCAAGTGCCCCCCTCAGTGCCTGTCACCCAGTCACCCCCACCCCACCCCACCCCCGCCCACCTCCCTTTCCACCACCCCTTGTTCGTTTCCCAGAATTAGGAGTCTTTCATGTTCTGTCTCCCTTTCTGATATTTCCCATTCATTTTTCTCCTTTCCCCCTTATTCCCTTTCACTATTTTTTATACTCCCCAAATGAATGAGACCATATAATGTTTGTTCTTCTCCGATTGACTTATTTCACTCAGCATAATACTCTCCAGTTCCATCTGCGTCAAAGCAAATGGTGGGTATTTGTCGTTTCTAATGGCTGAGGAATATTATTTCAACCACTTATGTTTAGCATATATCTTAAACATGTAAATAACATGCTTTTAATGATGCCAATCTTGCAGTCACACCAGCTTTATTTTGACTTTAAAGCATATTTCCTTTTTAAGAGTAGCTTAAACTATTAAGTGGTGTCTCAAGGTGCCTGGGTGTCTCAGTCAGTTAGTTAAGTGTCAGACTCTTGGTTTCAGCTCAGGTCATAATCTCACAGTCCAGGGACCAAGCACCTCATCAGGCTCTGTGCTGAGCGCAGAGTCAGCTTCAGATTCTCTCTCCCTCTCACTTGCTCTCTCTCAAATAAATAAAATCTTAAGAAATAAAAAATAAGACCTCACCTCTTATATAATAATGAACTAATAGATTGGATCATAGATTTAAATAAATGTAAATTTGTTACACATTTAGAATAAAATATAAGAGAAAATCTTCCTGACACTGCATTAAGCAAAGAGAAATTCTTAAACATGACACGCCAAAAGCACATTCATAAAAGGAAAAGATAATTTGGGTTTAGTACAAATTAAAAACTTTGCTCTGCATATGACACTGTTAGAAAATGTAAAAGATAAGCTGCAGACCCAGAAAAAAACATTTGGAATCACAAATCTAAGAAAGGACTTGTATCCAAAACATATATCCAACCTTTGAAACTAAAGTGTAATAAAAACTCCCCAGAATTAACCAATCACCTGAGAGAGTAGGAAGAGTTGGAACTCCTTCCCACCAATCAGCAGCAATATGAGTATTGGAATCTCCACCCTATCACATGCAACCTCAATCAGCCAATAGTAATAGAAAAACATGATAGGAGGCGGAGTCTATGTGGTCTCCAGGGTAACTCTTGGCAGATTGGAATGAAGGAGCGGCTCCCTGAACCCAGACCTAGATGCCTTAATGAGGGTGTTTGAAGGGGCAGGGAGGGAATTTACGGGGGGTTAGGGTGGGAGGAAGAGAGAATGGGTAACGGCAGAATGAGGGAGCAAGAAGGGTTTCAGGGGGATGCAGAGAGGTATTATAAGAAGAGAACCATATAGAAGGAACATGGATTTAGAAGAATGGGGAGTCTGCTTTGAGTGGAAGAAGGAGGAGTTCCGAGGGTAGGACGCTGGTTTCAGGGGTAGGGAGAAAGTGGTAGAGGGAGAAAGGGCAGGCCTTTATAAGGGGACAGAGAAGATGCTTTGAGTGGACATGGAGAGGACTCAGAATTTAGTGTTGGTTAAGGGAGGTCTTAGAGGAGCCAACAAAGAGGTCATGGGTGGGGAGAAGGGGAAGGGAGAAGTTTATGGGTGAACAAGGCTCATAACAGGACCATGACAGGTTCATAGGGACAAAGTGAGGGATATTACAAATGAGATAAGGAGAGAGGCATTGCTTGCACAGTTTTATAGGGTGAGAGTTTTAAGAGGGAACAAGGAAGGTTTTGTAGATGGAAAGTGAGAGTGTTCAAGTGTTGAGTAGGGTCTCCTTAGTAGGTGTTTCATAGGGGCAAAAAGGCTGCATTTGGGGAACCATGAGGGTGGGATAGGAACAAAATGTAATGGCGGCTCAGTTGCAGTTCCAAGGAGGACAAGCGAGAGTCATCAGAGTCAGCAAGGGATTTTGTGGGGGTAGTGTTAGGGTCCAAGTGAGACAAGCTGTAGGGACCTACAAGGCAGTTCTAGAAGACAGGGAGGAGGTTACAGGAGACAGGGAAAGGGTTACTAGGGATAAGAAGGGATTATAGAGCATAGGAGTGGAGGAGGCTAAGAGATCCAGGGTAGAAGGAGGTATTAAAGGGAAAAATGACAGATTAGAAGGGACATGGTGGGAGTGAGAGGAAGTCAGTATGAGTTTTAAAGGAGGTCAAGGAAGAATTTATATAGCTAAGTTACCATGAAAAGGAAGGAGTCAGAAGGGACAGCACAGTCCAGAAGCCATACTGAGCCATGACCCACTCCCTGCCCACAGGCGTTTGAAATTTTGCGGGGCAAGCCCCCCAAAGACCACATGTGCCTGTCCATTTGGGCCTTCCTCCTGTGTTTTCCCATAGGCATTGTAGCCTTGATCTTCTCTGTCCAGGTGGGAATCTGCATCACGCCAATCCTCTCCTCCTTTACTCCCTTTTCATCCTGGCCTTGACCTTGACTCAAATTATTTTGTCCCTCCTGTGGATTCAAGTTCCCACCCTGGGTCCTTACAGTCCCATAACTCACCCATTACAACAACTCATTGAAGCCCAACTATTTCTGTCCTGACTCTCCCCTCTAATCAGACAAGGCACAGCAACAAGTGGAATAACCGAGCTTTGGCAGCTGAGACCTCCTACCAAGCCTACTACATTGCAGTTTTGGGGATTGTTTTGGGAAGCTTCATCATACTCACCATCTTGATTTACCTCATGATGGATTTACTTGCTCGTTAACCTCCTTTTCAGCAAACTACCAAATATATACAACAGTGTTACTTACCTTGGCTCTAAGTATCCATTTGGCCAAATGGGACATCTATTCCTAAATGTCTGGACTGCTAAGTTTTGACAGCCTAGGCAGCATCTTGAGGTAGTTGGTGGAGCAAGAAAAGAGCAAGTTGGGCAGCCCACTGGACCAGAATTCAGGATCAACCCTGGGACCCTGCCAAGAGATGAGGCCGTGGAGGCAGGGTAGAGCACTATTCCCCCAGGGCAGTCTCCCCTCCTGCTCACACCATGCATTCATGCCATAAATCTATTCATGCCAAAGGCCTTGGCTGTGCTACCCAACTCTAGGGATATAGCAGCGACCATTTCAGAATCAACCACACCCCCCTAAGAACTTATAAACCAAGTGAAGACAGACATATCACCAGACAGTGAGTCCAGTGCAGTCTGATCTTTAGTAAGAGAAACCTAGGCAGAAGGGTTGTAAGAGGCCAAAGCTAATCTTGGATACTTACGGTCTACCAGAAAGTCAGCAGCTGTCCATGAACTGATAAGAATTCAGGTCAAGTCACAATTGTAGAGAGGTTCTATTACAGGTATGGTTGCCTCTTCTCCCTCTTTACCACCAAAGTTTGCCATTTATGCATTATTCAACACATAATTTCTGAGCACATATGATGTACCAGGCACTTTACAAGGAGCTGGAAACTGAGAGCAAGATAAGTCTCCTTTCTGAAGAAGCTTACACTCTACTGGGAAGAACATAAACAAATAGACTTCTAAATAAACACGTTAATTACAGGGAGTGGTAAGTGATAAGGAGAAAATTAAACAGGGTTATAAGCTAAAGCAGTGCCACTACTGGTCCGCTATTGTTAATGGTCTGCAACAAGTACAGAAATTGCCAATAAGCACTTCAGAACTCACAGAAATTTGACATGGCCATGACATCCAAGAATATAATCAATAGACTTGTCTTGTTGGACAGGATATAGACCAAAGGAATTAGAACATGACAGATTAAAATATCAGAAAATGAGTCCTACTCCACAATCACAAATAGTTTGAGGTACACTGGGCTAGTGGGCAATGAGGTCTAGAAGTATATTGTTTAGAGTCATGCTAGTGGCTGGAACAAATAAACCCCAACATTTCAGTAGCTCACAAAATAGTTTATTTCACATTCACAGAACCTCCCAAAGTGGACGTTTCCGGTTGCCCACATATTAAGTTAGGGATTCAGGTTTCTTTCACTTGGTGATTCCACCATCTCCTAAAATGCTTGGAGTCCTTTGAATCTAAGAAGAAGATGAGAGACTGGAGAACCCCCACTTGCTTCTTAAAATCTTCAGCCCAAAAGTGAATCCTTATACACTTTTGGATGGGAATGTAAATTGGTACAGCCACTGTGGAATATAGTATAGGGGCTCCTCAGAAAATTAAAAGTAGAACTACCACATAATCTAGCAAGCAATCTTGCTTCTGGGGATATATCCAAAGGAAAAAAATCAGTGTTTTTCAGAGACATTTATATTCTCATAATTACTGTAGCATTATTCACAATTCCCAAGATAATAGAAACAACCTAGGTGTCCATCAACCCATCAACGGATGAAGGGATAGAGAGGGATCTGGGATAGATAGATACAAAGATTAAATCATGAGAAATATGAAATCATGCCATTTGAAGTAACATGGATAGAAATAGAACTTGAGGCCATTATGCTAGTGAGATAAGTCAGATAAAGACAAATACTGTGTGATATCACTTATATATGAACTCTAAAATAGCCAAATTCACAAAAACAGAAAGGAAAATGATGGTTGCCAGGGACTAGGGGAAACAGGGTAGGCTATTGAAAGGATACATACACTCAGTTATAAGATGAGTGAGATCTTAGTATCTAATATATAACATGGTGACTATGGTGGACAATACTGTATTGTATACTTAAAATTTGCTAAGAGAGTAGATTTTACACATTCTTACCAAAAAAAAAAAAAAAAAGGTGACTATGTGAGGTAACGGATGTATTAATTAATTTGTTTGTGGTAAAAATTTCACAATGCACACATGTATCAAATAACCATGTTGTATACTTTAAATATCTTATTTTTTTCAATTATACCTCAGTAAGCCGGGGGGGGGTATTTTTTTTAAATAAAGCTTTGGCCCTAAGTGTCATACATCTCTTCTTAGTCCATTGGACAGAACTAGTCTCGTGGCCTCAACTGGTAGCAGAGGCCTCTGGAAAAACGTAGTCTAAAATTTGGGCAGCCTATAGACACCTAGCTGGCTTTGCCACAGAAAGCCTTTCTAAGATATTCTTTGAGGTGAGACATGGAAGCACAGGTGGGAGAGCTGCTCCAAGAACTGTGAGAAGAGGGTTCCCAGAGTGGGAATGGCAATCACAAAGCCTCAAAGCCCGGAATGAGCTTGGAGATTCAAAGAACAAAAAGGAGGCCAATGTGGCAGTGAGTAATGTCACATATCTTTCACTCTCTAAAGCAGGGGGGGGGTTCTCTCCTCCCTGTAAGAACTCTTGTACGTGCTTTCCAGCTCTCCTGAAGAGGAAATCCAACACTCGTTCTTCACCTTCCATCTGACAAAGACTGCTCACAGAAATCTTTTGGCAGACATACGGCTGGCTATCTATCTTTAGGACCTCCAACCCCCTCCATGCCTGGCTCTGCACTGGGTGATGTTGGGGATACAACGGTGACCAACATAGATCCCTTCCCCTGTCCTCAGGATTTCTGCAGTCCAGACAGGAAGACAGGCCCACCACCAAATGTGACTGTGAGTTGTTCTTTCATTTATTCTTTAACTCAGCAAAGTTCTATTGTGCATCTACTGCAGTGCCATTCTGGTGGTGTGTGAAAGATAAAGTAAGAAAAATGTTAAGAGTACTGTGGGAAAAAATAAAGCATCGCAAGGGTGATCAGAAGTATTGGAGATGGGTGAGGGGCCACAGTTTTAAATAGAGAGGCAAATAATGCCCCAATTAGGATATGACTTTTTTTAGCAAAGGCTTGCAGGACTTAAGAGAGGAAACCAGATATATCTGGGGTGACAGTCTCAGGTAGATGGAAATGCTAGTGCAAAGGCCTGTAGAGAGGAGCCCATCTGATATTTCTGAGACATAGTAAGGAGGCCAGGATAGCTGAAGAGAAGTAGAGAATGGTTAGAGATGAAATCAGGGAGGTAACATAGGCAAGATCAAAGCAAGCACACTTTATTCTGAGTGACATGAACACGTTGAACAGATAAGTGACATGTGCTGACTCAGGTTAATCAGCTCTCTCTGTGACTCAGGAAGGGAGCAGAGTATGGGGAACAGGTGATAGCAGGGAGACAGCTGTGTTTTTCCAGATGGGAGGTGATGGTATATGAGGCCAGAGTGGGAAAGAAGAAAAGGAAAAGGCTTGATGATTTTTAAAGGTAAACAGGAATTGCCGATGCATGATATAGGTATAAGAGAAAGAGAATTTTGACCATAGGAGCTGGAATCACAGAGCTGCCCTTGTCTGGGGAAGTAGGAGAGAAAAAAAGTCTAGGGAGGTACAGTGTAGTGATCCTTCTAAGGTTTGGGAGCCATGTCCTGGTTACAGGCCGGTTCAGAGTGGGCATGTGACCCTGCCTGAGCAAATGAGACTTGGAGCTTTTGGTAAAGGGAAGCAGCCCACCTCTTCCATGCTATCCTCTAAAACCCCAACTTTAAAGGATGCAGGGTAAGTCATTCTGCAACCAGGTGGAAGAGCCTGGAACTGCTAGGATGAGAGGAGCCAAAAAAGAAGCAAGTGCTAGGAAGAGGAGCCATAAACCAGGTCCCTAATGACATCACCGTCAGCACCATGATAGTTACTGAGCAGTCAACTGTGTACAGACACTGTTCAAGGAGCTTATGCATATTATCTCATTAAACCCCACAACAGGGCAACCCTGGTGGCCCAGCGGTTTAGCGCCGCCTTCAGCCCAGGGTGTGATCCTGGGGACCCGGAATCAAGTCCCACGTCGGGCTCCCTGCATGGAGCCTGCTTCTCCCTCTCCCTGTGTCTCTGCCTCTCTCTCTCTGTCTGTCATGAATAAATAAATAAAACCTTAAAAAAAAAAACACAACAAGGGACACCTGAGTGGCTCAGTGGTTGAGTGTCTGCCTTTGGCTCAGGGTGTGATCCCTGGTATCAAGTCCCTCATCAGGCTCCGCCCAGGGAGCCTGCTTCTCCTTCTACCTGTGTCTCTGCCTCTCTCTCTATGTCTCTCATGAATAAGTAAAATCTTTAAAATAAGCAAATAAACCCTACAACACTAAAAACAGGTATTATTATTGTTCCTGATTCATAAATGAGGAAACTGAGGCTGCAGAGATTGAGAGACTTGCTCTAGATCATTTAGCCTGTGAGTGATGGAATAAGGATTCAAACCCAGTCAGGCAGCCCAGGTGCTTCAGTGGTTTAGCACTGCCTTCGGCCCGGGGCCTGATCCTGGGGACCCAGGATCAAGTCCCATGTCGGGCTCCCCGCATGGAACCTGCTTATCTCTCTCTCTCTCTCCCCCAAATAAATAAATAAATAAATAAATAAATAAATAAATAAATAAATAATTTAAAACAAAACAAACTCAATGAGTCAGACTGCAGAGCCTTTGCTCATAATTGCCTTCCAGCATTTGAGCTGCTGGGTCATACCTCACTTGAACCAGGATAAACCAGGACACTTTTTAAATCACATGATGGGGATCCCCGGGTGGCGCAGCGGTTTGGCGCCTGCCTTTGGCCCAGGGCGCAATCCTGGAGACCCGGGATCGAGTCCCACGTTGGGCTCCCGGTGTATGGAGCCTGCTTCTCCCTCTGCCTGTGTCTCTGCCTCTCTCTCTGTGTGTGAGTATCATAAATAAATAAAAATTAAAAAAAAATTAAATCACATGAGCCAAGGTATTTCTTGTTTGGGAGGAAAAACACTACCTTGGGGTTTGGGGAATTTGTCATCATAAAGAGGCTTAGCTGTGGAAGGAAGTCCAGAGAAGATAATACAAACAATCCTGGGCGAGGTGGGGGGTACGATCAGAGAAGGCTTGCATAGGGGCTACATCTGAGATAAGACCTAAAGAATGAGGAGGAGGTAGCCATTAAAGATCATGAAGAAGGGTGATGGAGATAGAGGGCACAGCAGGAATAAAATCCCAGAGGTGGGAGGAAGGGAGCCTTGACAGGTAAGGTCCCAATGAGAACACTGCTTTCATCTCTGGAAAGGGCTTAACCTGGGAATAAGTGTCCTCCACTCATCCGGATCATCTTTCCCACAAGCCCCTGCTAAGCCTCAACTCTGTCATCACCTGCGCCGACCCCCTGCCTTCACCTGTCTCCTCCTCTGATCCACCATCCACAGAATACCCAGAATGTTCCCACACACACACTTTTAAAAAACTTTTAATTTCTTAATTTAGATATAGATAAGTCTACAGAATAAGCAGAAACAAGTCTAACAGACCCCCTGTGCCATCTACATTACACAAATGTAAACATTTTCCTATACTTGCACCAGATCTCTTCTTTTTAGAAAGAAAATGTTGTGGGTGCAAAATTAAACCCCTCCCTCTTCTCTGTGCCTTCTTCCCTCCCTCCCTGAAAGAAACCACCAAACTCATGTTGCTGTAAATCAATCCTGTATTTTGTAATATACTCAATACATATATACACACGCGATGGTACAGAGTTGTTGCTTGGGTGTGCAGTATCCTTAGTGACTTCTCTCAAATCTTTCCAGCTCTTCACCTTCTGAGACTCACTTTCTGGTAATCTCAGCTGGCCCAGTTGATGTTTCAGTTGACATGGTCCTAAAAAGACCAATTGTTATGAGGAAATTAGAGATAGGATGATCTAAATGTGCCAAATATTGATCACAAATGTATATCCAAGAAGGCAACGATAAGAATCCATCTCTGGGTATTAATGCTGATAAAGGTTTTATCCCTCCAAAGTAGTCCTGTAGATGGCACTTCTTAAGCTTTAATATGCATACAAATCGCTGCCAGATTTGGTCAAAATGCATGTTTTGATCCTGTAAGTCCAGCAGGGGAGGAGCAAGGGATTCTGCATTTCTAACAAACCCCTAGAGGATGCTGGTCCTGAACACCTTGTAAGCATCGAATTACAGGCATTAATGTGAAAGCTTGAAGCTTGTCAAACAGGGACCAGGAGCAGAACACAGGTTAACTGTCTCAGTTTGGGGATTGTAATCATTTTATCATTTGTGTATTGAACAGACTGAACACAGCAGGGCACAAATATGACTTATATTTCTTCTTCCTCTGAGCAAGATGCCAACTTCACCTTTTTGCATCAGCCTTTCGGGAAATGGAAAAGAAAACATCTTATGTAGGAGGAAGAGGAAAGCCACTGCAACTTCCTCCATGAACAGCTTGAGGTAACAATAACTCCACAGACACCAAAAGTCCCTGCATAGAGTGCATCAGAGTTCCATCTGAGAGGTTGAACCACTAGGGGAGACACATAGATGATAGATAGATAGATAGATAGATAGATAGATAGATAGATAGATAGATAGACGGACAGACAGATGAATTGGGATTTAACCTTACACAATTGGAATTGTGAAGCAGTCCCTAATGTTGTGGTCGTAAGTGTCTGATGCTGGCACTCAAAGTACACAGAGCCAGTTAGGAAGGGAAGACAGATATAAAGTGGGGGAGAAGCTAGAATAGGCTGGTACAAGCAGGCCTCTGCCCTTGGTGGTATGAGCACCCACAGGAGAAACTGGCATCCTTCATCATTGAGCTGAACACACACCTGGCCCAGGAGTTGGAGAATCTGGGAGGAATATCCAGGAAACGGTGAAACAATTGCTGGCCTGGCTGCTGCCCTATGCATACACGTGAGCCAGCAGCCAGCCAGTGACAACCTGTGTGATCTCCAAAATGGCAGGTGCTTCACTTCTGCCCTCCACATCTTGCCCAAGAATCTCCATTGGTCCATCCTAATTGAAGGCACACCAAGAAGGTAATTCTAAGATACAGTTCCTTCAGCCTGGTCAAGCTGACACATTACAAAGCCACGGCACAGAGACTGGAGGGAACTGGTGAGATCGTCAGTGACCCCTGGGGAGATGACAGCATGAGCAACTCTGCTCTCCCTTGAGAACAGAGGCACCTTGAATCCATGTGTCTAATAACCTCTGGGTGGCTTTTTTTTTAGAGTTGGAGGGAGGCTGGTAGTCGCTATCTCTTATTTGGCTTTAGCCTTCCTTTCAAAACACACAGAATCCTTATGTTATAGCTTCAGTCAAGGTGCATCTGATTAGTTATCATTAGATAATGGTTATAGATGTTTCATTAAGTCATATTCCAACTTTCCATAATATTCCAACTTTTGTTTTGCTTTTTTTTTGTTTTTTTTTTTTAATTTTTATTTATTCATGATAGGCACACAGTGAGAGAGAGAAAGGCAGAGACATAGGCAGAGGGAGAAGCAAGCTCCATGCACCGGGAGCCCGACGTGGGATTCGATCCCGGATCTCCAGGATCGCGCCCTGGGCCAAAGGCAGGCGCCAAACCGCTGCGCCACCCAGGGATCCCATATTCCAACTTTTGATTCCAAAAATAACCAACTACTTTTAATAGACTTTATTTTTCATGAACAATCTTAAGCTTACAGAAAGCTACACAAAAAAGTAAAGAAAGCTCCCATATAGTTCCTCTCCCTCCACACACATTTTCCCCTACTATCACCATCTTGCAGGTATGGTACCTTAGTTACAATTGATAACCAATAGTGAAACATTATTACTAACTAGAATCCATATTTTACATTAAGGCTCACTATGTTGTACAGTTCTATGGCTTTTTATAAATGCATAATGTGATGTACCCAGGGTGTCTGGATGGCTCAGTGATTGATCCTCTGCCTTTGGCTCAGGTCATGATCCCGGGGTCCTCGGATCCAGTCCCACATCGGGTTCCCCGCAGGAAGCCTGCTTCTCCTTCTGCCTGTGTCTCTGCCTCTCTGTGTGTGTCTTTCATGAATAAAATCCTTTAAAAATATATGATGTATCCACCATTACAGTATCATACAAAATAGTCTCATGCTCCTAGAACTGCTGAGCCTCACCCTTTCATCCCTACCCCCCCCCCCCCACGTCATGATCCCCTGGAAATCAATGATCTTTTTACTGGTCCCTATAGTTTTGCCTTTTCTAGAATGCCATATATTTGTGATCACAGTCTTTCAGATTGCCTTTTCAGATTGTCTTCCAAAGCAGCTGTATCGTTTTGCATTCCCACCAGCAATGAATGAGTTCCTGTTGTTCCACATCTTCAACAGCATTTGGTATCATTTTGGGGGTTTTTAGACATTCTAATAGGTATATGGAGGTATCCCATTGTTGTTTTAATCTGCAATTCCCTACTGACATGATGTTTAGCAAATTTTCATTCTTATTTGCCATCTGTACATCTTCTTCGGTGAGATATCTGTTTATAACTTTTGTCTATTTTTAAGTAAATTGTTTTCTTATGGTTGAGTTTTAACAGTTCTTTGTATATTTTAGATACAAGTCCATCATCAAGTGTGTGTTTTGAAAATATTTGTCAGTCTGTGATTTTCTTTTCATTCTCTTAAACAGCCAGTACATTTTATTTTTTAAAAAAGATTTTACTTATTTATTCATTCATGAGAGACAGAGAGAGAGAGAGAGAGAGAGAGAGAGAGGCAGAGAGGCAGAGACACAGGCAGAGGGAGAAGCAGGCTCCATGCAGGGAGCCCGACACGGGACACAATCACGGAACTCCAGGATCACACCCTGGGCCAAAGGCAGGCACTAAACCAGAGCCACCCAGGGATCCTCAGCCAGTACATTTTAAAACCCCCTGAGGGCAGCCCAGGTGGCTCAGCAGTTTAGCTGAGGTTTAGGCTGCCTGCATGGAGCCTGCTTCTCCCTCTACCTGTGTCTCTGCCTCTTTCTCTCTCTCTCTCTCTCTCTGTGTGTCTCTCATGAATAAAAAAAAAGAATCTTTAAGAAAAATAAATAAAAATAAAACCCCTTGAAAGGCTCACAGACCAATGACAGACATGCTATCTAATCAACTTGTTTTTTAATAGCAAAACACCCCAGAAAAAGCAGAAGATTGACAATGTTTGAGCAAAATGGCACCTTTTGAGCATTAGGTATTGTGGAGTAGCAGCTGCCAATCTTTCTTCCAGGAAACCCACCTGGATTACATCAGTCCCTGGCACCCTCTTCTGCTTCTCAGCCCTTATGAAATATTTGAAGCTTGACAGCGTCTCCCCCAGATTTGCTATCCTAATGGTGACCCGATGGTCCCTTTGCCCTGGGCCAGCCACCTCTTGGATGTCCCTTAACTCCTCACACCCACAGGGTCCCACATTGTTATCAGCATCTCCCCCAAAGCTGTCCCTTCTCTCACATGCGCATTTCAAGGTCTGCTTCACCTAATCCCAGAGCCCTGGACCTCGCCCTGGACCTCTACTGCCAATCAATCTCCTGACCCACTCACTCACTCCTCACCTCTCTGCTCCACAGCCCTACATGGTCCACCACTGCCCTCGGCGACCCTCCCTCATCCTGCTCCACCCTCCTCCTCAGACCCGTTTATTTTTACCCCAGCACCTCTCCCCTCATTTGTTTATTGAATGACTTCTTAGAGTCAGGCTTTGAACTGGACACAGGACAGAGCGATGACCTCGGCAAGGATGTTCAGTGATAGGTCACTGAATGTTGCCACTTCTCGGGGCCCTTGTCCGAGGCGGAGTGGGCTCTCTGGATCTCTAGCCCCAGGACCCAGGGCTTTCTGGGGCAGCTCACGGACCTCGCACATTCCCTGTCCCAAACCGACCCGCTCCTGCTGTCTACTTTCTACCGCCCCTACCTGGTGATGGTGAAGCGTCTACGTCCCCCAGGGGACCCGAGCTCCGCAGCAGGGACGCTGGGGCTGTCATCCACCGCGGTGTCCGCGGGGCAGGGTCGGCTCACGAATGCCATGGAATGGGAAAGACGAAGGAACACCTGGAAGAACGCATGGCGGGGCGCTATTAGGCTCATGCTGTCGGCCCCAACCCTCACTCAGACCTGAACCACCCTGTTGCTGACATCAAAGGGCAGTAAGTTTGCATCTCCGTACCCGGCCTCGCAGGATGAAAGCCCCATTTTGTCACGCACATCATGGGAGGCATCTGGGAGCTTCTGCCTCTTAGGGGCCACTTGGTGGTGAGCGGGAGGACGAGGAAAGAGAACGGGCCTTGCCGCTTCTCCACACCCGCTTCATCTTCACTCAAAGCGACCCAAACGGGACGAGCGAGGGACAGGCAACCGCTCCGCGCCGCGGAGGAGCCGGGAGACCCCCGCCCGGCCGGCGGCAGCGTCACTTCCGGCGCGCTCGTGACGTCAGAGGCGGGCGCCGCACTTGAAGCGGGCGCGGGAGGCCGCCGCTGCGGCGCTGGCATGGAGTTGATGCGGGAAGCGCGGGAGCTGGGCTGCTGGGCGACGGAGGAGATGGGGGCGCCCGTCGCAGCCCGCGCCCCGGAGTCGACGCTGCGCAGGTGAGGGACGCCCCGAGTGAGGAGGACTCCCCGCCCCGGAGATGGTCTCCGGCCGTGGGAACCCCGCCCCTCCCTTCCTCTGCCCGGGTGAGGATGGCCCTTAAGGGCGCCCCTCACACACACACACACACACACACACACACACACACACACACACACCCAGTAGTATATCCAGGAAGGGGAGCCTGGATTGAGGGACGACCCCCTGACGGGGACCCCCACACTCCCACCCGGAGTGAGGGCCGAGGCGCCAGTGAGGATCCTCCAGAGTTCCTGAAGCCCCCTTCTTGTGTGGAAGTAAGATCTTTGGAGTAAGACTGTCCCTGCAACCTCCTACCACCCCCCACCCACCCCAACCGGTAGTGGGGCTCGAATCAACAAGGACCACCCCATTGGAGACTGAATCTATAGGAGTGATGCCCCACATCGGGTAATGAGAGCACCCCCTGCAGTACCCCCCACCCCTCCTCTGGAAGTGGCTAGAGATGGGCCTTCTCCCAGGAGAAAGGAATCACCCCACCCAGTGAAAAGCCCACAACTCAGCGACGGAGAACTCCCCAGGAGGGAATGTCTCACTCCAAAAAGTATGGGCCCTCTCTCCCTGCAGAAGGGAGAATTCCCTAGTACAGACTTTCCCCACCACCACCACCCTAGGATAAGGATGATGTACCCTGTGTGATGCCCGAGGCATACCTTTACACACTGTCCCCACAGACTGTGTCTGGGCCAGGGGGCCGACATCTGGGCCTACGTCTTGCGGCATGTGCACAGCCAGAGGTGAGCCGGCAGCATGAGGGAGGCTGTGAGAGGGGAGGGGACACAGGCAAGCCCCACAGTAACACCTCTTCTTCCGCCTCTCTGCTGTAGGAGTGTCAAGAAGATCCGGGGAAACCTACTGTGGTAACTGGTTCTAAAAGCTATTCCTTCCTCTTTTCCCTAGTCCCATCCAACTGTGTTTTCACCCATAGCCTCATACCTCCTGTGTCTCCCCCCGCCCAAAGTCTCTGTCATCCCCTAACTCTGGTCTCATTTCCTAGGTATGGCCACCAGGACAGTCCAGAGGTGAGAAGCATGCATGTGTTATAAGATTTTCTTTCATCCAAAAAGAGGACTTGTAGATTTCTGCTCTAGGCCCAGCCTTGTGCTATGTGATGCTGGGAATACTGGGTCACAAGACAGCCCTGATCCCCACACTCAGAGGGCTTATAGTCTGGGGGAGACAGGCATGAGCTGGGCGTTGAAGGGATATGAATATGAAGCATCAAAGCTGATGAGGTGAGCTGGGAGAAGGGACTGGTTTGGGAGATATACTGAGGCCAGTGTAGGACCTATTGTGTGCAAGGGGCCCCAGTAACATCTAGGGGAAGGCTTCCAGAAGACCTTGGGACCCCTAGATGTGGGGCTCAGTGGGGAGGTAAGAACTGGGGCAGAGATGTACTGTCATCAGTGCAGAGACAGGAAACAGGAGGATAGGTGAGGCAAGCCCAGGAGGAAGGAGGCGGCCAGATGGTACCCTAGTGTTTCTCTAGGCCTAGAGAATCAGGCATAGAAATTACTTGTGATAAACCCTCTGCCACCTACCTGTGCAGGCAAGGAGACCGGTCCTCCACAGAGAGCAGTCAGGCTGGGTCAAGCCCCAACCAGCCCATGCATCTAACTACCTCTACTTGTTCCCCCCAGGCCCGTCGGAAGCTGGAGCTGGAAGCCACTGTTGCTCGCCTGCGGGCAGAGATCCAGGAGTTAGACCAGAGCCTGGAGCTAGTGGAGCAAGAGACCGAGGCTCAGGGTGACCTATGGGGCTGGGAAGATGAGCAATGGAGTGGGTGTAGGGGAACTGCTGATGGCCACGTGTTTCTCCTATAGACATGGCCATGGAGCAGACCCTGCAGAGCATTCAAGACACCCAGCGTCGTGCTCTCCTCCTCCGGGCCCAAGCTGGGGCCATGCGAAGACAGCAGCAGGGGCTCCAAGATCCCATGCAGCGGCTACAGAATCAGCTGAGGCGTCTGCAGGACATAGAGAGGTGGGCCTCAGGTGCCCAGGGACCAGCCTTCACCAGGCAGGCAGACAGACATTTTCCTTAGAGATCCAGTGCTCTACCCTGACCCCTTCTTGGGTTCTAGAATTCTGAGCTCTACTCCGTAGGATTTGAAGTCTGTGAGGTCAGGAAGTTTTCTTATCTCAGCCACTTATTTTTCCAGGGCCTAGAATGGTGCCAACTGTATATCTAGGGAATGTTCTGGGGAAAGAACATTAAATAAGGGACAAGTCCCCACCCTTATGGAGCTTACACTATAATGCAGAGGAACCAGATGGTAAACTAGGGAGCAGGTGCTATAATTGCAGGGAAAGATAAATTCTATGATTAAAAAAAAAAAGGTGATATGATAATAAGGGAGAAGGAGATGCTACTCTGGGGAGGATGGTCAGAGAAGGCCTCTCTGAGGAGGTAACATTTGAATTGGGGGAGGAATCTCAAGGAGAAGGACAGCAAGAAGAAAGGTGCTGAGCTTAGCATCTGGGAAGAACAGCCCAGAGGCCAGTTCAGCTTCAGTTACACAGGCAAAAGGGAGAGCATTGGGGGGATGGGGGGTGGGGGGTGGAAGAGGTGGACAGAGTGCCATATAGGCATTGGGATTTTACTCTGAGGCTGGGTTCATGTCTTAGCTTGGCCACTTACACCTCCATGACCTGGGGCAGACTACTTAACTTCTCTGTTCTTCAGTTTGTAAGTTCTATGGAATGGGGATAATATTAAATCTATTTTATAGGGTATGTGTGGGAATTAGGTGAGTTAAGTCATACAGAGCACTTAGAAGAGTTTTCTAATACCCATTGTTACTATTCTGAGTGTGGTGGGAAAACATCACATTCTTTTCGAGGGTTTGGGGCAGAGAAGTGACATGATCTGTCTGAGGTTCTAGTAGGATTATGAACTACTAGATGGAAAACAGACTGCATAGGGCAAGAGCAGAGGCCAGTGAGGACACTAATACAGCCAGGAGACGTCAGTAGCCTGATTTTAGAAGTGACCCCCGAGATCCAGGCTCAGTAACTAGCCTTGTAGCAGGAGGAGACCCAGACATCTGCTCTAGCTCCCTTCTCTTAGGGACCCCACCCCAACGCTACTCGTCTCTCCAGGAAGGCCAAAGTAGACATAACCTTTGGACCCTTGACATCAGCATCCCTGGGCCTGGAACCTGTGGTCCTGGTAAGAGTCCTGTGCCATGGGGACAGGAGGAGTGGGGAGTCAGGTTAGGTGGACCCCTGGGTTTCCCTCATTCCCCACCTTCTTCCCAGGGTGATGTCCGAACAGCCTGCACCCTCCGGACCCAGTTCTTACAGAAACTCCTAACTCCTCAGGCCAAGGGAGGCAGCATCCCGTGAGTGTCATCTAAGCCCCACAGACCCTGCCAAGAACCTGGGCTTTGAGGGAGGAGTGACTTGTCTGTTAATTCCTCAGACACTAAGCCTCTGGACTGTTTCAGCCCCAGGCTTTGCCCTTACAGGGCTTCCAGGCTGGGACAAAAAAGAGACAAATCCATCACAGACAGTGGCAACCTGGGTGGTTAGGGCTGTTAAGAGTGTGGAAGCCTGAGAGACTCCAGGTACCCAGAGGAGACACCTTCCTCAGCCAGGGAATCAGGAAGGACCAGTTCTCTGGTGAGGAGGCCTAGCCAGAGTAAAAGGATAAGACCGTATTCTAGACAGATAGCACATGTGAAAGGCCCTAAGGGCAGCTAGTTGGTATAAGCGGGGAGCTCAAGTCTAGCAGGCCTAGGTGGACTTGGTTTCCTCATCCTTGAAATGAGGACAGTGATACCCCCCACCTTACAGGGTACTGGTGATTCGTAGAAGGAGAGTTGATGTATCTTGTAATATTCTCTGTCCTTCCCCAACTCCACAGAACCCCTCGAGATGACCAGTTTGGAGCTTCCTACCAGCAGTGGCTAAGCTCAGTAGAGGTGAGGGGTTGGGGGGGCCACACCTTCTGCCCTGTGAGCAAACCTCAGGGTGCCAGGACTTAACTCTTGGTCCCCACCTCATTACCATGGATCCCAGCTCATAGCCCTGCCCCCATCTGGCCCTACTTCACCCTTCCCCCCCACCAGACACTGCTGACAAACCACCCTCCGGGCCACGTCCTGGCCTCCTTGGAGCACCTGGCTGCAGAGCGGGAGGCAGAGATTCGGTCCCTGTGCAGTTCGGATGGGCTCCAAGAAACGGAGATAGCCAGGTGTGCAATGGAGTGCTCCGCAGCGCAGGGCAGGATGGGTGGATGGGTAAGCGGGGACAGACTCGGGACCAGGCACAGTCACCTGGTGATGGGGGTGGAGCTGAAACCCAGTGACTGATCTGGTAAGTGGGCTGACTTTGGTCACCCCTGGAGCCCAGGCAAGGGGAGAGGGCTCCTCCCTCAGCAGTTTTACCCTACCCACAGGTCCCAGGCACCAGACCAGTCAGACTCCAGCCAGGCACTGCCTTCCATGGTGCATCTCATCCAGGTGACCCCCAGACATCCTTCCCAGGACTCCATCCCCTTCCCATCCCAAAGCCCACTTGATCCCCTCACCCCCTTGGATCATGTCCACCCTGACTTTGTACCCCTGCCTCAGGATAGCTGGCGGGCCGTGGGTACGCTGGTTGCCCAGCGGGGCCCCTTTCTGAAGGAGCATCAGATCCTGACTCGGCGCCTCCAAGGCCTGATGGAGGAGGTGAACAGATGTACCCTGGGATCCAGCGAGAGGTGAGGGGGGTCCCTCAGCAGAGGCCTCTAGGCCATCTCTTTCCCAGAGGTCTCAGAATACTGGACTTTTTTCCTGCCCCTGTGGCTTGCACCTCTGCCTCCCTGTTCCCCTCATTTGTTCGTGGCTCCTTGTGTGTCCTTACAGATCTGATCTCCCTCCTCCACTATGAGTCTTAGTCATCTTTTTTTTTTTTTTTTTTTGAGTCTTAGTCATCTTACTCTCCCTTGCTCTTTTCTGCTCTACCCCAGGCAGGCGCTGCTGCTGGGGCTCTGGGGCTGTGGCCTGCGGGCAGAGCTCAAGGCCCTGCGTGCCCAGAACCAGGAGCTGGAGGAGGTGGCTGGGCGGCGGCAGCTTCTGCTACAGGAGTTACAGGCCAAACAGCAACGGATCCTGCACTGGCGCCAGCTGGTGGTGAGAGGTGGACCTGGGGGGGGCGGGGCGGGGGGTAGTGGCAGTGCCTGATGGAGGGCCAGAGAGAGGCGGGGAGCGTTAGGACCCCAAACTGGACCTCTGGTGGTGGCAAGAGGTCCAGGATGAGCCTCCCAAGGAGAAGCAGGACCTGTGCAAAGGGGAGGACAGGGCTGGAGGGTGGGAGGTGGGAAGTAAAAGCCGCCCATCTCAGTGGCTCGTGGTTGCCCAGGAGGAGACACAGGAACACATCCGCCTGCTCATCAAGAGCAACTCAGCCAGCAAGACCCGCCTGTGCCGGAGCCCTGCGGAGGTGAGGTGGGGCTTGGGGTGAGGGCTGGGGAGGCCTGGGGCCCTGGAGATGGGGCTGGGTGGCTCCAGGCTGCCCCTCCCTTCCCGTTCTTTCCCCACAGGTGCTAGCTCTGGTGCAGCGAAAAGTGCTCCCCACATCTGAGGCGGTGGCACCACAGAGCCAGGAGCTGCTGCGCTGTCTGGAGGAGGAAGCCCGGCATCTGCCCCACCTTCTGTTGGGCACCCTGCTTCGGCATAGTCCTGAAGGGTAAGACTGGAGCCACCCCCTATAGCCCCTCCATGGCTGACCATTGCTTCCTGATTCCACTCCCAAAAAATAATCCCAGGCCTCCAGTGTTCCCAAGCAGCCAGACCTCACCCAAGACCTCATTCCCACTCTGGAATCCTCATCCCCAGACCCACCTCCACGTTCCTGGGGCCTCCTGAGCCCACCTCTCAGCCCCCAGAACCTCTGGTACCCAGGCCTCCCTCTAAGTACCCCACCCAACCTGGACTTTCCCCCAGATTGCAGCCCCTGCCCATGGTCCTGCCATCCATCCACCAGCTGCATCCTGCGTCCCCGAGGGGCTCCAGCCTCATAGTGCTGAGCCACACGCTGGGGCTGCCTTCAGGGAAGGTGAGTGCCTGTCCCCTAGGATCTGTCTTTCCACCCCTTCTGCTGCCCAAAGTGACTGTCCTTCCCCCTTACCCTCCCTTCCAGGCTCCGGAACTGCTCCTCCCAAAGGCCGCCTCTCTTCGCCAGGACCTTCTGTTCCTCCAGGACCAGCAGAGTTTCCGGTGCTGGGATCTGCTCCGAGTAAAAACCAGCCTGCCACCAGGACCATCCACCCAGGGTAAGGCCTGCCCTGCCCTCACAACCGGCATCCCTGCCCATTCCCAGGACCATCACCCTCCAGAAGAAACCACAAACACCCCTTGCTGACATAATGCCTACTATGCACCGAGTGCTTTAAGCATGTTCACTGGTTTCATTTACACGGCAGCCCTATGGGTTTAGCGCTGCCATTTGCCCCTTTTACAGAGGTAGGAACTAAGACAGGAGGCCTTGGTGGCTGCCTAGGGAGCAGAGCTAGTATTTAAATCCAGGCAGTGGGGATCCCTGGGTGGCGCAGTGGTTTGGCGCCTGCCTTTGGCCCAGGGCGCAATCCTGGAGACCCGGGATCGAATCCCACATCGGGCTCCCGGTGCATGGAGCCTGCTTCTCCTTCTGCCTGTGTCTCTGCCTCTCTCTCTCTGTGTGTGTGACTATCATAAATAAATTAATTAATTAATTAAAAAAATAAAAAATAAATCCAGGCAGTCTGACATATCTCTGTACTCCTAACCAGGTGACACTGCCCATCAAATTGCCAAGTACTCACGTATGAGCATCCAATACGATTGAGTACTTAAAAAGTAGGCTGTGGACTTAAACTCCTCTCAGCACTACTTCTTCCCTGCTGTGCAATCTCCCAATGCCTCAGTTTTCTCCTCAGTGGACTAAGCATAATCATAGTACCTTACAGAGTTGCTGGGAAGACTCAGTCCAGTTACCCAGTCAGGGCACTGAACAACACATGGCATAATACTTTAATTGCCATGTGTCTCTGGTGTGGTTGCAATCATTTTGTCTCCACGTGTACAGTCTCTTTTAGTCCTTATGATGAGGGTAGGGTGTTTTTTTGTTTTTTGTTTTTTTTTGAGAGAGAGGAGGGGGAAGGGGCAGAGAGAGAGAGAGAACCTTAAGCGGGTTCCATGCCTAGCACAGAGGCCAACATGGGGCTTATCCTCACAACCCTGAGATCATGACCTGAGCCAAAAGCAAGAGTCAGGTACTTAACAGACTGAACCGCCCAGGCGCCCCCGAGAGTAGGAATTATTAAGACCAAATTTACAGATGAAGAAACTGAAACTTAGAAAAGATGTTCATTGCTAGATTCCCTCAGGAAGTACTTGCTAGGTCCCTGCCAACTACTGGCCCTGAGAACTCAAAGGGGAGAGAGGCCAGAGCTTCCCATCCCCAGGGATCCCAGCGGTAGATGTAAGGAGCACAGAATCAAAGGATAAATAGGTAGAAGAGGTGTATTGATGAGGAATAACTTGGGGTGCCATCAGCAAAGCAGGAGGAAACCATTTTCGGGCCTTTGAGTTTTGGGTTCCCTGCCTTCCCCTCTCCAGTGAGCAGGGACCTGGGTGTGGGAACAGCCCAAGATGTGGCCCAGCATCATCCCACCACATGAGCATCTCAGATTATAGTATGTCTTTAACAGAACGTAGTTCCATCTGTTCTGAAAAGCAGTCTTGCTTTTCTTCTCCCTGTTTTCATTCCCTCAGTAAATGACCTCCCCCCTGTCCTTACTGAGACCAGCAATCCAGGAGTCATCCGTAATTCCTCCCAGCACCCTAACCACCACCACCTCCTCCTTCGACCTATCAACAAGCCTTGTAGGTCGAGCACGCCCTAGTCTGCCCCCCTGCCCCACTAGCCTGTGGCTCGGTTACACTTGACCGCAGAAGTGCCTGAGAAAGGTCATGCCTGAGGCCAGAAGACCAGGAAGGAATGGAGCCAGGATTCAGGCCAGGGGCTGTGGCTGTATTGCTCATCTATCTGTACTTGGTCTGAGATAGGCCTGTTTGGGACCTGTGGAGAGGGACTAGACCCAGTCACATCTCCAGGAGGAAACCCTGCTGGAGCGGAGGACTGTAGCAGTCTGAAGAGGAAGCCTTGGGGTAGGGAACAGTGGGAGGGGCTTCCAGGAAAGCTGGTGTCTTGAGTAGGCCCAGAGGGATAGGCGAGGTTTTAGTAGTAGCAGAGGCCACATAGCGCATACCTTCAAGTACTAGGCTAAGGGGCTCAGACTCCATCTGGGGGGGACTGGGGAGCTTTGGAGGGTTCCATGCAGGAGAGGGAAAGAATCAGGTTTATGCTTTAGGAAGATCACTGGCGGGATCCCTGGGTGGCGCAGCGGTTTGGCGCCTGCCTTTGGCCCAGGGCGTGATCCTGGAGACCCGGGATCGAATCCCACATCGGGCTCCCGGTGCATGGAGCCTGCTTCTCCCTCTGCCTGTCTCTCTTTCTCTCCCTCTCTCTGTGACTATCATAAATAAATTTAAAAAAAAAAAAAATTAAAAAAAAAAAGAATTGTTAATTTAAAAAAAAAAAAAGGAAGATCACTGGCTGCCATGTAGAGAATGGACCAGAATAGGAGGTTGAGGCCTGGAGCCTGGGAGGGAGGCTAGGGGCCAGGTGGAAGGTGGGGGGAGAAGGTGAGGGATGGGCCAAGGAGATTGATGGTCTGTCAAGGAGGGAGGAGGGTATCCAGGATGAGGCCTAGGGGATGGTGGGCTTGCCCCTGAGATGAGGACCTAGGAGGAGGGAGAGGTTTGAGAGAGGTGCTGAGGTCACAACTAAGTGACGGAGCCTTGGTGACCCATTGGCTGTGAGGCGCCTGGGAGTCAGGACTCAACGAGCTGCCTCCCTGCTTTCTCACCTGCAGAGCTGCTGCAGATCCGGGCATCCTGGGAAAAGGAGCAGAAAGACAATCTGGGGCAGGCTCTGAAGCAGCTGGAAAACCTGCTGAAACAAGCACTGGAGCGAATTCCCAAGCTACAGGGGGTTGTGGAGGACTGGTAAGAGGGTGACGAGGGCGGGGGAGGGTGCTGAGCCGGATGGCATGGGCAGAACCTGGGCGGTGACAGGCAGGCCATGGCGTTGGGGGAGGCTGCGTGTGTGGAGGCCCAGGCCTTCCGGTGATGCTGTCCGCTTCCCCCAGGTGGGAGCAGCCAGGCCAGGCCGCCCTGTCTGGGGAGCTCTGCCAGGGTCTGTCCCTGCCCCAGTGGCGACTGCGCTGGGCCCAGGCCCAAGGCGCCCTGCAACAGCTGTGCAGATGAAAAGGGGCCTCAACAGAAGTCCAGAGCTTCATATTCACCCCTCCAGAAGACCTTTGGAAGAGAGAGAGCCTCACCAGGATGTGTCAGCTCGTTGTCTCCCTCATATGCTCACAGCCTATTGTGTTCCTCTCAACTGCCTTGCACCTGTCCTTTATTCATCAGAGCCAAGAGATGGGGTAGTCTGGACCCGCCCTAGGTCCCCCTGAAACTGCCCACATCACTTCGACCTTCAGCAAAAAGTCATTGAGCTTGTGCTCTAAACACTGAGGATCTGACACTGAACAAAATGGACGCAAGTTCCATCCTTCAGAGGTGATTCTAGGACAGGAAAGTAGACCTCTCAAGTTAAGTGAGCAAAATAGTGTGTTGGAAGATAACAGCTCTGGAGAAAAAGCAGGCTATACGAGGTGTGACCTTAGGGAGAGGGCTGCACACACTCTGTAAAGGTAACGAGAGGGAAGCACATGGGTATGTGAGGAGGGCTTGTCGGGGGCTGGGGTGGGAAGGAGGCAAGAGCGCAGGCAACCACCCTGAGCTCAAAGTGCTGGTGTAAAGATCAAGGACATGGGGGCATTGAGGATTTGTCTTCTAGTTTTTACGTAGTTCCTTTTTTTTTACATTTAAATCTCTGAAGTCATTTGGAATTTATCCAAATGGATCCAATTTTGTGTCTTATTTTACATATAGCCCATTAGCATTTAAAATTCTCAGAGCAGTGGTTCCCTCTGAAAGAGAGGTAGATAGTAGGGATCAACCAAGGGAGGAGGCAAGGGAACTTTCTAGAGTTGGAAATGGATTATTTGTTGAAGGTAGTAGAGGTGGGTGTCAGAACTCATCTAGCTATACTCTTTAGGTCTGTGCATTTTACCATGAATTATTATTCTTCAACTTATAAAGTAAAACTTTACCCACCTATATATAAAGTAAAACTTCAGGTGATTTAAGATGCCACCTCTTCATATGCTAAATTTCCACAATTAGGCTATATCTGGATTCTCTCCAAGCCTATTGTCTGTCTGACTCTTGTGTGCCATCTCCACAGTGTTAATTATAAAGGTTTTGTCGTGTTTTATTACCTGAAATGGCTGGTTGCTTCTTACTCTAATTTTTCAAGGTTTCCCTGTCTCTTCTTGCTAATTTTTTCTCCCAGATGAAATGAACTTTATACTAAACTTGCATGGTTCCAGAAAAAATACAAACATGGATGAGAGTTTTACTGGGGTTGCAATAAATTTACAAATGAGGGAGATTTGACATCTTTGTGTCTTTACCACATTTCCTTTCCTATGTGCCACCTTAGTGTTCCCCTCCTCTCTTCATCTTAGCTCCTAGCCAAGACTGAACATGGGGGTCCTTGTCCCCCCTCCCTGTTCAATTTTCCTCCCTGATACATCTTCTAACATACTTTGTGATCTACTTTATTAATCCTTTGTTGTCCTCCAAACAGAATGTGAGTTCCCTGAAGGTGAAGTTCACTATAAACTAGAAGTTGGACAAACCTTCCTAAATATGATTCAAAGTCTAGATGCAGTAAAGAGAAATACTGATGAAAACATAAAAACAAACATTTGCAGGGTGCCTGGGTGGCTTAGTCAAGTTAAGCAGCTAACCTCGGTTTCCACTTGGGTCATGATCTCATGACATGGGATTCAGCCCCAAGTTGGGGCTCAGCAGAGAGTCTACTTGGGATTCTCTTTCTCCCTCTCCCTCTGCCCCTTTCCCCATTCATATGCTCTCTGAATAAATAATTTTTTTAAAAAAAACTTTCGTGGTGTAAAAAAAAAAGTAAAAAGATAAATTGAGGAAATTTTTCAATTTATAAGTGGATTTGTGTGCACACGTATGTGTATGTCAAAGTAGAAAAAAATTCTTAAGTCCATGGAAAAGTTGGCAAAATAAATGGACAATTCTCAGAAAATAGGCTCCAATTCAATTATAATAGAAAAGTAAATTAAAACCCTACTTTGGAAAACAAAACAAAACCCTACTTTGGTACATCTTCCACCCATCAACTGCAAAAAAAGGAAACCTAAAATTTTGGAAGCTCACCGTTCACAAGGCCATGGGAAAACAACACTCGATAACAGCAGTGGACATGCAATGTGAAACAACTAGGGGATGATTTCCAGCACACTCCATATGCATTTACTCTTTGCCTAAACAACCCTGCTTATAGGAACCTACCCCAAAGGTATACTGGGTGAAATACAAGTTGGAAGATCTTGTACAAACAACTAGACTGTATTCAGAAGGTCAATGGGACTAGATTGGGGACTGTTAAAAAGAGTAGTGACAACCAAATGCAAGGTAGGTCTTGAAGGAACCGTGGAATTTCCTTTCAGAAGAGCTCTGCTGATGCTTTGCCAAGTGAACCATGGCAAGTTACATAATGTCATTCCTACAAATCCCAGTCATCTGGGGACAACAGGAAATTTGAAAATTGGAAATGGGAAGCTCGTATGTTAGAGAACATTACTGTGCCTTTGTTAAATGTCTCTGATGAGATAATGGCATTGTTTTTAGTGGGAGAATATTCTTGGAGGATGTTTTTGAAGTATTAAGGAAAATGACTGCAGCTTTGAGATCGTTCAGAAGAGAATAAGGTAAAAGGGACAGGGATGGAAGCCAGCCATCTACTGTTTCATACTTTGCACCGTGGAAACATATAATTTTTCATAATTAAAAAAATGAGAAGAAATCCCTAAAAATCGGGGGGGGGGGGGAATGAACCTAACTACCAAGCTGGTGGCACAATTGATTCAGGTAAGAATTGTTCCAGGTCTTTTTCACAATGGGTTTGCCACCAGAACACAGGTGTCGTGAAAACCACTGCTAAACCTAAACCAAAATGGGAAAGGAAAAGACATCAACGTCATCATTGGACACGTAGATTCGGGCAAGTCTACCACTACTGGCCATCTGATCTACAAATGTGGGATCGACAAAAGCACTCGAAAAATTTGAGAAGGAGGCTGCTGAGATGGGAAAAGGCTCCTTCAAGTATGCCTGGGTCTTGGAAAAATTAAAGCTGAACATGAACGTAGTATCAGCACTGATCTCTCCCTGTGGAAATTCGAGACCAGCAAGTATTATGTGACCATCATTGATGCCCCAGGACACAGAGACTATAAAACACATGATTACAGGGCAGCCCCGGTGGCTCAGCGGTTTAGCGCTGCCTTCGGTCCAGGGCGTGATCCTGGAAACACAGGGTCGAGTCCCGCACCGGGCTCCCTACTTGGAGCCTGCTCCTCCCTCTGCCTGTCTTTCTGCCTGCCTCTCTCTCTCTCCATGAATAAATAAATTTTTTAAAAAAAACATGATTACAGGCACATCCCAGGCTGACTGTGCTGTCCTGATTGTTGCTGCTGGTGTCGGTGAATCTGAAGCAGGTATCTCCAAGAATGGGCAGACTTGTTAGCATGCCCTTCTGGCTTACCCACTGGGTGTAAAACAACTAATTGTTGGTGTTAACCAAATGGATTCCACTGAACCACCCCACAGCCAGAAGAGATATGAGAAAATCATTAAGGAAGTCAGCACCTACATTAAAAAAATTGCCTACAACCCTGATACAGCGTGTGTGCCAATTTCTGTTTGGAATGGTGGCAACATGCTGGAGCCAAGTGCTAACATGCCTTGGTTCAAGGGATGGAAAGTCACCCATAAAGATGGGAATGACCATGGGACCACACTGCTTGAAGCTCTGGGTTTCAGTCTGCCACCAACTCATCCAACTGATGAGCCCTTGCGCCTGCCTCTCCAGGACATCTACAAAATTGGTGGTATTGGTACTGTCCCAGTGGGCCGAGTGAAGACTGGTGTTCTTAAGCTGGGCATGGTGGTCACCTTTGCTCCAATCACTGTTACAACTGAAGTAAAGTCTGTCGGAACGCACCATGAAGCTTTGAGTGAGGCTCTTCCTGGGGACAATGTGGGCTTCAATGTCAAGAACGTATCTGTCAAAGATGTTCGTCATGGTGATGTGGCTGGTGACAGCAAAAATGACCCACCAATGGAAGCAGCTGGCTTCACGGCTCAGGTGATTATCCTGAGCCATCCAGGCCAAATCAGTGCTGGATAGGCACCTGCGCTAGATTGCCACACAGCTCACATTGCAAGTTTGCTGAGCTGAAGGAGACGATAGATTGTCATTCTGGAAAAAAGCTGGAAGATGGTCCCAAGTTCTTGAACCCTGGGGATGCTGCCATTGTTGACATGGTTCCTGGCAAACCTATGTGTGTTGAGAGCTTCTCTGTCCTCCTTTGGGCCGTTTTGCTATTTGTGACATGAGACAGTTGCTCTGGGTGTCATCAAAGCAGTGGACAAGAAGGCAGCTGGAACTGGCAAAGTCACAAGTCTGCCCAGAAAGCTCAGAAGGCTAAATGAATATTATCCCCAATACCTGCCACCCTAGTCTTAATCAGTGGTGGAAGAACGGTCTCAGAACTGTCAATTGGCCATTTAAGTTTAATAGTAAAAGACTAGTTAATGATAACAATGCATTGTGAAACCTTCAGAAGGAAAGGAGAATGTTTTGTTGACCATTTGGTTTTGTGTGTGCGTAGCAGTTTTTTTTTTTTTTACTTTTTTATTTATTTATGATAGTCACACACAGAGAGAGAGAGAGAGAGAGGCAGAGACACAGGCAGAGGGAGAAGCAGGCTCCATGCCCCGGGAGCCCGACGTGGGATTCGATCCCGGGTCTCCAGGATCGCGCCCTGGGCCAAAGGCAGGCGCCAAACCGCTGAGCCACCCAGGGATCCCCAAAGACAGTATTTTCACAAAGGATTCATTAGTGTTGATTTAGACTTGGAACTTCAAGAAACCAAGACAGCCAGTAAAAAGTAAGTTTTCACACACACACACACACACACACACAAATTCCACCAACCTACCAAATGCTACGTGTATACCTTATTTGTAGCCTGATTTTACACAAAGACATTCTGCGGCAGGGAAAATTGAACAGTCTGGGTGTTAGATGATATATATATACATATATCATCTAATAATATATATATTATTTAATTTTCCTAGGTGTGAAATGCTTTTTTCTTTTAAATAGTCCTTATCTAAAATAAATAAATAGTCCTTATCTGTTAGCGAGACACCGTGAAGCATTTATGGGTGAACTGACCGATGTCTGGAATTTAATATACTCCAGCAAAATCATAATATCAATGAGGAGAATACGTGAAGCAAAAAGGGTAGAATATGAGTAATTGCTGAGAGGTGGAGGTTCGTTATATTCTCTAGTGTTGTGTATTTTAAATATTCATAACACAACACATTGAAGACGACGAAGAGGGACGCGCGGCGTCCCAAAGGCCACGGAGACCAGACCTACCCACGTGACCTTCTGAGCTGACATGTTAACTGCGGTCTCGGCCTCTGCAGGAACTGTTCCTCCCCCCGCCCCCCACAACTCTCTCTCCATTTCCGTCCAGCAAGTCTTCAGAGGTCACCCTCTGCAGAAAGCCCGGGTCAGGCGCCCCTCTGAGCCCCTCCCCACACCAGGACCCTCGTCTCTCGGGGAGTCCCCGGCGGTGTGCGAGCCCGTCTACCCGAGAGGGGAGGCGCTCGGCAACCAGCCGCCTCCAGCCCCGCCTAGCCCCGCCCAGCCCCGGGCTGCTGCGGACTTCCCTGTGTTAAAGCTTCCGGAAGGAGCTTCGGTGGCACAGGCGGAGCCTGCGAACTTTTCTGAGCTCTCAAAGGTCCACTTTCCTCTTTAGGGATGGGGCCAGCGACTTCACAGCGCTCTCATTAGCCCTTGTTCCTCCAATGAGGGCGTGGTCGCCTCGCTTGGCTGCACTTACTTAGATCCAGGTTCTTCATTGGTTCCTTTTTTCCGCCACTCTGATTGGTTTATATTCCTCCCGGGGCGGGCCCTCCAGGTGCGGCCCTATTCTCATTGGCCTCGCTCCGCATGATGTCATGCACCAGCGCCGTCGCTTTCGCCGAACGTCAATCGCGGGCGCCCACCCCGACAAGACCAGAGAGTAGACAGCGGAACTGGCGGAGGCAGCTGAGCTGAGGCGGCAGTAGCGGCGACAGCGACGGCTGCAGCGATGGCCGGGGCGGGGCCAGCCCCGGGACTCCCGGGTGCAGGAGGACCTGTGGTCCCGGGCGCCGGCATGCCGGGCAAGAGCGGGGAGGAACGCCTGAAGGAGATGGAGGCGGAGATGGCCCTGTAAGGCCCGCGACAGGGCGCGATAAAAGCCGTCCCAGAGCCAGAGCCACCGAGCCCTGGAGCTTCCAGGCCGGAATCAGCCCGACATGGCTCTGTCGTGGGGAAATGGGACTTTCGGGATTGTGGGGGCGGGAGGAAGCGGAGGTTGGCAGGGGCGAAGGCGCCGTCGCGTTTCAGAATTAATGCGAGGTCCTGAGCTGTGGTGTCGGTCTTGCCCCCGCAGGTTTGAGCAGGAAGTTCTGGGGGCTCCGGTAACCGGCATCCCTACTGCTGTGCCTGCGGTGCCCACGGTCCCCACGGTGGAAGCGATGCAGGTCCCGGCAGCTCCTGTGATCCGCCCAATTATCGCAACCAACACTTACCAGCAGGTATGGCTGAGCTGAGGCATGGAAATCCGAGAGCACAGCGCTTGGAACACGGTGTTTGTATACAGACAGCTACTGGCATGTGGACTTACTGATTAGCGTGACAGATGTTTCATGTGCCAGGCACTGAGAACACAGTAACAACTAAGCAAACAATATCTCTGCCCTTTGGGAGCATATTATTCTAGAGCATGTCGTCCTGCGGAACTTTCTGTAATGATAAAAGTATTCTGTACGTATTAAAATTTACATTTCAGTTAAATAGTTCCTCGGTCTCGTTAGTCACATTCACCTGCTCAATAGAAAGTTGTATATGACGTGGAGAGAGAAACTACTGAAAGAAAACAAAAGAAACTTGTTCCTTCTGTCAGTAAATAATTATTGGGTGCCTTCTATGCACCGGGCACATAGCAGAGAACAGTACAGAGAAAAACAATCACTATCTTTTTGTGGTTTACATTTTACTGAGGAAGGACAGACAGGTCAGTCAGGGTAGAGTAAAAAAGGCAGAGGTTTATCAGCATGGTCAGAGAAGGCCTTTCGGAGGAGGTGACAGTTACGGAAAGATATCCATGGGGATATCTAGGGAAAGAGCATTCCCAGCAGAGACAACTGCCAATGCAAGACGCATACCTGACAGGTGCATACCTGACATGTTCAAGGAACAGAGAGAACAGTGTGGCTAGAGTAGAGTGAACAAGGGGAAGAGTGAGAGACGATGAGGACAGAGAGGTGATAGAGACCAGACATGGTAGTGCCTTGTGGGCCACCATAAAGACCTTGGTCTTTGCTCTGAGATGGGATGTTGTTGAAGGATTTTGAGCAGAGGGGTGATATGGTCCAACTTAGATATTAACTAACTATAGCTTGTTTGGAGAGTAGACCATAGGGGGGCCAGAGCAGAGTCACGGAGACTGAAGAAGAGGCTACAATAATCATCTAGACCAGAGATAACGATGGCTTGGACCAGGGTGATGGCATGGGAGATGCGAAGGACAGGCTGGACATAACTCCAGATAGTGCTAAATGCATTGAAGGAGATGAAACAGGATGACAAGAGAAGTTGCTACTGGGAGGGGCTAAGGACAGCTTTCACTAGTGTGATCTCAAAAGTCTCCCTGAAAAGTGATATTTTATTTATTTATTTATTTTAAAATATTTTATTTATTCATTCATGAGAGACACAGAGAGAGAGACAGGCAGAGACACAGGCAGAGGGAGAAGCAGGCTCCATGCGGGGCACCCCATGCGGGACTCGATCTCGGGACCGTGGGATCGCACCCTGAGCCGAAGGCAGACGCTCAACCGCTGAGCCACCCAGGCATCCCGAAAAGTGATATTTTAACCTAGACTTAAAGTTGATGGATAGCCAGCCATACACAAAATGCAAGGAATGAAACCCTTGGCCTCTCAGAGTAAGCCAGCCAGGGCAGCTTGGGGGCACTAAGTCAGGCCACTCACCCTAATTTCCTCCCCAACAGGTCCAACAGACTCTGGAGGCCCGAGCAGCTGCTGCAGCCACAGTGGTTCCTCCGATGGTGGGTGGCCCTCCTTTTGTGGGTCCAGGTAAGTAAGGAGCAGTGGAGGAGAAGGAGCCAGGGGGTCAGGCAGGGTGATCAAAAGGGATGCCTGGGACTCTCCTCCCACCAGCCTTGTCTCTTCCTCTTCCAACAGTTGGCTTTGGCCCTGGTGATCGGAGTCACCTGGACAGTCCAGAGGCTCGAGAAGCTATGTTCCTGCGTCGAGCAGGTAGGTCTGGGGCCAAGAACCCCACATTTAACCAAGCACTCTTGTTTTGACTACCGCAGCATCTTGCCGACATCATTGCACTAACTCACCCTCCTCGTTTCATCTCGGCTCTGACATTGCCATCTTCCTAAAGCACAAACCTGATCATATGCTTGTCAGTTTGGCCCCAGTAGGGCTTCACTTGATCATTGCAAACCTATCCCTTTACTGTTACTCCTAATCCCTACTCTTTGCTGTTTCTCCATAGCACTTAATACCTTATAACAAGTTGTAGGATTTCTTTGTTATGGCTATTATCTTTTGTTTCCTTTAAAATACAAGCTCCATGAGGGACAAAAGTCTTGGTGCCTGCCACATTGTAAGCGTTACGTGCTGTCTGTTGATGGGATAAATAAACTATCAAATAAGCACTAAGCTCATCACCTGGCAGTCAAGACCCCACATTGCCTGGTCCCTAACAGAGAGACCCCCATAGACTTCCCAGGAACCCTAAGCATTGCTGGAATATGCCCATAATATTCTTATTGATCTCTCTTCTCTCCTCTGCTCACTGTCACCCAACTAAAATCTTTCAAAGCCTATTAACTAAAGCAGATTCAAGTTAACCAAAATCAACTAAAATCTGTCCTCTCCACAGGTCATTCTTACTTTTATCGTCAAGATGACCTTCATACACACAGTCAATTTTTGTGACACTGCTTCCTTGTATGTGTGAAAAGAATACGTGTTCTGTAAAGTTTAGGTACAATCTCTCTTAAATTAAACTTGTTAATTGTGTTACTTAAGTCCTGTTATACTTTTTTATCTGATATCTAAGAAATCTCAACATCTCTTATTCTTTACTATGGGTTTGATCAAAATGCACATCTGACCTAGTCACCCTGCCCAGCTTCCAACCCTGCTGTGACTCCCTAGTGCCCTCAGGAGGACATCCATAGCCAGTCAACAAGGCTATGCTTGGATGCCTGCTGAGCTCTTGACCATTCTCTTAATGATGCTCTCCAGATTTCAACTTCTGCTATTACAATTATACTCAACTGAAAAGTGAAAACATTTTTGTTTATAAATGTTCTCCTTGCCAGTAGTCTTTACAATCACCCTTTGCCTGACTAAAGGCAATGGGTCTTTATTATCCTTTGGGTCTCAGTTCATAGGTCTCTTTCTTCAGGAAGCCTCTAATCACCCTGGCTAGGTTAGAGGGCTCCCCTGGGTTCTTACCACTCCCTAGGCCTAACCCTCCTAGTTCAGTCACCCTGCCTGGGCTTTACCTCATCTTGGCCCTGATCACTGTGGTCTGTCACTCTCTGGTGATGGGTCTGTTCCCTCCAACTCTGGACCAGGAGCTCCCTGAGAGCCTTTGGTCTTTTGGTGTGCCCCTAGTATTGTCTAGGACAGGAATAGGCCCAGAGGAGATGCTCAGTGGTAAATTTTTGCTGAATGAACGAATGGAAAGACTCCTGCATCTCCCCCAGAAGGTTCCCCAGAATCTTCTCCAGGATTTCTTGGATGCTGAGAGTACCCACACACACACACCTCACCTCAAGTGCCCCGGTCCCCCATGACACACACCCCCCATCTCTCTCTCCCACAGCTGTAGCCCCCCAGAGGGCCCCTATCCTGCGTCCGGCCTTCGTCCCCCACGTGCTACAGAGAGCAGGTGAGGGGGCCAGGGTCATCATCCCTGCCACATAACTTTCCCCCTAAGCCCTCCGACTCCCCCACTAACACCCTGACAGATTCTGCTCTTTCTTCTGCAGCAGGTGGTCCTCGCCCTATGGCCCTGCGGCCCCCTCACCAGGCCCTCGTGGGCCCCCCTCTTCCTGGCCCCCCTGGACCACCTATGATGCTGCCACCAATGGCTCGGGCCCCAGGGCCCCCCCTGGGCTCCATGGCTGCTCTGAGACCTCCCCTGGTAAGTGTGGACAGGGAGCTAATAGTTAGAGGTGTGAAGGGTGGGGAGATGCTCAGTCCTGGCTTGATGGGCCATGTCTAAGTCTGCCTTCTCACTCTCTTTCTGAGTGTGTCTTAGTCTCTCACTATTTCTTTCTGTGGCTGAATCTGTTTTTCCTTCTTTTTGTGAGGAAAGTAGAGAGAGAGAGAGAGACACATGCTGGGGATTGTTTCTGTCCCTATATCTCTATTTTCCTTTTGGTCGTCCTTCTCAGTTTTCTGTCCTGGTGTCTTTGTCCTTGTGTCTGTCTCTGACTAGAGACTTCTTTCTCTGTTTAGGCGTCTCTTGTCTGCTCTCTGGTCTCAGGCCCTTGCTTTGTTGTACGGGATGGGAGTAAGGTCTGAGTCTGTGAAAGGACACTCTTCATTGTCTCCCCTTGCCCACAGGAAGAGCCAGCAACACCTCGAGAGCTGGGGCTGGGCCTGGGGTTGGGCCTGAAAGAGAAGGAAGAGGCAGTGGTGGCTGCAGCAGCCGGGCTGGAAGAGGCTAGCGCAGCAGTGGCTGTTGGGGCAGGAGGTGCCCCCACCGGCCCTGCCGTCATTGGTCCCAGCCTGCCGTTGGCCCTGGCCATGCCTTTGCCTGAGCCTGAGCCCCTGCCTCTACCGCTGGAAGTTGTACGAGGCCTACTGCCCCCACTGCGTATTCCTGAGCTCCTGTCCCTGCGTCCACGACCCCGGCCCCCACGGCCTGAGCCACCCCCTGGCCTCATGGCTCTTGAGGTAAGCAGGGAGCATGGCAGTCGGGGGTGTGAGGCGGGTAGAAAGGGCAGGGAGGGCAGACAGGAACCCATGACCTTCCACACCCAGAAAAACATGTAGTCCTCTACTGATGAAGGCAGGAGGAACCCAGGAAACGAGAGGGGATGGAAGACATGGAAAAGAAGGAGGCAGACATGGGTATCTCACATTCAGAAGTATATCCAGTTCTTTAATTATGGAAGCAGGAAGGTGAGGGATGAAGGCAGGTGGGGGAGCCTGCAGGGGATATGTGTGTCCGAAGACTCCCAACCCCAAGCCCTTTTGCACCCCATCCCCTTCCTCTGCAGGTCCCAGAGCCCTTGGGTGAGGACAAGAAGAAAGGAAAGCCAGAGAAATTGAAACGCTGCATTCGCACAGCAGCTGGGAGCAGCTGGGAGGACCCCAGTCTGCTAGAGTGGGATGCAGGTAAGAGGGCCCAAGTACAGGGCCAGGCATTGGTCGGTCAAGGACACACCAAGGTCTCCTTGGGGCAGACACGGGGACCAGGTCACTCCACAACTGCTACCTCTCTGTAGGGCAGGCCATTCTGTTTGCCTACCTCCTAGAGGGCTAGACTGTGGCTGTGGGGCAGGCCCTCACCTAACCACTGAGGCTGTTGGCAACTAGGACCTTTTGAGCTCTGTTTTATTCATGAGAGGCCTGGCTTGCTCGAAGTAAAAGAACATATTTTTTTCTTCCTAACTTCTTATGAAAAGTTTTAAACACTGAATTGCACAGTGAATAGTCATGTAATCAACCACCTAGATTCAGCAATTGACACTTTGCTGTATTCACTTGTGTGTGTGTATGTTTTTTTGGATTTTGCTCAATCATTTGGAGCAAGTTATAAATGAAGTTATTACTTCACTCCTAAATACCTCAGCACTCATCTCCTAAGAAAAGTGATTCTCTTTTTATATCGTAATACCATCAACATTCTAGGAAAATGAATGAGAAATCTATGGTATCTCATATTCCCTTTGTGTTTAAATTTCCCCAGTTGTCCCTGAATCATCTGTTATAACGATCTTTTCTTATGAATCAGGATGTGTACAGTTTTCTGCTTTAGATATCTCTTAGTGAGAACGGTCTCCCTCCTACCACTTTGTCTAGTGTGTAACAGTTTTTTGAAATGTCCATCCAGCCCAGTTGTTTTCTAAAAGGGCCCTACCTCTGAGTTTATTAGATGATTTCCCCATAGGGCAAGCTAACTTGTTCTCAGAGTGTCCTTAATCACCATAGAAACTGTGGAGCAGCCACAGTGCTAGCTGAAGAAACGGAGCTGCCTCCCATCTGAGTCCTTGCCTTCTGCCTCTTTTGGGAATTGTCTACTTGCCCCAGGCCAGGGCATGGCAGTGTCAGCCTAGATGTGGTCAGTGCAGGCTGTAGACCCTAATTCTGTGATCTTGGGCAAGCCACTTAGCCTTTCTAGCTTCCCTTTCTCACTCCAAGAAGGGGATAATAATAGTATGTGCCTTGTTAGGGAAGGGATGCTTTGGGCTTGAGTATGTTTGGTCTGGCTCAGGCCCAGCTCAGGGGATATGCTCAGGAATGGCAGCTGAGGTCAGCCTTGGAGGAGGATCAGTGTGTTTATGTTTCAGACTCAAAGGAGAATCAGAGTGGGTTTTGCAGAGAAAGTAAATGGGTGTCAGCACCTAGGGGATATCCTGGGGGAGAAGTCCAGGAAGCCAAGGGATGCTGGGGGCTCAGAGGAACAGCCAGGGCTAAGACAGAGTTAGAGCCTTCACCATGAGAATGGGTATGAAATGGCCCTGGGGTGGGGAGAGGCAGTACAGGTAGTTAAAAGTGAGGACTCCGGAGCCAGGTGCCTGACTTCCTATCCTAGCTCTGCCACTACCTGGTTGAGTAACTGTGGGAAAGTAACGTGACTTCTCTGAGCCTCGGTGTAAAAAGGTTGTTGGGAGTGCCAGATGTGTTAAAACTTCGCCAGTACTTAGCAAAAGAGTCTAGCAGGGTAAATGCCAAACAGATGTTGGCTATGATTACTGAGAGGGCCCAGGCAGAGGCTGCTGGGGCTACAGAGGGAGGAGGGCTTGGGGGATGCTTCCAGAGAAGGGGGTTCATTTAAATAAGGCAGACACAGAGCCAGGCATCTGCATCTTCTGACCTCCTCTCCCCCAAACCAGATGACTTCCGGATCTTCTGTGGGGACTTGGGCAATGAAGTGAATGATGACATCTTGGCACGAGCCTTCAGCCGCTTCCCATCCTTCCTTAAGGCTAAGGTGATCCGAGACAAGCGCACGGGCAAGACCAAGGGCTATGGCTTTGTCAGCTTTAAGGATCCCAGCGACTACGTGCGCGCCATGCGTGAGATGAATGGTGGGTGAGACCTCTCTTAGGGGCCGTGGGTGTGACTGGCATCTGGCCTGAGCCTGACCCCAAGCCTGACCCTGAGCCCTCCCTTCCCACAGGGAAGTATGTGGGCTCGCGCCCCATCAAGCTGCGCAAGAGTATGTGGAAGGACCGGAACCTGGACGTGGTACGCAAGAAGCAGAAGGAGAAGAAGAAACTGGGCCTGAGATAGGGTCTGTGGCCGGGCACCCGCTCCCTCCTGGCCGGGCGCTGGCTCTTCTCCCCGTTCTCTTTGGAAGATCCTCAAAAATCCACTCACCACCTCCCCAAAACCAGTTTCAATAAATTTACGTTATTTCTGTCCCTGGCTGGGCTTGGAAGCACTCTTTGGGGAGCAGGGCTTGGCATCCCCCAACTTGGGAATAGTGAATAGTGGGAAGGTTTAAAAGTGTACCTAGACCAACATGCAGACGGGCATTTCCCATCCCTGCTGTGTGCCTGTGACATCTTCCAGAAGCTTCTTCCACAGAGGAGGAAGCCGAGGCTTAGAGCAAGGCCAAAACCAAGCTGACAGTCCAGTTGTCTTAGGACCGCAGCCTGTGTTCTCAGCACCAAGGTAAGGGGCCTTCTGGGCCCTGCCCTTCTGGAGATTACAGCCTTCCAGGCTTTCATCCTCTCAGCAAATGCCCCAAAGGCCTAGCTCGTGCTGGGGACGTGGTGACCGCAACAGTCTTGACCTCTGTTCCCTCAGAGCTCATGGCCCAGTGGCAGAACAGAGGCCCCTTGCCACACGGAGTGCTCAGGGTCGGGATGGCCGAGCCCAGGGTGCTGACCTGGGAGTCAGGGAGGGCTTCCTGAGGGAACTGGCCACTTCTGAGTCTGTCCCATGCTCTTCCTGTCAGTCTCTAGTGTCTGCAGTTCTCACCCTCTGCATCCCTGAGACTATGCTCCAGTCTCTTCTCTGCCAAACCCCAGCCAACTCTCTGGCCATAGGTCTCTGTGGGCCCCCAAGTGTCTCTCCGTGTCTGTTTCCCTGCGAGTATCTCTGTGAGGGCTCTTATTTCTTGTCTCCAAGTGTATCTCTGAGTCTATTCTCTCTCTCTGCATCTGTGGCTCTCTCCTGCCTCTCTCTTCCCAGCCCCAAGCTTGACCCTGCCTGGCTGAGGAAATGTCCAAGCAGGATCTTGAACACTAGACTAAGAGCTTAGACTTTACCTGAGGCAGCAGCAAGCCCTGAGAAGCTGGAAGCAAGTTCAAGCAGGGGACTGGCATCAGATTTGCACATTAGGAAGAGCCCTGACATGGCCATGCTGTGGTCCGGAGGTCTGAAGGAGGCTGGGGCAGGGACCAGGCAGAGGAGGAAGACTGCATGGTTCAAGCATGGGGAGGGGGTGAGGGTCTCCCAGGGGCAGAGCTAGCAGACCCC
Organism: Canis lupus baileyi; assembly: GCF_048164855.1. Taxonomy (NCBI): domain Eukaryota; kingdom Metazoa; phylum Chordata; class Mammalia; order Carnivora; family Canidae; genus Canis; species Canis lupus. The sequence goes on along the minus strand of NC_132838.1, from coordinate 117,471,126 downwards.
TGGGCTGAGTGCGGCCATGGGAGGGAGGAAGCAAACAATGCCAAGACCCCTCTGGGAATCTGGTCGCCCAGGAGGGGTGTCAAATTTCTCCCATTCCCGCCTTCCCCTCCTTACAGCTCCCCCTCTGACGTCACATTTTCCAGTCTGGTTAGAAGGGCGAGGGCCTCCCTCCCTCACAGGAAGTGTCCTTCAGCCCCCTGCCACCTGGGTTAGACAAGCCAGCACCAGGACCCTCAATCCCTACCCCCACATCACTAACCCTTCCTGCTCCTGACCCCCTTCTCACTTCAGTCACTGAAACAAGGGAAGAGATGGGTAGAGGGAATGAGTCCAGAAAGGAAGCTTTTAAATGTGTACATTTAAGTCCTGAGGAAAACTCAATGGTGGAGTTGAGAGCCAGATGGACAGCTGGAGGGATGTAGCAAGCAGAGATGGAGAGATGGGGAGGGAGACAGATGGAAGAGGTGAGAACTACAGGTGAAGGCAGTACAATGGGAAGGGAGATGGGGAGAAAACTGGAGAGAGGTAAGGAGGTAGGGAGAGAGATGGGGAGGAGCTGGGACTTAGCAGGAGCGACTGGGTGACCAGGACTCACTGGAGTCAGGCCTGGTGCAACAGAGACCCAGAGCTGGGGACACCAACTAGGGCAGAGAGCCATGGACAGACTGACACACAGACAGGAGGAAGGCCAGCCTCAGAGAGAGGAGGCCTGGGGCCCGGCGGGAACAGCACGTTTAGGATATGCTTCAGGGCCCTGCGTTAGATGGTAGAGCAGTGATGCATGGGGGCTCTTTTGCTCACCCAATGCTGGGGCCAATCCCATCCACCCACCCACTCTGTGACCTGGTAACTGGTTCTCCCTCTTAAGGCCCAGTTTCCCTTATGTAACAGGAACAGAAGAGCAGTGCCCACACCCCCACCCTCCCACCCCCAGAACAGCAAGTGGTTAATGATCAAGCAGGGTGAATATTGGAAATGCCCACATCAAAAAGGTTCTTTTTAATGGTAAATACGTAATACATAAAGCAGGATAGGTAGGTATAACCATAGGCTCTGAAGCCAAGCTACCAGGGTTTAGTACCAGATTTAGGAAATAAAAACAGGGGACAGGTCCACCTGGGTGGCTCAGTTGGTTAAGCATTCCACTCTTGATTTTGGCTCAGGTCATTATCTCAGGGTCGTGAGATAGAGCCCCCAGTTGGTCTCTGCCCTCAGCAGGGATTTTGCTTCTCTCTTCCTCTTCCTTTGCCTCTCCCCCCATTTGTGTGAGTGTATGTGTGCTCTCTCTCTAAAATAAATAAATAGGGTGCTTGGGTGGCTCAGTGGTTGAGCATCTGCCTTTGGCTCAGGTCGTGATCCCGGGGTCCTGGGATCGAGTGCCACATCCAGCTCCCGGGAGCCTGCTTCTCCCTCTGCCTATGTCTCTGCTTCTCTCTCTGTGTGTCTCTCATGAATAAATAAATAAAATCTTTTTAAAAAATAAATTAATAATCTTTTAAAAATACAGAATAATGTGGAAAACAAAGGCAAAAGAAAAATTACTAAATTTCCTTACTACCTACAGCCCACCGACAAGTCCTTGAAACAGGCAGAATGACATTCCACTAGGGACTCAACTCCCTTGACATTCCTCCTTTTCTGAGGGTAAAAGGAAATCTTAGCTCAACTCCTAGGACCCAGTAAGTCTACTTTAACATATAAAAATTCCTTTGGAAACTTCCTTTATCTCTACTGTGCAAGATATATGTTGGCAATCATTCCCCCAGCATATACATCTGGAGGGTCTCGTGACTCAGGTTTCATTAGACAGTAATAAATGACCTCTTTCCAACAATAGCCAGCCCCCTCAAGGTCCTGGAAACCTTGCTTCCAAAACTCCTTAGAGACTTACACACTATCCCTAACCACCCCCCAACTTGAAAGTATATAATGACCCCGGAGCAGCTCTTTCTGCCCACAGGTCCTGTCCCTGTGCTTTAATAAAACCACCTTTTTGCACCAAAGACATCTCAAGAATTCTTACTTGGCCATCAGCTTCAAACCCTAACATCTTTCCTACATCACAGGACACCCAGTTAAATTTCAAGTTCTAATAAACAGCAAATAATTGTTTAGTATAATTATGTCCCAATTATTGTATGTATGTATGTATGTATGTATGTATATGTCACATGTGGACATGTGGGGGGGGTGCTGAATCATTTGAAATAACACTTTACCCCTAAATACCCCTAAATTCATTTCGTTGTAGAGATATCTTTCATACCATAATATCATAATCACATCTAAGAAAATGAATAATTCTGTATATCGTTCAGTTCATACTCCAATTTCCCCCATTTGTCTCAAACTATTATAGTATGGAAGGACAAGGATTCTGGAGATGAAGGGAAGTGGAAGGAAGTCCGCTTCCATTTCGCCTTTCATAAAATGAAGACTAGTACCTACTTCATAAAAGAATTAAATGAAGGCCCATGGCACACAATGAGCCCTCAATAAACGTCAGCTATGGGAGTTACTGTGGTTATTGTTTACATTGTTGATGTTATCATGATTGACACTCCTCAAGAGCAGCCCCAGAACTTCCGCAAAGCCCTCGAAGGGGAGAACTCGGCCTGGTTGGGGATCCTGGGTCGGCGTCCCCCACCCCGCCCCTCTGTCCCTCTGCAGATTGTGACGTTGGCCGACCTGGGGTCTGGCCGGAAATCCCCCTTCCTGTTGCAGATAAGCCTGGCGCAGCCCAGCTGACCCCAGACCCTCCCCCCTACCCCCCATGTCGCAGGATCAAATCCCCAAGACGGAAAGCCTGTCCACCAAACCCCCTGCCCCACCCCCATCACCCCGTAAACACGCCTCCGCACCCCGGGTCTCTCACAGCCCGCTATTCCCCAAGCTCCTGTCCAAGTCCAAGCCACCCCAGCAGCAGGACAGCTGTAACTATCGGGAGGCAGGCGGCCACCCCTGAGGTGTGTGTGTGTTGCGGGGAGTGGGCCCTTGGCCCCGCCCCAGGCCCTGCAACTCGACCCAGCTGCGACCCCCGGCTCTGACGTCTCGGAAAATTCTCCCCTGCCCAGGCCCCCAAGGGAGGGGGTACAGGGTATGAAATGGGGCTGAGACCCCTGGCCGGGGGACAGAGAAACCCGCCAGAGGTGAGCCATGAACCGGGGACTGGATATCTGGGGGCCTGGACTCCTGGGCCTGAGGGAAGCAAGGGCCGGAGCCCAGACTCCAGGGTCCCTAAGTGTCACCAGCTCACCCCTTGCCCTCTTTCTTCTGCCTCCCAGAACATTCCCAGGGAGCATCCATGGACTTGTGGAACTGGGATGAAGCGTCTCCGCAGGAAGTGCCCCCAGGGAACAGGCTGTCAGGGCTGGGTAGGCTGCTGGGGCTGCGCCGGTGTGTGCGGAGGGTCCACAGGTGGGGGCCCCTGTGACCCCGACCCGGCCCTAACCTCCTCTTGCCTGCAGACGGAGCCGAACTCGGCTTCTATTTCCCGGAACTGGTGCTCCCAGGGGACGCGCTGACAGCGGAGCCCGGCTGGAAAGGTGGCTGTGGGCCGGGACTCCAGGGAGCCGAGGAAGGTGAGGCTGCGCTCGGGGTCGGAGGGAGAAGGGGGCGCGCCGGGCCTCCCGAGGCTGAACGGGGAGAGGGCTGCCGGCTCCCATCCTGCGGCTGGGAGGACGAGGCCAGGGTCCTGAGTTCTAGGTGCCAGTGAGTAGCGGCTGGGCCTAACCACCCAGTCCCTGACCAATAAAGACTGCTGGCCGAGTGGTGGAGGGGGCGTCTCTAGCCCTTGCTCACACCCTTCCCTAAGCTCTGCTCGCTCTTCTCCCTCGCAGGGCTCCCCCCGCCGGACTGGGGCTCCGCGTTACCGCACCCAGAAGCTCCGTGGGGGGCGGGTGAGTGTGTGCGCAGAGGCGGGGGCAGGAGGGGACTGGGGTCGTGCACCGTGGCTAGAGGTGTCAGTTCCCTGATCTTCGAGGGGAACAGGGCTAGGACGGGAACGCCTGTGTCCCCGAGGTGACACCACCTAGATCCGGGAGCCCAGGGTGCCAAGGCTGAGACTCGAAGAACCCCTGAGGGCGCCGGGGACCGGGATGCCTGGGATCCCCTCACGTGGGACCTGTTCCTTCCCACAGAGCCCGCCCCTCAGGCTCTTCCGTGGTCGTGGTCGTGGTCGGGAGACTGGACAGACCTGGCGTGCACTGGCTCGGACCCTTGGAGCCTCGTCTCCCAGGCCCTGGGCCCCGCCCCTCCCGGCCTGGGTCCCGCCCCCTGCGCTGCGGCTGCGGGGGCTGCGGGGGCTGCGGGGGCTGCGGGCCAGAACTGTGCCACCTCCGCGGAAGGGACCCACCCGTGGTCCTGCGCCCAGGCGGCGGCCGGCTCCACCAACTGGGACTGTTCTGTTGGCCTCGACGGCCCCACCTACTGGGGCAAGGAACTCCCCGGGGGGCCCAGCGCGGACTCTACCATTTCGTGGGGTGGGCCTGCGGGCTCCGACTGCACCACGTCCTGGGGCTCGGGGCTGCAGGCGGACTGCACCACCTCTTCAAAGGGGTACCAGACTTCAGATCTCCCCACGTCCTCCGAACCCAGCCAGCAGTCGGACCGCGTAACCTTGGCTTGTTACCCCAAAAGTAACCACCGAGGTGAGAGGTCCGCGGGACCCTATTCTACTGATGCGGGGCCTGGGCGCGGAGGGGCGGACCCCGGGAGACCCGCAGTGAAGGTGCGAAGCTTAGCTACCTAACAGCCCGAGGGAGGCGGTGACGGTGGGTCCCTGGGGAGGAGGGGACTGAAACACTGGTAGTCGGATAGGGAGCAAGGGACCCGAACCCAGGTTCCTGGGTTAGGTGAGAGGAAGAGAGGTGGGAGGATCTGGATGCCTGGGTCACCGAGGTGCGGCAGCCAAAGTCCTCTACATTTCCGAGATGGGGCCCTGGCTGCCTGGGTCCCTGGGGCCGCTTCTTGGGTTCCTCATGTGGAGGGATCCGGACTCTCTGGGCCCCAAGGAGGAGGGGATCTGGACTTCTGGCCCCCGGGTTGGGAAGGCCTGGACCCTTGGACCTTCATAGTGAGGGAGCCCGGCCATCTGGGTCACCGAAGGGACACGGCCTGGGGCCGGGAAGCCCGAGTGTTCACCTGCCCGCACTCCGCAGGTCCCATTCAGCTGTGGCAGTTCCTCCTGGAGCTGCTCCGAGACGGGCAGCGTAGCAACTGCATCCGCTGGACCGGCAACAGCCGCGAGTTCCAGCTGTGTGACCCCAGAGAGGTGGGGGAGCTTCCCAGCGCGCCCCCGTCCCGCCCCAGCCTCCTCCGGCTGGACGTAGCCGGCCCCGCCCCCAGCTCGTACCCTCGCGGCCCCGCGGGGAGTCACGCGCACCGACTCGCGTCCGGAGCCGCCCCGGAGCCGCCCCCCCTCCCCCGCGCGCGCGTTGCCCCGCCCGGCTCCCTCCTGCCCCCTCGGACTCAACCCGACCTCTGTCCTAGGTGGCGCGGCTGTGGGGCGAGCGCAAGAGGAAGCCCGGCATGAACTACGAGAAACTGAGCCGAGGTCTACGCTACTACTACCGCCGCGACATCGTGCGCAAGAGCGGTGGGCGCAAGTACACGTACCGTTTTGGGGGCCGCGTGCCCGGCCTGGCCTGTCCGGACTGCGCGGGGCGTGGACCGGGAGGGGCGACCCAATAAAAATATCCCATCAAACTAGTCGTGAATGCTGCCTGCGTGCTTCCCACGGATACTAACTAAGCCCACGCTAGGGACCCTAAGTGTGCACTACACACTCACATCATCCCACCCCCAGCCCCCGCCTGTGTGAACCTAATTCAGGCCGAGATTAAAACACACTCAGACCCTTAGGGGATCCACTTGTGTGCTTCACTGTGTGATGGGATTTTCGAAGGAATCTACTCAATCCCTACAGGGCCTACTGCGTGCCTGCCTGTGCTGGCACTCCTAAAGGAATCAGACCCAATCACTAACTTTCAAGTTTACCTACTGTGTCTCTCCTGAAGAGATGACTCAGGACTCCAAAAAAACCAGTTTATGTGTGTCCTTCCAGTGCTTGGGACCATTAAGGACTTAGTGCTAGTGCTTGATCCCCGAAAGCACCTACTAATCTCTCCACTCGAAGCTGAGGGTGGAGAACTCTGATTTAGACTCCACGGAGAGCCTACCCCATTCTGGGAACCACTGAACCCCTAAAAGAGTGGTCGTCCCATTGACTGACAAGATGCCCATTTTAAATACCTGGTTTGGGAAGGACTAAAGGTGACATTGAAGCAAAGACCCGAAGGAGGTGAGGGAGGGAGCCAGTTTCAGGAAGAGCTTTGTAGGCCAAGGGGACAGCAAGTGCAAAGGCCCTTAGAGGGAAGTCAGCCTACATGTTCAAGCAGGAGGAGGCCAGCGTGGCTGGAGCAGTGGGAGTAAAAAGAATAGGAAAGGTATAAGAGAGACCAAAGTGTGTTGGTAAGGACTTTGGTTTTTGAGTGAAAGAGTCAGATAAGACCCGAGCGGAGGGTTCTAGGCCAAAGAAAAGTGATCTGAGGTGTTAACAGGTCCCTCTGGCTGAGTGGGTAATGGTGGAGGGCAGTAGGGAAGCCAGGAGGCCAGAGAGAGGGCCACTGCAATAGCCCAGGCTAGAGATGCCTGTAGCTTGAACCCAACGTCGGAGAAAATTCTGGATACATTGGTAAGGCAGAGCCAACAGGATTTCTTGATCAACTGTGGGGTATGAGAGAGTCAGGAATACCTCCAGAACTAGAAGCATAAATGTGTCACTTTCCGAGATGAACTAATCTCTGCCGGATCCAAGCTTTTATTCTTAATCTCTCCTCTCTGTGGTGCGGGACTTTGGTTTGAGTCCTCGGGGACACAAATCTGTGTTAATGTGCGCTTTCTGAGGCTTGGGGAAAGAAGAAGAGCGAGCAGGGAGGTGGAGTTGGTACCATAGGGTTGCACAGAGCAGCGGGTTGGTACCATAGGGAGGAAGAGGGAGGGGTCGATCGCGTGACATCGGCGCTGCAGCCCTGAGTAGGGGGGTTCAGATTCCACCCCCAAAGCATCCTCCAGCCTAGGTGGCAGGAGCCGCCAAAACCCCTGGAAGGACACGGTGGGGACTGTGGGCCCCTAGTGTGGACAGGACCTGGGCCCGGGCCCTTCAGAGTTCTCCAAAGCTCAAAGCACCCAACTGCATCCCCGCAAAAAAAAAAAAAAAAAAAAAAAAAAAAAAAAAATCATAATGTGACAAATGACCCTGGGAGAAAGGCTGGATCTATTTCAAACCCTTAACAACTGGTCCTGTAATAATCATAAAAAGCGTAAGGATTCTTGTGTTTTGTTTCGTGATGCTTCCCCAGGTTTTATAGAAGTACCCGGCACAGGGTAAGCATTCAATAAGTAATCCCAGCATGAATAAGGATACCTCTGCTGGGATCTTTTCCCCTCTCCCCCGGCCCACTCTACACCTAGCCCCAGGACCCAAAACTCCTTCCCCTGGTGAAAACAGGAAAGTGATGAGAACCTGTAAGCGCGCATCTCAAACCCCAGCTCGGACCTTCGAAGCCCGGAGTCCACGCAGGCTCACGATTGGGCCGAGGGCGATGATGAACAGGCATCCAGCCCAATAGGAGGTCGGAGTTCCCGGGTGGGCGTGGCCTCAACGGCTTCGGGGCTGGCCTCCCGGCGGGCGCTCGGGCCGCGCGGAAGACGCCCCTTTACCCCGCTTCGCCCTGCTTCCGGCCGCTCTAATTCCGCTTCCGGTCCGACTCTGGCGTCTTTGCTGAGGGTCACATTGAGCTGCGAGGTGCTGCAGGGGTGTCTTTAGGTGAGTGTGGAGGGCTGGGGAAGCCGGGGCCCTGGCCTGGGGTACTGAGGAGCCGGACCCTGGTTTCCCCGAGGACGGAGTGAGTTTCCGGCCGGCGGGTCCTTGGCGTTCTGTTCTTGTTTGTGGCCCTAGCTGGCGATTATGGAGCTCTTCCTTCATGCCAGCTAACGTTTCGAGCGACCTTATTAACTCGTTTAATCTTCCCTCCAGCCCTATGAGGTGGGGCGTGGGATGATCCCTTTTTGACGGTGGAGCCGCTGAAGCTCAGAGACATCGGGCTATTAAGGCAGCGACCAGGGTTTGGATTCCGTGGTTTGGACTGTCGTGCCCTCAATCACCAGGCCGCAGGCGTGGCCTCCCGTGGCTGGCCCCGGGCCGCAGCCGGGCTCCCTGATTTCTGGTCCCTCCTCCCGCTTGGACTTTGGAGGACCTCGGAGTCCTCCCTGATCTCCTCGCAAAACAACTCTCCCGAGCAAATCTGTGTCCCAGCTCCGGCGTTCTACGTCCCCCTTCCTCTACCCCTCTAGGATTTCCCCTCCCCAAAGACTACTGTGGGGCCCCAGATGTCCACCACTACCTTGGGTCCCTTGAATTTAACACTGGCCTGCTCACTTCTTTGTAACCCCGTTACTTTTCGAATTATCTGGAATAGAGGCAGTTTCACCTTCCCTGGTGAAAACTGCACGTCACCCGCGGAGGTTTTGAACTCTGGGCCTGCAAAATCAATAGACTGCAAGGTGTGCTAGTACTTGAGTGTGTGTGTGTGTGTGTGTGTGTGTGTGTAGGGGGGGGTTACATCTGTGTTTTTCTTTTTTTTTTTAAGATTTTATTTATTTATTCATGAGAGACACATAGAGAGAAGGAGAGGAGGCAGAGACACAGGCAGAGGGAGAAGCAGGCTCCATGCAGGGAGCCTGATGTGGGATTTGATCCCAGGTCTCCAGGATCACGGCCTGGGCTGAAGGAAGGCGCTAAACTGCTGCGCCACCCAGGGATCCCACATCTGTGTTTTTATTAATCTGGAATTGAAATGAAGCATTTCCTTCAGGAATGGAGGCAACAGTCTTAATAACATTAGCGTCACCTGTGACTTTGTCAGCATTCAAAATTGCAGGTCATCTTATATCACATTGTGGTTGCACATGTCACGGAATACATTTTCATTGACAATTACTTCAAAATTGTGGTAGTCGGTAAATCCTCAGCTACATGGAATGGAACTGGTTTTCTTGGTGATCCTATGAGGTTTTCAGATGCCTTTAAAAGCATTCTGGGAGAGGGGTCATTAGACCCCTGAGGAGTTCATGGCACCAAAGAGATGAACCTCTGCGGTGTAGATTCTGTCAATGACTGGGTGCAACTCCTCCGTTTTCGTGACCTTGGGAAGTCACTTAGACACCCTGTGCCTTGTCTGTGACACAGTGATAGTAATAGTTCATACCTTTTAGAGTGGCTGCAGGAGTAAAGTGTAGAACGACACTTGGCCTATATTAACTACTCAGTGAGTGTTAGCTAGTGTTCTAGTGAATAAGGCCTGATTTTGCTAAGGAGTTACCCCCTCCACCAAGTCCTGCTGTGATGGCCACACTTTGGTGTGCAGATTTGCCTCACCCTTCACCTCTGTGTGTACATGTTGACAGGGAGAAAGTGCTGGCTTGTTCACACCTTTCTACTCTCTTCTCCCTGTGTGTGTTGGGGCGGGGGGGAGCTGACATCCCATCCCCAGGCCCTCTAGAACTTTTGCCAACATCCACTCTCTTTGCCTCCAAGAGTCAGCACCATGGCAGAAGACATCAAGTCCAAAATCAAGAACTACCAGACTGCCCCTTTTGACAGCCGCTTCCCCAACCAGAACCAGACTAGGAACTGCTGGCAGAACTACCTGGGTAAGCAGGGCATAGGGGTGGGAAGGGATGCAGAACCTTTTCCTGGTCCCACACTCAAGGTTGCTTACCTGTTTGTCTACTCCTAAGGCATCTGTACATCCCAGGCCTCTTTTTTATTCTGGACATCCTACCTTGCAGGGCCCATGCCCCTTATCACAACTGCGCTCGAGGTCCAAGATCTGGGCCAGGGTCACAAACTTTGGTTCCTACAAGGATATATATATATATATTTTTTTTTTTTTAGGATTTATTTGTGTGTGTATGAGACAGATGTTAACATACGTACAGGAAATACATAAAACATAACGTACAGCCAAATGAATAATGCTAAAGTGAATCCCCTGTATACCTATATAATCTGGATAGGAAATTAGGTACTGTCGGTATTCTAATCTTCCTTGCCCACTGTATGCAGTCTTAAACACAACATCCTAATCTCCGCTCAAGAGATGTCACCCTGCCAACTTAAGGCAGTCACATTTTATCACTGCTTTTAGGTTTGCCTCTTGATGAACATTATAAACACTGTATATATTCTGTTTTATTTGGATTTCTTCATTCAGCAGTTTTGAAGATTGATCCTTGCTGTGGCGTATAGTTTGCTCGTTTTCTTTCTGTATGGTTTTCCATAATTTATTCTCAGACACTTATAGGGTTGCCAGTTCAGGGCTTTAATGAATGATGATGTTATAAACGTTCTTATAAATGTAATTTGCCGTCCATGTGAATGCTTCTCTGTGTAAGGAGTGTGCCCTGGAGTGGAATACCTGGAGAATTTTTCTTTTTCTTTTTTAAAAAAAATTAATTGCCTACTTTAAAAAGCCAGATTATCCCCCTCCTGTCCTCTTCTGTAGGAGCCAACATCTTAGCCTCAGGATCCTCTTCCCCTTCCCTCACCATGGGTTTGGACTTCCATAACCCCTGCATGTGCCTTTCATGTTCCTCCCTCATTCCAGACCCCAGGATCTTCAAGTCAAACAGTAGTTCTCTAGGGTTTGCAAAATCACCTTGGTGAGGCCTGCCTAGCCCTTTTCAGTACACTTGTAGGAATAGACATTCCTCTTGACACTTGTTTGTGTGTGTTTGTGTGTATATAACTGGTTGTGAAGTAAAAATGATTTCTGTGAATTTTGATCAAAAATATGTTCCAGCCCTTAGTCAGGGCTGACCCTGAACCACTCTCTCCACAGACTTCCACCGCTGTGAGAAGGCAATGACTGCTAAAGGGGGTGATGTCTCCGTGTGCGAATGGTACCGGCGAGTGTACAAGTCCCTCTGCCCCATATCCTGGGTATGTGCCGCCTCCAGGGTATCTTGGGACACTGGGGTGGGGTCTTCACGGAGACGAGTGTGGTAACTTAGTGGGGGCTCATCTGGGAGCAGCAGAGGAAGGACAGGGTATTGCGGTGTCCATGGGACTCAGCCCTGTCTTCTCTCTGGAATTGCCTTCCCTCTTTTCAGCGATACTCTCAACCAGTCAGGGCTCTTGGCCAGAGCACCCAGGGTCCTCTCCTTGCTGCATCCATCCCACCCATGCACTCTACAAATAAATACACAGTGCTGTCTCCTTGTCCCTGTGGGGTTCACCGTCTTGTGCAGTTCTGTGCCTTTTTATTCACATTTTCAAGTTACACATAAAGGTAGAATAATTCAGTGACCCCCAGTTATACCAACTACTTAGACACACAGCCAGTAAGGCTTTTAGCCCTAATCTGACCAGACTTTTTGTCACCATTTAGTAGTCTCTGTTACACACTTAAAAAAAAAAAGAATTTATGTTTAATGTTGTACTGTTTCATCAAAGCAAAGATCCCATTGACTCCAAGAAACATTGAGAGATGGTCAGCTCTTTCTAAAATGCCAGAAATGAGTGTAACCAGCTTGCTGATTTCAGAGATGTTAAAATGAAAAAACCTGTGTCTTAGAATCAAAATATGATACTATTACAAAAGTCACAGTGCTCATTTAAAAAACAAAAAATGGGCAACTGGGTGGCTCAGACAGTTAAGCATCGAGTTTTGATTTCGGGTCAGATCATAATCTCAGGGTCGTGGGATGGAGCCCAACACATGCTCAGCAGGGAGTCAGCTGGTGAGTCTCTCCCCCTACCTGGGCCCCTCCTCCTGCTCATGCGTGTGCGCGCGCTCTCTCTCTCTCTCTCTCTGTGTGTCTCAAGTAAATCTTTAAAAACAAAAAATGTATGGGATCCCTGGGTGGCGCAGCGGTTTGGCGCCTGCCTTTGGCCCAGGGCGCGATCCTGGAGACCCGGGATCGAATCCCACGTCGGGCTCCCGGTGCGTGGAGCCTGCTTCTCTCTCTGCCTGTGTCTCTGCCCCTCTCTCTCTCACTGTGTGACTATCATAAATAAATAAATAAAATTAAAAAAAATATATCACCATCATTTAAAAAAAAAACAAAAAATGTGAGCAGAAAATAGTAGAGCAGTAAAAAGTAGAAACCTTCTCCCCGCCCTTCTTCTCTGAGGTAACTACTGTTAGCTGATTACTTTTTTCTCTGTATAAAGTAATCATACAGAAACCTGGGGAGCTATCTGTGGATGAGTGGGTCAAACTATATAGTCTTTGACTGCTTTGATTTATAAGTGTGTTTTGGAGTCTTTTTTTTTTTTTTATAATAATGCATATAGATCTGCCTTCCTTGCTTTGGTAACTTTCATATGCTTTTATTTAACTGATTCCCTTTTGACAGAGCTTTTTTTTTTTTTTTTTTTTTTTTTTTTTAATTTATGATAGTCACACAGAGAGAGAGAGAGAGAGAGGCAGAGACACAGGCAGAGGGAGAGGCAGAGACACAGGCAGAGGGAGAAGCAGGCTCCATGCACCGGGAGCCTGATGTGGGATTCGATCCCGGGTCTCCAGGATCGTGCCCTGGGCCAAAGGCAGGCGCTAAACCGCTGCGCCACCCAGGGATCCCTTGACAGAGCTTATATTCTAATTTTTTCAGTATATTTGTAGCATCCTTAATATATGCCTTTGGAGCTTATTTCTTGAGAACAAATTGCCTTATTGCAGTCTCCCTCAGCTTGCTTGGTTTTCCCTCCACCTCTCAGGCCACACTGTCTCAAGTGTCTTTGAGTGTCCTGTGCCCTTCCAGGATTTCCCCTTGTCCCTGGGTGATTTGAGTAACATGATGGTGTGAGTACATACTATCCCTTCTCCAGCCTCAGAGCCTGCATTGGGTGCCTGCTGGACAGGGTGCCAAGAAGCATGCTTCCAGTCCCGGTGCTGCCCTACACCCCATTCTCCAAGACTTGGGCCTGCCCTTTCCTTGAGAGCATCAAATTGTGTGATTCCTGCTCTCAGGTGCCTGCAGTATCCATCTACTTTGTTAGGGCTTATAAATGTATTCTGCAAAGCCCCCTTTATACTGGCTGCCCTGACTTCTTTATTTCAAAAATGTGGTGAGGTGAAAATAAGTGGGTTTTTTTGTTTTGTTTTGTTTTGTTTTGTTTTGTTTTAAGATTTTCTTTCTTTATTGATTTGAGAGAGAGAAAACATGAGCAGGGGGAGGGACAGAGAGAGAAGCAGACTTAGCAGGGAGCTGGATGTAGGGCTCCATCCCAGGACCCTGGAATCATGACCTGAGCCAAAGGCAGATGCTTAACCCACTGAGTCACCCAGGCACCCCAGAATAAGTGTTTTGTTTTTGCTGTTATTTTGTTCAATTATAAGGAATATAACTACTTCACAAAAACTTAAAAACTAGAAGAAGGGTAGAAAAATATTCCTTATCCTTCTGATAATATCATAGCATCTTCCAGGTATTTCTTGTGTATTATTTTTAATTAGTCTTAAATCCCAGTATGTGCATTTGAGTGGGGTCATCATGGGAGTTCAACACTTTTCCTATATGAGCATTTAAAACATTTTTTCCAAGCGTCTTTTATTTTCTGGTTTAAAAAATATTGAGTATCAGGGTGTTTGGGAGGCTCAGTTGGTTTAAGCATCTGCCTTTGGCTCAGATCATGATCCCAGAGTCCTGGAACTGAATCCTGCATCCTGCTCTCTGCCCAGTGGGGAGCCTGCTTTTTCCTCTCCCCCTGCTTGGGCTTGTTCTCTATGTTAAATATATAAATAAATCTTTAAAAAAATCTCAAGCTTCTCCGTGAACAAACAACATTGACTTTTGTGGAATCTTCCAAACAAAAGCTTTATATAATGTAGAAAGCGAAAGCCCCCTACTCATCCACTTCTGAGTCCTAAAGTTAACTTTCTTTTAGTCATTTGGTATAATTCTTTCACTTCCTTTTCTGTGTGCTGATGTATGTGTAGGTGTGTGTTTATGTACTTTTTAATTTTGATACGGGTCATACTCTTGGTACTGTTTTATGCTTTGATTTTTTACTTACCACGCATTTTATACCTATTTCTATCTTAGTATAATCAGCTCACTTATTGAGTAGCCACTATCTTTAATAGTTATAGTTTCTTCCCCTTTATAGCTAGATCCCATCTTTTTTCACTTTTTAATTTTTAAAAAATATTTATGTTTTTACTTGAGAGGGAGAGAGGGTACGCACACCCACACAGGAACAGGGGGAGAGAGAGAATCTCAAGCAGTCCTTCCGTTGAGTGTAGACCCTGACACAGGGCTCAGGCTCACGACCCTGAGATCATGACCTGAGCCGGAACCAACAGTCAGACGCTTAGCCAACTGAGCCACCCAGGTGCTCCCTTTATCACTTTTTAAAATGACACTTCAGTGTACAGTTCTACTGCAGGAAATGTTTTCTCCCTCTATTTGAATGGTTTCCTGAGTTTCCATTCCATGAAGCGGCATTATTGGGCAAAGGAAAATTTGCAAAGGATCAGACCAGCCTGATTCTTTAAAAAGAGAGATGGAAAGGTAAACCCAGCAAATGAGAAATTCACATATAGAAAACTGTAGACTGTGGACAGTACAAGTCCAGTATGAGGGAATCCAGACATGAAAAGTTGTCCATCCCCACTCAAGTCACCAAGAAGACACAGCTGAAAACAACAGAGAGATGCTTATTTCTACCTTGCAGTCTGGTGCAAGTTTTATAAAGGTTGATAGTGCTAAACATTAGTGGTTCTGCAAATTGAAGTTATTTTGGTAGGATCTTTCAAAATGGAATAAAAGATCTCCAGATGTGTCAGTTTTACATTTGGACATCCTACAAAGATGCTCGTGTACAAAGAGGTCCATTGCAGAGTTGTGTGTAATGAGGAGCATTCAGAAACAACCCAGTTAGATAGATGGTGGTACATTTATTTTGATCTATGCGACAATACAGAAAGAGCTCTAAGACTTGTGGAAAAGGCAAGTTGTAGGACAGTCTATATCGTAGGGACCAATTTGTACATGTTTTTCAAAGTAGAGAATATTTGTGTGGTGGTGATGGTGTGTGTGTGTATAAATAGGCATATATGTGGCACTTAACTGTGGGCCAACTACTTTGTAAGCCCTTTATATTCTGTAAGGGCAAACATGCTAAAAAATGAGATGAGATGGATACTATTCTCACTGTCCTCATTTAACACAATTAAAAACTAAGGCCCTGAGATGATACTGGGTGTTACATTATATGTATATGTTGGCAAATTGAATTTAAATAAAATTTTAAAAGCAAAAAATAAACTAAGGCCCTGAAGGGCTGAGTGATTCACCCGAGATCACACAGCTAGGAAGTGATGGAACAAGGATTCCGATTTTCTTCCTTAGTCATGCTGTTGTCTACTGCCTCTAATATATGGCATATAAACGTGAGTATATGTCTAACTGGATGTGCTTCGGAGTGCCTGTAAGAAGGTGCACCAGTTGTAGTGTGTTACTTCTGGGGAGTGTTAACAGTTGGATATGGGCCTTTTCATCATTGTTTCTATATACATGTATCTGATCAACAGTAGGATCATACTCTATATTCAGTTTTGTGTCTTTTGCCTCTGACTGTATCTTGGAGATCCATTTATGCCAGAGCACAACCTCTTTCTTTCCCTCACAGCTTCCTAGTATTTCTTCCTTCCTCTATTCTGACAAACATTGAGTATTGATTCTGAGGTTCCTGACACAGGGCGCAGTCACACTTTTGAGTCTCTATACAGTCCTACATCTCCCCAGGAACAGCCCCTGCAGTGAATGTGGGATTTATATATACTCTCCACCCCTCACCCCCTCAGTGGGTCAGTTCATTCAGGACAGTGATTCTTATCTTTCTGGGGTCACTGCTGATTCCCTCACTCCTGGAACAGTGGTGGTGCTGGGCTTGACCGACTAAACAGGTAGGCAGAGTGAGGATGAGGAAGACAGAGTTTACCCCTCTGGTTTCCCCACAGATGAAGGAAGTAATGTTGGCTGTCTTTCCACAGGTGTCGGCCTGGGATGACCGCCGGGCAGAAGGCACATTTCCTGGGAAGATCTGAACTGGCTCCACCCACCTCTCCTCTGTCCTCCATCCTTCTCCCAGGGTGGTGAAGGGGGACCTGGGTACATGGTGATCCCCACCCTGGGATCCTGAATCATGGCTTAACTAATAATAAATACTCGTTGGAAAAGTGTAAGACTGTGTATGTGTAAAAGAACTGGGTGATCGGGCAAGAAGCTGGGATGGAAATTAATACCTTGACTAATAAGAGGGACTTCAGGGGGATTGTTTTTTTCTTTTTTTGCTTTGTTTTATGTTACTAAACTGACCACCTTCTCTATACCAGACAGTATAGTGAGTGATTATAGCCTCAGGCCCCTGTATGTGCAAAAATTTATCTGTATGTTCCCCTTTATTATCTATACAATTTCAAAAAACTTTTCTTTTTTTTTCTTTTTTTTTTTTGAATTTTTTATTTATTTATGATAGTCACACAGAGAGAGAGAGAGAGGCAGAGACATAGGCAGAGGGAGAAGCAGGCTCCATACACTGGGAGCCTGACGTGGGATTCGATCCCGGGTCTCCAGGATCACACCCTGGGCCAAAGGCAGGCACCAAACCGCTGCGCCACCCAGGGATCCCTCAAAAAACTTTTCTTAACGTAATTTTTGAACCACATGGAAATAATATAATAAAAATTGGGGATCCCTGGGTGGTTCAGTGGTTTAGCGCCTGCCTTCAGCCCACCGCATGAACCTAGAGTCCCGGGATGGAGTCCCACATCAGGCTCCCTGCATGGAGCCTGCTTCTCCCTCTGCCTGTGTCTCTGCCTGTGTCTCTGCCTCTCTCTCTCTCTGTCTCTCATGAATAAATAAATAAATAAATAAATAAATAAATAAATAAATAAAATCTTTTTAAAAATAAATAATAAAAATTAAAATTGTGTACCCATCACCTAGCTTCAACAATTATCAACAAATGCCCAACCAGTTTCATCTCTAACTATTCCCCTCCCCTTCTAGGTGATTTTAAAGCAAAACCTGGGGATCATATGCTATCCAGAAATAAGTAAGTATATGTATCTCAGAATTAGAGGTTTATTTTATGCATAATTAACACTACCATTATTATGTCTAAGAAATTAACGCCAATTTTTTTGCCATCTAATTAGCAGTTTCCTGTACAATGTGTAATTTCTCTGTTCTGGACCTCCTCTTATATGTTCTCGTAGTGATTATTAGAAGTCATTTAACTCGATCAAGTTAAAAATGTTCTTTCTTGCTGCCCCAAGAGGAATTGCCACACAGTGATAGTCCAGAACATCATCCACCAGACCGATCAGCATAACTAGCCAGAGCACTAGGTTGTGGCTGGATTGGTGTTTCCTCAAGACCACTTAAATGGTTGAGAGACAGACTTACCCAAAGCATTTGCAGGTGAGCAGCGAGATGATTCTTGTATTGAGGGAGAATGGCCCTAGGGAGGGATCTTCTGAAATGGATGCTTCTGAGGAGGAGGGGCTCTACGTAGAGGACCCTTATACATGCCCAGGGACTCTGAGCAACTGTCGAAGCTTCTTCTATTTCCTGTCTGACCTACCACTTCTTGTTTGCTCCTTCAGTTCCTGCACACTGGCCTCTTCAGTGTGACAGGAACCGTGTGAGCAATTGAGAAGTGTTAGCATACACCAGACTGGCTCCAACCTCAGGGCCTTTGCATTTTCTGTTTGCCCTGCCTGGAATGCCTTTCCATTAGATAGCCACATGACTCTCTCTTCAGGTCTTCCTCAAATATAACTCAGGCTTCCCCTGACCACTCGACCTACCATTTCAACTCCATACATATATTTGCAGCCCTTCACTTCTTTCATTCCTGAAACACTAAACCACTAATATTCCCTGTATTTTACTTATTTCATCCTTGATAATAGCCCTGACACACTAGAATGTAATTTCTATGGGGGCAGGATTTTTAAAAATACACATTCCCTCTTTCAACATTTTATTATGGAAAATTTCAAGCATACAGAAAAAATTGACAATCCGTACAGTTGCTGTTATACCCACCACCTTAGTTTATTGTGTCATATTTACTTTGTGTGTACACATGTTTTTTATTAAACTATTTAAAAGTACAGTTGCACCTCAAGCAAAGCAAGGATTAGAAGCATAAATTATCCATGTATTTTTTTTTTTTTTAACACATATAACTTGACTCCCTACAAACTTAACTACTAATAGCCTGTTGCTGAGTAGAACCCTTACTGGTAACAGAATTCATTACCAACTATTTCTCTGTTATATGTATTATATACTATTAAAGTAAGCTAGGGAAAGGAATGTTAAAGTCATAAGGAAGAGAAAAGACATTTATAGTACTGTGTGTGTATGTATTGAAAAAAATCTGCTTGTAAATGGACCCATGCAGTTCAAACATGTCTTATTCAGGATCAGCTGTAGTTTCCAAACACCTTGACACTTCACTCCTAAATACTTAAGTATGTATCTCTGAAAAATGACATGTTCCTTCATACCATTATCACTTCTTTTTTTAAAAATTATTTATTTATTTACTTGAGAGATAGCAAGGGGAGAGAGTATAAGCAGGGAGGAGAGGGAGAAGCAGGTTCCCTAGGAGCAGGGAGCCACATGTGGGGCTCAATCCCAGGACCCCAGGATCCTGATCAGAGCCAAAGGCAGACGCTTAACCGAGCCACCCAGGTACTCTGTCACTTCTAAGAAAAACTAACATTAATTCCCTAATGTCTGATACTCAGATTTCCCAAATTGTGCCCCAAAAGTCTTCTATACTGTTGGCTATGTTTTGTACCAGGATCCAGTCAGGGTTCAAATTCTGCATTAGTTTTTTAGGTGTCTACTGTTTTCTAAATAGTACAGTATTCCCCCCGTGCTCCACCGCTCCTGCTCTTATAAGATGGGATTTTTTAAGAGGCCAGGCCAGTTGTCTTGGGGAATGTCCCCCACTCTGGATTTGCCTAATAACTTTCTCATGGTGTCATTTAGCTGCTCTGTTTTCTGTAGTTCTTAAATACTGGAAGTTTTCTCTAAAGGCCTGATTAGATGCAGGGTAAGTACTTTCTGCAAGAATCTTTCCTGTGTATCTTCCTTCTTCCCATCAGGAGGTACCTGATGCCAGGTTGCCCCAATAGTGATGGCCACCAGCTGTCTCCTCCAGAACGAGCTCTTTCCCCTTTCTATCATTGACACGTGACCTGTGGGGTGGTTCTAGAACGAATGGTTCTGCCGTGGCACCCCTGCAACTTTACACATCTCCACATAAGCCCCACAGGGAAAAACTTACCTGTGGACTGGCCCGAACTGTGGCAGAAGGCCTGGTGAGTCCCCCTGAAACCAAGGGAGAGGAGCGGTCTTGTGAAGAGCTGCCGTGAGGCAGTTTCTCATCCACCTCTGTCTCTTGCGGGAGAGTGCTGCAAGGCCGTTTCTCATCTACCTCTCGTGTCAGTACTTTCTTCCTCATTCCTCCTTAGGGTAAGCTGCAGGCTATAAAACTACTCTGAAGCTTCCGTGCTGAGCACCTTACCTGCCCTATCTCCAGCCTTCTAACAACTCAAGCCATATTTTGTTATGACTCCTATTTTACAAGCGGGGAAGCTGCCACTTGCAGCCATCTGCTGGTTTGTGTGGCAGTGGGTTTCCTTAGTGTATCTGTATCAGAGGGTTCAGTGCAGAAAACGGAAACCTCCCAAGGCATATGAAATAGAGACTTAATATGAGCAATTTGGGTATAGCGAAGTTGGACATAGTATCGCACCTCTATTTCATTATATTCAACTCAGCATAAGCCAGCATTTTACAGGTTTCAACGCAGCTTTGCAATAGGGTTTTGCATTATCTTAAAAAAATATATCCAGGGGTGCCTAGGTGCCTCGGGTGGTTAAGTGTCTGACTCTTGGTTTTGGCTCAGGTCACGGTCTTCGCACAGATGCTGCATGAGATTCTCTCCCTCTGCACCCACCCCCTTGCTCATGAGTGCTTGTGCCCTCTCTCTAATAAATAAAATCTTTAAAAAAATGTGTCTGGTATTGTCACCTTGAGCGGGGCAAGCACCGTGGTCTGAGCAGGGGCAGTGGGAGCGCAGACTGACAATGCAGACCACTGGGGCACTATTCATCTCTCCAGCTCTAATCTGCTGTTGTACTGGGGATCTAATAGGCCAGAGGTCCCATCTAAACAGCCACCCTACAGCAGCTCCCCACTCCAGGTGGCCTGACGGGAGTTCCAGAACAGTGTTGTCTCCTGGGACATTGACGTAGCAGCCAAGTTTATTGGTGCTGGGGCTGCCACAGCTGGTGTGGCTGGTCCAGGAGCTGGCAGTGGAACAGTAGTTGGCAGCTGGATTATTGGTTCTGCCAAGAACCTGTCTCTCAAGCAGCAGCTCTTTGCCATTCTGGGCTTTGCGCTGACTGAACCATGGGGCTTTTTGATGGTCTCCTTTGCCATCCTTTTCACCATATGAGGCTCCATGGGGTTCACCTACCTGTCCTGTTTCTTCAACTTCAGGTCATACCTGGTGTTAAAGCGTGCCAAGCTTTACAATTAAACATGTTTCTCTAAGAAAAAAACAAACAAACCCGGTATTCAGCTAATAAAGACGAAAAGAAAGAATTAAAATATCAGCGTATTTTGTAACCCCTAATGAGTCTAAGCATGATGTCTGTGGCTACAAACATCACCAAAAGAGAGACAACCAAATATGTGCTTCCAGATGGAAGTACTCATCACTAGTCATGAAAAGTTTTACCAAAATAGTCAAACCTGAATCTGATCAAGCTTCTGGATTCAACTTCTGATTCACAGGAATTTTAGAGGACGGTGGAACATGTTAAACTGCGTCACAGGAAACAACTGGAAAAAAACTAGATTCTGTAAAACCTTACAAGAAAAATGGCCTACATTTCCTTCAGTAAGTGCACTATTGATGCAGGAAAAGTGGGGGGAGAGAGTTAGAGGAAGACCATATAGATTAAAAGAAATCTAAGAGATAAATATTTGGGGACGCCTGGGTGGCTCAGTGGTTGAGCGTCTGCCTTTGGCTCAGAGCATGGTCCTGGAGACCTGGGATCGAGTCCCACATTGGGATCCCTGCATGGAGCCTGCTTCTCTCTCTGCCTGTGTCTCTGCTTCTCTCTCTGTGTGTCTCTCATGAATAAATAAAGTCTTTTAAAATAAAAGATATATATTTGGATCCTAAATGAAGCAAACTGCAAAAGGATTTGTTTTTAATTCAATTAACATAATGTATTACTAGTTTCAGAGGTAGAGTTCAGTGATTCCTCAGTCTTCTCTGTAATACCCAGTGCTCATTACATCATTTGCTCTCCTTAATGACCTTCACCCAGTTACCCCATTGCCCCCCCACGTCCCCTTCAACAACTCTGTTTCCTATGATTGAGTCTCGCTCTTTGATTTTCTCTTATTTTTCTCTCCCTCTATGATTCTGTTTTGTTTCTTAAATTCCACATAAGAGATCATCTTTCTCCGATTGGCTTATTTCACTTAGCATAATACCCTCTAATTCCATCCACATCACTGTAAATGGAAATTTTTTTTGATGGCTGAGTAGTAGTCCATTGTATATATATACAACATCGTCTTTATCCATTCATCTGCTGATGGACATCTGGGCTATTTCCATAGTTTGGCCATTGTGGACACTGCTGCTGTAACCATTGGGGTGCATGTGCGCCTTCGAATCACTGTGTTTGAATCCTTTGGTTAAATACCTACTAGTGCAGTTGCTGGGTCGTAGGGCAGCTCTAGTTACAATTTGTATATTCTATTGATGAATTGACCCTTTTATCATTATATAATGACCTTTTTTGTCTTGTTACAGTTTTTTACTTAAAAGGCTCTTTTGTCTGATACAAATATAGCTTATCTTCCTTTCTCCCTCTCTCTCCTTTCACTCTATTGATGCATAGTTTGTTTATCTTAATGGTATCCCATCGTTCCCTCAGGCTTTTTTCACTCTCTTTCCTTCTTTATTCCACTTGATCCAGTCTGTTGTTGATGCTCTGTCTTACATTTTTCATTTCATTCATTGTATTCTTCAGCTCCAGAATTTCTTTTTGGTACTTTTTAATGACTCCTGTTTTTTCCCTGATTTATTGAATTTCTTTCTGTGTTTCCTTGTAGCTCACTGAGCTTCCTTTACACAACTATTTTGAACCATCAAGCAAATTACAGATATCTTTTCTTTGGGGTCAGTTACTGGAAAATTACCCAGTAGTATCATGTTTCCTTGATTTTTCGAGTTCCTTGAAGTCTTGCATTGTTGTGTTTGCATTTGTAGAAGCAATCACCTTATCTAGTCTTACTGACTGGCTTCAGGCAAGGAATTCCTTCTATCCGCTTCCGTTAGGGATTCTGAGGCTTTCTCAGACTTTTTTTCTTGGATACACACCTGTTCTATACTTCTTGTTCCCTCGATGGGGGGTGGTGGATGCTTTTTAAGATCCTATGTTGAGCCCAACCAAGTGCTTACTGCCTCCCATGTGCTTTCCCTTGGGTTGTGCTGATTGCTCAAGTTTGTGTGTTTTCTCCCAGTCCTACTGGGTCAGCCGACTTTCTGCACATGTGTACTAGCCACCTTCAAAAACTCTTACGGTCCTCGGTGGTGCACAGGGAGCCCGCCATGGGTGGGTGAGGCATGTGGAGCACTGGGATGCCCGTGGATCAGTTGAGGGGATCCACAGGCAAGGCATAGGCATTCTCCTTGATGTCTGCAATGCGATTAGTAGGATCCCAGTCCCTTGGATGCGCCCCAAGACCCCCAGCTGCCATTCTCCCAGCTGCTTCCTGACCCCTAGTTGTGTCAAATTTCTCTGCAGTGTATCCAGTTTGCACCACTGGTGTAATAGAACTTCTCTGCTGGGGACTCGTGGATGTCCACAGAGGTTCTCCCTGAGTGGCTTTCAGAAACCATGTTATTTGGGGGAAAGAGGGTAGAAAAACTATTTCACCATTTGATAGATCACTCAACTTTTTCATAGGTGCAAAACTATGCAGGAAAAATAGGTTTCTTCCTCACCTCTTCTAGCTATGAGCAGGGACTGCCACGACTGGTTTCTTGCGTCTCCTTCTGAAGATAATTTATACATTTGCAAGGAGACCTTCCCTCCCACCTGCCCGTCCACTATCATAGCCTGTTATTCTGATGTTCTGAACCTTGCTTTTCTCCATTAACAATAGTATTTAACTATCATTCCTTGTCAATCTGATATTCTTAAGCTTTTCAAATTGTATGACTAATACATGAATATATTCTGATTAAAAAAAAAAAAAAAGGAAAACATTCCAGCAAAGGCAGTATACACACAGGGAAGCAGTACAGTGTAGTGGGTAAGGGGTTAGGCAATGGAGCCAGACTGTCTGGTTTCAAATTCAGGCTCTCCTGCTTACCAGCTGTGAGACTCTGAGCAAGTGGCTTGACCTCTCTGTGTCTGTTTCCTCATCTATAAAATGGAGTTAATGACACTTTCCTCATAGGGCCATTATACAGATGAAATGAGATGCTACATGTAAGGTGTGTAGAATAGTGCCTGATACTATAGGTGGGATGTTTTGAACAGTGTCCGGTATGTTGGAAATGCTCTCTAAATATCAGCTGCTCTCAGCACATGGGTCTCCTTTCTGGAGGTCGGAGATAAGGAGGAAATATTCCTTCTAAATTTTTTTTAAATTGTTGTTGTTGTAAGAACACCTAACACAGGATCTACTCTCTTAACAGATTTTTTTTTTTAGCTCACAATACAGTATTGTTAACTACAGGCGCAATCTTGTACAGCAGATCTCTAGAACTTACTCATCTTGCATAACTGAAACTTTGTACCTACTGATTAGCAACTCCGCATTTCCTCCCCCCCTGCCACCCCCAGCCCCGCCCAGCACTGGCAACCACCATTCTACCCTCCCCTTGAATGAGTTTGACTATTATAGATGACTCAAATAAGTAGAGTTGTGCACTATTTGCCCTTCTGAGACTGGCTAGTTTCAGTTAGCATCATGTCTTCAAGGTTCCCCGATGTTGTCACATGTTACAGGAGCTCCTTTTCTAAGGCTGAATCATATTCCATTGTGTGTATATACCATGTTCCCTCCATGAGGAATGTTCTTTCCTTCCTTTTACTGGCTGACCTCAGTCTCTTCCTCCAACGGGAAGCCTTCCTCTACACCCAGGCTGGGTCACATGCCTCCTTTGAGCTGACACGTACCCCTTTGTTTTCCCCCACTTTGGCCCTGATCACTCTGACCTGTGCTTCCTCTCTCAGTTCCCCGGGTCACTTTGCATCTCCTTGACCATATTGGGCTGTCATCCTCCGCTGAATGTCTGTCTTCCTATTCTCCTGTGAACCTATGAAGGCAGGAACTCAGCTGTCCTGATCACGGCTGTTTTCCCAGCAAGGCCCCGCACAAGGTTGGGCATGACAAAACTCACGTGCACCGTGTCCTTGATGCTTAGTTCCGGCCTGATCACAGACTCGGAGCTCAGTGAATTTGAGGAAAAACTAAAAAGCCCTTTTGACTACTCCACCCTAGCACCTTCCTCCTTGCTTCACCGCCTCACAGTGCGTCCTGGTCACCCCATGCCTTCTCTCTTTCCTCTCTCCTCATCCTGCACTTGACGCTGGCCCCACCCAGCTCCGAAGTCCCCCTTTCTTGGGAGCCTGCACCTCCCCATGCATTTCAGGCCTTCTGTTGCTCAGCTGACCCAGGGAGCACCTGAGTTTTAAGTTTGCTTATTACCTTAGTGCTCAGACTTCAGGTTGCAGACTGTCACTAGGTCTGTGTGCACTGCCATTGTTCTCTATCATCTTTTTTCTTTAATATTTATTTATTCATGAGAAACAGAGAGAGAGACAGGCAGAGGGAGAAGCTGGCTCCATGCAGGGAGCCTGACATGGGACTCGATCCCAGGTCTCCAGGATCACACCCTAGGCTGAAGGTGGTGCTAAACCCTGAGCCACCCGGGCTGCCCCTATCATCTTTTTTTTTTTTTTTTTAAGATTTCATTTATTTATTCATGAGAGACACAGAGACAGAGGCAGAGGCAAAAGCAGGCTCCCTGCAGGGATCCTGATGCAGGACTCGATTCCTGGACCCCGGGATCACAACCTGAGCCAAAAGCAGACGCTCAACCACTGAGCCACCCAGGTGCCCTATGTTCTTTATCATCTTTGTCAAAATGAATTTGGGAAGAAAACCTAACCTAGGAAGTATTCTTGCCAAAAAGAAAAAAAGAAAAAAGAAAACAAAACAAAACAAAAAGGATGAGCTAGAGCCCCATATGTGATGAATAAATTTCAAAAGCATAATGAAGGTGAAATGAAGGTGAAAAAAGTCCATTGCATGAGGATATATGAGGTGCACTTTATATAGAATTTACCTAAAAATCGAGAACTGTTCTATATATTGATGAACATATGCATATTCAAAATATGAAACCATTTCAAAAATACGAGTGTGGGAACCCAAAAGGCTCACACACATTTGAAAAGAAGCTCAAAATTGTTAGTAATAAGAGAAGTGAGAATTGAAATAATGGCAGTTATCACTACATGGAATTACTCTGACAAAAACTAGAAAGCTGGATAATGGCAAGTGTGAGTGGTGTTGGGAGGGTGTGGGAACCCTCACGAACTCTTGGTCTGAGTGTGGAAGGGTCAGCCATTGCGGAAAGCAACCTGGCACATACCTGTTCATGACCCAACAGTTCTCCCTGGAAGGACACCTAGAAGTCCCTGAGGGCCCTGCATGGGGGGTGCTCACAGTGGTAGTGGTCGGGGTTGGGGGGTATTGGAAGGAGCCTGAGTGTCCTCACTGGGGAGGAGATGGTACACTGTGGAGAGGGCATACCAGAGGGGCCCCGGGCAACCATGAGAAGCTGCACACTCTGGGTCCTAAAGCCTGTGCCAAGCGAGAAAAGATTGAACACAGTCATGGGTATGTATATCAGAAAATACGCCCTTGGGGCGCCTGGGTGGCCCCCTCGGCTAACGGTTCTACTCTTGGTTTCCGCTCAGGTCGTGATCTCAGGGTCATGAGATGGAGCCCCACGGCGGGCTCAGCATGGAGTCAGCTTGAGGTTCTCCCTCTCTTTCTCTCTAAGAACAAATAAATCTCAAAAACAACAAAAAAGGAACAAAGAAAATACACAGAAAATGATGGTATCCGTCTTACAGGAGCACACCCAACTAGAAGGATACATACGGACATATTAGTGTTTGCCAGCAGAGGGCATGGAGAGCGACTGGGATATGGAGTTATAAGGGAATAAGTCAAATTTAAGACAAGAGATATCTTGAGGGTGTGAAATTAGCTCAACCCAGGGCACCTGGGGTCCGAAAAAGAGCATGCAAGGGTTGTGGAGGATGATGAGCCCCAAATGTAGTAATGAAGTTATCTCTGGGGTGAAATCGGGGGGGCTTCAAATACCATCTGCAATGTATGCCTCTTAAAAAAAAAAGAACAACGAATCTTCAGTGAATATAGAAAAAATAATTTGACAAAGCTGGTAGGAAGGATGTTGGTGTTTGTTACAGGTATTCTCTACTTTTTCCTAAATACTTTAAATATTTTATGTTGAGATTTTTAAAAGACTTTCCTGTCACCACTGACCATGGGAAACAAAACACCTTGTCTTAAAAAGAAATACAATGAAAATATATTATTCGATTCTAGTCAGAAAGCGAGACCTCCTCTAAGCAAGGTGAGAGAGGTGTTTAGGACAGAGCATCGAACTACTGAGCTTTTCTGGATGGCACCGTCGGGATCAGAACTAAATCATTTTCCCATTAGCTGCCAGTTACATGGGTTCATGTCATTTCCTTTCAAGTTCGTAGCCTAAAATAATCTCTTGTGCCCCCTTTGGAAAACACCCCTTTGGCACATCAAATACGTTTCTTTGGAAAGGCTTGACCCTCTTTAGAACACATTGCAATTGGGGTGCCTGGGTGGGTCAGTGGTTGAGGTCAGGTCGTGATCCTGGGGTCCTGTGATCAAGTCCCGCATCAGGCTCCCCACAGGGAGCCTGCTTCTCCCTCTGCCTGTGTCTCTGCCTCTCTCTCTCTGTGTCTCTCATGAATAAATAAATACAATCTTTTACAAAAAGACGCTTTGAAAATAAGAATATATGCATATACGCAGAAAAGTGCACTTACTGTGACTGTACAGCCTGACAAATTTTCGCAATTTGAATACCCCATGTAAGCAGTGTCCAAATCAAGAAAGAGAAATCCCCTCTAGTCACCACGCCCCTAAGGATAACCACTCCCCTGGCTTTTATCCCCCTCAATTGGTCTTGCTTGTTTTAGAACTTTATTTCGAGAATGGTAAGGTTAGTCTTTTGAGTGTGGCTTTTATCATTTAGTGTAATGCTTTTGAAATTCATCTCTGTAGTTGCAAGTGCTAATAGTTCACTGCTTTTTATTGCTGAATAGTATCCCTTATATGCATATGGCATAATGGACTTACCCATTCTACTGGTAAAGAGCATTTGGGTGGTTTCCAGCTTGGGGCTAATATGAATACATTCAGAACATTTGGTAGATACAGATGGGGGGATTCCCAGAGACAAATGGCTGGATTATAGGATAGTCATAGGAGAGGCATCCGTCCTCTTTAGGAGATCTTGGCATTGTGATTTTTTTTTCTTTTCATTTTTTTTTTTTTAAGAGAGAGCATGCAAGTAGGAGGACTTGATCCCATAACCCCAAGATCATGACCTGAACCAAGGTCAAGAGTTGGACACCCGACTGACTGTGCCACCCAGGCACCCCAGCATTGTGATCTTTTATTTTTTTTTATTTTTATTTTTTATAAATTTTTTAAAAGATTTTTATTTATTTATTCATGATAGACATAGAGAGAAAGAGAGGGGGTCAGAGACACAGGCAGAGGGAGAAGCAGGCTCCATACAGGGAGCCGGACGCGGGACTTGATCCTGGGTCCCCAGGATCACGTCCCGGGCCAAAGGCAGGCACCAAACCACTGAGCCACCCAGGGATCCTCCATTGTGATCTTTTAAAGGAAATGATTAGTACTTCAAAATGTATTGGTTGAAGACCAGCTTATATAATGAGAAGAAGGAATCATGAAAATTCAAATTTGACATCATACTAGAACAAAACAGATCCCTTTTATGACTGGTGACAGTAATGCCCCAGTGATGATAAATTTTTGCTTTTACTAGACATTTTACACTTGCCCTTAGCCAAAAGGCTGAGACATATAACTCCCAACTATCAACAGTTACCAACTATTCGAAAATAAAAATATTTCATATTCTTAGTATGGCCCTATTATTAACCAAGGTATTTTAGCTAAAGCTCATAAAATGTACTTGACAGGTCATGTACATTATTATTTAAATTTTTCTATTAGTCCTTAACGTAAATGTAAATCAACAGAGAAAAACCATTTTAAATGTAAAGTGGATTGACTACAAACCAAATTACTCATTTTAATTTTAATCAGAACACATCTCCTGTATTTTATTACCAAGTCATTGTCTTAACACTGAAGCTTCCAGTTCCATTTATTTGCCCATTTCACATGCACCGAGAGAGCTCCAGCTCAGAGAGAAAACACGGTGCCTTGATGCTTGAGAACTGAGGGAGGGAGGGAAGGGTCTCTCCCAGGGGACTGGGTGCCCCAAGCCATTTTCACCTGAGGAAGCAGCCCTGTGACACTAGGGGGCACCATCGGGCGAAAAGTGGGCCTCTCGGGAGCGTTGCCGGCGCAGGTGGCGACTTGCAGTCCACAGGGCCAGAGGACAGCCTTTGCAGACATCCGGGCCCTCAGTCCCACTGCTACCGAGGACAGTTGTGTGATGATCCCCATTCTGCAGGTGGGCAAACGCACATAGCAAGTTGCGCAGCCCAAAGGAGGCCGAGCTGGGATTTCAACCTCCATCTCTGATTCTGTGGCCTGAAGACATTTCCCACAGCTCCTGCTCTGACCCTGCTTTGTCCTTGGGGGTGGGGGGTGGGGGGCTTTTCGCCCACCCAGCCCGATCAGTGTGCCCTCTCTCTTTTTCTAGCACGCTCTCTTCTTCCCCCCTCATACACTCGCCTGGAGCTCTCCTCACCCACCTGCCTCAAGCAGGTCTCCCCTCAGCCTGCAGCCCATGTCCTCAGCCTTCTGAGCTGCCCTCGCGCCTGCCCCCGCTCCTCCCCACCTCCTTGGCCTGGTCCAGCCCTGTCCTAGCCGCTGGGGTCCTTGTCCGGGCCTCCCCCTGGGCTCCCAGCCTCGGAGAGCACAGGACTGAAGCGCTGGGATTCAGGAGGCGCCTGTGGCTCCGCCTGGGGTCTCCCCCGCTCCCAGGAAGACCCCGGTCCTGAGGAGAGACAAGTGGGGCACTCACCCTCCCAAGCCACCCCCTCCACCAGCACGGCAGCCTGGGAACCAGGCCTTGGGCGCGTCACCCTGCTCATGTCGCCAGACACGAGCACAATCTTGAATTTCAGGTCTATAAATCACTTGGGTGTGTTTGGGGGGGGCTCATAAAACTTCCTTGCTGGTCGGCCTGCTTGACCCCTGGTCCCTCCTCCTGACACCTGCCCCCTCCTGGAGAGGCCCGAGGAGGCCTGGGCTTATATAGGGGCGCTGCCGTGGGAGGGGCTGGCCACGGAGGCACGGACAGGGCAGGTGAGGAGCAGGCTCTGGGGTCTGCAGAGCGGGGGACCTGGGGCGCCCTGGCCAGTGACAACCTGAGCCACGGCCCTCCCTTCCGCCCGGTGGCCCCCCCGCCCAGGTTACGGGAGGATTCACTCCACCTGCCAGCGGGGCCCAGCGGCCAGCTGGGCCCGGGAGGGAGGGTGCTGGGGCCCGCTGGGCTTCCCCCCTGCCCTCCTCTCCCTGGCCTCATTCCTGCTCCTGGGCCCCCGGCAGGACTATGGCTTCAGCGGCAACAGAGGCCGAGAAGGGGTCTCCGGTCGTGGTGGGACTGCTGGTGGTGGGCAACATCATAATTCTGGTGAGCGCCCCCCTCCCGTGCTGGGCGCCCAGCAGGCAGGTGGGGAGGAGGGGACAGCCCTGGGGTGGGGGCTGAGGTCCCAGGACACCCCCCAGTCCCACTGCCACGGCCAACACTGCAGGCTGCCGGCTCAGAGCAGCCTGGATTCCAGTCCCAGCTCCGCCGCCCCCCAGCTCTGTAAGCGGGAGTGAGCCGCTCTACTTCTCTGCCTCCCCAACTATGTGGATCGTGTCCCCATTGTGGGGATTGTTAGTGGATTATTCCCCGGATGGCCCTCAGCTCAGAAACGGTGCTTGACAAATGCTATCCTTATTACCACGATTCTAGACATAAAGTGCCTGCTGGGGCCCAGGAGGCCCACAGTGATGAATATTAACCATGGCCACGTCTTTTCATTAATATTTAATTTTTTTTTAAATTTATGATAGTCACAGAGAGAGAGAGAGAGAGAGAGAGAGGCACAGACACAGGCAGAGGGAGAAGCAGGCTCCATGCACCGGGAGCCCGAAGTGGGATTGGATCCCGGGTCTCCAGGATCGCGCCCTGGGCCAAAGGCAGGCGCTAAACTGCTGCGCCACCCAGGGATCCCCAATATTTAATTTTTAAAAACGTGCTATCTGTACATGGCTCTGGGACCAGACAGCCTGGGTTCAAATCCCAGCTCTGCCACTTTCTCCCGTGGGATCTGGGACCAGCAACACAACATCTCTGGGCCCCAGTTTTCTCATCTGTAGATGGAGAGAAAAATAGGAGTGCGGATGAGTTATTG
This sequence comes from Canis lupus baileyi, assembly GCF_048164855.1. Taxonomy (NCBI): domain Eukaryota; kingdom Metazoa; phylum Chordata; class Mammalia; order Carnivora; family Canidae; genus Canis; species Canis lupus. Next base: position 117,440,281 of record NC_132838.1, on the reverse strand, counting down.
GATTAATGTGCTTAGACCAGAGCGGGGCGCATGTGGCTCCTGGCTGTGTTGGCCGGAACAGCAGCCGTGCCCTGGGCTGGTAACACCGAGCACCACGGAGCGTCACTAGGACTGGCGCGGGGCGTGTGCACACCCAGTGCTCTGCGAGCATTTTGATTGTCGCCAAAGGTATCCACGGAGCAGCCTTCCTGTCTCCTTGCTCCCCGTCTCTCATCCTAGGGGTGCCTAGATTTTTAGGTTCTCCAACGTTTCTTTAAGCAAATATACAAGCGCATAGGAAAGAGCACAGATACCCGTTTTCTTCCCTTTCTGTCCAAAATACAGCTCATTGCATGTCCTGTTCTGTGCCTCCCAGTTTCTCCTGCTCACCTAGTCTGTGGGCCACTCCACGTGAGTCCGCAGAGAGCCTCCCGCCCTCTCCCACCACTACAGAGCGCTCCCCTGTGGCAGGCTGGTTCCTTCTCTGCGGTCACTCGGGAATAACCTTGTGGGTTTATGATCGTCGCTGTCCTGCGCGGGCAGGATTGGGTCGGAGGGTTGGCGCCTGTGTAGTTGTTCAGACCCTGCCCAGATCCCCCTGCTCTGGAGTAACACTATTGGAGGGAGGGCAGGGTGCCCGAGGGGCTCCTCTGTTCCAGTCATGTGCTCTGGGGCTTTGCATGTGGCATCTCCTTGGATCCTCGGAGCAACTGGCAGCTGGAGATGTTGGGGGGTGCAGGAGTCTTGCCAGGCCCCTTCCATTCTGGCCTCTGCCCAGCCCCAACTACCCAGCCCCACCTGCCCAGCCCCCGCCCCCCAGCCTCCCAGCCCCCCTCCCCGCCCCCAGCCCCCCCCAGCCCCCCAGCCCCACCCCTGCTGATGCAAGGCGGCGCCCTCGCCCCCCAGCGCGCCCACCACCGAGGGCCGTGCAGGCTGGCAGGACCCTCTCTAACCCGCCGCCCCGTGCAGCTGTCAGGCCTGGCCCTGTTCGCCGAGACCGTGTGGGTGACCGCTGACCAGTACCGCGTGTACCCACTGATGGGCGTCTCGGGCAAGGATGACGTCTTCGCTGGCGCCTGGATCGCCATCTTCTGCGGCTTCTCCTTCTTCGTGGTGGCCAGCCTTGGGGTGGGCGCAGCGCTGTGCCGCCGCCGGTCCATGATCGTCACGGTGAGGCCCCGGGGAGGGCGCGGGCGGGCAGGGCCGGGGCAGCCAGCGCCACCGCAGCCACCAGTGTGTCCCGCCGGGCGCCGCGTGGGCCTCACGCAGCCACTCTGTTTAATCTTGCCATAGCCCGGGAACGGGGCGCGGCTGCCACCCTCAACTTCCAGAGAAAACTAGGGCACAGAGAGGAAGGGAAGGATGCTCTGCCCAGGAGGACGGCTCCTGCGTGGCAGGCCTGGGATGCGTGGGGACCTCAGCTGGCTGGGCCGAGTCTGTGCTCGTGAGCTCTGTGGAAACCGCAGTAGCAGCACAGCTACCATGTAAGGGGTGCTCAGTGCATTCTAAATGCTTTGCACAGATCGGTGCATTTATTCCTCACAACCCACCAGGAGATGCCATCATCGTCGCGAGCCCATTTGACAGAGTTGAAACTGAGGCTCAGGGAAGTGCACAGTGAGTGGGTGACAGAGCCAGGATTGATTGATTATTATTTTTAAATTTTTATTTATTTATTCATGAGAGACACACAGGCAGAGGGAGAAGCAGGCTCCCTGTGGGGAACCTGATGCGGGACTCGATCCCAGGATCGCGACCTGAGCCAATGACAGCCACTCCACCCCCCAGAGCCCGGATTTAAACCTGAGCAGTTCAGCTTGAGCCTTCCCCTTATTTTCTGCCAGGAATAACCACCACCACAGGAACCCACACTTGCCAAGGACCTCTCCTGTGCCTGGCACCGGACTAAGCATCAGCCCCCTCGATGTCCCCAGCAGCCCTCTGATGTCGCTGCTTCTCTACCCATTTACCAGACGGGAAAACCGAGGCTCAAAGGGGCCAAGGGCCTGGGGTGATAGAGAAGGCAGGCGTTCCAATCCTGGCCCCCCCGACACAGAGCCAACACTGTGATTCTTGTGCAATTTGAGGCCTTTTAGGTTCCCAGGAGCAGCTGCTCATTTAATCGGCAAATGTTGTCGGAGTAAGAACCGGGGGCCAAATCCTGCACAAGGGCACTGGGGCGATCCAGAGAGAAAACAGAGAAGCCCTTGCCCTGGGGGAGGATGCTCCAACTGTGGACAGTGAGGAGGGAAGGGGGATCTGGAGCTGGGGAAGGGGATGGGGTCACCTGCAGGCAGAGAAGGCAAAGGCCTGGGGACCTGAGGGAGGGAGCCCCGGGTCTGCAGGATAAGCGTTCCTGGGGGAGGGAACAGCAAGAGCAAAGGCTCTGAAGCCAGAGAGCCCCCCAACCCCCCGCCAGCCAAGAGGGGGTGGGAGTGAGGGACTGGTGATGAGGGCCGGGTGAGAGTACAGAGGGCGGTGGGCACGCAGGATGGGGGCGAGAAAGGGAAGTGGGCCTGTCGGGGAGTCTCTCCAGCCTCGGGAAGGACTCTGACTTCATCGTAAGTAACATGGAGCCTTGGAAAGTCTCTTCTCTTTTTTTTTTTCTTTCTTTCGTGCATGCAATTCTTTGACATAAAAATTTAACCAAAGCCCTCAAAGCTCACCCCACTGGCAAAATATATATATATATATATATATATATATATATATATATATATATATATATATATATATCTGTGTCTGTCTCGCCTATTGGTTTGTCATTAACCAAGACACGGAATTTTTTTTTTAAAAATTGCTATGGGAAACTTCAAACATAGAGTTCAAACATAGAGTGAATGGCCTGAACCCGGCGTACCTATCACCTGGTTTCAACAATATCGACCGCAGACTGGCCAGCCTGCTCCCCTCTGCTCCACCCTCTGCCCACATTCTTGTTTCTGGGGTATCTTGACGTGCATTCCAGACACCAAGTCATTTACCTGTAAATACTCGACCGTACATTTCTCTGAGTGATAAGGATGTTTTTAGAGCAGCCAGGCCTGTTATGCTGCATCACCTCGTCTCTTGGCAGAGGAGTTGGCACATCCACATTCCACCCCGTGTCGCTTTAAGGGAGAGGGTGAGGGATGAGGAAAGAGCTTTTTTTTTTCTTTTTATGCACAACCACCATGCCACCTGGTACACCCTACAAATTCACCCACGTTCCTTCATGTCTATCTTCCAATACCTGCTCTGCGTTCTTGGGTTGTCTGAAGAGTGTCTTTTTTTTTTTTTCCTACAACAGACATTCATTTTACTGCATCCAGACCAATAATTAATTTCAGGCAATACTTTACATATTTTTGTTGATTTCATTTTCCCCTAACATTTTATTATAAAAAATTTTCAAACATACAGAAAAGGCAAAAGCCTTGACCCCATCTCTCCCCAGTACCTGGTGCTCATGCTCATCGTCTACATCTTCGAGTGCGCCTCCTGCATCACGTCCTACACTCATCGCGACTATGTGAGCTGGGCAGAGACCAGGGGAGGGGCATGACCTGGGGGAAGGGTGGCAAGGGTCTGGGTCTGGGGGTGGAGTGGAGGTTGACCCCCTCCCGATCTAGTCCCACTGGACCCTGTTCTACCTGGACCTCCGCAGATGGTGTCCAACCCATCCCTGATTACCAAGCAGATGCTGACCTTCTACAGTGCAGACACGGACCAGGGCCAGGAACTGACTCGCCTCTGGGACCGCATTATGATTGAGGTGGACGAGGGGCATTGAGGGGGTGAGGGGGTGGGGAGAGCAGGGGCACCCATGGCTCTGGACCCCAGAAGTAGGAGGGGTCCCATTATACCCACTGGTAGATGATACCCAGTCCTGTGGTTCTTCTGGGAGGCAGGGCTAGTCATGGCCTCTTTCCAGAAGAGTTAGACCCAGAAAAGGGAACGTTACTTGCCCAATGTCACATGGTTGATAAGGTGGGATCAAAATCTAACATCCTAGATCCACAGTCCCTGCTCTCTTTTTTTTTTTTTTTTTTTTTTTTAAGATTTTAAAAATTTATCCATGAGAGACACGACACAGGCAGAGAGAGAAACAGGCTCCATGCAGGGAGCCCGATGCGGGACTCGGTCCCAGGACCCCAGGATCGCGACCTGAGCCAAAGGCAGACGCTCAACCACTGAGCCACCCAGGCGTCCCTCAGAGCCCCTGCTCTTGACCATTGCAGATACTTTCTTAATAATGAGGCTAATCATAATAATGAACATTTAATGAGCACTAATTTTTGTTGTTTAAATAAGCATTTTTAAAGCTTATTTAATCCACACAACCACCCCATAAGGGAGGTCAGCTTTTTAGCCATGAAGAAACCAAGGTGAAAGGTCGAGTGGCTTATACAAGGTCACATAGCTGGTAGGCCAGAGAACCGGAAGGATGCAAACCCAGGCCACCAGTTTCCAGAAGCCACATTCTTTTTTTTTTCCTCTTTTTTAATATTCACTTTTTTACTTATTTGAAAGAGTGAGAGAGAGAGAGCGCGCGCGTGGGTGTGTGTGGGGGGGGGGCGTGAAGGAGCAGAGGGAGAGGGAGAGAGAGTCTCAAGCAGACACTCAGAGCCCAACACAGGGCCTGACCCCACAACCCTGGGATCACGACTGATCTCAACCTGAGCCGAAGCCAAGAGTCAGATGCCCAACTGACTGCACCCCCCAGGCACCCCCCAGAAGCCACCTTCTTAATTAAACCCAACGTGATATGGAACAAGAGAAGAATTCTGAAGACCCAGGGGACAGTGAGGTCCCAGTTTGGTTCAAGTCCCACAGCTAGACAGGACTGGAACTCATATTTGAAGGAGCCTATGTTCTCATCATTCAGAGCTACCAATTAAAACACCCGCAGGGGCCAGAAGAAGCCAGAAATCCTTCTTTTGGTGTCATTTACCTCAAATTTGGTTGAGAGCTAATTCAAAAGAATTTTAGAATGAGTCACAAGTGTGGGTTTGACTCAAAGCCCCCATCGGGGGCAGCCAGTGTGGCTCAGTGGTTTAGCGCCGCCTTGGGCCCAGGGTGTGATCCTGGAGACCTTGGATCTAGTCCCACGTCGGGCTCCTTGCATGGAGCCTGCTTCTCCCTCTGCCTGCGTCTCTGCCTCTCTCTCTCTCTCTGTATCTCTCATGAATAAATAAATAATAAAATCTTAAAAAAAGAAAAACAAAGCCCCCATCAGCCTCTAGGTGCCCGGCAGTATCTTCTGCTCCCGGTTCACACACAAGACACTGCCCGCCCCCAACTTTGAGGCCCAGGCCCGGATGGGGGGTGGTTAGGGAAGTCGGGTCCAGCTGTGGCCAACCTGGCCCTTCCTCCGTCCGTGACCTCAGGTGAGTGGCTGTCCTCTCTGAGCCAGGGCCTGCCTCCCCCCTGCCTTTCTCTCCAGCAAGAGTGCTGTGGCACGTCTGGTCCCATGGACTGGGTGAACTTCACGTCAGCCTTCCGGGCAGCCACCCCGGAGGTGGTGTTCCCCTGGCCTCCGCTGTGCTGTCGGCGGAATGGCAACTTCATCCCCCTCAATGAAGAGGGCTGCCGCCTGGGTCACACGGACTACCTGTTCACCAAGGTGCGTCCCTGCCCGCGCGCTCACCTGTCTGTGCGTCAGTCTGTCCCGCCCCCTCTGGTTCTTTATCTCTTCCTCCCACTTTCTTCTCCTCCTCCCCACTCTGGCTTCTTCCTTTCTCCCCCTCCCTCTGGCGGTCTCCGCCCTCTCCCCATCTGTCCCTCCCTCCCTGCAAGCCCGGGGGAGGCACAGGGTCTGTGTGATCCGGAGCTGGCACCTGCGACTTTTTCTCAGGTTGTCTGGGAATAAGGGCAACAGGAATCCCGGCAAGGGCACAACAGCCACAACAGCCGATGTTTATTGAGCCTCTACGCTGTACAGGGTCAACGCTTATAATGATCCCATTTTAAGGAAGGTGAAACTGAGTTCACCTGCCAGTGAGGGATGGAGCTGGGACTGGATTTGAGTCGGGCCCCAGGTAGGCGCTTTAACTAGTGCAAGGTGCGTGCAGAGGCAGAGCGAGGAAGCAGAGGGGGTGAGGACCTCTTCCCATGCCCCTGTGGGCTTGTGGCTGCCTCGGGGCCCTGCAGCCTCACATCTTTTTTTTTTTCTTTTAATTCATGAGAGAGAGAGGCAGAGACATAGGCAGAGAGAGAAGCAAGCTCCCCATGGGGAGCCTGATGTGGGACTCCATCCCAGGACCTTGGGATCACACCCTGAGCCAAAGGCAGAGACTCAACCGCTGAGCCACCCAAGTGACCCAGCCTCCGTCTTAGATCAAGTGTCGGGAGAGGGGAGCCTGCACCTGCACCTGCACCGACCGTCCTCGCCGCCAGTGCGCGCGGGGCGTCATTTCATGGACTCCCCACGATTCGATTCGGAGGCCAGCGCTGTCGGGAATCGTCACTTCACGGCTGGGCAAAATGAGGCTCAGGGAGTCAGAACCATTCCTAGGTGCCATAGCTGGCCACGAGTGGCCAGGCTGGAGCGCAGCCCCGGACTCCAGGCCGCACACCTGAGCCTGGGTTCTGAGCCGCTTCCCAGTCCAGGCAGGGGCCTGCTCTGAGGCTTGGGCCCCACTGGGCCTCATTCCTAAATGGGGAGGTATCAAAACTGCCCGGATCCTAAAGGCAGGTAGATTTCGAACCCTTGGAACTTGGGGGGCAGCATGGAAAGCCAGCTCTAAACCAAGTGGCCCTCAGGCTGTCCTAGCCACCCCCCTCCTGGGCACCTCCTCGGGCGGGGCTGGGGGTCAGCATCACATCCCCGGCTCCCCAGAACCATTCTGGGCGGTGACACCCACAATCCCCGCTGCATGGGTGAGAAAACCAAGGCTGGGGAAGGAAGTGACCTTCGGAAGGGCACACCCTAACTCCCCTTCAGTGCTAGCCGGGGCATTTCCTCAGAGCACCGTGTTCCCCCTGCGCAGGGCTGCTTCGAGCACATCGGCCACGCCATCGACAGCTACACATGGGGTATCTCGTGGTTTGGGTTTGCCATCCTCATGTGGACGGTGAGAGGCGGGAGCCTGCGGGCTAGGTGGGGTGTGGGTGTGGGTGCGGGGCTGGAGCGCCCCTCACCTGACTGCCTCCTCATCCAGCTCCCCGTGATGCTGATAGCTATGTACTTCTACACCACCTTGTGAGGAACAAGAAGGGAAGGCCACCTGCACGCCTCGGCCTCCTCCTCCTCCTCCTCCTCCTCCTCCTCCTCCTCCTCCTCCTGTGCCCGTTTCCTCACCTCTCCCCTTACCACCTCCCTCAACCATCCCTCCCTCCACTCTGAAGAACTTTCACCAGCTTTCTGAGCCCTGCCAGGACTTGGACATGTGTACATGGACCCCTAGCCCTTGACCTCATTTCACTTTGCTGATTCCTGGCCCATCTTTCAGCATCAGCTTAAAGTCCTGCCCTCAGGGGACCATTCCCGGATCCCACTACCCCATCCCCAAGGCCTCTCTTGCAGCTCCCCGAGCGCCTCCTGCATGGTTGGCACTTCTGCTAAATAGTTCGTGATTGTTGATTCTCTGGTAGACTGCGACTGCCATGAGGGGAGGGACAAGCTCTGTATTGTCCCCAGCAGAGGGACAAGCATCGATAGTCAATAAATACTGGTTGAATGAATTAATTCGTTTTCTTCTGGGTCGAAGGCAAATGCTCAAGAACTCTTCTGACGGAAGTGGCTGAAACCTGACCGGCCCTGACTGAAACATAACAAGGAGTTTCTTGGCTTGTGTAACTGACTCAATTATTGCTGGCTTCAGGCATGTCTGGATCCAGGAGCTCAATCTAAGTTCCCAGGAAACCTGCTTCATTCTCAGACAGGATTTTTCTGGCAACATCAGACTTACATCTTTATGGCTAAGCCACGTACCAGTAAGAGAGGCCCCACTCCCGACAACTGGAGCCAAGGTCGGGGATTCAATCTCATTGTCTTAGTTTAGAGTCTAGGCCCATCCTTTGGCTGGGGAAGGGAGGGTACCTGAATTACTACTGCTGCTAAGGATGGTGTTGGGAAGTGGGATGATTTGTCAAAGGAAAATTAGAGCGCAGGGCTGTTGGGCTGCTACAGGTGGCAGGTAGCCTCCTCCTAGGGGCTGTAACTTCCAGCAAGTTCTCTAGTGGGTGCATGACAGACAGTAAACACTCTAGGCATCGCATCTCATCCTCATGAGTGTCCCCTCTCAAGCAGGCCAACCTCTGTCCGTTTTATAGCAGTTAGGACCTGCCAAGAGGGTCTGGCTTCCTTCCCCACCAAATGACATTTCCCAGGGTCCTCATTTACTCCACTGGTCTGCCGATGGTCTGCAAACCCTGAATTCAGATATTACCTTTTTTAAAATATACTTTTATTTATTTTAAAAAGACTTTATTTATTCATTTGAGAGAGAGAGACAGAGATAGTGAGAGAGAGCACGAGTGGAGAGAAGAGAGAGAAGCAGGCTCCCCGCTGAGCAGGGAGCCCGACCCAGGGACTCCATCCCAGGGCCCTGGGATCATGACCTGAGCCAAAAGGGACGCTTAACTGACTGAGCCACCCAGGCATCCCTTAAAATACACTTTAAAAAACCTGTAATGGTCAAAGAGGTTTTTTTGTTAGGGTGAAAAACTGGAAACATCCATCAGCAGGGGGTGGGTTGTACAACTCATGTTATATCCTTGGACTGGATTTCTTGTGGCTATTTAAGAAGACAGAGCTATGTGAGCCAATGGAAAAAGATGTCATAATGGTATAAATAATTGGAAAGTATATATAAGGATGTTCATTACAGTGACCTAAATGAGCCTCTGTAGCGGAATGGTTAAGTTAGTTGTGCTATGTCTATAGTCTAGAATACCACACAGTGGTAAAATATAATGCTTTACTTTAACATGGAAAAATCTCCAAGAAATGCAGAGGAGAAAAACTTGCAAACCACATACAGTACTTTTATTCCTATAGCTACATATTCAGGGCTGGTCTTTTCTTTTTAAAGAAATGGGTCAATGTTTTTAGAATAATGTTTAAAAGAGTGGAAAAAAATACTTTAAAAACTCCAAGATCAGGGACGCCTGGGTGGCTCAGTGGTTGAGTGTCTGCCTTTGGCTCAAGTCATGATCCCGGGGTCCCAGGATCAAGTCCCGCTTTGGGTTCCCCACAGGGAACCTGCTTCTCCCTCTGCCTGTGTCTCTGCCTCTCTCTGTGTGTCTCTCATGAATAAAGAAAACCTTAAAAAAAAAAAAAAACCCTCCAAGATCATTTGTAACCCTTCTGCTTAAAGATTATAAAAATTTAGAAATGGAAGCATCCCACGTTTCGTTCCCTGGTAAATCAAAACCCCTCCCCAAATCTGGCCCACTCCCCCTCGATAATTGCTATCAACACATGATGAATGTCCCTTATGGCTTTTCAAAAGTTTATATCAACACATCTCTAGATATTTACATAAGTGCACACACATGTTTCACAGAATCATGCTTTAAAATACTGTGGAGCAGCCCTGGTGGCGCAGCGGTTTAGCACTGTCTGCAGCCCGGGGTGTGATCCTGGAGACCCGGCATCGAGTCTCACATTGGGCTTCCTGCATGGAGCCTGCTTCTCCCTCTGCCTGTGTCTCTGCCTCTCTCTCACTCTCTCTGACTGAATAAATAAACAAATCTTTAAAATAAAATAAAATAAAATACTGTGTTGTGACTTGCTTTCTTCACTTAACTATATGTTATGGTCACTTTCCATGTCAGTATTTATGAATCCATCTTTTTTTTTTTTTTAACTTTTGCAATCCATTCCAGGGTATAGATGCATCACAGATCATCTTGATCTGTTGTTAAGTAAACAAGGCTTACAGAACAGGATACATAAGCGAGCTCATTTTTATCAAAATTATTTAAAAATTAAGTTATATAAAATTTTTAAAATTATATATATATATATGTGTATATACACACGTATATATATGTATTCCCCACGAAGAACTCCTTTGAGGAGAGGAGCAGAATGGAGGGCTGAGAAGAGGAAGGTCTACACACCACACGTAACTTTATAATATTTGAAAAACTTTTTATAAAGGTTGTTATTTTTCAAAAACAGGAAAAGTGGTTTCAAGATACTGAGCAACATATAGCTTTACTTTGCAAGCCAGAATTTTAAAACATCATGTAGATGTGATATACATCATATTTTATTTTAAAATTCTTTTCAAGCTTTTGTTTATTTATTTTAGCAAGAGAGTGAGAGAGAGAATGAGCAAGTGGGAGGAGTAGAGGGAGAAGGACAAGCAGACTCCACATGGAGTGCAGAGCCTGACATGGGGCTCGATCCCACCACCCTGAGATCATGACCTGAGCCGAAATCAAGAGTTAGACACCTTAACCTACTGAGCCACCCAGACCCCTACACACCATATTTTAACACATAAGAGGTGCTCCGGGCTAACTGACCTAACTGGCTTTCCTAGAGGCCCTGGGATGAAAATCTCCATCTGGGATCCCTGGGTGGTGCAGTGGTTTGGCGCCTGCCTTTGGCCCAGGGCGCGATCCTGGAGACCCGGGATCGAATCCCACATCAGACTCCCGGTGCATGGAGCCTGCTTTTCCCTCTGCCTATGTCTCTGCCTCTCTCTCTCTCTCTGTGACTATCATAAATAAATAAAAATTTAAAAAATTAAAAAAAAAAAGAAAAGAAAATCTCCATCACCCTGTGCATATATTTGACTGCCTCATAAACATGTCAAGGAAAGGGGGTGATTCTGGCCTAATCTGCTTTTAAATTCGGGTGTGCCCTCATAAGCAAGTTCACAGTGACCTTGTCTGTGACTCAGACTCTCTGAGGGAGGCAAAGGGGCAGCACCAGGTTCTCACAACCCCCAATGCACTCTCTGAGCCTCAATGTGCCTCTCTGTGAAATGGGGGTCCTAACAGTCCCTGCTTCAGGGCCCCATTCATTCTAAGAGCTCAGGAACTAACAGACCTTTTTATTGTGAATCAGGAATTTTCTCAGTCCTGTGTAATCAGGATCAGGTGCAGAAATCCACCATCTGTGGGGTACCTGGGTGGCTCAGTGGTTGAGGTCTGCCTTTGGCTTGGGTCATGATCCTGGGGTCCTGGGATTGAGTCCCGCATCCAGCTCCCCACAGGGAGCCTGCTTTTCCCTCTGCTTATGTCTCTGCCTCTCTCTCTATCTCTCATGAATAAATAAATCAAATTTAAAAAGAAAAGAAATACTATCACAGCTCAGGCTGTGTGAATCCCAATTTCAAATATTTGGGGCTCCATCATGCCCAGTGTTCATCAAGGTGACTCCTGTACTTGTGCTGCTTTAAAGAGTGATGTCATACTTGAAAATACTTCATGCTTTCGCTGAGGGATGTCCAACCCAAGGGCTGAGCAAACATTAGAGTTAATATACTTTTCATTGGAGAGTTTTTAAAGAGTGTTTGTGGAATTAATGGAGGCTGGTATTCACAAAATCAGTTTTTCACTTAAAAATCACATTTCAAAAGAGTATTTAAGTCATGCATGGGAAAATACTTGGGAAATTATTCAATGCAAAAAGATTACAAAAGAGCATGCTCAATACAATCACTTTTCTGATAAAAATATAAATATGTGTACATTAGCATTAGGCTTGTTAAAACAAAGTCCCCCAAAGCTTATCATTGGTTATTAAGGAAGAGGTGATATTTGCAGGGGATTCCCATTTCACTCTTTGGGCATTTTTGTATTTTCCAAATAGTCTATGATGATTATTGGTGTCTGCCAAAAGCAATAAATAAATGTTAACAAAAATATCACCGTGAGACATGAGATGGGCATCCAGGAAAGAATGAGTCTGCTAAATATTTTCAAATGTTACCTGAGCAGTTAAAACAGGTCAGGCCTTGCCAAACGCTGGGGCCTGGGGGTTGAGCTGGCCTCTGAGAGGGCAGGTAGGCAGGCTTCCACCTCTGTCCCATATCTGCCACCACCTTCCTTGGCTCCATCTGGTCACATACCTGCAGAATATGGCTCATTCAGCTGGACTGGTAGCAGTGTGGCCTCAGCCAGCAGAACGGGTATGTCTGCCCTGGCCCCTCCACTCCGATGCCCACTCCTGTGGGTGAGAGGGAAACTGAGAGATGAGGGCCAGGAGTTCACAAATCTGTTGCAACCTGTAGCTTCCCTGTCACTTCTCTGGCTCTCCTCTCCTGCTAAGCTTTGTTTCCTGGCAGTAATTAAAACCTTCTGCCACTGCCATAGCTGCTGCTGCAGCTGCTGCTGCTGCTGCTGCTGCTGCTGGAACCATCACAGCCACCTTGGTTTCATGGTTTGGCAAAGTATTGGCCTCCACCACCATAGGGGCCAGAGCTTCTGCCTCCAAAACTTCCTCCTTTCATGGGTCCAAAATTTGAGGATTGATTCCTGTAATTGCCAAAATCGTTATAGCTTCCGCCACCTCCAAAGTTGCTTCCGTCATTACCAAATCCGTGATAGCCATCCCCACTGCCACCGTATCCACTACCACCTCGACTGCCACCGAAGCCACCTCGACCACTGAAGTTCCCTCCACAACCACCACCAAAGTTTCCAGAACCACTTCGGCCTCTTTGGCTGGACCAAGCACTAGCCATCTCTTGCTTCGATAGGGCTTTCCTTACTTCACAGTTGTGGCCATTCACAGTGTGGTATTTTTGAATGACAATCTTGTCTACAGAGTCCTGGTCGTCAAAGGTCACAAAAGCAAAACCTCCCTTTTTGCCACTGCCTCGGTCAGCCATGATCTCAAATCACTTCAATTTTCCCATACTGTTCAAAATAATCTCTTAGATGATGTTCTTCAGTGTCTTCTTTGATGCCACCAACAAAAATCTTTTTCACAGTTAAGTGGGCACCGGGTCTTTGAGAATCTTCTGGGAGACAGTCCTCTTTGGTTCCACGACTCTTCCATCCACCTTGTGCGGCCTTGAGTTCATGGCCACGTCCACCTCCTCCACGGTGGCCTGCGTGACCAACCCAAGGCCTCTGGAGCGCTTGGTGTTGGGGTCTCTCATTACCACACAGTCCAGAAGCGTCCCCCATTGCTCAAATGGCTCCTCAGACTCTCATCGATTGTTTCGAAGCTCAAACCTCCGATGAAGAGCTTCCGCAGCTGCTCGGGCTCTTTGGGAGACTCTTAGACATGAGGGCGGTGGGAGGGGAGACTTTAACGATGCTTACTCGGGGGTGTCCAGGGGCAGAAAGGAGTAATCTAACGAATGTATCTCCAATTTCTTGGTTTTGATTAATGTATCATGGCTGTGTAGTATTGGGGGAAACTGGGTGAATGGGGCACAAGAATTCTCTGTACTGTCTTTGCAACTTTTCCGCAAATCTAAAATTCTTCCAAAATAAAGTTTATTTGAAAAAACTGAACGTATGTTTCTATATATGTAGGACTCTAAAAAGGAGACAAAAATAGCAAAGGTGTTGTATGCATGGGAAATGTCCTTTTATTTTTATGAGTAATTTTCCTTAATTCAGGAATGGTTATCTACTCTGCAACTGGTGGGTATTTTAAAAATAATTTATACTCATGCTTGCATCCTGATTTTTTCAGAGTTCTAACTGACCGGTGTCATTATTTGACATTTTTTATCTGATGGCATAATTTCAAAATGTCTTCAGCATGGACTGCAGAAAGAAATGACACATGGCTGAGGACTGAGTGAAAATTAGGAAGCAGGGCAATTCACTAGAAACCAACCCACAAAAAGAAAAAAAAAATTAAAAAAAAAAAAGAAAGAAAGAAACCAACCCACAAAATGTTCATGTTACCAAATGGTCAACTCACTGAATTTACCAAAAATTCTTTTTTTTTTTTTTACCAAAAATTCTTTTGCCAGTATTAATGTACATAGTTTAACACATTGTAGAGAAATGAGTTTTTAGTGGTCGTCGCCTCTGAACTGAGCTCAGAGTCCAGCATCAGAGACAGCAGGCAACAGGGAACAGACTTCCTAAAAGGGTCTGGAGGCAGGAACAGCTTTCAGGAAAATCCGGCCACTGAGGCTGCTGGTTCCCCAGTGTGGCCTTGCTTATCCCGGGTTAGGGGTGAGCACCAACAGTCTAATGTGGGTTAACCTCTCTTAAATGGAAAAGCTTACACTGTTACAGGAACTCTTCCAGAATGGTGATGTGAAGTCCTGGGTATTCAAGGCGCTCTAGAATAATAAGAGCTAAATTGTCCAGATCCACTGAGAACCAGTCTTATGCAGACAATTTCATGGATACCTGTAAGCCCCAGGGACTGGGGCCCAGAAGCTATGTTGGTGAGACAAGGTGCATCTGCCCCTGTCCTAGGTGGTAAAACTGTGAATGTCTTTCCAGTAAAATGACTCATTCAAATATTTATTGCTTGCCTAACATGGGCACACACCTCACATGGGCACTGTTTTAGATCTGGGGGCCCAGCAGGGAGCAAATCAGACCTCAATCTCTCCCTTTATAAAAGCTTACCTTTTGGAAGAGAAGATCAAGAAAACCAAGAAGGGAAATATATATATATATATATATATATATATATATATATATATATATAATATTTATTTTAATATTTGTAAATATATATTTATTTAAAAATATATTTTATATATTTTAAATATTTTATATATATTTATATAAAAATTATATTATATATATAGTAGGAAATTAGTGCGAGGGGAAAAAATGTAAAAATAAAAATTTAAAACTAGCGGTGAAGAGAGGCAAGCAATTTTAGCACCACATCCACATCCTGTCTGGATGTCTGAATTTCCAGAAGTGTCAAGGTCCCTCCTCTGGATTATGCCCCATTGTCCCAGCACGGTGTGTCGGGGTTGGAGAGAGCTCTGACTGCCCATCCCTGGGGCACACGCCTGGCTTGGAACAGAGATGGATTCGGCTCCACGCAATGGGCCTGGCCTGCCAGGGGGGAAAGTTGGCTGCCCAGAAGGCCTCAGGCTCTGAGCCTAGGGAAGAAGGAACAGAGACCCTGGGAGCAGAAAGGACCACTCTCCCCTCTCCCTATAAACTTTCTCCTGATGATTCAGAAATAAATGACACAAAGTGCTCTGAGAATTCAGTGTTAGCCATTATCATGGCTATAATTTTTATTAGTATTTGAGGACCCCACTACTCACCGCGCCAGCTATCCATTTGTTGCGCCTTAATTTCAGGATTTATCAGCCGGCATGAGGTTAGGCCTTGTCAGTAGGGGGCGCTGGAGGGACACTGCAAGGGAGGGGCTTCTCTACAGCTTGCAGGGCTTTGTTCTTGTTCCTACTGGCCCTGACCAGCAGGTGGCTGTTACTCTTCACTTTGGAGTTGGCCACTCCAACACCTTCTTGAGCCCAGCTAGGAACGCGCCATTTAGCCCAAGAGATGTATTGAAAATACGAAATAGAATCATGATTTCTCCCCTTAATTAACTGCCTTTTCAGATGCCCTGCAAATGGAAATAGGAAGATGCAAACCAGAGCAAGTTTTTTTTTTTTTTTTTCCCAACAGCCATTTCCAGTCCTATGGGGGGGGGGGGGGAATTATCAAAAGATCCCTGGCATTAAAGTTCATCTCATAAAAATTCATCCAGAAGAGCGAAGAAAGAAGATCAGAAACGGGAGAACTTTTCAACTTTCAAGATCCAGAATCAAGGCAAGTGATATTTGTTGCCTAGAAATTACTCTGGTCCAGGGTATGTCAGTTGACTTTCTTAACCACCCCAAACACAGCAACTTAAAAAATAATGATTATTTTCTAGCTCTTGATTCTTTGGGACCATCCGGGCTGAGCCCGGTCACACAGTTCTTCTGTGGGTCTCATCCGGGCTGACTCTTGCAGCTGCAATCAGGTCTAGGGTGGTTTCCCTCACGTGTATGGCTGGCTGGCAATTGGTGGAGGTGGCTGGGGCAATGGCTTTCACTGGGCCGTGCGTCTGCAGCAGGCCAGCCCAAGCTTGTTCACATGGTCGTACTTGTAGTGTTCCCAGGAAGGGTTAAATTATTTCCTGTAAAAAAATAAATGCCTCTTCCCTTGACTCTGTATGGTTCTTAGGAAATGCCAGCACTCCTGAGCATGCCCTGCTAGGCCCTGCCCACACATCCAACCTCACTTTCCCCTGCTTCCCCTGCTTCTCCTCGCTTTGCTGTCTCCATCCCTGCAGCAATGGACTTTAGGGCCATGCTTCCTCCCACCCCAGAGCTCTGGAACCTATTTTCCCACTGCCTGGAAGACTCACCCCTCTCCTAGTCAAGTTAGTAATTATTCATAAAATCTTTGTGGAAGCATCGCTTCCGGGAGGAAGCCTTCCTGGAAAACCCTGGCCAGGTTAGAGTTCTATTTTACTTCTTAAAGTATCTATCTTATGATTTTTCTTCAGAGCACTTAGCATAGTTTTAAGTTTACTTGCAACTAATAACAAGAGCCAACATTTAATCAGCACTTGCTCTGTGCCCGGGGCTGTTCTAAGAATTTCACGAGCGTCTGTTCATTTGATTCTTTCAAGGCACAGAAAGGAGAAGAAAATTCACACAGTTGATAAATGATACAGGCAGGACCCAAACCTGTCAGTCTGATTCCAGAGCCAACATCTTAACCATTCTTCTGTGTTCCTTCCCACTGAAGTAAATAATACACATTTCTTACCAGATTGTGAGCCACTCAATGGTAGATATTCTGTGTTAAAGACTGAATTGTGGCCCCTCCAAAATTCATATATTGAAGCTCTAACTCAACGTGGCTATATTTGGAGATATGGCCTTTGAGGAGGTAATTAAGGTTAAATGAGGTCCTAAGAGTAGGGAGGCCCCCTAATCCAATAGGACTAGTGTCCTTATGTCTTAGTCTGCTCAGGTTGCTATAATAGATCACCGTGGGCTGGCAGATTATAAACAACAAAGATCTATTTTTCTGGCGCTCACAGTTCTGGAGGCTGGGATGTCCCACCCAGATCAAGGCACTGTCAGATTTGGTATCTGGTGAGAACCTACTTTCTGGTTCACAGACAACTGTCTTCTTACTGTAACATCACATGATGGAAGGGGCCAGGGAGTTCTCTGGGGCCTTTTTGTAAGGCTCCTATTCATAAAGGCTCCAGCCTTATGACCTAATCACCCCCCCAAAGGCCCCATCTCCAAATATCAGCATACTGGGGATTAGGATTCAATATACGAATTGATGCCAACATTCACCCTGTAGCACCTCAGCAGAGACCCAAGGAGTGTGCATGCACAAGGGAAAGGCCATGTGAGAGGGCAGCCATCTGCAAGCCAAGGAGAGAGGCCTCCAGAGAAACCAACTCTGCTGGCCATTTTGTTTGTTTTTTTGTTTTTGTTTTTGTTTAATAAACTTTTTAGGGGATCCCTGGGTGGCGCAGCGGTTTGGCGCCTGCCTTTGGCCCAGGGCACGATCCTGGAGACCCGGGATCGAATCCCACATCAGGCTCCCGGTGCATGGAGCCTGCTTCTCCCTCTGCCTGTGTCTCTGCCTCTCTCTCTCTCTCTGTGACTATCATAAATAAATAAAAATTAAAAAAAAACCAAACAAACTTTTTATTGGTGTTCAATTTGCCAACATACAGAATAACACCCAGTGCTCATCCCGTCAAGTGTCCCCCTCAGTGCCCACCACCCAGTCACCCCCACCCTCCACCCTCCTCCCCTTCCAACGCCCCTAGTTCGTTTCCCAGAGTTAGGAGTCTCTCATGTTCTGTCTCCCTTTCTGATATTTCCCACACATTTCTTCTCCTTTCCCTTCTATTCCCTTTCACTATTATTTATATTCCCCACATGAATGAGAACATAGGTTTGTCCTTCTCCGACTGACTTACTTCACTCAGCATAATACCCTCCAGTTCCAACCACATTGAAGCAAATGGTGGGTATTTGTCATTTCTAATGGCTGAGGAATAT
The DNA here is from genome assembly GCF_048164855.1 of Canis lupus baileyi. NCBI lineage: Eukaryota > Metazoa > Chordata > Mammalia > Carnivora > Canidae > Canis > Canis lupus. The sequence goes on along the minus strand of NC_132838.1, from coordinate 117,422,381 downwards.
TTCATTGTATACATAGACCACAGCTTCTTTATCCACTCATCTTTCGATGGACACCGAGGCTCCTTCCACAGTTTGGCTATTGTGGACATTGCTGCTAGAAACATCGGGGTGCAGGTGTCCCGGCGTTTCACTGAATCTGTATCTTTGGGGTAAATCCTCTGCTGGCCATTTGATCTTGGGCTTCCAGCCTCCAGAACCATGAGAAATAAATGTCTGTTGTTTAAACTATGCCATCTACAGAATTTTGTTACAGCAGCCCAAGCACACATACATTTGGTCTCTTCTTGCCAGCATATACTTTGTACCAAGAACCGTGCCTAGCACATAACAGTACCCCAAAAATATATACTCAGGTGCCACTACCCTCTCTGGAAAGTCTTTGTTCACTTTTCTTCCTTTCCCACCCCAGGTTTAAGTGCTCCTTCTGGGCTTTAGTTGCTATATTTTTCACTTGGTTCTGGAAGGATATGTTTTTTTTTTTTTTTTGGAAGGATATGTTTTGAGATCTAATTCCTTTCTAGAAGGTTACATCTTTGAATCTAAAGATTTCAAAGGGGCTGAGTCTTCTCCAGGGCTCAGCACAGTTGGCATATGCTGTCAAGAGTTTAGTAAATATTTGAGTGAATGCAAGTCTCCTGATCCCCACATACAAGCCCTGGATGGAGAGCAAGAAGGCTTGAAGGTTGTTGTTTTTTAAGAGTTATTTATTCATGAGAGACACAGAGAGGCAGAGACATAGGCAAGGTAGAACCAGGCTCCCACTGGGGAGCCCAATGTGGGACTTGATCCCAGGACTCCAGGATCACACCCTGAGCCAAAGTCTGCTCAACCACTGAGCTACCCAGGCACCCCAAGAAGGCTTGAGTTCTAAGCTTCATCTCTAAATTCCTGAGCAACTTTGGATACCGAAACCTCAAAAGTAATCATGGCCTTGTGTTTCTCCAGAGATCAAAGCTTGAGGGAAAGTCTTTTATGCTCTAACAAGCATAAAGTACAGGATCATTTTTACATCTGTTCTGAACACCTGTGCAGTTGAACTGCGCTCCTGAGTCTTAGTCATCTGCTTAGCTCTAGCCAGACTACTTGCTGTATCTCAAACATATTAAGTCCATGCCTGTCTCAGAACCTTTGCACTTGCTATCTCTTTTGGGAACACACCTTGCCCAGAATTTTCCATTGCAAATAACAGCCTTAATTTTCAGTGTTTATGCCAAAGTCAAGAAGGAGTGATGGTGATTGCAAGAAAGCAGTTCAGTTTCAGGGCACTGGAGACAAAAAGAGTAGCATGCTACTGTTCTATGAATCCGCTCAATAGTCCTGAAATGTGTTTACTGTCATTTCCCCCGTTTTACAGATGAAGACATTGAGGCCAAGAGAGGTTAAGTAACTTGCTAAAGGTCTCACACTAGAAAGCAGCAGGGCCAGGATAGGAATCCAGGCAGTTTGGGTCTAGTGCGGTTAAGAAACCACAAAGCTCCCTGCTTCTCAACATATATTGTAGCTTAGTTAACACAGTGTCTGGCACTAGGGGCGGGGGTGGGGGGAGCATTGCTCAACAAGCAATAGTCATTTCTCTACTCCCTTCAGACATTTGACTCCTCTAATCTTACAGTCCAACCCCTGGAACCAAGCAGACAACCCTTCTAGTCCATCTTGCCAGAGCCCAGACTCCACCTGGCTCACTCCACCTTTTTATGCTTGCACATGCTAGATAGTTAGATTTGAGGGCTCTACAGTCAGGTTCTCTGAGTTCCCATCAAGTTTCCACCTTTCAGCTTGGTAAACGTAGGAATGTTACATCCTTCCCTGGGTCTCAGTTTCCTCACCTGTAAAATAGGGACAGTAACAGTCCCTATGTTCTAGAATTATTATAGGGATTCAGTGAGATGATGCATACAGAATGCCTACCTTGTCTGGGTCATAAAAATGGCTCAGTAAATTGTAGCATTGATTAGAGCTTTTAAGTGAAAAGGCCCCCAAAGTTCTGGGGCTGTGAAATACACTCTCAACCACCTTTAGAGCCAAAGTTGGGACCAGATGAAGTCATTGTTTGTAGACAGGGTTGGCTGGGTGAGAGGACTCCCCACCTGACCCAGCCCAGGATCTACTAGACAATTACTTCCTGGAGGCAACATGGTTCCGGTGTGGGTGGGTGGGTGGGGGCTTCTGATAGACCTGGGTCTGAATTCCAGCTCTGATTTCTCCTCAGGACCTGTTTCTCTGTCAAATGGGAAGAGACTAGTGTTGATTAAGAATGTGAGTTCAGATTCAATTTATGTGATATTCTTAGTCACAGACCAGCTATGTGAGCTGAGTGTCTTCTGCTCTAGGAGACTTGGTCGTCTGCTCCAACGGGTGTTGTCACCATTCATATTCCTGGGATGGCTATGAGGATTTCCCAGGACCATGTGTGCCCACACTCTGGATCCTATAGCTGTTAGGATGGGGGACAGTATATACCAAGAGTTAGGAGCTTAGGCTCTGGAGTCAGGCGGCAGCAGGCCTCGCTCAAATTCCAGCTCTGACAATTACTCCTGGTGAGATTTAAGGGAAATCAATTTCTTCTCCCAAACTCAATTCGTTTATCTGTGAAGTGAGGATAATCGCAGTTAAGTGTCCAATAGGGCTGGTTATAAGAATTCCATTAGATGATGCATGCAAAGCACTTAAAACTGGCCTGGTTCAGTGTAAGTGGCCAATAAGTGGCAAAGATCTGATGAGGATAATTTTAAAAAATACCCTTTTCTGGAATGCAAATGCATTTGCCCAAAAAAGTTTGAGGTCTTGAAAATATGCACGGAGGGAAGCCTTCAGGATCAGATTCAAGTCCAAAACACCCCCCCTCAAAAAAAAAAAAAAAAAAAAACCCTCATTTGTAGATGAGGTAAACCAGGGCCACGTGATCACATCAGGCCCCACCCCACACCTGCAAGATCAACCCTCCTTCATCAGAGCCCCAGCAACGCCTGTTCCCGCCAGGACGTGAGACAAGTCAGCCTCGGGCGTTAACCAGCGGGGAATCGGCTCCCTCGCTGGGTTCCAGAAGGAGCCAAGGAGATGGTGCACACAAGGCGGCCCAGCGGAAGGGTTCGGGAGCGGGAGCTCTGGTTACGATTGCCACAGCACCCGCCTGCCTGCTCCTGCTTCTGGAGGGGTTTGCTCCCACCCGCTGGCCAGTCTCCGTCCCGACTTTCGTCTGCACCTGCTGTCCCAGGCCCCCCTCTGGAGGGTCCCCCAGCGCCCGTCCTTCGTCCCCAGCTCCTCAGCTAGCTGCGGGGTGGTGGGCGCCAGAAAACACTCCAGCAAGCCCCGGAGCTGAGCCGCTTGAAGCGCAGGGAGCGAAAGCCAACCGCCGCTTGAAGCCGTTGGCCTGGGCTCCCGCCTCCCGGCCTTCGGATCAATCAAGCAAGCCCCTGGGCCAATCAGAAGTGGAAGCGGTCGAGCAACGCCCGCCTCCTTAAAGCGCCCTCGCTCCTCATTGGTTGTGTCCGAGCGCGAACCCAAAGCCCTTGGAAGAGAGAGCGGCCAGCCAATCAGCAGCGCCGCCGCAGCCCGGCTCGGGGGCTGCTCCCTGCCCCGCGCGCCGCGAGCTCGCCGCCTGTCCGCACCAAACCCGGCATGAATGGGAAGCCAGCTGGCTGAGCTCTTAGCCCTGGCCGGTTCATGGCGGGGCGGAGCAATGGGCCATCCTCTCCACGTGTGTGTGTGTGTGTGTGTGTGTGTGTGTGTGTGTGTGTGGCGGGGGGGGGGGTGGCTAGTACGTGAAGTACGCAGTTATCCCTGGCTCAGCTGACAGGCAATGAGCATTTGAAGCGCGAGCATCTAGACCAATCGCGGGTCAAGGCACTGCCCCCTCTTGCGCCTTCCTCGTCCCCGCATACTTCCAGGTGAGGCGGGGTGCGTTCTGCAACCAATCAGTGGTGGGCAGGACAAGAGGCGGGAAAGGGGAGCTGCCCACAGGCACCCCGAAGCCTGGCCGACTCTCGAGGGCCTCCCGACCAATCACAGACACACACTGCATAGACTGTCAGGGGTTGAGAGAGAGGTGAGAGGGTGTGTAACAGAGCTCGTCAGGGTGCCAAGACAGAAGCAAGAAGGCCGTTGAATCCTGAGCCCTTGCGGAGGCAGCTTCCAAGACTATTGAGGCCAAGGAGGTTCCGGGCCAAGTCTTTCCAGAGAGAGGGTGGGAAGGGGCAAACTCCGCAGCCGCTCAGCAGGGGAGGGGACAGGCTGGAGGGTGAGACCTCCGCCTCAGAGACCTGAAACCCAAGCCCACCGACCCATCCCCATCGGACTCAAGGCCCCGCCCCTCGGCAGAGCCAGGGGGGCGGGAGGGAGCTCCGCAGCCAATCGGCGGGGGGAGCGGGGCGGGGGCGGGGGCGGGGGCGGAGCACGGGGAGCTGTCCGAGGTGCCTCCGAGGATGCTGGGCATGCTCAGCAGGAGGCGGCCGGCGGCAGCCAATCGGCGTCCGCGGCGGAAACCAGGCGCGACCCGCGAGCTGTGCACGCGCAGGGCCTCGAGCTCCGGGCCTCGCGCCGCTCCCCACTCGCCGCTCCCCAACGGCCACTCGAGCTAGAGCCGCCCTCGGTGTATGTGACTGTGGGAGGAGGCACAGGGCCCGAGTCGGTGAGTGCCATGGTTTCTCTTACGCTTCTTCAGGCCTGGGACTGGCCCAAGCCAAGCTGGGGTGGGAGGGCCGGAGCGGTCGTCGTGAGGGTTGAGAAGCGAGAGTTGAGGACTCTAGTCCCCGGGGACTCCCTTTGTCCTGGCGAGGATGGCAGTGGGGCCTCCTGGGCAGGCACCTTTGGACCCGGGCTGGGGCAGAGGCCAACATGCCCTGGGTTGGTCCACAGTCCCTGAGGCTGACTTGATTTGGAAGTGTATTGTGTGGCCGTGGGAGGCCCTTGGAGCTCTGCGTGGCTTCGTTGGCGGTGAGGTATGGCCTCTGATCGGTGACAGGTTGCCTGAGGTCTCTGGCCTGAGTCTGGATGTGGTGACTGGAAGGGGAGGCCTGTGACTCTCCAGAGGTTATGGGGGGGGGGGCGGGGCATTACTGGCCAAAAGATGAAACTAGTGTGCTCTTGGGAGATTTTCTGGGGTCTTTGGATCCAGCCTGGGCTGAGAGAGTTGTCGAGATTGGAAGTCCAATGGGCAGTTGTCAACAGCCATTGCACCCAGGCTGTGCTAAGAACATGCAGCTGCAAGGTTTTGGGGGTCGCTGGACTCTAGGTTGAGGTGCAGATTTTCCACTATCAGGTCCAGGATAGACAACTTGGCCAGGAGGTTAGGCCCAAGGTCTTCTGGAGGTTCTTGAGGAGGGAGTTTCTGAATCTCAGGTTGTTTGCCCTCCATGAAATATTATTGCCGTGTGGCTCTAAAAAAAACCAGGATTGGGTCATATTAGGGCCTTTTGGTCTGCTCTTTCTGAAACCCTGGTCATTCTCAGAAGATACCAGGCTGTAAGAATGGAGCCAGATGCATAGGGAAGATGGATCTTGTCCTAGAGCACAGGAAGAGGTGTGTGAGATTTCCTGCTCCTTAGGAAATCACCCAGCTTGTCATTACGGAAGATTTTTTTTTTTAATTCTTATGGGACAGGGTGTTGATATCTAATTTCACTCAGCTGGACAAGTTCTATGTGGTATTGAAGCTTTCAGAGTGTTTTCATGTACACCCAGAATTCTTAAACCTTGGGTAGGGGGGTGCAAGGGGGAGTGGTCTATGAGTGGATTTAAGGGTTTTGGAGCTCCTGGAAATCACAAGAAAAACTATATGCATGTTGTATTTGCGGGGGGGGGGCATGCAAAGCAGCCACAAGGATAAACAAGGAGTATCTAACCTGTCCAAGGACTGACTCCAGCCTGTGAATCCCTTGTATGAGTATCCACAATTTTCTGATGTAAAGAGTTGATTCTGTGGCTTACAATTTTAAAAGGGATGGTGATCCCCTTAACCTATGTTAAGAGCCATTGGAATAAAGCTGGTTCCTGTATTATTCATGGGGCTGAGGCAAGACTAAAAATGAAAATTTCCCCTTTTCTTCCCACACCTGGTGTTGGTGCACATTTCAAGGCATCTCATAGATTAGTCTGCATGTCTGAGCTCAGTCTACCTGTTCCTCACACACAACTAGGGCCTGGGGTGTGTGTATCGGTTTCACAGTTCACCCTCCTGAATATAGACCCAGGGTTGAGGGCTGTCCTGGAAGGAGGCCATTTGGGTGAGGAAGTCCAGGGTTCCAAGTTCCCAGAGCATGGCCTAGAACTGGGGGACACATGTTCCCAGTGGGCCCTTCCTCGATGCTCTTGGGATCCTTGGCCCAAGGGGGGACCACAGCCAGAGGGGGTCAGAGCAGGTTTAACACAATATTGGCATTCAGTATTGCTCTTGAAAGCAGTCCCTGTGAGGAAATTGAGGATCTTAGAAGAGTTAGCCCCGTATTAGGACTGAAAAGAAAGGCCACCCACAGAGAGGATGTAGTGGAACCTAAATTGTTTTACTTCTAGTCTAGTTCTTTTTCCACTTCATCCACAAAAGATATGCTATGATAGGGTCTCTATGACCTAGCTGCAGCTCACCTGGCTATAATTACACTGGTTCTTAAGTTATATGAAATACAGATTGAGGGGAAGAAAGAAACTAATTTACTCCGTGGTATGTATCGGTATGTGTTGGATGTACTTCACTAGAAAGAGTGGGCATTTGAAAGTTTAGGTAAGATTTGGATAATTGGTCTTCATCTGCATTATAAAATGCTGTGGGGACTTTAACCACTTTGATTTGAAGAAAGAGATGCATTCCTGAAAAAAGTGGAAAGTTCATATAATTTTTCTAAATTGAATCTTTTTAAACTTGACTTTGGAAGTAGTATCTGAAATAAGTGAGATAAAGGGAGAACATTTGTCATAAAACAAATAATCACCCCGCTAATCAGCCTATTCTGTGGCTTAGTTTTAATTATATTTAAGGAGAATCCATAATTGTATTGCTGCGTTGACATTTTTATATCAAGCTGAGTTGTACCTGCAGGGGCATATGAAGGAGCTCTGGTCAAGCCTATGAGAATAAAAAATACCAGACATTAAACTTTATTCAGTAATATGAGTATTAGGAATGAGGGGCAAAAGTCAACTCTTTTTCCCACATACTTTCTTCCAGGTATGCCCTATCTAGTCTTTCCTATCCACTCTACCTTCCCAAGATGCAGGTTTGTGTCCTCAGAATCAATGGTTTCCTGAGTCCACCCCAGGAGACAACTGCAGGTGATTCCTACAGTCAGCCTGGGAAGTAGAAGGTGGACAAGGTTTTTGAGACTGTGATGGGGGACTTCTCAGGAATAGAAAAGAGTTACAGTGTCCCTACCCTTCCAAGTCAAAGTGCTACTTGCTTGTACTTCTGCTGTCACTGCTGAATGCAAGATGGCTTGAACTATGTAGTCAAGAATGTAGGGAGAGAGAAGGGCCTACAGTGTCACCAGCCTAAGGGCTGAGGGATAGATGGCCCTGGAGGAACCTCTAAAGAAGCAGTCTCTAAAACAATATCCTTAGGTGAGGTAGACACTAGGTAGGAGGCAAAAATAGGGTTTCCTATTCTTGGGAGCTTTTGTTCACTGAATGGGGAGTCCCTTGCCCTTTCTCCTCCCTGTTAGGTTTCCTGAAAGCCTGCAGACTCTTCCTGTAACTACACTTGGCTTACAGAGGATGCTGCCCTTTGAGCACAGTTTCCAACATTTTTTTTTTAAGATTTTTTATTTATTTGAAAGGGAGCACGAGCAGAGGGGAAGGGCAGAGGGAGAGGGAGAAGCAGTCCCCCCTGAGCAGGGAGCCCGAGGCGGGACTCAATCCTAGGACCTCAAGATCATGACCTGAGCCAAAGGCAGACAATTAACTGACTGAATCACCTAGGTGCTCACTTTCCAACATTCTTGATCATCAATGAGCAAATCATACCAGTGGGGGAGCTGAGTCACAGGCACTGAAGTGGGGCTGGGAGGCAAGGCTACTGAGTGATGATGTTGTCTTCTAGACCCCTGTACCTTTTCTTTTACACTTGGGTTTCTCTTTCATGGCTTTCCCCACTTATTCCATATCCTCAGGGACTGTATTACTGTGTTGAAGAAAGGGTCTTTTTCTCTGTATACATACGTATCAGGGATCGGTGCTTTTATATGTCCAGGCCAAGTGTCTTTTTTTGTTCTTTTGTTTTTAAGATTTTATATATCTATTCATGAAAGACACAGAGGGAAAAGCAGGCTCCCTCTGGGGAGCCCTATGTGGGACTCAATCTCAGGACCCCGGGATCACACCCTGAGCCAAAGGCAGCTGCTCAACCACTGAGCCACCCAGGTGCCCCAAGGCCAAGTGTCTTTTATATGAGTGCCTTGTGAGTCCCTGGGTGTGGTGGTACAAGGAGTTAGAAAGCTCAGAAATGGAAAATATTTAACGTTCAGAGTAGCACATGAATACAGCCTGTCCATTTGCATTTTCCCTTTCAGTTTGACTCATCTTCCCCTCTCCCCACCCTATTATTGCCCCTCCACCAGCCCCACCCATTGGCACACCCTGTCTGATCTAGGAAGGGTTAACATCTGCCTATACCCAAGCTAGAATGAGAGGTAGAGGGAAGGCATGTTTGGTCTGGAAGGAGAAAGTAGAAGGCTGTCAACATTTTGGGGTCCTGGGGCCAAAGGAAGAAATGGGAGTTAGAGACATAATATTTGGGTCTAGGAGGGCACTAGGATCTGAGGGAAAAGTCTATGGTGAACCAGACTGGGTCAGGTCACCAGAACAGTCTACCACAGCCTGATTTACCTTCCTGTTATTTACTGGGCATACATGATATACCAGGAACATATCATAAATGATTTCTCGGCACTTGTTGAATGAATGAAAAATCTGCCAAAGGATGAGGGATTATGGAATAATAAAAACCAGAAAAAGAAATTTGAGTCTCTCAGACCTCCTCCTTTCCCCAGGTTAACCAGCGCTAAAGTGTGAACACGGGGGAAATCTCCTGAGAGCTTGATGCTTTTGGCAGGAAGTGAAAGAAACCCCGGAGTCCTGATTTCAGAGAAATGTCATTTGTCATCAACCCAAGAAAAGGGAGTTTTCTCTTCCAAGACCACCGCAGGCCCTTCCTGGGGTTGCCCCCTTCAGAGCTTAATGGGAGAATCTGAGTCACTTGTACATTCAGTCCCCTGTGGTGGCCCAGATGATAGGGGTCATTTCCACAGAGCAGTTAAGGCTTCCTAGTACTAAATCAGGGAGAGGAAGGACAAGGCATGCTTTTGGCCCTCCTTCACTCTCTCCTTGGAATCCAGATGTTTCAGTCCCTTTTACTTCTGGGGTAATAGAAACAGCTTCCAGCTGCTAGAGCTCTGACACATCTCAGAACTAATATTTTTTGAACAATGCTATGTACTGACAAACCACTTTCACATTCATCATGTCGTTTCATCTTCACCCTCACCTCCAAATGAGGTAAGCAAAGGTTATCCTAATTTCATGGATGAGGTAACTGAGGCTCAGAGAGGTGACTTGTCCCAGTGTGTCTCAACTAATAAATGCAGAAATGAGACTCAAATGCAGGTCTGATTATTCCAAGGTTCTTGTTGTGAGATGAACTTTTCTTAAAAAGATTTTTATTTTTTCTTAAGATTTTAATTTTTTGAGAGAGAGAGAGCGCATGTGCATGAGTGGGGGTGAGAGTTGGGGAGGGGGGTAAGGGCAGAGGGAGAGGGAGAAGCAGACTCCCCACTAAGCAGGGAGCCAGACACGGGGATCCATCCCAGGACCCCAAGATCATGACCTGAGCTGAAGGAAGATGCTTAACTGACTGAGCCACCCAGGCATCCCTTGATTTTTTTTTTTTTAAGTAATTTCTACACCCAGCATGGGACTTGAACCTACAACCTTGAGATTAAGAGTTGCATGCTTTACAAACTGAACCAGCCTGGCACCCCCTCATATGAACTTCTTTGACTCTAGAAGTTAACAAATGAAATAAGGAGGCAGGAAGGGAGCTGAATATCTTGAATCTGGAAGTAGAGGTGGTCTCTCCTGGAGGGGTAAAGCAGAGCCAGGGGTATAAGACCACACCCCCTTGGGGGACTGTGGCAGAGTGATACTTGGGACACCCAATGGAAGACTGTGAGGTCAGGGGCGGGGCTAGCTCTGGGTGGGGGGGGGGGGGCACCCAGGAGCCCCAACAGCAGTTCAGAGCATGCGGTGTCCAGGAGGAAGCTACAACCGGTGAGTGGTTGCTTCTCCCCAGCTGAGACTTTCCTCCCATTATACCCCTTTTTCTATCCACTTCCTGCCAGCCTGTAGCCTTCTTCCTGAGGTATCCAAGTAGTAATCCTCCCCCCGAGGGTCCTTATTCATGGTGAGCCCACACTGAGGAATATGCCTGCTGGGCACTGAAACACTTAGGGCTGTCTGTTAATATCTGGGTTCCCAGGTCTCTTCTTAAAAGCAGTTGTGGTAGTTATGATGTGTGATAAATTTCTGCCTTGTTGGCTCTTTCTATTCTTTACTCTTGGCTTATGAAAAACAAAATTAAACCACCTCCTTATCCTAATCTGGAGAGAAAATAGCCTCCCCTTCTACAGTTCCCATTTTCCTTTTTCCATGCTTCCTAAGGGGTCAAAACCTCCTCCAAAATCTCTCCCTGTCCTTGAGTTGGGAGCATTCTCTTCTGTGGCTTCTGCACCTGCTCTCTCAACCCACTGGATGAGATTTTCTTCTAGGTCCTCCTCTGAAGACATGTTCTAGAAGTTTCAGCCGTAGGGAGATAACCAATTGGTGTCTTAGAGCATGCCCTCCTGCACCCATGACCTCAGTCTTACTGCCCTTTCTGCCTCTCAAGACTACTCAGCTCCATGTGATAGGGTGGGGGTGGAGGTGGCACTAGCTTCCTCAACTCTCCCATGAAGCTCTGTCTTGTTCTGTCCCTAACTGCCAGGGCTGACGGGGGTCTTATGGCGATTTCTTTGGAAAGAAGAAAGCCTGGCGCACTCCAAGGTCTTTCCCTGCAGAAGAGCTTAGAATAGCAGAAGTATCAGCGTCTGCTCTCTTTTAAGTCAGAGACTGGCGGGACCCATCTATACTAGCCTTAAACTCACTATTTGATGTGGTCGTTAACTGCCTGGTCCTTACTCTCTAAGTCCTGAATATGGTCTAATTTCCATTCTCCTGACACCTCCACCCTCAGCTCCGTTATGATTCTGGATAAGCTCAGGTCCTCTTTTGGGTTAGTTTATTTGTTCCATTCAGGACAGAGAGAGCTCTGAACCAGCAACTCATTCTTTCTCCCCTCACCTCCACAGGCTTGAGAATATGCTGTTCCTCCCTCCCCTTTCCACCATGGACCCCACACTATGGCCTTTCTTTCAGATCTTCTGAGATTGGTACCCAGGCAAGGCACAATGCCCCTGTGCCCGACAAGACTGCCTAGCCCCTATTGCTCTGATCGACTGGTACGGCTAGCAGCCAGGCTCCGGCCAGCACTATGTGATACCTTGATCACTGTGGGGAGCCAAGAATTCCCTGCCCACAGCCTGGTGCTGGCAGGCGTGAGCCAGCAGCTGGGCCGCAGGGGCCGCTGGGCTCTGGTCAAAGGCATCAGCCCTTCTACCTTTGCCCAGCTTCTGTACTTTGTTTATGGGGAGAGTGTAGAGCTGCAACCTGGGGAACTGGGACCCCTTGAGGAAGCAGCCAGAACTTTGGGGGTGCAGTCCCTGGAAGAGGCATGCAGGAGAGCTCGACAGGACAGGGCTAGAGAACTGGGTACAGGACTCAAGGAACATCAGGAGGAGCCAGAGAAACCTATAAGGGGTTCTGAGAGAGGATTGGAGGGACATGGAAATCAAAGACCAGAGAAATTTGTTAGAGCTGGTTGGAGAGAACAAGAGGCACTGCATGAGCAAAGGCCACAAAGAGAGAGGCCGGAGAGAGCAGAGGCAATGCAGGAGGGTTCGAGGGAGCAGATGAGATCAAAGGAGAAATTCAAGCAATCCCCTGTTGGCCATGGTGGAACAGATGGAAAACAAGAAGTAATTATGTGGGTGACGGAGAGTCCAGGGGGCTCTGAGGAAAGTCTGCGGGAGTTCCCTGGCCCCTTCCCCCCACCAGGTTGCCTCCAAAGCAGCGTCGTTCCTAGGCCCTGGTGGGCTGAGGCCCCTTGGTTGGGGGAGGGCCAGCCTGCCCTGTGGAGCATCCTGCTGTTGCCACCCAGATACGGCACTCCCTTCTCCCATAGCACCGCCATCACTGGAGCCTGGCAGGAGGTCTGGCCACAGGACCAGAGGTGAGTAAAGAGCCTAACGGAAGACCTCCTTGGCTGGGAGGGAGTGGCTCAGGATAGGCAGCAGTGGGTAGGAGGGCACCACATCTCTAATCTCTACTATACATTTCCTGAGCTGGTGATAGGACAAGAAGCTTCCATCACAGGGGAAGTCAAAGCCCAGCCTCTGAGGAGGACTCATGACATCTCCCTCTCCAGGAAGGGTCTGGCCAGGATCCCAGGTTTTGCCAAGGTTAACTCTTCCCCACCGTATCCCCAGGATCCCACTGTCCCTGAACCTCGAGAAAGGTCTCTGGAACCAGAACCAGTTGGGCTCCTCCAGTCCTGCCCCAGGTAAGCCCCTCAGTGCCCTGTACAAATTCTGGTCTCTTTCCTGAGTCTGGGACTCCAGGAGTCCAGCTTGAGTAGGGAACCTACTTCACTCTGCCCTCTCCAGGTTCCCTCCCCCAGTGCCCCACAAAACTCAGCCCTGGGGAGATGGAAGAGTCTGATCAGAGGCACACAGGTGAGTAGGGTGAGGGCTCTTTTGCCTCAGCCCCACTGTAGTTCCTGAGGTCTGGGAGTACCAGTAGTCCAGCTCTCAGATTCCCAGTCCTGCCCACCTTTGCTTTCTCTGTCCCCACAGGTCCACTTGCCACCTGTGTGGGTCATGTGAGTACAGCAGGCCCATCACGCCAACAACCTCCCCCACCCCCACCTGCTCGGTCCAGGCCCCATTCTTGTTCTGTCTGTGGAAAAAGGTTCTCACTCAAGCATCAGATGGAGACGCACTACCGAGTCCACACAGGTAGGGGCTCCCTGCCCAGTGCGAATTATCTGCTCCTTTCCAAACTCCGGTCTGTTTGCTCCTGAGTTCTTCTCTGCGTGCTTGGCTCCCACACAATTCCCTTGCCCAGTCGCCCAGATCCGTCCCTAGGCCAGCCTTCATCCCCTTCTTTCTTTCACTGGCCTCCCCTTCCACCTGCCCTAGGAGAGAAGCCCTTCTCCTGTAGCCTCTGCCCCCAGCGCTCCCGGGACTTCTCAGCCATGACCAAGCACCTGCGCACGCATGGGGCCGCACCCTACCGCTGCCCTCTGTGCCGGGCCGGCTGCCCCAGCCTGGCCTCCATGCAGGCGCACATGCGTGGCCACTCGCCCAGCCAGCTCCCACCTGGATGGACCATTCGCTCCACCTTCCTCTACTCCTCTTCCAGGCCGTCCCGGGCCTCGACCTCTCCCTGTAGGTCCCCTTGCTCCACCACTTGATGGTGTTGGCAGCTTCTTTGGCTTAAAGAATGAAAGACGGGCTGATGGGCTGACTAGGCTTCTGACCCAGCACCGCAGTCACGGCAGCCTAGCAAATTTGGCTCCAAGAAGCACCGCAAGAAAGGCGCTGAAAGCCGCCTCCCAGATGACCGCAGGCCCCAGAAGTCTGGGCCAGCGAGCCCGTGTGGGGTGTGGGCAGTAAAGCTTGCACGAGTGAAAATTAACTGTGCGGGGGCTGGTGATTCATCATCAAAATAAAGTTTCCTGTGCCCTCCTCTCACGATCAGAAGCCGAGTCCAGACTTTAGTCTGTGAGCAGCGAGGGAAGGAGGGCAGCCTTGCCCCTTGTCCTGTGGCGGCCCCTGGTGGCCGTGCATCCACTGTTCAGCGCGGGGGCCGCCTCCTTCTCCCCGGTATCCCTGTCCTCCCCCTGAGGTAGGGGCCCGCGAGGGCCGCGAAGTCCAGGCTGATTTAGCAGCAAGCCTGTTGGAAGGCTGATTTAGCAGCAAGCCCCGCTGAAAGAGGCACTGAGAAACCAAGTTATTCGCCCCTTCCACAGCAAGCAACGGTGCGCAGAATCTGAGTCTGGGACCCCCAGCCCGGGGCTCCAGGAACGCGTGCTCCACCCTACTTGCAGCCACCCTCCTCTTCTCCTTGAGCACAAGGACCGCAAGGCTGTGGCTCTCGAGCCTCTTCCCTCCATGCCTTGCAGACCGGCAGCCGGGTGGCGTCTCCAACCGAGACTACTCCTTTGCCGCGGCCCCTTTCCCAGCCCACGCCTCCGGCAAGTCGCGAACTGCATTTCCCAGGGTCTCTGCGATTCCCAGGGTCCAAAGCCCACTGCACCCTGGGAGTAGTAGTTCACGCGTGTCCTCGTCTCGACAGGAGCAATGGGAGGAGTTTGGGGCGAAAACCACACCTCCCGGCAGCCCTGGAGATGGTTTTCTGGGTTCGGCTAGGACCCTATAGTCCCAGCTCTCGCGCGGCCCTAGCTCTCGGCGGAAGGAGCGAGGCGCCTGGACTACATTTCCCGGAGGTCTCTGCGCCTCACCCCTCTCGGGCCGCAACACGGGGTCTCTGCTCTTCAGGCGCGGTCTAAGGGTGACGGCCGACTGGCCTCGGACTCCCGCTCCCGTGGTGCCCCGCGCGTGACCGGCCCAGCCCCCGGCTCCCGCTGGCCCCGCGGCGGCGCTGGTTGCTGTCGTGAGCCGCAGCCGCCCCGCCCCACCTCTCCTCCCCTCCCCCCGGCCCTGCGCACGGGCCGCCCCTCCCCCCGCCTCCCCGGCCCCTCTCACGGTGCCAAGATGGCGGCGGCGGCGGGCGGCGGCAGTTGCCCCGGGCCTGGCTCCGCGCGGGGCCGCTTCCCGGGCCGGCCGCGGGGCTCCGGCGGGGGCGGGGGCCGCGGCGGACGGGGCAGCGGGGCCGAGAGAGTGCGGGTAGCTCTGCGGCGCGGCGGCGGCGCGGCGGGGCCGGGCGGAGCCGAGCCCGGGGAGGACACGGCCCTGCTCCGTTTGCTGGGGCTCCGCCGGGGCCTGCGCCGGCTCCGCCGCCTGTGGGCCGGCCCGCGCATTCAGCGGGGCCGGGGCCGGGGCCGGGGCCGGGGCTGGGGCCCGAGCCGGGGCTGCGTGCCCGAGGAAGAGAGCAGTGACGAGGAATCCGACGATGAGGTGAGGCAGTCGGCGGCGTCCCCGACGCCGGGCGGGGCGGAGGCCGGGGGCTTGCGAGGGTCTGGGTGGCCCCGAGGGGTGGCGTGGGGAAGCGAGGCTCTCGGGGCCCCTGCGGAGGGAAGGGGGCCCTGGAAATAGGCCTGGGGGGAGGTAGGCTGCACGGAACTGCCGGTGAAAAAGGCCTCTGAAAGTAGGGAAGCCCGGGCTGCAGCTGGTACTTGGGCCCGAGGCTCGTCCTGCAGAAGTGTCCTGGGCTGGTGATCTTGGTAGTTGGCAAAGCGGCGGCAGCCGGGGCCGAGCGAGAAGGCTGTGGGTACTGCATGCCCAACCAGTGGTGGTTGACAGCAGCAGCATGGCTTTAGCGGACCCAGACTGGGGCTCTCCGAGCTCTTACCTGCAGGCTGCTCCACCTGGCCTCATAATCTCTGACACATCACTGGTTTCACCAGTACCCCAATTTTTCTTCTTCAAGTGGAGAGATGGTAGCATAATGGAGGGCTTCCTCTTGGAGGCACAGGTTGAAGAAAAAATGGAATAAAGGCTGTGACCGGGAACTCTAGCAGGTCTGGGTTGAGCTCAGGATTTATCCCCAGCCTCTCAGAAGGAAGGTGTGGGTTGTATTACTTAGGACAGTTTGCAGTCCCTTGAGGGCTCAAGAGTGGAGCTTGTTACAGTAAATCGTTTGAAAACATGCACACACCCGACTTGAGTGCCCCTATTCCCATTTTCATTCAGGAGGAAACTACATCCTGAGATGTGTAAACACTAGTCCCACCTTTTTTGAGTTGGAGGATGAGAGAGTCTGAGGGTAGTTTCTACTGCCTGGCCTGGGAAGACCCAATTCTGTTCCCTTCGGAGCCAGCGAACCCTTGATGGCTGTGCTGGTGTAGCCCGGTACAGGGGACAAGGGTTCAAAATACCCGTGCCTCCACCCGTAGGAAGAGACTCTTTTCTACTCGTCTTATCTTGCAGTGTTAAGTTTTTTTCTAAATAGGTAGGAGTACGTTATGGGGGAAACTGGGGATATATCTCCATATCTGAGTCTCAGGTGGAATGAGGGCTTTGGCACTGACTGCTGTTTCTCCCCTCCACCCCTGGTCCCCTAAATCAGGAGTTTCAGGGTTTTCATTCAGATGAAGATGTGGCCCCCAGTTCCCTGCGCTCTGCGCTCCGATCCCAGCGAGGTGAGTGATGGGGAAACTCTACCTCTATAGCTTTACAGGAATGTTATTCTTGCTCTTAACGTCAGCTTTTCCCTGTTTAACTAGAGTCTCCATCAGTTACATAGTGTGTTCTGTGTTCAAAGCCCAAGCTAGGCTGGGCTGTGGGGGAAACAGACAAGTAAGACTTAGTCCTTGCTCTCCTGGAGTGCCTCCTTCAGTCTGCAGGGCTAGCTTGACCCATCTCCCCACACCTATTCTCCTTTTAGGTCGAGCCCCCCGAGGTCGGGGCCGCAAGCATAAGACGACCCCCATTCCGCCTCCTCGCCTAGCAGATGTCGCTCCTACCCCCCCAAAGACTCCTGCCCGGAAACGGGGTGAGGAGGGCACAGAACGGATGGTGCAGGCACTGACTGAACTTCTCCGGCGGGCCCAGGCACCCCCAGCCCCGCGGAGCCGGGCATGTGAGCCCTCCACTCCACGTCGGTCTCGGGGACGGCCCCCAGGACGGCCAGCAGGCCCCTGCAGGAAGAAGCAACAAGCAGTAGTGGTGGCAGAAGCAGCTGTGACAATCCCTAAACCTGAGCCCCCACCTCCTGTGGTTCCTGTAAGACACCGAACTGGCAGCTGGAAGTGCAAAGAGGGGCCTGGCCCAGGACCTGGGACCCCCAAGCGTGGAGGACAGTCTGGGCGAGGAGGCCGTGGAAGTAGAGGCCGAGGCCGAGGCGGGCTCCCTCTCGTGATTAAGTTTGTTTCAAAGGCCAAAAAAATGAAGATGGGACAGTTGTCCTTGGGACTTGAATCAGGTCAGGGTCAAGATCAACATGAGGAAAGCTGGCAGGATGCCCCCCAAGGAAGAGTTGGATCTGGACAGGGAGAGGGCCCCTGCTGGAGGAAGGAGCAAAAGCTGGAGGAGGAGGCAGAGAAAGAGACAAAAGAAAAAGACAAGGAAGAGAGAGAGGAGAAGGTAGAGACGGCTGGACCTGAAGAAGAGATGGTGCTCGCAGAGGAAAAGGAAGAGGCAAAGCCGCCAAACCCACCCTCGACTCCTCCAGCTCCTCCTCCCCCTCCCCCGTCTCCACCCCCTCCACCCCCTCCACTCCTCCCACCCCCCTCAACTTCTCCTTCATCCCCGCTTTGTCCTCCACCGCCCCCAGTGTCCCCTCTGCCCCCGCCATCGCCCCAACCACCTCCTGCCCCAGAGGAGCAGCAGGAAGAGTCCCCTCCTCCGGTGGTCCCAGCCGCGTGCTCCAGGAAGAGGGGTCGGCCTCCCTTGACACCCAGCCAGCGGGCAGAGCGAGAAGCTGCTCGGGCCATGCCAGAGGGTACCTCTCCTCCCACTCCAGCCCCTAGCACTACCACAGGAGGCCCTCTGGAAGACAGCCCCACTGTGGCCCCCAAAAGTACCACCTTCCTGAAGAATATCCGGCAGTTTATTATGCCTGTGGTGAGTGCCCGCTCCTCCCGAGTCATCAAGACACCCCGGAGGTTTATGGATGAAGACCCCCCCAAACCCCTAAAGGTAGAAGTCTCACCTACTCTGCGGCCTCCTGTTGCCACCTCCCCACTCGTCCCCCCTGAACCAGCACCAGCTCCCTCACCACCACGTGCCCCAACTCCTCCATCTACCCCAGTCCCACTCCCTGAGAAAAGACGGTCCATTCTAAGGGAACCCACGTTTCGCTGGACCTCGCTGACCCGGGAACTGCCCCCTCCTCCCCCTGCCCCCCCGCCGGCCCCACCCCCACTTCCTGTCCCTGTCCCTCCATCCCGGAGGCCCCTGCTCCTTCGGGCACCTCAGTTTACCCCGAGCGAAGCCCACCTGAAGATCTATGAATCGGTGCTTACTACTCCTCTTGGGGCCCCTGAAGCCCCTGAGCCAGAGCCTCCTCCCGCCGATGACTCTCCAGCTGAGCCTGAGCCACGGGCAGTGGGTCGCACCAACCACCTCAGCCTGCCTCGATTTGCCCCTGTGGTCGCCACTCCCGTTAAGGCCGAGGTGCCCCTTCCTGGGGCTCCAGCTCTGAGCAATGGGCAGCAGTCTCAGGCTCAGCTACAGCAGCCCCTGCAGGCCTTGCCAACCCAACTGCCGCCTCAGGCGTTACCACCGCAGCAGCCACAGTTACAGCCACACTTACAACTGCAGCCGCAGCCACTACCACAGCAGCCGTCACCACTGGAAAAGGCCCGTATCGCAGCCTTGGGTTCCTTACCACTGTCCGGCGTGGAGGAGAAAATGTTTAGCCTCCTCAAGAGAGCCAAGGTGCAGCTGTTCAAGATCGATCAGCAGCAGCAGCAGCAGAAGGTGGCGTCTTTGATGCCGGTGAGCATGATGCTTTAGCCAGGTTCCCGCACCGGGTCATCCGGCTTCAATTCTCGCAGTTCTCTCCATTTTTGTTAACCTCCTGCCTCAGGCACCCTCTGGTGTCTCGGAACCCCAGAGCCAGCCCTTCTCTGTTTCTCAGCTTCCTGTGCTCCGGCCCTGGCTGTGGGCCTCCCCCGTGCTAGTCCCCCCGGCGCTCTCTTTCCTCACTTTCCAACTTCTGACCCTGTTTATTCCTCCACCAGCCGAGCCCTGGAGGGCAGATGGAGGAAGTCGTGGGGACTGTCAAGCAGATCTCAGATAGAGGTTCTGTGAGGTCTGAAGATGAATCGATGGAAACTAAGAGAGAGAGACCGTCGGTATGGAGTGGGAGGAGGACCCTCTGAAGTCTGGTTTCGGGAGCACAGGGGGCAGCTTCCCACATGTATTCCTGGTTTCTCCTCCCCTAGGGCCCCGAGTCCCCTGTGCAAGGCCCCCGTATCAAACACGTCTGTCGTCATGCTGCTGTGGCCCTAGGTCAGGCCCGGGCCATGGTGCCTGAAGACGTCCCCCGCCTCAGTGCTCTCCCTCTACGGGATCGGCAGGACCTCGCCACGGAGGGTAGGGGCGGGTGTGTTGTGGGAAGATTTGACAGCTGTGTCAAGTTTGAGGGCGAGCGGATGCACCAAGAGCCTAGGAGAGAGGGAGCTGAGTTGGGTGCTTGGGGCAGGTGGCAGGTGGGCTGGAGTGCTAGGTCTTAGAGCAGATCTGGGGGCACCTGGAACCTGAGCACTGTGGGAAAGGGGACCAGAGGGCCAGTTGAATGAGACGTAGGGGAGAGCAGGGAGGGACCTGAGGTAAAAGGCCTACTGGCCTTGTGGCTCCATCCCTTCCTCTCTGTTGTACTAGATACGTCATCAGCGTCTGAGACTGAGAGTGTCCCATCACGGTCTCGGCGGGGAAAGGTGGAGTCAGCAGGGCCTGGGGGAGACTCAGAGCCTGCAGGGTCTGGAGGGACCCTTGCCCATACACCCCGGCGCTCGCTGCCCTCCCATCATGGCAAGAAGATGCGGATGGCACGGTGTGGACACTGTCGGGGCTGCCTGCGTGTGCAGGACTGTGGGTCCTGTGTCAACTGCCTGGACAAGCCCAAGTTTGGGGGCCCCAACACCAAGAAGCAGTGCTGTGTGTGAGTAGCCAGGGCACAGCCTCTGTTCCTACCTGTGGTTGTCAGTCACCCAGGCCTCCTGCCCCGCCAGAGCAGTGGGATTGGCATCCTTGTGGAGAGCTTCCTCTCTTCCCCCAGACCACCAGTCCCCTACCCTGGTGACGTGCTGCTCCCCTCCCCAGATACCGGAAGTGCGACAAGATAGAGGCTCGGAAGATGGAACGGCTGGCTAAAAAAGGTAACGAGGTTTGAGGAGTATTTCTTTACACCAGCTTCTTTAGATCTGTGATGTGGAAGAAACCACGTTTTCTTTGCTGTCCTCTCCTTATCTCTGCAGTCTATTCCCTTTGTCGTCTTGCCATCGTGTGTGTTTGCATCTTTCCTATACTCGTGCTCTTCTGCCCCACTGCTTTTTGGCTTTTCTCCATCCCAATGTCCCATGTCCCTGGCTGAGCTCAGATTCTACTAAGTCCCCTGTTCCCACAGGCCGGACGATAGTGAAGACGCTGTTGCCCTGGGATTCCGATGAATCTCCTGAGGCCTCCCCTGGTCCTCCAGGCCCACGCCGGGGGGCGGGAGCTGGGGGGCCCCGGGAGGAGGTGGTGGCCCCCCCAGGGCCCGAGGAGCAGGACTCCCTCCTACTGCAGCGCAAGTCAGCCCGGCGCTGCGTCAAACAGCGACCCTCCTATGATATCTTCGAGGACTCGGATGATTCAGAGCCTGGGGGTCCCCCTGCTCCTCGGCGTCGGACCCCCCGAGAGAATGGTGCGAATTGCTTGTTGTTTCCCCTTTCAGTCCACCTTGTGTCGGGGGTGGGGGGGGGTTTGGGGGGGTTTCCAGGCTAAGGGCAGCATCTGTGTGATGGGGAAAGTAGCTGAGTGCAGGGAAGCAGGTAGTTTGAGGTGGAGGGGGAAAACTGATGCGTAAGGTTTTCAGTAGCTGTTTGAGCCAGGTCTGAGAGTCATCCTTTGGGTTAAAGAAGACCATGGGGATCCAGGTAACGTTAGGGGGTTGCGGAGGAAAGGGAATGGGCAGGGAAGTGGGAGACCCTCACCACCTATGTGTGCTGCCTAGAGCTGCCATTGCCAGAACCTGAGGAGCAGAGCCGGCCCCGCAAACCCACCCTGCAGCCTGTGTTGCAGCTCAAGGCCCGAAGGCGCCTGGACAAGGTCAGTACGGCCCCACATCAAGAACCCTGAGCCCTGTGGAAGGCATGGCTCCTGCCCTTCAGGAGCTTCCTAGCAAGTCAGGGTAACAGGCTCACCTGAGTGCTGTGTTGTGTCCACACCAGAGGATAGGCCCTGAGGGGTAAGGCAGGCCTGTCCTTCTGGAAAGCAAAGTAGGATCTAGGCGAAAGACAGAGTTGGCTGGGGGAGAGGACAGTGTGGAGAGAAGTCTGCAGAGGGTGGGGCTGGCGGCCTTCTGACCACCACCATCCTCCTAGGATGCTCTGGCTCCTGGCCCCTTTGCTTCTTTTCCCAACGGCTGGACTGGAAAACAGAAGTCCCCTGATGGGGTGCACCGGGTCCGTGTGGATTTTAAGGTATAGCTTTGAGGGAAAGGGTCTCGACCGTGTTTAAAAGAAATTTGTGTCTGAGAAGCCTTTGGCTTGTGTTCCTGGCTGCTCTCTGATCCTGTGTTCTTATTCCTCAGGAGGATTGTGACCTGGAGAACGTGTGGTTGATGGGCGGCCTCAGCGTGCTCACGTCTGTGCCGGGAGGGCCACCGATGGTGTGCTTGCTGTGTGCCAGCAAAGGCCTGCATGAGGTGGGATCCCCAGCTCTGTCCACAGCCCCCTGCGCTCTGGTGGCCCTGGCGGCCTGAGCCTCCCCGGGGTGGGGTCTCGTCCCTGGGCCTCTCGGTCTCAAGTTGAGCCCATTGTCCCCACCCCACCCCCGCCAGCTCGTGTTCTGCCAAGTGTGCTGCGACCCTTTCCACCCGTTCTGCCTGGAGGAGGCTGAGCGGCCCCTGCCCCAACATCACGACACCTGGTGCTGCCGTCGCTGCAAGTTCTGCCACGTGTGTGGGCGCAAAGGCCGGGGATCCAAGGTTTGGGCACGGGCACTGTGAAGGTGGGCGGAGGCCTGGAGCAGGGGGTACCCCTGTGCCAGCAGGCTCCACCGCTGATGTCTCCCTTCCGACTTCCGACAGCACCTCCTGGAGTGTGAGCGCTGCCGCCATGCGTATCACCCAGCCTGCCTCGGGCCCAGCTACCCGACCCGGGCCACACGCAAGCGCCGTCACTGGGTGAGGGATGAGGCCCACACCCCTTGCTTTGGGCTTCTCGTTAAGGCCGCTACCACCCCAGGCTTGGTCTAGGCCAGGGTTTCCATGCGGAGGGGAAGGTTGGAGGCCCCTGTGGGAGTCTTTCATGATAAATAGCATCTTCTCTTCCAAAATTTCACACGGACAAGACGGGTACAGAATTTATATGGAACAATTGCGGGGGTTCATGCATTCCATGGTCCTGGGCTCTGAATCTTCTGCCCCTGCCTGGCCTCCCCTCTTCTCTGTCTCCCTCTGCTGGTTTCCCCCACTTCATTCCTCTCCCTCCCCCCGTCCCTCCTTGCTTCTCTTGCACTCCTTTTCTCCTCTTACCCATCCTTCCTCCTCTGTCTCTTCTCTGCTCTCCACTCCTTTTGCCCATCTCCTTCCGCCGTACCCTCCCACACTGCACTAATCTGCTCTCCCTAACATTACCCTGTCCCTCTAGATCTGCTCAGCCTGTGTGCGCTGTAAGAGCTGTGGGGCGACTCCAGGCAAGAACTGGGACGTCGAGTGGTCCGGAGATTACAGCCTCTGCCCCAGGTGCACCCAGCTCTATGAGAAAGGTGGGGACCTGTCAGGGGACCTGGGCCCCGGGGGACACGGGGCAGCGGGCCAGGCTCCTAGACAGGCAGGACAGACGTGGTATTCTAGTGGCTTTGTGTCCTCTTGTAGCTGCAGGACCTTTCCTTCCGTTCACGGTAGTCTTCCACAGAAGCCTGTCCAGTACCTCACATAGAGGGACACAGTTCCTCTCGGGACAGCGGGAATCGAGAGCCTGGACCCCATCGTTGTAGTGGTCCCTGACATGCCTCCTGGAACCTCGAGTCTCCACTGATCACTTTGAAAACCTGGGGGCTTTCCCCATTTGTTCAGGCAGCATGTTAACAAGGTTCTTTGTGAGGCGTTGAGGCTGCAGGGCTAGAAGAGGCCTTATCCTCAGCCAGCGTTCTGAGAATGGTAGGGACCCAGGATGGGGCCTAGCAGGGGCAGCCCTCTCAGCAGCCAAGGGGTGGTGGCTCCTGATGGCACCTGCAAGGGCCAGGAAGTGGCCCCAGCCCCTCTGACTTGCCCTTTTCTTCCTGCTTCTGCAGGAAACTTCTGCCCAATCTGCACACGCTGCTATGAAGACAACGACTATGAAAGCAAGATGATGCAGTGCGCGCAGTGTGACCACTGGGTGCATGCCAAGTGCGAGGGGCTTTCAGGTGAGCAGAGTGCCTGGGCTGCCACCTAAGCCCGGGGGGGGGTGTCCTTGCCCTACCCCGGCACAGACCCTCACAGGACAACTGTTCTAAATGTCCTTGGCAACTCCTGGGGGCTGCTGAGAGCCCTTATGTTCTTACGTTCTCACGTTCTCCCAAACCATTTTCTCTCATCCTGCCCTGGCTGTTGCAGATGAAGACTATGAGATCCTTTCTGGGCTGCCAGACTCAGTGCTGTATACCTGCGGACCGTGTGCAGGGGCCACGCACCCCCGCTGGCGAGAGGCCCTGAGTGGAGCCCTGCAGGGGGGCCTGCGCCAGGTGCTCCAGGGCCTGCTGAGCTCCAAGGTGGCAGGCCCACTGCTGCTGTGCACTCAGGTCTGGGGGCCTCAGGAGGCAGGACGGGGTGGGGCCAGGCCCAGCACCAGCCTGGCTGACTTTTCCTCTCTACAGTGTGGGCAGGCTGGAAAGCAGCTGCACTCAGGGCCCTGCGATCTGCAAGCCGTGAGTCGGCGCTTCGAGGAAGGCCACTACAAGTCTGTGGTGAGTGGGACACTGAGAGGAATACGTGGGTGCCAGGAGGAGGGGTTGTGAGTGGGGTGGGGGCTCTGATTCTTATAAGCCCCCTTACAGCACAGCTTTATGGAGGACATGGTGGGTATCTTGATGAGGCACTCAGAAGAAGGAGAAACCCCAGAGCGCCGGGCTGGAGGCCAGATGAAGGGGCTCCTACTGAAGGTGAGAACTTTGGGGGATGCATATAGGGTGGTTTGAATGGTAGTGGGGAGGAATGTGGGTCCTTCAGACCCTGCCTCGACCAACTTTCCTGGGGAAGCCAGTTCTTCTCATCCTGTTAACCCACTTCCCAGCTGCTAGAGTCTGCGTTCGGCTGGTTCGACGCCCACGACCCCAAGTACTGGCGACGGAGTACCCGGCTGCCAAAGTGAGCAAGGCTGGGTAACAGGAGGGGAACCAGGGAGTGAGGGCAAGAGCAAGGGCACCTGGGAATCCAGGGTCCAGATCCTGGGCTGAGAATAGACGAGAAATGGAGTTAGGGTCTGGAGGGTGGTGGACCAGGATGAGAGTCTTCAGTGGTTCTAGGCCAGCAAAGACTCAGATTGTGCAGTTAGCTCACTTTGTTTCTACTATGTGCAAGGTAGTGTTGGAAACAGCAGTGAGTAAGCCATGTTTGGGGGGTTGAGCAGACGCATTAGTGCCTGATGATCCAGACTGTCAGGGCGGTGATGGAAAAGTCCAGGGGGCTGTGGGAGTGCAGAGAAGGTGCTTAGGGCCTAAGGTTTCTCGGAGGAAATGACATCCAAGCCGAGATGTGAAAAAAGAGTATTCTAGGCATGTGAAACAGCATTTCGTGTGTCCTAGGTGGCATGAGTGGTCCTGGCTTTTTTGGGACATTGGGAGAAATGCCACATGGAGAAAGGACCAAGCATGTCATGGCATGTTTAGGCTAAGATTGTGGGTGGCCACCCTTGTTAGAACGTGTCACATGCTGACCCTGCCTGTCCACAGCGGAGTTCTTCCCAATGCCGTTTTGCCCCCATCCTTGGACCATGTCTATGCTCAGTGGAGGCAGCAGGAACCAGAGACCCTAGAATCAGGGCAGCCTCCAGGAGATCCCTCAGCAGGTACTGGGAAGTGGGGATGGGAAGCCAGGGCCCCCGAGTTGGTGGGGTAAGCTCTAGATCCTGATTCTGGGACTTCCTTTCCCACATCTCTTCCAGCTTTTCAGGGCAAGGATCCAGCTGCTTTCTCACACCTGGAGGACCCCCGTCAGTGTGCACTCTG
The DNA here is from genome assembly GCF_048164855.1 of Canis lupus baileyi. Taxonomy (NCBI): domain Eukaryota; kingdom Metazoa; phylum Chordata; class Mammalia; order Carnivora; family Canidae; genus Canis; species Canis lupus. The sequence continues at coordinate 117,397,263 of NC_132838.1, read as the reverse complement.
CCTCAAATATGGGGATGCAGACTCTAAGGTGAGGGCTACCATGTGCAGCCCCAGGTTGTGGGTACTAGTCCCTGGGGTCTTCCCTCACACCATTTCTCCTCTGTCCCCAGGAGGCAGGACGGCTCCTATACATTGGGCAGAATGAGTGGACACATGTCAACTGTGCCATTTGGTCAGCTGAAGTATTTGAGGAAAATGATGGCTCCCTCAAAAATGTGCATGCTGCTGTGGCTCGAGGGAGGCAGATGGTGAGAGCCCGGGCCTAGAGAGGTGGGCAGCCCCAGGGTCTCGGGTAGGGCCCCCCTGCAGGGGAAACTGCTCTTGTTTCACAATTTCTACCCCACCATGTCCTTTCACTGCCAGTCCTGGGTACTGTTTTTGGTTGTCAGAGGACTCTGGTGCTGTAGTGATAGTGGCCCCCTCCCCCCCCCCCGCTACCCTCATATTTGGGCCTAAAGTCCGAGAGATTAACAGTTAGAAGATATTCTACTTATTGAACCTGTACTGGATGCTTTCTGTACAGTATGACACTTAGCTCCTGTTGTGTCCCCGTGAAGTGAGGTATGGCCAGGGTTAGAACCGCTCCTCACCAGTGTGGGACCTGGGTCTCAGGCTCAGGAAGTGAGACATGGGATGAAATGTACTGGGAGGTGGGGGTTTGCAAATGAATGAAATGATACAGGTATTACGCTAAAGTGATGTGAGAGGGGCACCTCTTGAAAGAGCCTGTGACTCCTGATATTGGGGTCATGAGTTCAAGCCCAACACGGAGAATTTAGAGGTTACTTAAATAAATAAATATTTCTTTTAAAAGCTGTGAGAAAGACGGTAAGCGCTGCTCAGTTCGCTGACAACGTTAGATGTTGTTTTTCCTCCCTGTTGAGACACTCTGCTTCTGAATACCTGAAATGTATGTGATGTGCACCTGGCCCTGGATGCAGCCAAGGCAGAGGATGTGTTTGATGAGCGCCTTTGCTCTGCTGGGCGCTGGGCTAGACGGGCCCAGGCAGAGTCTGAAGGACAGTGATGCTGAGCATCAGACCCTGGTCTCGGTCACTGGCTTCTCCCCTCAGCAGCCCCTTCCACCCGCAGCGCTGTGAACTCTGCCTGAAGCCTGGAGCCACAGTGGGCTGCTGCCTTTCCTCCTGCCTCAGCAACTTCCACTTCATGTGTGCCCGGGCCAGCTATTGCATCTTCCAGGACGACAAGAAAGTTTTCTGCCAGAAACACACAGACCTGCTGGATGGCAAGGTGAGCCAGGACCACGGGGAAGACAGCTCCCCACTGCGGCCCCCAGCCCTATCCCCAGCTGCCTCTCAGCGTCTCCTTTCCTTTTCTGAGTCCTTGAGCCAAGCGCCCAGCTGTCAGGTCCCCACTTCAGAGCCTCCCCTCACATTGCCCTCGCCAATCCGGCAACCCCCTTTGCCACCTACCTCCCAGGAGATTGTGACCCCGGACGGGTTTGATGTACTCCGCCGAGTCTATGTGGACTTCGAGGGTATCAACTTTAAGCGAAAGTTCTTGACGGGGCTCGAACCTGATGCCATCAATGTGCTCATTGGTAAGCCTTCTGCTCTCTGCCCTGATCTTCCTGACCCTCCCTGGCCCATCCTCCTGATCTCTTCTCCACATCATAGGCTCCATCCGAATTGACTCGTTGGGTACCCTGTCTGATCTCTCGGACTGCGAGGGACGGCTCTTCCCCATTGGCTACCAGTGAGCAGCCCAGGGTGCCTGGGTGGGGTTGAAGGACTCCAGGACTGGATCCCATCTCCCAAGTTGTCCTGACCCTCTTGACCCACACGTCCACCTGACAGGTGCTCCCGTCTGTACTGGAGCACAGTGGATGCTCGGCGGCGCTGCTGGTATCGGTGTCGCATTCTGGAGTATCGGCCATGGGGTCCGAGGGAAGAGCCAGTCCACCTAGAGGCAGCAGAGGAGAATCAGACCATTGTGCACAGCCCTGCCCCTTCCTCAGGTAAGGGCCTTGGAACTCCCTTATTTCCTTCCCTGAATGCTGCTATCCCCATATGGATGCCCACCAACCCAGTTTCTTTCTTTCCTAAAGAAACCCCAGGATGTTTACCATTTTTTCTTTTTGTCGTAATGGCAATAACTGATAACAGCTGTGCATCACATGTCGCGGACTGTCCTCAGCATTTCACAGGAAGTGATGGGAGAGCTACCTGTTTGTTGGGGGGTGGCAGCTTCTAGACAACAGCATGTGTACAGCCACCTGACATGGGCCTATGTGCTCCTGTAATGCTCCCCGCAGCCCTCTGAGGAAGGTACAAGCTCTGCTGTACTGCAAATCAGAAAGGGCTATTGCTCTCCACAGTGACACAGTAGTGGAATCAGGATTCAAACCACATTGGACCCCTCAGAGCCATGCCAGTGCTAGGGGGTGTAGCTGAGAGCTGGATGGCACACAGCAAACATTGGGGTTGGAGGCTGGTAAAAGGAGAGGTTGTGGGCTGAACAGGAGGAGGAAGAGATTCGGAGTGTGTTTTCAGGGAAGGGGTTTGTGCCAGGTTGGAGCATGGCATGCAGTGGGGAGGGGTGGAGAGTGCAGCCATCCTGGCTGGACATGGGAGAGTGTTAGGAGGTGGCAGAGATTTGTTCTCACAGATTGGGTGGAGCCAGGTAATGGGGAGCCAGCTTGGGGCAGATGTGTTTGATGTGGCAGGGATGCGCAGCACAGGTGAGAAAGTTGTAGGACTGGCTCTACTGGAGAGAGGGCAGTGCCCCTTGTGGCAGGTGGGGCCTGAGTCAGAACAGTAGACAGCCAGGAACAGGGGAGGTAGCAGAGATGGGTGAGGAGGGGTTACAAAGGGCCCCTGATCCAGGCGTGCATGGACATCGTGAAGAATCCACAGAGGGGTGTGGAACCTGGGTGATGACTGGGAACCAGTGCGTATTGTGACTGGATCGTTGGGCAGGGGCCGAGAAAGCTCAGTTGGCTCAAAAGAAGAGAGGGTGTGTGTGGAGAGGCTTTGACAAAGAGCCTCTGCCATTCCTGATGCCCCCCTCCTGCCTCATTAGAGCCCCCAGATCATGCGGACCCCCCACCAGATACAGATGCCCTCATCCCTGGAGCTCCTGAGCACCACTCACCCGTTCAGAACCCAGACCCGCCACTTCGGCCGGATCCAAGCAGTGCCCCTCCTCCAGCCCCCCGCTCCTTCTCGGGGGCTCGAATCAAAGTGCCCAACTACTCACCATCCCGGAGGCCCTTGGGGGGTGTCTCCTTTGGACCCCTGCCCTCCCCTGGTGAGTACCTGGGAGTGTCGGGGAGAGGGGTGGGTGGGTGAGGCAGGAGCTTGTGGCTGACGCTGACCCTTCCCCCCACAGGAAGTCCATCTTCTCTGACCCACCACATCCCCACAGTGGGAGACCTGGACTTCCCAGCTCCCCCAAGACGGTCCCGTCGTCCCAGCCCCCTCGCCCCAAGGCTGCCAGCATCACGGCGGGCCTCTCCCCCTCTCAGAAGCTCCCCACAGCTCAGGGTGCCCCCTCCTACCTCAGTTGTCAGAGCCCTCACGCCTACCTCAGGGGAGCCGGCTCCCCCTGGCCCAACCCCGTCTCCCCCACCACCCCCTGAAGACCTGGGCCCAGACTTTGAGGACATGGAGGTGGTGTCAGGACTGAGCGCTGCTGACCTGGACTTTGCGGCCAGCCTGCTGGGGACTGAGCCCTTCCAGGAAGAGATTGTGGCTGCAGGGGCAGTGGGGAGCAGCCATGGGGGTCCGGGGGACAGCTCAGAGGAGGAGGCCAGTCCGACCCCTCGCTATGTCCACTTCCCTGTGACGGTGGTGTCGGGCCCAGCTCTGGCCCCTGGTGCCCTCCCTGGAGCCCCCCGCATCGAACAGCTGGATGGAGTGGATGATGGCACAGACAGTGAGGCAGAGGCAGTCCAGCAGCCTCGGGGCCAGGAGACTCCTCCTTCAGGGCCAGGAGTGGGCCGGGCTGGGGTCCTTGGGGCTGCAGGGGACAGAACCCGACCTCCTGAGGACTTGCCATCAGAAATTGTGGATTTTGTGCTGAAGAACCTAGGAGGGCCCGGGGAGGGAGGTGCTGGGCCGAGAGAGGAGCCGCTCCCTCCAGCACCTCCCCTGGCCAATGGCAGCCAGCCTCCCCAGGGCCTGCCTCCTAGCCCAGCTGACCCAACTCGGACGTTTGCCTGGCTCCCTGGGGCCCCAGGGGTCCGGGTATTGAGCCTGGGCCCTGCCCCCGAGCCCCCCAAACCTGCCACATCCAAAATCATCCTTGTCAACAAGCTGGGGCAAGTGTTTGTGAAGATGGCTGGGGAGGGTGAACCCGTCTCACCCCCAGTGAAGCAGCCACCTCTGCCCCCTCCCATCCCCCCCACAGCCCCTGCTTCCTGGACTCTGCCCCCGGGACCGCTGCTGGGTGTGTTGCCAGTGGTAGGGGTGGTCCGCCCCACCCCGCCACCACCCCCTCCTCCACTGACACTGGTGTTGAGCAGTGGGCCCCCCAGCCCGCCCCATCAGGCCATCCGTGTCAAGAGGGTGTCCACCTTCTCTGGCCGTTCCCCACCAGCGCCTCCCCCAAACAAGACCCCCCGGCTGGAAGAAGATGGAGAGTCCTTGGAGGATGCTCCCCAGGGTCCAGGGCTTAGTGGCAGCGGGTGAGTGAATATGCCGAGTCTGCGGAGGAGGGTGAGAGAGGTGGGCAGGAGAAGGCAGCTCAGCCTTCTTGGGGTTCCTTCCCCAGGTTTAGCCGAGTGAGGATGAAAACGCCCACAGTGCGTGGAGTTCTTGACTTGGATGAGCCTGGGGACCCCACTGGGGAGGAAAGCCCGAGGTGAGTAGCCAGTGCCCTTGCCCTGGAGGCTCTGGGACCTCCATCCCTTTCGCTTTCTGACAGGTCTCTCCTCACAGGCCCCTTCAGGACCGGTCCCCTCTGCTGCCACTCCCAGAAGGTGGTCCTCCCCGGGCCCCTGATGGTCCCTCTGACCTGCTGCTTGAGTCCCAGTGGCACCATTACTCAGGTAGGGACTGACCTTTCACTCTCACTGCCTCCTTCCTTGTGTTTGCCTCAGCTGGGTAACGGGTGCAGAATCCGTCCACACCACAGAACAGACCTTGTGCACCCACTTGGCTATAAGGCTGAGGCTAGGTATTCGGTATCAGAGAGAGGGCCTCAGAGTTCGTGGCCCATGGCAGAGACAGAGATGACCTTTCTGCTCTCCAGGAGAGGCCCTTTGAAAGTACCTTTGCAGCATGCCCAAGAGCCCTGGGGGATTGGCTTCAGAGTCTGGTCTGCTAGGATCAGGGGGTGAGGTCCCTAGTAAAGCTGAGCAGTGTGTGAGCTGTCAGAATTAGGGGATTTAGAGCTGTGCAACTAGACAAGAGCACCTGGGGGTCAGCCAGTGAGGATGGAGCTCACCTGGTAGGACCCAGAGGGGCAGGAGCAGTAGGAAGGAGACAAAAGGAGAGTGGTGCCCCAGAGGACGCCAAGTATGTGGTATCTAGGATTGGTGTCTTGGTTGGGAAGGATGTTGAGTCAGGGTCCAGAATTGAAGACCGTGGTTGATGAGAAAGCCGAAACAAGACCCAGGCATCTTGCCAGCAAGCTTGGCCAAGGGTCTGAGGAGAGGCTGGGCAGCAGCCTAGAGGCGTTTGTGTGTGAGGGCTGAGACAGCAGAGCCACGGAGGAGGCTGATCACAGGGGGCTTGTGGATGGAAGCAGCAGTGGGAGGAGGCATGGCAGTTGGATTTGAGTAGGAGACCACTGAGTGCACGTGCAGGAGAGGTGAGGCCAGCACGCTTGCAGAGCCATCAGGACATGGGATGCGAGCAAACAGTGGATTGGGCTGACGGCATCAGTGAAGCGGAGAGGGCAGTGCTCTGTTGGTTATAGAGGGCCGTGGGAGAGGGGGTAGGCTAGAGCCACACAAGCTGGTAAATGAGCAGCCTGAGGCTCCGAATTTCTCCTGACCCCAGTCCTGTCCAGATGTGTGGATTATCTCATTACATAGCACTGAGCTACTGAGCGTGGAAGCGGAGCGAGGTACACAGGAGACCACTCACCTGAAAGACTGCGTTTGGGGGTCCGAGGTGGCGTGAGGCTATGGCAGTGACCATGACGGACAGGTCCCCCCACCTTAGGGATCACGCCACCTTTTGGTAGAGGAAACACATATACGTTAGCAAGTGTACTGCAGCTGAGAACGAGCGTCGTGAGAAAGAAGGCAATGAGAGCACCCGGGTGAGGCTCCTGTAGCCAGCCTGTCGGGTTCAGGGAACAGAATGGAGGTGAGGATGGGGTTAAGGGCAAAAACGAGGTGGACGAAGTTGTCTGAGGTGCACCCAGGGGCACTGAGGCCTGGAGAGGATGTGGGTCACAGAGCAAAATCAGGTTTGGAGCCTTGCCTAGGGCCAGGAGCGCATGTAATCAGGCTGGCCCAGAGGAGTGGTGTGGGGAGCAAGTGTGGCCACATGGGTCCTGCCTCTCTCCTAAAGCGTGCTCCACTCACACTTGGGTTCCTCCCACCCTCCCCTCCAGACAGGACACTCAGTCCTCGGTCCACACCCTGCTTGAGGGAGCCGCAGCGTCTGTGCTAATATCTCCCTCCTTGTAGCACTTCCTTCTCTGGTCTCCAAAACTCCGCCCCTCTCCTCACCTTTCTGGTCGGTCATGCCTAGTCATTACCCCAGCCTGTCACTTTGGCGTGTCCCAGGGCCCTGGCCCTCACTTCTCTGTCTGCACTTACTCTCAGGTATGGTCCTCTGTTTCACGGCTCTAAGTCCCGGCTCTAAAAATGTGTAATATGTACAGAGATGTACTGCATATAAAAAAAATACACGTACAAAATATACTTTTGGTATTTTTAATTTTCTGTGAGAGGAGAATGAAGGGTAGGTGGCATTTTTGGTAAGCTGGGTTGGAGTGAGCCCTAAGTGTGTCCTGCAGAGCCAGGGCACTCCAGGCCTCTGTGGAAACGCTCATCTTTCCAAAGACTCTTACGGAAAAGGGACTGCAGGCTCTTTAGAAAAAAATATTCATCCTTTAGGGCTCACTGGGCAGTTAGAGCAGGAGAGCCCTCAGACCAAGTATCTGCTTGTACAGGGAGAGAGGGAGGGTGGTGGGGAACTGGAGACTTTGGAGTCCAGGAGGGGTGAACCTCACCTACTCTGACCTGCTGCTTGGGACCAGGTGAGGCTTCAAGCTCTGAGGAAGAGCCTCCATCCCCAGAGGACAAAGAGAACCAGGCCCCGAAACGGGCTGGCCCGCATCTGCGCTTTGAGATCAGCAGTGAGGATGGGTTCAGCGTGGAGGCAGAGAGCTTGGAGGGTGAGTCGGGAGTGGTGGTGACGGAGGGAAGGTGTCCAGTGGAGCCCCATGCTGACCGTGCTGGTCCTGCTTTCTCTTCAGGGGCATGGAGAACTCTGATCGAGAAGGTGCAAGAGGCCCGAGGGCATGCCCGGCTCCGGCATCTCTCCTTCAGTGGTGAGTGGAGGGGCCACAGGGATGCTGAGAGCTGGGATGAGCCCCACAGGATGAGCTGAGCATCTGACATGACTTGTGTGTCCTCACCTTTGACTGTCCCCAGGGATGAGTGGGGCAAGGCTCCTGGGCATCCACCACGACGCCGTCATCTTCCTGGCAGAGCAGCTGCCCGGGGCCCAGCGCTGCCAGCACTATAAATTCCGCTACCACCAGCAGGGAGAGGGCCAGGAGGAACCCCCTCTGAACCCCCACGGGGCAGCCCGTGCCGAGGTCTATCTCCGGTGAGAGGTCCGGGGTGCCCTGTGTGGGAGTTCTCAGGCGTGGGAGTTAGGTCTGCAGAGATGGGAAGAATTCCCCTCGAGGTCCCATCAGAAGATGAGCTCCATCCAGTCCCCATTTGCTGGGTCTCCGGTGGCAGCAGGATTTCTTTTTTGCCCGCAGCAGGCCCAAGGCAAAGGATAGGTGGGTGGCATCTCTTTGAAGGAATGGCTGTTATCCTCCCTTCTTCCCTCCCTCCCTGCTGCAGGAAGTGCACCTTCGACATGTTCAACTTCCTGGCCTCCCAGCATCGGGTGCTCCCTGAGGGAGCCACCTGTGACGAGGAAGAGGATGAGGTGCAGCTCAGGTCAACCAGGTATGGAGGGCAGGCCAGAGTGTTGGGGGTGTCCTGGTAGGGTCCTAAAGAGGGTGACCAGGGGCAAGAGAGGTCATTCCTGGGTACCAGCCTGTGACACTGCTGACCCCACCAGACGTGCCACCAGCCTGGAGCTGCCCATGGCCATGCGCTTTCGCCACCTCAAGAAGACATCCAAAGAGGCTGTGGGTGTCTACAGGTTAGTGGGGTTGGGGGGAGGATGCCCCTTGGGTGGATGGACAGGTGCCCTGGTGTGGGGCTGCCTTGGTTCTGTCCCCCTGCCCCCGCTGAGCTTCCCGTTGCCCATCCTCCCCTGCAGATCTGCCATCCACGGGCGGGGCCTGTTCTGTAAGCGAAACATCGATGCTGGCGAGATGGTCATTGAGTATTCTGGTATTGTCATTCGCTCTGTGCTGACTGACAAGCGGGAGAAGTTCTACGATGGGAAGGTGGGCTCCCCGGGGCCACGGGAATGAGGTGGGTGAAGCGGCACTAGCGCATGGGAACAGAGCGTCTGACGGCCCCTCCCCACCCCCGTAGGGTATTGGGTGCTACATGTTCCGTATGGATGATTTTGACGTGGTGGATGCCACGATGCATGGCAACGCTGCCCGCTTCATCAACCACTCGTGTGAGCCCAACTGCTTCTCTCGGGTCATCCACGTGGAGGGCCAGAAGCACATTGTCATCTTTGCCCTGCGCCGCATCCTGCGTGGTGAGGAGCTCACCTATGACTACAAATTCCCCATTGAGGATGCCAGCAACAAGCTGCCCTGCAACTGTGGCGCCAAGCGCTGCCGTCGGTTCCTTAACTGAAGCCGTGGCTGCCCACCACATCCCCTGCTGCCATCTTGCCCCTAGTCTGGGGGCTCCCTAGTCCCTCCCAGAGCATCTCACCCCCACCCTCCTGTTCAGGGTGGATGTGGGCATGCAGGTGGCAAAGGCCCTGCCTCCACCCCTCCAGCCCACCCAGCAATCGCCTCCTTCCTGCCCTGGGGGCCCAGGATGTAGATACTGTACAAAGGTTTCTAAATCCCTTCTTTTCTATGCACTTTTTTATTTAAGAGGGTGGGTTCCCAGGTGGGAGCCCCCCATAATAAAGTCTGTCAATGTTTGGAGAGGTGGTCTTCCCGTTTGTATGGTGCTGGGGGAAGGTAGGCGCTCCCATTTCTCCATACCAGTCCTGAGCCAGGAAAGCCTGTCAGCCTCAACAGAGGGGTGCAAGGCCATCGTTCAGAATTAAGGGTAAATTGTGGGGGTCTGCTAAAGCTTCAGAGCAAGAAATGTTCTATATGTTTCCGGTTACAACTCATCTAGTTCCCCGTGGATGAGCTCTTCCAGGGGAGGCAGGGCCATTTCTCAGAGAGGTTGCTCAGAGGCCCCTGGGGCCAGCTCTCAGGGGCACCTCAGGCCATATCTGTCTGGTCTTGTGTGTACGGTGGAAAGGGAGGTAGACTCCTTTTAGGTCTTGGCCCGATTAGGGCTTTATTTCAAAAGTGCACCTTAATGAGGCCCAGAAATGGCAGGCACCTACTTCATAGGAAGCTTTATTGAGGACTAGGCTGGGCAGGCCCCAGATCAGCCAAGTTTGGACAGCACCTGCAGCGCATCTGCCCGCCCTAGCTGGGCCAGGTGCGTGCCAAGCTGGCCCAGGGAGGCTGAGGGCTCCCTTGCCACCACCATCTCGATCAAGGCCCGCAGTGGCGAGCGACTCGGCCGCAGCGAGTAGACGAAGGTGGACCAGGCAGCGGGCACTCCGTATCTCGCCGCCAGGTGTCTAGTGGTGCCGCAGGCCATGCCCCCACCAGGCCCGGGTTCAGGATCCAGCAGCACTATCAGCTCCTCTAGCACCTCCAGCTCATCCAGGAGGCGAGACAGGGGCTGTGAGGCCAGATTCGGCAGCTCTGGGAGACAAACTGTGGAGGGGTGAGGGGGAGGAAGGGCAGTCTTCCAGTCCACTCCCTCCCTGGCACGTCCCCGACTAACCTCTGCCCAGGAGGGGAACCAGAGCCACCTCCTTCCAGGAGTCCCCTGCCTCTGGTGCCTCCAGGGGGCCTGGAGAGGATGAGTGCAAGAAGGTATGGATGTTGGTGTCGCCACAAACCAAGCCAGGACAGGGATGGAGGACTTTTGCCTGACGGCGGCACTGCTGGGCGAGCAGGAGGATCGCCGCAGAGGTGACCAGCAGCACCAGCACGGAGAGAACCAGCACCACCGCCTGGGCAGAGGTCTGCAGGGCCTGCCGGGTGACGTTGTGCTCCGACGTCCAGGAGAGACTGGAAATCGCTGATGGGCTGGGCTCCTGGGAACTGAAGACCTCGGGTTTCCAGGACTTCAGGGGGCACGGCTCCTTGGGAGGGACGGGCCTCTGCAAACAGGTCGGAGTAAAGCGGGAGACCTGCCCCCCTCCTGAACTCGGCCTGAACCTCCCATCCCTCAGTGGGACCAAATCCCCGCCTGACGCAGCTACCCTCCCCACCGGCCCACACACATCTCAACGCAGGTAAGTCTCCTGATCCTGTTGGACCCCCACCCCCCTCTCTCCAGTGGGGCTACACCCCCTCCCTCCATCCAGCCCCTGCCCACCTCATCCCAAACCACGCCCTCCTGCTCCCACCCCGCCTCCTGCAAGCCACACCCCCGCCCAGCCCCCCCTGCCCCCACCGCCCCCCAGCAGACCAGCACCTCTTTGCAGCGCCACTGGGTTCCGCTCCGGCTCCCCGCGGGGGCGGGGGCCGTGGCTCCGCCGCCACAAGGCCTACATAGCTCCGCACTGTCGGGGTTGCACTGCCCAAAAGGACACTCTTTGTAGGGGTGCGACACGTGATCGCCAGCGTTATTGAGCCCGCAGTTTTCTGAAAACTCGTAGTCTGGTGGGAAACAGGGTCTCACGTGTGGCCGCCCAGCCCCTCCTCTCCTGCACTAGCGACGCCCTTTCCCCTTTGTCCTATCCCAGCAGGCCCCACCCCCGGCACTCTACTAACCCAACCTATCAGCGACGTGCTCGCCCTCCCCCGCCCGAGCCCCGCCAGTCTCGAGACCCTCTCTCCGCAGCCCCCCCCCCGCCCCCGCTTTATCCACGCAGCCCACCTTCTGAACACTGCGGGGATCCTAAGGTAACCCACACTACCCCTCCCAGCACCAGCTCAGCCCCACACCGTCTCATCCCGCTGCCCTTACCCCGAAGCAAGCCTCACAGGCAGTAATCCTGCTTTCAGCCCTTCCCCGGCTCCTTACCACCCCACCCCAACATACGCACGCCCCCGTCCCTGCTCCTCACCCGGGCAGGGGGGCGGCCCGAAGCGCTGCAAGCAGCTGCCGCAGCACCGGTTATCAGGGTTCCAGTATTCGAGGCCCCCGCAGTGCTGGGAGGCCTCCGGAGGTGCCGCCTGGGCCAGGAGCGGCGCGGCAGTCAGGAGGAGGCACAGGGGCCCCATCCTGGCGGGGTCTGCAGCCTGGGGGGCCGCGACCGCAGGACTTCCGGCCACAGCGCCTGTCACACTTTCCAGGAAAGCCGGCAGAAGAAGGAAGCAGTGATGTCGGGGCACGGGATCCCCCAGGCCCCTTTGAAGATGGGTGTCTACCCCCATCCCCTACTCTAGCTCCTGGACCATTATCGGAAGGGCCACCAAGGCCTCAAGATGGCTAGAATGAGGAGTCTGGAGCTACAGTAAGTGGATTCATATCCCCCCTCTGCCATCTTCCTTACCTCTTTTCACATCCCTAAAATGGGATAACAATACCTGTCTCAGAGTCTTATTGTGAAAAATTAAAATCGTTACCTGAAGTACTTAGAATAGCACCTGGCATGTAGTAAGCTTAAGCATTAGGTATTTCCCTCTCCCATTTCAGGGCAGCTGGCATGGAGGACCCGGCCCATACCCTCTGGAGACTCCCACTCAACTCCCGGTGATCTTACCTTAGCTCCCTAACCCCAGTCTCCTCCCGGCTGGGAATCCTCCCACCTGACACAGCCAGGCCCTTCTCACCTGCCCTTCGAGAAGCCTCAGGGAGATGTTTTGTGCTGAAGTTCCCAGCACAAAGGCGTCTCCACCCCAACCAGTCCAATGGAGGGGTTTCTAAAGCCCTGGGCCCTGAGCCTGTTGCTCTCCCACCTGTTGCTGGAACAACTTCGGCTGGCGTTGTGGTTAGAGCCCAGCCCGCTTCCCCTTTTCGTCAGAAGATGTGGGGGTGGAAGGAAACTCCAGCCCACAGCTAGGCTCAAGCTAAAAGGTTCTAAACCCTCAATAGAGAACTTTATTAGGGAAGGGGTGGTAAGAGAAGATCCCTGTGTTGAACAGATTACATCTTGGAGCCCCGGAGTCTGGGGAAGACGGCGCTGGCGAGGTAAGGGAGCTTTCAGGAGGGGTCCTGGCCAGGAACACTGATGCCCGTCAGGAGTGGGTCAAGGGAGCCAGGGTCTCAGAAGCGACCATGCCGGTGGTCTGGGGAACGTCGTAGGTTTCTTTCTCGGGGACGGTGGCCGGTATGAGACCTCGGGGGTGACCTGGGGACAGGATGGAGAGATGAGGACTAGAGCTGTAAGGAGCACTGCACTATTCCCCCAGCCTGCCTCTATGCTCTGGGATGGGGCAAGTAACCAGAGTTCCTGAGTGGTATCGGGACAGGTGCTCAGAGACTGATCTCCACTGGGGATGCAGACTGGTCTTCGGTTTGGGGCTTTGGAGTTCCAGCTAGTTTAGGGGTTGAGACTCGGGCACTGGTCTTGGGATGGTGCTTAGAGCCAGTCTTAGGATATCTTAGGGTACAAAAGAGAGAATGCTGTTCCTGGGGCGTAGGATCAGGTCCATCTCATGATATAAGGGCCTTAGGGTATGCGATGTCTTGACAGGCTGGTCCTGAGGTACCTGCGTCTGGGTCCCCGCCCATACAGCTGACGTCGGAGGTTCCGGGAGATGGGCCGCAGGTGCATGAAGTTGCAGAAACCACCGCGGGTACATTCCCTGGGTAGAGGGTAGATGGATGGGGGAGGCTGCTGCCGGTGAGAGCACCCCAACACACAGGAGTCTGGGGCTCCAGGTGCCGATTCCACCCTGGTACTCATCACCCATACCCCATCTCATACTGCCGGCAGCACGACTCCCGGAAGTCAGTGACAGGAGACAGCTCAGCGTGCACAGCCTGCCCATTGAACCAGCGGTTATTGAGTTCGGCCACTGCCCGCTCTGCATCCTCCTCTCGCCGAAACTGAGGGGAAAGTCCATCAGGTTCACCAATCAAACTCAGAAGTATTTAGGAAAGGATTAGTTAGCAGCTCTGGGGCTGGGCTGGATTTAGTGATGGCCCGCAAGCTGTGAGGCTTCAGTGGTGGCCTTTAAGCACTGAAATGCCTCCACTTCTAGGCTCTAACATGGGGACAGCAGGCACCTTGACATAGACATTGCCCACGAGGTGGTCCCCCAGGTTGTCGCACACATTCATCTCTTCAATCTCCCCATACTTCTCCTGCAGCTCCGTGAACACCTCCTGCGGAAGACCAGGAGGAACTCAGCTGAGCTCCTGGTTCCACAGGGAACTCAACCCATCCTTTGCCAACCCTCACCTCGAAGAAGTTATCATAGTGTTCCTGCACCTCCACGTCGCTCACGTGACCTGGAGGAGGGCGCAGGGTGAAATCAGGGGGTGACCTGCTGGGGGCTGTCCGCCCTGTCCCCCAAGCCCAGTCCCTCACTCACAGTGCGATCCGTCTGCGGTTTGGGCGGTGTTCTGTGGATTCCGGTACAGGTTGAGCAGCACTATGGTCTGAACAGAATTTAAAGGGGGCGGGGCCTGAGCTCATGCAAAGGGGTGAGGTAGGAAGGTTAGGGGTGAGACCTGGCAAGAGAGAAGAAGCCTGAGCACCTCGAGTGCATCAGCGATGCCTGCCCCTAAGGAAAGCAGAAGGGGAGAAACCTAACAGTCACGGACAGCCCAGCGGTGTAGTTTGTACGTACGGGGGCGTGGCCACGGTCCTGCGAGAAGGGCCAGAAGGAGGGGGAGGAACCTGCAGAGGCCCGACAAGAAAAAAGCCGGTGGTGGGGTGGGCCTTAGCAATCCGGAAAAGGCGGGACCTCGTGATGATGGACAACGGGAGGGGAATGGCCGGGAGGCGTTAACCCTCAAGGCTCCGTCGCGGGTCTCACCTGGCTGAAAGTCGGCTTGTTGTGAAGCCGGGAGCACCGGTCCCCGTGCCGGCAGGCCCCGATCTTAAAGTAAAAAGAGCAGTTAACCCTGGAAGAGGTGCAAAGACAAAGGTGAACCGAGGGCCGGGGAGGCCGGACACCCCAGAAACACCGCCCAGAGCCTCCCAGCCACCAGGGAACCCAAGGTCCCGGTCCCGGCCCCCGCAAGGGGCCACTCCCTGCGCCCCTTCTCACTTGTCCTTCTCAGTCCCGAATATCGAAGCTAAATATTCAGCCATTTTTACCCGAACCCTCCAACTCTGTCTGCCCTTACGTCACTTCCGTTGCTTCAGAGCGTTGGGAAGTGTAGTTCGTCGCTGCCTCCCGACACAGCACGCGCTCCGAAACTGCCTACTGCGCTTGCGTGTTGGAGGCCCGCGCCCTCCCCGCAAAATCACCACCCGGAGTTCCCTGAAGGCGCATGCGTGTAGCCTCGCCGCACCCCTAAAAGACTACAAACCCCAGAGACACTTGCGGTATCTCGTGCAAACGTCCGGAGTTGAAAGTGGCAAAGGCTTCCAAGGGGAGGAAGTAGACTCCGCTGGTGAGTTGGGGGTCGTTTGCGCGCCCGAATAAACATGAAGAGCGTTCAACCCAGTCAGCTTGCTGGTGGGGGCCGGGGTAGCCTTCGTTCAGCAAACCCACCCTTCAGTTTATCTCCGTTTTGTCGTAATAGGGGCGTGGTTGTTCGCGATCCCTGCATCTGTCACTGGCGGCCAAGGCTCGGCTGCTGCCGTACAGACCCGCCGGACGACTCGGCCTCAGCGCAACTATGAACTTGGAGCGGGTGTCTAACGAGGAGAAGTTGAATCTGTGCCGGAAGTACTACCTGGGTAAGGGTCGGTTCCTAGGGTCCCAGAAGAAAGAGGGGAGCGGACTAGAGCGCCTGAGGGAAGAGGGCCTGGGGGCCTGGATTCTTGAGTCTAAGGGATCAGGCGACTGGGGTTGCAGACTCCTGGGTCTGAGAGAAGGGCCTGGGACCTAAGAAAAGAGGAGGCTGGGGCCTCAGCTTCTGGGTCCCAAGAGACGGGGGGGAGGGGGGGGCGGGGATGTTGGGCTGGACAACGGGTCCTGAGAAAGAGATGACTTGAGTCAGATTTTTGGGGCCCCAGGGAGGAGCCAAGATTTCCAGGTCTCTGACAGCAGAGGACTCCATTTGAACTTGGGTATGGGAGAGGGCCTTTCGTCCTCTAGTTGGGAGTTGGGGCGGGTTATGGGGCCGGCGGGAATCCTTACTGACTTATGTTCCAGTTTGTTTTTTTTTTCTTAGGTGGGTTTGCTTTCCTGCCTTTTCTCTGGTTGGTCAACATCTTCTGGTTCTTCCGAGAGGCCTTTCTTGTCCCAGCATACACCGAACAGAGCCAAATCAAAGGCTGTGAGTCCAGGGCACAGAAGAAGGGAGGCCATCAGGTGTTGGGAGGGAATGATGGGGGTTCCAGAATTCTGGAGCCATGGAAGAGAAGAGAGGCCAGTCTGGGGGGAGACAGAGAGCAGGTGGAGGCCAACCTTACCCATTCCTGTTCCCTCTTACAGATGTCTGGCGCTCAGCTGTGGGCTTCCTCTTCTGGGTGATTGTACTCACCACCTGGATCACTATCTTCCAGATCTACCGGCCCCGTTGGGGTGCCCTTGGTGACTACCTCTCCTTCACCATACCCCTGGGTACCCCCTGATACCTTCCTCTGCAGGCCTGGGCTCATTCTCCCAGGATGTGCTCCTCTACTCTAAGCTCACTCTCAAGCCCCAAAGACATGTTCCCATCTCCTATGTTCTTTGTCGACATCCCCCAATAAAGGACTCTAATTCTCTATATTGACTTCCTGGATCTTTTGGGGGTTAAGACCTAATATGGTTATTAATATTCAGAAACACGTATTGAATGCTCACTTTGTGCCAGGCTTACTGCTTCACACATGTACAATCCTTTCTACTCTGCACCCTCTGAAATTGGAACTTTCCTGCTCAGGGACCCTCTTTTACAGATGCAAAACTAAGAAAAGAATAATGCTTGCATTGCTAGGGGCTTTCATCCTGTACCGGTGGTGTGTGAATTGGAAAACTACTTCCCACTTGCTCTCCATATTCTCATCAGAAATGTGGTATCAGTGCTACCTCCTAGAATGTATCTAAGCTAAAGCATATGTGGTAAATGGAAGTTTCCCATTTTCCGGAGAAGATGTTGTCTGCAGCAATAGACATAGCCAAGAGCTTTATCAGAGAAGGCTTCTTTGATTATCCTATTTAAAATTTCAAATCTGGGATGCCTGGGTGGCTCAGCGGTTGAGCGTCTGCCTTTGGCTCAGGGCGTGATCCCAGGTCCTGGGATCCAGTCCTGCATCAGGCTTCCCTCAGGGAGCCTGGTTCTCTCTCTCCCTGTGTCTCTGCCTCTCGTTGTATGTCTCATGAATAAATAAATAAATCTTGAAAAAATAAAATTTCAATTTCTACTTTGGTATCCTTTTTCATTCCATTTCATTTAAAAGGTTTTACTTGTTTCTTGTAATCTTACATTCTCTAAAATACAAGCTCTATTACAGCAAGAGGTTTTGTTTGTTTTGTTCAGTGCAGTGTCCCCAGTTCCTAGAACAGTGCCTGGCACACTAAAATATTTGCTAAATAAACGAGGTTGTGCCTGAAGAGAGATTAACAGGTAGCTGGCACCTGGCGAGCGCTCAGTAAGATTGAAGCGAGCCTAACTCCAGACTTCTCTTCCTCTCAGGGACCAGAAGGACTCCCACGGTTATAATAAACCCTGTCAAGAGCTAACTTGATGTAACTCAGAGCTTTAACACTACAAGTTCCAAGAAGCCTTGCGAAGCCCTGATCCTACATCTCCCGCCGTGCCTCGCGCGGCGCAGGCGCCGTTACTCTGCGTCTCGGGAGCTGGAACTACACCTCCCAGGAAGCGCTCGGGGATGTCGTCGGTTTGTTTCCGGAAACGGGGCCACAGAAAGGTGGGACTTAGACCTGGGAGCCGATGGCGGCAGCCGTCAATTGGTCAGAGATGAGATCGACGGTTGCACCGACAAATGGAAACAAGCAATTGCCAAAGGGCCCCGCCCACAGAAGGGAAACTAGTGGAGGTGGCGGCTGCAGTGGCGGTCGCCGCCGGACACTGTTCAGCGCCGAGGACTGTCCGCTCACGAAGCTTATCTTGACCTTTTCCTCTCTGCCTTCAGCCTTGGTTTGTGACCCTGGGCTCCTTTGGGCTCCTGTGACCCAGTTAGCCACACCTCAGACCCAAACCATGTTCCCGGTGAAGGTGAAAGTGGAGAAATCAGGTGAGAACCGCGAGGTAGGGGGCTTTTAGGGGAGCACCGACGGGCCGGGGTATGGGAGTCGCGATAGACAGGCTTATCGCGATAAGACGGACCACGCGACTTCTTCCTGCCGCCCCTCGGACGAGCGCTAGGTCAGGCATCGAACGATTCTCGCCACCCTCATACCCTCCGGGTTTGTGCTCAAGGTAGTGTTGAGGTTGAACGGTGGTGGCTCGGACTGTGTGGTGCGGGAAGACGTGGGACCCCGAGCCGCCTGAGACTTCTTGACTGCCTCAGTTTCCCTGTTTCCAGCAGTGGTCATGGGCCAAGCATTGTGCTCAGAGCCTGAAGTTCAGGGAAGCTTTTAGTCCTGGCAGCCACTGTATCCCAGTAATCCTAGGAGGTAGGAAATGTGGTGGATGGGGGAACCGAAGCCGAGAGACAGGAAGTCATTTTGAATTGGGTCGGAGCTGATGGGAAACCGGGTCTGGCACGGTGAGGGTGTAGGAGAGGCATGGGATCCAGACCCCCCAAAAAGGAGTAAGATGACGTGTAGGGTGTTAGATGGTGTAAGTGGAAATAAATCGAAACAGGAGGAGGCAAGATCTGGCAAGGTGAGGGAGAGAGCGATGAGCATAGGTGAGGGAACAGCAAATCAGACCAAGGAAGTAGCTCTGAAGAGGCCCTGAGGTGGAAGACTCATCTGGCGCGTGCAAGGGACCAGCAGGGAGGCCAGTGTGTCTGGAGCACAGGGAGTGAAGGGAGAGTGAGAGGATGATGACAAAGAGCGAGAGGGAGGAGGACAGATCCTGTGAGCCCAAGTTAGGACTCTGGCTTTTGCTCTGAGGGAAATGGGGAGCCAAGGGAGGGTTTGGAACTGAGGAGCGAGTTAAAAAAAATACACCCCCCCCCCCCAAATGCAAAAAAAAAAAAAAATGTGAGTGCAAGAGTAGAGGCCTGACCACAAATGATGGTGGGGGCAGGGGTAAGGCAGGCAGGGTCGTGGAGGCCTGTGAACATCAGGCCGAAGAGCTCAGACTCCGTCCCAGGGCTCCGCAGAGTCGTGGAGCATTCTAAGCAGGGGAGGATCAGGGCCAGTTTGGTTTTCCAAAGAGTCCTCTGACCAGCTTGTGGAGGGTAGGTCAGAGGAGGACATTGAGGCTGGAAGCCCAGGAGAAGAAAGGGAAAGGACCAGGGTAAGGAGTGGGTGGGTGGAGAGACACTCAGGAGGCCAAGTGGACAGGCCATGCTGTTGGTGAGCTGGGGTGGGGGAGAGTGTCTATTTTGAGGCCTAGGGACGGACTGGGGGCCAGTGGGGCAACCCTGAGATGGGGGCCCAGGAAAGAGGGTAAAGTTAAGAGAAGCACTGAGGCTAGTGTGGGACCCAGCAGATGGTAGGGACCTAGGGGATGTCCAAGGGAAGGTATCTAGGAGGCCATGGGATCCCAAGGTCTAAGGTTCAGGAGAGAAGCAGGTGCTAGGGAAAGAGATGTGGGTATGCCTTGTATCTTGGCTCCCGCCCAGGGCTCTTTGCTAGAATTTCAGCTGCCCCTAGCCCTTTACCCTGACCCTGTCTCTCCGCAGTGATGTTGGGAATCCCCATATCTCCCCATCCCAGGGCTGGCAAAGCATGTCCTTACGTGTCCTTCCAGGCTCTGAGCTTTGGGCCAGAGTGATGCTAGGTACTGGCATAAGAGCGAGAGGAGAATATTTATACCCTCACCTCAAGTTCTGTGTTGAGGCCTGGAATGCAGGTGCCGGAGGTTATCTCCCTGGCAGGGGGGAAGCCCCAAATGAATATTTTAGGTGTGATCTCCAAATTATTAAATGTTGTCCTTTCAGATTTAGTTCAGATTTAAAATAATACCACTGCCTCCGCCAAACAACGCACATCTAGGGCCTAGATTCTGCACCCAGCTTGAGTCTCTGCCTTCTGACTTTGTGTGTGGAGCCAGACGGCCTGAGTGCAAATCCTCAGCCCTGCAGTGGCCTGGCTGTGTGACTCTGAGCAAGTAGCCTGACTTCTCTGTGCCTTGGTTTCATCATACATAAGATGAAGATAAGCACATCTACCTGCCAGGGTTATTGTGAAAATGTAATGGGTTAGCGTCTGTGATATGCTTGGGACAATTCTTGGCACATGGTACGTACTCTGCACAACTTACTTGCTGTTCTTGCACGCTGCTGCTGAGAGGTTCATATGCACCATAGGTTTATTTAAGCCTCCAAACAATCCGGATGCCTGGGTGGCTCAGCAGTTGAGTGTTTGCCTTCAGCTCAGGGCGTGATCTCAGGGTCCTAGGATCAAGTCCCACATTGGGCTCCTTGTGGGGAACCTGCTTCTCCCTCTGCCTGTGTCTCTGCCACTCTCTCTCTCTCTGTCTCTCATGAATAAATAAAATCCTTAAACAAACAAACAACAGTCCTTGCAGATAGGTATCATTGGGAGACCTATTTTCATGATGAGGAAGCAGGCTCAGTGAGTTAAGGTGACTTGCCTTTGGTCACACATGAGCATGTGGGTCAGCCCTGGAACCCAGAGCTCTTGCTCATCACATCAATTGTCTGTGCCCCCTGCACCCTGTCAGCATGCCTGGGCCTGGCTGTTGGCTTGAGTGCGCATGCCCCTCTGCAGCCTAGCTAGCTGGCCACTGACTCCTGCTTGGTATCTTCTTCCCCAGAGTTGGAGATGGCCAAGGCCCGGAACCAACTTGATGCTGTGTTGCAGTGTCTGCTGGAGAAGAGTCACATGGACAGGTTGGGATGTAGCCCAGCACCGGTCATAGAGGGTTGGGGGTCCTGGCAAGTTGGACCCTCTGGTCCTGGGTAGATCTGGGTAGGACCTCAGAGGCTGGCTTAGGGAGCAAGGGGCCCAGTGGAAAAGCCACTCAGTGCCTTCCCACTCGGCCCTGGGAACCCTGAGCCCATAGTCCTCTCCTGCTACCAGGGAGCGTCTGGAAGAGGAAGCTGGGAAAACCCCCTCGGACACCCACAACAAGTAAGTTTTATTGATGGGATCCAGCTGATGGTCTGTGCTGGACAGCTTCCTCCCCCATCCGGGCCCTGACCACCCTGCTCCGTGCTTTCTCCACCATAGTCCTGACCACCCTGCATGTACAGAGACCCTGTAGCAGCAGGAGCTCAGGTCCCCTCATGCTTGGCACCTACAGCCCTGGAGGTGTGGGCAGAACACAGGATCTAAGGGGGGCTGGGTGCTGTGTGAACATCTCAGTATCCGCAGGGTGCCCTTTGGGGTAGTTTTGAGCAGGCTTCTGTTCGGGGATCGGCTTGCTGACGCCTCGTCTCTCCCCACAGGGATTGTTCCATTGCAGCCACTGGCAAACGGTAAGGTGGCCCTGGGCCCCAGCCAACTGACGGGAGGTCTGCGCCCTGCCCTGGTCCTGATGTTCTATGCCCCACGCAGGCCGTCCGCCCGCTTCCCCCACCAGCGGAGGAAGAAGAGGAGGGAGATGGATGACGGGCTGGCTGAGGGAGGGCCGCAGCGATCCAGTGAGTAGGCGGTGGCCCTGCAGGGCAGGCCCCGGTGGAGAGCTGTGTAGGATGTTCACACACCTTCCCCTCCCACTACCCCAGACACGTATGTGATCAAGCTGTTTGACCGGAGTGTGGACTTGGCCCAGTTCAGCGAGAACACACCACTGTACCCGATCTGCCGTGCCTGGATGCGCAACAGCCCCTCAGTGCGCGAGCGGGAACGCTCCCCCAGCTCCCCGCTGCCCCCGCTGCCTGAGGATGAGGAGGTTGGATGTGGAGGGGGGCCCTCCCAGCAGCCAGTGGGTAGATGGTTAAAGGTGTCCTCTGCCTCAGTGACTTCTGGGTCCCATGAGGCACACAGATAGGAACCCTTTGGCTGAGGGTATGGGTAGAACTCCCTAAAGCAGACAGACATGCCTACCTGGCCTGAGAAGGAAAGGGGACAGGGTTCCCTTGGGCAGGTAAAGGTGGCCTCCAAGATCAGAGGTCCCCAAAAGCTGGGGGCTTGACACAGGGGTCCTTAGTGCAAACAAGTGTAGCCACCTGGCCTAGAGGAGCAGATGGGGGCTATTGGGCTGGGTAGGAGTGATTGGAAGTCCCTGGGCTGGACAGGAGAATACAGGCAGGGATCCCTGGAGCAGACAGTTCTTTGCATGGCTTTTAAGAGCCCTGGTGAGACCTAATGTCTGCCATCACTGAAAGTCAGGAGGGGTGAAATGTGTACTACGGGCCCCCTTCCCTAACTCTCTTGGGCCTGGTGTGGGGCTCCTTTTTCCCCAGAGTTCCGAGGTCACCAACAGCAAGAGTCGTGATGTGTACAAGCTGCCTCCACCCACAGCCGCTGGACCACCTGGAGATGCTTGCAGATCCCGAATTCCATCCCCCCTGCAGCCTGAGACCCAGGGTACCCCTGATGATGAGGTAGGTATGCAGGCCGGCCCAAGGCTGTGGGGCATATGTTATGGGCCTTGGGCGTGGCCAACCCAGCCTGGCTCCTGTCCACACAGCCCTCGGAGCCTGAGCCCTCACCGTCCACACTCATCTATCGCAACATGCAGCGCTGGAAACGCATCCGCCAGAGGTGAGCATCCCCCAACCTGTTTGTACCCCTATGGCCTCCACCCCAACTGCTGAGTCTTCCCGTTGCTTTTCTACCCCCACTGCAGGTGGAAGGAGGCATCTCATCGGAATCAGCTTCGGTACTCAGAAAGCATGAAGATCCTGCGGGAGATGTATGAGCGACAGTGATGTTCCCCTGCCCCCCACGCCCCCCCAATAAACATTCGCCTCCTTTGCACCTTCATGCTGGCCTCTGCTTACTCCAGCCCCTATTTCCCAGCCCAGACATAAAAGCAGTTGGCACAGCTCTAGCACATTTATTGGGGGAAATGGGCAAGGGGATGGGGTGGCAGAGAATTGAAGGAAGAAGGGTTGTGGGGAACCAAAGCAAAAGTGGCTGCTTGGTTGGATTTTGGAGAATGAGGGGAGGTATGTGAAAGATGGATTACCTGGGATATATGGTTGGAGACTTGAGGGTTAAGACAGAATGATCATGGGGGTGGGGGGTTCTGTTTAGAGTTGGGGATGGGGCTTAGGATATCTGTGCAGAGTCTGGGGATATGGAGTGGGTATTTCTGCAGTGAGGTTGAGGGTCCTGCTAGGCCTGGAATAGGTGTCCAAGGGTGGAGGGTCAGAAAAGAGGTTCAAGAAGTCACAAGATGGGTGGGGGGAGTAGACTGTCCAGTTGGAATGAGGGGAAGGATCCAGAGTCTTGAGGACCAGGCCTGGATGGTTTGGGGTGGGAGGTCTGTGCAGTCTGGGGTATTTGAGGGGTGGAGAGGGATTATGCTTGACTGGCCAAGGGTGGGGGCAGGGTTGTCCACACCATAATCTAGTGTTGGAGAGGGGAGAGGAGTAATGAGATGTGGAGATGTTTTAATAGATGAGTCAGAAGGAAGTGGAGGAGGGAGTTTGAGTGGATTTATATGCCAAGAAAGTGGGGTCAGTGGGGCCGGGAGGCTGTAGGCTGAAGGAGGGCCTGGAAGCTAGGGACGTGTGAGGAATTTGAAAGCTGGAGGGGGTGTGACAGCGGGTGCGTCCGTGGAATGGTCTACATGACCAGGGCAGGGTCTACGTGGGAAGGGTCGGGGCAGGATCCCAGATTGGGAGGGTGGTTTGGGCGCGCTCGCTCGGGACATCTGGCTGGGCGGAGTCAGGTCGGCTTTAAACGAGGGGGCCTGAGGCGGCTCCCGGGGTGCAGGCGTGCCGCCTACTTGGCAACAGCCTGCGGCGGCTGTGGGGCCTGGGCCGCCGCGGGTGCAGCCTGGATGGACAGGACGCCCTCCGGGGACAGCGCGGACGTCACCGCGGCAGGGTCCACGCCCGAGGGCAAGCGGTAGCGGCGGTGGAACTCGCGCGCGATGTATCCGTGCTCGTCCTGGAGAGACGGGAGGCTTCAGCGGCCCCGCCCCCTGGCCGCGGCGCCCCGCCCCTCCCCGCGGCGCCCCGCCCCCTCCCCGCGGCCCCCGCCTCCGCGCCCCGGCCCCACCCCTGCCAGCGGGCTCACCGGGCGTTCCTCGTGGCGCGCATGCACCTCCACGTGGTCGCCAACCACCTTGACGGCGATTTCCTCCGGGGAGAAGTGCTTCACGTCCAGCAGCACCGAGAAATGCCCAGGCTCCGCCGGGACCTAAGCACAGTCGTACGGTCGGCGGCGGCGCGAGGCTCCCGGGACCCAGCGAGGCCCCGCCCCCGCGGGTTCCGGGGCTGCCCCTGCCCCGGGGCCTCCGGAACTGGGCCGTCCCCTTTCCTAGTCGCAGCCCCAGAGGATCTCTTCCCGCAGAATACCGGGGATCACCCCTCCCTCTGTAAGCACGGAGATTCTCCTCTTCCGGAGTGATGAGGCCCCCTTCCCCCGCCAGGTCAGAGACCTCCCTCTCACAGGCTAAGGCCTGCCCCCTCCCCCAGCGTCGGAGTGTCCTTTGGACGCTGAATGCCCGGGCCCCTTCCCCTCAGAACCCCTGGTGCCCTCCCTACACACCGCCCCCGCCCCCGAAATTGCCAAGTTGCCTCTTACCCCGGCTTCCAGTCTTCTTTTTACCCTCCCACTGGAGTCACGGGGCCGCTTACGCCCTCGGCAGTTACCAGCACTCGTCCCCCACTTCTCAGAGTGGCCAGGCCCCCCTTTCTCAAGTCACAGGACCCCTCCTCCCCTCTGTCTTTCCAGGAGACATAGAGTCACCACATACAGTCTCCAGAGTCTTCCCCGAGGATGACAAAACCTTCCCTCCCCTCGGGAGTCCCGGGGACCCCCCATGCCCTTCAGGATGACTGAGCGCCCCCTCTCCCCAGGTTTCCTGGGTCACCAGCCTCCAGAGGGACGGCCCCACCCTATCAGTGACTCAGCCATTCCAGCCCCTCGGAGCGGAGACCCTCCTCGCCCGGGCAGGGACCTCCCACCCCCGTCGTTATCCGGCCTGCGAGACTCCAGGCTCCGGGACCTCTGGAAGCCCCTCGGAGCGGCCCGCCTCGGGATGCCCGGGCCCGAGCCCTGCAAGTGGCCGAGGTCCCGCCCTCCCCCAGGCCTGGCACCTGGGCGGTAGGCAGCGCCACGCTGGGTGCGCGCAGGTAGTAGGGGGCCAGGGCGGCGGGGCAGAGCGCGGCCAGCTCCGCCTCCAGCAGCCCCTCGCCGAAGCGCTGGTCGAAGAGGCGCCCGGGCGCCGAAAGCCCGGGCAACGGGGCCGAGGCGCGGCGCAGCCAAGACGGCTGCACGGGCACGGGGATCTCCATCCTGCTTCGCCGCCGCCGCCGCCCCTAGGCTCCGCAGTGCCCCTGCGAGCGCCGCAGCCGCTCTTATAGTACGCCTTGTGTCCGCCCCTCGGCGGGCCGCCCGGGGACATTGGGACCGCGGCCAGCCCCGGCCATTAATAGAGCCTTATTTAGAAAGCCCAACAATGACTTGGCCATTTATTGAGCGCCTGCTGGATGCCAGAGAGGCGATCCCCCCCCCGTGTCCCGAAGGGGAAACTAAGGCCGAGGAGGCGGAGCCTTGCCAAGTGGGTAGGACAGCGCGGTATTTGGGACCCAAGGGCCCGAAAAACCCCACCGCAGAGTTCGCAGTCCCTTTAATCCACCCCCGCCCCGCAGGCAGCTCTGGGGATGACGCAGATGGCGGTCTTAGGAGCAGATTCTTGGGTACAGGGAATGTGGTAGCCCGCCAGGTTGTCAGGAGGACACAGAACAGACCCTACTCCCATCTCTGCAGGGCCCTGGGCCCAGCCCCCCGCAAGCCGGGCCTAATTCTGGGCCTCTGACTCAGTCTCGGGTGCGCAGGGAAGCGGGGGCTGCCAGGTGAGCAGCGGCCAGAGGGCGCGGGCACGAACAGTCCAGGCTGGCCCCCCAGGGGCCGCGCGCCGGGCCCGAAATAGCTCATTTTGATCCCACCACCTCGGCGAGGAGCCCAGGCCTGGCACTTCGCGCAACCAGCTGCTCCTGCAGCAGGACGGAAGTGGCTAATGACTCCGCGGGGCCGGCCGGCTGGTCGGACGGAGGGAGGGGGCGGCGGCTGCAGAGGGCACAGGCCCCCTGACTGCCCTGCGACGCGAAAACCGGTGCTTAGGTTGGAGACGGGACAGGAGCTCTACTGCAAAAGGGGGAGTGGCCGTAAGACGCTGCTAGAAAGCGCGAGTACTTTATAGACCCTCCCAGACGCCAGCTCACCCTCAGAGCCTTCCCGTTGGTCCGCAGGCTTGCCAATTGCTGCCGCGCGCCACGGGCCTCCAATCAAACACGCTCTCTCAGTCGGGCCGAAGTTACAGCCCGTCGTGCGGCGTCTCCCTCTGGCCACTTTCCAGTTGCTTCTGTCTCCCTCTCCATCATTGGCCGCCTCGGAGGCCGCTGTCTTCCCGCGCGGGCGCCCGCCGAGAGGGGCGGGCCTGGCAGGGCATTGCTAAGCGACCGAGATGCGCGCGGGTTCAGCCCAGTGAAGGAGCGGAGCTGGCGGAAGCGCCCAGGTGGCTGCGGGATGGACCGCAGGTGAGGCCGAGCCTCCTCCCGGGGACCACAGGAGGCCTGGGGAGGACCCAGGGTGCGGCGAACGCAGCGTCGGGTCAGGTTTGCTGGGGTCCGGAGTCTGCTCTTCGACCGCGCTGGAACTACAACTCCCAAGATGCTCCACATCCTCCGGCAGCTCCAGCCTGGGACCTCCGCATCTCCGGGTCCCATAGAGTCTTACGTTACGCTTTCCAAGTGGCTCCAAGGGGTGTTCCTCTAAGGGTTTCCAGTGTCCTCTTGGGAATCAAATTTCTGAGCTTTAAAACTTCCCCCCCAGACTCCAGTGGGTGTTGGTCTTGACCTTTCTTGCTTAGGCAGAGCCCAGTTACTGATGGGGGGTATAGTCCATTTACCATTTCCTCCTCAGTATCCCAAGGACTTATGGGAAAGGTACAGTGATGGGGTTTAGTCGCGGTTCTTAACCCGAGCTCCGCTTCAGAATCACCTGCGAAGGTGACCAGCTCTCTTACAGATAGGATGCTTTGGGCCTGGGACGAGGGCCGCATGTCTGTATTTTTCAAAGGCTCCTAGATTGGATTCAGGGTCACGAACTGCCAGTAGGCAATTCCTTGGTTTTCTGAGACTGCTCCAAGGGCTGGTGGGAATCGAGCTTCCAGTATCAGTATCTTGAATGTGCAGCGCTGCTTCATGGGAGTTCTAGTTCATCTCTTCCAAGAATCTATGGGAATTGTAATCTGGTCTGCCCTCCTCTCCCCAACCCCAAACCCTGACTCCACCCATAGCCTCCCAGCAGGGGGCTCTGCTGGCCAACTTCATTCTCCCCTTGCAGTCTGCCAGTTTTCTCCATCCAAGACAGCCCCTTTGAGGATGCTCCCCTGGATCACAGCCGCTACTTGCCATCCCGGACCCAGACTTGGCACCCCAAGGTGAGGACACTCCATGGAGGGTGCTGTGTGTGGGCCCAGTGGTGAGGGAGTGATTACTAGAGGGAAGGAGGACATGTGATGAGAGATAGGGGTGAGAAATTAAGAAACAGTCTCTTTTCCCTCCCTACAGCTGTGCCCTCACCTGGTCCTGGATCCCCTATCATGGCCCCAATCACTCTGAGTTGTTACCATTGTAGGATGTTTCCTCCCCTCTGGACTGAGACACACTTCATGCGTGCCTTTGTTCCCTATACAGGGGTAACCCCTCAGCCCTCACTTTCTTCTCCCCACTCCCTGTCTTAGACCCTAAGCCCATCCAGGTCCCAGAGGTCCAGGCCCCCAGAAGCTCCCAAGGCTCTGGCCACAGGTCCCAACACCTCTGAGCTATTTGGAGAATCCTGGCCGTCCAGCTCAGGGACTCCTTCCCCACCCAGCACCACTGAAGGACAGGTGGGAGCCTCCCCACCACCCACCCTGGTTGACAGCGGGGAGTCCGTGGTGGCCAAGTAAGTACCAGCAGCCCTGGGGGGAAGGAAGGGTTTGGGTCAAGAGGGGGGCAGGTATGCCATCATCATCATCACAGCCAGAGTTGTTTATGCAGCACTTTTAGGACCAAACTATGTGTACTATTAAGAGCTCTGGAGCTGGGGCACCTGGGTGGCTCAGTGATTGAGCATCTGCCTTTGGCTCAAGGGGTGATCTCAGGATCCCGGAATCGAGTCCCGCATCGGGCTCCCCACAAAGAGCCTACTTCTCCCTCTGCCTGTGTCTCTGCCTTTCTCTCTGTCTCTCATGAATAAATAAATAAAATATATTTTAAAAAAAGGTCTGGAGCTGGGCTCATTGCGTTCAAATCCCAGTTCTGTTACTTACCCTCTGTATGATCTGGGCCTCAGTTTCTTCATTTGTAAATCATGGATATTAGCAGCACATATCCCCCAGGGCTATTTTAAGCTTTCAATGAGTTACTGCCTATAAAGCATCTATAACAAGTGCTATAGTGGTGAGCACTTGAATTTGTAGGATACAAGTTCAGCTGCTCTAACAAATAGCCCCAAATTAATTGTGGCGTAAGAAAGACAGCATTTATTTCTCCCTCACTCAACAGTCCAGGCAGAAGCAACCAGGGCTGCTGTGGCAACCCCCAGCTAGGATCAGGGACAGTTTCCTTCTGTCGTGCTGCCTCCCATCACCAGGCTCTTGCCCTTTCCTTTATGGACCAGAATGGCTCCCAACCACATCCACTATCCAGAATCACATTTCCTCATCTCATAACCCTATTGGTTGAGATGCCTGGGTTGCTCAGCAGTTGAGCATCTGCCTTTGGCTCAGGGCATGATCCCAGGGTCCTGGGATCGAGTCCCGCATTGGGCTTCCCATGGGGAGCCTGCTTCTCCCTCTGCATGTGTCTCTGCCTCTCTCTCTCTGTCTCATAAATAAATTAATTAAATATTTAAAAACAAAACAAAACCCTGTTGGTCAAGAACCTAGTTACATAGCCATAAAACTATAGGGACCCCTGATAAAATTAAATATAATCTGTAGAAGAGTGGCTATGTGCCCCGTATCATATAGTCTTACATAATATTGCATTACTGTGTATGAGAGGATGCTGAGGGGCTAGGTATTGCCAAGGTAACTGATAAACATCAGCTGTTGTGATTGTTATTGTCATTATTACTATTCTTTGGCTCTCCTCATTCACCCACCTCCCCTTCTCTGATGCTCGCAGGTACATAAACCGGTTTCGCCAGGCTCAGCCTACAAGCCGAGAGGAACGCCAGCCTGCAGGCCCAACCGCAGCTGACTTTTGGTGGCTCCGGCCTGAATCTCCAGACCCCAGCAGTCAGCTTGCAGCAGGTACCTGCTACGGTCCCATCCACTGTAGGCCTAAACCTCTCCTGATCAATGCCCCCAGCAGAGGTTCCTCGTGGCCCCCCTCCAAAATCAACTGGGGCTTCTCGGCAGGAGCCAGTGAACCAGAAGGAAGACCCAACACAGCAGTCCCAACTCTTGCCAAGGTGGTCAGCGCCTCTCGGGCTAAGGCTGTGGCCCCCCTTCAGGAAATGAAGCAGGTGACATCCTCATCCACTTCCTTCTCTATGTACCTGAACTGAGAGCACTACCCCTGGCATAGAATTAGAGTCAATCCCCAATTCAAGGAAGCTTAAAGATAAAAGGAGGATTTGCTGGCTAATGCAATCAAGAAATCCCAATGTATATGCTTTCAGGCATGGCTAGATCCAGGTGTTTGTACAGTACCAGGAGCAACTCGACTCTCTTGGCTCTCTGCTCCTCTTTGTTGGGCTCAGTCTCAGGCAGGCTTCCCCTTGAGGTAGCGAAGATGGCCCCAGTCACTCTAGGCTTCTAATTTACATAGGTACTTCAGTGGAAAGAGGAGGATTTCCTAGTAGTTCCATGCAAAGCCCCAGGGCTTACTCTCATGTGTTCATCTTTGAGCCCGGCACTGTGGAAGCAGATTGTTGTGATTAGCCAGGCCAGGTCAGGAAGATGGGGTCAACCCTTCTCCCACAACAATGACTACCAGGAGAGGTGTGGATCACAAAGGAAGTCCCCCATCTCTGAGGAGGAGGAGCGGATTCTAAGCCAGCATGTGAGGGCACCAGGTGGAGTGTAGACCTGTACTCCAGGCCCTCTGTCCAGAGCCCCTTTCCCAGCACCCTTTGAGATGGGGGCTAGCCTCTGATCCCTCTTACCTCGCAGAGCCTCAACACATGGAACTCATCCCTGCTGGACCTGGAGACACTGAGCCTGCAGAGCAGAGCTGCCAGGCTGCTCAAGCGCAGGTGCCTTCCCTGCCCCCATCTCCCTCCCCACTCCCACAGCCCCAGGCCCCGCCCACAGCCTCTGAGACCCCTGTCACCTCGCTTCTGCTTTCTCCCCTACAGCAAGGCCTCCATCTCCTCTTCCTCCTCACTCAGCCCTAGTGATGCCAGCACCTCCTCCTTCCCAGTCAGCTCTGATGGCCTCTCTCCCTTCTCCATGACCTTCACCCCTGACCCCAGCAAGGGCTCTGACCCCAAGGCACAGGGTAAGTTCTGAGGCCCGGATTGAGAACAGCCTGGAGGTGAATCCCAGCTGTGTGACCTGGGGCTTCCAGGGGCCTCTCTGTTCTTCAACTTGAAAACAGGGGTAATAAATGAGTGGTGAATACGGGGAGCACCTACCACAGGTCTGTTAACAGTACCCATCATTAGCATGACAGGTTCTCTGTCTCTGTCCTGTTTGCCGTTCTGAACACGAATTTCCAAAATCACATGGCTTTTTGCTAATTCAGCACCACACCTGATTGAACAGCAAAATCTGACCTAAAGAATACGAAGGCTGTTTATAGTCTTGCCAAATTTCATTTAGGGTGAACAGTCATTCTTTTGGCTACGGCTGTGTGTTACACTGAACCACATGATACCTTTGTCTCTGTAAGTAAAAAATGGTTGAAAAAAAAAATGGTTGAATACTGGCAATTTCATGTTGTTCAACCAAATACTAATGTGTTTGAGTCTGCGGACTGGGCCAGCCCCCTGCCAGTGCTGTACATACGATGTGCCTTTGCTGAAGCAGGCAAACTGTTGAACTCTCAATTCCTGCCATCTGATGTCTTCAGATTTCAGAGATGGGATTAAGGACCTGGATTACTATTGCTCCGTGGCCAGGTCCTGGGACACAGTGGCACACAGGACAGGTGCTGTGTGTGTCTCGTGGGGCTGGAGTGAGTGGGGGCAGTCAGTGTAAGAGAGGTGTTCGTGCTTGGTGTGTGATCCTGCCTGAGCTCTTTCTTGTCTGATTCTTTGCTCCTTTTCAGCTTCACCTTACCTGTTATTCACCTCTCCTTCCTGAGCCTCCGTTTTCTCATCTGTAACATAGGGTTGAAACTAGGAGCTACTTCATGAGTTACTCTGCAGACTAAATTTACTCAATCTGCCATCTAAAAAACATTGTATACCTATTGTGAATGAGGCCTTGGGAGTGGGCTTGGGGATTCCACAGTGAATCAGCTGGTTCCAAGCAACTGATTGTGGTCAGTTTATGGTGCTCACAATACAGTGAATGTGGGACAGAAAATAGCTACCTAACCCCACATCTGTGAAATGTAGGCAGAAACGAGGGCCATGCAGGAGAGGATCATGATGCTGGGAAGTCAGAGAAGACCTTCTTGGAAGAGGTGCTGTCTAAGTGGAGACTTGACGATGAAGGTAGGGACAACAGCCCTCTAGCATGTAGGGAGGACCTGAGGTGGGAGGGAGCATGGTGCCCACAACGGACTAGAAAAGAAAGGGCAAGGGGGGGTGGCGAGTGAGAGTAGTCTGGGGTAAGGTGGAAGAAATTGGCAGGAGTCCGGTTACATTGGGCCATGTAAGCATGGGAGGCATTTGGCCATTATCTTAGTACTGGGGAGCCAGGGGGAGGTTCTGAGCAGGGAAGGATGTGATATTTCTTGGGTATTAACAGACTCCCTCTGGCTGCTCTGGACCCCCCAGTGAGAGACACTGGTAGTTAGTTTCTCTTGGGCCAGAGCCTGAGGAACAGAGTAGGGGGATGTGGCCAGGTCTGGAAGTAGAGTCACAGGATATAGAGGGAGGTGGGAGAGAGAGAGATCCAGAATGACACCCCCCTTCTCTGTGCAGCATCAGATGGTAGGGCTTCTAAGAGACGATGGTAGCCCTATGATCATGACTGATGAAGTTATGCTCTGGGTAATGGGAATGATGTCCATTTGCCCCGTGGAACTGAGGGCAGCCAGTGACCCTGCCCTCACTGCTGTATCCCTAGCACAGATCTGGACACTGCACTTCAATATAATAAATAGCTCACTTGGCATTTATGCCACAAATACTGATGGCAGCAGGCCTTGTTCCATTTTTTAAAATATATTTATTTATTCATGAGAGACAGAGCGAGAAGCGGTGACACAGGCAGAGACTCCCTGCAGGGAGTCTGATGTGGGACTCAATCCCAGGACCCTGGGATCATGCCCTGAGCCAAAGGCAGATGCTCAACCATTGAGCCACCCAGGTGCCCCACCAGGTCTTGTTCTTGACACTGGGGATATAGTACCGGTCAGATAACAAAAACCACTGCCCTTGTGTAGCTGGCATTGTGAAGAGAGAGAAGTAAGCAGAGATGTACCACACTGAATATGTTGGGAGGTGAAAAGAGCTAAGGAGGAAAATGGAATAGGAAATAGGATAATGAGTGGTAGGGCTGGGGGTGGTTGCAGTTTTAAATAGAGGAGCCAGGGAAGGCCTCACTAAGAAGGTGATATTGAGCAAAGATTGGAAGGATGTGAGGCATTGAACCCTGTGTGTACAGGAGGGAACAGCACTCCAGGCAGTGGGAAGCACAAATTCAAAGACTTTTGCTTTTTACTAGGACAAGGAGGGTTCTAATCCAGGAGGGCCCTGATCGGACTCAGGTGTTCCCAGGCTTCCTCTGGCTGCAGGGGGAAACAGATTGGGATAACAGAAGCAGAGAGACCAGAGAAGAGGTTTCTGTGGGGTTTTACTGCCCAGGAAAGGGCAGTAAAGTGGGAGAGAAGTAGGCAGATTCTGGAGGATCTGTCTTGTTCACTGCTGTAACCACAAGGTCCAGAACAGTGCCTGGCACACAGTAAGAGCTAAGTGAATATTTGCTGATGAATAAAGAATTGAATGATGACAGGCTGAGAAGCCCCTGTGTGCTCTCTCCTCTGACTCTGCCCCTTTGCTCACTTCCTGCTTGGGAGAGGAGTTGGGACATTACCTGGAGAGCCTGTCAGAATAACTTTCTGGTACAATCGAAGGGTATATGCACAGGCTGTCCTTGGCTTGCTCTGCTCATCAGCCCAGTTCCTAACTTACCCTTCCCCCCTCTACTTACCCTACAGCAACACCAGCACCTGCCCGCATCCCTGCTTCGGGCCCCCTCTCCTCTCAGGCACCCCTGCGTCCAGAGGATGACATTCTATACCAGTGGCGGCAGCGGAGGAAGCTTGAACGGGCTCGAGGAGGGCAGGGTGATGGAACCTGGGTGCTACCCCGGACTCCTGCCCCCACCACTCCAGTGAGATGGGGGAGGGAGCGTGTGAGGCGACTGGAGGGAGGGACGCTAAGGGAAGTTGGAGGAAGGAGGAGCCAGAAGGGGACTGAAGACCCCTCTACCATTTCTCTCCCTCTCAGGTCCCCGCCCCCGTTTCTCTACAGGCTCCTCCTGCCCCTGCAGAGACCCCTGGTTCCTTGGGAACCCAGCCTAACTGCATCCCACTTTGGGCCAGTGTGGCCCGACCTGGTCCCCTGGAGGCCTTTTATATGGAGAGGCCTCCTATCCCCCCTGGGTTCTCTCCACATATCTTTTGGGGTCCCAGCCCTCAGGGGTTCTTCTGGGCTCCGCAGTCTGGTCTCTGGGTACCTCTTGGGGCCATGCCTCCCACGCCCTCCAGCCCTGCGCCTCCGGGCCCCGCCCCCGTGGCCCCCGCTCCCGTGCCCCCGGCCCCAGCACCTGCAGCCTGCACCCTCCCACCCCCAGCCGCCCCCCAGGACCCGCCCACTCCTGCGCCCAGCTGCCCGGCCCAGCCCCAGAGGCAGGGCCCCAAGCCTCGGAGTAGCAGGGCCCCGCGCCAGGAGTCCGCTGGGACGGTCACGGCCGCTGACGAGGGGCCTGGCCCGCAGCTCAGAGGCGCCCTGGGCCAAATAGTGTCCGCTCGGCTCTTCCCGGACGCCTTGGAGGACACGCCCCCTCACCCCGGGGGCCCACCTCTGCCCCAGGCCGAACCTCTGAAAGTCAAGGCCACACACCCCCAAACCAAGGTTACGCCACCTGGCTCAGAGGTCACGCCCCCTCAGTCTGGATCGCGATTTCCCAAGGCGCAGACTCCGCCTCGTCGCTCCAAAGCCGAGGCTCGGAAAGCCAAGGCCACGCTCCCCCTAGAGGCGTGGGAGCCTCGGAAGGACGGAGACACCCCCGTGGCCGCCCCTGGGAATCTGCCGCCCCAGGCCCCGCCCCCTCCAGCCGAGGAGGCGGCTGCTTCTCTCGAGGCCCCGCCCACTTCCTTCGGGGCGGGGCCTCCCGGGGCGGTGGCCACGCCCCCGCCCGCTGCGGGTCCCGCCCCCTCCGCAGATCTGCTCGGCCTGGCGGCCCGACTTCTGGAGGCTGCAGAAGGTGAGCTGATCGCCGTGGCTGCGCGGATCTGCGTGGCGGTCCCGCACCCGACGCACGAGTCGGCCTCCTGGCGCTCGCTCTTTTTCCCCTAGAGTCCGACGGCAGCGAGTTCCAGGACGACCCTGTACTTCAGCTGCTAAGAGTTCAGAGGGCCGAGCTGAGATGGCAGAAAAGGTGGCCATCCCCAGGATCTGCAACACCCCTTTCCCAGAGCCACCCACCACCCCAGACCCGTCCTGAGCCTCTACGACCCTGGCTTTTTTGCAGGAAAGTGGACGCGCAACTGTCCCTCCTACTGGAGCACACTGAGGACCCAGGGACTTGGTCTCCTCCCACCGGGTCGCCCCCCAGGTCCCCAGGAAGGCGGCTGCGGAGGGAAGGAGCTCCTCCCGAGACCAGACGACGTTGACTTGTAAAAATTGTATTTTTCCCAATAAAATATTTTTTTCACGTTACTTATCTCTGAGGAAGAGTTGTTCTGGAATGTCTGAGGGTGATTCTAATTTGGGGAAAGAGCTCCTCCCCTCCCCTATCCGCTGTGGCTCTGCCTTGCCAAACCCCCATTCTAGTTCCTGACCTATAGGGCAAAATCTCTTCTGGTTTGCCCTCCGAGGTCAGGATGGGGGAGGGGGTCCAGGTCAGATTTCAGGCAAGACTGGGATGCACCTTAGTTGACTCTCAGCTCAGAAGTGGATTCTCCTGTCTCAGCTGAGACCAAAGGGCTGTCCTCAGGGCATGAAGTTAATGGGGTCATAGAGTGCTGGGCAATGGTCGGTCCTCAGTCCACACGCTGCTTGAGCCAGCAGCAGCATTTAGTGTGCTCATCCCTCCTGGAGACACTTCCTTCCCTGCTTCCAATGCCCCACCCTTCTCACCTCTCTGGTCGCCCCTTGTCATTGCCCCAACCTGTCACTTTAACATGTCCTAGGGCCCTGGCCTTAACTATCTGTATTCATTCCCAAGTGATCTAGTCTAGTTCCACCACTCTGACACCCATCTCTATTCTAATGGTCCCCAAATTTCTATCTTCAGCTTCAATCTGGCCACTGAAACATAGGCTCCTGTATTCTGCTACCTACTCATCATCTCCACTCAAAGGCCTAAGAGATGTCTCAAACCCCACAGGTCTTTTTTATTTATTTTTTAAAAGATTTTTTTTAAAGATTTATTTATTTATTTATTTATTTATCTATCTATTTATTTATTTATTTATTTATGAGAGAGAGGCAGAGACACAGGAGGAAAGAGAAGCAGGATCCATGCAGGGAGCCCAACATGGGACTCAATCCCGGGACTCCAGGATCCTGCCCTGGACCAAAGGCAGGTGCCAAACCGCTGAGCTACCCAGGGATCCCCCTTTTAAAATATTTTATTTGTTTATTCATAAGGGACACAGAGAGGGGCAGAGACACAGGCAGAGGGAGAAGCGGGCTCCCCATGGGGAGCCCGATGCGGGACTCGATCCCAGGACCCCAGAATCACCCCCTGAGCCAAAGGTAGACAGCCACTGAGCCACCCAGGTGCCCCAAACCCCACAGGTCTTAAACTGAGCTCTCAAACTTCCCCTAAAACTTGCCCTTCATTGGCTTTCCTGAGCTCCATCCTTCTAACTGCTCAGGCCAAAAGCCTCATAGCCATTCTTGACTCATCTCTTTCCCTCACCCCACAGTCAGTTAGTTAGTAAGATCTAAGTGGCAGGTATGTGGGTGTCTACTATAAAATTGTTCAACTTTGCTGTATGTTAGAAACTTATAATAAAATGTTGAAGAATGTATGATCAGGATTATTTTGATATCTGTATTTATTAAAGAGAAGGATAGAATAGATTTCTGTTAAAAGCAGCTTCGGGAGCATGTGGGTGGCTCAGTCAGTTAAATGTCTGCCCATGGCCCAGGTCATGATCCCAAAGTCCTCGAATAGAGCCTGCTCAGCGGGAGCCTGCTTCTCCCTCTCCCTCTTTCTCCTTGCCTGTGCTTGATCTCTTGCATGCATTCTCTGTCTCTCTCTCAAATAAATACATAAAATCTTTTTCTTTAAGTAGCTTCTGTATATCATTGACATGATGTATATTTGTTTTCAGCCTTTCTGAACAAATCATACATTTAAATGAAATCAGAAAGAAGGAAATTGCTGTTTAGATATAAAGAGAAATGAAAGATGTTACAGTAGCAGAATGTGATCTAGTTGAGGGGTGACTGGACCCTAGAGGGATTTCTGAGGAAATTATATTTAAGCTGAGACAGGTAGGAATTAATTAGTTGACAAAGGGCCATCCTAATTACTTTTGCTGGATTATAAATCATCCCCCAAACTTAGTGGCATAAAACAATCATTTTATTATGTTCATGGATTCTGAGAGTCAGAAATTTGGACAGGCACAGTAAGGGATAATTTATCTGTGCTCCATGATGTCTAGGGGTTCAACTGGAGAGACTCACAGGTGACTCAACAGCCAGGGGCAGGACCTCTGGAGCTTCTTCACTTAAAGTCTGGCACCAGGGCCCAGATGACTCCAAGGCTTGGCTCAGCTGGAACTGTACACTGTGGTGCTTACATATGGTCTCTCCACAGGGCTTGGGCTTCCTCAAAGCATGGCGTCCTGGGCATAGTTGCACTTCTCATATGATGCCTCAAAGCTCTAGAGCTAGTCATTCCAGTGGACAAAAAGGAAGATGCATTGTTTTCTTGCTACTTAGTCTTAGATATCACATAATGTCAATTCCACTACTCTCTGTTGGTTGAAATTATCCACGTTGCCCAGATTCAAGGGTGAGGGGACATAGAGTCCATCTTTTCATGAAAGCAGTGTCAAAGAATTTGCAGTCGTGTTTTAAAACCACCACAGGGTAAGTGGGGAGTGGGGTGGGGTTGAGGGGAGACTGTAGGCAATAGGAACATCACATGGAAATCCCTGGGATGGGAGTGAAGTGAGCAAGTTCTATTGAACTTATTAGTTGAAATAAGTAACTATAAATTGACCCCGCCTTTGGGGCACCTGGGTGGCTCAGTGGTTGAGCATCTGCCTTTGGCTCAACCCTGAGCCAGGGGTCCTGGGATTGAGTCCCCCATTAGGATCCCTGCGGAAAGCCTGCTTCTCCCTCTGCCTGTGTCTCTGCCTCTCTCTGTGTGTGTCTCTTATGAATAAATCATATCTTTTTAAAAAATTGACCCCTCCTTCAGGATTCCCTTTCCCCAATCCCTGACTAATTTTTTATCCATAGAATTTATCACCTAATTTTCTACATTTTAAGATACTTTTAAATTATTTTTTAAAAAGATTTTACTTATTTTTTCATGAGACACGGAGAGCGAGAGAGAGGCAGAGACACAGGCTGAGGGAGAAGCAGGCTCCATGCAGGGAGCCCGATGCGGGACTCGATCCCGGGACTCCGGGGTCACACCCTGAACCGAAGGCGGACGCCCAACGTCTGAGCCACCCCAGACTCCCTACATTTTAAGATATTTTGTTCATTGTCTTCTCCCACGAGCTTTTGAGTGCCACGTGGGCAGGATATATTTTCCCCTTGCTTTGGTTATTGCTATAGCCACAAATTAAGTGATCAGAGTTTTTGAATGAATGAGTGAATGAAACAAAGCGGTACTTTCTGAAGCGAGGGACCCTGTTGAGAACATGACCAGTGGAAAGGTTCTCTGGGAAAGGGCATCGTTATAGTGTGTCCTGGGCCTGGCTCAAGTCAGAGGCGGATCGGTTGGGATTGGCTTTACGGCAGGCGCA
Source organism: Canis lupus baileyi (assembly GCF_048164855.1). Lineage (NCBI taxonomy): Eukaryota > Metazoa > Chordata > Mammalia > Carnivora > Canidae > Canis > Canis lupus. The sequence goes on along the minus strand of NC_132838.1, from coordinate 117,359,389 downwards.
GTCCTGTTCTGGAATTGCGGGCTAAGGCAATTCCTAGAAAAAAGGAGCCAAGGGTGGAGACCGGCCTATAAGATGCAGTAGAGGAGGCAAGGACAGCATGTCCAGCGGGAAGGGCGAGGCCGATCGCAGAGTGCCTGGGATTGCGTCCCAGGCCGAGTATGTGAGACAGTGACGCCGTCCATGGGCAAATGCCCTCAGGGTTCTGCGGGCGGGCGGTGTCCGGGTCGGGACTGACAAGATGGAGCTGGAGGATGGAGACGTGGAAAAGCGGCTCGGGGATGGAGACAAGCTCTGAGGCCATGGAGAATCCAACTCCGATGGCAAAGGGGAAGCAAGTGTCAGAGGACGGGTCACTGAGAGTGGACTAAGGGGAGGGCCCGTTGCTTCGCGCCGGGAGTGTTGGAAGCAAAGCATAAAGAGCCTAGGGGTGTGTCTCGGGAGGGCAATGACAGCCAATGAAGAGCAGTCCTGGGCGCGGCGCTGTCAAACTTCGCGGGGCGGGACCGAAGAGACCGAGCCAGCGATGGGACCGCCGCCGCAGCCAATGAAAACCGCCCGGGTGGGCGGGGCGTCGCCCAAGGCCGAGGGCGGAGCCAATGGGAAGCGGCGCCGCGTCCCGCTGCCCCCGCCTCCGTGGGGCGCGCGCCGGAGCCACGGGCGGCCGTTAGGGGCGGGGCCTGCAGCCGCCCGCGCGCGGCTCGCGCCCTCCCCTTTGTGTCGCCATGGCGGCGGCGGCGGCGACGAGGACGACGAGCGAGGGGTCGAGCGCGGCCGGCGCCTGAGGAGGCTACGCTACCATGGTGGTGAGGGGCCCACGCGGCCGTCAGTCGGTCCGCGTGTCAGTCTGTCCGCGCGCGGCCCCGCCCCGCGCGCCCCGCCCCCGGCCCCGCCCGAGCCCGCGGCCCGCGCCGCCCCTCACCCCTCTCGAGGTCCCTCTCGGGCCCCCGGCCTGGTCTCGGCCCGAGCCCTCGCCCCGGCCCCGCCCCCTCAGTGCACATCCCTCGCCGCGCCCTGGGTGGAGCTGACAGTGGCCGAGGACCCAGGCTGGGGGGATGGGCTAGTCCGGAAGGACCCGCGCCCCCAAGTGGCCCCCCCAGGGGCCTGCCGAAGCTTCCCGGGTCCTTCTTCAGCCCCCATCCCACAGCCACCCTCAGCCTCTATTCCCAGCCTCCACCCCTCCCCTGCCCGCCCCCTCCCCCTCCTGCCTCCAGCCCCACCCCCACCCGGCTCCATCCTCAGCCTGACCCTTTTCTTCTCCCGCGTTCTCACTCCGTTCTGCTCCCTCTCCATCAGCCCTCCCCAGCACCCCCATCAGCCTGAACCTCAGCCTCCCCAGCATCTCCCCTCTCCTCACTGCACCCCAACCCCAAGCCAGCAGCGTACCTCTCGCTGGATCCTTGGGTCCTTCTCCGTCTTCCTGTCCTCACCCTCCCTCCCCACCGTCTCCCTCTCCTACCATGCTGCTCCTGCTCATTCATCCATTCATTCCCTGATTCGCTCATTTAACAGACACTCCTTGATACCTCCTGGCAGACCCCATGTTCCAGGCGCAAAGAGATTCACATCCCATCCTGCCTTGGGGAGCTTCATGGGCTGGAGAGGGACAGAACCGAGGGTGAGACCCAAGGATGAACCTGGGGTCGCAGGGAAATGAAGGAGGGAGAGGCGAGAGCCCAGCCTGGGAAATCCCTATCTGGCAGCTGACTAATTTACTCATCAGATTTTCCTCGGCTCCTGCTGTGAGACTGGGCATGGGGACCCAGAGAGGAATCAGGCATTACCTTACCTGGGGGGAGCATCAGTTCTGTGCCCAGCTCTGTGCTGGGTCCCTGATCCTGGGGAAGTCACAATCCAGTGGGGGAGATGCCCTTGTCACCAGTGATATCTCAGAGTGCTCAGGGCTGGGATGGGAGAACCTCAGGGGATAGAGGAGTCTAGCAGAGGAGGCTGGCACAGCCTGGGTCCCGGAGAACTTCCCAGAGGAGAGAATGAGAGAGATGAGCCCTGAGGGATGGGGAGGAGTGAACCTACTGAAAGGATGGGGAAGAGGGAACAAACTTTGCAAAGGCCTGGGAGGAAATGAGAAGATGGTGCTTTTGTTGGACTCTTAGAAGTTTGAGAGCTCCGAGAGTAGAGGCCATGGGGGTAAGATGGGGCTGGAGAGGTAAACAGACCTGAGAATTCAGACTTTATCTTGAAGATAACAGGGAGCCATTGAAGGTCTGTGATCTGTGGAGAGGCAGAGGCAGATATGTGTGGCATGAAAATTATCCTGGCGCTTGCTGTGAAGAAGCTAGCAGGAGGGGAGAGGTTGGAAGGAAGATTGATAAGATGGAAGCTGTGATTGTCCAAACATCAATAAAAGGTGTGGAGAGGCACGTAGGGGAGACTATACTCTGCAGGGGCGAAGGGAGGACTTGAAGCAGGGAGAGATGGTACCAGCATATGCTCTCCCTGCCTCGCCTTCGGTCTCTGCTCTTCCAGCCCCCCACCCCAGACCACACACAAAGAAGCAGGCCTACCGTTAGTTGCCTTCACCTCCCCCTGACCTACCCTTTTGCTCCACGCTTAGGGCAGCCTGTGGAGCAATTCGGGCCTCCGGGCCCAGGGCTCACAGATAACAATGCTGCCGTTGTCTCTCTGTTCCCATCTCTGGAGGCCTCTGATTCTTCTTTCTGCTCTGCAGGCTCGCAGCACTGACAGCCTGGATGGCCCAGGGGAGGGCTCAGTGCAGCCCTTGCCCCACACTGGGGGGCCCAGTGTGAAGGGGAAGCCTGGGAAAAGGTGAGAGGTGAGGGTGAGGCTCAGCTTAGGAGGGGGGCCAACCACAGGAGCCACCAGTGATGTGTCACCTGTCCCCCAGGCTCTCGGCTCCTCGAGGTCCCTTCCCCCGGCTGGCCGACTGTGCCCATTTCCACTATGAGAATGTTGACTTTGGCCATATTCAGGTATGAGGGCTTTGCACCCAGGTGGGAGGGTGAGCTCTTACCCAACCCTGAAGCAGTATCAGCCACGGTACCCCTGAAGCCTATCTCAGCAATAGCTGTTCCCCCAATCTGAGCAGTCAGTGGCAGGAGTTGCAGGATGGAAGGGGAGAACTGTTCCTTCTTTCATTCGTTTCTTTATTCAGTCACTTAACTTTTTGTTAGGTGTATGCTCTGTGCGGGGACCCTGTACCTTGAGACATTGCCAGGCCCTGCCCTTAGGGAAGCTCAGGCAGGGGACACAGACCCCTCTCTAGGTAGTGCCAACCTGGAAAAGTCAGGACTGGGACAAGCGTGAGGCCCTTACCTGGACCTTTGTTTCCCTCTACAGCTCCTGCTGTCTCCAGAGCGTGAAGGGCCCAGCTTCTCTGGAGAGAATGAGCTGGTGTTTGGGGTGCAGGTGACCTGTCAGGTGAGGCCACCCCTCCTCTCATCTAGCCTGACAGACTGCTCCTCGTGGTTCTCAGCTCAGTGCAATGGGACTACTGCTCCTTTCTGTCCCTCCTGCCCCCACAGGGCCGTTCCTGGCCAGTCCTCCGAAGTTATGATGACTTCCGTTCTCTGGATGCCCACCTACACCGATGCATATTTGACAGAAGGTTCTCCTGCCTCCCAGAGCTTCCCCCACCTCCAGAGGGTGCCAGGGCGGCCCAGGTAAACTGCTTGTTGTCTCAGCTCCCGCCTCAGCTAGGCTGTGTCCTCATGAGCAATGTGTGAAGCCGTCAGGAGAACAGAGTTAAACATTTAAACACTGGTATGGCCCAAGTTCCAACCAATCAGAATGGAGAGGTCCAGAATGAAACTGCAGCAGGGAGTCTCCTTTCAGTTTTAGGATCATGAGGAATTCCAGGGGATTTGGTGGGAGAGTCAGCATGGCCCAGACCAGTGGGGGCACACAGGAGCTTGTCAGAGCCTGTCCACTGACTGACACGAAAATATTTCAGTCTTACCAGTGGAACAGCACCCATGCATTCAGGCTGAATTTCAGCCCTGCCCAGAGGTGAGCTAGGGCAAGATAGGAGGGCAGCGAACTCTCTCAAGGTCCCCTCACAAAAGCCCACCCTGATATCCTGCCCTCAGATGCTGGTACCACTGCTGCTGCAATACCTGGAGACCCTGTCAGGCCTGGTGGACAGTAACCTCAACTGTGGACCTGTGCTCACCTGGATGGAGGTGGAAAGGGGGGCTGGGAGTTGGAAGTGAGAGAGGGATGTCTGAGGAGCGAGAACTCACAGAGTCTGAGTGTGTGTGGGCACAGGAAAGAAACGAGCCAGAGTGGAGGAGGCACTGGTATTTCGGTGTCTGTGTGGGCACATGGCTGTGAGGGAGAATGAGTGTGTGTGTGTGTGTGTGTGTGTGTGTGTGTGTGTGTGTGTTAGCAGGCTCTGGACTATGGGGATGTGAGAATTTGAAGATATATCGGTTAGAAATAGATGTGACTGTAACTCCTAGAACACCTGGCCAACAGTGGCTCGGACCAGTAGGTTTTCAGATAGCAAATGTGCGGTGTCTGCTGTGGAGGATGAGGGTGCAGGGGCGTCCTGGGATGTGAGAGGGAAGGAGGGGCTTTGTTGGGCAAGGATTTCGGTGTTTGACCAATAAGTGACTGACAGGCTCTTAGATAGGGGACAGGTAGTGGCCTCCACTAGGCATGAAGGAATCTTCTCTGCCTTTATTATGTCCTTCTTTTGGCCTCTCCGCATCTCAGCTGGACAACCATGGCCGCCGACTGCTCCTCAGTGAGGAAGCCTCCCTGAACATCCCTGCGGTGGCTGCTGCGCACGTAATAAAACGGTACACGGCCCAGGCACCAGACGAGCTGTCCTTCGAGGTGAGGCTGTGGGGAAGCAGACTCCGGCTGGGCTGCCCACGCTCCTGTCCCTTCTGACCCTCCCTCCAATTACCTTCTGGCTCCCAGGTGGGCGACATTGTCTCAGTGATTGACATGCCACCCACGGAGGATCGGAGCTGGTGGCGGGGCAAACGGGGCTTCCAGGTGAGTCTGGCTTGGGTAGACAGGTGGGGCAGGGCACTGCACCAGTTAGGGCGGCCCACTCACGGACCCCAAACCCTCCACAGGTTGGTTTCTTCCCCAGTGAGTGTGTGGAACTGTTCACAGAGCGGCCTGGTCCAGGACTAAAGGGGGGTAAGTGCCAGGGGCAAAATGAGGAGGCCTCCCTGTATCCTTGCCTGTCATCCATTCTTTTCACCCATTGTTTGCCCCACAGATGCTGATGGTCCCCCCTGCGGTGTCCCAACACCCCAAGGTGTCTCCTCTCTGACCTCAGGTAATGGGAACAAGAGGCCAGGCCCCTGACCCCCAACTCCCTCACCCCCCCCACCCCCCCACCCCACCCCTGCCATGAGACCAGCGGCTGCACTGACCCTCTATGGCCTGCCTTTACCCCCACAGCTGTGCCCCGGCCACGTGGGAAGCTGGCCGGCCTCCTGCGAACCTTCATGCGCTCCCGCCCTTCTCGGCAGCGGCTGCGGCAGCGGGGCATCCTGCGGCAGAGGGTGTTCGGCTGTGATCTTGGGGAGCACCTCAGCAATTCAGGCCAGGATGGTGAGGCCCCACGTCTACCTGCCCAGGCCACTCCTCCCACTCGTGCAACCTGCCCAGACCTGAGCCCCTGCTTTCTCCCAGTGCCCCAGGTACTTCGCTGCTGCTCTGAGTTTATTGAGGCCCATGGGGTGGTGGATGGAATCTACCGGCTCTCAGGAGTGTCATCCAACATCCAGAGGCTACGGTGAGGGCCCTCCACCAAGCCCTTCCTTCCACAAACACTTTCTGGGCATCATCTCTAGTCCAGGCCCTGTGCCTTGTGCTGGGGACACAGAGGTATCAGGGCGTTAGGAGAGCTTAGGGTGCAGTAGGACTGGGGCTGAGGGCAAGGAGGGCTTTCTTGAGGAAGTGACACCCAAGCAGAGGCCTGAAAGGCAAGAAGAGCAGAATAATCATTGGGAGCAGAGAGATCAGCCTTCATTGAGTACCTGCCACATGCCAAGCACTAGGCACAGGAGACAAAGATTCCTGCCCTCTTGGGGCTCACATGCTAGACAGAGAGACTAACAAGGAAATGAGGAAGTGTACAAGTAGGTGACAAGTGCTACGGAGAACAAGAGAATGGGGTACGAAGGATCATAATAAGTTGGGGAGGGAAATTGCAGTTTTATTTATTGTTTTATTTATTTTTTTTTAAAGATTTTACTTATTTATTCATGAGAGACAGAGAGAAAGAGAGAGAGAGAGAAAGGCAGAGACACAAGCAGAGGGAGAAGCAGGCTCCATGCAGGGAGCCCGACATGGGACTTGATCCTGGGTCTCCAGGATCAGGCCCTGGGCTGAAGGCGGCGCTAAACCACTGAGCCACCTGGGCTGCCCAGAAATTGCAGTTTTAAATTCGGTGGACAGAGGAGGCCACCTGGGGGAGAGCTTGCTCTGGAGGAGGCGAGGGAGCCAGCTGTGTGGACTTCCTGGGATGGGCATTCACCATGCTGGGAACAGTTAGAGCAAGGGGAAAGCAGCAGGAGTTCATGGCCCAGAAGTAAATGGTGGCAGAGTATACAAGGCCTTTTGGACAACAGTTAGGATTTGCCTTTACATGGAGTAAGGCAGTAACCACAGGAGGGTTCTGAGCCGAGGAGGAGTAGCATGAAGAACAGCCTCCAGTGGGAAACAGTGAGACGTGAGCACTGGGGCTGACAGGGGGAGTGAGGTGACAGTGTGGAGCCTGGGGATCTGAGAGACAATGCACGAAGTCACATGAGAAGCCGTTTACCCAAGAGCAGTGGGACACCACCAGAGAACTGCGAGCAGGGGTTGTTGGGATTTTAGCCACATCTTCCAGGGACCTCTTGAAGCCAGGAGAAGAACAGCTTCGTGGAAGGAGGATGCGTGGTCACGCTCAGTGTTCAGATGGCCTTGGTAGCCACGAGCAGGAGCATCTCCCACCTGAGCCTCAGTGTTCTCCCCTGTAAAATGGGGCATGCTCATTGGGGCACACAGTTGTTGGGGGGTTCAGTCAGGTTCTGCCTCTGCAGAGCCCAGCACAGGGTTACATCCATGTGTGGACACTTTGGAAGGTGGGGGAAGAACATGGCCAGCTGGGTCAGCTCTGACCTGAATCTTTCTTCTCCTTGACCTGGTGGCCTCAGGCACGAGTTTGACAGTGAGAGGATCCCGGAACTGTCTGGCCCTGCCTTCCTGCAGGACATCCACAGTGTGTCCTCCCTCTGCAAGCTCTACTTCCGGGAGCTGCCCAATCCCTTGCTCACATATCAGCTCTATGGGAAGTTCAGTGTGAGTAAGGGAGCTGCCGAGGTTGGAGGGTGCTGGGATGTGTTGGCCCAGCCCTCACCAGGTCTGTGCATAATCTCAGGAAGCCATGTCAGTGCCTGGGGAGGAGGAACGCCTGGTGCGTGTCCACGATGTCATCCAACAGCTGCCCCCGCCTCACTACAGGTAAACCAGAAGGGGCAGGGAAGGCCTGTGATGGGGTCCCAAGGGAGTTGAGGCTCAGGTGTCATCCTCCACTCCCACCCCCAGGACCCTGGAGTACCTGCTGAGGCACTTGGCCCGCATGGCGAGACACAGTGCCAACACCAGCATGCATGCTCGCAACCTGGCCATCGTCTGGGCACCCAACCTGCTACGGTAAGTTGGCAGCTCACCAGCCTGCCCCCTCAGCTTCCTTCCACAAACTGGGCCCCAGGTCTGCCCCCACACTTCCCACCTAGCACCTACCCAATCTTTGTTCTCTTACTCATTTCATTTGACACATATTTCTTTTTTTTTTTTTTTAAGATTTTATTTATTTATTAGAGGTACACAGAGAGAGAGAGAGGCAGAGACACAGGCAGAGGGAGAAGCAGGCTCCATCTAGGGACCCTGATGTGGGACTCAATCCTGGGTCTCCAGGATCTCGCCCTGGACCAAAGGTGGCGCCAAACCGCTGAGCCACCTGGGCTGCCCTGACATATTTCTTAAGGACCTCCTTCCTGGGTGCCAGCTCCTGTTCTCAGCACCGGGACACAGTAGTGGAGCAAGATCCTCTGCTCCTGGGCTCACATTTGCACGGGAGGGATGGACTCTGAACAAGGAAAATAGAGAATGTGATGATCGTGATGACTACCAAGGAGAAAGATTACAGAGCAGGAAAGGGAGATGCACAGGGTGATGGCATTTTGACATTTTTAGAGTGGCAGGGAAGGCTTCAGGGAAAGTCTTCCTATGGCCAGTAGCAGTTTGAGCCCCAGAGAATTTGATAGTGACCAAGACAGGAAAGCTCTCTGTCCTAAGTAAAATAAGTGATACATGAGATGGTGGATATAAGAACTTCTAGGACAAGGGTGGGGAGAAAGAGAAGGAAACTTACAATTTTAAATAAAGCGGGTGGAGAAGAGTCCATTGAGAAGGTAACATCTGAGTCAAGACCTGCAGGAGGTGAGGGAGGGACCCATGTGGATATCTGGGGAGGAGCAAATGTCTGGGGGCTGGAAGGCTGCCCACTGTGCCGGAGGACCAGGAGAGAGGTCAGTGAGCAAGTGAGTGAGGGGTTGAGGGGGAGGAGATGATGACGTCAGAGATAACGGGACCAGACAGAGGAGTGACTTAGGGGTTGCGGGGCACAGTGTAGACTTGGACTTTTACTAGGAAAGAGGTGCAGCCAGGGGAGGGCTCTGAGCCAGGAGGATTCTGACCTGGCATCACAGGCTCCCTGTGCAGGGGAGCAGCCTCCCGGGGGCAGGACAGACTGGGAGCCCAAGGAGGAACTGCTGAGATGTTTGGGAGTGGGAGGATGGAGGCTGGGCCAGGGTGGGGACAGTGGGGGAGAAGAGTTTAGGTTCAGGATAGGTGGGTGGAGCAGACAGGGATTGCCGAGAGATTGGATATAGGGGTAAAGGAAAGAGGAGTCAGGAGCAACACCCCCGGAGGTGTTTGGCCTGAGCATTGGCTGAGATGGGGAAGGCAGGGAGGGAAGACGGGGTTGGGGGAAAGGTTGAGAACCCAACTCTGGATGTGATTACTTTGATGAGGTCAGAGGTGTAGGACGACAGTCATTTCTTCATTGGCTCCCCATCTTGCCTAGTGGGAACCCACCAGCTGGGGCTCAGAGCATCTGGCTTCCCTCCTCCTCCTCACCCAGGTCCATGGAACTGGAGTCTGTGGGGCTGGGTGGGGCAGCAGCCTTCAGGGAAGTCCGGGTGCAGTCCGTGGTAGTGGAATTCCTGCTCACCCACGTGGATGTCCTGTTCAGTGACACCTTCACCTCTGCTGGCCTCGACCCTGCAGGTATGCCCATCCTGCCGCCTGATGTCCTGGCTACTGCCCCCTCATTGTTAGGGCTGCAGTGGGAGGGCAGGTGGGCTCCTCCCTACCCCACTGAAGCTGGACCTCCCTCCTGGCTCCTTGAGGACCCCGCCCCGGCCTCTCCCTCCCCTCCCCCCCCTTCTCATTTCAGCTCCTACGCTCAGGATCCCCACTTCTTGGCCCGGACATCGTTCTTCCTTCACCCCTTGTAGCTCCTGGGGGCTCTTGGGGCCAGGGGTCCACCGGGGAGGAGGTGGGAGGTCCCCAGACTTGACCCCACCCCGGCCCCACCCAGACTCCCCGCCCTACCCCGGACCCCAGCCCAATCAGGATTCAGCACGTCGGAGGGCCCTCTGGCCCGAGGTAACTGAAGCCAGAGCCGCTGCCCTCGCTGGCTGCCGGGAGCTGCCTCCTCATCAGCTCGTTCCGCCTCACTCCTCCTCCTCACCTGCCTGCTGCCCGCCCATTCCCGCCTGATCCGCCCTGGCCCCCTGCCTTGCCAGCCCGGGTGGGCACGCTGCGGGCCGGGGCTTGGGCTGTAGCGCTTGGCTTTGCCTGTGGCCCTGAACGGCCCCCCTGAGCTGACACCTATCCCCTTTCCCAACTCCCTAGGCCGTTGCCTCCTCCCCAGGCCCAAGTCCCTTGCGGGCAGCGGCCCCTCCACTCGCCTGCTGACGCTGGAGGAAGCCCAGGCTCGCACCCAGGGCCGGCTGGGGACTCCCACCGAGCCCACAACTCCCAAGGCCCCAGCTTCACCTGTGGAAAGGTGAGTGGGATGCCAGGGGAGCACAGGGCCAGGCTGGAGGCCCCAGATCCTCAGACTGCCTCCTGTGTCTCCCACAAACCCCAGGAGGAAAGGGGAGAGAGGAGAGAAGCAGCGAAAGCCAGGGGGAAGCAGTTGGAAGACCTTCTTTGCACTGGGCCGGGGCCCCAGCATCCCCCGAAAGAAGCCTCTACCCTGGCTGGGGGGCACCCGTGCTCCACCGCAGCCTTCAGGTCAGAGGCCGTGGTGGGGGTGGTGGGGGTGGTGGAGGTGGCGGGAGGCACTCTGGAATGCCCCATGACCATCCCCCTCTCTTCTAGCAGGCGGCCGACCAGACACAGTCACCCTGAGATCTGCCAAAAGTGAGGAGTCTCTGTCATCGCAGGCCAGGGGGGCTGGTGAGTGCAGGGTGGCTCATGCCTGTGCCCAGGTGGAGCTGGGAGGACCGGGGGCCCTGTGGTGGCCTCTAAATGTACTTCAAATTCAGGGGGTTCGAGTTTTTGTTGTTGTTGTTCCAAATCTGGACATTAAGTGCAGTGAGTTGGATAAAGCATCACTCTTGGTTCATGAGGTACTGTGATCATTGGCCCAGGCAGGATCCTGTCAGGCTTTTATTCATTCCTTTAAAAAAAAAAATCTAAATAATAAAATGAACAGCCATGAACCCACTGGCCAGAACTGCAAGAGCCTCAGCCCTTACCTGCAAGCTCCCCCCTTTCCCATCTGCTGCCTCTCCAGCAGAGGCGCCCTCTAGGTCTGACGGTCCGCATCCCCTTGCTCTAAGGTTTTATCACCTGCAGGCATATGGGGAAATAGCACAGGGCACAGTCCTAGTGCTTTGGAAACTTTAAATTCCTAAAGTTCCTTAGTTCTTAAGTTCCTTAGGACTCCTATCCTAAGAAAGGGGGTGAGGGGCTGGATGTGAATCTGACTGTTCACTCACTGCCACCCACAAGGCTGAGTGTGGCTCAGGCTCGTTCCTCTTGGCTGCTCTCTGGTATCCAGCTGTGGCTGTCCCATCCAGAGTTGCCCGTCCATCCTACTCCCAGTGGGCTGGGGAGCTCTGGCGAGCAATCCCTGCCACACCCGTGCCCTTGAGAGAGGGTTACCCGTACCCCGGAGCGGAGGTGCACGCCGTAGGGCATGCATGTTCAACTGTACGTGCCAAGGCCCAATCTTTTTCCAAAAATAGTCGCCCCACTCTGCACTCCCAGTAGGGAGAGCCCGTGAGATCCCACTGGTCTCGTGCTCGCCAGCCGTGCAGTTGTCAGACAGCAGGCTTGCCTTGGGGTGTAGAAGGTTCTCATCATGGCCTTGCCAGTTTATTTCCTTTATCACTGCGAGTCTGAACAGCTAACAGCTCTCCCTGGATTTGCAGCCACTGTGACCCTATCCGGGCAAGCGTGTCTCTGTGTCACTTCCCCAACCTAACTTACTGGGTTATGTCCCCTATTATTGACGTATGGGTATATATAGTTCTGGCCCCTGACACCCTACTGTCCCCCCGCTTCCAGGCCTCCAGAGGCTGCACAGGCTACGGCGACCGCACTCCAGCAGTGATGCTTTCCCTGTGGGCCCGGCACCTGCTGGCTCCTGCGAGAGCCTGTCCTCATCCTCATCCTCCTCCGAGTCCTCCTCCTCTTCTGAGTCCTCCTCCTCTGGATCCTCGGCAGCTGGTCTAGGGGCACTCTCTGGTTCCCCCTCACATCGAACCTCAGCCTGGCTGGATGATGGTGACGAGCTGGACTTCAGCCCACCCCGCTGCCTGGAGGGGCTCCGGGGGCTCGACTTCGATCCCCTTACCTTTCGCTGCAGCAGCCCCACACCGGGGGATCCGGCACCTCCTGCCAGCCCAGCACCCCCTGCCCCTGCCTCTGCCTTCCCACCCAGAGTGACCCCCCAGGCCCTCTCACCCCGTGGGACCACCAGCCCTGCCTCGCCCACTGCCCTGGACATCTCAGAGCCCCTGGCTGTATCAGTGCCACCTGCTGTCCTGGAGCTGCTAGGGGCTGGGGGAACGCCTGCCTCAGTCACCCCAGCACCAGCCCTCAGCCCCAGCCCAGGCCTGCGGCCCCATCTCATCCCCTTGCTGCTGCGTGGAGCCGAGGCCCAGCTGAGTGACACCTGCCAACAGGAGATCTGCAGCAAGCTGGCACTGCCTGTTCCCCGGGGAGCCCAAGGCCAGCACGGTGAGTCCTGCTCAGCCTACCCCACACCCATAGAGACCCTGAAGCTGCACCCAGAACCTGGCTGACTCTTGTCGTCATTCCTTTCTGGGTAGGTCCTGGCATGGATTCACCGCTGCTGCCCCCACCCCTGTCCCTCCTGCGCCCTGGGGGGGCCCCACCCCCACCCCCCAAGAACCCAGCACGCCTCATGGCCCTGGCCCTGGCTGAGCGGGCTCAGCAGGTGGCCCAGAGACAGAGCCAACAGGAGCATGGGAGCACCCCTTCTGCTCCCCACTCCCCTTTCCACCGCTCACTGTCACTGGAGGTGGGCGGTGAGCCCCCAGGGACCTCAGGGGTTGGGCCAGCCCCCAATTCCCTAGCCCACCCAGGTGCCTGGGTTCCTGGACCCCCACCCTCCCTACCAAGGCAACAAAGCGATGGGAGCCTGGTGAGAAACCAGCGGCCCCCAGGGACCTCAAGGAGGGGACTCAGAGGCCCTGCCCAGGTCAGTGCCCAGCTTGGGAGAGGGGGGTGTAGGGGGCGTGGGCACGAGCCAGAGATGGCAGCTCAGCTCCCCTGTTCTGTCCCCTCACAGGCTCCTACTCCCGGGTTCTTCTCTTCAGCCCCTCGGGAGTGCCTGCCACCCTTCCTTGGGGTCCCCAAACCAGGCTTGTACCCCCTGGGTTCCCCATCCTTCCAACCCAGCTCCCCAGCCCCAGTCTGGAGGAGCCCCTTAGGTCCCCCTACACCACTTGACAGGGGAGAGAACCTGTACTACGAAATCGAGGCGGGTGAGGGAACCCCCTACTCTGGCCCCACTAGGTCCTGGAGTCCCTTTCGCTCTATGCCCCCAGATCGGCTCAATGCCTCATATGGTCTGCTTGGCCAGTCACCACCACTCCACAGGTCCCCCGACTTCCTGCTCAGCTACCCACCGCCCCCCTCCTGCTTTCCCCACGACCACCTTGGCTACTCAGCCCCTCAGCATCCTGCCAGGCGCCCCACCCGGCCTGAGCCCCTCTATGTCAACCTAGCTCTGGGGCCCAGGGGTCCCTCACCTGCCTCTTCCAGCTCCTCCTCCCCTCCTGCCCACCCCCGTAGCCGTTCAGATCCTGGACCCCCAGCCCCCCGCCTACCCCAGAAACAGCGGGCACCCTGGGGCCCCCACACTCCTCACAGGGTGCCTGCACCCTGGGGCCCTCCAGAGCCTCTCCTGCTGTATAGGGCAGCCCCACCAGCCTATGGGAGGGGGGGTGAGCACCACCGAGGGTCCTTGTACAGGAATGGGGGGCAAGGAAGGGAGGGGGCTGGTCCCCCACCCCCCTACCCCACTCCCAGCTGGTCCCTCCACTCTGAGGGTCAGACCCGGAGCTACTGCTGAGCCACAGCTGGGAGAGATCTTCCTCCCTTCCCTTCCCTCTCACTTATCTTGGCCCAGTCAATCCCTTGTTTTGTACTTTCTTGAGCTCCTGACCCCTACCCCAGGTTTCTAACTTTGTAACTTGTTTCTGATGTGGGTCCCTAACCTGTTATAGCTTCCCTACCCTGGGCCGAAGGGCACACCCATCCCCCCACCATCCTCCCATTCTGGGGGCTCTCGCACAAGTCTGAGGGCTAGGCTGACACGGTCTTCCCTCCCCCTCCAGGAGCCCCCAGCTTGTCCTGACCTGTGCACAGGGGTTGGGGAACAGCTCCTGTCCATCCACCCCCCCATACCCCACTAAACCATCTGACAAAATTAATGAATAAAAACAGTGAAAACATGGCTGCTAGTGTCACGCTGGGGCCAGACCCTGAACAAAGAGGCCGAGACAGATGGGTTGCTTTTTCACTTTATCATTTCAGCAAGTGCTGAATGGGAAGTCACTCCTGGGAGGCTCTGAGGGGGGTGGTATCTGCAGAGAGGCAGTCATGGGCACTCTAAGAATCTGTGTCAAGAGCAGGGTTGAGGCTGGGCTTGTCTCCAAGTTGGTATCCACCTTGCAGCTCTGCTAAGATCTCCTCCAGCAGGTCCATCCTGGGGAGTAGTGGGATACGGGTGGAGCCGTGGTGACCTTAGGGATGAGGAATGGGCCCGGGAGGGGGCCCCCAGCAGGGCCCATTTCTTACTTCTGCAGGCTGGAGAAGAGACCTCCTGTGATCAGCTCAGGACTGGGGGCCTGCAGGGGAAAAAGGCCGGTGCTGCCACCCAATAGCCATGGAGCTCAGGACAGGGGATGGGCTCGGGGTCTTCTGCTTCACCCACCCTTGTGGCCTTCCCTGCCAGCAGCCTCCAGGGTGTGGGTGGGCAGGCGGGGGATGGGCTCACAGGGCAGCGGGGGCAGCAGGGCAGCCCTGTGTGTGTGCCACTGTAGCCCCGCAGGGCTGGGGTCTTGGCTGAGTTCCTCTCACACTGCTCCACAGAGCCCTGGGTCCCCAGCAGGGAGGCTGAGTCCTGAAGGCTGGAGTGCAAGGGCAGGGCCCTGGGGGAAGTCGGGTTGGTCAGGGGGCACAGGTCAGTGAGAGGACAGTTAGGGAGTCCTGGGGGTCCCTAGTCAAAGGAGAGGCAGCCAGGGAAGTTGGTATTGGTGACAGCTGGGGGGAGGGGTCCCAGATTAACAAAGGGATGGCTGTGCAGGGCCCTGGGGTATTCATACTGTTGAGCTGGGCTCCAGGCAGCGGTGCAGGCTGACCCTGGCTGTGGGGCTGGAGCCTGGGTAGAGGATGGGACAGGGACTTGGGCCACTGCCTAGAGTCAAGCTGCTGCCTGAGTCCCAGACAGTGGCCCTCTGGACTCTGCAGTGGCCTGTGACCTCAGGAGTCTTCAGGGCCTGCGGAGATAATGGCAGGAGCTGGCATAGGTTGCCCAGGTGCCCCACAGCTCCCTTGGTCCTCCATAGCCCTGCTCTGGCTCCTACCTGGCATGGGGAGGGGCCTAGGGACATCACAGGGGACACAGGCTTGGGTGTGGTCTTGGCTCTGGGAGCCACCTCACAGTACAGGGTCTCTGGGGGGCACAGACCAGTTGGTTGGAGTGGGGAGAGCAGAGCTGAGCTCAGCACCCGCTACCGCCCACTCCGTGCCCTCTAACCTGGGAGGAAACCCTGAGACACAGGGCACTGTGTGGTCCCGTGCATCAGAGAGCTCACCCCAGGAGCTGAGTCCTGCGGAGAGGAGGCTGAGTGTGCAACGTGAGGCCTGCCTAAGGTTCCATGGCTACCACCCACCCCTGCCAACCTGTCCTGTACCTGGGCCATGGCCTCCCGCAGCAGGTATCGAGTGTTCTGCAGGCTGCCCCAGCGGTCAGCGGGCCCTAGGCCCAGCCCAGCCTGAACCAGGGCCTGGTAGGGGGCCGGCACCAGGGGGTCCAGGGTCGGGCTCTCACCTGCCTCCAACTTAGCCTTCACCTCAGGCCCCTCTCTCCCAGCCCAGGGCAGCTCTCCTGTGAGGAAGCACGATTGGGGGACCCAAACAGGAGGGGCTGGCTCAGTGGGGCAGGGGGTAGGATCACTCACTGACCAGTGAAGACCTCCTGGGCCAGGATGCAAAAGCTGTAGAGATCCGAGGTGGCCGCAGGCGTGTCACCGCAGATGAGCTCAAGTGGCAGCCACGGGTACAGTTCGGGAGGCGGGGGCAGCCCCGGGCCTGGGCCTTCCCGGGAGTAGCCCTGCTGTGGCCTGCGGAGGAGGCCGAGGGGCCTGGTGAGCCGGGAGGGGGGCCGCCCCACGGATGAGGGGCCGGCGGGCGAGGCAGGCACTCACCCGGGCTGCAGCCAGCGCCGGTGCAGGGGGCGCCCATGCTCTAGGCCGCCCACCTTGGCCAGGCCCGGCCGTACCAGCTGCACAGCGTGGGAGCTGAGGCCGCCATGGGCCCGCCAGCGCGCCTGCAGGAACAGCAGGGCCTCCAGCACCTGCAGCAGCAGGTGGCCAGGCAGCAGGCCCGGCACGGCGCACGGCCGCCCCTGGCTCGGCCCCCGTGGGTGCAGCACCACGTGCAGGGAGCCCAGCCACACGGGTTCGAAGAGCAAGCACAGCCCCGACAGGTCCGCCGAGGGGCTCAGCGCCATCAGCAGCAACAGGTTGGGGTGGTGCAGGGCGCTGGCGGGAGGAGAGCGGGCCGCTCACAGGGAGGCCCCATCTGCACCAGCCCCCAGACGAGGAGAGACTGAGGCCTGGCTCACGGGGCCAGCGCCCAGGTCCTGCCGCCCTGTGCCCCCTCTCCCTGGGCTGGGGCCCACAGCACACGGGACCGAACCACTGTACAGCGGGGGGGCGGGGGGCCACTCCGGGAGCTGGCGCACCGGGAAGACGGTAACGGGGCCACTGCCACGCTCCAGGCTTTCCGTTGTCTGGAGGGCAGGCAGGAGACTGCTCTGTGGGGCTGGGCCCGCCTGCGGCAAGGCTGGGGGGCAGGGGGGTTCCCCTGTACCTGCAGTGCTCAAGGTCAGCCAACAGCACGTCGGGCTGAGTTCCCGGGGCCTTCAGCTGCCGAGCTGTCACGGGGTGGCCCCTCCACAGGAGGCTAGAGAATGGGGGGGGGGGGGGAAGAGCATGGGTCTGAGATGGGGTGGGGCGGGGGGGGGGGTGTCTTCCTTGCGAGGGGAGGAGGGGAGCTGGACACCTCCCAGAACTCTGCTGGACAGCTAGGTCGGGGGTGGGGTGGGGGTGGGGGGTGGGGGGTGGGGGTTGGGAGGGGCCCTCTCTCACTTGGCCATGAGGGTGTGGGAGCTGCTCTCATAGGTGCGGTCGGGCTCGCCCTGGGCTGGCAGCAGCTCCTTGGGGTCCACGAGGGGTATGCCTGTTGCCAGCCCCAGTGGCCATAGGCTGCTCAGCTGGGGATGGGGAGCCGGGCTATGAGGCACAAAACGGACAGGGGGGTTCCCTGCTCCCCCAACCTCTCCCGCTTACCTGGCCAAACCCCAAGGCTGGGATTTGGGGGCATCTTCTGATCTGCACCGGCCTCGGTACCCTGGGGCAAAGGGAGGTCCAGGGCTAAGTCCTGGGCGCCTGGGGGTACGGGTGAGTGGGCTCCAGGATGCGGGTAGTTACCTGTCCACGCGCGCCCGCCACAGCAAGGACAGGGAGCCACGCGGGCTGCGTCCAGAGCCAGCGTGCCACGGGCCCAGGGATGCACTGGCCACCAGCTGGCTGCCGTGCACGAGCGCAGATACATGGGCTCGACATAGCTCTAGCAGTTCCAGCACCTGGGTGGGGGACCTGTGCACTGAAGCAGGTGGGGGTGCCGGCTCCATACGCCCCCACCTGCCCTGGGCCACCGCGCACCTTCCGGCTCTCCTTCGCACCACCCTGCTCTGCCCAGTCCCGAGGCGTGCGGCCCTGCTGGTCATGTAGACGCAGGTCACCCCCTGCCTGCAGCAGGTGCAGCATCACCAGGCTGCGGCCCGAGAAGGCGCCCGCGTGCACAGGGGTGCTGCCATCGAGGCAGCGACTGCAGCGGAACAGGGAGGACAGAGATGGATTAGGAGAGGGGCGGGATGGGGACAAGAGGTGGCAGGACGGGAGCATGGAGGCATGAGAGGAGTCAGAGTGAGCACAGGAAGTGATCACTGGAACAGGAGGGGTCACCTGGGGACACGGTGGGGTCTTTGGTGAGGGTGTCTGGTGAGCACAGGAGGTGCCAGGGGAACGGGAACAGTCACTGGAGGACAAGGGGTTAATCTAGAGAACAAAGGGGAGCTCACTGGGGGCGGAAGGGTGTCATGAGGTCCCCCACTGGGGAAGAAAGCCCTGGCTCTCTCAGGCTCAGACTCAGACCCCTGGGAGCGCGGGGGCACCGCCGTCGGTCCACTCACTGGTTGGGGTTGGCGCCAAAGGACAGCAAGAGCTGCACGGCAGAGCTGCGGCCCAGCAGCGCCGAAAGGAAGAGCCCGGTCTGCCCAGCAGAGTTCTCACCATCCACCTGGACGACTGAGGGGCAGCAGGGCTTAGGACTGTCTCCAGAGGCAGAGGTCCTGGGGCTGCTATGCCACACCTCTGCCAATTCCCAGTCCCCGCAGTCCCTCGTTGCCTGGGTGACCCTCAACTCCAGGTTCTATCTGTATGTTCTGGAACCCCCACCCTCCAACCGTCAGGGACTCTGCTCAGAATCTGTCTCAACACAGTGCTTGCTGTTAATAGGTCCATAGAGCTGCAACGAGAGGTGACATCCACTTGCCAAGCCGACACCCATCTGCCATACCAGAAGTGTCAAAATCACACAAAGGTACCCAGGGGCTGGGGGCAAGTGAACTCCTCAGGGACCCCGGCCTACAGGAGCCTCGGGCACAGTCCAGGTGCTCCGTGTGTGCATTCAGTATACGTGTACAGGCCCCGTGCAGCCAGCACCTAGTTCTTCAAGAAAATCAAAATCTTTGGATTTTATCAGGAAATCTCTCACGGTTATTTTTGAATGCTGCTTCTAAGAGCTGAATCCAAGTAGCAACTTTCTCTCCACCTCACCTATGCCAATCCCTTCCTGGGATCATTCTGCTCAGGTCCTCCCCCAACCCCTCCCCCCTGCACCTGTCATCCCAGTTCTTCCTGTAGGCCCTCGCCCACATCCCTACCGAGGGCAAATGCTTGGTGTCTCTGTCCTTGCACTCCTATGTCCTAGGCAGATATGGCAAAAATCAATCATGCGCTTGGCCCAACCCAGCTTTATGACAGTCTCAGTCATAAAATCCCTCCAAATGAGGTCCTTTAGGAACATCTGAATATCACATTTACTGCATTCTTTTTTACTTGGAAGCCCACGGTCTTTTGCCATGGCATGCTAACTGGTTTTCTGTATTTGTCTTGCCCTGCAGAAGGGTCTTCTTAAAACACAAATCACTGCGTGATATAATCATTACAATGGTAATCATTTCATTTTTTGTATACATAATCTTATACAAGTTGTTCCAAAAATAAAGAGGGGGGGCAAGTCTCCTTTTATGAGGCTAGTATGACCCTAATTCCAAAACCAGTTAAGTTTCCAGAACCAAAAATGAACTTATATTTCAATTTCATGTTTGACCGTATACACTAAACCTGTAAAGAAAGTAAAAGGGATTATCCAACTGATTTATTCCCAGAAATCAAGGATGATTCAACATAAGAAAATCAATCAATGTAGGAAAACACATCCATGGATCAAAAAATAAAAATCAGGAGATCCCTGGGTGGCTCAGCGGTTTAGCGCCTGCCTTTGGCCCAGGGTGCGATCCTGGAGTCCCAAGATTGAGTCCCGCATCGGGCTCCTGGCGTGGAGCCTGCTTCTCTCTCTCCTCCTGTGTCTCTGCCTCTCTCTCTCTCTCTCTATATATATATATCTATCATAAATAAATAAATAAATAAATATTTTTAAAAATATAAAAATAAGTAAAAATCACATTCAGCTCAGTAGATACAGAAAAAGCACCTGATAAAATCCCGAACTTCCATTAGAGACTCTCAAGGATAGAGAGCAAACCGAGGGCTAATGGAGGGAGATGGGTGGGGGGGTGGGCTAACTGGGGGGCAGTAGTTATGATGAGCACTGGGTGGTATATGTAAGTAATGAATCAGTAAATTAAATAAATAAAAATAAAATTCAATACTTACTTATGATTGAGGGGAGCAAATACCTCAAAAAACTATGAGTAGATGGGAACTCCCTCCCTTCGTAACAATTACATACCAAAACCCGAAGAGCACCCATGATACTTAATGCAGAAGTACAGATTAATTCCCTTTGATATCAAGAACAAGGAAAGAGATGTCCATGGACAACAAGGTTTGGGAGTTCTGGCCAACACTTTACACGAGGGAAAAAAAAAAAAAAAAGAATTAGAGTTTAAAGGTCTGAGATCAAATTGTCACCATCTTTAGGTAATAAAAAATGTCAAAGAATAAAAAATCACAACTATTAATTAAGTTCAGGAAGTGGCCAGAACCCCAGTCGACTTGCAAAAATCAATGAAAAATGGAAATTGTAAATTAGATGTTAATTTCCTGCCCACAACTCCAATGGCTTCCCATCACACACGGGGCAAAACCTCACAGAATTCACACACCTCCTGCCTGTTGCTTGCGCCTCTGAGCTTCAGCCCTCTCCCAGAGTCTCCCTGCTGCTGCTTAGTTTGTTCTAGGGTCGCCCGGGGTGGCTCAGCGGTTTAGCGCCACCTTCAGCTCGGGGTGTGATCCTGGAGACCGGGGATCGAGTCCCAAGTCGGGCTCCTCGCAGCGAGCCTGCTTGTGTTGTGTCTCTCTGCCTCTCTCTGTGTGTCTCTTATAAATAAGTAAAATCTTAAAAAAAAAAAAAAAAAAAAAAAAAAAAACAACCTTGTTCTGACTTCAAGCCCTTTACAGTGGCTATTCCACTTTTCTGAAGTGCTTCCCCCACCCTCCACGGCTCTTTTACTGTGGGGCCCAAGTAGCACCCCATCCCCAAAGCCACCCTTTCCGTGAATCTACTTCATCCTCCTCACTCTCTTAAATTCTCATGATAGACTTCGCTCCCAATGACCCGAAGGTCATCCCTAAATCCCCAGCATAGACGACAGAGGCTGGCGCACACCGGCCGGCGCACAACGTCTGACCTCTGACCACGCTGCCTCTTGGCCTGGCCCCCCACGCGGCCCAGCCGCGAACCCTCACCTCTCCGCAGGAGCCGGGCCAGGCCCCAGCCCGGGCCCCCGGCCACAGCCAGGCGGTGCAGTCGTCCCACCTGGGCTTCTGGATCCCTAACAGAGCCCAGCTCCACCGGGAAGTGGGAGCGCACGGAGGGCATCTGTGGGCTCCGGACGGTCAGCTCCCGGGCCGGGATCACCTCCGGGGTCTCATGCGGGCAGGAGACAGCGAAGGCAGGACCTCTGGGGACCATGGAGGGCCGCGGGAGAAGGCAGGGGCCTCGGGAGGGGTCTGCTTTGCTGTTAGGTGTCCGATGAGGAAAGGGGTGGGGTCTGGGAGAGCGGCGGGCCTGGGGCCAGGCCCTGGTTCAGGGAGTCTGAGGGCGGCATTCTGGGCATTCGGGCTGCGCGGAGGAGCTGTAAAGGCTCCAGGGATAAGGAGGAAAGGAGTCTAGGGGTTCAGGGAAGGAGTCTGGCGGAAGAAGGGCCTGAGGGTTGGGACGGAGAGGACGGGGGTCTCCAGGCTGGGCGGGGCAGTGTTAGGGAGGAGGATAGTCCTAGTCCGAGGGCTGGGGCTGGTGCAAAGGCCCTGAGGCAGGCTCTGCAGGCTGGGGGAGGGTCTCAGGGTTGGGGACTGGGACTGAGGTTCAGGGAAGCGTCGGGTGCGGGGTGGGGTCTGCGGCCTAGAGGTGGGGGTAGGAGGGGGTCTCAGGCTGGGGGGCAGCGGCCTGGGGGCGGGGTCTAGCCGGAGGGCCGTAAGCTCCAGGAGGGTCAGGGGCCTAGGCCCCAGCCCGGGGTCTGCGCACCTACCGTTGGGCTCCCGCAGCACTCACCACGTGCCTGCCACGTGACCCAGGCACTCCCGCTCGGGCATCAGAGGCGCATGCGCACCAGTGGCTGCTTGCCACGTCTGCGCTTGCAGTAGCCGCTTCCTCTGAGAGGCGCCCCCCAGCCCCGAGGCGGTGCGAGAGAACCCGAGGCGATGCCCCCCCCCAGAGCTGTGGGCTCTGCTGCACCTGGAACGCCTCTTCCGCCTTCCGGGGGCTCGAGGTGCTGGGCCCTCCCTGTCCTCCGCGGTCTTCTTCCCACGCTTCTCACCCCCCCCGCCCCCCGACTGTCCCTTCTTTCCCTGCGCCAGCCTCGTCTCTCTGCCCTGAGCCTGGGGCCCCGCAGTGTCCTGGACAGCTCCCCCTGGAAGTCCCCTGGGACCCTCCCATCCACCAGCTCCCACACTAGGAGCATCTCCCCCAAATTACATTTCCTCCCCCATCCCCATCTCAGGGTCCCCCCTCTTCCAGCCAGAGCCCTGGGCCTCGCCCTCTGCCTCCCTCCCATCCAGCCTCTCAGCCTCCAGCTGGTCCTCCCCACCAGCCCCCCTCCGGTTGATACAGCCCTGCCCTGCTCCAGCTGGCAGCGGGGGTTTCTTAGTCCAGCTTCCCTTGGGCTCCCAGCCTGTTGCCCCACTCTGGGACACCCACTGCATGGTAGCCGGGGGACTTTTCCTAAAGCCAAACCCTGTCTCTCCCTTACGTGAAACCCTCCTGACTCCGCTCGGCCCTTGGGGCAGAGTCCAAGCCCTGAAGTCTGGCACCAAAGGTGCCATTGTCTGGCCTGCCTGTGATTGATACCCTTGCTGTGCTCTAGGGTCAGCTAGCAGTCTCTCTAGAGCTGCAAGCCCTGACGAAGGTCAAGAGTAGCCCTTCCCATGGGGCACCTGGGTGGCTTGGTTGGTTAAGTATCTGCCTTTGGCTCAGGTCATAACCCAGAGTCCCCAGATAGAGCCTCACATAGGGCTCCCTGCTCAGTAGAGTCTGGTTCTCCCTCTCTCTCTGCTCCTCCCTCTCTCTCTGCTCCTCCCAAAAACTCATGCTTTCTCTCTCAAATAAATAAATCTTAGAGAGAGAGAGAGAGAGAGAATAGCCTTTCCCCAAGGAGGCAGCCTCTGTGCAGGGCAGCAGCCTGGGCAATAGCTCAGGATCTTTATTAACCACGTGCCCCCTGGGGATGCTAATGGGGTGCCCTCAGGCCCCGTCTCAGCAGTCTCCGCTTGAGTTCTTGGCTGAGCAGCGTCTGTTCCTTGCGGGCACCCTGCAGCACGCTCCGGTTTTCCTGGGCCCTCCGGATCAGGTAGGGGATCACCTCCTCCAGGGAACCATAAGGGATGGACTTATACACGGCATAGCCGGCCTGCCCTGTGGGGAGAGTGTTGGCAGGGCGTGAACTCCTCCTGTTCAGGGAGAGGCCCCATCTGGAACAGAGACTTCCATCTCTGAGAACCTGGCAGTCTAGGTGAGTTGGACAAAATCTCCCACTGAAAAAACGTAAAATCCTGCAGTAAACATTTAGAAAATCTTCCTAAAGTTATTAAAATCCTACCAAAAGAGTAAGGAATTTACTAACCTGAGCATTAAGAGAAACTGAGAACCCAAAGAGGGAAGAATGTACAGGAAGCACTTCCACCCTGAAGGCAAAATCGAGCTACTTGTTGACCTCACAGAGTTGAGGGGGTGCCAAAATCGAGGCCCAGAGCCTGACCAGGGTGAGAGTTGTAATGGAGCACCTGCTCAAATTAAGCTGCGCCCTCAGCATCAGAGTTCACCAGAAATCAACCCTCCCACCTTCCCGCACTCACAGAGAATTGTGGCCTTGGCCATAAGTGGAACAGAGAAGAAAACAGAAACCCATCTCTGAGGGATCGAGGCCGTGGATTAGCCTCATATATTTGTAGCTCAAATTTGCATCACTGAGATGCCTCAGGAAACCTCAAGCCCTGAATTTAGGGTAAAGTGGTTCTGTACCCCTTAGCACCTGGCAGAAGAAAACACAAATCTTCTGGTCTCAGACCCCGGGCAGCTGCACAGCAAAGATAATAAGGCACCGGGGAAACAAGACACCATGATCAAGAACCAGCCAAAACAACAGACAGCAGGCTCAGAGACAGGCGTGCAAGGCCTTCAGATATGGGAACAACAAATCTCTCTGGAAGAGTCTGGTGGCTGGGCCGGCTGCAGGCTCTGGATGGGAGCCTGGTCAGGCACTGGTTGGGAGTGGGGAAAGGGGTCTGGCTGGGGGGATGGGGATGAGGCCTAGGGCAGGGGGGGCGCACATGCTGATGGAGCATGGTGGTGGGACATGGGGAGAATGGATCGTTCACATACCCAATGCCAAGGAGACGTGGTCACACATCCCTAGAAGTTGTCCAAAACAGACAGGCCCATCCAGAGGAATGCCCAGGTCCCACATGCTATAGAAAAGGCCACATCATCAATCCAGACAGCAGCTGGATCCAGAGCTGGAAGTCAGCCATCATGCACTCATACGGCTGTTGCAGTTATTAAAATTTTGAAGTTCTTCTAAACTTAGTGATAAATAACCACTGTTCTCAGGCCCCTGAAATCTCCCCAGTGGGTATCAGCTCCTTCTCTGGAGCCTTCAGGCCTCCCTAGGCCCCAGCAAATAAGGACAAATGTCTTATTTAGCTGGGGCCTACAGGGTCTACAGGTTTAGCCTACAAGGGTTAGATATTGTGACTGGCCTCCCCCAGAATCCCTGTGAACCTACTGGCCCATCGCTTTCCTCCCCCTATTCCATGTCCACCACCCTTTGCTCATCCCTGGCATGTGAGCAAGGAAGAGGAAGGAAGGGGGCCTTCTTGTGGATATCTAGTTCCCATTCCCCTACGTACCGCTTGGTGGCATGGTGAACAGATTCCTCATTGTGGGAAGCCACCATGAGGTGGCACATGGGGCCCCGGTGGGACACTTGAGTCAGCATCAGCTCCAGACAGCGGCTGTAACTGAAGGGAAGTGTTCTGTTTAGCTTATGGCTTCCGGTGATGAAGGGTCAGGCCCCAGGGGCTAGGGAACCCTGTCCTTGGGAGGTGGGGTGCCCAAGGGCAAGTACTCTGGAGCCAGAAAGTCCCCCCCCCCCCCATTTCACCTGCCCCTGCTACAAGGGATGGCCCTTCACTGGGCCTTTTACCTCCCTTATAAGGATTAAGGTCCCCTAACAGGGCTATTGCAGATGGGGTGAGATGAGGGTGTCATGAAGCCCCTGGTGCAATGGCAGCCTCAGAGCAAAGGGCCTCATCACAGGCACAAGGTGACATTTACCTACAGTCATTCACTGCGGTGTTGGCCACTGAACAGGAGTGGCAGTAGCGCGACCCTAGCTGTAAGTGGGCACTGGCTAAAATGCGTGGTGGTGCACAAGAGCGAGTGCAGCGCCAGGCACTAAAAACGGAGGCAAATTGGTGAATGTGCTCCCAGCTGGCCTCAGGCCATGTGCCCAGCTAAGGACTCCACACACCGCCCTGGTTATTCTCCATCACCTCCCAGATCTGCCCGTCTCTGCCCCTTGGGAAGCTGTGTCACCCATGGAGTAACCGGCAGGAGATCCGAAGGTGGGGAGAGAGAGAGCTTGGGGTATTTCACCCCGTAGCCCCCTCCCCGGCCTCCGCTGACTGTCCCCTGTGTGTGGTGACACCTCCTTAGGGTGGCCCCTCTTCCTAAGCTATGGAATAGCGGTCATTACGGCTTCATGCTCTTAGGGGTTCCGGGGTTCCTTGATCTTCCTTGTGGCTCCCCTAACCTTCCCCACATTCAATAGGGAGAGTGCATTTTACTACATTTCCCTTAGTTAAACTCCTTTGCTCAGAGTTCTTTTTCCCTTGGGGTCCTTTAAAAAAAAAAAAAGATTTTATTTATTTATGAGAGAGAGGAGAGAGAGAGAGGCAGAGACAGAAGCAGGCTCCATGCAGGGAGCCCGACGTGGGACTGGATCCTGGGTCTCTAGGATCAGGCCCTGGGCTGAAGGCAGTGCTAAACCGCTGAGCTACCGGGGCTGCCCTCCCTTGGGGTCCTGCCTGACGCACATACACTCATCTGACTCTCAAGTCAGCTCCGTGAAGTAGATGTCCTGGTTATCCCCATTTTAAGGAGGGGAAGATTGAATGAAGCTTCTCCCCAGGTCACACAGCTAAAAGTGACTGGGCTGGGATTTGAACCTAGGCTGTCTGATGCTCCAGGGCCTGGGTTTTTTTTATCCTGGCTTTAAATTATGCAGCTGGGGACGCCTGGGTGGCTCACCGGTTGAGTGTCTGCCTTCCGCTCAGGGTGTGTTCCCGGAGACCCAGGATCGAGTCCCACATCAGGCTTCATGCATGGAGCCTGCTTCTCCCTCTGCCTGTGTCTCTGCCTGTGTGTGTGTGTGTGTGTGCGTGTGTGTGTGTGTGTGTGTCTTTCATAAATAAATAAAATTAAAAAAAATAAGTTATGCAGCTGAAGGGAAAAGCAAGGGGCAGTGTGTAGACATGATGCCCTTTGCACACAGAAATCTCTGTGTTTACCTGTTTATGGATGAAGGAACTTAGGAAATGTGTAAGAAACTAACAAAAGTAGTCACCTGTGAAGAGCAAGGAGACTCCAAAATGAGATGGGGATTTGGGTGGAAGTGAGATATGTCAGTGTATTCATTTTCTTTTCAAGATTTTATTTATTTATTCATGAGAGACACACACAGAGAGAGAAGCAGAGACACAGGCAGAGGGAGAAGCAGGCTCCACGCAGGGAGCCCAATGTGGGACTCAATCCCAGGACCTTGGGATCACGACCTGAGCCAAAGGCAGATGCCCAACCACTGAGCCACCCAGGTGCCCCAGTGTATTAATTTTCATAGCATTTTGATTTTATTATTATTATTTTTAGAAAGTGCAAGCAGGCAGGGGAGATGGGCAGAGAGAGAGGTAAGAGAGAATCCCAAGCAGGCTCCATGTTCAGCACAGAGCCCTATGTGGAGCTCGATCTCACAACCCTGATATCATGACCTGAGCCAAAACCAAGAGTCTGACGCTCAACTGATTGAGCCACCCAAGCACCCCATATCACTTTGATTTTTAGTGGCATAAATTTATTATTTTTTCAGAATATATAATATGTGAATTTTGCAAAATGGTGCAGCAGCTTTGGAAAACCATCTGGCCATTCCTCAAAAGTTAAAGAGGGGGTTACTATACAACCCAGCGATTCCACTCCTAGACAATTGAGCTTTCAAGAGAATGGAAAATGTGTATTTATAGAAAAATGTGCACACGAATGTTCATGGCGGCACTAGTCACAATAGCCAAAATTGGAAGCGATCCATCAGCTGATGAGTGGCTAAACAAAATGTGCCGGGGCTAAGGGGAGGAGCATGGGAAGGGACTGCTAAGGACATGGGGTTTCTTTAGGGGGGTGATGGAATGTTCTGGAATTAGTGGTGATGGTTGCACAACATTGTGAATATGCTAAAATCCACTGAATCGTATACTTTGAAAGGGTGGATTTTATGGGTCATATCTCAGTAAAAAATAATAATGGATCATATCTCAGTAAAAAGAATAATAATGGTGCCGGTGATTAAGACTGTGGGATACAAAAAAAAAAAAAAAGACCGTGGGATACAAACGTACACAAAAGCCCCCATGGGGGATCCCTGGGTGGCACAGTGGTTTAGCGCCTGCCTTTGGACCAGGGTGCGATCCTGGAGACCTGGGATTGAATCCCACTTCGGGCTCCCGGTGCATGGAGCCTGCTTCTCCCTCTGCCTATGTCTCTGCCTCTCTCTCTCTCTCTCTGTATGACTATCATAAAAAAAAAAAAAAAAAAAAAAAAGCCCCCATGGTCCTTGGATGCAAGCCTAGGTTCCGACCGTGATGTGGCCACTTGCCCTGTGAGCTTGGGTCAGTCTCTGTAACTCTACATACCTCTCCTGGATCCAGTGTGAAATGGAGGCAGATTTTGTAAGGACAAGGCTTGGGGACCACCTTGGTTGCTACTGGGGCCAGGGGCCAGCACAGGTCCTGATCTAAGTCAGGTGATCAGAAAGTAAAGGAACAATTTCCTTCCTCCCAGGGCCATGGGATGGGGGCCCCAGGGGCTCACCCATATTTTGCTCCCCACGCAGAGTGATTTGAGGTGGATGAGAGTTCAGGTTCTAGAGCCAGTCTGCTGGGTGCAAAACTTGGCCCTGCCGCTTACTAGCTATGTGACCTTGAGTAAGCGATTCCACCTCTCTGTGCCTGGGTTCCTTCCTCTGAGAAATGGAGTGTGTGTGCGCGTGCGTGTGAGATAACAGTACCTACTGCTTGGGGGTCGTTTACGTATTCAACAGATCTGTACTGAGCACCTGCCCTGTAGCGGGCTCAGTTCCAAGCACTGGGTGCTCAACAAATCAGAAACCCCTGTCCTCCTGGGGGCCCACATTCTGGAGGGGGAGACAGACAATGTGCAATTGAATACGAAAGTGTATAGAACCTCAGACACCGGCAAGTGCTAAAGAGAAAAATAAATTCAGGAAGAGAGTAGGTGTGGGTGTTCTAATTTTTGACAGGGAGGGCAGGGAAGGTCCCCCGAGGACATACCGATAAGTAGAGACCTAAGGAGATGAGAGAGTGAGCCATGCAGCTGTCTGGAGGGAGAATGTTCTAGGCGGTGGAAACAGGAAGGGCAAAGGCCCTGGGGATCATCAAGGAGGCCAGTGTGGCTGGAGTGCAGTGAGTGAGAAGCAGAGTCTGAGGTGAGGAGATCACAGCACATGGGGCCTGGGAGCTGCTGGAAGGATTTGGGGTTTTACTGAGGTGCAGTGGGAGCAATGGAAGGGTTTTGAGCTGAGGAGGGACAGGATTTGACTTATTAACAGGCTCCCTCTGGCTGCCTGTGGGGGTACAGACTGGGATGGGGGTGAGGGGTGGACAAAGGAGGGAGCAGGGAGCCCAAGGAGGAGGCTGCTGTTCAAGTGGGAAGTGATGAGGTCCTGGCCCAGGGAGAGGAAATGATGGTGCACACACATGGGATGTGTGCGTGATGAAGGGTTAGATGTTATGATTTATCTCAGAGGCCTGGCTGGCCTAGTCCTACCTCTGATTGGTAGCCTCGTAGTTGGGCTGAATGGGGTCTTCGGTCCCCTGGTGCCGAGCCACCTCTCTCTCCTTGTCCAGATACGCCCCTCGGACCAACTTGACTCCGAAGGCCCGGCCAGCCCTGTCAGCGGCCTCCGCGGCCCGCCTCAGCCGCTCGTGTGTGTCCTGGCGAAGCACCCCGGCAGCTTGGGGTCAGGGCCCCGGGGCGCCAGCCCGCAGTCCCCCACGGTGCACCACACACCTTCAGATAGGCCTGGTAAGTGTTCCACACCCAGGGCCCGCCCTCCCCGGGGCCGTTCCAGCGCAGGGCCAGGGCGTCCACCAGCAGACAGAGAGCAGGGTTCAGGAAGGTGTACTCGGCATCCACCAGGATCCTCACACGCTGGGCCCGGGCATGCTGAGGGTCACAGGGTCAGAGGTCAGGCCTCGGGGTGCCCAGCAGGTGCGGCGGAGCCAGGCCGCGGCAGGTGTTACCTGTACTACCCGGTGCAAGCGGCTCAGAGAGGCCTGGAGATGCTGGTTTTGCTGGGCGTTGAGGCAGGAGATCTGGAGGTCCTGGGGGAGCAGCAGGGGAGGTGGGAATGGCTCAGGTTACTGGATCCTTCCAGGGCCTGTGTCTCCTCTCCCCCACCACCAAGAAGGGAAAAAAGTTGAGAAATTGTAAGCAATATGAAAAGTAACCTTATCACAAAGAAACCATTTATTCAGGTGAATAATAACCATTTATTCACCTGAATAAATGGTTTAGAGCCCCGGATCTGGGTTTGAATCCTGACTCCATCCCTTACTGTGTGACCTTGGACAAGTCATATAATCTCTCTGGGTCTCAAGTTTTGTCTATTTTTTTCAACAATTAGTTGATAATGGCATCTACCTCGTGGAGTTGCTGTGTGGACCTGTAAGACGTGCCTGGACGTAAGAATGGGACGGGGTGAGCCCGTGATAAGCATTCAAAACATGCTGTTGTCATGATGATAATAAGCGACTTCCTATATTTAATCTTCACAATGATCCTGGTGGACAGTTACTCCAAACCCTGTTCTGCAGCGAGGAGACTAATGCTCCATGAGTGAAGACTAGGAATTAACACGTAGGAAGTGAGCAGGGGCTAGCTCGTAGTGGGTGCGACAAGTGTCACCTGCTATTGGGTGTCTTAGGACCTCAATACCTTCCTCTAGGGCCAGAGCCTCATTGCGTCATTGCAGCCCACGAGGCTTCCCCCATCGGGCCCCTCTGCTCTCATCTCCTCGGCTCTCCGGAGCCCCCTGCCCTCCAGCCACGCTGGCCTCCCTGCCAGTCCTTCAACATGTCCAGCACCTTCCAGCCTCAGGGCCTTTGCTTGGCTGCTCCTGCCTGGAACACTCTTCCCCTCCATGTCCTCTTGCCTCACTCCTGCCTCTCCTCCGGGTGTTTTTCTTAATGTCATCTTCTCAGCGAGGTTTTCCGTGGCTCAGATTTGCAACTCCCTGTCTGGGGCTCTTGCCTTCTCCTTCCCTAGCCTTATTTCCCCCCCTGCAACGCCTATTTATACTTGTACATCTTGGCTTTGGTCTTGCCTCTCCCCGACTAGCAAGTAAGTGCCTCAGGGACTAGGAGTTCATCTCCATCATCATTTCGTCCAGCCCTGGAGGAACACGGTGGAAATAATCGTTGTCCCCCAACTCTTGTTCTTATTGTGGAGATTCTAAGGGTGGATGTGAACTGCTGGCCACTCAAGGAGTCAGCTGGGTTCAAAGAAATTAGGAAGCTAAAGAAGGAGGAGCAGGTGGGACTTAGTTCTACCCAGATCCAACAGAGTCCAGATGGAGACTGGGTGGGGGGGCTGGGTCTGCTAATGGGAGGCCCCCGGGATCAGGCCGTGAGAAGGTGGCAAACACCACCCTGCCCTCGGCTTAGTGGAGAAACCTTCCAGAAGGAGGCACCTGCCCAGTTACCTTTTCCTCTTCCCCTGACTGGGGGCAGAGTCTTGGGGAAGTCCTGGGGAGTTAGTAGCTGGTGAAACTGCCTGCATATGATGGCCACCCTCAGACAGGGCCTACTGGGTGCCCAGTGCTATTTGGGGTACCTCACCTAATATTTAACTCACCCGGTCTTTGCCTCCCTCTGAGCCAAGGACTGAGACAGGGGATGGGGGGCTGTCGCTGAGATGGAGACAGGAAGGGGAGCGGGTCTGGGGAGACACGGAAGCCAGGGTGGGATCTGGTAGGTATGGGCGGTCTGGAGGATGTCCAGGGGCTCAGGGGAGAGGCTGGGGCTGGAGACAGATGTGGGCCTCACTAGTACCCAGGGGAGAAACTGAGGCTGCAGCGTGGGTGAAGAAGGTCCCATGGAGGGGAGGAAGGAGTGAGGAGGGGGAGCCTCCGTATTGAAGAGACCAGCAGAGAAGAACCTAACATGGTTTGAGAACCAGCTGGCTGAGATGGAAAAGGAAAACCAGGTATTAGGGAAGCCAAGGAAATCATGTGACGAGAGGCCGAGGAAGGCCCCTCTGTTCCTCGGGGGATCGGATGCCAGCCAAGCAGGGGCTTTATTCCTTAAAACCGCCCTGGGAAGAAGTTGCTCCCACTGTCCGTGATACTCCAGAGCTGATTCTCTGAAACACCCGAGTCCTGCTTCTATGTGTCCTGTGACGCTTTTTTCAAAATGCCAATTTTTTTAAAATGTGAAAGAGACACCACATCGCCCACAGCATTGTTTGTGGTGGTGGAGACTCAGAGGCGCCCTCGCCGTGTCCATCCTGGGAGACGTGAGCTGCGTGGCGAGGAGCAGCAGGTAGAGGCCACGGATTAGATGCACACAAAGACTCTTGGACGGATCTTAAAATCAGAGTGCTCAGTGGAAAAAGTGAAAAATGGAAAGAGATAGGTAACAATGCTATTTGTGTACATCTAAAATTACACCCTCAGGTTGATGGGGAAGAGCATGCCAGAACTTTCTGCAGTGATGAAAATCTTCTGTGCCTTGATAGACTTGAATTGCTCAGGTGTGTGTATTTGTCAAATCCACAAATAGATACAATCACCAATAGATACATTTACAATCTGCACATTTCACCGTATATACATTTTTCCTCGAAAGAAATAAAATACTATAAATAATTATCAAGCTCGAATTGGTGATACGTATCCCGAAACATTCGGAGGGCCCTGTGCTGATGCCTGCAACTTATTTTGAAATGCATTGAAAAATAAAATGGATCGGTGGACAAACGGAAAAATGGATGGAGGGACTGATATGATTCCAAGCAGGTAAAGTTAAATGTTAACAGTGGCTGGTATATGGGTGTTCACTGTAAGATTCTCTCGACTTTTCCGTATGTTTGAAGGTTTTCATAATAAAATGTTGGGGAAATATGTCCCCCTGAACAGTGTACTTGCCAAAACAATAACAAAGAGAAATACGTTATGCAGGGTCAAGGGGGTGTCAATGGCAAGGAAAGTAGAAATAGTAAATGGAAATGAAATGAATGAATGAATGAATGAATGAATGATTAAACCAAAACCCCACTGGCCTAATCATAACTTCCAGTCATAGCTGAGTTGATTGACCAAATACTGATTAGTTTCTTCTGGTTGGGGAAGAGCTACTCTCTCACCCCCGCCTCTGAGAACTCCCAGCCCGCAGCCCCCTCGCCTAGGTCCCCCAGGTGGCCCATATATTCCGTCCATGCCAACCACGGCCCAGGCTATAGCCACGTTTATTCCAATTGTTCTAAGGCTGGGAAGTAGCAGTAGTTGCATGGTTCAGACACGCCGCTTGCAGGTGGCTGCTACATCCTAGTACAGAGGACTCTGCTCCCGCCCCACAGTCCCCACCAACCATCCAGCCAGCCTGGGCTCCTTACCTGCCCAGAGTCCATGGCTTCTGCCAGCCTCTCGGGGCTCAGCTCCAAGGAAGCCCCCGGTTTTCTGATCCAGGAGGTTAGCTCCTTCTGGAATGGGGCGGTGGGTGGAGGGGTGAGGGGGACCTGGTGGGCAGCTGTAGCCTCCCTCCCCATCCTGCCCGTCCCTTACACAGAGCCGAGTACTGGTCAGCGCCGTCATCTTCAGCTGCATAAGGATGTTCCCAGTCGGGCTGGGGGTCTCCAGGACGCCTCGTGACATGTCCACGCACCGAAGCATAGCACTGAGGTTCCCCTCATACCAGGCCTCGCTGCCCAGCCAGCAGGCATTAGCTTCCGGAGCCCACCAGCCCCCCTCCTGCCAACCTCCCCGCCTCCCCGGACCCGGCCCCTACTCACCCAGCCTTGACAGCTGAGTCTGGCTCCTCTTCGATGGGTACCGCCAGCAGGGGTCGAAGGCCTAGGGTCTGGAGCTGTTGGACGCAGCCCTTCACCTCCTCTGCTGTCTCACCAGCCACAAACTGCCCGTAGAAGGATGCTCGGAGAAACGCTCCCGAGAGCCGGGAGCCCAGGAGTCGCTGAGACCAGGCCTGGAGCTGGAGGGACAGAGAGGAAGGGCTCAGAGGCCAAGCCTCGGGGATGCCCGAGGCCGATCCCCGGGGGCACCGCTCACCACCAGGCCGTGTGTGACCAGAGGGGGCCAGGCGCACAGCCGTAGCACCAGCAAAGCTCGTGTCAGTTCTCCTGTGCCTTTGAGATGAAAAGCACCCCCATCAAAGCTCAGGGGCTGCCAGCCCCCAGTGGAGGATCCAGCCTGGGAACGGAGCACACGACAGGTCCGAAGCATCGTGAATCCCTGGCCACTTCTGCGGCGAGTAACGGGGCTCTGGGGGCGGGAGGTCTACCAAGTGCCCCTTGCCCGGCCAGGGCCAGTGATTGATTAACCAGGCAGTAGCTGGGGCAAGGCAAATCTTTTAGGATTGTGGGCTCCTTGGGGGTCAGTTAATTATTAACTGATGAGGACAGAGTTCAGACTAATGGGGTCAGGAAATGAAACTCCCAGTCATAGCCCCCAACAATTCTTAGCTGCCCACCACGTAGCAGTGGGTGCTCTGGAGCAAGGATCGCTGGGCTCAAGGCAATTTGGTTTCATGATCTTGGCAAAGTTACTTAACTTCGCTGTTGCCGTTGCTTCATCTTCGAATGGGAAAGATGACAGTGCTACTGAATAAATTTGAAAGTGCGCGGAACCTGTAACCCGGCTGTTCCAGGCTGAGCGTGCATCTTCGAGAACTGGAACACGGCCATCCGGGAACATGTAGAGGAAGGAATGTTCGTAGCCGCACGGTGTGGGATGGCCACAAGCCACCCAAACCTCCACCAGCCAGAGAACGGATTAGATGCAGCGTGGTCTACAGTGGAATGCTGCGTGGAATACTATACAGCAGCGAAAAAGAGGAGAGTCCTGGGGCATACAACCACGTGGGGCAACCTCACGTGCATAGCGGTGAGTGAACAAAGTGAACGAAACACCAAACGGCACAAGCTGCGTTATTGTGTTCACTACTCTTGAGAGCAGGGAAAAATGAAACACCCTAGATCCAAAAATGTTAGGAATATGTACATGCGTGGCCCAACCATAAAGAAAAGACAAAAAAGGAAATGACTATCACCAAAGTCAGAGAGGTGGTCACCTCAGGCGATGAGAGGAGCTATAACTGGGTTGGGGCTCTTTGGGGGCTTCCCTGTCCTTTCTTCTTAACCTGATGATTCATTGTTGTTCACATTCTAAGTATTTTTTTTTAATGCCATACATCTACGTTTTCTACTCCTGAATGTACAGTACATTTCAAGATAAAATAAAGGTGAAACATTAATCATAGTATCAGTCTCATGGGGCTGTTAAGAGGATCCGGTGCATTCGTGTGCTCACACATACTGTGTATGTGCTCAGTAAGTACTGGCTGTGATCCTAAGGTGCTGTGTGCACACAATCTCATGATGCCTGCGCCCCCAGTGAAGTACACACTGTTCATTACTCCTGTGTTGGGGGATCCCCCAAGCCCCCTCAGGTTCAGTGATTCACTAAAAGGACCCACAGAACTCAAAAGAGCTGATTACTCACAGTCATGGTTTATTACAGGGAAAAGACACAGATTAAAAATGACAAAGGGAAGAGACTTGTGGGATCCAAGGGGCCCCAGACACAAGCTTCCCGTTGCTCTCTCCCAGTGCCACCAAGCAAACAGCACTCAATGATCCCAGTCCCAATGTGTGACGACACACCTGGAGTATTGCAGCCAAGGACCCTCACATGAGCCTTGTTGTCCAGGCTCTTTATTGGAGAATCAGTCACATAGTCATGGCTCTTGCCCCATATGACTGACTGTAGCCTCCAGCTCCTCCCAAGGTCAAGCTGACGCTGCATGTCCACAGGTAAACAAAAACACTCTTGCCAAGCAAGATATTCCAAGAGGTTACCTCCCAGGAACTGGGCAAAATTAATCCTTTACTGCATAATCCTCTAATTCACAGG
The DNA here is from genome assembly GCF_048164855.1 of Canis lupus baileyi. Taxonomy (NCBI): domain Eukaryota; kingdom Metazoa; phylum Chordata; class Mammalia; order Carnivora; family Canidae; genus Canis; species Canis lupus. The sequence continues at coordinate 117,324,321 of NC_132838.1, read as the reverse complement.
TGTTAAAAGTAGAGGCTCAGAGAAGTAGAGCTACCTACCTGAAGTCACACAGCCAGTGGGTGGCCAAGTGTGGGTTTAATGATCCTGTCCCCTAGACCCCGAGGCCTCAAGATTTTAGCCATGCAGTCTCTTTCTGCAATCTTTTATCAGTACGCAATTCACAGAACACGTGACTAGAGTCAGATTATAAATCCAGCAAAGCTTGAGCTAAAAAAAAAGTCTTTAAACTGCTTTTTCTATTCCAATCACAGTTCATGTTAAAACAATACAAAAGGTGGGGATCCCTGGGTGGCGCAGCGGTTTAGCGCCTGCCTTTGGCCCAGGGCACGATCCTGGAGACCCGGGATCGAATCCCACATCGGGCTCCCGGTGCATGGAGCCTGCTTCTCCCTCTGCCTATGTCTCTGCCTCTCTCTCTCTCTCTCTCTCTCTTTCTCTGTGTGTGACTATCATAAATAAATAAAAAATAATAAAAAAATAAAACAATACAAAAGGAGACAGTGAAAAATTAATCTTTCTCCTATGCCTGAATTTGAACCCCTCAATTTCCTCCCTATAAGGCAATGGGCTATCCTTGCAAAGACAGAATTTCCTATGCACAGAAATGCACCTATATAGTTCCTTGATTTATTACATAATGAGAAAATACTACTCATTTCTTTGCACATTGACTTTATTTTTTTTACTTAACAATGTATTTTGAAAGATCATTCCTATCTCAGCACAAATAACTCCATCTCAAATATGAAAAGTTCTATGTTGTTTCTTTATCTTTTTAAGATTATTTATTTATTTATTCATGAGAGACAGAGAGAGAGGCAGAGACACAGGCAGAGGGAAAGCAGGCTGCCTGCAGGGAGCCCGATGTGGGACTCGATACCAGGACCCCGGAATCACGCCCTGAGCCAAAGGCAGATGCTGAGCCACCCGGGCACCCCTGTTTCTTCCTTTAATCTTTGTTAGAATCTACCACAAAGCCAGTTGTCTTTTGAGGAGGTTTTGGTTTTTGTTTTTTTAAGATTTTATTTATGGGATTTTATTTATTTATTTATGGATTTTATTTTGTGGGAAGTTTTTTTAAATAATTAATTCAATTTCTTTAATAAATATAGGGCTTTTCATATTTTCTATTTCACAAACTTTCACTCTTTGTGGTTTTCAAGGAGTTCTTACTTCATCTAAATTGTCTATTAACTACAGAATTTGTAGAAATGACCTCTCTTTCACTCTTGATATTGGTCATTTTTGTTCTTTTTCTCTCTTGATTAGTCTAAGGATTTTTTTTAACTAAGGATTTTATCAATCTTATTAATTTCTTTCAAATAATCAACTTGGGCTTTGTTAATTTTCTCTGTGGTTTGCTGATCTGTCTCATTTTTAACATTTGCAGATTGTTCTGTTGTATGGACTCTCATCATTGATGATTTCATTTTCTCTGACACTTAGCATAAAAAATTTGCAAACACAATTTAAAGAATGACCACTGACCATTTATACACCTTCCATCTAGATCCAACAACCTTGCCATATTTGCTTTTTCTCTCCTCTTTTCTTATCTCTTAATGTAAATGTGTGCCCCATACACACATTGAAAGAAGTTATAGTTGAAAGTTGTTATAGTTGAAAGAAGTTATAGTCCTGTGGCAACTCAGGATGCATGTCTTAAGAATAAGAACAGGGGCGCCTGATGGCTCAGTTGATTGAGTGTCTAGCTCTTGATTTCAGCTCAGGTCAGATCATGGGGCCTTGAATTGAGGCCCATGTTGGGCTCCTCACTCAGCAGGGAGTCTGCTTGAGATTTTCTCCCTCTCTGTCTGCCCCTTCCCCTGCTCATTCTTTCTTCTCTAAAATAATAAATAAATAAATAAATAAATAAATAAATAAATAAATAAATAAATATTCTTTAAAAAAAAAAAAAAAGGATAAGAACATCCTCCTAGCTGGCTGGGCCGGGCCCCCTCCTGTCTGCAGGGGAAAAAAAAAAAAGAACAACCTCCTTCCTACATGCCCATACCACCATTCTCACATCTAGGAAAAAATCAATAATTCCTTAGTATTTAATATCACATTCACATTCAGATTTATTTAATTGTCTCCATAATAGTTTTCATGGCTGTTATTATCATTTTTTTTAATTTTTATTTATTTATGATAGTCACAGAGAGAGAGAGAGAGGCAGAGACACAGGCAGAGGGAGAAGCAGGCTCCATGCACCGGGAACCCGACGTGGGATTCGATCCCGGGTCTCCAGGATCGTGCCCCGGGCCAAAGACAGGCGCCAAACTGCTGCGCCACCCAGGGATCCCTGTTATTATCATTTTTTAAACCAGAATCAGTACATGTTCATGCTTTGCATTTGGTTATTATGTCTCTTTAGTGTTTTGGGTATATTTTTGGTACAGTCCTCAGGATTTTTTTAAAGATTTATTTATTTGAGAGAGAGAGTGTGTGAGCAGGGGGAGAGACAGAGGGAGAGAGAGAGAATCTCAAGCAGACTCCCCAGTGACCATGGAGCCCGACACAGGGCTCAATCCCAGGACCCTGAGACATGATGTGAGCCAAAACCAAGAGTTGGAGACTCAACCAACTGAGGTCACCCAGATGCCCCATGGTTTTTTTAAAAGACAATGTTAACTTTCCAAAAAAGCCCAGGCCAGGTGTCTTGGAGAATGCCTGACCTGCTGTATTTGCCTGGTTATACTCATGTGATGTCATCTACTGTGTTCCTTTATCCTATGTATTTGCTGTAAATCCTGTGTTTTGGTTGAGAGCCATAATTTGGTAGACCAGCCTCCTACTGGAGACCATTTAGGTTGACTCCAGAGTCCCCAGGCCTGATCTCTTAGCCACCATGTTATTAGGCCTTCCAGGCTCCTCAACAACTCTCCCAGGGCAGCCTTGACAGGAGGGTAGGAGACAGGCTAAGTTCAAAGCCTTCCCAGACCTGCCACTTTGGGATTAAGAGGACTAGAGTTCAGGGAGGTAGAGGGAGAAGAGAGAAGCCAGAAACAAAGTTATCTTTTGGGACTAGATTGCAAGAGACCTTAAATATTCATTTTGAAGAGCTGATTTTACCTTGAGTACACTAGGGAGCCATGGAAAATTTTAGCTGTGGAAGAGAAATTCACATTTAGACTTTAAGAAGATTCCTCTGGGAGAGGGCAGGGTTGGAGGGAAAGATCCTCCTGGCTGCCCAGTGGGAGAGTAGATAAAAAGAGAGTCTGAGTCTAGAAGCCAAGGAGGAGACTGAGGCAGGGATGGGGATGCAAGGATGAGGCGGGGCCAGAGTGCAGGTGGAGGAGGGGAGAGATAAACAGGTGCCACGCAGATGGGTAATGGGGGATCCCCCAAATCCTCATGGAAACCCCAAATCCCAAAGGTGACAGTCACAGGTGTGGCATCTGAGGGGCATGGTCTCCTCACTCTAACCCCCAAAAACTTTTCCATGAGAACCCCAGGTTCCAGGGAATCAAGCACAGAGACTCTAGCCAGGTGTGGGGATCAGAAATACTGGTTTCTGATTCCTTCCCCAGATTTCTCCCTTGAAATCTCTAAAGTACCCCATTCTCCTTGCCTGGTAGGAGGAAAGAGTAGTTTAATTTTTTTTTCTTGTTTTCTTTCCCAGGCACAGGCAGCACAACTTAGGTGCTGAGTAACTGTTGAATGAATACATGAAAAAAACAGTATGTCTCATTCCCATTCTGCCACCTCCAGGCCAATGAGTGTTCCACTCCCTGGACCAACCTCAATGTGTGAATCTTCCTGGGAGTTCCCATCTCAGGAATGCCCCTCCCTTGCTCCCCATGGTTCTGAAAAGAAACCTTCAAATGGTCTTCAAAGCCATCATCAGTGTCTCAACATTGGCTGCATACTGAGATCACCTGGGGAGATGATTTTAATTTTTTTAAATTATCATACCAGAAAATAACTCTGTGTGTGTGTGTGTGTGTGTGTGTGTGTGTGTACAGTTCAATGAATTTTTTCAAGATTTTATTTCCTTATTTGGGGGAGAGAGAGAGAGAGAGAGAGAGAATGAGCAGGGGGGAGGGGCAGAGGGAGAGGAACAAGCAGACCCCCCACTGAGCAGGGAGCCCGACATGGGGCTTGATCCCAGGACCCCAGGATAATGACCTGAACTGAAGGCAGGCGTTTAACTGACTGAACCACCCAGGCACCCCCAGTTCAATGACTTTAACACATATATAAATTGATTTCACACACACACACCCCATTGCAATCAGGATAAAAACAGTTGCATCCTCCCAAAACACTCCTTTTGCAGCCACACCCTCTCCCCACCCGTAACTCCCAATGACCACTGATCTCTTTGCTAACATTGCTGTGGTTTTGCACCGTTGAGAATGTCAAATATACGCAGCCATACAGTACGTCACCTTTGGGACAGGCTTCTTTCACTTAGCGTGAGGTCTTTGAGATCACATAAGTTGCTGCATTTAGTTTGCTCCTTTTGACTGCTAAGTAGTATTCTGTCGTGTGGACACATCTCAGCTTGTTTATCCATTAACCTACTGTTTCCAGCATCCAGTTAGCTTTTAAAAATTCTGATAATTGGGCTTCCACCCCCACACAGTCTGATTTCATTGTTCATAGGCATTGGGAATGTTACCAGCTCCCCTGGTGATTAAATGTTCATACCAGCTGAGAACCCTGACCCCCCACAGTCTGGCTCCTATACTTCTCCGACTGAGCTCTTACATCTTCCCCACTCCCACCCTCTTTTACTCCTTGACGTCCCTTAAACACACCAGGCTTCCTCCTGTTCAGGGCCTTTTTACTTATTGTTCCTTTTCACTTAAAACACTTCCCTTTCTAGGGTTCCTGGAGGGCTTAGTCAGTTAAGCATCTGACTCTTGATCTCAGGGTCATGAATTCAAGCTCCATACTGGGATCCAGGCTGGATGTGAAGTTTACTTAAAAAAACAAACAAACAGGAGCACCTGGATGGCTCAGTTGGTTGGATGTCATGATCTCAGGGTTGTGGGATCCGGGCCAAGTCAGGCTCCGTGCTCAGCATGGAATCTACTAGAGATTCTCTTTCTCTCCCTCTGCTCTCCATCTCCCCCACACACACACACAACTACTTGTGCTCTTTCTATCTCTCTATAAAGCAAATAAATCTTTAAACAAACAATTCTTCCCCCTTTTTAAAAAATTCTTCCCTTTCTTATTTGCCTAATTATTTGCGCACATGTCTTCAGGTCTCAGGACTCAAGATACATCCTCAGCAGCCCCTTCTGTGAGGGGGAAGTTTAACCATTCCACACTTGACTTGTAAGTCCTGACATGTTCATTCTTATTTGAACAAATATTTAGTTAATATCTTCGTCTTCACCAGACCGTGAATGTCATGAGGGCAGGGCCAGATTTGTTTATGTCATTAATTTATCCCCAGTGATTAACAGGGAACTTAATTCTTGTTGAATGAATGAATGATTTCATGGATGTATTTGGCATTTGCTGGACACAGGATTTAGCGATTCCTTCTTGCAGCAGTATGCATAAATTGTGGATTAAGACCCCTCCTTGAATCACTGTGATCTTACAAGAAGTAAAAGAGTCCTCAAGAATCACCCCCTCAAAAAAAAAAAAAAAATCATGATCTGGCGGAGCATAGAGCAGGGACAGCAGAGAGAGGTAGAGCTGCCCTGACAGTGGTTGCTGAGAACAGCATTGCTACTGAGACCCTAAGTCTCGGGCTATTGGAGAGGTAGGGGATCTTGACTTGGTACTCTTGAGTTAAGCCAAGGCCCTGAGAGGGGCTGGGATAGACCCAGATTAATGGTGACCCTTAAGTACCACCACGACCAGAAGCAAATCCTCTCTGGAAGGCTTCCCCAATTTAAGTTTGTAGGACTCCCAGTAACTAAGATCAGGTAATAGGCTCACACTCAAAGATCACCAAGCACACAAGAAAAGAAGCCACCAGGAGTGAGTGTGTCAGCAAAAGCAATTCTCCAGTTATTCCTGCAAAACTACTTCTAAACTTGGTGGCTTTAAACAACAGCAGTAATTTATTTTGCTTACAAATTGGCAATTTGGACAAGGCTCAGCCTAGCTAGCTTGTTTCTGCTCCATGCAGTCTGAGCAGGGACAGCTCGACTTGAGGCTGAAAGAGTACTTTCTAGATGATATACTCACATATGAGACAGTTTGGTGCTGGCTCTTGGCTGGAAGCTCAGCCAGGGTGGTAGGCTGGGGAGGAGCTTCAGTTCCTCTCCATAGGGTGCTTGAGCTTTTTTTTTTTTTTTTTTAAGATTTTATTTATTTATTCATGAGAAGCAGAGAGAGAGAGAGAGAGAGAGAGAGAGAGGCAGACACACAGGCAGAAGGCCCGATGTGGGACTCGATCCCGGGTCTCCAGGATCACACCCTGGGCCAAAGGCGGCGCTAAACCGCTGAGCCACCCGGGCTGCCCTTGAGCTTTTGTACAGCGTGGTGGTCGAGTTCTTAGGGTGAGCATCTTAAGGGAACCAAGAAGAAGCTGCATTGTTTTTTATGACCTAGTCTTGGAAGTGTCATTTCTGCCATAGTCATAAACCTGACCAAATCAAGGTGTGGAGGGCACAGATCCCATCTTTCAGTGGATAGTGTCAAGTCACATTGTAAGAAGAACAAATCTTGTGGCCATCTTTGAAAAATACAATCTGCCACAACAACAACAAAAGATTCTGACCCACCCAAAGGACAAAGTTAAGACTGGGGTCAAGTTAAGTTGAAAATGACAGTCTGGATGTGCTTGGATTGCCCAATCAGTTGAGCAGCTGACTCCTGATTTTGGCTCAGGTCATGCATGATCTTGGGGTCCTGGGATTGAGCCCTGCGCAGGGTTGGGCTCTGTGCTCAGTGGGGAGTCTGCTTCAGGATTTTCTCTCCCTCCGCCCCTGCCCCCATTCCCCTTTCAAATAAATAAATAAATATTCTCTATTTAATTTTAATTTTATTTATATATTCATGAGGGACACAGAGAGAGAGAGGCAGAGACATAGGCAGAGGGAGAAGCAGGTCCCACGCAGGGAGCCTGATGCGGGACCCAACCCTGGACCCCGGGATCACTCCCCAAGCCAAAGGTAGATGCCCAACCGCTGAGCCACCAGGGCGTCCCATAATTTTTTTTTTTTTAAAGAAAGGAAATGGGACACCTGGGTGGCTCAGTGGTTGAATATCTGTCTTTGGCTCAGGTCATGGTCCCAGTGTCCTGGGATCGAGTCCCACATCGGGCTCCCTGCAGGGAGCCTGCTTCTCACTCTGCCTATGTCTCTGACTTTCTCTGTGTCTCTCATGAATGGATAAATAAAATCTTAAAAGAGGAGATCCCTGGATGGCTCAGCAGTTTGGCGCCTGCCTTCGGCCCAGGAAGTGATCCTGGAGTCCCAGGATCGAGTCCCGGGATCGAGTCCCACCTTGGGCTCCCTGCATGGAGCCATCTTCTCCCTCCCTCTGCCTGTGTCTCTGACTCTCTTGTCTTTCATGAATAAATGGATAAAATCTTTAAAAAGAAAGAAAGAAGGAAGGAAAGAGAAAGAAAGAAAATGACAGTCTGGGAAGGGGAGAGACTAGGTGGGAAACCTTGAGTGCCTGGTAGAACAAAGAGGATACAATGGTAGCCATGGAAGGTTCTTGAAAGAAATTCCAGATTGTCCTGTGGGTTGTGGTGAGAAGAAAAGGGGCTTTTCTATTAGCAAAGAGACAGTTCTAAGTGGGAGAACAGCTGTGGGGTCAGAGTCCTCACATGAGTTCTGACTGGGTCGCCGGGTAACCCCTAAGTCAATCACTGGGGTTGGAGAGTTAGATACTCTCACTGGCCAAATCCAAGTGGCCATTTGCTAGAGTCCCCAGTCAAGTAGGCTACATCCAATGCACAGAGCCTACCTGAAGTGGGGGACTAGGTATTGCCGCTTCCCAAGAGTCAGCTTGGGAAAGGGTGAATGGACACTGGGTGATAGAACAATTGGGCTCATGAGTGGTTTTAATGGCTCCAGGAGAAAATACTTAAAAAGAACTTAGTATAGGGATTGGCATGTGGAGACAGCTCATGAAAGCCGTGTGTCTGTCGTCTTTATTATTTCAACTCTTGGCTTGCGACCACTCATAGGATAAAGTACAAATGCCATAAGACGACCTTCATGACCTATGCTGGTCCACCTCACCAGCCTCAATTCCTATCACTCCCCACCTTAACAATTCTCCAGCAGCAATTTTAGGACAATCTCTCTCCCCCCGGTTCTCCCGTGATTCTCTGTGTCTCAGTGCCTTGCACACCTACTCACTTTTTTTTTTTAAAGATTTTACCTATTTATTCATGAGAGACACAGAGAGATGGAGAGGCAGAGACATAGGCAGAGGGAGAAGCAGGCTCTCTGTGGGGAGCCCCATGTGGGACTGGATCCCCAGACTCCAGGATCTCACCCTGAGCCCAAGGCAGAGCCACCCAGGGGTCCCATACTCAGTCTTTAAGATTGGGGCTCGGTGACCACTTCACATCAGAGGACACTCCCATTACCACCACCAAGTTTTTATGTCCAGCACAGAGCTCTCCGCTGAGCTCCAGACCCCAATCAATATACAAACCACTTACTTAGAATCTCGGGCTAAATTGGTTCTCTTCAAACGGGGCGGTACCGCCCCCTGGTGGGACTTTTGGAAACTTGCACAAACGTTTTTGGTTGATTGGAGGGCGCTACACTTACAGGTGAGGAGCCAGCACTACTAGATCCTGCGTCGGCGCCCTAAACAAATGGAAACCTTCCTTAAAGACGTTTAAAAGGTGTATTAAGGGCAGCCCTGGTGGCGCAGCGGTTTAGCGCCGCCTGTAGCCCGGGGTGTGAGCCTGGAGTCCCGGATCGAGTCCCCCGGGGATCGAGTCCCCCGGGGATCGAGTCCCGCGTCGGGCTCCCTGCATGGAGCCTGCTTCTCCCAGTGTCTCTGCCTCTTCTCTCTCTGTGTGTCTCTATGAATAAATAAATAAAAATTTAAAATCCACAAATAAACGAAAATAAAAAGTGTATCAATTATCTGAAATTATTAATAGAACGCACAGGCAAATGCATGAAAATTTTGAGTATGGTTTAAAATACACTTTTTCTGAAATGAAACTATAAATAGAGTGAAAATGATAATTTTTTGTTGTTTCAGAATGGCACCCAAGGTTGTTCACCACATAGAAAATTTCAATTCCAACCATAATGCCACTGCTGAGATATAACGTAAAATTTTAACAGTGTAAAAGACATATAAAGAAATGTGCCCATGTTACAGGTGTTCAGTGTGCTAAATTTTGAAGAAGTGACAACATCTGTGTAACTAGCACCCTGGTCAAAGAACAACATTATAACCCCGGAAGCCCTCTTTGTATGGCATTCCACAGTCCAGTCACTCTTTCTCTCTGCCCTTGCAAAGATGACCAATCTTGACTCCTAATGCCATAGATCAGTTTTGCCTATTTTAAACTTCAAGCAGATGAAATCATATAGTATGTTCTCTTTGGGGTCTCACTTCTCCAATTCAATACTATGTTTGAGATTTGTCCACACCATGGAATCAGGAGTTCATTTATCCTCATTGTCATAGTATCTATTGGATGAATATGCAACTGAATTATCTATTCTCTCTGATGGACACTTGGGTAGCCTCCAGTTTCTGGTACCAATGAAGTTTCTAGTTTATGTCTTTTCGTTCACAGATACAACCTTCTCTACTGAGTATAAACCTAGGATTAGGGCAGCCGGGGTGGCTCAGCGGTTTAGCACCGCCTTCAGCCCAGGGCCTGACCCTGGAGACCGGGGATCGAGTCCCACGTCGGGCTCCCTGCATGGAGCCTGCTTCTCCTTCTCTGTGTGTCTCTCCTGAATAAATAAATAAAATCTAAAAAAAAAAAAAAAAACACCTAGGAGTATACTTATAGGTTTGTAGGGTATGTATATGTTAAGAGTTAGTAGATACAGCTAAACAAGGTGGTTGTGCGAATGTATGCTCCTGTGAGCACATGGTTGTGCCTAGGCATTTTTGTTTTGTCCTGTTTTTCTTTTTTCTTCTGGACTTCAGGGACACCAAATAGAGCAACCGTTATCTTTGGTTTATGGGGCATTCTTGTCCATGCAAAGCCCTTTCTCTGATAGTGAGAAATTTAGCTATCATTAATATATTTATTTATTTGATCAATCCGTCTGTATTTAACTGAACTCTGTCCTCGGCATTAGCTTTTTTCACTATGCTAGGGCTCACCCAGCCCACACTGGGCAACTCTCCTGTGCATACTGCTCCCAGTCTGCGTAGGCGCTGACCCCTAACCTTGGGGCTGTCTTGCTCTCCATAATCCTCCCCACCCAATACACATACACATTCTTACCATTTCCAGGCTTGCCTTAGCCTCACAAAACACCTTTAGGACTAAAAGCTGCTTACTTCATTTTCATATCTTGCTTTTCATAGTTCTTTTCATTCATAACTTTGATGGCTTCTCTTTGTAATCAGATTTGTATATTTTGTCAATTCCAAGAACATAGTGTTGGCTTAAAAAAAAAAAAAAGAGTTTCTAGGGGTGCCTGAATGGCTCAGTCAGTTGGGCATCTGACTCTTCTGGTATCAGCTCAGGTCTCAATCTTCAGGTCGTGAGTTTGAGCCCTGTGCTGGGCTCCATGCTGGGAGTAGAGCCTACTTAAAAAATAAAATAAAATTTGGGGATCCCTGGGTGGCTCAGCGGTTTAGCGTCTGCCTTCTGCCCAGGGCATAATCCTGGAGTCCTGGGATTGAGTCCTGCATCAGGTTCCTTGCATGGAGCCTGCTCCTCTGCCTCTCTCTCTCTCTGTGTCTCTCATAAATAAATAAATAAATAAAATCTTTTAAAAAATAAAATTTAAAAAAGAATCTCTATTTTACATTATTTTAATTTTCTTTTTTAAAAATATGGATCATTTCTCAATTTGTGTGTCATCCTTGCACAGGGGGCATGCTATCTTCTCTGTGTTGTTCCAATTTGTTTTTTAAGGTTTTATTTATTTGAGAGAGAGAGAGTGAGTGAGTGAGAGAGAGGGAAAGAGGATGAGCAGGGGAGAGGGAGAAAGAGACTTCCCGCGGAGCAGGGAGCACGATGTGGGGCTCCAACCCAGGACTCTGGGATCATGATCTGAGCCGAAGGCAAACGCTTAATCAACTGAGTCACTCAGGCACCCCTGTTCCAATTTTAGTATATGTGCTGCCAAAGCAAGTAATATTTTAATTTTCTTAAAAGTAGAAGAAATATTTTGTTTTCTTTGGGTTTATTCTATGGTTCATTTTCTAGTCTCCTTTTTTTATTTTTTAAAAAAATTCCCATTTTATTATTATTATTATAAATTTTATTAAGTTTAAAATTTTTAATTCCAGTGTAGTTAACATATAATATTATATTAGTTTCAGGTGTATAATACAGTGATTCAACAATTCTGTACATTACTCAGTGCTCATCATAAGTGGGCTCTTGATCCTCTACACCAATTTCCCCCATCCCCCCACCCCCCTCTAGTAACCATCAGTTTGTTCTCTATAATTAAGAATCCATTTCTTGGTTTGTCACTCTTATTTTTTTCTTTTGTTCATTTGTTTTGTTTCTTAAATTCCACATATGAGTTAAATCATATGTTACTTATCTTTCTTTGACTTATTTCACTTAGCTTTACACTCTCTAGCTCCATCAATGTTATTGCAGATGGCAAGATTTCATTCTTTTTTATGGCTGAATAATTTTCCATTATGTATATATATATCACATCTTCTTTATCTATCTATCAATAGACATTTGGGCTGCTTCCATATTTTGGCTATTGTAAATAATGTTGCAATAAACATAGATGTGCATGTAATCCCTTTGAATTAGTGTTTTTGCATTTTGAGGATACCCAGTAGTACAATTACTGGATTGTAAAGTAGTTCCATTTTTAAATTTTGAGGAAACTTCATACCTTTTTCTACAGTGGCTACACCAGTTTGCATTCATACCAACAGTGCATGAGGATTCCTTGTTCTCCACATCCTTGCCAACACTTGTTGTTTCTTGTGGTTTTTATTTTAGCCATTCCGACAGGTGTGAGGTGATATCTCATTGTAGTTTTGATTTGCATTTCCCTGATGGTCAGTGATGTTGAGCATCTTTTCATGTGTTGGCCATCTGTATCTCTTCTTTAGAGAAATGACATTTTCTAGTTTCTTAAGGTAGTCACTTAGTTCATGACTCTGAAGCTTTCTTCTTTTCTAATGTAAGAACTAAAGGGTATAAATTTCCTTCAAAACACTTCTTTTCAAAAAAATGCATTCAAAAAATTTTGATAGGTAGTATCTTCATTTTTTAAAATTGCATTCAAAATTTTTTGATAGGTAGTATCTTCATTTTTTAAAATCCAGTTTTAGATATTTTTTTAAAGATTTTATTTATTTATTCACGATAGACACACACAGAGGGGCAGATACATAGGCAGAAGGAGACGCAGGCTCCAAGCAGGGAGCCTGATGCAGAACTCGATCCCAGGACCCCAGGATCATGCCCTGAACCAAAGGCAGATGCTCAACCGCTGAGCCACCCAGCGTCCCTAGGTATTCTTTATTCCTCTTATGATTTCCTTTTCTTTTCTTTTTTTTTAAATTTATTTATGATAGTCACACAGAGAAAGAGAAAGAGGCAGAGACACAGGCAGAGGGAGAAGCAGGCTCCATACACCGGGAGCCCGACGTGAGATTCGATCCCGGGTCTCCAGGATCGCGCCCTGGGCCAAAGGCAGGCGCCAAACCGCTGTGCCACCCAGGGATCCCTGATTTCCTTTTCTTAACCCAACTTGAGCTAATCAGATCTGACCTGCCTGGAATTTGGAATAAAGATACCACATTTCAGAGTCAAGCAGTTATGTGGTGTTGGGCTTCATAGTGCTTTAGAACTGGGGGAGCCAATCCCTCGACAAGCCATCATTATGGATAAGGAGGGAAGCTAAATATTTACAAGGAGAGAATGGAGGAAATCTGCTGATGGATTCAGACAAAAGATGAATGGACTAATGAAAGATGAAAAGAACTGGATAGATTTACAGAACCATGAGACCCAGCTGCACTTCCTATTTTTTGCTTCTGTCATGCAGCTTTACAATATATTTTTTAAAATTTTAACATAATTTCAGGGATGCCTGGGTGATGTTGAGGTCTGCCTTTGGCTCAGGGCGTGATCCCGGAGTCCCAGGATCAAGTCCTGCATTGGGATCCCTGCAGGGAGCCTGCTTCTCCCTCTGCCTATGTCTCTGCCTCTCTGTGTGTGTGTCCTCATGAATAAATAAATAAAATCTTTAAAAAAATTTTAACATAATTTCAGATATACCAATATATAGATTCAGATATAAGAATAGTAACAAGAATCTCAATACACTTCACTCACATTCTCCAACAGTCAACATTTTACCACATTTGTTTTAAACTTTTCTATCTCTGTGTATATACACTTTTTTCCCTATCAGCTGTTTGAGAGTAAACTAAAGAGACAATACCCTTTTACCCTAAATGCATAAGTGTACATTTCCTAAGAATAGGATATTCTCTTACACAACCATAGTATAATAGAATTAATACCGATACAATATTATTATGTAGGGACACCTGGGTGGCTTAGTGGTTGAGAGTCTGCCTTCGACCACCTCAGAGCATGATCCTGGGGTCCTGGGATTGAGTCCCACATTGGGTTTCCCTCAGGGAGCCTACTTCTCCCTCTGCCTCTCTCTCTGCCTCTCTCTCTGTGTGTCTCTCATGAATAAATAGTAAATAAAAATCTCAAGAGAAGAAGACAAAGATGAAGACAATGAAGAAGAAAATATTATTATCTAATTTACAATCCTTATTTAGTTTTTCCAGTTGGCCCCATAATACCCTTTATGGAAATTATGTGTTACCCTCAGTTCTGATACCTCTTTAGTCTCCTTTAATCTGAAACAATTCCTCAATGTTCTTTTTTTTTAAACGTTCTTTCTTTTTCTTCTTTTGTGTTGCATGAACTTGACATATATGAAGATTACAGGCCAGTTATTTTATAGAATATCCTTTTATTCTTACCTGTCTTCCTCATTATTAGATTCACATTATACGTTTCACTCTGGAATATCATTGACATTCTATCTAATCCTCAGTGTTTCATACCAGAAGGTTTGTGATGCCGTTTTGATGACTGATGATCTTAACTTTGATCATTTGGTTAAGGTGGCATTTATCATGTTTTCTCAACTATGAAATCATTTTCCCCTTAGAACTAGTAAAATATATATTTTCTTTTAAAATCTCTACTTGAGCTTGAGTGGGTTTCTGCAAATTATCCATTTTTTGTATCCATTAACAAAAGGCCCCCATTTGAACTGGCTTAAGAAAGGGGGTAATTTATGGTTGCAACTAACTAAAACCACCATTCAGATTGGCCTCATTGAGGAGGGGAATTTATTGTCCAGAAGCAGCCCTAACTTCAGGTACAGCTGGATCCAGGAGCTTGTTGTAATCAGGAACTTGTCTCATTCATAGTTATTTAGGTGAGTTAAAAGGAACTAGATTCTGAGCAGACAGAAGCAATAGATATTTGCTATGTTGATTCAGACAATGGCAAAGAGGAAATAAGAAGTGCATGAAGAGACCCAACCACAGCATGGAGCTCCTTTGTGGAATCTTACCCAAACAGCTCAAGTGGTACCCAGCAACCCAGATCCGTGAATATCAGCATATTGTCTCCCCTGGCTACAATGACTGGTTCAGGTATGGGCTTAAAACCCAAGCTGGGCTGAGGGAAAAACAGCCACAGGACTTTCCAGAACTATTGGCAAAAGAGACATTGTGACTGCTGAGCTTATGGAATACCAGCCTAGAGCTGTAAGTGGTCATTTTTCTTTCTTAAATGAAGACTCTACCTGAGGATAAAATCAACACAGAGAAAAGCAGAGCCAAAGACATAGAAAAATAGATCCTTCCTGACTGTGTTTCAGTACTGTACCCAGCAGTGCTTGAGGCCAGCATTTCTCTGATGTTGTCAGCTAGAACAACCAATAAACTCACCTTTCCTGCTTAGCCAGTGTGGAAACAGAATGTTGTGGGTTTCTTCTTTGAAAAAAAAACACACACACACAGAAAAACTCTACTTTTAGAAATGGAATCATCTTTTAAATTAAAGGGGAATTGTTTGGGCCCCAGTGTATTTGTGTATTCAAGTGTTGTAGTATAAAAGCTTATTTTAGTCTGCACTGGTTAAAAAAATTAATATGTTGATGAGCATTTGAACCTACAGTTTCAATAATATGATTAATCAAATAGAAGTGGAGTCATAAGCGAAGATTATACTTAGCTATACTCTCTTTAGCCGTGAAAAGAGGCAGACTTTTCCTTCTGTCTGTTCAATATAAACAATAAAAATTCTCTTGCTGGAAGAAAAAAGAATTCTCTTCCTGAGCTGCTTTATTATGGACACTGTTTTACAAATTACCTTTACTGAGGCATAATTTATGTACTATAAAATGCACCCATCGTAAGTGTACAGTTCAATGAGTTTGACAAATCTATATACCCATGAAACCACCACCACATCATGATATAGAACATTTACCCCAAAAAATTCTGTTGTGCCATTTTGCAGTCAATTTTCTTCAATTTTCTTCTCTTGGTCCCAGGCAACTGCTTATCTGCTCTGTCACTTTAGATTAGCTTTGCCTGTTTTAGAATTTCTAGAAGTGAAATCATACAATATGTTTTCGTTTGTGTCTAGCTTGTTTTATTGCCTTTTTATTTTCTATAGAGTCTATGTTTACATGTGTATCATAGTTTATATATGTCATATTTTATTTATTTAATTTTATTTTTATATGTCATATTTTAGATACCTGTAGAAAATAATAAAACAAGTAGGACACAATAATAGTTCATAAATTCCACTTATTATTAGCTATTTCAGGTGTAGTTGAACTCAAAATGAACTATTTTAAATAGGTCTTTGCCAACTTCTGAAAATTTTACTTTAAAAAGCATAAAGACCCTTAAGTAGCTTTTCATTATTGAGATGTCTTTTACAATCCACTGTTTCCTTTTGGAGAAGTTTAGTTTCTAAAGCCACCTCCCAGAAGAGTCTTATTTATATAAGCCTGTTGGCACCAGCTTGAATCATCTCCTGTTACTTACATACACCTCTCTCAAAAATAGTCCTATCCCTTTGTGTCTTATGAAGCTCACTTAACAAGCTCAGCCCATGTTGGAATAAAAAAGATCATTGGAATATTATGTCTTGCAGATGTAGGAAAAGGGTGTTGGGAAGGCTCTCACACCAGATGTCCCCTCAGCTCAAAGGGTAGAGAATCAGTTTCCACAGGGTCCAAGTTTCCTGCTACCCGATCATAGATTCTTCTTGTATCCTCATATGTCTCCTCAGGCCAGGAGGGGTCAGAGGGGCCCTGACAACCAAAGGTGGAGTTAGAACCATAGACATATGCCCTGGGGATCATCATTGCAGCTCCAAAAGGGATACACACTCCTACTCAACTTCTCAGAAAAAAAAAAAAGTCTTAGCTTCTAATTATGGGGGGGAAATCCAACTACAAAGAAGAGAGTGATAATGAGCCTCCATCATGAACCTCCATGTACCCATCACCTAGCTTCATTAATATCAACCCTTGGTCAATCTTGATTTATCTATATCTCCATCTTTTCATCTCCTAACCCCACTAACTGGGTTATTTTTAAGCAAGTCCAAGATACCTCATGATTTCTGTCAGAAAAATAATTTAAATGTCAGAAATATGAAACTTTTAAAAATGCATGTTATCGAAATTGGAGTGGAATGTGAGTCATGATTCTGTTAGTCCTATAAATTTCCAAATCTTCATCAAAATAGAAGGCAAAAAATGGCCATGTGGAACAGTCCTTACTGGAAATGTGCTTTGCCATAGGATTAGGAGAAAATGGTTGTTTTAGCTCGGCAAACTTTAGAGCAGATTTGCCTGTGGGCCAAATACAGCCTGCTGCTTGTTTTTGTACTGCCTGGGGCTAAGAATGGTTTTACATATTTTTAATTAATGGGAAAATATCAGAAGAAGAATATTTATGACATATGAAAATTATATGAAGTTCAAATTTCAGTGTCCAAAAATAAAATTTTATTGGAACTTAGCCATACTTATTCAGTATGTATTGTCTATGTATGTATGTATATATTCAGTTATGTTATGTCTATTATGTATTGTCTATGTAGCGGCAAAGCTGAGTAGTTTCAAAAAGGACAGGCATGTCCTGCAGAACCCAAAGTATTTACTATCTGGACCTTTACAGAAAAAGTGTGCAGATTGCATCTGTGCTTTAGAGAGCACATATGGTTCAGCACCACGGACAGCATTTTGACGTGGCACAGCATTTTAAGGCACGTTATTCCCACGCTTCTGAGAACAGTGCCCCATCTGGGACAAAGTTACAGAGGGAAATTCTTGGCCAGAGGTGCCAGAGCATTAGCCAAGGCCACACAGAAAGTCAAGGGTTCTGCTCCACCTCCCTTACAGTACGTGGGGGTAGTTGATGGTCAAGATGTCTATTGTTCTTGCCTGCCCAGCCACCATCTTCACTTCCCTCTGGATTCCCTGTTCCTCTCTCTCAGTCCAGTGGGTTGAGTGAGACTGGCCCCTACTCCCTAATGCCATGGCTGGGCACCAATCCAGACCTGTCCAATTAGCATAGTCTTTCCCCTGCGTCCGTGGTTCATCAATAAATATGCGACCAAAGTTAGACTAATAAAGTGTCAGCTCTGGGGCTTTAAGGCTATTGGAAAAGAAGCTTTCTCCTTCTCTGAAGGTTTCCAATCTAATAGGATACAAACCTGCATTTTCTAAGGACACTCTAGGGAGGAAACTCTGGGTCCACCTGGGTGGGACCTGAAGACTATTCTATCCCTTGACTTTTCAGTTGAGTGGGCCAAAAACTTTTTCTCTCTGCTACACCCCTCTATATCTCTCTGCTTGACCAGTGTAGTGGAGAAGGCTAATTATCCAATAGAACGCATTGCTTATTTTTCCCACAGTAATAGAGCTATAGTGAGGCATATAGCTGCCAAGCTGGACTATATTTCTCAGTCTCCTTTTCAGTTAGATGTGACCATGTGACTGTGTTCTCATCAGAGAATGAGTAGAGTGTATCATTTCTGGGCCTGGACCATAATACAGGGTTTTGCCTCTACCGCACTCTCTTTTTCCCTCTCACACCAGTTGAAACCTGCAGTAAACTAGCCTATCCATGCAAACTTGAACAAACATGGACTAGAGGATGGCAAAGGAATACAATGGAAAGAACTTGGGTTCTGGAGTAACCATGTGCAATAGGGTCACTCACCTCTGATTGCTATGTGAGAAGGAAATAGGACCATAGTCAGGCCTTTGTACTATGGCCTCTAGCTTACCCTAACTAATATAAACAGTAGGATGTGGGTTTTCTGGCACTATCCAGGAAAGACTTCTGCTGATACAAATCTGCTCACCATTGGTACTTCATCATAGATGGGTCCCCAGGCCCCAGGCGGGGCATATAGCCTTTCCACTTCATCATACAGGTGTCCAGGAAAAGCCATATTCTCCTCTTCAATATGTGTGAAACCTGAAGTTAGAGTGGAAGGAAGGATGATCAGGGGATCTGTCCAGAGGTCAGGGGTACCTATGAGCAGAAGGAGTTCTGACACTGTCATGGCTCACCTCGGAGATAAGACATCTCCTCCAGTGTTGGTGGCAGCTGGGGGCTGAAGTTCTTCATGGAGTGGTAATATGGTTCCACATCTGTTGTGCTAACCTGTCAGTAGCCCCCACCCCAAAAAAAACCCAGATAAAATCTTTTCCATCCTCTGGCTCCATAGTTCCCAGAAAGGACAATGATTAACCTGAAGTTAATGATGGAATTTTAATATGCCAGTTCCCTGGCAGGGCTTTCAGGAGTACCCCCCCACTCACTGTGGAGCTTCGAGTGTCCTGGTCTCCAGTCCACCGGCTGTCCTCATATTCATTCCTGACTCGGTCCTCCTCCGACCTTCCAGGATAGAGGTATGGAGAGCAGCTGGGTCTTGACTCTGATATCTCTCATCCCCAAACCTTTTTCTTCAGAGGCTTTCTTACAGAAAAATATTCCCACTTACCCTGTCTCTGTCTTCTCCGAGATGCCTATGGAAAGTAGGAAAAAAAGGATCAAAGACACCCCTTCTCTGGCGAACCAGCCCTGGGAAACATTCAATATGGAGCAGCCCCAGGGCTCCCTGTCACCCTTGGGCCTCCATCCCTGCAGGGGAATAACAGTCTCTCCTCACCTTCAGCAAGACGCCTCAGTCTCCGCTGCCAGAGGAATCCTCCAACACAGGAGATATTAGAAAGCAGCAAAAGACCCCCAACAGCAAACAGCACAGGCAGTAGAGGCAGCCCTGAGGGTCCTGAGGGCAGAAGATACCCCTCAGTGAACCCAAAACAACTGGCTCTAGGCCCGGAGCAGCATTCTCTGAGAAAGCTCGCTTCTGACTAAGCAAAGTCTCTTTTCCTAGATCAAGGAAGGAGATGGGAGGGATTCCTATGCCCACTCCCTCTTGCCACCTCAGGGCAGGTGGCTCCTTTCTCAAGTCAAGCTACTAACAGTGGGTCCTACCTTTGCGTGAGCCCCATGTGTAGACTCAAATGGGAGCTTCAGCTCTTTATATGGGCATTCAAGACCTCTTCCCATGTATTCAGCCCCACCCACCATCCATAGATCCTGGTACTGGACTCTCCAACCACACAAACTAACTACTGGCTATTTCCAGAATCACTGAGGCAAAGCCACACCCCTAAACCTTGGAAAAGTCAAATGTCTGTCCTTAAATGTTCTTTTTTCCCAACTGATTTTCTTCTCAAATGACTTCTTTGCACAAACTTCCATTCCAGGTAATATCAGAGTCTTCTGTATATCCCTAAAGGACAAGACTAAATCCCTCTAAGTAGACATCTGCTCAGCATTTGTCTCCCTATCTTCTGCTAACAGCACTCATTTTCCTTTGAGAAAATAGCCAATCTCTCTCTCTCTCTCTCTCTCTCTCTCTCTCTCTCTCTTCCTCCTCCTCCTCCTCCTCCTCCTCCTCCTCCTCCTCCTCCTCCTCTTCCTTCTCAGGCTATATGTTCCCACAGATCTCCATGGAGGACACATGGCCCTCCCTGGCCAATAAGAGCACCCATCCCTCTTTCCACAGTGATCAGTTCAGACCTATCTAGCGTTTGACCCAAGGTGGATTTTTGCCATAACATTTAGGACATTCCTCTGCAGACTGGTGAGAAGTGGAACAAAGCTGGAGGTGTGTGGAGGGGAACAGGTATTTCTCTGCACTCTTGACAAAAGAACCTGAGAAGGAGGCCATCAAAAATGAAGGCAAAGTTGAGACAGAGGAATAGGTCCTTCGTGAAAATTGTGATCACCTATTGAAATTTTCCATTTCCCAAGCCAAGCAAATCTTTTTGTTGCCCACAACAGCTGAATTTCTGTCACTTGCAACTTTCTTCTCAGGCTTTGAAGGGGGGTGGTTAGCAAAATGGTCATAATTTTCTCCCTGTAACTACACTCTTGAGTAGTCCCTTTCCACACTGACTCTGAGTTGAGCCATGTCACTTGCTTCAGCCCATGAGACAACATCAAGTGTGACAGAATCAGAAGCTTGAAAGTGCTGCTCTTGGGACTCTTGTGACCACCTCCATGTGAACAAGTCAAGGAGAGACATGTCACCCAGTTATCTCCATTGTCCCAACCAAGAATCAGATTGTCAGATGTGTGAGGAGGAGGCCATCCTAGATCAACCAGTCCCAGATGAGCCTCCAGCTGCTTGTAGCCCAGACTAGAACTGTTCAGCCACTCATAGAATCAAGAGAAACAATGGTTATTGCTATAATCATTGTTTGAATTGGTTTATTCTATATCAAAAGCCAATAAATACAGGGGCACCTGGGTGGTACAGTCAGTTAAGCATCTGACTCTTGGTTTCAGCTGAGGTCATGATCTCAGGGTGGTGAGATCGAGCCCCACGTAAGGCCTTGTGACACATGTCCAGGCCCATGTCCAGGTGTGTGTTAGCCCTGTGTGGGGCTCTGCCTTGGGGCCCTCGCCTCCAGCTCCATTCTCATCAGGGAGTCTGATTAAATTCTCTGAGTCTCCCGCTCCCCCACTCTCTGTCCTTAATAGATCTTCTTTTAAAAAGCAAATTGATATAGGCTCTGCACAGGGTGTGGAACCAGCTAATTCTTTCAGAATTAAACTGAATTAGAGAGAAAATGTATCATATTCAAGCAAAAGATAGCGCTTAGGACGTTGCATAACAGACAGAGCTAAGTCTTAAGGGGCTGTGGCCACAAAACAGAGGTGGTGGGGTTGGAAACCAGAAGGTTCTATTCTCAGGGGTGAGAGGGATATTCAAGAAATTGAAAACCTACCTACAGGCTGCTCTGTGGGCAGCTGGTAGTCAGGTTCTCCAGAAGGCTCGTCTAGACCTGGGGGTGGGTATAGAGATTGTGAATTAACACCAAGAGTCTGAGTAAGCCTTAAATATTTCAGTTTCCTATTAAGCTTTTCAACCCATTTTGAGGAACTGATTTTTGGCTTCTTAGGAATATTTCAGGGGCACTTGAGTGATGCAGTTGGTTGGGTAACCAACTCTTGATTTTGGCTCAGGTCATGATCTTGGGGTGGTGAGATTGAGCCACACTTCAGGTTCTATGCTCAGCAGGGAGTCTGTTTGCAATTCTCTCTCCCTCTCCCTCTGCCCCTTTTCCTCGTGCATTCTCTCTCTTTCTCTCTTTCTTATTTATTTCTTTAAAGAAATAAATAAATATTTCTTTAAAAAGGAATATTTCAAGACACTGCAAATTGCTGATAGTAAGGGCACTATCTAATGCCAATAGTAATAATAATGATAATAATTAGTATATAATTATATATTATTATTATTGATGAGTGCTTTATGATATGGAAGGTCCTTTTAACCCAAATTATCAATTTTGGACGGTTAACCAAAAAAGATGCTGAGCTCTCTAAATGTCTTAATAGAGGTATTAGTTCTAGAGCAAGTGAAGTGAGTGTAGTATTTTATGCTTTAGTACTTAGAGCAAAGACTGTAATGGGAGAAGGAAAGAAGAGGAATGGGAGAAGTTCCTTACCTCCATAAGGAAAAAGATTGCTCTGTCAGGAAGGGAAAGACAGAAAAAGGAAGCTCTCTTGGGGTAAACAGAAATTGAGCAGGGAGCATTTCTTTAAATCAGCATTTACATAGCACTTACTTTGTACACGTCCCCATTCTAAGCACTTTAGATAAAGTAATTTATTTAATCCTCACAACTGTCTGAAGGAGACCTACTTTCAGAAATAGGCACAGAGATATGAGATACCTTATTTTTAGAAACTGAGGCTCAAAAATGTTAAGTAACTTGCCCAAGGTCTCATGACTAGGAAGTGGCAGGGCTGAGACCTGAAACCAGGCTTGTCTAAACCAGGTTCTGTGTGATGAGCTGTTACATTACAGTGCCTGCCAGAGTCAAAATGTTCTCATTAGTCATATCAACAAATTTGTCCCTTTCATCAAAGTTGCTGTAAGTTGTCTGTAATATTCCCTAACTTCCCCTTATGTCTAAGGGTTAGTAGTGATGCCCTCTATCATTCCTGAGATCGGTGTAGTTGTGTCTTCTCTCTTTTTTGGCTTGATTCACTTTATGAAGGTTATTGACCTTTCAAAGCAGCAGCTTTTGGTTTCATTTATTTTTCTCTATTGTTTTTATGTTTTCTAGTTCATCCATTTTGCTCTTTATTATTTCCTTCCTTCTGTTTACTTTGGGTTTAATTTGTTCTTCTTTTTCTTTTTCTTTTTTTTTAATTTTTATTTATTTATGGCAGTTACAGAGAGAGAGAGAGGCAGAGACACAGGCAGAGGGAGAAGCAGGCTCCATGCACCGGGAGCCCGACGTGGGACTCGATCCCGGGTCTCCAGGATCGCGCCCTGGGCCAAAGGCAGGCGCCAAACCGCTGCGCCACCCAGGGATCCCTGTTCTTCTTTTTCTAATTCTATTTTAAGATGACAACTAAGCATCAATCTGACTGAAGCTTTTTTTAAAAAATTAAATGACCACTTAATGTTATAAATGTCCTGCTCAGCACTGCTTTAGCTGCACCTCACAATTTCCATATTTTCCTTTCCATTCAAAGCATACATTCTTCTAATTTCCCTTGTGTTGTTTCAGACAGTATAGCTTAGTGGCTAAAAACTGGTCCCTGGGGATCCCTGGGTGGCTCAGTGCTTTAGTGCCTGCCTCTGGCCCAGGGAGTGATCCTGGAGTCCCAGGATCAAGTCCCACATCGGGCTCCCTGCGAGGAGCCTGCTTCTCCCTCTGCATATGTCTCTGCCTCTCTCTTTCTGGGTGTCTCTTATGAATAAATAAATAACATATTTTTAAAAACTAAATAAAAATTAAAAAATTAAAAAATTAAAACTGGTTCCTGGAGTTCATCTGTCTGAGTTCCAATCTCATCTCTACTTCCTTCTAGCTATGTGAGCCTCAACAGTTTGCTTCACCTCTCTGGTCCTCAGTTTCTTCATCTATACAAAGGGAATAATAAATATCTACTTCACTATATCACCCCATAAGTCCCCTGAGGAGCTCTGCAACCTATTCAAGACTGTCCCTTCCCACCTGGGGTGGTAATAGGGATCTGGGACCCCTTGTCAGTTAGTCCGCTGTCCCCCAGGGCATTGCTGGCTAGCAGCCAGACCCTGTATCGTGTAGAAGGCTGTAGCCCAGTTAGTGTGAAGGTGGTGGCATCAGGCGGTAGGACGTCCATGTAGAGGAACCCTGGAGTCCCAAGTGCCTCATATCTGCATGAAAGAGAGGGCAGTCATTCAGGAGGTGCCCTAGCCCTGTTGGCTTCCATCCCTTTCTACCTTAACAGGGACCCACCTGATTTGGAACTTCTGTGGCAAACCCCCATCAAAGCCAGGCTTCCATTCCAACCCCACCGAATATGGGGTCATGCTTACAACCTTTAATCCTGTTGGGGGATCCGGGCGGCCTTTGAGGAAAAGGATGAGGGAACTAGTCAGAGGATAACAACAGGGTTCTGGAAGATTCCTTCTAGATTTTTCTAAGAATTATTTTAAATATATAATCAATTCTTCTGATTAGTGGCAGTAATGTTCTATAAAGTTGCTATGAACACTGAATTACAGAACATCAAATCATTGCTTCTGGGGGAAATGCATTTAGATTCCTGTGAACATCCTGTCACAATATTTTCATCAGCCAATCAATACATGACCTTGTTTTTTTGTGTTTCTGTTTAAAGGCACCTTATTTAATATATCTTATTGATTCATTAACATTGAACTCATGGCCAACAGTGTTATAATTCATGTTTGAACGAAGTTTATCCAATCGAAGTGTCTTCTCCATATCCTTAGGAACTCTAGACTTCAGCACTGTGGCTAGCGATTACTTTAAATAGCAAAATCACTAACAAAAAGCACAAAAGTGCAAAAAATACGGCACTCAATAGGCCGCAGAGAGGATACTTCCTTGTAGTATGAAAGCTGGAACAGAGTGTCACCTGGTTCTACCCTAGCTAAGAATGTGCTTACTGAATGACTGTATTTTTTTGCCTGCTCTGTACATGTTCCTGAATGACCCAAGAAAGCACATGAGTATTGATTCTGAGGATACAAATAAATTTTAGCAAGTAGGCAAATTTGCAAATACAGACTTGCTAAATATGAGCCTAGCCTATATATGACATATCTTCTCTGTGTGGATTTTTTGGTGCCGATGTCACATTCATTCATCATTTCTTCTGGTTGTAGAACCCTGAATATCCTTTGGAAAACCACTCACCCACATTCTCAGGCCAGGTGCTTCTGATGGAAGTGACTCTACTCCTTGTAGGAGAGATATGTGACCAGGCCAAACCTTTCCTAACCACAGGATTGGTTCAGGGATGTGATGGGAGCTGAGTAGAGCCAATAAATTTTAAGTCTAGTACTTTCATACACTGTTAGGAAGAGAAATAAATTCCATTTCTCCTGGGAAATCCAACAGCCCTCTATGAGGAGCTTTAGAATAAAGCCAACACAGAGAAAAGCAAACCTGAGAGTCGGAGAGTTCTTGATGACCTGAACATAGATCCAACGACCCCTGACAATGTACTTTTTGGTTATTCAGGCCAGTAAGTACCCTCTCCCTCCTTTTTCCCTTGCTGTGGATTTCCCTGAAGATCTAGTCTCCATTAGAATTTTCAGGGCAGGCAGAAACTCCATCCCTGCTCATAAACATTTCCCAGGTTTTGGGAACACTGCCATTCTGGGCCAACAAGAGACTTGGAAATTGATCCAGGGCACATCCTCCCAACACCCGCACAGCCCGCTCCCACCATACTAATGCTGACGAGTTGAATGTTGGTGTGGTCTGAGCCAAGGGGGTTGGTGGCTGTGCACGTGAAGAGGGCATAATCCTGGGCTGCAGACACGTTGGCAATGGTCAGGAGACTGCTGTGGACCCCACCCTGGTGGTATGTGTGCTCTGTGTACCTGGAGAGGAGGTGTGGCAGGGATTCAGGAAGGGTAACCGGGGTCGAGGAACCAAAGTTGGGACTAGAGCGCTACCTGGCTAGGCCTTGACTCACCTGGGATCCTCGAGATCCAGAGGGACTCCATTTTTGGCCCAAGTGAAGACGATGTTGGGGACGCCTCGGGCACGACAGTGGAGAGTGGCAGAACTTGTACTGTCTCCAGCTGCAGCCACCTTGTTTAGGGGAGTGGGGTGCTCCACCTGGGGGGCGACTAGGAGGAGTTGTTGGTCAACATGAGGTATGTGGTAGGACATGAGAGATGTGAGTTTAGTGGCAGGCCTTGAAATCAGGAGTTTGGGTGTTACTCACATCTGACAACAAGTCGGACCAACCCTCGGGCTGGAGGTGCCACTCCATTATCCACGATGCACTGGTAAGCACCAGCCTGGGCCAGTTTGGCATGGTGAATTCGAAGACGCCCTGTCGATCCTTTTGATATCTTCTCCATGTCATCCAGGCTCTGGTCCTCCTCCTCTTCTCCCTTGTGGCACAAGATACAGGAGATGGCCCCCAAGTTTGTAGCTCCATTATCCCCCAAACTGTGTCCCTCCTGTAGCTTTTTTCTCCTAGACAGAATCACCCTCCAAAGATCCAGTGAAGAAAAAATTCCCCTGTCCGTCTATCCATTCAACCAGTCATCCATCCATCTATCCATGTATCCAATCATTCATTCATGGCCCATCCATTCATCCACCAACCCAGAAAACTATTCACCCATCCATTTATCCAACCATTCATGCTTGGAACCATCTATCTCTCCATCTATTTAACCATCCATCTCTTCATTGATTTATTCATTTATCTATCGATCCATCTACCTCTCCTTCATCCATTTGTGCATTTACCCATTCATTCATCCAATCCTTTTTTTTCTTCTACCTATCCTCCTATCCACCCTTCCATCTCTACCCATCCACCTCTTCTATTTACTCATACATGCACATACCCATAAATACATGCAACTATTCATCAGTTCATCCAACTACTTGTTTATCCATTTCTCCATCTCTCTATTGCCCCATGCACTCATCCATCCATTCCATCTGTCCATCCATTCATCCATCATCCTTCCACAGACATCTTTCCACTGATGTGTATTTATCCATCCATCTACCCTCTAATCTAATCAATATATCTATTCATTTATCTCATTGAACCATTTTGCCACTCTTCTATTCATCAACTACCCACCCATTCACATGTTTGTTTGTCCCTCTGTTCTTCCATTCACTTATTCATCCATCCACCTACCTATTGATCCATATATCCATTCACCTGCCCACCCACTCACATGGTTATCTATTCACTCATGCACCCATCCATCTGTCACTCAACAGTTAGTTAGTTCTTGGAGCATACATATAGTTATACATATGTATAGTATATGTTAGTTAGTTCTTGGAGCCCAACAACATATAGTTATACAGGATCGTATAGCTGTGATCCCTCTCCCCAAGGAGCTCATAATCAGGAAACCACATCCTCAAGCCCCCATCTTCATTTACCAAAGGTCAGATCCTTACCAGCCTCTCCCAGCTGAACATCTCTGGAAGGATAGGATTGGCATCAACAGTGCAGACTATGTCCACAGAACCCCCAATATTCACCTCAGTAGGATCCTGGAGAGCTCGGATAGTGGGAGCATCTGGGGAAGGCAAAAGGGGTGGGAAAGCCACTTGTGTCCATACAGATGGTGATGGGAGAAGGCTCCAGGTGGGAAAAGCGCCTTAGTGGTGCTCAGGAAAGTTACAGGCATGAACAGGTATGATACAGTCTGCCCTTTATGCAGAGCAGTTGGAGTAAAGTTCTCAGGGTTAGTAAGGCATTCTCCACCCTCCACTGTGCTGTGCCTCTGTGGTGACAAGAGTAGGTCTGGCGGACTTCCATGATTCTGTGGAAGTGGAGCTTCCACAGTGCGCTTGGCTCCCCCCCCCCTTTTTGAGAGAGAGAGAGAGAGACCGCTCCTGTACATGTGCACATGGGGGTAGTGGGGCAGAGGGAGAGAGAGAGAGAGAATCTTAAGCAGGCTCCACCCTAAGCACAGCTTAGTCAGGACTCAATCTTACAACCCTGAGATCATGATCTGAGCCGAAATCAAAAGTCAGATGCTTAACCAACGGAGCCACCCAGGTGCCCCAAGGCTTCCTGATGAGAGTAACTCCCATGTAAATGGGCCCCTGTCTGAGCAGATTCCACATAGGGTCTCTCTACTGGGCAAGGTTCTCAAAGCGAGAGCAACTCCATCACAGTCGGAGCTTCCAGAGTGGGAAGCTTTCAGCATGGGTGCCTATCCCTGGGTGGGCTGGGCTTCCACCATAGGAGACTCCACAATGGGCAAGACTCCCTGAACGGGTGTTGTTCGGCATGGGGGGGCGGGGCTCCCAGAACTCCCTAGCTTGCTAGGGTGACGAAGGGGTGCTCACAGTGTACATCCAGCCGCACTAGAGTTTCGGCGGTGCCCTCTGAGTTCTGGCAATGCAGCTGATAGAGGCCATCGTCAGCGCGGGTCACATTCCACAGCTGCAGAGCTCCACCAGACAAGATGCGATGCCGAGGGCCGCCAGCTGGGGGAGGTCAAGGTGAGGGCCCTGCCAGACCCTCCAGTCTGGGGGGCCTCTGCACCCCTCTCCCTGACCACTCCACGCACCTGGGCTGAGACGGTAGCCACGGAAAGTCCAGTTGAAGGCCTCCGGGGCAGGGTTGGCAGACACAGACACCGGCAGCAGTGCCTCACCCTGCTCCACCGCGGTCACCACAAGCACCTGCTCCCCCAGGAACTCTGGAGGATCTGTGGAAGGGGCGCCACTGAAGTCAAGATTGTTGTTAAGGTTGGGGTCTGGGATGGATCTGAGATCAGGTACTGCTCTAAGGGTTACAGCTGGACTCATGACTAGATTTAAGGTTGTGTACAAGGTAACAAGTTCAGAGCTGAGCTCTGCTGTTAGGTTCAGGATAGAGGTCAGGATCTAGTTTAGGAAAAGGGTAAAGGTCAGAGTCAGGTTAAAAGATAGAGAAGGGGTTCAAGAGGGCTCACAGTCAAGGGTTGAAAAGAGGGCAAGGCAAAATGGAGGTTGGGTAAGACAGGAGTTGGTGTAGAGCCAGGGGTCAAGGATAAAGGTCAGGAAAGTTTCCAGCTGTAGAATGGAGATAAAGGAGTGTCCACGCAAAGACCCAGGTAGTATAGAGCCAGGAGGGAATCAAGAGGGGTTCCACTTACACAGCACGTTGAGGCGGTAGAAAGCGCTCATGGTTTCCCGTAGCTCAGGACTGTGGGCTCGGCAGGTCACTCGGTGGCCGTGGTCTCGGGATGACATTCTCAGAAGGACGCTCCTGGCTGCCGCAGAGCCTTTGAATGGGGCACTACGGGGCGGTGTGGCCACACTTTCCAGCCTGTGGACCACGCAGGGCCAGGTCGGGGCGAGCTCAGGGATGGAACCGGAGCCAGAGAGGTACTAGGTGTGGGGCAGGACCGGAGGGGTGGGAGTGGGGGGTTCAAACTAGGTAGGGGGCAGGACCGCAGGGGTGGGGGTGGGGGCTCAAATGGTGAAGGTGTGAGACCAGAACCAGAGAGTGGAGGGGGGCCCCTGGCATCTCACCTCTCCCCCTCCTTGTCCCACGACAAGTTGACAGGCGGGTTGCTGCTAACACTGATGCAAGTCAAGTTTAATGCATCCCCTGGGCGCAGTGCCGTAGCATTGGCCAAGATCGTCACGTTTGTTGGGGGAACTTCAAGAACGGGCCAGGTGGGAAGAGCGAGGCTCAGACCCTGCTTCCGCCTTACCGAGACCCCAGGCTCTGCTGCTCGCGTCCTGCCTGTCCATATCCATTGTCCCCCAGCCTGGCTCTGGCCTAGTTCCCCGCCACGACCGAGCCCTCCCCCAGGTCCTGGCCCAGGGCGCCCTCACACTGCACCACAAGCTGCGTGGATGCGCTCAGCTGACCCGCCTTGCACGTGAACTTGGCCTGGTTGTCCGATGGACCCGTGATCAGTATAAGCTCTCGGGAGAACGTGCTCCCTGACTTCTCCAGACTTCCCAGCTGCACCCTCCGCGGCTCCTGGGGCGGCCGCGGTTCAGTCACCGTCCGGGAGTCCTGAGGGCAGAGACTAACTGGGGGACAAGCAGCCCTAACATTTCCCCCCAGAAACAGCCCATTGGGTTGGCTGCAGCCAGCTCTGATAAAGCCTTGGTGTGATGAGGCAAAGGGGCCTCCTTTCCCTGGCACCCACTAAAGTAGATTCGAATGGGGACTGGAATTGAGCACCTGCCACGGGGAGTCTCTCTGCCTCCCCTGGGGCCCCAGAGCCCAGTGGCTTTGCAGTGAGATCCGGCCTCCACCCCTACGAGGCACCCCTCCACTGGCCTCCAGAGGCCAGCAGTGGTTGGTGCCCCTGCCGACCCTCAGCCCCACTCCTCAAATTCCATTCCGGCTACACTTAGCAAACACCACACACCAGGAAAGTCCCATGGAATCCCCAAGCCTTTCCCAGAATTTCTTCATTTTTTTTCTATCTTTAGTTCCTTTTCTTAAAATTCCCACGTTCCCCAAGATTTCCTTTGATTGTTCTCTTAATTCCACACTCTTTCCATGGATTTCTGAATCCTTCCCCAATATTCTCTTATGACACTAGTCTTTGCCTAGAATCCTTTGATTGCCCAAATTCTCGTCACTTTCCTAGAATTCCATCCAGTTAAATTTCATTCCTCTAATTCTTAGTATTTCCCCCAGAATTTTCACTAGCCCCTTAACTTCCCAGGATTTTCTCAGAACTTCTTTTAATTTTAATGGAATTTCGCTTTTTACCCCCGAATCCCATGAATGGAAATTAATATCAATAGGTTTTCAAATGTTCTGTGAAATAACTAGTCTCTCCCTCGAATTTCTAACCTTTGCCCATCATTGTCCTTGCACCTGGAATTCTTACCTTTCCCTAAAATCCCTGCCATTTCATCTGAACCCCTAGGATTTTGCCAGAATTTCCTTTACTTTTGATGAAATTTACTGCCTTTTCTCTAGACTTCCCCATCCTCATCTAGAATTCCTGCTTTTTTCCTAGAATTCTCACTGTTTTCCCAGAATTCCCAGAATTTTCCTGGATTCCATTTAATCCTCATGGCATCTGTGTCTTTTCCAATTCCCTACCAAAATTCAAACTCTCCAGTATTTTTCAAGAAATTCAAGTTTCTCCAACATTTCTCAAGACTCTGGAGGAGCGAAAGGGCTTCGTCTTTCCCCCACATTTCTCGCCAACCCTATAGCCTTCGTTTGGCACCAACCTTGAGCCAAGTAAGAGAGGGTTCTGGGTTGCCTCCAATGGCCAAACACACCAGCCTCACTCGAGTCCCAGCCCGGAGGCGTTGTCCCTCTGGCGGACCCTCTATCCACAACTTCTGGGCAGGATCTGTGAGGAAAGCCAGGAAGAGTAGCTTTTCTCTCTGGGCTGGGCCTGTTGGGCGGGGGAGGGGGGTCTCTAAGGGATAGGAAATGGGGGGGCACCCCTGGGCAAATGTGGAGACTCACATTTCACATTCAGGGTGAGTGATTTCTTGAAGGTCTCCTTGG
This sequence comes from Canis lupus baileyi, assembly GCF_048164855.1. Classification (NCBI taxonomy): domain Eukaryota; kingdom Metazoa; phylum Chordata; class Mammalia; order Carnivora; family Canidae; genus Canis; species Canis lupus. The sequence continues at coordinate 117,293,133 of NC_132838.1, read as the reverse complement.
TGAAGGCCTCACTAAAGGCCTCACACGTGAGAGTCAGACCATTGTCCTCCCGTCGCACCAGGAACGTCAAATTGGACATGGAGATGTGGCCACCATGCAGGCCCTGGTAAGGAGCGAGCTTCAGGCTTGGGAGCCAGAGCACTCCCATCCAAGGTCCCAGAGGTCTGGGTTTGCTCCGGACCCTAGCAGGGACACACATCAAGCATCTCCACCCCTCCTCTGTGAGGCCCACAAGGCCAGGACCCAGTCATCCCGGCTGCCAGACCTGTCCTCCCCCAGATCCAGGAGTCGTGCCCTCATCTCCCTCCTCCCTCAGACCCAGGAGCCTGGCCACCGCCTCACATCCACGACCATCTCTTCTGTGGGCACCAGCTGCCGCCAACCCAGCCACCATCGCAACAGGACCCGTGGGCGACTGGACTTGGAGATGCAGGAGAGCGTAACGTTCTTGTTCTCAGACTGGGATGCGGATCCCAAGATGGTAATGGCACTAGGGGGAACTGTGGGGCCGGGGGACAGAGGAGAAACACTCAGACCGGCCCCGACAAGGGACTGGGGACAGATGACAAGGTCTCTGGCATCAGGCAGGCATGCTTTGAGGACACAGATGGTTCTCTGGGGCATGGACTGACAGATGGGCATCCGGCATCGGGACTCACAGGTGACCTGCAGCGTGACCCCGCGCTCCTGGATCCCTGTAGATACGCTGTTGTGGGCCTCACAGCTGAGCCTCGCCCCGTGGTCTTCCGGTCGCACGACCATCACTAGCATGCTTCGGGCCACTGCCTCAGCGTGCTCTGTGCCCCACGCTGTGGACATGGGCTGGCCATTCTGGAGACAGAGACAGACCTGGGCCAGCTCAGGGCCAGCCCCCCACCCCCGCATCCCCTCCCACCCCACCCCATGCCTGCTCCTGCCCTCACCTTCAGCCACTGCAGTGTGGCTGGCGGGTTCCCCCCTCGGGCCACACACAGCAGCTCCAAGCTCTGTCCTGCCCGCACATGCCCCTCGTCCAGGCCTGGCCATTCAATGACAGGGGGCCCTGGGGGGACTGGGAAACAGCAGTCACTCAGTGGGCATGGAGAGCCTAGCCAGTGTTTTCAGGCCCCACAACCAGCCTCAGAACCGCCATGTTTCTCCTTGAGAACCTGAACCTTCCATAATCCCGGAACCCCCCCTAGGACCCCTAATCCCTGCTCCCCATCCCCCACAGCTGACTCAGTTCCCCACTTACACAGAACATTCATGGTGACCGAGACCCGGATAGGGGTGTCCAATGCTGGGCTGGACCCCTCACAGACCAATAGCTGCCCATTATCTGAGCTCTGGGGTGTCACCCTGGGGTGGGAAGTTGGGGTTCTGGAGTCAGAGTCATCATCTGAAATTTGGGGAGTCAGGGTGAAGATATGGGGATCCCAGGTTCCCTCCGTTAATTTCCTTGAGGATCTCGAGTTCCATGGAAGACATCTGGGGGGTCAGCAGTGAAAACTGGGATCCCACGGGCCCACCCCTGGCCAAAATCTTGTACTTGATACTCTGGAACTATAGCGTTCCCATGAAGATGTTTTGGAGCATCGGGATGAAGAATTAGGTCCCAGATTGTTCATGCCTGACTCTAGTCTTCACGCTTGGCATCTTCACAGAGAAATTTAGGGGTCAGGCTGAGAGGAGAGCATCCCAAATTTCATACCTGGCTGTGGCCTCTGTGGTGAAGAGTTTCTCCTGGGACCCCGCATTCACATTGGCAGAGATGTCAGAAACTGTTTGTCCACCTTGAAGCAACAAGAGGGCGAAAGGGATGCCAGCTTCTCCTCAGGGTAGATCCTGGGGAGAATGGCCTGGAAATCCTCAGTGTGGACATAGCGCCCCCTCCCTCCTGCTTCTAGAGGAAAAGCTCTAGCTTTGTTCCTCCAGGCATTCAGGCCTCCCGGAATCCCGGAGTCCTGCCCTCACCACCTTGCTGAGTTGTGTCACTCACCGCCATCACCCAGCTTCTTGCTTCAGCACCAACGATGACACCCACATCTCTGTCTGGAGCCTCGGCCCCTTCCCTGAGTCCCAGACTATGGTGCCTCTCCCTGGATGTTCCCTCCCATTCGCAGGGTCTCACACTGGCCTCAACATCTCCCCGAGTTCGTTCCTGCATTCCCATCACTCGAGAATGTCCTATTTTCTGGGACCTCTAGGAGGGACCCACTCTCGCCCCACTCCAGGGACTTGATGCTGTCCCCATCAGTTCACCCACACTCACTCTGGAAGAAGGTGATGTCGGGTGCCGGCTTCGCGTCCCCAGACACACAGGTGACCACGTACTCCTGCCCAGCTACCCACGTGACTGTGCTCCCTGCCTCAGGGGTCAGCTGAAGCACTTTGGGGGGCACTGGTGAGAAAAGGTCTGGGGTGAGCTGCCACCACTGAGGAAAACATGAGGATTTGGATTTTTGAGTTTGCCCATCAAACGTGTTCCCTGGGTCTGGGACTGGGGGCTTGGAATCCCAGGCCCTGGAGTAAGAGAGGGCTGGAATTCTGGACTCTCTCACTCATACCCAGGACGGAGAGGATCACTCTGGGAGACACGAGCTCAGGGCCTGTCTCCGAGCGGCCGACCTGACACTCATACTCTGCATCGTCGCTCAGGTCACACGCTTCAATATGCAGGTGGAATTCACCTGCAGGTGAGAGCGGGGGTCCCAGGTCAGGACCGTAGTCAGGCCCTGCTGGTGGCTCAGGGTCTGAGGCCCTGATCTCTTACCTCTACTCGGGTCTCCTTCCAGGCGGTACCTCGGGAAGCGGGGGATCCTAGGATCAGGGCCCAGGAGTAGCCCATCTTTGGCCCATTGTACCACACTGCCAGGGGCGTGGACCCCACACTGCAGCTCAGCAGTGGCTCCCTCCACCACCGTCAAGTTTTCTGGCAGAGCCCAGAAGCCTCGAGGGGCCGAGGCAGAGAGCGGCAACTGGGCCAGGCCTGGGGACACAGAGGTGTCAGCAGGAGAGGGCAGAGGGTCATCCGTCTGCAGAACATGAGTGGGAAATGAGGGCCACTGGTACTGGATCACAAGGCTGGGATCCCACTCACCTGTGGTCAGCAGCCCCATGAGGAGCAGGGGAGCCCTGCTGGGGGTCCTCAGGGCCATCCTGGGTCCTCTGGCTGTGGCTCCCACAGTGCCCACTGCCTGCCTCCTGTCTCTGGTTCTGTCTTTAGCTGGATCTCTCTCTCCATGTGTCTGGCTTTTCTTATTGTCTCTCTTCATCCATTCGTCTCCTTCTATTTCTCTGTTTTCCTCTCTTTCCATAAGTCTCTCTCTCTCTCTCTGTCTCTCTTTCTCCTTTCCTCCTCTTCAGTCTCTCTCTTCTCTCCTGCCACCCCCACCCCTGCTCTCCTCTCACCACTCACAGCCCCTCAGAGGGGACAGCTGCTCAGAGTCCGGCAGGCCCCAGGAGCCCAGGAGAGCGATGAGGCTGATGTGGTCAGTGGTAGAGACCCTCCGCGGCAGAGGAGACCCAGCCCGATGTCGTCCTCACACTGCTGCCTCCCCCGGGCACCCTCTCGAGTCTCCAGCTCCAGGTCTCTGCCCAGCAGGCTCCTCCCGGCCCAGCTGGTGCATGAAATCCCCTGTCAGCACATGCCAGGAACATTCCACGGTGCCTCCCCAGCCCCCCTGACCCCAAGGGCCCGGCTCTGGCCAAGGATAAGGGGGAGCAGGTCAGATCCAGGTGGAAAGCTGGACCCAGCATGGGTTTGGGACTCCCCATCTCTTCCCTCCCCTGGTACATGACCTTGGCAAGCCTCTTCCTTCCCCAAGTAGACATCTTTTCATTGCCACCTCTGCTGGGGGGTGTGCAAGAGTGTGTTTGGGAGACTGAGAGTGCAGATGTCTGTGTTCTTGTGTGTGTATGGGTGCATGAGCATGCGTGTGAGCATGGGGAAGGTGAGAGCGAAATGTGAGCTGGGAAAGTATATGCAAGAGTGTGTGTGTGTGAAAGAGAGCCTAAGGTATAAGTGTGCAGGGCAGCCAGAGTGGGTGGAGTGAAAGGCAGCGTCCAAGACCACCTGCACTAAGTGTGTATAGGAGTGAGCCCAGCTCCCAATGCACCCCATGGCCACGTGCATTCTAGTTCATGAAGCTTCTCTGTCTCTCCTCCCCTCCCTCCCTCCCTCTCCATTAGGTGGTTACATCTCAGGCAGCCTTTACCTATGTCACTGTCTCTCTTTACGCCTCTACGCCTCTCAGTTTTTCGTGTCTTCCTGTCTTTGTTCTCATCCCCATCCCCCACTCCCCATGCTCTGTCTCTCTCACACACCAGACGCTCAATAAATATTTGTTCTCGGTCAACATTTGAAGACACTTCTTCCTTTTATTTGTTCCTCCATCTCTGCGTCCTCCTGTTTGTCACATCTTTGACTTTCGTGACCATACGTTGCTCGGCCTGCCCCCCACCCCCGCCCCAGTGTGCACACACAGACACTCACATGGGATAAGCTTCTTCTGCCTGCTTATCTCCTGCAGGAATTGGAACTGCTGGCTTCCCCTCCCTGCCTCCCCCTCCCCACACTCCCTTCTCTGGTCTTCCTCCAGGAACAAGATGAGGCATCTGGCCGGAGCCCCCACAGCTCCATCCTTAATGTTGCCTCTACTCTTTCTTCCCTCCCATTCCAAACTCCTTGCCCTCCCCTGCACTACCTTTCCCAACTGCCCCCCACGCCTCCTGGGGAATGGACTGGATGCAGAGCTGGAGGTTCCGTCATAGGGGCTCTCACCAGATGGTGTCCCTCAGGGCGGGGGTGTAGAGCTGTCAGTTGCTGAGACCTTTAATTAGCACAAACCTTCCACCCTCCACCTTGGCTGTTTTCCTTCTCTGGATGCCCCTGGGACCTCAGGCTCTCCATTTTTCCATGCCTGTGGCCCAAGAGAGCCAGGAAGGGGAAGCAATGTCAGGTGTCTGGAAAAACAGCCTTATACGAGCTGACTTCCTCCCCAAGACTCAGGAGTCCTGGCTCCAAGCTCATCCTCTGTCGAAATCCGGGCTCTAGATTCCCCAAACAGAAGCCTGCTCAGGCCCCCAGACCTAGAAGTCTGGGTCCCCAGGACCCACCCCTCTCAGACTCAGGAGTCCAGGCCTGCAGCTGCTTCTCCTCAAGGACCCAAGAGTTCAGGCCTCCACCCCTTCCTCCCACCCCACAGAGGACTTAGGGCAGATGTTGACTGTCTGTGATTTTCAAATCCTCCTGGGCCTGCGTGGGGGTGGGAGGGATTGGTGGCTAATCCACTGACTCTAAGACTTAAGACCAGATTTTCTGACCCCCCTGTCGTCCTCTCCCAACTGCACCATGCTGCAAGCAGGGGACCTAGTTGAGTCCCCAACTCCCCCAGAAACTCCCAGTTCGGGCCATTAGCTTCTCAGTCGACAGAGATCTGAATGCCCAGGCTCCGAAGCCTCTGAGTGCAAGCCCCTGCCATTTGGAGAAGCAAGAATCTGAGCTCAGGAGCAACAAAGGACCTGAACGTGGGCCCCCAGGCCCCGCGGGCTCCGGAATGTCAGGCCCCGGGTCCCAGGCCCCCGGCCCCACTCCGTCGGCTCGGGGACCCGCCCACCTGCCCCGCCAGCTGCGCAGCGCCCCGGCCGGCCCGCGGCGTGGGAACGCCCCAGCTGGGCGGCAGGCAGCCGTCAGGACAAGCTGCGCGGTTCCCAGCCTCCCCGCCCGCCGCCGCTCGGGCACCGCCGCCGCCCCGCCGTCGCCCGGCAACCGCAGTCGGGGGGCGCGGGGGGGGCTGAGCCCGGACTGCGGGGTCTCGGGAAAGGAGGGGCTGGGGGCCTGGCTTCCCGGACCCTGGGACGTGCCGTGCTTTGCAGCGCTAACGCGCAGGCACAGGGATATTCTGAGCTGGGGTTTCGAAGCGAGAAGAACTGAACCCCCTCCTCTCCTCAGGGGTCCCGGTTGCACCCCCAGGCACCCCAGTGTCCTCTTCCTGACCCGCAGGCCCAGGGGAGCGCCGGGCCCCGCCTCCCCGAGGCGCGGAAACTAGCGAAGCCCCAGGGGCTCCCATTTATAGCTCCGTTTCCACTCAGCGCGGTCCCTCCAGGACCGGGACTGACAAGTTTCTTCCACTCTCTCCCGCCGTGCCCCCCACAAGCCTGGGGGTGCAGGTGTCCACCCCAGCCGGGACGCCCTCCGTCGACCCAGGTGTTCAGGCTCCCAGACCCCAGGTTGGCTGGGGCGCCCGCGGGAAGACCCCGCCCTGCGGCGCCCCATTCATCCGCGTCTCGGCCGCGGGAGTTTCTCAATGGGAAGGGGCGGGGCCCGGGGGCGGGGCCAGTGGGATCCGGCCCTCCCCGATCTCTGAGAGACCCGGGGCGCGGAACCCGCCTGGGTGTCAGCGTTGGAGCCGGCTGCTGAGCAGACTCGGGGCGCTCCAGGCCGGGAACGGGGTGGCTCCTAGGCTGGGGCGAGGAGCCGGGCGCGAAGGGAGCTCCGACCGGAGCGGGGAGAGGTGTGCTGTTGAGGAAGGAGTTAGCAAGGAAGCCAGTGCAACAGCAAGTCTGCGGGATCTTGGGGGCCACACTTTCAGAATGCTGGTCCCCGCCCTCCTCGTCCTCCTCTTCTGCCTCCGAGGCCATGCAGGTACCTCGAGGGGCGGGTGAATTTGGGGGAGGACTGTTTGCCAGCTGCCTCTTTACTGGGTTAGAGGAGGGGGCTCTGACTCCTAGGTCTGCAGGAGAACTCTGGGAGGCTGGGCTCCTGGGTCCTGAATGAGGGAGCTAAGCTCATCGCTAAACTCAACCCTGCTCCACATCCCCCTCCCCGTCCTCCTAGGTCTGTCGCCCCATTTCCTGCAACAACCAGATGACCTGGTGGCACTCCTGGGGGATGAGGCCAGGCTGCCCTGTGCCCTGGGTGAATATTGGGGTCTGGTTCAGTGGACTAAGGATGGACTGGCTCTAGGGGGTGAAAGGGACTTGCCAGGTGAGACTGTTCTCTCTACTCAGGACGGTTTGGCTCCAGCTGTATCAATGGCTTGGGCTGTATCTGGGGTTCTGTTTTGACGTTTTCAAATTTGGAAAATTGTTGGGCTCGGGTAAACATCTGGGAGGTTTTAGCTTCTTCTCTGGGTGGGTAGTGGGTTTTTATTTGTATCACAAAATATTACATAAATGCAGAAACATACATGCATAGAGCATACAAGTAAGATTTGCCAAAAAGTTACTCGTGTAACTACTACTCATGTCTATGGTCAACTCCCCAGAAGCCTTTCCTATTCCTTTCTCCTATCATAGCCCTCTGCTCACCCCAGAGGGAGTATATCTAATCTGACTTCCATGGCAACTGTTTCTTCACTTTTCTCTGACTTTTTCACCCACCCCCAAGTTTGCCATGACTCTAGACTGAGAGGGGGTTAGAGTCTGTCTGGCCCAGCACCCACTTTGGGATGTCTTTCTGGTATGGGATGTCTGGGGAGGGAGGCTGGGGCCAGGAACTCAGAACCATGGTGTGACTGCCTCTTCCTTAACTTCAGGGTGGTCCCGGTACTGGATATCAGGGAATGCGGCCAGTGGCCAGCACGACCTTTACATTAGGCCCGTGGAGCTGGAGGATCAAGCATCATATGAATGTCAGGCTACACAAGCAGGCCTCCGCTCTCGACCTGCCCAACTGCATGTGCTGGGTGAGGACCCAGCTCACTTGTCCCTGGGAAACCTGGGGAGGGGGGTGGACAGCCAGTGCTAGCTGAGTATCGGAGTCCAGGGAGCCCAGAGGGATGGTCATTAGAGCTGGGAAGATTGGGGCTTCTGGTTCCAGGATCCAGCTCTGACCCCAGTCTACACCCACAGTGCCCCCAGAAGCCCCCCAGGTGCTGGGCGGCCCCTTTGTGTCTCTGGTTGCTGGGGTTCCTGCGAATCTGACCTGTCGAAGCCGTGGGGATGCCCGCCCCACCCCTGAGCTGCTGTGGTTCCGAGATGGGATCCGGCTGGATGGGACCACCTTCCACCAGGTCAGGTCCAAATCCCTATGCAGCCCTTGGCCATGCAGGGATGTTTGGGATCCAGTCAGACCACAGGCTTATCCAGAGGAGAGAAGGGCATGGGAGGGAAGAGGTTCAAGTGTTGGGACCCTTGGTATGTGATTAAGGTTAAGGACTCCAGAGCCAGACTACCCAGGTTCAAATCCTGACTCAACGACTTGGTAGTTGGTTGATCTTGAGTTCAAGGAGCTTAACCTCTCTGTCCATCAGTTTCATTATCTGTACAATAGGGACAATAATATTCACTTCATAGGGCACTTGTGAAGATTATACATGTAAAATGCTTAGAAGTGACACATAGTAAACACTGTATAAGGGGTAGATGAAATCATTGTTATTATTCATAACCTCCAGCCCCTGCTGAAGGAAGGAACAACTGGGTCAGTGGAGAGCATCTTATCCTTGACTCCTTCCAGCCACGATGATGGAGCCACCTTGGTCTGTCGGGCCCGGAGCCAGGCCCTGCCCTCGGGGAAGGATACAGCTATCACACTGAGCCTGCAGTGTGAGTGCAACTAGACACTGGCCCTGAAGCCAGAGACCTTTGGGAAAAGAGGGGCCTGAGGACTGGATTCCAGGGTATGAGGAAGGAGGAGGCTGTGGACCTGGGGCCCTGGAGGCATTGGGAACTGGAGTCCTGGGCTCCCAGCTCAAAAGGAAGAGGATACTGGGGACCCAGAGTGGGCATTGGCAGAGGAGCCTGGGCACCATGGGGACCCAGAGTGGGCATTGGAAGAGGAGCCTGGCCACCCAGCCTGTGAGAGGCTGGGCATTGGACTCAGGAGCTCCACGGAGGTGTTCCAGGTCCTTGCCCACCGCCGACCGCTGACCCACCTCCGCAGATCCCCCAGTGGTGACTCTGTCTGCGGAACCACAGACTGTGCTGGAGGGAGAGAAGGTCACTTTCCTGTGCCAGGCCACAGCCCAGCCTCCTGTCACTGGCTACAGGTGAGGACGATGGTCACCTCTCCTCAGGCCCGAGCACGCATTTGGGGAAGACTGAGATTGGGACGTCCGTGGGTGTCCTTGGGGAGCAGGGACGACGCGAACAGCCCCACTCCCCCCGCAGGTGGGCAAAGGGAGGCTCCCCGGTGCTCGGGGCCCGCGGGCCAATGCTGGAGGTCGTGGCAGACGCCTCATTCCTGACTGAGCCGGTGTCCTGCGAGGTCAGCAACGCTGTGGGCAGCGCCAACCGCAGCACCGCGCTGGACGTGCAGTGTGAGCCGGGGCGAGCCCTGGGTGTGGCCAGAGCGGGGCAGACCGCCTGGGGTTAGGGGCTGGAGGGGGGCGTGGCCGCGGCCGGCCGCGGGAGGAGGGGGAGCGGGAACAGGACGTAGGCAGGGATTGGCTGTGCTGGGTCAGAGGCGGGCCGGGGGCGGGGCCGGGGCGTGCGAGCCGAGTTGCCGCCGACTGGCCGCCGGTACTTGGGCCCTTGGGGTGTCGTCCCTGAGTGGCTCATCCCGGGTCAGAAGCTGCATCCCTCCCCGGCCATGCGACGTCTCCTCTCTCTCCTCCAGTCGGGCCAGTTCTGCAGGCAAGGCCAGAGCCCATGTCAGTAGACATAGGGGAAGACGCTTCCTTCAGCTGTGCCTGGCGCGGGAACCCGCTCCCACGGGTAACTTGGACCCGCAGCGGGGACGCGCAGGTGAGACCCGATCTGGGGCCCGCGGCCGTGGCTGGCGATGGACGGGGCTTCCCCTCGAGGTCCTGCCCCTGACGCCCCTTCCCCATCCCAGGTGCTGGGCTCCGGGCCCACGCTGCGTCTTCCGTCGGTGGGGCCCGAGGACGCCGGCGACTACGTGTGCAGGGCTGAGCCGGGGCTCTCGGGCCTGGGGGGCGGCGCCGCGGAGGCCAGGTTGACGGTGAACGGTGAGCACGCGGCGCTTCCCAGAAGGCCGGAGAGCCCGGGACGGGGAACGCGCGGAGCCGGCGAGCGCTCAGCGGGGTGGGCGAGGCCTGGAAGGGCGCGCTCTCTGGACGGGGGCCCGGGGGTAGGAGCGGGACCCGGCGCGGCGAGCCCCCGGGAGGATCCGAGGCTGCCGAGGGGCGTGGCCTGGTTGAGCGGCGTTGGTGGGAAGGGCCAGGACCTGGCCGCGCCTGATTGACAGCCGGAGCCTCCGCGGGGGGGCAGCGCTTCTCTCTCACGCGCCCGCAATCTCCAAACCAGCTCCCCCCATCGTGACCGCCCTGCATTCTGCGCCCGCCTTCCTGAGGGGCCCCGCCCGCCTCCAATGTCTAGTCTTCGCATCCCCGGCCCCAGATGCCGTGGTAAGGAAATGTCCCCGCTCTCCTGACCGTCAGGCCGGACCTCCAAAACTGCTGTGACCGACACCCTGCCGCCCTTCCCTCCCTTTCCAATCTCCTTAATGACTTTCCTTTTTTTGTGCCCCCAGGTCTGGTCTTGGGATGAGGGCTTTCTGGCGGCGGGGTCGCAGGGTCGGTTCCTGGTGGAGACATTCCCAGCCCCAGAGGGCCGCGGGGGACAGGGCCCAGCCCTGATCTCTGTGCTACACATTTCCGGGACCCAGGAGTCCGACTTCAGTCGGGGTTTCAACTGCAGTGCCAGGAACCGCTTGGGTGAGGGAGGCACCCAGGTCAGCCTGGGCCGTAGAGGTGAGATTCCTGGCCTGAAGTCTCCAAATCTGAGGATCTCAAACCCCCAAAGTGCCGCAATCTCAAACCCAGGACCTCCAAATGCGGACTACCTCAAACCTTGAAAGCCTCAAAGCTCATGAGTCCCTTGAATCCTGAGTCACCCCCCCAACAGTAAATTCCTTTAAATATAGAATTCTAAACTGAGAGGCCCCCCCACACTTAGGTGCCCCAAAGGAGGGAGGCTCCAAATATGGGGAATTGCAAAATTAAAAACCCCTCAAACTCTAGGACTCCCTAAGGCCAGGGAGTTTAAAACCTGTGGAACCCCAAATTCAAGAGGCCTTAAAGCTGAAGGACCCCAAGCTAGAGACTACAGACTTGGGTATCCTCAAACTTGACGGCCTTTTGAACCCAGACACTTCAACCCAAGCAAGCCAAATCCCAGTTCCCCAGTTCCTCCTTGGGCCTCACACTTAGTCTCCTCAGAACACCCCTTCTTGGGACACCTGGGTGGCTCAGTGGTTGAGCATCTGCCTTCAGCTCAGTTGTGATCCTGGAGTCCTGGAATCGAGTCCTGCATCGAGTTCCCTGCAGGGCGCCTGCTTCTCCTTCTGCCTATGTCTCTACCTCTCTCTCTGTGTCTCTCACGAAGAAATAAATAAAATCTTTAAAACAAAAACAGAAACACCCCTTCTCCTCCCTGTAGACTTGCTGCCTACTGTGCGGATTGTGGCTGGAGTGGCTGCTGCAGCCATGACTCTTCTTATGCTCATCATTGGGATGACCCTCTGCTGCTGGCGCCACGGCAAGGGTGAGTGACTGCGCCCTACCTCAGTACCATCCCCTACCTCACCCCCAACTGACCTGGCCTTGACCTGGTCCCAGTCCCACCTCTTTGGTCTCTGGCTCACCTTCAGGCCCTGATTCCTCCCTCAACCCCTATGTCCATCTTCTCAGCATCACACTCCTTAACCTACCAGCTTCCTGTTGGTACACAGCCTCTTGACCCAGCCCAGTCCTCTTTCTTCCTGCTCCCTGGTCTCCACAAACTGTGACCCTGCCCCCATCACTTTTCTCTGCTGCCCCACTGTCCCTGGCCTCAGCCTCTTTCTCCAAGCAAAAGAACCTGGTGCGAATCCCAGGCAGCAGCGATGGCTCCAGTTCTCGGGGTCCTGAGGAGGAGACAGGAAGCGGCGAGGACCAGGTAGGATGTCCCCAGACCCAACTCTGCCTCTAGAACAATTCGTAACCTAGTCCCAACTGCTCTCCTAGTCCCAACTGGGCCCTCCAACTCAAAGAGGGTCTGGGTCCCGACAAGTGACCCCCAAGTCCAAATATGCCCCTGACCCACCCAGTTATCACCTAGACCAAATATGTCCCAGGGCCCTTTGTCTTGTATCTGGACCCCAGCTCCAGGAGCTCTTGGCCCTGCCTGGTCCCCAGTGCCCCCAGCTGAGGAGTTGTCAGTGTTTGGCACTGGGCCAACAGGATCCTCTGAGCACTCCCTCTTAACTCAACACCCTACCCCAGGGCCCCATCGTGCACACGGACCACAGTGACCTCGTTCTGGATGAGGAGGGGGCTCTGGAGACCAAGGTGAGTGTTGGAAACAGAGGAGTTCCCTTCACTGGGTCTCTAGCTATCTCCCTGTTTGGTCCCCTCCCTTTTCATGCTGTTGCCCCCCAGATGAGGGGCCTAGCCCCCCCTTCACACTTTCTTCTTGCCTCCTAGGCCTCTTCACTCACCTCCACAGCCTGTTTGCACATCTGCTGATTATGCCCACAATCCTGTCCAGCCTTGGCCTCACTCAGCCTGTGCTTTCCCATCACACCCCCACCTCAGGCCTCCTGGATGCCTCTGCCAGGTCCCCCACTGGCCTCAGTTCTCCCCACACCTGCCCCTTTTGTGAGTCCCCTTCTTTTGAGCTCCATGGACCTCAGTCCCCAGTCCAGAGCCTTTCTCTGTCTCCTGTGTACATAGCACGTGCCATTCCACTGGCTTGAAACACTACTTTCCTTCCCATACCTACCTGATTCTGTCCTTCGTTCCTCTGGTCTCAGCCCAAATATTTCTTATTCTAGAAAGCCCGTGCTTCCCTCCTCACTGCCCTGATCATTCTGTGTTCCGCCTGTCACAACCAGGACCACTCTGCCCTGGCCTCCTGTCTCAGCCCTGAAACCCTGCTTGTGCTTCCCCATCAAGCCTTATCACTCTGCCTGTACTTCCCCCATCACTACTCTGACCCCTTTGGACTTAGGGGATTTGCCATTTGCTCCTTGGCCTGGGATCTCCATGAAGGCAGGACCCTGTCTCTCCCCACAATAGATACCTCTAGCAACAGCGTAAGGCATGACACAGAATCAAAGCCTTGGGGCTGGTGGGCAGGTGACTGAATGTCTTGGTCTCAATCTGTCTGTTCCTGCTGCATCTCCTTCCATAGCACCAGGCCCTAGCAGGCCTCTGTTCTTCTGTTGCTGCCTTTTTCTGCCCATTTCCTTCTGTCCCTTTGTTTCTTGTCATTGTTTTCTTGCCCCTTTTTGTCTTCCTATCAGTCTATATGTCTGTCTTTCTCTCTGGGTCTCCACTTGCTACTGTTTCTGTCTTTTTGTCTCTCTCTAGGTCTTGCTTTAAGTGTGACTCTCCATTAGGGACCCTAACCTCCCCCAATATCCTCAAATACCTTAACCAATCCAATTTGTCCCCTCAGGATCCAACCAATGGTTACTACAAGGTCCGAGGAGTCAGTGTGAGCCTGAGCCTTGGTGAAGGCCCTGGAGGAGGCCTCTTCCTGCCGCCCCCCTCCCCTCTTGGACCTCCAGGGACCCCTACTTTCTATGACTTCAACGCACACCTAGGCATGGTCCCCCCCTGCAGACTGTATAGAGCTCGGGCAGGTTATCTCACCACACCCCACCCTCGAGCTTTCACCAGCTACATCAAACCTACATCCATTGGACCCCCAGATCTGGACCCCAGGACTCTACCCTTCCCCTATGCTGCCTTCCCCACACCCAGCCACCCGCGTCTCCAGACTCATGTATGATACCTCTCCAAATGAAGAGGCCTAGAATCTTCAACTTGCCATAATGGATTGTCCTGATTTCTAAGGAACCAGAAAAAAAGTTGGTGACCTTACTCCTCCAAAACTGAACATTGATGGGAGAGAAAGATCATTACGATCATCTGGATCACTAGTGTACAATCAGCTCAGCCAAAGGGGATGCTCCAAGTGGGAGCAAGATGGCCACTTGACCAACTATTCCCCAGTGTAAAAGAGATTCCAGATGGCAGATGAGCTCTTTGTAGGGGGGTGGGGACAGGAGGTGTTAGGAGGTAGGGGCAGGGATGGACGTTATTTCCAGACATTGAAAGAAGAGATTTCAAGGTGACCGATCACCTATACTGAGAAGACAGGCAACATAGGACAGATTAAGATGGAAGCCAGACCAGGCCCCTGTCCTGGTTCTCCCTGAGGGGCACTTTGCTTGGCCAATGGAAGTGCAGCCAAGATGGCTGTTCACTCTCTGGGAACCCAAGAGAGCGACTATCTTGATCCCTTCCAAGGTCTTTAAAGGTCCTGGAAGAATTGAATCCACCAAGGAGTGAGGATAGGGTGAGAACTGCCAGCAGGAGAGGGGAAGAGGGTGGGGTGGGTAGGGGTGGAATCTGGGGATAAGAATATTTATGTTTAATAAAAAAATGTTGAGAAGTGAATGCGTCTTGGGGATTCTCCTGGCATCATTCACTACCTTACGGAAGGAAGAGGTCCATTAAATCTGCCCCAAGGCCCTTCCTCTACCCTAGGCGATGAGTGGCTGTAGGAACAAACCATGAACCACCTCTCGGCCCTTTATTACCCACTTGGCCCTCTAAGCTCTTTTGACACACATCTACCCAAACATACATGCGCAGATGCACATACAGGACGAGTGCTCCAGTGGGCTTGGGGAAGACCGCATTCTAGTTATTTGAGGAAACAGCAGTGAGCCCTGGAGAGGGAGGGTGAGAGAATAGAAATGCCGGGGTCCTCAAAGCAAGGATGGGCTGAGCCCCTCGCCCCGACGTGCTGGGTACCTGACTCAGGTCATCCTTAAAGGAAGGGCCTGGGGGCTTTGGTTTATGAATCCCCGAGCTAGGAATTAAAGGTCTAGACACCTGGGATCCTTGGAAGGCAGAGCAGAAGGCCAAGACTCCGGGGAGAAAGGGCAGGGGCTTGGTCTCAGGTCCTGAAAAGAAGGTGACTTTAGCCCCGACTCCTGGAACCGAGGGAGAAGGGGACCGGCCCTCAGCTGCGGGGTCCTCCACTGGGGGAATTTGGGGGGCCCGTATTCCTGGGACCTCCGGGGAGGAATTTGCTGGGGGGAGAGGTCTCCAACGCCGGCGCGACTGCAAGAGGAGGCTGATGTGGGAGTGTCTGGGTCTGAGGGAGGGAAAGCCGGGCGCGAGGGGCCTAGGAAAGGCTCTGCACGGCGGAGCGCACGACCCAGACTCCGGGCCAGGCCCCGGCACGCGCTGGGATCCCGGGGCTCTGGGCGGGGGCCCGCGCCCCCCCCCCCAGCCCCCGGCCGCCCGCGCCCCCCCCCCCGGCCCCGGGCCGCCCCAGGCTGCGCAGAGCCGCCGCGCTATTGTCCTGGCCGCGAAGGCGGGGCCGGCGCGGGGCGGGGCTGGCGGCGCCGGCGCAGCCCGGGGGCGGCGGGAGGAGGAGGCGGCGGCGGCGGCGGCGGCGCTGGGAGCTCCTGTCACCGCTGGGGCCGGGCCGGGCCGGGCGGGAGCGCAGGGGACGCGAGGGCGCGAGGGCCGGGACATGGGGCCCAGCAGCCCCGCCGCTCGCGGTCTGGGCCGCCGCCGGGGTCCGCCGCCGCTGCCGCTGTCGCTGCCGCTACTGCTGCTCCTCCTGCGCGCGCAGCTCGCCGTCGGGAGCCTGGCCGGTGGGAGCCCCGGCGCGGCCGAGGTGAGGCCCGGCCGGGTCCTGGGGGATGGGGGACGGGGCGGGCCCGGGCCCGGGACCCGGACGCGGACACGTCCAGGGCGGAAAGCGCAGTCCTTCCAGCCGAGGGGCCGGCCCCTAACGCCCCTAACGGCACGAGGCATCCAGGAACCCAGGAGTTCAGGCCCCAGCCTCCGTCCGCCCCTAGCTTAGGAACTGGCCGTTCCAGAGCCCCCGGTCCCCAAAGTCCACCCTCTTGACCTAGGTGACTCAGCCCCAACCCCTTCCCACCCAAACATGGGGACCCACCAGACAGTAAGACACCCGGTTCCAAGTGTGTTGGTCCCTGGCATCCTCTGGACCCATTTGAAGGCTCCCGCAGCCTCCCAGAACCCAGGAGTCCGGGTCCCCAGCCACCGACCCCCGCCCGACCCAGGATGTGGCTCTCCAGCCCAGGCCTGCAGGGCCCTGAAGCCAGGCCTTGTCGTCTTTGCGTCGGAGAATGGGACCCTGAGCTAGGGACGGAGGGAGGAGGGGCCAGAACGCCTGGGTTCTGGCCTCCTCCCCCGCGATTAGGTTTTAACCCCTTCGGGCTTCAGTGCGGCTGCGCCGGGGTGGGGGCGGAGCCTGTCTCCGCGGCAACAAGGCCGCGAGACACCCCGGGGACCTGGGTCGCCGTGGCAACGGGAGAGCTGGGGCGCCCCCGCCCAGTGGGAGCTGTTTCCCGGGGAACAGTCCCTCTTAGGAGGCGGGTGCGCGGTGCTTTGCGGAGGGGGCTGGCGCTGGGGGGTCTGAACCTCTGGGTCCTACGGAGCAAACGTCCGGGGGACACACGTGCGGGCGTCCCGGGGCCCTCGCTGACCCCTCTGACCCGACCCCAGGCCCCGGGGTCGGCCCAGGTTGCTGGACTATGCCGGCACCTAACCCTTCACCGGGACCTGCGCACCGGCCGCTGGGAACCAGACCCACAGCGCTCGCGACGCTGTCTCCGGGACCCGCAGCGCGTGCTGGAGTACTGCAGACAGGTGGGCGGGCCCTGCTGGAGGGGCGTGGTCAGCGAGCCGGGTCCCCCGAAAGAAGCTAGTGGTGCAAAAGGCAAGGTCCGGGGAGGATGAGGGATCCAAGTAGGCCGGGGAAGCTAGGGGGCGTGGCCGAGAAAGAGGCGAATTTAGGATCTGTTTTTGAGAAACTAGGTCAGGAAAGAACTGTGCAAAGAGGGCCGGTTAAGGATGGTATCCAGTGAAGAGGCAGTTTAGCAATATGGGGTGGGTCCTTAAAGAGTAGGAATGTCGGTGAGCGTGGCCAAAGGAGAGGCGGGGCTCAGAAAAAAGACCTTTTGGACCTGCAGGATGGGAAATGGGGTGGAGCCCAATGAGAGTGGAAAGCTGGGAGGGTGGCTTCTTCGAAAAGGCAGTTCTAATGCAAAGAGAAAGGACACTTCCTGAGAAGCCAAACCGAGGAAGAGGTGAGGCTTAAGGGAGGACCAAACCTGTTGGGGGAGGGGACAGAAGTGACCAGAAGAGAGATGGATTTACAGGGATCAAGTTTCTGGGTGGTTTGTCGGGGCTTCTGAACGAGAGCTACTGGGGGCGTGGCCAGGGGCCTGCTGGCTGAGATTTCTAAGACCGATTTTAAGGAGAAGCAGAACCTAGGGTGATCACTAGAGCCTTGAAAAGGGACGTGGCCAGTGGTAAGCACGGCTGACAGGGGTGAGGCTGTGGGTTGATCGCCCCCACCCGGTGCCCCCAGATGTACCCGGAGCTGCAGATTGCACGTGTGGAACAGGCGACGCAAGCCATCCCCATGGAGCGCTGGTGCGGGGGTGCCCGGGGTGGCCGCTGTGCCCATCCCCACCACCAGGTTGTGCCTTTCCGCTGCCTGCGTGAGTTACAGACTGGAGGAGGGGAACAGAAGTGGGGGTATCCCGCGGGTGAGATTCTGGGCCCTGGGCTCAGGCTCACGTTAGGGATCTGGACGTCTGGGTCCGGAGTGGGGCAGAGAAATCTCGAGGATAAAATGTCTGGATTCAGAGGAGGGTGGAGCTAGTGTCTGTGGGAAGGTCTCACTCTGGTACCCCCACACCCCAGCAGGTGAATTCGTGAGCGAGGCCCTGCTGGTGCCTGAAGGTTGCCGGTTCTTGCACCAGGAGCGCATGGACCAGTGTGAGAGTTCCACCCGGAGGCATCAAGAGGCGCAGGAGGTCAGGATCCTGGCCCATCCATCCTCACCCCCTAGAACCCGGGATTCCAGTCCCCTAACAGAACCTGAGTCTGGGCCTCAGCCCCCTCTTCCCACTGGGACAGAATCAGGAATCCAGGCTCCCAGCCCCATCAGACCCCAAGCCCCAGGCACCCGGGCTCCCCTCTACCCCTCTCCTAACACACAATCGTGGCATCTGGGCCTATCCTATTCTTCTGCAGGCCTGCAGTTCCCAGGGCCTCATCCTGCATGGTTCCGGCATGCTTTTGCCCTGTGGCACAGATCGGTTCCGAGGTGTGGAGTATGTGTGCTGCCCCCCGCCAGTGACCCCCGATCCGTCTGGGACAGCAGCTGGGTGAGTGGGAGGGAACCTTCCATGCACATCCCGAGGCTCCTGAGGCAGGAAATGGAAGCCTGGGGACCCAGGTCAGATTCTCATTGCCTTAAGTCTTCTGTTCCCTCAGTGACCCCTCCACCCGCTCCTGGCCCCTAGGGGGCAGAGTAGAGGGGGCTGAGGAGGAGGAAGAAGAGGAATCCTTCCTACAGCCGGTGGATGATTACTTTGTGGAACCCCCACGGGCTGAAGAGGAAGATGAGGAGGAAAGAATTCTACCCTCAAGCTCCCATAGCCCTGCAGGGGTCAGCAAAGGTGAGACAGTCTCTGGACCCTTAGTTCCCTCTTCCCTGGAGGGAAGATGATTTGAGGGAGCCTTAGTGTAGAGGCATCTTTAGGCGGGACCTGTTGGGGAGAGAGCTGGGGGGAATGGAAGGGATGGGAGTACCTTGGGATAAAGAAGAGGTGGGAGGGCTGTCCTGTGAAGAATGCAAAGGCTGAGGGTGGTTTGGGGTACCTGGAGGTAGAAGAGCCATCTGGTAGTTCCTAAGGATTATTTTGGGGAAGCTTAAAGGATGGTATAATGGATTCCTAAGCTTGACAAGAACAGGCCCGGTTCAGAACTATATCTCTCATGATGCCCCGTAGCAGCTATGGTTATGTGGACACATGGTGGTCTCCAGCGTGCTCTAGGGAGGGGAGGTGACCTGGCCATGGGCTTTGGGATTCCCTGACTCCTGGCCTTGCAGTGACCACCACTCCAAGGCCCACAGATGGTGTGGATGTGTACTTCGGCATGCCTGGAGAAATCAGCGAGCACGAGGGGTTCCTGCGGGCCAAGATGGACCTGGAGGAACGAAGGATGCGCCAGATTAATGAGGTGATGATCCTAGGAGCCCCAGGATTTCCCACAACACAGAACTCCCTAAATACCAGGGATTTCCTCAGGTGCACATTGAAGCTGCCTCCAAAGACTCCCCAAGCCCCCATCAACCCCTAGCCCTCAACACCACCTCTAAGATGACCAGAGATCCCTGACCCACCTAGAATCCCACTGAGAGGCCACCAACATTCTATGGAAACTCTGGTACACTGTGTCCTTCCACTTTAAATTCTTTCGGAGCCTTGACCTCTTGTGAACCCAAGAGCCAGTGGGACTTAAGGCATCTGGAGCCTCTGAAGTCTTGAAGAGGGATTGGGGAACTCACTGGGTAGAGGGTAGATTGCAGGATCCTGAAGCTCCCCCTTGACCTTAGGTGATGCGTGAATGGGCCATGGCAGACAACCAGTCCAAGAACCTGCCTAAAGCAGACAGACAGGCCCTGAACGAGGTAAGACACCCTCCAGCGGGTCCTAGTCATGCCCGTCCACTGCCTAGGACGCACCTGGTCTCAGCCTGGTTCTACCTGCCCGGTCTCATTCGGTTCCACCCCTTCCTAGTTATAGTGGTCTCTCCTGGCCCGGCCCCCCAGTTGGTCCCACCCCTCTCAGCCTATGACTCTCTCCTCAGACTGGCCATGTTTGGCTTTGTCTTAACTTGATCCTTCCCTCTGAGGGCCCCGCTCTGCGGTCCTGTCCCCAGCTGAGCTCCTGCAGGTGCAGCTGGGCCTTCTCAGCCTCCTCAGCCTCACATCCATGTTCGGCCCTGCCCCCTGATGCTGGTCCCACCCCTCTAATCTCACTTGTACTCAATCCCTCCTCAGTAGGCCCAGTATCAGGACTCACCCATCACCTTCAGGCCTCATTCAGGTTAGCCCCATTCCTGACTCTTGTTGCACTCTTCTATGTCCTATTTCAGCACAGACCATTTCCAGTTGGCCCTGCCCAGGTCTAGAGCCTTACCTGTCCTATAATAGTTGGAAAGTATTTCACCTGAACACCAGCCAGCTCAGTTCCTAGATTGTTCCCACTCAGTACAGTTTACATCCTTAGATCAAGTCCCAGTTGGCCTGGTCCTGCCTGCACTATGCCTGGCCCTGAATCCCCACCCCTTCCATCAGTGTCCTGTGATCGATTCTACTCCTGCCTACACCCCCCTCCACCACTTGGCCCTAGAGCCCTGCCTTTCCAGACTGCCTTTGACCCAGACTTTCCCCCGTCTTCACCTTTCCTGGCCCTGTGCTCACCTCCTCGCCAGCACTTCCAGTCCATTCTGCAGACCTTGGAGGAGCAGGTATCTGGTGAGCGACAGCGCCTGGTGGAGACCCATGCCACCCGAGTCATTGCTCTCATCAACGACCAGCGCCGGGCTGCTCTGGAAGGTTTCCTGGCGGCGCTGCAGGGAGATCCACCTCAGGTGCTGGAGCCGTGGGGACAGAGGGCAGAGGGTGAAAAGATCTGGGGCAGGCCCAGCAGCCTTCATCCCTTCCACAGGCAGAGCGCGTCCTGCTGGCCCTGCGGCGTTACCTGCGAGCAGAGCAGAAGGAACAAAGGCACACACTGAGGCACTACCAGCACGTGGCTGCTGTGGATCCTGAGAAGGCCCAGCAGATGCGCTTCCAGGTGCTCAGATCCTTCCAGCTCCCAAATATCCTGCCATCCCTCAGACCCCAGGGTCTGGGACCCCATCCCTCAGATGCTCTTTCTGTCCCTTGGATTTCTTCCCAAACCTGGCAACCCCCCACCCCTGTGCCTTGGGACCCTTTGTAGCCCCTCACATCCCTACTCTTTGATCCTGGCCACCACCCGCATGCCTTTGACCCCCTTCTTGTCCCTTGGATTCCTTTCCCAGAATCCCCCTCCTGAGCCTCGAATCCTCTCTGTCCTTCACCCCACTGCTTTTCCATGCAGCCCTTGCTCTGTGCCCTCAAATCCCAGTCCCTAGTTCTTGGATGTTCTCTTCCTGTCCCCAACCACTCCATTCTATGCTTTTGAACTCAAGTCTTGCCCTGAACCACATCATTTCCCTATAAGCCTCTAATCCTATTTCCCTCTCTGTAACCCCTGAAACCTCACGTTCTATTCCTCAGACTTACGCTTGCTTCCTATTTTCTACGCCGTGTTCCTTGTATCCTACACCTACATTGTCCCTTGTGTACTCTCCCTGGTGACTGCTCCCTTCCCTTCTGGCTCACTTCCTTTTCCAAGCCCCTCACTTCCTGTCTTCTGTACATCTTTTCTTTTTCTTTTTATTCTGCGTCTCCAGTTTTCTTCCTCCTGTGGCCCAATTCCTGGCCATTTTACCCTACTTCCTGCCCATTGTACATGTTCCTTTTTCTTGGACCCTACCCTGCCTCAGTTTCCCCATCTCTCCCTACTGCCCGGTTCATCCTTCATGCTCACTCCCCCACAGGTGCAGACCCATCTTCAAGTAATTGAAGAGAGGATGAACCAGAGCTTGGGGCTGCTTGACCAGAACCCCCGCCTGGCTCAGGAGCTGCGGCCCCAGATCCGTGAGTACCTGTGACCCCTGGTTCCCATTCCAGATCTGGAAGGGCAGATCCTGATTCCCAATCATTGCTTCCACCAACACCCCTGTCACCATTTCCATTATTTATTCCTACGTAATAAACTCCAGAACTTAGTGGCTTAAAACAACCATTTTCTTTGCTCCTGACTCTGCCATCTGGTCTGGATTCTGCTGGGTGCTCCTTCTGCCAGCCTTGCCAGTAGTCCAGTGTGTGGCAGTGTCTGGCTAGCAGATCCGCTGGGGACCCTGTCACAGATGGGCCTCTCTCCCTCTCCAGGTCAACGCAGGGTCTCTTCTCCATGGAGCCCCTTCACGTGGTCTCAGCAGGGTACCCGGGTCTCCTCCATAGTGGCTCAGGCTCCCCATACAGGACAGCGAACGCTGTCAGGGCTTCTCAAGGCAGGGGCCCACCTTCTCTTGGTTAAGGCAAGGGACAACCCCAGTCCAGATTCAAAGGCAGGGACCCACACGAGAGCAGGAACACCAGAAAGTGTGACCTGTTGCAGCCCCCGGATCTGTTGTGACTTACTACGGCATATCCCACACCTAATCCTGCTCTTTAAAGAAGCCATTCTCTTGAAACCTCAACCTCCATCCTCCCTTCCAGGGGTATCTCCATCTAGCTCCCCACTTTCCCAGATCACACTTGTGGCTATGCCTGATCACTCTACTGTTAGGGTGCTGTTTATTCACCCAGTTTTGTTTTGAGGCATGATCTCGACTCCCTTTCTGCATGTTCCCCTCAGAGGAGCTCCTCCACTCTGAGCACCTGGGTCCCAATGAATTGGAAGTCCCCGCCCCAGGGGGCAGCAGTGAGGACAAGAGTGGGCTGCAGCCTCTGGATTCCAAAGATGGTGAGTTAACCCAGATATAGATAATCCCAGACTTGGGGGGACAAGCACCCACCCTCAATTCTAACTCCTTAAAGTCTGGGGGTATCTTAGCTACTGCAGTGAGTGGGAGAGGATAGGAACGGATGTCTAAGGCTGTGGAGGCCTCTGTAGGATCCTTGATCCTCCTGCCTTGGCCCCCGGGAGGGTGCGTCTCCACTCTTTCCTCGATGATGCCCTCCTTTCTTCACTGTTCCACCTGTCTTGCCTCCTCTGGCTGCCAGCAGACACCCCCGTGGCTCTTCCAAAAGGTGAGTATCTCACAGAATAGATCCCAGCCACCAAACCCCACTAGTCCCTGAGCCTGGAATGGAAAAGGGTCCTTGGGAACTCCAGACCTGCTGGGGTAGAGTCCAGTGCCCCTTCTGACCGCCTCCTCAGGCAGAGAATCGCATTCTCGATTCTCCGGAATAAGATAGGCCTTGGGGGTTAGGGTCCACAGAACAAGATGCTGCATCCTCTGGGAAAGAGAAGATGTCCCCCCTGGAGCAGTACGAGCGAAAGGTAGGTCAGACCTATGGGTGCCTGAGGGTAGATGGGAGAGGGGTCCCGGACTCCTAGGTCTGAAGGAGGAGGGTTATAGGGGTGTGGATTCCTTGGCCTGAGGGAAGAAGGGATTGAGGACATGGACTTTGGAGTCCTAGGGAAGAAGAAGGCTGGGGGATGCCCTACTGGGGCCCAGGGGAGGAGGAGGCTGGGGCCCAGACTCCTGAGTCCCTGACACCTCCTGCTTCCCCAGGTGAATGTGTCTGTTCCAAGGGGTTTTCCTTTCCACTCATCGGAGATTCAGAGAGATGAGCTGGTAAGAGGAGGACTGTTCTCGTTACCTAGGGGGAGAGGTCAGAAGTCAGTGACTAGGCTGTGACTCCCAAAGCCACACAGGGCCTTGGCGAGCCTCAAAGATGGCCCCTGCCCCCTGTCCTCTCCATGCAGGCACCAGCCGGGACAGGTGTGTCCCGAGAGGCCGTGTCTGGTCTGCTGATCATGGGAGCAGGTGGGGGCTCCCTGATTGTCCTCTCCCTGCTGCTCTTGCGCAGGAAGAAGCCCTATGGGGCTATCAGCCATGGAGTGGTGGAGGTGAGAAACACAAAGACGTGGTATGGGGGAGGAATGCCAGAGCCTGGCACAGAGGAACTGTGAGATCTTCGGTCAGGTCCCTATGCCCCTCCATCCCTCCGGCCCCTACTGCAGGTGGACCCTATGCTGACCCTGGAGGAGCAGCAGCTGCGTGAACTGCAGCGTCACGGCTATGAGAACCCCACCTACCGCTTCCTGGAGGAACGACCCTGAACCAGCCCCTTCACCCCTTTGGCTGAGCTCAGACCTTCCCTCTTCCTGGCTCCCCAGAACCCCAACTCCCAGCCTGGGGGAGGGGTCTCAAAAATGTTCATTTCACACTCTTTGTGAGGGGGCTGGAAATTATTATTTCCCCTTTCCGATCCCAAATTCCACTCCCAAGAAATCCCCAGGTATTCCTAGCTGCCTCCCTGCTTGGGACTTTCTCATCTTAATTTATTTTGTAAGTTAATTTATTGTTCCCTAAGGTGACCACCAGCTTGGTCCCAGTGTTTGTTGTTTCCTAGAACTCACCCTCCCATGTGCTCTCCACTAACAACCCAATAAAATCCTTTACCCCACCGTGCCATCTTGCGTCTCTGTGGGGGGATCAATGTGTAATCACAGCGCTGGACACTGATGAGGATCCCCGCCCGGCCCTCCTTCACCCATTTAAACAGTCCGTAGGATCTTTAAGTCGGGGCGGAGCCTGTAGGAAGGGCCGGGATTGGCGTGCAGGGGGCGGGGCCCAAGGACGGCTCGGCTCCCCCAGCCCAGTCCGGAGCTTTCCGCGGTGCTGAACGGTTTGTTACTTCCAGGCCTCTGTTTGCTGAATCCCGGGAGTCGACTCCAAGGAAGTTGTGTCCTGGCAGTTTCTCCTGCCTTCACCCTCACACTCAATCACACACAGCATCCACCCCCAACCTGCGATCCCAAGGAGGGACTGAGACTCTCGAACCCCTCTTCTCATTCACAAGTTTTCATACCCTCTTCCGGAGGCAATAGGAATCCCCCTGATGCGTGGAAATTCCGGTTACATGTCCCAGAGGGGGGTATGTGATGTCTGCAAATGCCTATTGGAACTTAAACCCTCATGCACCTCATTTTGTGGCTTTGGGGTTAGCCCTCTACCTATGCTGTTACCTGTCCCAAGAAGGTTGCTATGGAGATTAAAAGGGCTAATACCTGTGGAGATGTTAGACCTGTGCCTGCTACTTCACAAGTATTTGTTAAATAAATTTTAAAACAGGGACTCCTGCGTGGCTCAGCGGTTAAGCGCCCGCCCTCAGCCCAGGGCGTGATCCTGGAGTCTCGGGATCGAGTCTCACATCGGGCTCCCTCCATGGAGCCTGCTTCTCCCTCTGCCTGTGTCTCTGCCTCTCTCTCTCTCTTTGTGTCTCTTATGAATAAATAAATAAAATCTTTTTTAAAAAAAAGTTTAAAAAATACATTTTAGGGGATCCCTGGGTGGTGCAGCGGTTTAGCGCCTGCCTTTGGCCCAGGGCGCGATCCTGGAGACCCGGGATCGAATCCCACATCGGACTTCCGGTGCATGGAGCCTGCTTCTCCCTCTGTCTGTGTCTTTGCCTCTCTCTCTCTCTCTCTCTGATGACTATCATAAATAAATAAATAAATAAATAAATAAATAAATAAATAAATAAATTTAAAAAAATACATTTTAAAAACAGCATGGTGGAAAATACTTATAAGGCACTCACTCTGTGCCAGGCACCCCTCCGAGAGCTTTTTACTACATTGACACTCTTAATCATTACTTCTATCCCGTGAAGGAGGTACTATGACTAGAAATGGAGATAAGAAGTTACATTACATGCCCATGGTCACCATCTAGGAATGGTCAGAGCTAGAGATTCAACCCAGGCCAACCTGGCTCTAGCATCCATACACTTAGCCATTTTGCTGACCTGCTGCCTAGAAATTCAAGGCTGCCCCATACGCCATACAGGTTGTGCCCTGCAAAATTCCAAGTGATACCATTCACTTTCTAGACACTGTAGATTTGCATTTTTACTACAACTTCCCAGCAGGTGGCAGCAATATGCTATGTTCTAATGTCCGCTAAGTATACAATTTTCTGACAGATGCCCTAGGGAGGAAGCACCTAAATCTAATTCTCCCAAAGAGCCTATGAGCTCAGTGTCTCTTTATAATACATACATGTAAATACAAGTCATGTATATTAAATATAGACGTAGCAGACATTGGGAGGAAGATGCCTACATGGTATAAATTGGACACAATGCCACAGCTTCATCGGAGAACTGTTTCCAACATTCTGAGATCTTTAGTTGTACTGAGACACTTTAGCAGAAATCTATGACTAGCACCACAGATGGGGGGAGAGCTGCCTTTGTTTACACAGCCAGGGGTGATCAACAGGATAACAATGGGTAAGGAGCTCCAAACAGGTGGGGCAAGGAAATGGAAGGTCATTTTGCTCACTTTGCTCAGTATGTGATTCCTTAATAATGTTTACATATTAATGAGGATACTTAGGGTAATTAATTTTAAAACACTTACTGAAATTCCAGCAGGAAAAATAACTTTGCTATTGTTCATTTGATGCTCTTGTGCTACTAAGCTGCCCTTCTCTTCCCACTGAAAACAATTTAATTTTTCTTTTAGTAATAGTCTATTAGAGACATTTAATCATTTTGTCATTTTATTTTTCATTTTGTTATTTTAATAAGTACGTGTATGTTTGTTGATACATGTTGGGATATACATCTTATATGTCAATAGACTCTAAGATGCCATCAATGATAAGAAATAACCTAATGGGGCACCTACGTGGCTTAGCCCCTTGAGCATTCAATTCTTGGTTTCTGCCCAGGACATCATCACAGCGTCATGGGATTGAGCCCCACATTGGGCTCCATGCTCAGCATGGAATCTGCTTGTCCTTCTCCCTCCCCCTCTGCCCCACTCCCCCCACTCACTCTCTCTCTCAAATAAATAAATAAATATCTTTAGGTACCACAAAGGAAAAAAGTACAGAAATTAAACTATGCCACACTATGACTATAAGATGAATTCCAGTTAAGTTCTTAGAATCTATGAAATAACATTCCTATGAATTTTTCATGGGTCAGCTGCCTTTATGTGCATACACAGAAGAGCAATGTATGCTGGTACAGGGCAGCTGATATGGGAGACTAACACAGATGGCTCCTGAAACCCTGCCTCCCAATTTTCAAGCTCTGTGTAGTACCCCCTCCCCAGATTCTAGCTTGGCCCTGTGAATGACTTTGACCAATATGATGTCAACAAGCATGATGTAAGCAAGGACTTCTTGGAAACACCAGGTGAAGAGACCCACCCACCTTCCTGGAGAGACTACACGGACCTAGAGATGCTCAGCCCACTCACAGTGGCTCCAGCCATCTCAACTGAGCTATCAGACATGTGAGTGAAGTTGTTTGGCCTAATCAGGCCTCTAGCTGACTGTAGCCACAAGAGTGACCAAAGTAGGATAGGACGATCCAGTTGAGCCCAGCCTAGATTGGAGGATCATGAGCAAATAGAGATGGTTGTTTTAAGCTAAGTTTTGGGGTGGAGACACTGGCACATGCCCTGAAGTATGCTTGGTTTGTTGTCCTTAAGAGGCTCTGAGCAGTGGAATGCTCTGAGAAGTCAGAGGGCTTTCAGCGGGGGCTCATGTAGGGGTAAGATTTGGACAAAGTCCAGGGCAGAGGTTGTGGGGCAGTTATGAGAAGAGGGCATCGTGGAGGTCTTCTGTCTTAGTTTGGGTTTCTCTGGAAGAAGGATTTGAGGACAACTTATTGGTAAGAGAGGTGGGAAAGGACACAGAAAAGGGCAAGCAGACAGGAAAGGGTGTGTTATCAAGCCAGAACCAGTATGGGGAGCTGGGAGCTTAATTCTGTTGGGGAATTCCGAAAGCCCGTGAACACACACTTCCACATTATCTTCATAGAAGTGAGGGACCTGGAATATTTCTCTACCATCTCCTTTCAATCTCTGCTTAGAGGGCTGTTGGATGGTAAGTGGCATAAATTTGTTGGCATTTAAGGCTACCCATACCCATACCCATGCTCATACCCAGGGTAAGGCAGGCACCAGGGGTCTCACAATGCCCACAGGCAGTCAGACCGCCAGGATGAGGGTGGACAGGGTGAAGGCGGCGGGATATGGACGTGGCACCCACGGTCTGTTACACACCCCACCCAGGCACAGTCATCCAAACACGCCTCCTCAGCCAAGCACCACAGCCACTCCCCTGCACCAATGCCGCCAGAGATGAAGACAATGACAGTGCAGTCCAAACTGAGTTTAATAAGTTGTTTCAGATAGGGGAGAAATTCACTGGAAATGCGGAGATCAAGGATGGAGCCCAGTTGAGCTCTGAATTAGAAAGCATAGGACCCAGGGGACTTGAATCTAGGAAGAGTCCTTCCTATGTCTCAGGGGTAAGGACATGAATGGTGTGGGTCCTGGGGAGGTTTGGGGGTCATCTTAGGAGCTCTACTGGATGACACTGGGAGCTATTCTGGGGGTACCCCAAGTACTGTGTAGGGAAATCATATCTGGGGTTCTAGAGGAGTTGAACTAGACTTGAGGAGGGGAAGGGGGGCTCCAAAGGATCCCAGTGGAGAAAGGGTTAGGGTCTAAAGTGTTTCACAGAAACAATCAAGGGGCCTCGATTTCACAGAAATCATCAAGAGGGCTCCTTGTGGGTGGGGGAGGGGTATCACACCACCCCAAATATTGGGGATTGTTTACCCCCCCAGCAGCCATTTTGGGGTTTTAATGTAAGACCCCGATGGCAGGACATTCCACATACATTATCATGGATTTGCAACATTAGCATACGCTGGCTGTCCCACAGGACGGAGGGGACTGGAAAAATCAGTCCAGGTTCTGGGTTTGAGTCCTAAGAGGACAGGCCTGGGGGTGCCACACGGCTCCTCTTCAATAGCTGCCGAAGCTGCGGACAAGGAGGGGGAGGAGAAGTTAGGGAGGCTAGAAAAAGAGATAAGGGACAGAAACCCTGTGAAGGTGGGGGGTAAAGTACAGAACAGAGTAGGGTCGATTGGGTTTGCAGGTCAGAGGTTCAGAATCAAGGTGCAGGGTTAGGGAAGATGGTTCAGGAGCCAGCACTAGGGATGAAGGATAAAGGTGTTGCTGGCTGGGGGTTCCCACTCTGGGGTTAAAATTCAGGACTAGGAGTCAAAGGTAGAGGCAAGGGGTCAGAGGTCACACTTAGGGCTGTGGTAGAGGGGTCAGAGGTTATACTTGGGAATCAAAGGTCACACCCTGAGGTCAGGACTCAGGGTTAGAAGTAGAGCTTAGGAGGAGTCACCAGTACCAGGTGGGAAATCAAACACTGGGGTCAGAGGTCATACTTTCAAATCAGGGCTGTAGAGGACCAAGGTCAGCTCCTGAGATTAAAAGTCATCCTCTAAAGTCATGAATGGGTAGGGTCAGGGGTTCACACTGTTAGGTCAGAGGCCACTCTGCGGTCAGGATGGGCCCAGTGCTCACCCCCTCAGGGCCCGGCCCAGGCCGCAGCAGGTGGACAGGCTGCTCGTTCTCCAGGTTTCGCAGCGTTGGATCTGCGCCAGCTGCCAGCAGGCGTCGCACGATAGCCTCTTGGGGTGGCCCAGGGGGCAGAGCAGCTGCCATGTGGAGGGCTGTGTTCCCATGGGCCTGGGGACAGTGAGGGGAGGACTGCTAAGGATTCAGACTCAGCTGGCCCGGGCCTCTACAGTGCACTTCAGATTCTATCACACTCCTGCTTCACAGCCACATCCCACTTGTCCCTCCTCACAGCCCAGAATCCTCTCCATAATCCCACTCCACATGCCCCTCCATCCATGGCCTATACACTCCCCCAATCTCCATCCACATCCTATAGAGGCCTTGCCTATGTTCCATTAGCCGTCCCTTCCATAGCCCACAGGCCTCCCAACATCCCGCTGCCCTTCTCCATCTATCTCACACAATCACGTTCCGACCGAGGCCCCCACCTTCATGTTGACGAAGGCCCGCAAGTCTCCCTGTGGCAGCTCAAGCAGCAGCTGAACCAGGGTGGGATTGGCAGCCTGCACAGCCAGATGCAGAACAGTCTTATTGCTCTTTATCTCCTGTAGAGAAGGGAACGGCGGAGGTCAGGCCAGTCCTCACACCCAAGGCCCCTCCCATGGAACCCAAGAGCCCTTAGACACCACGTTCCTCCTTTGCAAGCACCCAGGGGTGCCTTACACAGTTATATGTGTTGTGCACTAAACAAGAGCACCACATTTAAGGGGCTGCCATTCACATTGTACGCATCACAGGACCATGTGTTTATTATGACAAGTTTCCAGCCCAAGTGTCTTTGAGGAGAAGACTCTTATATCTAATCCTCCTAAGGAGCTCTGGGCTAGCAGCTGCCCATATCTGTAGGGATGCGACTTGAGCAGCATTTTTGGGGGACCAACTAAGCCTATGTGTACTTCCTTATTTAATTGTTCTCTTCATATTTTGGAGCAAATAAAGACATATTGCACAGTGAAACTTGATTACCTGTTCTTAAAGAGTTTGTAATAATGGACATTAAAAATATGATGGGTTTATACAAGGCAAAACAACTTAGTTGGCTCACCAAATAAATAACGAAGAGGAGACAAGGAGATAGAGGAGGAAACGACTTTAAAAGTCCTTAAGGGACTCTTGGGTGGCTCAGTGGTTGAGCATCTGCCTTTGGCTCAGGGTATAAACCTGGGGTCCTGGGATCTCCCCATGGGGAGCCTGCTTCTCCGTCTGCCTATGTCTCTGCCTCTCTCTCTGTGTCTCTCACAAATAAATAAATAAAATCTTAAAGTAACACAAAAGCCCTATAATGGCAATATGTGGGCTTTATTTGGATCCTAGACTTTTAATGAAAAAAAAAGAAAGCATATCACTTTAGAGTCAATCAGAAATTTGAACACAGCCAGGATATTTGATACTATGAGATTAACTTTTTTGTAAGATGGAATAATGGTATTGAGGTTAAAAGAGTTCTTAACTTTAAAGACACAAATATTTGTGGATAAAAATACATGCTTGGTTTACTCTAAAATACTATAGGAAAGTTGAAGAATGGATGGGGCAGGACTGGTTACAAGTTGCTGATTACTGATGTTGGGTATGGGGAGTTCACTATATTATTTTCTATATTTTATCTGTGTTCAAATTTCTTTAACTAAAAAACAAAGCAAAATAATAAGCGGATGTTGAATTCTCTCAGGCAGCCTGTGAAAGAGCTACTAGCAGGGGAAGGAGAGTAACAGAACTATGAAGCATTGGATTCTGGCGTGAACCACGTGATTCTAATCCCCTGACACTTAGAAGCTGTAAGATTTTTGACCCCTGTGACTCAGTTTCTTTTTTTTTTTTTTTAATTTTTTATTTATTTATGATAGTCACACAGAGAGAGAGAGAGAGAGAGAGAGGCAGAGACACACACAGGCAGAGGGAGAAGCAGGCTCCAAGCACCAGGAGCCCGACGTGGGACTCGATCCCGAGTCTCCAGAATCGCGCCCTGGGCCAAAGGCAGGCGCCAAACCGCTGCGCCACCCAGGGATCCCTGTGCCTCAGTTTCTTTACCAGTAAAACAGGAAAAGTAACAACAGTGCGCATGTCGAAGAGTATTTGTGAGGGTTCAGTTAGCTAATCTATGAAACTCCGTGTTTGATGAATAGTAAAGTGCTTGATCAATATAAGCTAAGATCAATAATATTATTCTCTGGGGCACAAAAGCTGAAGTAACGTGCTCAAGTTCACCAGGCTGGGAAGAGCCAAGTCAGCTTTTGTTTGGAAGCCCTGGACATCCAGGTGACCCATCCCACACACCTTTCTAGAGACCGGCTGCCCACTGCCCAGCTCACCTGGCTGGTGTGATCAGCACCCATGTGCAGCAACATTTGGACACAAGCCAGCCTGTCTCGGGCCTGGGTACTCAGTACCCGGAAACATAGGTCAGGTGGGTGCACGGCAACGTTGAGGGCCAGGATGGCTGTGTGGAGAGGGGTGAGGCCTGCGGAACAGAGACAGTGAGGGCTCTGCATCTGGGGCACCCACCCCACCCAAGCCCACCTGCCACACCCACCCTGCCGACCACTCAACTTACCCTCGAAGTCTCTGGCTTCCAGGTCGACCTGAACCCCCGAGTTAATCACAGCCTGAGGAGGAGAAGGCAGAGGGCTGGATTAGTCTCCCCAGGCCTGCTAGCCCTGGAAGCCAGGATGTGAGCCACCAGTCCATCCCATTCACCCCACCAGCCAGCTGGCCATACCGAGAGGACTCCTGGGAGCCCATAGGTAGCAGCCACATGCAAGACAGAACGTCCCTGATGATCGGTGGCATTGGGCTCTGCTCCCAGGTTCAGTAGATCCTCCACAATCAGGGGCTGGTTGGCGGCAGCAGCCACCAGCAGAGGGGTCTGCAGGAGATAAGAGGGTTAGTCTGAGCCCAAGTCTCCTCCCCTCTGCAAACCAAGAATCCAGGTTCCCAGACCTTCTGCCTTCAAATCCAGTCCAGGCCCCCGGCCCTCACCTTGCCCTTATGCTCCCGAATGTCCAGACGTCTGTATACCTGGAGCATCTCAGCTGCGGCATACGCTGCCCAGCGCAGCCCTCGAGCCGCGAATAGGTGCAGGAGCCTGAGAACAGGTAGGGGGCAAGCAGTGAGCACAGCAGCCCCGCTAAGCCAGGAACATGCAGACCGCAATCCCCTATACTCACGTGTCTCCCTCCTCATCCTGGGCCAGCAGCTGTTGAGGCCCCAAAGCCAGCATGTGAGCACGGGCTGTGTCCAGGGATGGTCCGGTGGCCAGAGTAGGCAACGGTGGGGGTCCTGAAGGAAGTCCAGAACCTCTCCAGGATCCTGCCTGTGGCAGGGAAGGTTCTGCATAAAGCCGGGTATCCAGGGGGTCCTGAAGGATACATGTGGTGGGCAGACCCAGTCAGCTGAGAATTCCCTCTTCCTAACATACAGATGTACACACAGTGCCAGGCAGAGTGGCTGGGTGCCCCGCCTGCACCAAGTGACCCTGGACCTTTGGGCCTCAGTTTTGCCCATCTGAAGAATGGGATCTTAATCCAGCATGAGGGCAACTGGGAATTTTAGGGGTCCTTCAGCATCCTATTCCCACTCTGTATCTCACCTCCATCCCCACAGAATATGGACACTGCCGCCCTGGGTCGGAGGGTGGGTAGAAGTCAGGAGTCAGGAAGCCTTCAGCAGCAGAAGCAGGGTAAGAGTAGGGGCTGTCTGTGTAGGCAGCATGCGTGTTGGGGTCCCAGTCTGGAAAGCCCGTGGTGGGAGCCAGGCTGCCAGGTCCAGAACCCACAGTCTCTTGGTGTACTGGGAAGCGAGAATGGCCTGTGTGTGAGAGGAGGGGCAGGGGCAGGCCTGGTTACCAGAGTTGGGGAAGTCCTGACCTAGACTGGAGGACCGGAGTGAGGGCCTGGAATCTCCCAAGGTACTGAGAGCTAGTACTTGTGGGACACCAAAGGGCTGGAACCCAGAATCCAGGGCACCAAGCGGTTGAAAGCTTGGACTTCTGCCACCTGGACTCCAGGGACACTGAGGGTTGAGCGCCTAGACTCTTGGAGCAACAAAGGGCTGCAAGCCTGGGCCCCCGGAACACGGAAGGACCTCATACATAGACTAGCGGGCTCCAGAGAATCTGGGAGATCAAGCTGCTACCGGGTCGCAGCAAGAAAGAGGGTCTGGTCTGACTCCTAAGTTTCCCCAAAGTTCTAAGATTTAGAATGTCTGAGTCGGGGAAGAAAGCTGGGGCTGCGCCAGCTGAGGGGACCAGATGGGTTTCCAGACTTACCAGCCTCACTCTCATTCACAGATGGGGTCAGGGACTGGGCCGGGGGAGGTGGAAACTGTCCCTGGAGAGGCATAAACAGAAACGAAGGAGGGTGAGTTTATGTGACACAGCCCTCAGCATCCAGTCCCAGCCGCAGCATCTAAGTCAGGGCCGCACCCCCGCTCCGTGCTGAGGGCCCAGGGAGCCCTCAAGTCCCCGCCCAACAGGACACGGCCTCACGGGAGTCCCGCTTCAGGGCTTCCCGGGCCTTACCGGTACCCCCCCAGCCTCAGGCTGCTGCTGACGGCGCCTCTGTTCTTCCAGGAGCTTCTTCACGGTCTGCGATGGGCAGTGGCTGCGTTCACCCCGGCTCACTACGGGGGGGGGGGGGGGGGGGCGATCAGAGGTCCTCAAGTCACCCAACTCGGGCCCCCTCCCTCGACCTCCTGCGCGGAAAAACTGGCAGGCTGACGCCACCTGAGGACCCCAGAGCCATTCTTAGCTCTCAGGTGCAGCTTCCGCCTCCGCCGTTTCCTTCCCTTCGCTCCGCGCTTTCCCCTCTGACCCAACTTTCCACCAGCGTCGTGGAAACTGGGGAAGGGGGAGGGGCGCGCCCCTCTGCAGCACCTCCCCCCCCCCCCCAGCTTCCGTGAAAACTCCCAGCCCCCAGATCTCCCAGTCGCGGGGCCTGGGGGGCCGCTGGCAATGACGCCCTGAGCCGCACGGGCAGCTTCCCCGCGTCGCTCTGCCCTGAAGCTGACCTCGACGCACGGTCCACGGGAACCAGGCGTCCGGCCCGGGTCCCCAGCCCCTCTCCCCAGGGGACGACGAATCAACAGCCCGCCGGCTCAGCCAAGTCCAGACCCCGGCGCCCCTCAGATCTAAGAGTCCAGGCCCCACTCTGGGGAGCCCGAGCGCCTAGCGCCCCTTGCCCCGGGACCCAGGAGTCCGGGCGCTCAGCCTCGCCCCCCTTGCGCCCGGGAGCCCCGGTTTCCAGGAGCCTGGTCCGCAGCCCCCGGGAAGTCGAGGCCCGGAGCCCGCGCCCTCCCGAGCCCGGGTTCCGGCGGAGGAAGGGTTAAGCGGGGGAGGGCGGACTCGGAAACGGCCCAGACACGACGTGCTGACGTCGCGGCGCTCACGCAAGGGAATCTTCCATCCACCCCTTCCCCTCCCCGCGGCGCGCCGCAGGTGTCCGGCTCCGAGCCCGGCGGGCGGCCAGGCGTGGAGCTCGCGGAATCCCCGCACGTGGGGAATTCCTGCTCGGCGCGGGGGCCGGCGTGGGCGGAGACGCGGGAATTCCCGGGGCGGGGGCAGGGCGGAGGTCGGCGCGGCCCGCGGCGGCCCGGCCTCACCCACGGCTTTTAAACCACCACGCCCCCAGGAGCGGGGGTCCGGGCCGCCAGCCCCCTCCGCCCGCACCACCCGGGGACCCACCCCCCGCCCGGACCCAGGAGTCCGAACCCCCGGGCCCCTCGCCCCCGGGAGCCCAGGCTTCCAGCCTCCGGCCTCCCGGCCTCCATCACCACCCAGCAGTCCGGGCGCCCGCGTCCGCTCACTCTCAGCACCCAGGCTTGACGCTCCCCCATCCCGCGGTTCTCGGGGGCCGGACCCCCCACACCCTGGCTCTCGAGGGGCCGCGCGCCCCACCTCCCCACCTCCACTTACCCCTCGGGTTCCGTGGCGCGGATTGCGGGCCCCCAGGGCCGCGGCCTCGGCGCTGCGCCAGCCTCGCTCTTCCCCCGCGGAGCCGCCGCCGGGTCCCCGATCTAGGGTCGTGCCCCACGAGTTTTAAAACTGGGTCTCCGGCCCCGCCCAGTCAAGGGCAGGGCCCGCCCACAGGCCCGGGAGTCCCCGCGTCGCGCTAGAGCGGGTCCAGTCCCTGAATGGGCGGGGCTGACATTGAGGCCCCCACTCCTGAGCCTCCCTCGGACGAGGGGGGCCCGACGGGCGGGGCGTCTTTGGTTTGAGGGAGAAGCGGCCTGGGACAGAGGACACCTGAAGGAGGAGGGCGCTGGGGGCCTGGCCTTCTGGGTCTCTGTCCGAGGGGGTTCTGGAGGCTTCCATTTCTGGGGCCTGGGCTGGGAGGGGACAGTATTACTGAGTCCTGGGGTAAGAGGAGGCTGGGGTTCGGGACTTCCTGGTCCCGAGGGAGGCAAGAGTGACCTGGGTGAACTCAAATTTCTCCCTCTTCCCCACATCACTTTGTTTTCCAGAGGTCAGTTCTCGTCTATTCGTTCATCCTTAAGAATAGTTCATTACTGCAAGGGAGGTACTTTGCTGGGTGCCTCCGGATGGCTGTGAACCAAGAACAGGAATTCCCAGCCCTCAGGCCAACTGCCATCCCTGGGGTGGCTGGTTCTCAGTTCCCATCTTGGGGACTATGTTAATCATTTCTCCCCCGGCTTTCGAGACTTCTGCTCTCCTGGTTCTCCTCCCTCACATGCTGTTCCTTCCCAGTTTCCCTGGCTGTTTCCACCCCTTCACCCCCATTCTTGGGGGCCAGGGGCACTCCTCTGCCTGTACTCACTTCCTTGGTGATCTCATCCAGTCTCGTGGCCTTAAATGCCATCCATAAGGCATCAACCCGAAAATTTACATCCTCCAGCCCAGGATTCACAGATGCAGCCGTGGTCATTCAGTTCTACAGGGAGATCTGTCGGCATTTCCAGTTCAGTGTCCCCAGACCTTGGCACTTTCCCCCTAAACCTCCTCCCCTCTCCCCTCCTTCTCCATCTTTTCAGTTGCTCAGTCCAGAAGCTTTGGTCATCCCGAATCCCTCTCTTTCAAACACACCCCATACCTACAAGATCAGTAAGTTTTGTTGGTTCCACCTCCAAAAGCTCTCCAGAACCTCCTCAGTGCCCACAGCCTGGTCCATCTGTCACCTTCCACCTGGACAATCATAGCAGCCTCCCTGGTCTCTGACCCTACCCCTAGTTCATCCCCAAAGGCAGTCACAGGGACCCACCACTTCTCCCCCTCCCACACCTTCACACAGGAAGCAGGTGGCCTTGCCACCAGCAGAGTGACATCCGCTATTGCTGCTTCTTTACTCCCCAACTGTTCCTCAGGACTTCTCTGGACCAAAGCCTCTTGCCAGACCCCTTCTAGCCTCAGCCTAGCATGGCCCCTTCCGGTGACATCCTGCTCCTGCTCCCAGGTGAAGCCAGTGGTTATGGGGCCTGGCAGGCAGAGGACTTATGAGAGGGGTGGCTTGGGTGGCATCTGAAGGGAGGAGTGCTGAGAGCAGGTGCTCTCAGTACCCTCTCCTTTCTGGAGATCCGTTTTAGCTTCAGGACCTGGTTCTTTGGGGGAGAGAAGCTGAGTCTGGGGTAGTTGCCTGTTCATCTCCCCTTCTCGCTGCCGGGCCTGTCTCTGTCTCTACTGCTGATTTTCTATCTCTGTGTGTGTGTCTGGGAACTCCCCTACCCATCTGGGCTCTTTCTCATTTGCTCTCTCCCAAACGGAGGTTACTTCTCAGGGTACCACCTTTTCCCTGCACCCTGTTTTGGAAACTGCCTCTCCCCTGCTAATCCACTTTCCCTCTCTTTTCACAGTGATTGCAGCTCTGGTGACCCCAGGTGAGAAATGAGCACGCCTTGCCCTCTGCCATGGCACTTCAGGTACTGCTTCCATCCCTACAGGGTGGCCTGAGGGTCCTGGAACAGCCCCAGTGGCTCTCTAGCTCACCAGCTCACCTCTCACCAAATCAGAGCCCCGAGGATCTGGGGTCCTCTCTGGGTCGCCATCTCACTGCCCACATCACCAGATTGAAGCCCCAGGGACTCGGCTACCCCCTAGCCTTCGTAGGGAGTCCCCGCTATGCCCAAAGCACCTCGTATGTCTCTCTGTGCTGGGGGCCCCCACCCACCTCCTCTTTCATCCCCCAAGTCACCCTTGGGGAATCTCAGACAGACAGACACACACACACACCCGCCAGGGACTTCATCTGCTCCCAGTGTCCAAAGTGTAGCCCTGAGGGTCTGGAACCTTCCTCAACTGCCTTCTCCCCTGGGCCCCACCCTCCAGGTTCCTGTTCCGGATGTGAGCCTGTCTGTCTGCCCCTGCTGGCAGGCCTCATGGCCGCCCATGCGGTGGTGTCACTGCTAATCATTGCAGCAGTGTTTGTGTGTGCTTGCCCACGCCACAGGCCCACCCAAGGTGAGGACAGAGACAGGGTAGGGCCTGGAGGGAGAAGTGTCCCTAGGGAGGGGGCCCCCAGGGAGGGGCCCCCCAAGGGAAGCCCTAGAGGAGATGCTGGGGAAACCCTGGGGGCGGTGACTGGAGGGGAACTCCAGAGGAAACCCCTGAGGCAGGGGGTCCCCAGGAAGGTGGAGATGTGGGTGGGTGGTAGGTGGTCAGGCCTCATGCTTTCTCTCCCCCACCTCCAGAACATGACAAAATCTACATCAACATGCCTGGCAGGGGCTGACCCCCGTGTAAGTGAGACCTTGGACTTCTGACCCTCTGCTTCCTGTGTTGTGTGTGGCAGCACAGAAACACATTCCCCACTTTGGGGTGAAATAAAGCCATTGAAAATACCTCTGGTTCTAATTCTTCCTCAAAGAACCCCAGGGTCCCCAAAGCCTCCCTCCCACTTATCTGTTTCTGGGTAAATGACCCCCCTCCCGGCCCCAAGTCCCACATATCCAAGCCCCCCTCAGCTGAAAGATCTGGGATGACTCGACAGATCTTTTATGTGCCACGTTTATTTGGGGGCAGTGATGGAGAGAAATCTGACCTCTCAGAGAGGGCACTCTGTGGATCTTTATCTTGGTGGAAGTAGGAATAGGATGCAGGGTAGGTGTCAGGAATGAGTGGATCCAGGCATCAGGATGTTGACTGCCGTGGTTTAGGCTCATTTGTAATACGGCCTCTGTGTGTTGAGGTCACTATAGACATCTGACCTCTGACCT
Source organism: Canis lupus baileyi (assembly GCF_048164855.1). NCBI lineage: Eukaryota > Metazoa > Chordata > Mammalia > Carnivora > Canidae > Canis > Canis lupus. The sequence goes on along the minus strand of NC_132838.1, from coordinate 117,254,957 downwards.
TGGAGCTCCTAATGGAGGGACACGGTGGGAGTCATTAGTGGATGAGGTCCACTGAATAAACTTAAAACAAAATTCAGCCTTCTCCCAGTGGCCTATAAGGCTCCTAGCAGCTTCTTCAACCTCGCAGCCACGGAAGAGATCTGGATTTTAATCAAGTACATTTAGTGTTTCCCTTTCTCCTCCACCTCATCATCATGCCCCAGCCTCAGGGCCTTTGCACATACTGTTCTCTCTGCCTGGAACCCTGGTTCCCTAGATATTCCCGTGGATGGTTCCTTCTCCCCCTTCAAGTCGCAGCTCATGTCACTTTCTCAGAGAAGCATTTATTGATTTTGTCATCACATTTCTCCCCCCCTCACCCACACCCTGCCCCCACTGTCGTCACTGTCATATCAGCTTTATTTCTTCATGGTACCTCCCCAAATTATCTCAACTGTTCATTTGTCTATCTCCCCAACTAGGATGTAAACTCTGTTGCAGTGTAGGTGCTCAATAAATCCCACCAAAGGTTGAGTAAATGAGAATCATGCTTTGCCCTAACATGTCACTGCCCCCAATAACCGAAAAGCTCCCTCATTTTCCTGGACCTCACAAGGCCAAACTCAAGATGCTTACACTTTACAAAGAGACTTTTTAATCCCCAGGTGAGACAAAGCAAAGTTGGCTGCAAGTAAGTAAGAGACTTCACAGAACATGGCTCATATTTGGCGGGGCAGGGAGGGGGGAAACCTATGGCCCCAAGAGGCAGCCCTCAAGCTGAATCCCTGAAATCCTACACGAATGACTGGCCTGGGTATACATCTTTATGGGAAGGGGGCTGTTTGGCTTCCCTTAGCTTCGCACAGGAGCCCATGACTCCCCAAAGTGTAGAAGGGCACTGACAGAGAGGCAAGAGATGGAAAGGTGCCTGTCTGCATGGTGGCATTTTTTTTTTTTTTTTTTATGATAGTCACAGAGAGAGAGAGAGAGGCAGAGACATAGACAGAGGGAGAAGCAGGCTCCATGCACCGGGAGCCCAACGTGGGATTCGATCCCGGGTCTCCAGGATCGCGCCCCGGGCCAAAGGCAGGCGCCAAACCACTGCGCCACCCAGGGATCCCTTTTTTTTTCTTTTTTAGAGAGAGAGAGAGAGCATGCACATGTGAGGATGGAGGCAAGAGGAGAATTTTTTTTTTAAAGATTTATTTATTTTGGAAAGAGAGAGAGCACAAGCAGGGGGAGAGGGGGAGGGGCAGAAGGAGAGGGAGAGAGAGAGTTCCAAGCAGACTCCCCACTGAGCAGGGAGCCAGACATTCCACAACCCTGAGACCACGACGTGAGCCAAAATCAAGAGCCAGATGCTTAATGGACTGAGCCACCCTAGGCACACCTGCATGGTAGTCCTTAAGAAGGGTTTCAAGATACTTGTACCACCCCTCGATCACATGCACAGTTTTGTAAATTTTTGTGTGAGTTTTTCTGAGGAGTCTCTAGCTTTCATCAGCTTCTCAAAGGGATACAGGATCCCTCCTTCCAAAAAAGTCTAAAACTCCTCTCTTCAGAGTTACCGAATTGGGGCTGAAATCTGTTCTCTGCTCTTTTAAGAGCTCGTCCCAGAAATCATCCTGTCCCGAACACTTCAGCGCTTGCCTTCTGGCAAAGGCCTCTATGTGCCCTTGCAAACATAAAACCCCATGTTTTCTCACACATTGTAAGCTGAGCATAAGGCCATGATTGATCATTGAAAGCCGTTTTGGACAGATGCCCCGTTAATCTTTGAGGTTGGCAATGTTGCTCAGAAAGTGGCTTTAGGGTCTAGGTTCTAGAGGGACTGGGAAAGTATTTAAGACAGACACCTACAGGGTAGGAGGGACATGTGAGGAAGAGAAGCTGGTTTTCTCACCTGATAAGGCGACTCTGTCTCAGTGATGCGCTGTTTCCTGGTCACTGCTGGGGGATGGGGAGTAGAGCAGAGTGCAGAGACAGTTCAGGTGGTGAACTGGGACCATTTTGCTGATGCAAAATCAGCCCCTCCATCACCCACTTCGGATGGTTGTGACTTGGGAGCTTCCTCCTCCCTCAGGAAGTCCCAGGCTATCCCTCGCCAGCCCCACTCACCTTCCACAGACCCTCGTCCCCGAGGAAACATTCGGCCCAAGGAGTACACGGCCAAGGCAATGAGGAGGGTCAGCACCAGGTCCCCCAGCACGATCCCTGCCAGCACACCGGGACTCACCACGGGGCAGTTGCATCCTGAGAATGTGGCCCAAAGGTTTGGGGTGGTCAGTGGAAGTTGGGAATTGGGAGGAAGTGTCAGCAGGGGAAGGTTCAGAGAGATTGGGGAACAGATAGAGGTGGGGAGATCTTCGGGAGGTAGGGAGGGAGACTGCAGAGTCTAGGCCTACCGTCCTGTGCCTGGATAGGGCTGAAACCTGAGGGGAGAAAAAGAAGGTAAATTGAGTCATGGGGCTGTGACAGGAGGGTGGGCACAGAAGGTGGGGAGGGTGGATCCTGAGAGCTAGGAAATGAGTGGAATTTTGTGTCTGGTGGGACCTGTGGGCCAGCATCAAGGCTACTGGACTGTGCTATTTCTATCCCAACTTGTCCTATTGCGACACCCGGACAGTCCCTTCCCCCTTGCTTCTACCAGAGGCCAAATCTTGGGGGCTCTGGCTCTGGGAGACAGACATAACTTTTGAGGGACAGGGATCTGCTTTCCCCCACCTCCCTTTTGGTTCTCTTTCTATCCTGTACCCCGCTCTGCCCCAAGCTGAACCCAGGGACTCGGGAGGCAGCTGTAGAAGCCCCCAACTCACCACCCATGCTCAGAAGGAGAGGCAGGAACAGGAGCCTGTTGGAAGGTCCAAGGACCCCCATGACACAGGCGACGCTGCTGGACGCCAGAGTCCAGGGGCCGGTGGGATGTGGTGTAGCGTCCAACCAAGTGAAGGAGGAAGTCTGAGGTGGGCGGTGGCAGAAGGGAGGAGGGGACAATACAGGAGGAGGGACGGAGACAGATAATGCCAGGAAGAATCAGGCCGAGACACCGTGGGGGCCACGCTATAGCCTCTAAGGACTGGACGTAAAAAGAAAAAGGCTACATGCACCAATCTACCCCTGACCGGGGGTCAGCCATCAGTGCAACAGGACAGTCAGTGGCTATGACTGAAGCCAGCTTTTCCTCTTCCTGGCTTAAACAAGTCATTCAACCTCTCTGGGCCTCAGCTCCCTTACCTGTAAAATGGAAGAGTAAATTAGTACCTATTTTGCAGGGGCTTGTGAATTAATGTTTCCAGAACAGGGTCCAACACTCGTTAGCCTTTTATAAGTACCAGCTATAATTATTTGATAATCAGAACTTTGTGATATTTATAGGATATTGCAGAGAGCCATCGGGATATGGGTCCTAATAAGCTGCAGGCATTCTGTCCTACGGTGTTAACTCTTTCAACCCCCACACCCATCTGAGATGGTTGCTCTTATCATTGCCCAGGGGCACCGGGGTGGCTCAGTGGTTGAGCATCTGCCTTTGGCTCAGTGGTTGAGCAGTGGTTCTGGGATCAAGTTCCGCAGAACTCTGCCTCTGCCTGTGTCTCTGCCTCTCTCTGTGTCTCTCATGAATAAATAAACAAAGTCTTAAAAAAAAAAAAAAAGACACTTGGCAAGGTGACACAGCCAATAAAGGTGATAATGAAACCCAGGACCCAAGGACAGATATTTGATCCTTAGAGGGAAAGAAAAAAGAACCAAGATGAAAGATTGGGAAGGAGAAAGAGAGAGAAGGATAGACAGTGACGCTGATAAAACCCAGTACAGACACAGGGATCGGGGGTTTGGGGTGAGGCAAATGGGAGACAACGTGGTGACCACCAAATGAGGAAGTAGCTGGAAGTGAGGACAGAAGGAGGGCACCCAGGAGGAGACAGGGACCTCTAGTCGTGCCGCCGCCCCCCACTGCCAGCCTGAGCTGGGGCTGGCTAGGAGGAACCTGAGGTTAGGGCACTGGGGGATGGGCCAGTGGCAGGAAGCCCTCCTCCCCCATCCAGGCGTCACACTCCACAGCTACCAGGGCCTGGTCTTAGGGGAGAAAAGGGGAAACTGGATGCTGGTCATGGGACAGACTCTGAGTGGCGCTTGGTGGTGGGCGGATTTGGAAGCCAGAGGAGAGTCAGGGCCCATTCGGAGGTAGCACAGGCTGGTAACAGCCACCATCGCCCAGGCCTGGCCGAGTCCAGTTGCTAAAGAACCAACAACCCCTCCACTACCACCACCGGGTCTGCAGTGAGCACAGAGAGACCAGGCCCTGGAAGCCCCACTGGCAGCACACCAGGCCTCAAGGTGGCTGAAGCCGAGTGAGCCACGGGGCAGTCAGAGATCAGAGGAAGCTCTGAGGCTGGAGGGTCTTGATCTGACTCAGGTGCTGGGGGGGTAGGGAGCACACTGACACTGTGGGGGGGCAGGGAGCGGAGCAAGGGCCAGTTTATGTGAAGATTCTGTGAGGTCTATCAGAGTGATGTCTCTGTATATGCTCAGTGAATATGAATCACTACCCTCATCATTACTGTTATTGTTATTAGTACTAAAAGTCTCCAGTTCTGGGCTCACCTTGATAAAAATCCTCCCTCTATCCCTCAGACTCAGCCTCCCAATCTGGTCCTCCCGACGACTCCAGCCAGGCCTGAACTGTCCCCAAGTTCAGTCTCATAGCCGGCACACTGGTGCACCAACCAATCAGGGAGCTGCAACCAAACGGCTGGGTCTGAGACCTGGAGCCCCCCCCCCCTTTTAATTGCCATTGCCGTGATGTGAGGAAGTCTGAGGTATCCCAAGGGAATGCAGGTATCTGTTGGGGGGGGATAGAGGCTCTTTACCAACCAGAAATGAAGTATTTAAATATTTTAGCAACTGGTATGACTATACTGGTGCAGACCACAGAATGTTGGCCTGGCCTGGTCGGACTGGACCGTCTCTGGGCGGATTAGCCATTGGGTGAAAGAAGGCTGAGATGGAGGGCACCCAGCTGACTGGGAGCCACCCCTCACACAGCCCAGGCTCCAGGAAGTAGGGCTGCTTCACCCTCCCATGAGATCCGCAAAGTGTCTCAATCTCTCCTGGCCGCAGCCCAAGAGTTGGGCAAGGCCCCAGCTGACGTTGCCAGAAGGCAGGCAATGTGTTGCGCCTGTGACAAGCTTGTCTGTGGAAGCTCCAGCTCCTCCCTACTCTCCCTGCTTCTACTTCTGCCCCCTATAGTCCATCCTCCCCCCAGCAGCCAGAGGAGGTTCTTGGAAAAGCCAGAGAACCAATTTTGTAAATGGCCCCACGTTTTGAACGGATGCGTCACAAAAGAGACCTGAGTGGCCAACAAGCGTGTGAAAAGGCACTCAACATCATCAGCCATTAGGGAAATATGGATTTAAACCACAATGAAATACCACTACACACCCACTGGAATGACTGTCTTAAAAAGACTGACCATCTCAGGTGTCAGCAGCGAGGTGGAGCGATTGGAAATCTCACACTGCCGGCAGAAATGAAGAATAGAGCCAACACGTTGGGAAAGAGTTGGGTAGTTTCTTAGAAAGGTAAATACTCACCGACGCAGAGATCCAGCAGCTCCACAGAACAGACATCCTGACCAAGAGAAATAAAAGCATGTATTAACATAAAGACCTGCCCATCTTTCTGCCCTCCCCACCTCCCCCTCTTTCCCTCGCTTCCCTTACTCTAGCTACACTGGCCGTCTTGCTGCTTCTTGTTTAAGTCAAGTTCATTCTCACCCCAGGACCTTTATACCTGCCGTTCCCCCTGCCTATGATGCTTTCCCCCAAAGTCCACGTAGAACTGGACCTTTCCCATCCTCCAGATCTCAGCTCAAATGTCACACCCTCATGGAGGCCTCTCCTGACCACCATTGCTCAAGTCGCCTCCCACCACCAGTTTCATTTTCTTCCTATATTTATCATACCTGAAATCCTCTGAATTGTGTGTTCCCATTTATACTGTCCGCTACTTCCTCTAGAATGGAAACTCCATGAGAACAGGAGCCTTTCTGCCTTGTTCACTGTCGTATCCCCAGCACATATAGTAGAGACTCAGTAAATACTCTTTCAATATTGGACTAAACGGCCACCAGTAACAGGTTGCATTAAGCATGGCTCTTCATCTCTGCAGAGGTCTAGGGGTATCCCAGACATGGCCACCATTTCTTCTTGAATTAATCACTTGGCCGATAAGAATGCTAGTGTCCCCAAGTATCCCTCTGCTCCTTCTTTCAAGAGGTTTTTAGCAGGGCATCTGCCCACCAAACCAAAGACTGTATTTTCTGGCCTCGTTTGCATCTAGAGTGGCCATATAACTTCCTCCTGGCTGATGGGCAGTGTGGGAAGTAAATGAACAATTTAGAAGTCCTAGCCTTGGTGGAGGGATGCACTCTACTCCTCTTCTGGATTTTCTCATTTGCTGGAATTTGAATGTGGGAATCTTGGGACAAACGGATGAGAGCAACATCATAAAAATGAAAGCAAGAAGACAGAAGGAGCCCATCATCTTGGAGGATCCACACCAACCCTGGACTTCTGGTGATGGAGGAAGGTCTACCTTGTTTAAAGACACTCATGGCAGGTGGTCTCCAAAGATGGTCACCAAGAATTTCTTCCTCCCAGTAGGCACATCCCATCTCTCTCATCCAGAGGTAGAGACTCCAGTTTCCTTGTCCTTGAATCTAGGCTGACCTTGTGACTTGCTTTGACAAAGAACATGGTAGAAAGTATGCTGAGCCACTTCTGAGCATAGGTCTTAAGAAGACTTGTAGCTTCTGGTTTTACTCTCTTGGAATCCAGCTGCCAAGCTATAAGGAAGTCCAAACTCCCTTCCTGGGGAATAAGACTGCACAAAGAGGCCCTAGAGGATGAGACAGTATGTGGAGAGAAAGGCCACATGGAGGAAAACCAAGGCACCCCAGCCCATAGCAAGTGCCAAGGTCCCAGGCAGGTGAAAGAACTCATCTGGATCTTTCATGCCATGCCAGCCACCAGCCAAATGCAGCCACTTGAGTGACCCCAGGCAACACCAAGTGGAGCAGAAGAATCACCCAGTCAGCTCAAAGAATCATGAGAAATAATAAATCATTGTTGCTTTAAGCCACTATGTTTTTGTCTGTTTAGTCTGTTACAAAGCAATTAACAATGATAGATTAATTTTTTCTAATTTTTAAAACATATTTTATTTATTTATTTGAGAGAGAAAGAGAGAGAGCATGAGTAGGGGAAGGCGGAAGGGCAGAGGAAGAAATAGACTCCCCACTGAGTAGGGAGCCTGATGTGGGGCTCAATCCCAGGACCCTGAGATCACAACCTGAGCCAAAGTCAAGAGTCAGATGCTTAACTGACTGGGCTACCCAGGTGCCCCAAAGCAACAGACAATGGAAGTAGCACTGTTATTTGGGGGGCTTTGTTACAACAGTCAGATCTATATTCTACTGGATCTAGTTTCAGATGCCCAGCCTGAACTAGCTGAAGCTCAAGAATGAATTTGTAAAGATTTGGAGGCTAATGCTACACATGCTCTAAGGAAAAGGTGAGCACCCAACCACCAGAGGAAAGGGGATGATGGAACTTTGGACAGATCCAGACTGACTCTGAGACTCTCGCTTGCTTCTGCTTCTCTCTGGACCAGTCTTGTTCAGCCCTCTCTATTCCGTATGGAGTTGCAGAGTTTCTGTCATCAATAGCTCACTCTTGCTGAGCCCATGATTTAAAAAGAAAAGAGGGTACCTAGGTGGCTCAGTAGGTTAAAGTCATGATCTTGGAGTCCTGGGATCGAGCCCTGTAGATCGCTCCCCACTCAGGGGGGAGTCAGCTTCTCCCTCTCCCTCTGCCCCTTCCCCTCTGCTCCATACTCATGCTCCTTCTCTCTAACAAATAAAAAAAAAAAAAAAAAAAAAACACTTTTAAAAGGAAGGAATCCTGAGGAAGGGCTATGATTGGCACAGCACGAATTCCCAGTCCACCCCAAACCAATCACCTGTGGCTGGGGTTGATGAGTAAAGTCTGCAAGAAAATGACAGGATCTGGGATCCCTGGGTGGTGCAGCGGTTTAGCGCCTGCCTTTGGCCCAGGGCGCGATCCTGGAGACCCGGGATCGAATCCCACGTCGGGCTCCTGGTGCATGGAGCCTGCTTCTCCCTCTGCCTGTGTCTCTGCCTCTCTCTCTCTCTCTCTGTGTGTGTGACTATCATAAATAAATAAAAAATAAAAAAAAAATGACAGGATCCAAAAGAACTCTGGTTTGGAGAAGGAGGTAGGAACAGTCCCTAAGCAGTGTGTAGGGGATGTCACTGGCGCACAGACAAATCTGAAATACATCATGCTAAGTGAAAGGTGCCAGACTCAAAAGTCTATTTTCATAAGACATTCTGGAAAATGCAGGCCCATAGGGACAGAAATTGAATCAGTGCTTGCCAGGGGCTGGAAATGGAAGCAGTGGTTGACTACAAAGGGAAATGAGGGAAATTAGGGTGGAGGGCACAATAAAATTCTCCATTTTTGTTGTGGTGATGATTACATAACTGTATGCACTTGTCAAAACTCATAAAACAATACACTAAAACGGAGGTATTTTACTCTGTGTAAATTCTACCTGAATAAAAAATTGTTTTAAACAGATGAAAATTGTAAGCACCAAAGAAACTGGTAAAGAGGTGTCATGATGTCTTTATTTCCTACCAGTTGCAATGTTGACAACTAAACAGATGTTTCCCACTTTGACTTGTGGGAAATAGCTAGCAAATGCTGACTTGCAAGGTAAGTGAAGCAGGATCAGCAAATATTGTTTTCTCCCCTTCTATTAAAATAGAATTTGTAATTGGGCATCTGGTCTCCCAGCCAAGACTATGTTTCTCAGCCTCTTTGGGGCCAGGTGAGGCCTTGTAACTGCCTTCTGGCCAACGGAATGTGGGAAGAAACAACTTCCAGGTTGTGTCCCTAGAGGCAAAGATGTTTCCTCTCTTTCTCTGTTCTTCCTCTTGGCAGGGATGCGGCCCCAACACTGGGGGTGAACAGACATCCTAGACCACAACAGCTGACTTTTCATTTGTGAAATGAAAGCCTTTAAAATATAATTAAAGCAATGCAACATAGATTTATCAATTGTGGTTCATCCATATCATAAATGCGTCATTGTAAATGAATTAAAATTCTTCAAGCTGATTTGAAGGGATTTTAACTGAGAAAAGTAAGATAGAAAGAAAAGAACATAGTATGATGCCAAGCAGTGACCAAAAGAGTCCCTTGTAAATATGTGTATATATGTTTGCATATTTTTTTTTAATTTTTATTTATTTATTCATGAGAGACACACAGAGAGAAGCAGAGGGAGAAGAAGGCTCCCCACAGGGAGCCTGATGTAGGACCCAATCCCAGGACCCTGGAATCATGACCTGAGCCAAAGGCAGATGCTCAACCATTGAGCCACCCAGGTGCCCCTATGTTTGCATATTGAGAGGCATTGGAGAAAGCTATGAAAGGAGACATCTCAGGCTGCCACCATTGGTAATATTTGGTGACCTGGGTCAGGATAGGAGATCGGGGAGGGTAAGAGCAAAACAGGATTGTGAGTGAAGGAAATATATGTTAACAAGAATGTGTATAGCAAGATGATATTTATATCAAATTATATGTGTAAAATTGTGTATATCTGCACAGCAAAAACTGAATGACATTCAAGAGAATAGTATCTCTGGTTGGTGAGATTTAGGTACTTATATTTTCCTTATTTTTAAAATTTGTGTTTTTACAAGGAGTATTTTTAACTTCTATTATCATTTAAAAAATTAAAATATTTATTTTCAGAAAACACAACAGATACATAAAGGCAAATTTGTGTGTGTGTTGGGACATCTGCTGCCAACCATTGTGTTCTAATAATTCAGAAGGCATCCTCCACTGAAGAACAAATGAAAATGCAGGGTGAAATATATAGGAAAAGTTACTATAAGTAGCAAAGCACTAGTAAGAGATTAAGGAAATACCACCCAAAATCCAAAATAAAATAAGAGGGGAACCCAGAACTCAAATGACTTCCCCACCCCCTTTTTTTTTAAGATTTTATTTATTTGTTTGACAGAGAGTGCATGAGAGAGCGCACAAGCAGGGGAGGTGGCAGGCAGAGGGAGAGGGAGAAGCAGACTCCCCACTGAGCAGGGAGCACAATGTGGGGCTCAATACCAGGACCCCGGGATCATGACCTGAGCTGAAAGCAGGCGCTTTACCAACTGAGCCACCCAGGTGCTGCACCTTCACTTTGTTCTAAAAGCATTTTCCAACCCAGAAGACGGTTTGGGATTAGAGAGGCAAAAGTAAAGGCCCAGATCCACCCCGTCAGAGAGTCTGAACATCAGCTCTTTGTTTTAAACTGAGACCTGAAGGCCATCACACTCAAGGTAAGAGTGAGCTCGAAGTCACTTAGCCTTCATGTGAACTATCAGCTTGTCCTTGTACCCTCTAAGTCAGGTAAACCTAGGTCTTGTCCTGGATTAACATCCCCTCTGGATTACAACCATATTAGGTCTTCAGGTTCTTCCTACAAATCTAAGACATCATGAACAAGAACTAGCAGAATGAAAAAAAAAAAAAAAGAACTAGCAGAATGAACAGAAATGACAACATACATGCAAACACTTCCGATTTCTGACTATATCACATATGCTAGTTTGTGTCCTGCTCATTTTTGCAAATAATGTATATGAACCTGGAACAAGCAGCTATATTCCCTTCGACTGTTCATCTATGACCTGACTTTACTGTTATACATCTGCTCTTGTCCTAGAAAGTAACCAAGGAGATGACCCTCATGCTACAGAGGGCAAACTAAGTTAGACACCAAAGCTAAGATTTCATTTCTTAGTTCACCTATGCTAGGAAAGAGCTGTGGGGCCTAACTTCATCCAAGCCAGCATTTACCACACTCCTAAAGGACAGTTCTTTATATTTGGATTTCTTCTTCCCAGTGCCTGGAATGTGGATGTGGTGGGAATCATCTTGGACCACACAGGACAGGGCACTCCCCATGGGATGGCAAAGCCATAGGTTAAAGCGCCCTGGATCTCTGATACCGTGAAGCCCTGGACTATTTATACTTGCTTTATTGGTGAGAGAAAAATAAAATTTTACTTTGTTTAAGCCACTGTTATATTGAGTTCTGTTACAGGGTTCACATCCTATTAACCTATGTCCTATCTAAGTGCTCATTATACATGAGCAATTTCTCATGTTTCTAAAATCCCCTGAGAAATATCAGTCTCGAGGCACCTGGGTGGCTCAGTGGTTGAGTATCTGCCTTTGGCTCAGGTCGTGATCTCAGGGTCCTGGGATCGAGTCCCACCTCAGGCTCCCTGTGGGGAGGCTGCTTCTCCCTCTGCCTATGTCTCTGCCTCTGTGTGTGTCTCTCATGAATAAATAAATAAAATCTTGAAAAAAATACATTAAAAAAGAAATATCAGTCTTATTGGATTTGTAATATTATATCCTCTGAAGTTCTTGAATTTTTATTCACTTATTGCACATAATCTTTTATTCAACACATATTTTTCCAGGCTCCTGGGTGGGTGATAGATATATAATGATGAACAAATTTGCCCTCATAGAGCTCACATCCTAGTAGACAGGGAATAAACAAGAAAAATAAATAAACTTTTCTATTTTCAGATACCATGTTCCAAAACGTGTGGCAGAGACTGGCTAATTTATCACTAAAATGGCTTCCCTTTGCTCCTTTGCACACCCTGTCAGTTATGTGAGCCAACAGCACATGAGCAAATGTGTTTCGCTGGATCTCCAGGTGTGACCTTGAGGCCCTCACTTCTTTCAACATCTACTGATAGAGAAGACTGGTGGCAGGGGCAAGCCAACTAAAGAACCTCAGAGCCACCAGATGGAAGGAGCCTGAGTCCCCAGGTGACTCAGGGGCATCCAGCCTACTAACTACACTATAGTATGAAGGAAATAGAGATTACAGTGAGCCACTGAAATTTGGGGGTTTTTTGGTTAACATTAGCTAGTAATTTAGCTTATTTAATACATTCCATGAAGCAAAGACTCTGGAAGACTACAAAACTGGCTCCACTTTTTCACCCCTCTCTGTCTCCCTGCCTTTTGCCATCTGACTTCCCAGCAACTTCCTTCAAAGGGTGGAGTCTATTTCCCTCGCCCTTGAATCTGAGCAGGTGTTGGGAACAGATGTGGTCAACAGAATGCTGAAGAAGGAAATGGCATGCCAGTTGACAGCAATAGCTAACTGATATAGGCTCCCTGACCAAATAAATTCAGGGGAAAAATGCCCAGGAGGTCCCGTAGAGTTATCATGGACTTTGCATGCTGATAAAAATCCCTGCAACAAAGCAGCTCATCTAACTTCATCCGAGCCAGCATTCCTCTTCCAAGGAGCCCTTTTATCTTCAAATGACATCCCGTGGATCTTTGTCAAATGTTAGTAGGACATGGGATTATTTCCAATTCGTTTCTGGTTTTTTGTGTGTTTGTTATTATTAGAAAATGGTGCCATGAAAATCCTTTTAGTGAAATCTTTTCCTACTTGCTGGATTCTTTCCAAAGGCTAAATTCCTAGAAGTGTAAATGGTGAATTAACAGATACACGCATTTTTAGGTTCTGGACTCAGGCTGCCCAATCCTTCTCCAGAGGATCACCAGTGTATCTGCAGGACCTACAACAGAGCCTGGCACATGGCAGTGAATATCTCAGTGAATATCTGGTGAAAGAATAAATGAGTGAATGAAAGAATGAGCGAATAAATGAATGCATACAATATGTCAGCCCTAATCTGGGCGGTGAGTTTATGTTGGAATAACATTCTGCCCCTTTCCTCTGTGAGGCCCACAGATAAATAGAAAACTCAGCCTATAGTAGGTAGCTATTGCTGCTTAACAAAACCCTGAAACTAGTGGCTTAGAACAGCAACCATGAAAAAAAAAAAAAAAAGAACAGCAACCATGTTATTATTTGCTCACTGAACCGTGTTTCAAGAATTCGAATAGGACACAGCCAAGATCCATGCTCCAGAGATGTGAAGCATATTTCTGTGCCACATGATGTCAGCTAAGGCTAGAACATTCAAGAGGGCTTCTTTACTTACATTTCTGGAGTTTCAAGAAAAGTTCAAATGGCTGAGGGATAGCTAGGACAGGGGTCACAGATTGGGGCCCTAGATGGCACAGGTCAGTTAAGAGTGCAACTTCTGGTTTCAGCTTGGGTCATGATCTCAGGGTTGTGGGATTGAGCCCCATGTTGGGCTCCATTCTCAGTGCGGAGTCGGCTTGGGACTTTTTCTCCCTCTCTCTCTAAAATAAATAGATAAGGGATGCCTGGGTGGCTCAGCAGTTTAGTGCCTGCCTTTGGCTCAGGGCATGATCCCAGAGTCCCGGGATCGAGCCCCACATCGGGCTCCCTGCATGGGGCCTGCTTTTCCCTTTGCCTGTGTCTCTGCCTCTCTCTCTCTCTCTGTCTCTCATGAATAAATAAAAAATCTTTAAAAAATAAATAAAATAAAATAAATAGATAAAATCTTTTAAAAAATATTCTCACCTGCTGCCTTCCTCAGCTCTCCACGTGGCTTTTCCACATAATCTCTCTATGTGACTTTTCCATGTGGTCTTCCCAGCAGGGAGCTCAGCGGTTCTAAATGCACAAAAGCAAAAGCTGCCAGGCTTAAGGCTTAGACCAGAACTGTCAGGGGGTGACTTCTTTTGGTTAAAACAAGTCACATGTCCAAGGCAGATTCAAAGGGAGAGGACTACATAAGAGTGAATAGCAAGGTATAGTTCTTTAGGAATCAGAATAACTGACTTCCACAATCCCTTAAATTGTTCATTATAGACCTTTCACAAGGGCCAGGCAGGAAGCAGATGCAATGGTGAGTCTCACAGACGCAGTCTCCTAAAATGCAGTGGATAGATGGCCTCTGGCCATTCCTGGGGCCCTAAGGCAGATGTCTCTCCTAACCTGAGAGGGTAAGTGCTCAGGGAGGCTTCAAATAAAGGTAACTATGTCTTAAAAATGAGTAGGACACAGTCAATGGAAGAGCGTGTACAAAGGTACATAGGTAAGAAACTAGTTGGTGATGAGGCTGGAGTCAAATCAGGGTCCCTAAAATGGGAAATGATGGGGGCCCTGAATGCCTCAGTAAGAAATCTGGCATTCGTCTTGAAGAATAGTCTCAACAAGCAACTAGGAATCTGAATTATCTGAATCCAGATATTCTGAGGTGTTGGACACCTCAATCAATATCTGGGGGATACCCACCTTGGAGCCATTCTGTACATCGAGAGTCTGGGCTGCAAATAGGGCTGGGAGTCACAGTTATGCAGATGACCATCACAGCCACCAGAATGTAATGGAGAAGTTCACCGCAAGAGAACGTCTAGAGTCAAGGAAAAGAATAAATGTGTATTAGCACCTCAAAGAACATTTTTTTTTGTGGCAAGATGTGGCCACTGATTCCTCACAATAAGGAGCAGAATCTATTTAGGTTCATCTTAAACCTGAGCATCTTTGTGACTGCTCCAACCAAGAGACAGCAGCAAAAGCAATGCTATGGGACTTCACATGAGTCAGAAAATGCCAGGCAGCTTCTGCCCGGAACTTTTGGAACACACACTCTGGGAGAAACCAGCCACCAAGTCAGATCACCATGCTGGAGTGACCACGTGTATTTGCTCTGGTCAACAGCCCGCTGACCTCTCATCTGACAGTCAGCAACACTGCCAGCTATGTGAGTGAGCCACCTTGGCCACCCAGGCCAGTGGAGTTTTCAAATAACTCTAGCTCCACTCAACATCTGACTTCAACCATCTGATGGACACCAAGTGAGAACAGCTCCACTGAGCCCTTCTTGAATAACTGATCCATATAAAGTCAGAGGGGAAAAAAAATGGTTGATTTGAGCTGCTTGATTTTTGGATAACTTGTTACGCAGCAGAAGATAACGGAAACAGTGGGGTTGCAAATTCTACCCTAATGCTAATCCTACAGCAGCCAGACATGTGATGTAAGTCAGTGACCGGGGCCTGGTATGGGACAGCAGGGCATGGTGGGGACCTCGATTTACCAGGGAATCCATGCTGTGCTGCTCTAGTCTGTATTTGCCCCCAGATCTGTTTGTCATCCTCCCCTTTCTGCCTGCATCCCCACCACAGTTCCCAGTCTCCCCCTTTACCTGGATTTACCTGGGGTTCAGTAGGAAGCAGTGGCAGGAGCCTGGAGAATGGGAGCAAGAGGCCATGGCATTCCATCCCTCTCCCTGTGGTTGTGCCTCCCCACAGCTCCAGCCAGTTAGACAATCCCACTGGGTCGCCAGCTTCTTTCAGGTGATTTTGTCTCTGGGCTCTGCTGGTGCCACCTCCCCGCTTTGTTCCTCCAGCCTGGAGTGACAGTGGCTTCCCCCTGCTAAGGCCTGACTGCTTCACCGGCTCCTGCATGGCTCCCCAGCTCCTCTATCTGGTGCATAACCACCTCCACCAGTTAACATCCCTCTGTTCTAATAGCTGTATCTTCAACAGCCCCTGGCAGGTATAGCAGCTCCAGCCTCCTGGGCCCAAGCAGAAAAGTGGGCTCCATGTTGTCAGATACCCCAACATGGTAGAAGCCAGGACTCAAGAGTGCTGTGGATGCCAATGGTCCTCTTGCTTCAGAGTAGATAGAAGCCGCAAGAGAGACTGAAGAGGAATAGTTACTTATAGTAGAGGAGACAGATAAACACAAACAGTGCATGGAATGTGCCATGCAGAAGGAAAGGTGGGTGATATTGTGTGAACATGGTTGTGGGGGAGTCAGGCTTTAGTGGGGGTGACACAATGGCACCACTGAGACGAGGCATCTGAGCTGAGAGACGTCCAGGACGAGAGAGCCAGACCCATGTTCCCAGAAGAGGGAATGGCCATCACAAAGTCCCGCTGGAGCCAGGAAAGAGCTGGGAGCGTGTGAGGAGCAGCGGGAAGGGCTGCCTGGGGTGGAAGGAGTGAAAGGGAAATTGGAGGACGATGTGGGGTGGAGGAGCCTGGGTTTCACTGGAAGTGCAATGAGAAGCCATTGGAAGCTTTTAACGAAGCAGGGAAGTAATATGACCTGATTTATGTTTTTGAAAGACACCCCTCCTCTAAAGGTGTAGTATAAGACTTTAAGAAGGGCACAAGGGATCCCTGGGTGGCGCAGCGGTTTGGCGCCTGCCTTTGGCCCAGGGCGCGATCCTGGAGACCCGGGATCGAATCCCATGTCGGGCTCCCGGTGCATGGAGCCTGCTTCTCTCTCTGCCTGTGTCTCTGCCCCTCTCTCTCTCTGTGACTATCATGAATAAATAAATAAAATCTTTAAAAAAAAAAAAAAAAAGAAGGGCACAAGATTAGAGGCGGGGAAACCAGTTGTAAGCAATTGTGGCAATCCAGGTGGTGCTGAATGGGGCTGGGACCAGGGTGTTAGCAGTGGAGCAGTGGGAAGCCGATGGGTTTGGAAGAGTACTGTGTCACAGGAACCAGAAAGGGAGTTTTCAGACAGGAGTGGCCTGGACGACTTGTTAAAATGCAGACTGCTGGGTCCTATCCCCAAAGGTTCCAGTTCAGTGGGTCTAGGGCAACAGAGAATTTGCATTTCTAACAAGTTGTCATATGATGCTGCTGTTGTTGCTGCTGCTGCGGACCCAGAGATCACACTATGAAAACCACTAGGTCTAAAACAATGCTAATAGAAATATAATGTAAGCCACTTGTGTCACTTATAAATTTCTAGGGGCACTTGGCTGGCTCAGTGGGAAGAGCACACGACTCTTGATTGAGGGGTCATGAGTTCGAGCCCCACATTGGGTGTAGAGATTACTTAAATAAATTTAAAACTAAACTAAAATTTTCTAGTAGTCATAGTTAAAAAGAAAAAAAGGTGGGGATCCCTCGGTGGCTCAGCGGTTTGGCGTCTGCCTTCGGTCCAGGGCGTGATCCTGGAGTCGCGGGATCGAGTCCCACATCGGGTTCCTTGCATGGAGCCTGCTTCTCCCTCTGCCTGTGTCTCCGCCTCTCTCTCTGAGTGTCTATCATGAATAAATAAATAAATCTTAAAAAAAAAAGGTGAAAGTATTTTAATAAAATATTTGTCATATATTGTGCTATTAATATATCCCAAATGCTATCATTTCAACAAGTTACCAATGTTTTTAAATTTTTTTAAAAGATTTATCTATCTGAGAGAGAGAGGACAAACAGGAGGGGCAGAGGCAGAGGCAGAGAGAATCTGAAGCAGACTCTGCTCAGCATGGAGCCCAACTCTGGCCTCCATCTCACCACCTGGAGATCATGGCCTGAGTTTAACTGATCGTGCCACCCAAGAGCCCCTAACATGTTACCAATGTTTTTAAAATTCTTGAGATACTTTGCATTCTTTTTTGGGGGGGTATTATTACAAAATTACTTATGATAAATGAATAAATAATAAAGTAAAATAATAATGGTAATGAATGAATAAATTACATGAAATCCCAGTGTGTATTTATACTCACAGCACATCTTAATTAGGACTAGTTAAACCTTCAAATACCCTGTGTGGTGACCATACTGGACAGCACGGGATAAGTCTGTTATTGCGGGACAGTGTTAAGGATAGAGAATTGCCTCTTAAGTTTAGCAACAGGGAAGAGATTTAGCAACACAAAAGTATTGGGTTTGGAGGTGGGTTTTTTTTGTTTGTTTGTTTTGTTTTTGTTTTTGTTTTGTTTTGTTTTTTGTGAAACTGAGGAGAGAGATGGAGGGGAGAGCACGCAGAACTTCCCTCCTGAAGTCTGACTGTGTCACTCTAATGGATGGATCGGGCTGACAACACTGAAACCCAACATTGCATATTAACATCACAAACACAAAAGAAACATCCAGACATTATTATGTGCCCCCTGACTGAAGAACTCAGCATCACCCACGACATCTACTTACCCCCAAATTAAACCTGAATCTGACCCAGCCTCTAGAGCTACCAGTTTGCAGGACTACAGGGGACAGAAGAACATAATAAAGGACACCAAGAAATGCAACCAGCCAAATCAGACTGCGAGATGAATGAGAGGAAGGGGGAACCGCCCTGGAATAAAATATTTAAACAAGTGCCAACAACATGCAATGTATAGATCCTGTTTGGATTCTGATTTGGAACTAATCAACAGTTAGGATATTTATAAGACAGGGAGACTTGGAGACAAGTTGGGTATTAAAATTAAGTTATTCGTTTTTAGGTGTGATAAAATGGGTTTTTCTTTTAAAGAAATTTGTATTTTAGAGATACATATAAAAGTGTTTATGGATGAAATCATATGGATGTCTGGGATTTGCTCTGAACTAATTCTGCCGGGCGGGAGGCAGAAAAAAAATAGGACAAGATTGGCCATATGTTGATAATTGTTGAAGAAAGGTGATGGGTACCTGGGGCATCATTACACTGTTCTTTTCGTGCATGGTTGAACATTACCATAATAAGGTGGAGTGGGGGTTTTTGGGTTTCTTGTTTTTAAAGGGGGAGAGGGATAGCAGTGAAGGAAAAGAGAGAAAAGAAAGGGAAGGGATTTTTCTTAAGATTGAAGCGCCAGGAACAGGCTGGAGAGCTGACGGGGGGAGAGCGGCGCTTCAGGAGCCGCAGGAGGAGGAGCGGACTCCAGGGCATGCGCGGGGTGCGGGTCTCGCAGTTTCTGAGGCGCCAGCGCAGCCCACGCCCACGCCCACGCCCTCGGCTTCAAAGCGGCTGCACTCCCCGGACCGAAGAGCGACCCCCACCCACCCGCTGACGTCCCTCGGGCTTGACCAGCACCCGCGCCTGCGCACCAGCCGCCCCCTCGGCGCGCGGGGCCCGGTTCCGACCCCCCACAATCCCCCGCGCCGCCCTGCAGGCGCGCTCTCTGAGGGGGCGAGGCCTCAGCCGCCAGGTTTGAGCAAGGTGAGGCAGAGGGTGTCGCGTGGCCTTCTGGGAAATGCAGTTTACCTGCGAGGCTGGAACCGCCGTTCAACGCACCCACAAGACTACGTGCTCCACAATGCACAGCGCGCGCGGCGGCTGAGCGGTGCGTTGCTGCCCCCACGTGGCGGCGGAGCGATTATGTCCAAACCTGAGAATAGGGCTGAGAGAGGTAGGAGCGGCGACCCGGCTGGGGGATGCTGAGGGTTGCCCTGGGACACTGGGAGGGCTTTCCAGAAGAGGGGCTTTCCCAGACCGGGGCCTAGGAAGTGTGGTGGTGGTGAAGGTGGTGGTGAAGGCAGGGCCACTATGAAGATGTAGTGAAATGAGGATATTAGCTGTTGGCTGTATATTACCCTTATTATTACAGCTAATACTTATAGAGGACGTACTTATGTGCGAGGCACTGCTCACGCCTTGTTACACAAATTACCTCATTTAATCCTCCCAACAGCCATTTGAGATACTATCAGCCCCCCACCCCCTTTACAAAAATGAAGTTGAGGCCCAGAGAAGGGAATAATTTGCCCCAAATCAATTCAGCAGGTCAGTGGCAAGAGCTGGGATATGAACCTAGGCTGTCAGGCTTCTGGGTCAGCGTTCTTCACTGTGACTGTAACCCCTTCTGATCACTCTGTTAAATTATCCCTAAATTGTAATTAGCACATGAATCAACTCAAAATGGCCATTAGCATGTGGATCTCTTTGAATTGGTGATTATGTGTTCCTGCCCAACTTGTGATTTAGCCCTGCTCCAAGACAGAGTTTACAATCAGCATAGATTTATAAGCAGCACATGAATCAGCACGGGTTTGTGTTCACAGAGATCAGATTTCTGATTAGCACTTGAATCAACAGGAGTTTGTGTTAGAAGCTGGAATCATTAGGTTTCTGATTAACACACAGATCTGAGCACACAGGGATGATGTTCACACCTAGAAAGCCCTACCCTCTTCTGGGCCAGGTGACCTCCTCCTTAATTGTTACCCTCATCCCTTTACTGAACCTCCACTCCCAACCATCATGCACAGGCAGGTAGCCTTGGTGACTTCCTTGTTCCTTCCCTCTTCCCAATCTTGTTCATAATGGAATGATCACAGCAACGACCACTGTTCTGAAATTACCTATTCTCTTTCTACCTTAAGAGGAGACAAAATTCCAAAGCCTGGACTGTATCTGATTCACAGGTATGTTCCCAGCATCAGGTCTGGCACATAGTGAGGGCTTAATAAATGCTTGGGAAGAGAATGTTGGACACTTACCATCATCTTTCTGCATCAACCTATTTATCAAGCCAGATTCAGTTTGCCCTCAAGGAGTCAAACTTGTGCTCACTCAGCCCAAAGGCAGGAGCCCACAGTTGGTGGGTGGATGGTCAGGGTGGGGCCAAGACGGCTCCCTGGAGCAGGATTTGGTGTAGTGGATGGAAGGAGATCTGACTGCCTCTTCCTGCTGCCTCCCCTGAGGCTGTGGGTCTGGTGGTGGTTGATGTTGGGTCCATTATAATCCATACACTCTGCATAATTGTGTCTGGGAGGAAGCTGCCCAGCCTGAGAATAAGTTCTCAGCCCTCCTTGCATCCAGGGTGACCACATGACTAGTTCTCTCCAATAAAATATGGGCAGAGGAGAGGTTTATAGAAGGTCACTTCTGGGCCAAGTTTTTTAAGAAGTTTGTGAACCTCCACCCTATCTCTTCCCATTTGCCAGGTGGAAGCAGATCATTCTGAGCCCCAGAAAATAATGGAGGCATAAGATTAAGTCTGCTTGTGTGTCACCAGATGGAGGACAGCTGCCAACCAAGCAGGACACCTGTGGCAAGAAATCAACTATTGTATCAAGTCACTGAAATCAAGGGAGTTCTTTGTTACAGTAGCTGACATTATACTCAGTGATACTCTGACCCTTCCCCTCCGGTCCCTGATATCAGGAAACGCCAAGCACCCCCTGTCATTCTGTGAAATGAACCTCTAATATTCAGTTGTGTTCAGGCTTTCATATAGCAGTTTCATATGGTGGCCCATATTTACTGATTTAAAGTTATCAGTATATTCCCCTCCATTCTTTGCAGGAATGTAAACTCTCCCCCATGTTCTTATGGAAGTCTTCTTCCAGGCTGACAGCTGGAAGTCATTAAAGCAGACCCTGAGGGTTGCGTTAGGTCTTCCACCATAGTTAAGCAAAGCCTCATACACAGGATGTTGTGGTTGCCCTGTAGAAGTCAGTGTTTGCCTGGAACCCATCGGTCTGATTTAGGGTGGTTAGTGAAAATGTTTTGGGGTGGGGAGCAAGCACTCATCTTCCTGTCCATCTCTTTTGACCCATCCATATGGGAATGTGCCTTCAGACCTAATCTTTTCTAAAAAGATTTATTTATTCATGAGAGACACACAGAGAAAGAGAGAGGCAGAGACACAGGCAGCATGCAGGGAGCCCAATGCGGGACTTGATCCTGAGACTCCTAGGCAGGCGCTAAACCACTGAGCCACCCAGGGATCCCAGACCAAATCTTTAAAGTGAGTTCCTAGGGGCGCCTCGGTGGCTCAGTCTGTTAAGTATCTGCCTTTGGCTCAGGTCATGATCTTGAGGTCCTGGGATGGAGCCCTGTGTCCTGTGTCAGGCTCCCCATTCAATGCAGACTCTGCTTCTGTCTTTCCCTCTGCCTCACCCCCCACACATATGCGCATGCACTCTCAAAAAAATCAAAGTGGGTTCCTGGTCCTCAGTACCAATTCATGTGCTAATTACAAAGCTGAGCTAATTCCAGTGAACCCCACTGGCTGGACTTTGGTTAGTAGGTACTAGTGTACTAGTTGAGGATAAGGGGACACCACCTCCATCCATCATTTCTCAAACAAACCCCAAGTATAAAGGGACCTAAATTTATAAAGTGACTTTTTGACAGACTGACTTCGTTGATTTGAGTCCATGTGCGTGTATGAACGCACCTGTGTGTGTGTACCTCTCCCTTGCAGGTGTTTGATATGGCTTCCTGAATGTTTATGTATATGTGTGGGAATGTGGCTCACACGGGCATGCAAGAGAGAATCTATGCAGAGTGCTTCTACACATATGATCACTCACATCTGAGTGTGAGTCTGTGCATGTGTGTGTGTGACTAAGTGTGCACTTGTGTGTGTCCCCTGTATGTGAACGTGAAGCAGGTGTATATGTGTTCCATGCGCCTGCTGTGCCTCTGTTCTGATGAGCCTCTGAGTACGTGATGTGCATGTATGAATATGGATGTGTCCCCCGTGTGTATTTGTGTATATTCAGGCAGATTCTGCCTGTGCTTGTGAGCAGTCCCCTTCCCCCTAAGGCCCCCTCAGCTCTCAGGCAATTCAACTTCATTCTTCCTGCCATGGTTCTTTCCACTGCTTTTGTCCCCTTCTCCAGATGTTGTAATTAAGTAAATGCAGCAATTAAGCAGAGCCCCCCAAACCACTATCCCACCAGGATCCCCTTGCAGGAGCTAATGAGGGATTACAGCACATGCAGACACACGCACGGTACTATTCAGGCACTGCAGGGACCCCCGGGCTGTACATGCTGTAGCATGAGGGCACACAAAAAACACAGAGGTTCCCCTTGCCCACCTGCTTTGTTAATACTCATCCTTCAGGTCTCAGTATACAGGTCCCTTCCTCCAGGAAGCCTCCCTGACTGGGGGCTGGTGGGGGGGTGGTGCTTAAAGGGTTGGACTCTGCCGTTTGGACCCCACACCCCTCTGATTCCCCCATCAGAGCCCTGACCACTCTGGCCTGTGCTTTGCCATCAAAACCCTTAATTACTTTGCCCTACGTGTCCCCTATCACACCCTGGCCACTGTGGCCTGGGCCTGTGTCATGCCAGTCCCAGGCTGTCTAGCCCAAGCTTCTCCCAGCCCAGCCCTGATCACTCTGAGCTGTATCTGTTTTGCTTTTGAAATTTGAGCTAAGTGAAAGCAGGACCTGACACTGCCTTGGTCACACTTCTGCTGCAGTGTCATTTAGCACACAACCATGGCCAGAGATCTACAGCAAATGTTGAACTAGCATCTTTGTCCTTCTCTGTTTCGGAACCCCTCTTTATGTCTCTAAATATGTTGGTTTCTCTGGCACGCACTTAGAATGCCAAACCCCCTCAGCCGCTTTTGGCACAGCTATAGTGGACAGTTCCATGCAAGTTGCAGATGTCCTTGGTTTAGCCCAGTGGTTCTCAAAGTGTGATCCCTGGACCAGCAGCATTAGCATCACTTGGGAACTTACTAGAAATGCAAATGTTTGGATCTCACCTAGAAGTACTGAACCAGAAACTCTGGGACTGGGGCCTGGAGATCTATAGTCAAGGTGATCCCATAAAGTGTGAGGACAGCATATTTAGTTCATGGGAGGCATTCCTCTCTGCTCTTCTGCCTCAGATCTCAGATAGCTCCCAGTACCACCCCCTCCCACCAAAGAGACAGCCATCACCCAAAGGAATAAGAGCTAGTGTATAAATGTGGCTGCAGGGGGGAGAAATTTTGCAGGGCGGGGGAGGAAGGGGAGGAACCATAATTCAGATGTGTTCTACAAGGTTCCTTAATGTTCCCCAGCTGAACTGAGGCCCTGTTGCCCAGGGGGGTAATCTGCTCTTCACCTGAACCATCTATTAACTTTTTCCTCCCTTGCTTCATTCTCTCCCAATCCCTTGCCCATTTCCTGGGGTCACCCCCAAATCAGCCAGTTCCACTGAATTCTAATCCCAATTTGCTCTTGGACTGTCTCTAGGTATTTCTATCTCCCCACCTCCACCACTTCTGTAGTATCTCTGAGACTTCTGCAGCCTTTTTCTGAGTGTCTGAGTAACCACTATCCACTATGCTGGGCCAGAAGCACTGATGAACTTTGCTAATGATCTGGAAAGGCGTGCCCTAGAGCTGAGTTAATTTTAGCTGCAATTTTTCAATACACATGAGTGGAAGGAGCCAAAAGTCTGTTCTGAAACCTTCAGCAGAGCTAGGGATGCCAGGGTGATGTGCATGTATGTTCCTACGCCCAACAAGGTTGCTTTGCTCCTCTACTGAGAAGAAGGGTGGTGTCCCTGGGGATGGTATGTGACCATTCAGTTTCCCCCAGGGTTAGAGCCATGACCAAAGAGCAAGACTGTGTTCCCTTCAGACCAGGGGGTCCCAAAGATCAGGTTCCCCATGTTGCTATAACCAAGTTCCCAGGGAAGGCTTGTAGACCACCACCCACATCCCTCTTCCTTCGGTACCATGTGCCGGGAGACATGTGGAACCCTCCACCGTCCCCTCCACTACCCTCTCACAATGGTTAGGACAGGCAGGCCCCACTCCTGATGAGTCCTGTGTTAGTACAGTTCTGTCAGAGTCCTCTATAGGGCCTCTGGGTCAATCTGTCCATCCCCCTGCTTCTGTCCCATTTCCTATCTTTTCCAACCCCCATGGGATATCCATCCAGTGCATCTTGAGGTCTAGCTGTAATTCCAGAGGGCACAGGTTCTGGGAGCCAAGTTTTCCCTTGCAGCCAGGGCAAGGAGGCTTGGGAAGGAGCAGAGTCTCCTCTCTGGACTGAAAGATCAGGCCTGTTGCTGCCCAGGGTCCAAGTAAGGAAGCTCCACCTAGGGAAGGACATCCCAGGGAGGTGGTGCTGAGACAAAGGAGCAGGTGACAGGCTTGGGGGCCAGAGGCTCTGGGATGGAAAGCCACATGCAAAGAACTGAACACACACACAAATACACATACCCATCCTCACAGATGAGTTGCCCCTGTTCAGTCTCTGCCACCCCCAGCCCCCAGCCCACCCGTGTCTCTGTCTCTTTGACTTTCTCTATGTCTCTGTCTTTGTCTCTGTCTTGTCCTTGTCTCTCTCTCTCTGGGTTTCCCACGGTCTCTGTGTATTTCCATCTCTCCTTGAATACGTGTCTTTCTCTCTGCGTCTCTCATTCTACTCTTGTCTCTCCATCTAACCCTGCCCATTTTTTGTCTCTCTCTCAATTTGAGTGTCTCCTCGTCTCAGTCTCTGTGTCTCTCTGTATCCAAGGATTTTTTTTCTCTCTCCCAAGCAACGCCAGGGCCGCTCCAAGAGAGGTGGGGCCCGACGCGCGCCTTTGAGGGGGGTGCCTACACCTTTAAGCGCGGGCACGCGCGGGGCCTGCGCCTTTAAGCGCGGGCGCGCGCGAGGCCCTGGGTTCCCGGCGAGGAGGCCGCGGGAGCGCCCGGACCCGGCCCGCCTGCCCGGCCCCCGCCCGGCCCCCGCCCCGGCCCCGGCGGGGGAGGGGTCTCTGAGCGTGGCCCCTCCCCCCTGCGCCCCCACCTGCGCTGCGGTGCCTCCACCCCGCGTGTCCCTGCCTGTCCGTCTGTCCTCGCCCAGGCCTCGCCCCACCCCGGCCCCCGGGGCTGCCTTGCCACCCCCCAACCGCATCCGCCCCCCTCCCTCCGGCCAGTCCCCCGCCGCAGCCCAGGAAGCAAGCCGGGACCACGCCGCCCCAGACCCTGGGCCCGCACCCCGACACCGGGGGCCTGCACCCTGAGATTGGATCCAGAGATCTGGAAACCTGAGCCTGAGACCCTGATCTGGGGCTGGGACCCCCAAGACCTGGAGCCCGAACACCTAGTGTCTGGGGCTGGAATCTCAACATCAGTCTCGGGAACCCCAAGACTTGGAATATGGACCCCCAGATTTGGAGCCTGAACCTCAAGATTTCGCATCTAAAACCCCAAATCTGGAACTGAACTCTGAATGCTGTGCCTGGGACCTTGAAATCTGGGACCAGATTCCCATATCTGTAACTGGAACCCACTAATTGGGGCCTGAACCCTGAGATTTAGGCCTCAAATTCCAAGATCTGAACCCTGGCATTCCAAGGGGCCTAAACCTGGGTTTGAGCCTGAAGTCCTTGCTGCAGACCCGAATGCTGAAATTGAGAGCTAGAGACCTCCAAATCTTGACTCGGAACCCCAATATCTGAACCCAGCACCCCAGTATCGGATCCCAGGACTGGGCTTGAGACTCAGACCCTCAGCTCTCCATTTGGCTGTTTAGTATCCCAAGCCCAGAGCTAGGAGACACTGGCTCTGATCAACCCAAACTGGAGCCTGGGTCTCTAAACTTGGACCCTAGAGGTCCTGTATGTAGAGATCTAGGACCCCAAGTAATAAGGTCTAAAGACTCCATGGCCACAGATCTGGGCTGAGACACAACACAGACCCTCTACAGAGGCCTTGGGGACAGAGAAGGCATGACCAGGCCCCCCCTCCAGAGCCCTGACCCCTGACCCCTTGGAGCTTGAGGACTCTGCTCCCTGGGGCGGCTTCCAGCTCAGGTAAGGCTATTGGGGGACCCCCATGGTGGGGAGGGACTTGGGAGGAACTTTGGGGCTGGGGGTGGAGGTAAGTGAAGACGAGGTCCCCCTGGGCACCCGTGGGGTTTGCCCAGGACACAGATATCCCGCCCCCCTCCTCCAAGGGTTTGCCTCCAGCTCCTGCTGTGCTTCACGTACTCTCTGGACATTTATTTGACCAGCACTGCCCCTCTCTGACCTCCTCTTCCCCAGTTGATGGCACCTCCAGGTCTCTGATCTCTCACTCTGTTCCCCAGTTTCTTCCCACCACCTATCTCATCTGACCGTCTCCAGACGCCTCTCCGGGCCACCGCTCCTCTCACTGACCGTCTCTGTCACTGACCATCTCTGTTCACCACTCCTGGCTCTGATCACCTTTGCCACTGCCATCCACCACCTCTCTCCCAGGCCACCTCTGTCTGCTGCTTCACTCAGTGACCACCTTTGGCATCTCTGCCCGCCCTACCTCTCTCTGATCATCTTCCACTAGCCCTCTTGCCCTTGCCCACCCCTGACTCTCTCAGCCCTGGCCTGCCTCTGACCATCTTTTCCCATTGCTCTCGGCCCCCTCCCTCTGCCTATCCTAACTGCCAGTCTACGACCATGCGACCATCTCTGACCCTTACTGACCACCTCTCTTCTCTCCGTCTCTCTTGAGCCCTGGAGTTCTCTAATCATTTCCAGTATCTCTGGCTGCCTTTCCTCCCTCTGATGACCTCTCCTGGCACCCACCATCCTAACAGCTGTCCTCATCTCCAACTGTTTCTGACATGTCCGTCCTTTCCTCCTCTATCTGACTACCTCTCTGGCTTTTGACCATCTCTGACCATCTCTCTCTTGGATCTGACCATCCCTGACCATGTCCCCTCCTCTGTCCACCTCTCATCTTCTGGACCACCTCTGACCACCTCCCTTCTCTGGTCATGTTTGACGACTTCTAATCATTCCCACCACACTGACCGCCTCTTCTCTCTGGCCGTCTTTCACCGTGTCTTTGACCACGTTTAAAGCCCTCTGGCTTCCCTTCTGCCCACTGATCAACCCTCCCAGGTCCTCTGTCTCTGACCATCTCTAATTACCTCCTTTCCTCTGACTGTCTTTGTTCATTTCTGCTCCCTCTGTCCCTCCACGACACCTCCCTCTGAGTCTTTGACCATCTCCTCTGCTTTTTGATCCTTCTGACCACTCCCACTCCTCTGCCTGACCATCTTTGACTCAACTGTTTTGCTCTCAGCCCACCGTGACCTTCCCTCCTGGCCTTGAGCCACCCTCATGCCCTCTGGCACCCCTCTTCTGGCCTCCGCCTGCCCTAATGCCCCCCTTCTTCCCTGTAGGCCGCCCCCGCCCGCAATGGCCGTCCTCCCACTGCTCCTGTGCCTGCTGCCGCTGGCCCCCGCCTCGTCTCCGTCCCAGCCAGCCACAGCCAGCCCGTGTCCCCGCCGCTGCCGCTGCCAGACGCAGTCGCTGCCCCTAAGTGTGCTGTGCCCGGGGGCCGGCCTTCTGTTCGTGCCCCCCTCGCTGGACCGCCGGGCAGCCGAGCTGCGCCTGGCGGACAACTTCATCGCGGCCGTGCGCCGCCGCGACCTGGCCAACATGACCGGCCTGCTGCATCTGAGCCTGTCGCGTAACACCATCCGCCACGTGGCAGCCGGCGCCTTTGCTGACCTGCGCGCCCTGCGCGCCCTGCACCTCGATGGAAACCGGCTGACCTCGCTGGGCGAGGGTCAGCTGCGCGGCCTGGTCAACTTGCGCCACCTCATCCTGAGCAACAACCAGCTGGCGGCCCTGGCGGCCGGTGCCCTGGACGACTGCGCCGAGACGCTCGAGGATCTCGACCTGTCCTACAACAACCTGGAGCAGCTGCCCTGGGAGGCCTTGGGCCGCCTGGGCAACGTCAACACGTTGGGCCTCGACCACAACCTGCTGGCCTCCGTGCCCGCCGGCGCCTTTTCCCGCCTGCACAAGTTGGCACGGCTGGACATGACCTCCAATCGCCTGACCACCATCCCGCCCGACCCGCTCTTCTCCCGCCTGCCGCTGCTGGCCAGGCCCCGCGGCTCCCCCGCCTCGGCGCTGGTGCTGGCCTTCGGCGGGAACCCCCTCCACTGCAACTGCGAGCTGGTGTGGCTGCGGCGGCTGGCCCGGGAGGACGACCTGGAGGCCTGCGCCTCCCCGCCGGCTCTGGGTGGCCGCTACTTCTGGGCTGTGGGTGAGGAGGAGTTCGTGTGCGAGCCCCCTGTGGTGACTCACCGCTCCCCGCCGCTGGCGGTGCCTGCGGGCCGGCCAGCTGCCCTGCGCTGCCGGGCCGTGGGGGACCCCGAGCCCCGCGTGCGCTGGGTGTCACCCCAGGGCCGGCTGGTGGGCAATTCGAGCCGTGCTCGTGCCTTCCCTAACGGGACGCTGGAGCTGCTGGTCACCGAGCCGGGCGATGGTGGCATTTTCACTTGCATTGCGGCCAATGCTGCTGGCGAGGCCACCGCTGCTGTTGAGTTGACTGTGGGTCCCCCCCCACCTCCCCAGCTAGCCAACAGCACCAGTTGTGACCCCCCGCGGGACGGGGATCCTGATGCCCTCACCCCGCCCTCTGCCGCCTCAGCCTCCGCCTCCGCCTCGGCCAAGGCAGCTGACACTGGGCCCCCTCCCGACCGTGGTGTCCAGGTGACTGAGCACGGGGCCACCGCTGCTCTTGTCCAGTGGCCGGATCAGCGGCCTATCCCAGGCATCCGCATGTACCAGATCCAGTACAACAGCTCAGCCGACGACATCCTCGTCTACAGGTGCAGGGTCCAGGTAGCGGGCAGCATGGGTGGCAGACTGAGTTGGAGGGAGGGTTGAAGATACATCTTGTTGACACCCCAGGCTGCAACACAGCTGAGAAAGGAAGCGGAAGGGTACAAAGGAAATCAGACAGCAAAAGTAAAAGAAATCAGGCAGAGAAGGTAAAAGAAATCTGGCAGTAGTGATAAAAAGAAATAAGGCAGCACAAGAAAATAGTAGCAGATATAAAAAAGTAATCAGTCCAGAAGAGTAAAAAGCTAATCAGGGGGCGGGGGAGCCAGGTTGGAGTCAAACTGAATATAAAGGTAAAGAGGAACCAGGTGTTTCCAGAGGCTAGGACTAGATGTAAGCTAAGTTGCGGGAAGGAAAGGAGATCAAACGGGAAGGTAGAGAGTTCATGGGGAAAATGAAATGAGGGGGCCGTGCTGCAAAGGAATTCAGACCAGAGGTTAGAAGGAAAATGAGGAGGAGGCTGAACAGAGATCAGGCTTCGAGTTTGTAAACTGCTCCACATGTTTAGAGTTCTAATATGGTGACGTCTCAATTTTTGATTTTCTAAGTCAAATTATACCTAGGAACATTGAATTTGCCCACCCACTGTTAGTGATTCCCTTCTCTATTTAATTGTTGCAAATAGTAGAAGAAAATCTGGGGCTTATACACTCTGAGAGGTGGTCAATACTTCTGCCCCCGAGCTGGAGAGCATTTGGAACATCTGCTGTGTCTGGCCACATGTGGTCAGTAGTGGTGGCTCTGACCCAGATGCTGCTGACATTTCTCACCCAAGTCTAACCTTGCATGGATGGCTGTGGATTGTTCGCTCTTGTCACTGCCAGGCGAGGCCAGGGGTGCAGTCCCCGAGGCCTGGCTGCAGAGGACTGGGCCTCCCAACACCTGGGCTGTACACCCTATAAATCCAGTACCTGGGTCCCCTTTCCTTCTTGAGGGGTCCACACCTTAAGAGATTATTAGTTGATTTCCTTTTTCAGTCCTGGAAATCTAGCAAGCTTATTCTGTTGCCTTTTTCAGATGGCAGTGCTCCCTGGAGGGGGAGTAGGCTCCATGGAGGGCCCACACCTGAAAATCCCACAAAGCCTGCCCACATTACCTGGCAGGGGATGAGACAAATGCTCTCCTAGGTAGCCACCTTCTCAGAGACAATCACAGAGTTCCCTGTAACTCCCTCATTAAAGCAGTTTAGGAATAAGATAGATTATAAAACAAGTTAAATCTCCAGCAGGGTGCTCTGCTGCAAGAGAAAATAAAGTGGAATGGGTGCTAAGGATAAAAGGAAATGGGAAAGGTAAGGATAAATAAAAACCAGGCAACAGAGATAAAAAAAAAAAAAAAAAGGAATTGGGAATCGGAGCTGGAAGAAATAAGGCAACAGGGAGAAAAATCAGCTGTGATGGCTGAGGCACATCAGTTTCATGAGAGCAGAATCAGCTGAGGGCTCACTGGCTGTAGATACAGTAACCATAATAAGGCGATGGGGCTGGGGGGACATTCACTGGCAGGGGAGAAGGAAGGCAGGCAGCAGCCGTGTGGGGGTTCAGGAGGTCCGAGGAGGGAATGCTAGCTGTACACTTGAGGATAAGGGGGCAGCTGGAAAAGGGAAATCAGGCCCCAACTGAAGGAGAGCTGGCCCGGGAACTGGGGAAGGTGGGCAGGGGTCTAGTGGGAGACCTGGAGGTGGTATTGGAGGGAAAGTTGCACCTCAGGGAAGTGGGGCCGAGAGGCTGCGTTGAAACTGGGCGGCAGAGCAGAGATGCGGTGGGCAGCGGCCCTGGAGGGAATCTGGGTACTGGGCTAGGAGGAGATTAAACCGGGGGATTGAGCGGCAGGCGGCAGGCGCCGGGATGCTAAGAAGACCCGCCGATGGGTTATCGCGCAAGAGGCTGACCAGGGAATTTGGGGCAGCGGTGGGCAGGAGCTCAGGGGCGAAGGGCGGGCTGGGGGGAAACCTGCCAACCAGCGAGGGGGCGCGGAGGTGGGGGCAGAGGGCAGGGTGCGGCCTGGGCAGCCAGAGACCTGACCCCCGCCTGCCTGTCCCCCCAGGATGATTCCCGCCGACAGCCGCTCCTTCTTGTTGTCGGACCTGGCGTCGGGCCGCACCTACGATCTGTGCGTGCTGGCGGTGTACGAGGACGGCGCCACCGGGCTGACGGCCACGCGGCCCGTGGGCTGCGCCCGCTTCTCCACCGAGCCGGCGCTGCGGCCCTGCGGGGCCCCGCACGCACCCTTCCTGGGCGGCACCATGATCATCGCCCTTGGCGGAGTCATCGTGGCCTCGGTACTGGTCTTCATCTTCGTGCTGCTCATGCGCTACAAGGTGCACGGCGGCCAGCCCCCGGGCAAGGCCAAGGCACCTGCACCCGTCAGCAGCGTTTGTTCGCAGACCAACGGCGCCCTGGGCCCCACGCCGGCGCCGCCCGCCCCTGAGCCCGCTGCGCCCAGGGCCCACACCGTGGTCCAGCTGGACTGTGAGCCCTGGAGGCCCAGCCACGAACCCACGGGACCCTAGCCTCGGGCCCACCTCCACGGCCCTTCTGGCCCCAGGGGTGGGAGGACCCAGGCGCCCCGTGGGACCTGGCCTCAGACTCACCAAATCGCTCACGGTTTTTAAAACTCTGATGGGGAGGGTGTCGGGGGCACCGGGGCACAACAAGAAAGTCCTATTTTTCTAAGCTTGGGCCTGGGCCCTTGCCCTTGTCTCTGTCTGTGGGGGCTGGGGAGGGATCGTGCAGGGGTCTGGAGTTGGGAAGGCCTCCTCTGGGGAGAGACCCCCACTCTGTTCTGTCTGAAGTTCCTGGGATGAGGCTGAGGATGGTCATCCATTCAGTCAACAGAATGCCAAGAGCATGCCTTCTGGGTGTGCCCTGTGCTGGGTGACTCAGATGGCCCCAAGCCCTGCTCGGACAGTGAAAGTTCATTGTGATCAGAGATGTGGTGATGAGGGATGCTTCGGAGGTTGTGGAAGCCCAGGAAAGGTGCCTGACTCAGCCTAGGGTGTGGTCAGGGAGGCTTCCTGGAGGAAGGATGAGATCTGAGCATGACATCAGAAGGAGATAATTGGGCAAAGAGCAAAGGGAAAGCTGTTCCAGGCAGAGGGCCCAGCACAAGCAAGAACTTAGTAAATGCCAGACGCTGGGGGTCTGGTGGTAGAGGTAAGGCAGGAGGGGCAAGCAGGGTCCAGGAGCTCCAGGCTGAGGAGCTCAGACTCTGGCCTGATGATAGTACTGGGGAGCCATGGAGGGTTCTATGCAGGGGAGGGTCAGAGCCAGGAATGGGCTTTAGGAGGATCTCTCTAGCTATCGTGAAGAGGATGGACCGGGGGGGAAACCGAAGCTAGGAGCCTGAGGGAAGCCAAGGTGGGTAAGGACAAGGACAAGGCAGGACCGGGCCACGGCTGGGGGAAAGGTGAGAGAAGTGAGTAGGGGGTAGGTGAGAGAGGAAGCTGAATGGATGGGTTATGGAGCTGAAGGGCTGTGGGGGAGGAAGGTATCCAGAGTGAGGCCCAGGGCTCTGGCCAGGGGTGGGGACTGTGGAACCATCTGATGCAGGACCAGGAAGGAGATACAGGTTAGGGAAGATGCTGAGGGCAATGGGGGACTTGGTGAATGGGGGTGGGCAGAGGATGTCCAGGAGGTGGTAGCCAGGAGGCAGGCCTCAGGACCCTGGTCTATGAAGAAAAGAAGGCTATTATCAGCAGAGATGGGGAATGAGGCCAATGGGGTGATGAGACAGCTTCTGGGACTTTCCATGTTTAAGGGACAGGCAAAGAAAAACCTGACAAAGACTAAATAGGAACAGCAGATGGAGGGACAGAGTGAAGCAAACCAGTCAGGTCAAACCCAAGTGACTATTGTGTTTAATGTATCAGGCCATGGTGACCTCCTCAGTGGTGTTAGGGGATTGGTTGGGTAGGTGCCAGATTCAGCTAATTTGAGATTTTTTTAAATTTTTTTTTAAATTTATTTATTTATGATAGTCACAGAGAGAGAGAGAGAGAGAGAGAAGCAGAGACATAGGCAGAGGGAGAAGCAGGCTCCATGCACTGGGAGCCCGACGTGGGATTCAATCCTGGGTCTCCAGGATCGCGCCCTGGGCCAAAGGCAGGCGCCAAACTGCTGCGCCACCCAGGGATCCCAGATTCAGCTAATTTGAGAGTAGGAGCTAAGAAAGTGTAAGTAGGGAGCATAGACCCTGTGATTCTGTGGGTCTAGGGCCTGGTTTTGGTTAATCTGGACCAATCAGCACTACATCTCTGCAAGGCTGGTCCTCACTCTGTCTTGGGCCGCCTTAGATCCCCCTCAGACACCAGACCTGGAGGTTTGGAAGACCAAACTCTGGGCCTTGGTAACACTGGGGCTCATTGGAGATCCAGGAATGGGATAGGCAGTAAGAAGAATAGTGTTCTCTGACCCTAGGCCTCCTCTGGCGGTGGGTCCAGGGACAGAGAAGATGGGGATGGGGGAGATAGGCTTAAGTCCTGTGAGGGTTCTCTGGAGTGATGCTGGTGTGAGGGGCATGGTGAAGAGGGCCCAAGACTGGACTGGCCATTCTCAAGACCTGGTGCACATGACCTTGTCCTCATGGGATAACATCCTAGATTCTGCAACGGTTTTCTTGGTGGGTTGTAGGCTTTGAAAACGATCTTCCACCAGCTATAGGAACAATCTGAGTCCCAGGGACCTGGCCTGACTCCAGAGTCCTCCACAAGCATAATGAGGTCCTTCTTGTTTGTTACCCTTGGTGGCTGAGGTCAGGTGAAGCCATCAGGGTGAGGGAGGCGTCTTGGCAAAAGGGTAGGCGCCCTAGGGAGTGGGAAGATTGGAGATCTGGTGCCAATTTCAAAATGCCAATTGCTGCCACAAGGCGGAGACAGAGTGCACCATTCCTTAACCCTTATTTTTCAATTTGAACAATTTATTGTGTGCCTATTTGTGCAGCATGCTGGGAATTCAATACTGAGCTAATACAGGCACAGGTCCTGGCCTCACACATCTCACCATTTGGTGGGGAGACAAATGTTGAATAATCACACAAGCCAGTATAAAGCATCTGTGGCGAAGGCTGTTGTGGGGATGGAGCATGTAGGAGAGATACATGGGACTGGGAGACCCTATAACCAGGAGACCTGACCCGGGAACTGGCGTTGAGAGAGGCTTCCTGGAGGAAGTGACATCTCAGCTGAGCTATGAAGGATGCTCAGGTTGGAGTTAACTGCACTGGGGGGAGGGGAGGTGGAAAGGGCATCCCATGCAAATGGAACAGAATGTGTAGAAGTTTAGGGGCTGGGAGAGGGCTGCTGAGATGGGGTGAGGGAAGGATGCAG
Source organism: Canis lupus baileyi (assembly GCF_048164855.1). NCBI lineage: Eukaryota > Metazoa > Chordata > Mammalia > Carnivora > Canidae > Canis > Canis lupus. The sequence continues at coordinate 117,220,553 of NC_132838.1, read as the reverse complement.
TGTTGAGGCTGGAAAGGGGACAGATGATACAGGACCCTGTAGGCTGCTGGGATTTTATTATAAGTGGCATGAGAAGCCACTGGAGGTTCTGAACAGTGAGGAGAATAGTGCTCCCTCCTCTTCAGGAAGCTCCAGTGGTCGGGTCGGTCTGTTTGCACGTGGGGGACGAAAGTGAAGAAGGGAGACCAGGGAAGGGGCTACTGCAATGGTCCAAGCAAAACACTGACCCCAAATGAGGTTGGGACCTGAAGTGGATGGGCTGGAGAGAGATTTGAGACTACCTCACCAGAGGCCTCTGTCCCCTATACAGAGGAGGACAGGGTGGACCACTATCCAATGATCTGGCTCTCAGGCAAGATTGCAGAGACTGGAAAGAAGAGCTGTGGGACCCCCCTGGTGTCTGATATCCAAGGATCCATCCATTAGATGAGGAAGCAACCGTCTCTGTAAGAACTTTTTCCAGGTTCAAGTACCGGGCAGATAGTGGATGTTGGTTCTGCAAAGCAGAGACTGCGGCTGATTGGGGGGAATGTGGACACAGGAAATGCAGGCCTGGAAGGGGGACACGCTAATTATATGTGTGGAAACAAGGAGTGTGGGAGGGGATACATGCGGGCAGGCTAGTTCCTCTAGCGTGGCCCCCTTGGCCTCCCCAACAGGGTGCCTGGATCATCCCTCACCCCCATGCAGGAACAATACTCCTATGGACATATGATCACATGTATCTCGAATTTAAAGTTAAAATCCAGCCCTGCCCAACGGAGTCCACCAATTTCCTGAGCCCCGGGAGCGCTACTGCTCCTTCCACGGTCCCTCCCCTGTGTGGCTTTGAGAATGCCTTTGCACATTTTTGAGGCCAGGTTTTCTGGAACCAAAGTTCCAGGCTACTGGAGCGTTTTCTCGAAGTAACCGTAGTCCTGATACCAGGATGCTCCCCTGTCTGCGCATTGCCACATCCCACCTGTGTGTCTGGGTGCGGCTAATCTGCCCCGGGGCCTGAGTGTCTCGGTGTCTGTGATCCCTTCCTTACAAGGCCTCAGCTAATGCCAAGGTTTCACAGCTCGTTTCCGTGGGCACATATGTGGGAGAGTCTGATAAAGGGGTCCTCCGGAAAGGGTTGCTTCTCTTCTGGGTTGAACCCGACCATGGCCTCTGCCTCTGATTCCTTCCTGGTGCCTGTGCCCTTTCATGCTTCCCAAAAGCAAGGACGGGTGTCAGTGCGTGGCGTTGCCCTGACTTGTACAGAGCAATGCTGGGAACACATCGGTGACCAACCCAGCCCCAGACCCCACCTTCACAGAGCTCCAGTCCAGTGGAGGAAATACATGCTCACCAAACAATGACACCCCAAAGGGGAGATGGCTGGGATAAGGGAAGCACAGGCAAGACTGATAAGGGGCTGTCTATGTGCAAGGGATTCTGGGAGCCCAGAATGGGCTCCTTACAGAGCCTGGCTTGGGAGGTGGGGTGAGTCCGTGATTTCCTGAATGCAGGGCCAGCTTCATGGCAGTGTGACCTGTACAGTCGCACAGCACCTCACATTAAGAAAGGCTCTGCGCTTGGTTGAATGCCCTGCTGTCGCCATCGTGAAATTCTTAATAATTTTTGAACAAAGGACTCCACATGTTCATTTTGCACTGTGCCCTGCATACTTCAGGGATGTACAGAAAGAGCCAGAGGAAGAGAGAGTCTTCCAAGGACAGAGAACATTGTGTGCCAAACACAAGAAAGGAAGAGAGGATCGTACCCTTGAAGAGCTGACCGCAGTTCTGTGTAGCTGGAGCACGGAGAGGAAGGAGGGGGTGAGTGAGGGGTGGGCTCAAGAAGTTGCTGGATGCCAGCTGCTGAGCTGACGGCTCACGAGTTGGGACTCCATTCCAGAGGCACTGGGGAGCCATGGTGGAGGGACAGGGTCAGGTTTGGACTTTAGAAAGATCCATCTGTCTATACTGGGGAAGGTGGCCAGGGGCACACGACCGAAAATAAGGTCGGGGTGGGAGGCTCGGCTGCCTGTGGGAAGGGTGAGAGTGTCTGGTCACTGTGGGAGGGTGTATGAAGAGCCTTGAATACTTGGGTGACAGACACCCAATACACCAGGAGACTGGCCGGGGGGGACCCAAAGCCACAGGCTGAATCCAGAGCTTCATTTTCACTTGAAGATTTTTCACTGTTGGGTGGGTGCACAAGGGTAGGTTAATGGGTGTCACTGGTAAGTACTTGAAAATCTTTATATGAGAACTCACATGGATAGACTGATGAAAGTGAATGCAAAATTGGCAAGAATTTAGAGTATAAAATGTAAGACTTCAAAGGACTTTATTCTGGGTATATTCTGGCTTCAACTCTGGAACCCCTGGAGTGCACTTCACTCCTCCCCAGTCCTCCGGATGAAACATCAGATCTTTGGGAACTTCTTCTTTATCCACAGCCCTAAATGCTGTGGCTGATGCCCCCAGGGCTAGGAACTGACCCCCTTCCTGCTCCTCCACTCACCTCCTTCTGAGGCAGCACCTCTCCACCTGCCCCCAGGCTTCTCTTTTCTTTCTCTGCTGAAGACCCCCATATATCTGTCCCCAGCACAGCCCCTCTCCCAAGCCTGGCTTCCCTCAGCTTCCAGGACAGCCCCAGGCCTCTCACATGGGGGAGGGGGTGCACATTGACCTTAGCTTCTTCCCATACCTGTCCCTCTTCCTGGGTCCCCTCAGAGCAACCCTCCACTCAGCCTCCTGGCAGCCCTTCCACTTAGCCTTGCTCCCTTCTCTGGCCCCAACCACCTGGGTCCCTGCATCTCCCCCGCACCCCCAGGGGTCCTGGCTTCAGTTTCCCACTCTGGTCCAGAGAATCTTCATAAAACCAAACTTGACCCTCCTCTGCATAGAACCCACCATGGCTCTCCTGGGTTCCTGGACAAAGCTCCAGCTCTTTAGCCTGGCTGTATAGGCCTTGCCTGCCCCCCACTTACCCCCAACTCCATCTCTAGCACATAGGAGATTAGCACTCCCTGAAAAGCCCACCCTTTTACACACCCACGTTGTTCCCTGTGCCCTCAGGGGAGCCTTCCTTCACCTCCTCTGCTTGTGTTGAAGAGCAGGGGAAGGATCTTAAGCAGGTGAGAAATGAAACTATTGAAAGAATTCCTTCTTGAATTCTCCCCCTACTCTCCGTACCAAAGGCAAAGGTTCTTGGGGGGGGGGGGGTGAGAAGGGGCTGGAAATTGTATCCAAGGTCCCTTGCCTTTCCTTGTCTGGAGTCCCAGCCTGTCCTTTGTCCAGGATCCTCCAGGTAGGGTTCGACTCCATTGTTCTCCAGCTCAGGACGTTCTGGAAGGAGGAGAGTCATGTGGAAGCCATTGTCTTCTCTTGGGGCACTCCACCCCATATCCTCCAGGCCTCCTCATCCAGCACATGGTGTCCTCTCCTGCCTCTGTCTAGGAGATCAAGTCCCCAGTCCTTCCTCCCTCAGACACAGAAGTCCAGCGTCTCTTCCCCCTCCTTCCTCAGAACCCAGCGGTCCAGGCTTCTGGGCCCCTCCTTCCCAGGGCCCCAAAAGTTTAAGCCTGAAGCCTCTCTGTCCTTGGCAGGCTGTGGAGTCCTGTCCCGATTTCCTGGGAAACCGTGGTATTCTTGCCCCGCCCCCTTTGGTCTCCCGATTCACCTCCCCCTACCTGTCCCTCCCCCTCCGTCTCTGATTCTGTCCCGTCTCCCTGACCCCACCCACAGGATGAGGCCTCCTTACAATCAATGACATCTTGTCAGACTGGAACCAGTGCTAATGGGGACATCCGGTGCACTGACCCAGGGAGGTGAGGCCTCAGGCTCTGGGACTATAAATACTGGCACACAGTGGCCTCTGCACAGCCCCTGCAGGTGGGACACCCAGCCTTGCCTTTCCCCCTGCGCTCCTCTGCTCCTGCACTACAAGGGCTGGAGGCAGACTGGCAGGAGAGCCTGCCCACCCCCTCCCCAGCCATGGCTGCCCTCCCCCCTGCCCTGCTGTGCCTGGGTGCCCTGGACTTCCTGTGGGGTGAGTGATCCACGGGGCATGCAGAAGACTGGTGAGCTGGTCTGGATCTGCAGCAGGGGACTGGTTGTGCTGGCTGGGGCTTGGGGTCACCTGGCATGGTTCTATCACAGGGGATTGGCCACGGTGGAGCTTCTGGGGACCGGGCCCCGGCCAGCTGGAACCAAGGACTATTTGGGTAGACTCTGGCCGGCGATTGGCCAAGCCAGTTGTGGGAAGGGGGCTGAGCAGGCCTTTCTGGGACACAGATGGTTCAGAGGAAGCAACTTTATTTTAAGTTAATATTTACCAGACATTGTTCCACGGCCTTTACATATATTATTTCATCTAATACTGTCACAGCTCTGCCAACACTCCCTTTTTACAGATGAAACTGAGGCCCGCAGGTGGTACCTTGCCCACGTAGACGTGGCTAGAGCGGGGCGGTCAGGATTAGAATCTGATGTGTCCGGCCTCAAAATCCAACAGATTATGCTGACTCCCTCCTCTCCCCCTCTCCCCTCCGGGTTCCCTCAGGCCCTGCGGTTGCCTTTGTGGATTTCCAGGGTCGTTACTTCGTCACGGCCTTCTTGGAGAATGGGGGCGCGGAGGAGCCCAGCTTCCGCCTGTACGTGTCGCCCCCGCCCAAGGGGCCCCCGACGGCGGTGCAAGTGAGGGCGCAGCCGGTGGGGGGACCGCCTTTCCGGCGCGCGCTGAGCCTGCAGCCGGGCGCCACCGCGTGGGTGCGCCTGCCCAGCGCCGTGGAGCTGCGGGGCTCGCGGCGGGCGGCGGGGGCCGCCGTGCGCTTGGCCGCGTCGCGACCCGTGGGAGTGACGGTGGTGAACGCGCGTGGGCGCACCTCCTTGGACACCGCGCTAGCGCTGCCGCGCCGCCTGCTGGGCACTCGCTACGTGGTGGTGACGCCGTCGCTGCGGCCCCACGACCGGCACAAGGAGTTTGCGGTGGTGGCCGGCGCTTGGCCCACGCGCCTGCGCCTCACGCCTGCGGTGCCCATCCTGCTGGATGGCGTCGAGCGCGCTGCCGGCCGGCCCTTCCTCGTGCGCCTGGAGCCCTTCCAGGCGCTGCAGGTGCAGAGCGCAGGCGACCTGTCGGGCACCCGCGTCGTGGCCACTCATCCCGTCGCGCTGCTGGCTGGCCACAGTTGCCTGCGAGCGAGAGATAAGGCCTGTGGCCACGTGTCCGAACAACTGCTGCCGCAGGATTACTGGGGCCGCGTCTATGCCATACCGCCGTTCGCGCCCGCGGCTCCCGGACCCAGAGACCAGGTGTTTGTGGCGGCGGACAGCCCCGGCAGCCTGAGCTTCTGGGGGGGCGGCGCCAATGGGGCGCGGGCCGTGCGCCCCGGAGCCGTGCTGCACTTCGCGGTGGACCCAGTGCGCCCCCTGGTGCTGCGCTCCTCCGCCCGCCTGCAGGTGCTTTTCCTGGCTGCAGCCGCGGCCCGCGGGGGCGTCGCCTACAATCCCTTCTTCGCTCTCTTGCCCCCGGTGGACGCGTTCAGCCGCAGCTTTGCGCTCACTGCGCAGCCGGGCTTTTCCAACGTAGCGGTGCTGCTGGCGCGCGAGCCCACCCCGGTGCTCCTAGATCGGCAGCCGCTGCCCAACCTGTACTGGCGCCTGATTCCCGGCGGCCCAGAGCCGCGTCACGGGCAGCATCCTGGTGAGAGCCGGGGCCCCGCTCAGGGTTTCGTCTGGACCGAGGTGGCATATGGGCCTGAGCCCGGAGTGGTGCATTTGCTGGAGACTCGCGGGATGCCGGTGGGCGTGCTTAGCTTCGGCACCGCCCCTGGAGCGGGCTTCGGGACCCAGGCCATGGGGCAGCCGAGCGAGGGTGAGCAGCGCTGGGGCCCGAGACACTGGGAAGATGAGCCGGCGATGGGATTCCAGATCAGGGACGGGGAAAATCATACTACCTGCAATTCCTCGCATAGAAGACCGAGAAGCAGGGTTGTTGTTGGTTTTTTTAAATGCAAATCATTCCCTCCTCCACTCAAAATCTTTCCACGCAGTTATTATTACACCCAGCAAAAGCAAAGTCCTTACAGTGTTTAATGAGGCCCCATACAATCTGCTCTCATTACCCCTCTGGTCTCATCTCTTCTCACTCTTGGCCTTCCTTCAGTCCATTCCAGCCACACTAGCCACACTTACTTTCTCCTCCCAGCTCCAGGGCCTTAACACTGACCATCCCCCTGATATCTTTATGGATCTCACCCTCATCTCCTTCAAGTCTTTGCTCAAATGCCATCTTCTTACTCAGGCCAAATTGACCACTCAATTTAAAATAGTAATTCCCCATCCGTTACAAACTCTAGCCCTTTCCTGCTTTTTTTTTTTTCATGGCTCATATCACTTTTTTAAAAGATTTTATTTATTTATTCATGAGAGGCACAGACAGAGAGAGAGAGAGAGAGAGAGAGGCAGAGACACAGGCAGAGGGAGAAGCAGGCTCCATGCAGGGAGCCGGACCTGGGGCCCGATCCCAGGACCCCAGGATCACGCCCTGGGCTGAAGGCGGCGCTAAACCCCTGAGCCACCCGGGCTGCCCTCATATCACTTTTTGCATGCTTATTCTCTTTCTCCCATCTGTTCCTTGAGGTCAATGCTTTTTTTTAAAAAATTTAAGGATGGCTAGGTGGCTCAGCAGTTGAGCGTCTGCCTTAGGCTCAGGGCCTGGTCCCAGGGTTCTGGGATTGAGTCCCCCATTGGGCTCCTCGGGCTCCTTGCAGGGAGCCTGCTTCTCCCTCTGCCTATGTCTCTGCCTCTCTGTGTGTGTCATAAATCAATCAATCTATCTTTTAAAAAATAATAAGTTTTAAGTAAGTTCTAAGATAGAGTTAATGCAATTTTAAAAAGATTTTATTTATTTATTCATGCGAAACACACAAAGAGAGGCAGAGACACAGGCAGCGGCAGAAGCAGTCTCCCTGCCAGGACAAATCCCAGAACTCTGGGATCATACCCTGAGCTGGAGACACTCAACTGCTGAGCCATCCAGGTGTCCTTAATTGTGCAATATTTAGGCATATAGCCTGATGAATTTTTGCATATATACATACACATTTGTAACCATCACCTAGATCAAATTATAGAATATTTCCATCACCCTAAATAGCCCTATGAGGTCAAATTTTTACAAAAATCTTTTGTTTACTGCAGAATCACCAGCTTCTAGGACAGTCCCCAACCCTTAGTAAATATTTGTGGAATGAATAATAATGGTTATAAGTTGTTAAATGTGCACCAAATCATATGCCAGGCACTGGGCTCAGAAAGGAAGTTATTGTTAAAGGTCACAAGTTCTTTTTCTTTACTACAGCCTAAAATATAAACAATGGGGTCAGGGGAAGGGATAAAATAGCGGCTGTTTCACCTTCCCACTTGTCTTTAAGGTTGACTGTATCATAGTATTGTAATAATTCCTTTTTCCTGGGGAGGAGAAGGGCTGGGAATCAAATCTTTTGCCAAGTTCACACAGCTGGAAAGTGGCTGAGCCAGGATTTGAACCCAAGTCTTGTTTCCAGAGCACAAGTTTTGTTTTTTTTTTAAGATTTTATTTATTTATTAATGAAAGAACGGGGGGGGGGGGTGGGCAGAGACACAGGCAGAGGGAGAAGCAGGCTCCATGCAGGGAGCCCACTGTGGGACTCGATCCCGGATCCCGGGATCATACCCTGAGCCAAAGGCAGATGCTCAACCACTGAGTCACCCAGGCATCCCCAGAGCACAAGTTTTTAGCCACTGTTTTGTTTTGTTTTATTTTGTACTGCTTCACACATAGTCTAGACTTATGTGCTAAGTGGTAAATACTTTTATATATAATGTATGTCCATTATGTAATGCATTCCTCACAGCCACTCTGGAGGTCTCTATTCTCCCCATTTTTCAAATTATTTATTCATTTATTTGAGAGAGAGAGAAAGAGAGTGGGGGGGGGGGAGAAGAGCTGAGGAAGAGAATTTTTTTTTTTTAAGATTTCATCCATTTATTCATGAGAGACAGAGAGAGAGGCAGAGACACAGGCAGAGAGAGAAGCAGGCCCCACCCCGGGAGCCTGATGTGGGACTCAACCCCGGGACTCCAGGATCACGCCAGGGCTGAAGGCAGGCACTAAACCGCTGAGCCACCCAGGGATCCCCTGAGGGAGAGAATCTTAATGCAGACTCCCTGCCCATTGGAGCTCCACTTGGGGCTCAATCTTAGGACCCACGAGATCATGCCCTGAGATGAACCCAAGGAGCTGGATGCTCAACTGACTGAGCTATCCGGGCACCGCTATTATCCCCATTTTATAGTAGAAGCAGTTAAAGGTTGAAGGCAAGACATCACCATCCAAAGCTACACAGTGAGCAAGCCGTAACTGCAAACGCAAAACTTGCTCAGGCTGCTGGGAAAGAGGCTGGTCGCCTGCCAGAGTGCAGCGCTATGCACAGCGGAGTAGCTGGACGCTGACCATGGTTCTGAATATAGTTTGCTACTGTGTAATCCTGGAATCAATCTCCTCCAGTTCCAAAAAAACAGTGGGAGACCAGGGAGATGAGAGAAAAGTGGGTATAGTCAGAGAGGCTAGGATTTCTTAGAAATGAAAACATGGACTTCAATTCGTTTATTAAAATTGGCTCACAGCTGGATTCTGGGGACAAAAGGCCTGGATTCAAATTCTACTATAAGCTGTGTGATCTTGGGCAAGCCATGTCATCTCTCTGAACCTCAACTTTCTCTTCTGCAAAGTGTGGATAATAATCTCAACAACTTCATAAGGCTGTTGGGACATTTTTAAAAAATGAGTTAATAGAAGGGTGCTTGGCACGCAGTAAATGCTATTATTAATTTTCAACATTTTTTTTTTTTTTTTTTTTTAGATTTACTTCAGGCTAGGCCATTTCTAGGCACTGGAAATGCAACAAAGTACAACATAGAAACATTCCTATCCTAGAGAGCTGATACTTTAATTCATATTCTAATCTATCCCGAAAGTGTGTATTATGTTTTGATAGAAAATATGCAAACCCCTGGGATCCCTGGGTGGCTCAGGGATCCCTGGGTGGCTCAGCTGTTTAGCGCCTACCTTTGGCCCAGGGTGTCATCCTGGGGTCCCGGGATTGAGTCCCTTATTGGGCTCCCTCTGTGGAGTCTGCTTTTCCCTCTGCCTGTGTCTCTGACTCTCTCTCTGTGTCCATGAATAAATAAATAAAATCTTTAAAAAAAAAAGAAAATATGCAAACCCCTACAGAACAAAGTTACCTCTTAAAAGTTCATTTTTTAGGTGTCTAGCATCATATATCAACAGCTATGAAAAAAAGCTCCCTTCCCTGGGAAATGGGGAAGTTATATCCCCACAGAACACACACACACACACACACACACACACACACACATTCTTAAGGCTGCTTAACATGGCAAACTGGAAGTCCTCACTGGCCAAAATCAACCCACAGAAGTATTTAGACTTACTGGCTCACAGATTTTTTTTAAATCTTTTTTTTTTACTTTTTTATTTATTTATGATAGTCACACACAGAGAAAGAGAGAACAGATTTTTGAAATAACCAATATGGTGTCCTTAGAGTCTATGTTCTCCAGCTCATCACAGCCCTATTGTATACCCACACTGTGCTGACCATTTCTGTATTGTACTTCAGCCTCACCCTCTCTTTCTGATTATATGCTCCCACTTCATTTTAGATTGGGAACCATGCTAGCTTATGCACGTTGAGTCTCCAATGACCCTGGAGGCCTAGGGCTTGGAGGCAGGAAAGGGCTGAGACCAAATTCTAGGATCCAGTTCTGTTGCATCATTTCATCTCATCTCATCTCCAGATATTCTGACTAAGGAAGATTGGAACCCTTCCACAGAATCCTATCCCCTGCTAGAGTCTTCCCTGATGATGCTACTCCAGCTCCCAGGATCCTGTAAAGACCATGCATGTTCCAATGGGACCATGTGTCACCTTGTGAAGCACAAACCTGAGTGTGTAGCCAGCACCCAGGCCACCGAGATCATGTTCAGTCCCAAGACAATCTCTCTCAAGGACTCCAAAACAGCATCCATCTTCAGCTCTAAAACCATGGCAATGACCAAACCAGGATCAGAGAGCACACCTGAAGCAGAACCAGGGCTTGTAACTGTGGCCATAAATGAACATCAGCCTGAATCTATGGTTTTGATTAAACCAGAATCTGAACCTCTGGCTGTAAAAGAACCAATTCCTGAAACCCTGGTCGTGTCTGAACCAGCACCTGCATCTTTCACCCTGACAGTACCCATAGCTGAACCTGAATCTGAACCCAAGACCGTGTCTAACGCTAGGTCAGAAACCATCTCAGTGGTCAAGCTGGGGCTCCAGGTGGTGGCAGTGACTGAACCAGGCTTGGAGGCTGTGACTACCATGGCAAAGCAAGAATTTGAAACTGTGTCTGACTCCAAAATGGTGTCTGAGGCCAAATCAGAGACAGAGGAGGTCCCTACTAAGGGTCAGGGGAGCATCACAGGAGGTACCTGCTGGGCTTCCGGGCTACCATACATCTACACTTTTGATGGCTACTCTTTCCCTGTGCCTGGGGGCTGTACCTACATTCTGAGCCATTGCCCCCAGGCCCTCCCTGGTGGCCTTCCTGCCTTCCAGCTATGGATTGCCTGCTCTGGAGAGAGGCAGCCTATGCACTTTGTCACAATGCGCATCTTTGGAGTCACCATCACTGCTCTCAAGCATGAGTTTGGCTTTGTCCAGGTAAGAATCATTTTGTATGGAATCCTGGGAAACTGTATCCTTCTCTGTCCCTCATTTTTGTCAACTCTACAGTGGAGGCAATTATATAAGTCCACAATCCCTTATCCAGAATGCTTGGGGTCAGGTACATTTCAGATTTTGGAATTTCAAGTAGTCATATCATGCAAATGCTATATATTATATAATAATCCCAATAAATCCCAATAGGTGTTACACAATTATAGACATTAATACCTCTGCAGTGAAATGTCTGACTATTCACACTAAGTAGGATAAACTAAGACGATAAGTAGCCATACCATGAGTTCAGGTCAGCTTTTGCTGCCAATTATGTTCTTTTTTTTTTTTAAGATTTTATTTATTTATTTGACAGAGAGAGAGCGCAAGCAGGGGGAGCAGGAGAGGGAGAAGCAGGTTCCCTGCTGAGCAGAGACCCCCAATGAGGGGCTCAATCCCAGGACCCTGGGATCATGACTTGAGCCGAAGGCAGGTACTTAACCGACTGAGCCACCCAGGTGCCCTGCCAGTTATGTTTTAACGTCAAATACACAAAACATCTTAGTCTTCAGACCACTTTTGCATTTGGGGATTGCGGATAGGGGATTATGGGTCTCTAGCACCTATGCTAACAGCTTCCTGTGCAGTGGGAATGAGTTAACAGTGTAGAAAGCACTTGGAACAGAGTCCATCTCATCATGCTAAGTGTCATCTGAGGAGTGTTTGCCATGTTTATTGTCCCCTAACACTGACAACTAGAACCTCTAAATTCTGCAAGCTTTGGACTTATCCTAGGACCACGTGCAGCCACTAGTATGTCAAAAATTTCTCCTCGGGGAAGTTTTGGATGCATTACTCTGGAAGGTTGTAGGGACTAGAATATGTTTAATCAGAGTTGCTAGAGGGAGCAAACCTATGAGGTTATGGATATACTAACACACTCCTCAGCACCACTATGGAAAGACAATGGACTCCAGAACCTGATGGCCTGAGTTCAGATCCTAAGTTGACCACCTGTGATCTGTGTGACCTTAGGCAAATTATTTACACTCTCTTGGTCTTAGTGTCTTCATCTGTGAAATCAGGTTGATGAAAAGATTGAACTCATCAGACTGGAGTGAGGATCAAATAGGCTAATATATAGAAAGCTCAGAAGTATAAGATGCTAGGACCTGATGAATAAGCCCATGATGCCCCATACTCCCCTCCACACACCTCTTGGGAGCTCACCCTGCCACTGTGGAGTCATCGAGTCTTCCAAGTGCTCTTATGGCTCCCCAGCAACAGCACCCCAACCCATAGCACCTTTAAATTCTCAGGGCTCCAGATTTATACTCTTATCAAATGAACCCCTTTCTTCCAAGGACCCACCACTCCTGAGTTTCTTCATTGATTAAGAAATGTTTTATTGGGGATCCCTCGGTGGCTCAGTGGTTTAGTGCCTGCCTTTGGCCCAGGGTGCCATCCTGAAGTTCTGCATCAGGCTCCTGGCATGGAGCCTGCTTCTCCCTCTGCTTGTGTCTCTACCTCTCTCTCCCTCTCTATGTCTATCATGAATAAATTTTATTTTTTTATTTTTTATTTTTTTAAAGATTTTTATTTATTTATTTGTAGAGACAGAGAGAGAGAGAGAGAGAGAGCGAGAGGGAGAGAGGCAGAGACACAGGCAGAGAGCGACACAAGCAGGCTCCATGCAGGAAACCTGACACGGGAGGACTTGATCCCGGGTCTCCAGGACCATACCCCAGGCTGCAGGCGGCCCTAAACTGGGCCTAAACTGGGGGCTGCCCTATCATGAATAAATTAAAAAAAAAAAAAGAAATGTTTTATTAGTATATACCAGATCTTGCTTAAGGCCCTGAGGACACATCAATGACAGAGACAGACAAAATCCTTGTTTTCATGGTACTTATGCTCTAGTGGAGAGAGATCAGCAATAAATACAAATTATTATGTAGTGTGTTTGAAGGTGATACATGCTAAGGAGGAAAAAAATGGATCAAGAAAGTGGCATTGGGGGAGCACCTCAGTGGCTCAGTGGTTGAGTGTCTGCCTTTGGCTCAGGTTGTGATCCTGGGATACTGGGATCAAGCCCCACATCAGGCTCCCCATGGGGAGCCTGCTTCTCCCTCTGCTTATGTCTCTGCCTCTTTCTCTGTGTCTCTCATAAGTAAATAAATAAAATCTTAAAAAAAAAAAAAAAAAAAAAGGAAAGTGGCATCAAGATGTCTGAGAGTAGGGCAGCCTGGGTGGCTCAGCAGTTTAGCACCACTCTCAGCCCAGGGCAAAATCCTGGAGACCTGGGATCGAGTCCCATGTTAGGCTCCCTGCATGGCGCCTGCTTCTCCCTCTGCCTGTGTCTCTGCCTCTCTCTCTCTCTTTCTATCTCTCTCTCCGCCCCCTTTCTCTTGAATAAATAAATAAAATCTTTTAAAATACAGATGTCTGAGAGTCTAGCTTTAAGTAAGAGGATCTCTCTGAGAAGATGAAACTTGAACAAAATTTTTTTTGAGCCAAGTTTTAAAGGAGGCGAGGGAGAGAGCCATGTGTACATCTGAGAGAAGAACATTCCAGGCAGCAGAACAGCCAATGCCTAAGGTGGGAATCTGACAGTCACTTTAGAGGAACATCAAGAAACCCAGGCTGAAGTGGAAAGATTCTGATACAGAGGAGAAGGAGAGACCATGGGGATCACATTGTGTATCACCATATGGGCTCTTGCAACAACTTTGTCTTTTATTCTGTATGAGGTGGAAGCCAAGGAAAGATTGTGTGCAGAGGAGGGATGAAATATCACATGAGTGTTAACAGGATCCCTGCGGCCGCTGTGTGGGGAACAGACTATGGGGCTTGTGAAGGATGCACCAGGAGACCAATGAGGAGGTTGCTGCAATTGTCCAGGCAGGAGATGATGGTTGGACCAGGGTAAAGATGGTGAATGAGAGTAAAAGTGGGTTGGTAACCTTGGTGGGTGGAGGCAGAAAAATGGAAATCATGGAGATATATGATCTAGAAGCTCTTGGTGGAGGCTCTTGGTAATTGGGGATAAGACACTGGGGTCCTAGCTGAAGGCTCTCCTATTAAGTAACTGGAGACTCCTCAGTAGACTTACTTACCTAGATTCCTGAGGGAAGTCTTTTTTTTTTTTAATATTTTTAAGTCAAGGATTTTTAAAAAAATTTTTAAAATTTTTATTTATTTATGATAGTCACAGAGAGAGAGAGAGAGAGAGGCAGAGACAGAAGCAGGCTCCATGCACCGGGAGCCTGACGTGGGATTCGATCCTGGGTCTCCAGGATCGCGCCCTGGGCCAAGGCAGGCGCCAAACCGCTGCGCCACCCAGGGATCCCTCCTGAGGGAAGTCTTCTGAATTTTGCATGAGGTTGCATCTGGGTATTAGATATAAGACTCCTGGATAAATAAATAAATAAATAAATAAATAAATAAATAAATAAATAAATAAATAAATAAATAGACTCCTGGTTAGTCCACAGAGTGACCTTCCAACCAGAACAATGCCTGTGGAGAACATTCCCTGAGAAGAAATTTCAGACATGCCAGTAACTGCATGTGGTCCTAGGATATGCTCAAAACTCACAGAATTTGGAGGTTCCAGATGTCAGTGTTAGGGGACAATAAGCATAGCAAACCCTCCTCACATGAACCATAAGGTGGACTCTATTCTAGGTGCTTTTCCTATGTTAACTCATTCCCACCTTACAGCCCCAAAGCCCCCACTCCCTCCTATCCCCAAATCCAACCCCTTCAGCTTCCATCCTCCATCCCTCCTCAAATGCTCAGGAACGCACCCTTTCTGGTGACTCCTGCTCTTGGGTCCCCCCTGCAGGTGAACCAGCAGCGGCTTCGGCTGCCGGCGACGCTGCAGGACGGGAGGCTGCGGTTGTATTTCCGCAGCTCCGAACTGTGGGCAGAGGTAGGGCTGGAGCAGGAGCCGCCCGCGCTGCGCCTAGTGTACGACTGGCAGCACGCGCTGTCTCTGCAAGTGAGCGACGGCTACCGGGCGCGTGTGGCGGGCCTGTGCGGCAACTTCAACCGGGACCCGGCAGACGACGTGGACGGTCCCGACCCGCGCGCCTTCCTGCGCTCTTGGGCCCTGCAGCCGCCCGGTGCCCCGTGCCACGCCGTCTGGGCGGCTCCCTGCGCCCAGCCAGCGTCCCCACCAGCGACCCCGGGGCCCTGCGCCGTCCTGGCTGCTCTGAACGGGCCGTTTAGCCCCTGCCACAACGTGCTGCTGCCTGCGCCCTTCGAGACCAGCTGCAGGGCTTGGATCTGCCCCTTTGCCAACTACCGAGCCGCGCTTTGCTTGACCCTCCGGGTCTACGCGCGTACATGTCAGCGCCTGGGTGTCAGCATGGACTCCTGGAGATTCCAGACTGGCTGCCGTGAGTGAGCCTTAGATAGAAAAGGCTATGGGCTACTGGGGAAGGGGATTCTGGGACTCAGGGAGTGGCACTCCTTGATGCTAGAATTGATTCTTGGGGCAAGCATGCAGGGTCCCTTGGGTGGGGCTGCAGAGTACCCAGAGATGGGGTTCCTTGGGTCTGGGGATGGAGACATTCCACCTTAGGGGTAGGATGGATTTCTGGTTTCTAGGAGCTGGAACACATACCTCACTTAGGCCTTTAGGGCCTAGGGTGAAGGCTTCCAGGCCCTGGGGTCCAGAATTAGTTAATTCTAAAAGTCAGGATTTCTGGATTTGGTGGATGGAAAAGTCCTCTAGGTGACAAGCCCTTCAGGGTCTGTGTCCCAGGGCAGACTTTTATATTGTGGAAAGGGGACTTCTGGCTTCTGATGATAGAAACTTCTTTACTCTGTGAGATGGAAATTGCTGGAAAGCCTCCATCTAGGGATCCTGGGGATGACTCTTGGAAGCTGAGGGTGAGGAGGTCTCCCTTCCAGGGGTTGCTGAATATTTAGTCTCTGAAACCAGACTGGGAGGTCCTGATGTGAACACTGTCTCTCCTCCACCTTCCTCTCCCCCTGCCCCCAGCCATCGAGTGCCCCCAAAACAGCCACTATGAGCCATGTGGCTCCTCCTGCCCAGAGACATGCCTGGGTCCGTTGGGAGCACCGTGCCCACTGCCCTGTGGGGAAACCTGTGCCTGTGATGCTGGCTATGTTCACAGCGGCCCAGCCTGCGTCCTGCGGCACCCAGGTCCTGGTGGCTGTGGCTGCACACACCAGGGACGCCTGCTGGCACCGGGTGAGACTTTATGGGAGGGCGTGGGCTGCACCCGCCGCTGCCTCTGCCCAGCCTCAGGAGGGAGCGTGATCTGCACTGAAGCTGATTGCAGGCCAGGCAAGCGCTGTGTTCTGTCACATGGCCTGCGCACATGTTTGCCCTTGAGCGTGGCCACGTGCGTGGTGGCCGGAGGAGGCCACTACATCACCTTCGACGGGCGCCGTTTTCGCTTCCCTGGCTCTTGCATGTACCTGCTGAGCGGCCTTCCTTCTCCAGCACTGGTGCCGCAGGAGCTCACTGACTTCCGTGTGCTCCTGGGCACTGGTCCTGATGGCGTCCCGAGTAGCCTTGAAGTGCACATGTCTGGATGTCACCTGAGGTTGGACCCCAAGGAACCCGGTCGTGTCCTGGTGAGAACATCCCACCCCTACCCACACATGCACCCAGGGATCCCACCTTATGACCTCTGACCCAGAGTCCTCACCTCCTCACCTCAAGATTCCCAATCCTGATCCCAAGATTCCCCTAACCTCACTCTAGGGTCCTTCCTTGAGTTTTTGTCTATGATACTGGACCCTCAACCCAAGGCTCCTACCTCCTTCCTCTTGCTGCCTGATCTCTGACCCAGCCACTTAACTTTAACCCCCTAAAGCTAACCTCCAAATTAGAACTCAATCCTTAACTCATTATGATGAAACCCTAAGTCCAGAAGCCCCTTACTCACTCCACCATAGCTTCTTGTGGCAAAGGAAAAGAGCTTGTAGTGCTGTTGGAAAGGCTACATGGAAGGCACTCATTAGGTGCCAATATCATCACGCATATTGCACAAGAGTCCTCATCTGGAAAATTGGCATTGCCATTTTCCAGATGAGGAAACTGTGACTCAGAGAGGTGAGGCCATTTGCCCAAGGTCACACAGCAGAGCCGATATTTAAACCTTGGCATTTTGGCTCCAAGGTCTGTTATGCTGTCTCTGCAAATGGTCAAAAAAATATATGACCTCAACTACCTCCTTTGTGAAACATAATTCAGAGTCCCCAGTGACTCTGACACTGCTTCAATGTGGCAAATTTTCTCAACAAGGTAGAAAAGTCTGGGAAGAGACACTGGGAGAGTACCTATGGGACTGTGGGGACGAGTATTCACTGACCAGAGGACAGGACCCAGACACTGTCAGTTATTTTACATCAGAAGTTTGCCTTGGCAATATTTTTAATTTGTTACTGAATTACAATTTTTTTCTTTTGAGAGGATTGCATTGAATCTATAACTCAAAGTGGGGAGACTATTGAGTTTGCCAGTCCACCAACATGGTATATTTTTGCTTTTCTAAGTCTTTTATTTTATTTTTTATTTTATTGCATTTAAGTTCGATTAACTAACATACAGTGTATTATTAGTTTATTAGAAGTAGAGTTCGGTGGGGCAGCCCCGGTGGCTCAGCGGTTAGCACCGCCTTTGGTTTTTCAGGGCTGATCCTGGGGACCCGGGATCAAGTTCCACGTCAGGCTCCCTGCATGGAACCTGCTTCTCCCTCTGCCTGTCTCTCTCTCTCTCTGTGTGTGTGTCTCTCATGAATAAATAAATAAAATCTGAAAAAGAAGTTCGGGGGCAGCCTGGGTGGCTCAGCGGTTTAAGCACCTGCCTTCCGCCCAGGGTGTGATCCTGGAGTCCTGGGATCGAGTCCCACATCGGGCTCCCTACGTGGAGCCTGCTCCTCCCTCTGCCTGTGTCTCTGCTTCTCTCTCTCTCTATGTCTATCATGAATAAATAAATAAAATCATTTAAAAGAAAAAGAAACATGTAGGGTCCACTTAACCGTGGATTCTTTTAAAAAAAAAAAAAAGAAGTTCGGTGATTCATCAGTTGTATATAACATCCAGTGCTCATTACATCACATGCCCTTCTTAATGCCCATCACACATCCCTCGACCCCCATTGACAGTTCTCACCAAGTATTTGTTGGAAAAAGTATCAGCACCATGGACAGCATCCCAAGCGCACTTTCAGGTCATTGTAGACAGACCCTTCGTCCCTCAACAAGGTCTTCTGGAGGCCCTGCTCTTACCTAGAGCCATAGGCATCCTTGGTACTGATACTGAGCCTAGAGCCCCAGCCTGACATACCCTCTTCACACAGGTGAATGGAGACTGGGAGAATCTACCATTCCAGGCTATGAACAGCAGTATGCTCATCTTTCGCCGTGGCTGGGACACTGTGGTCAGCTGCCCATTTGGCTTGCGTGTGACCTATGCCCCTGGGATCCGAGTGGTACTGGATCTTCCAGCAGCATATATGGGCCATGTGATGGGGCTGTGTGGTGACTACAATGGGGATCCCATGGATGACCTCCAGGTGCCTGGAATTGTGCTGGGCACCAAGCTGCCTGAGGATGCATTGGCTTGGGCCTTCGGCCATAGCTATCTGGTGGGTTCCCCGACTGGGTGCCTGAATGCTGCTGACAAGATGCCGCCACTGCCACCATCCTGTGTCACCCTGCTAACCACCAGCACCCCAGCCCACTTTGCCAACATCTGTGACATCCTCTTGGATCCCCTGGGTCCCTTCCAGCTGTGCCATGAGATGCTGGCACCAGGCCCCTATGTCCAAGATTGCATGGTGGATGTATGCCTAGGCATTGGACCCTGTCCCATGCTAAGCCTCTACTGTGAAACTTGCCAGCTGCTGGGTGGCGAAGTCTTCCCCTGGCGGAAGTCGACTCTGTGCAGTGAGTGCCTAGGGCTTCAGTCCAGCCTCTCCATCTTTGCTCCTCTGGGAAACCTGGCCCCACTCCTGACTGAGGCTCAGCTCCTTGGCTGCTACCCGTCCCAGAGTGCTAGCTCATCCCTGCATAATGTATCCCTGAGACCCTGTACTTCCCACTGCACCAGCCTCCACCCATCCCTCCACTCCCCACCAAACCCTTAACCTTTCTTTTGCCCATCCTAAAGTGTCAGGCCTACTCTGACAGAAGGCCAGCCCCCAGCTCTCATCCTTCCATCTTCTCAGCCCTGATTATGGTCCAACCCTTCAGCGCTTACCTCTCAGGGACTCCGATCTGTTCATAGCCCAGCCCCCAAGCCCTTACCCATCCCAAGCCTTACAGATTAGCTATTCCTCAGATCCACTGTTAGCCACCTGGTCTGTTGCTATCTGAAGGTTCCTGCTGCTCTGCCCAGGTAGAGCTTTACCCCTGCAAGGCCCCAGATGCCACATCGGAGCCCCAGAGGCTGGGGGGGCGGGGGACGTGAGATTCCCAACAGCACATGCCTGCCTTGAAGTAATCCTCCATTCCTTGTTCCCGCAGGCCCGCTGTGCCCCGCACACTCCCACTATGCGCTGTGCGCTCCTGGTTGCTCAGCCACTTGCGCAGGGCTGAAGCCACCACCTGGCTGCGACAGCGGGCTCTGCCGAGAGGGTTGCGTGTGCGACCCAGGCTTTGTGCTGAGCGGCGCCATCTGCGTGGCCCCGGCTCAGTGCGGCTGCCTGAGTGCCGGACGCTACTTGGAACCCGGCGTGCCGCTGCCGCCCCCTTCCCCCACCACTGGCCGCTGCTGCCGCTGTCACCCTGGTGGCCGAGTGGCCTGCAAACCCTGCCGCGCAGCCCCAGGTGGCCCAGGCTTCTGCCTCGCCTCAGAGGGACTCTGTTACCGCACCTTCGACGGCACCACCTTCCACCTCCGGGGCACCTGCACCTACTCATTGGTGGGCACGAGCAGGCGACGCCTTCCGGGTGTGTGGCCCTTGGAGGTGGTGCTGGAGAAAGGCCCAGGGACGCCCAAACTCCGCAGCGTGCTGCTCCGCGTGCTTGGCCACCGCTTCCGCCTAGCCTTGGAGGACCAGGGGTACATCACGGTGAGCCCCCGCACTGGGGTCCGCCTCCTCTGGCTGCCTCATAGTCTCTGTTCCCTTAGGATGCCGCCTGATGCCCTCCTCTCTCCCCAGCCTCATTGCCACTCTCCTCCTCCTCCCTTCTCCACTTCCTCCCTCTCCTGCCCCTTCCCCTTTCTTTTTTTTTTTTTTAATTTTTATTTATTTATGATAGTCACAGAGAGAGAGAGAGAGAGAGAGAGAGAGAGAGAGAGGCAGAGACACAGGCAGAGGGAGAAGCAGGCTCCATGCACCAGGAGCCCGATGTGGGATTCGATCCTGGGTCTCCAGGATCGTGCCCTGGGCCAAAGGCAGGCGCCAAATCGCTGCGCCACCCAGGGATCCCTCCCCTTTCAATTCCTCTCTCAATAGTTGGGTCTGCGCCTCCGTGTTCCATGCGGCTCAAGCTCCCAGTCTCTCCCACTTCCCTCCTCTCTCTCTTCACTACCCACGCCATGCCCACCCCCCCCACCCCCATTGTCACCTCTGCCTTTCTCTCCTCTACCTGGATCTCCGTGGGCCCTCTCCTGCTCAGGATCTATCATTAGCTCTTCCCCAAGAGGCCCACTCAGCCTTCCCTGACCCCTGCTCCCTTCTTGGCTGACCCCCTCACTGGTGCCCCTGCCTCACCACTGCTTTTCCTCTCCAGGTCTCCCCCTTCTTTTCTCTCCCCCTCTCTCCTCCTCCTGTCCCCACATCCCCTCCCTCCTCTTAGCCGGCTCCACAGACCTCTGCTGCCTCCCATTCCCCAGGTCCGTGGATGCTCTCAGGTGTCTCTCCAGCCCCTGAGCCAGAGGTTTCCCCTCTACCGGGACTCCAGGCCCACCTCACCACTCTCCTTCCCCTCACTCTCCTTCCCCTGCCAAGTCTCCACACACCTCCCCAGATACCTACTCCCAGGCACTGCCTTCAACGCCCCTCGACTCCTCTCCTTCACCCCACGCCCCTCATCTCACCCCAGCAGTCCCAGTCCACTCTTCCCCTGTTTTGGCACACCACCTCTCTTCCCCTTGGCACACCCCCCCACCGCCGCTTCACCGCTCCCCCCACCCCCCAGTCTTCCCCCAGTTCTCTCCAGACCCGGACCTCCCCCCTCACTCTAGGCTGCCCCACCCCTGCCCGCAGGTGGACGGCGTGCGGCGCTCCCTGCCCTTCGCGCTGACCAGGGGCCGGGTGTGCGCCTTCGCGCGGGGCGCCTCGGTGGTGCTCGCCGTGCGGGGGGGCCCGCGCCTGCTTTTCGGGCCCGGCGGCCACCTGAGCGTGCAGCTGCCTGCGGCCTACCGCGGCCTCACGCGCGGCCTCTGTGGCAACTTCAACGGCGACGCCGCGGATGACCTGCAGCTGCCGAGCCTGGGGCCCTGCGCCGCGCCAAGTCCCTGCCCCGGTTCGGGCTGTCCACCGGCCGCGGAGCACGCGGGCGCAGACGCAGCGGGGCGGGGCGCTTGCGGCCTCCTGCGGGAGCCCACCGGCCCCCTGGAGCCCTGCCACGCGCTCCTGCCGCCCGAGCCCTTCTTCCAGGCCTGCGTGGCCGACGTGGGCCGCGCCCGCGGGAACCGCAAAGCGCTCTGTGCCTCCCTGCAAGCCTACGTGGCTGCCTGCCAGACGGCTGGTGCGGATATGCAGCCCTGGAGGGCTCCCAGCTTTTGCCGTATGTGCCCCCTCCAGAGGGCTTTCAGAGCTGGCCCGGGGGTGAGGGGGGCCCGGGGCGGGGCACCTCGGTCTGGTCTTCACTCATAACACACGCGTTAGTTGAGGACCTACTATGTGTCGGGCCCACGCTAAAGATCCAGCATCAAACAGGACAGAGTCCTGCACACATTATGGTTGGGAAAACAGATTTGATTTTATCCCTTAGCTAACATTTACAAAGCACTCATTCAATATCAGGTGCTGTGTTAAAATTGTTCTCTCTGGACCAGCAGCATCGGCAGTACTCAGGGCTTGTTTACAATGCAAACTCTGGCCCTGTCCCAGACTTACTGAATCAAAAACTCTGGAGTTTTAACAAGCCCTGGGGGGAGACGTGGACCTAAGCTGGGTCTGAGAACCTGTTTTACCTGCTTTTAAGTCAGCTCACTCCATCTGTGAATTGCTCTAGGAGATAGGCACCACTGTCTGCCTCCTGTAATTGAGGACACTGAGGCACAGAGAATTTTCCAGATCTCACAGCCCATAGAGCAGAACTGGCCTTTCCACCTGGTTTCACCATCCTCTCTCTGATGCCCTATGCTATAATTTGTCTCCCAACAATAATGTAAAAATTGTTCCAGTAATAACATGAAAAGAACAGGTGACTTTACTGTGTATATGCTCGGTGCTAAGCCCTGAATTCTACCAACAGCCCCATTAGGCAAGAACATTTTGTGGATGAGGGAAACCAAGGCATAGATGGCTAAGGAATTTGCCCAGCATCACACACCTAGAAAATGACTTAGTAGCGGGCATCTGAATATTTGTTTATTTAACAAATTCTCATCAACTTCAAATTTCTCCGTCCACACGTATCCTCCAGATCCTCATGGACTCTCAGCCCCATCTTGACTTATCATTGTGGTGTCAGTATCTATCTCTCTCTGACCTCTTTCTGCCTCTAGTTTCAAATGATCCTGGAGGGAATCTGTAGGATTGTTCTTTACTTACAGACCCTCCCCCTCTGTCTGTCATGCTCATTTATCCAGCTCTGGCCCGACCAGCTGGTCATGGATATACAATGTGGCCACTGTATCAAGCAAGACTTTTAATGGCAATGTCAGAATCCTAGCTCAAACTGAAGAAAGAATGAAGGATCTGGAGCACATATAACTGCAAAGACTGAGGGTATTTCTATCCTCAGGCTTAGCTGGATTAAGAATTTTCAACTGTCCATTTTTCTCTTTCAAACCATCCATCTCATTCTTCCCTTCCATCCTCTCTCTCTGTTAGCTTTATTCTCAAGCAGATTCTCCTCTTGTGGTAGCAGCAAGGCTTTGGCAACTTCAGGCTGACAATTCAACCAGCATCAAAGCCTTTGCAAAAATGTAATACCCTTTTCCCAGCAAAACTCCCAGGGTCACTACCCACAGGCTTTGCCTGTCCAGTTATTGTGATCCAGAGGAGGGAAGAATGATCTGATTAGCCAGCCCTGGGTTCCGTACACATCCCTGGAACCTGGATGTGAAATCACCTCAGTCTACAAGTTGAAAGTAAGGATGGGTAGTTGCCAAAAAGCAAGTGGAGGTATTATTATTATTAGAAGGGTAGAGAGGGCAAGAAACGACATGTACCACCAGAATCCATCGACAGGTTCCTACAGACCCAAACAAGCAGGATAGGAGGTGGAATCATTTGGTGGTTCGAGTAATGGTCAACCCCTTCAGCAGGGTCTGGGATCGGGAGGGAACACCCCACAAAAGATAAAGAGCAGGGAAGCCGTGTTAGTCACATCTAGGATACATTAAAGTAGGTAGCACACTGCATGTATGCAGACACTGCTCAATCACTGCTGGTTGTTTTTGCTGTTGTGATTAATCCAGAAGGGGGAGGTCTGCAATCTGCTGGTGCTGGGTAAGCGGAGAACACGCTCCTGGCTTGCCCGAGTCCGACAAGCCACCTCTCCACAGCCATGCGGTGCCCCCCCAACAGCCACTACAGCCTGTGTGTGAACCCCTGCCCTGCGGCCTGTCCTGGTGTTCAGGAGGTGGTGCAGCTCCCCACTCCCTGCGCCGAGGGCTGCGAGTGTGATGATGGATTCTTCCCGGCCGGGCGTGACTGCGTCCCTGTGGACCACTGTTCTTGCTTCCACAATGGCCAGTACTTCCCTGTGAGCATCCTCTTGGGTCCTTGTGAGAGCTTCATTTTTTCTTCTCTTCCTTCCACTTTGCCTCTGATTTCCATGCACTTCCTATATGGGTCTCCTCTCAGAACCTCTGGCTGCACCTCCCCTTCGATGCTATCTCACTTTTCACCCTCCCTTCCTTCCTCCACAGCCTGGCCAGACTCTCCTCCTCAAGAACTGCTCCTCCTCCTGTACCTGCCAACTAGGGGAGGGTGTGGCCTGTGTCCCCTTCAGCTGCCCTATGAAGGAGGTCTGTGGCATCACAGATGGAGTCCTAGGCTGTCGATTGCAAGGTGCCTAGGGCTGTGGTCTGAGGGGTCAGAGATTGGGGGCATGACTCCTAAGTCCTGGGAAGGAGAGGACTGGTGACCCAGACTCCTAAGACTCATAGGTGCCTGATCTCTCTCCCCACAGCCACCTTGGCCCCTGCCTTGAGCTCTGTGGCCTCACCACTGGTTTCTCCACCTTCCCCACCCCTCCCCAGCCCCAGCCCCCAGTGCCCAGAAAATTCCCACTTTGTTCCATGTGGCTCTGCATGTCCAGCCACATGTGCCAACCCCTCAGCCCCAGAGCACTGTAGCCACCCCTGTGCTCCTACTTGCCAGTGCCTACCTGGCCACCTGCTGCTAGAGGGCCAGTGTGTGCCCCATGCCCACTGCTTCTGCTTCCTGCACCAAGGCCGTGCTTTCTGGACAGATAACTGTACTCAGCAATGCCACTGCCCAACCCTTGGGGTCCTGGCGAGCAAGCTTCCCCAGTGTTGGCCTGACAAGTGCCATGGTCACTGCAAGGCCTCCACGGGTGGTTGGTACCATTGCCTGTTAGCCCAGCCCCCACCCAGGCCCACTGTCCTGGAGAAGTCACTGGTCTGCATTGCGACTGGAGACTTCCACTTCCATACATTTGGAGGAACCCACTATGAATTCCCTGGCTCCTGTGTCTACCGCTTAGTGGGTCTCTGTGGCACAGCCCATGCCAACCTTGAGCCCTTCAGCCTGGATTTGACCCCACTGCTGCGGCCACGTGGCTGGACCAAGGCCCTGACCCTCTTAGCCTGTGGCCTGAGGCTGGACATGAGTCCAAAAGATCTCAACCGCATCCAGGTAAGTTTTCAAAGGCTCCAGATCAACCTACTATTCCTTACCGTCCCCACTACCCACACGTAATGTGTAGTGACCCCTTTTCCTGCTGATGAACCTTTTATCGACCTTGACTGGTCCTCAAGAATGCCCTCCAATTTCCTGGTGGCCCATTGACTTGCCTGTTGACCCCTTCCCACAGACTCTCTATTTGAGACTCCTATTATCTTTGAGTCTCCTATTACCCTCTCATTAACCCTCCACTGAGTCCTCAGTTGGCTTCCTTTTAATCACCCTCAGCCCTGATGTTCCCATTGATCCTTCCTTTCTCCCCCATTGAATATCCCTGGAACCCATTCATTGCTTCTCCCCAACTGATCCTACAACTGTTATGTTGACTTGTCCATTAATCCTATTTACTGTCCTCTTGACCACCCCACACCCCACAGTTCTGTACTGAGCAAGCAATCAGTTGATCTTCCTACTAATCTACTGACTGGCCCATTAATGTCATTTATGTCTCTATGCATCTTCCCATTGAGCTCCCACGCCCTTCCAATTCTCCCATTGAGCTTCCTATTGCTATTGACTCCTCCATTGAATCTCAGGGCTTTCTATTAACCAAGTGAGCCTGTCTTTGACTCCTAGTCTCACCCACTGAGACTTCCTTAGGCTGTCCCATTAAAATTCATTGACACACCTTCTGATTCTACCCCCATTTCCCCACCTGCTGAATCTCCCCATTGCCACCCAAAGCCACCTAAGCATTTTTTTTTTTTTTTTTTATTTATGAGAGACACACAGAGAGAGAGAGAGAGGCAGGGACACAGGCAGAGGGAGAAACAGGCTCCATGCAGAAAGCCTGATGCGGGACTTGATCCCAGGTCTCCAGGGTCACTCCCCGGGCTGAAGGCGGTGCTAAACTGCTGCGGCACCCAGGCTGCCCACACCTAAGCATTTTCTTGATCTTCAGTACTCCTTGTATTTGTCCATCCACTTCATCCAATTATCCTTCTTGATCCTCCCATTGATCCCTCACTGATTCCTCTCTACTGACTCCCTAGTTATTCTTTTTACCCTTCATTGGTCTCCCACTGACCCCTCATTGACTCTTATCTAATCACTCTACCGTTGACCTCCCCACCCCCATGGAATGAATCCTTCACTGACACTCCATTTACCCTCCACGGATGGTCACTGAATCCCCTTATGATTCCTTTTTTTTTTTAAATTTTTATTTATTTATGATAGTTACAGAGAGAGAGAGAGAGAGAGGCAGAGACATAGGCAGAGGGAGAAGCAGGCTCCATGCACCAGGAGCCGGATGTGGGATTCGATCCCGGGTCTCCAGGATCGCGCCCT
This sequence comes from Canis lupus baileyi, assembly GCF_048164855.1. Classification (NCBI taxonomy): domain Eukaryota; kingdom Metazoa; phylum Chordata; class Mammalia; order Carnivora; family Canidae; genus Canis; species Canis lupus. The sequence continues at coordinate 117,194,481 of NC_132838.1, read as the reverse complement.
GGGCCAAAGGCAGGCGCCAAACCGCTGCGCCACCCAGGGATCCCCTGATTCCTAATGACTATGCAGGTTAACCAATATTTCCCTTGATCCTTCTCTGATCCTTCATTAACATTTCCAAGAATTTCTACTGACAGCCACTACTTCTCCCGCTGTTCTCCCACCTGCATGCCCTCCCTGTAGGTGGATGGAATTCTGGAATCCCTGCCCTTCTTTCATGGCCGCTGCCTCCGAGCCTACTACCAAGGCCGCCAGCTCTGCATAGACACGGCCTTCGGCCTCTCACTGACCTACGATTGGGACAGCCTGGCTCTTGTAACACTGCCCAGGTCCTACGGACCCTACTTGTGTGGACTCTGTGGCCAACAGGGCCCGAGCAGCCCCACCGTGCAGGTGCCCGACACCTGGAAGGTGGCAGAAGTGCCGGGCTGTGGTCCAATCTGCGGCCCCCTTTGTCCCGGCCCGTGCCCCGGGGCCAGGCGCACTCGATTCGCTGGAGACGAGTACTGCGGCCTGCTGGCGGCGGCCGACGGCCCCTTCAGCCCATGCTACGCCGCGCTGGACCCGCTCCCGTTCATGGACAACTGCCTGGACGACGCGTGCCGCCACTACGGCGCTCGTCACATCGTCTGCCGAGCCCTGGCCGCCTTCGCTGTCGCCTGTCAGGCTCTGGGCGTGCACCTGCGCCCCTGGAGGACGCCTGACTTCTGTCGTGAGTGCACGGGACTTCGCAGGGATAGCGGGTGAAGCTGGCAAGAGCTAGAATTTGGGACCCCAGGGGATGGAGGGGAGCGGGGGCGGGGGAGGCCCAACGGAGAAGTTCAGGCCTGGGGGGTGGCGCCAGGAGGAGGGGGTGGGGCTTGCAGGGGAGTCAGACGTGGAGGGCCTGCAGCCCAAGTAACGACACTCCTGGCTGGTGCCCGTCTCACTCTCTGTCCCCCTCTCTGTGCCCCACTACCTCACCTCGGGGTCCCATTCTCTGTCCCTCGTTGTCTCCCCGCCGTGTGGCTGCCCCGTCCGTCTGTTCCTCTCTCCCGGCTTGCCCCTTTGTCCCTCTGTCTGTCTGTCTCTCCCCGCAGCTTTGCGGTGTCCGCCGCACTCGCACTACGAGCTGTGCGGCCCGTGCTGCCCAGCCACGTGCGCGGGCAGAGACAGCTGCGCCGGCCGAGGCGCCCGGGGCAGCCGCTGCTGTGAGGGCTGCGCGTGCGACGCGGGCTTCGTGCTGAGCGGCGCCGCCTGCGTGCCCCTGGCCCGGTGCGGCTGCTTCCGCGGCGGCCGCTACCGAGCTCCGGGGGCCGCGTGGTACCCGGGGCCCGGCTGCGCTCGCCGCTGCCACTGCGGCGCGGGGGGCGCGGTGACGTGCGCGCCGCGGCCGTGCGGGCGCGGGCGGGTGTGCGGCCTGCGCGGGGGCGAGCGCCGCTGCCTGCCCGAGGGCCGAGGCGCCTGCGCACTCGCCGGGCCCGCGCACGTGCTCGCCTTCGACGGCCGCGTGCTGCCGCTGCCCCCGCTCCCGCGCGCGCCCTTCCGGCCGGAGCGCTGCGAGCAGGTGCTGGCGCGCGCTGCGAGCCGGGGGCCCTGTCGCTTCGGCGTAGTGGTGGCCCGCGACGGGGCCGGGCCGCTCAGTCTGCACCTCAACCTCTCCGGGCACCTCCTGCAGCTAGACCGCTCCCGCGTGGGCGTCATCACGGTACGCGCCCCCGGGCCCCGCCTCTTCCCCTGGAAGTGCCTCAGTTTCCCCCACCCAATGGAAAATGGGCGTGTCTGTCCCTCGAGCCTTAAGAGATGGTGCCAGTATGTGACCGGGTAGAAGCATTGCCGGGAACACAGCAGCGGCCCACTAAAGCGTAGCTGTTAGATACGCGTTCTCACCTCCTACCCGGGAGTGGGTAAAATCAGTCGTTCGGGAGGGATCATTGCGGTGAATTGTATGGAGGGTCTCTCCGAGGTCCAGGAAAGCCCTGAAGGATTTGATGGTGGGCAGGTCCTGGGCGAGCTCACATTCGTCCCAGGGAAACAGGTGGTAAGTAAATAAATGAGGACAATAAGTGGCACATCAGATGATGGGTTTAAGAACTACAAAGAAAAATAAAACAAGGAAGAGAGAGAATACAAAAACAGAATAGTGACGTTTAGAAATTTTTTTTAAGATTTTTATTTATCTATTCATGAGAGACAGAGAGAGAACGTGAAAGGCAGAGACACAGGCAGAGGAGAAGCAGGCTCCACGCAGGGAGCCTGAGGTGGGACTGGATCCCGCGTCTCCAGGATCAGGCCCTGGGCTGAAGACGGCGCTAAACTGCTGAGCCACCCGAGCTGCCCTAGAATTTTAAATAAGGAGGAAGAACCCACTGAGAAAGTAACATTTGAGTCAAGATCTGAAGGAGGCCATGTGGATATGCCATGTGGATATCTGGGAAGGAGTAAACCAGGCAGAGGGAACACAAAATGTAAAGGTCAGGGAAATGGGATGGTGCCTGGTGTGTTGGAGGAACAGGTGGTCAGTGTAGCTTTGTGCTAGGTGAGCGAGTAAGAGAGGGGTTGAGGAGGAGATGGTGACCTCAGAAAGGTGATGGGGCCTAATCGATCACTAGGGCCTTATAGGGTGGGCTGTGGTGAAAACTTAGGCAAAGCAGATGCAGGGAAATCAGGAGTGCAGTGAGATTCAGCAGCTAATAGTAGAGAGAGGCTTAAAAAGCAGTGTGGTGAGACTTCATGGGAAGATACAGCCAGAGAAAGGGCCCTGGGATTTATGTGGTGCTTATTATGATGCTGGCACTGTTCTGAGCACTACGTGTACGATCTCATTTAATCTTTATAGCAACTATAGCAACTGTATTAGTCAGCTAATGCTGCATAGCAAACAAACAACAACAACAAAAAACAAAACCCAAAAACTTACCCCAACCAGCTTTCTCAGTCACATGTCTATGAGTTGACTGGCATTTGGGTGACCTTGGCGCAGGTCATAAGCACTTATCTTATGCTGAGTATTGTTCTAAGCACTTTTTGTTCATTCATTTAATTCTCCCAACGACCCTATGAAGTAGGTACTTTTATCCTCTCATTTTACAAACGGAGAAACTGAAGTTCGGAGAGGCAAAGTTCCTCCACCCAACTCTCACAGCTCATTTGTGGAACAGCTGGGAGGGATATCCAGGTTACTGGGAGACATGGGAGCAGGCTCAGCCTTCATAGCCCCGATCCTGATCCCTTTCCTCCTCCACAGGTGGATGGTGAACACTGCCGGCTGCCCTGGGTACTGCCAGGGGGCAAGGCCTGGGCCACATTGGAGGGCCGCCATGTGGTGGTACACACAGCCTGCGGACTACATCTTATGTATGACTGGGGCAGCCAGGTGCACCTAACTGTGCCTTCCACCTTCCACGGCCAGCTGGTGGGGATCTGTGGGGCCTTTGGTGGCAAAGATGGCCCCCTTGACCCCCCTCTAGACAAAAGATCTTGGTTCAAGGGCCTCATCACTAACCCCTGCCCACTACCCCAGCCCAATCTTGACTTTACCATCAGCTGCCCCACGCAACCTCCGCAGATCTACAATGCCCCCAAACTATGTAGACTTCTACAGGCACCAGATGGTCCCTTTGGCCGCTGCCTGGACCATATCAGCCCTAAGCCTTTCCTCAGGATATGTCTGCAAAATATATGTCATACCCATGGCCAGCACCTGGGTCTCTGTGATGCCCTCACAGCCTATACTGCAGCCTGTCAGGAAGCTGGCATCCCTGTGAAGCTCTGGAGGGGCCCCAAGCTTTGCCGTGAGTGCTCTGGCTGGGTCTGGAATGCATTTGGGGCAGGTTGCAGACCCCTTATGGGGATCAGAGAAGTCCTGACATAGATGGAATTTGTTAAGTAGAGTATGTGGGGAAGGGCAGCCAAGGGAAAGAGAACTGTAACTGCAAATGAGTGAAGATTGGAAAATACCAAAGTGAAGCTAGCCTGACTGGGGCAAGAGGCAACAGGATTGGAGAGGGAAACTCAAATCCTAAGCACTGGCCTTTGCCATTCACCTGCAGCCCTGACTTGTCCACCCCGAAGCCACTACAGCATCTGTGCACGGACCTGCGATGGGGGCTGTGTCCAGCCTACCAGCCCCGCTCACTGTTCTACCCAGTGCTATGAGGGTTGTGAGTGTGACCCTGGACTCATTTTTGATGGCAGAGACTGTGTGTCTCAGGACCGCTGTGGCTGCTTTTACAGTGGACGCTACATCCCTGTAAGAGAGGTCCCCAGGCATGGGCGGATGGGTGCAGAGTTTCCCATAGCTTGTCATAAAATGTTCCCTGGACCACACTGTATCAGTCAGCATTTGCAGTTGTAAATGATGCCAAATACCTTAAATACAACAAAGATATATCTACTTTTAATTGCTTAAATTTGAGGCCTTCAGGCATGGCTGGATCCAGGGACTTAAATGATATCACTAAGACCCAAGTTTCTTCCTGTCTTTCATCCCTGCCTTTTTCCTTTTTCTCTATTAAGTAGGCTGTGGGTCCAAATGCTCTAACAGAGGCTCAAAATTACAGTGGCTTAAACTCGATAGAAACTTATTTCTCTCTCAAGAACAGTCCAAGAATAACCAGGTTGGCTCCTCCAAGTCAGGGACACAGGCTCCTTCTATCATGTGGTTCTGCCTCCCCTATCGTATTGAGATTACCTGCTTCCCACCACATCTACATTCAAGCAAAATGGCCAGGAAAAGAGCGGACAGGGAGGTCAGGCCTCCTCTCTTTAAGGGGATAACCCACAAGTAGCATACACATCCCATTGGTCAGAATTTCACAGAAGGACACCATCTGGTTGAAGCCAGAGGGTAGGTATACCATCCAGCAAACCCCACAGACTAAAAGTGGGGCTAGTTCCCAAAAGAAAGCAGAGGCTTGAGGATCTCTGGGTAGCTCAGTGGTTTGGTGCCTGCCTTTGGCCCAGGACGCGATCCTGGAGTCCCGGGATCGAGTCCCACGTCGGTCTCCCAGCATGGAGCCTGCTTCTTTCTCCCTCTGTCTCTGTCTCTCTCTTTATGTCTATCATGAAGAAATAAATAAATCTTAAAAAAAAAAAAAAAAAGCAGAGGCTTTTACCAGAAGACCATGGTTGGACCCTCAGCAGGCAAAGCATTCCCTTCAAGGTTTGGAGCTCTTGGAGTCCAGTCAGAAGTAAAGGAAGGACCTCCAGGATGACTGACATAGTTGTCTTAGAGATTAGGGGCCACTGGATAGGAAAAAACATGAACGTTTAAACCCCAGACCAACCCTGGAAATGAAGAGATGCCCACACCGGGAGGAACAGGGCATAAGACCTGATACATCTGCCATTGCATGTCCGCTCCACACCAGCACTGACACTAGCCACTTATCAGAATTTGCAGAGAGCTCCGTAAGGCTTTTCACACACCAATGAAAGGCAGGGGGGTTGTCCTAGAATAAAAGAGACTAAAAAATCACAATAGTCAAATGAAGTACACAAAGCTCGATTAGATCCTAATTCCAAAAGTACAGTTAATAGATATTTGGAGAGACAATTGGAGAAACTCATCAAACTTTTTTACTTGTGCCTATCTCATAGAGGAAGAAAGACCTCAATGGATTTTTTTATTTGTATTTTCTTATTAGATGTTGAGCATCTTTTCAAATGCCTAAGAAACATTTGTATCCCTTTTTTAAAAATTAACTTTCTGAATAGCCTCTGCCCATGTTTTTTAAGATTTTATTTATTCATGAAAGACATACAGAGAGAGGCAAAGACATAGGCAGAAGGAGAAGCAGACCCTCTGCAGGGAGCCCTATGTGGGACTCAATCCCAGGACCTTGGGATCATACTCTGAGGTGAAGGCAGACATTCAACCACTGAGCCAACTCAGGCATCCCTGTCCATGTTTTTATATAGATTTATCAGGTTTTTTTCTTTTTGATTTCTGGGAACTCTTTATATATTAGGGAACTTAGTATTTCATGATGTGTTTTACACATGTGTTTTGTGGATTGTTGATATTCATAATGGTTTTTTGAATCTGATTTTGAGTCTGTCTGTCTCTGCAGGTGGGGGATGCACTGGTCCTGCCTGGCTGCCAGGAACGCTGTATGTGCTTGCGTGGTCAAGGCCTCCAGTGCCAGCCCTTTTCCTGCCCACAGGGCACAGGCTGCATTCTGGATGGCGGTGTGCGGTGCTGTGAGGCTGGGGAGGGTGCTACATGCCGCCTAGAGCTGGGGGGCCTCTTTACCACCTTTGATGGCTTCAGTGGGCTCACACCCATGCCTGTTATGTCCTCTGCCTATGAGCTAGCCACATTGGTGGGTTCCAGGCCTGAGGATCCCGACTGGTTCCATGTCATTGTTGACTTCCTGCCCTGTCCTGGCTGTACTGCTCTCAAACCACGAGTGATTGTTGGCTTCAGGGATGGCTGTGCAGCTGTGGGAACCAATCAGGAAATATGGGTAAGGGACTTCCTTAATTCTATCAAGACTCTTTTGTAACCCGGCTGATCCCTGGGGCCTTTTGATCCTTCATTGGTCTTCCATAACCTTTTTTTTTTTTTTTTTTTAATTTTTTTTTTTTATTTATTTATGATAGTCACAGAGAGAGAGAGAGAGGCAGAGACATAGGCAGAGGGAGAAGCAGGCTCCATGCACCGGGAGCCTGATGTGGGATTCGATCCCGGGTCTCCAGGATCGCGCCCTGGGCCAAAGGCAGGCACCAAACCGCTGCGCCACCCAGGGATCCCCAGGTCTTCCATAACCTTTTATCATAGAACTCTCCCATCACCCTGATCTCACATTGACCTCCATTTGGCTATATGTGCCATGACTCTCTAGACCCCACATAAACCTCACCCTGGACTTCCCAGGACCCACTGACTCCACCCTGACTCAAGTCCTGCTGAACTCCTGGGAACTACTGACTGAGTGATCAGAGCTCTAATAGGGGAAGCCCAGACAGAGGTATCAGGGCTGGAATGGGGGAAGCACAGGTAAACAGTGGAAGCCCAGAGGAGGTACCCTCAGTTTAGGAGACCACTGAAGGCTTTTGGAGAAGGTGACAAATGAGTGGAAACCTGATGTTAGGCTGGGGAAGAGAGCAGGGAGGAGTGTTGCAGAACAAGGCCAGAGAAAAGGAGGGACCATATTTGGGGAATGGTGGTAAAAAATCAACTACTGGGATCCCTGGGTGGCGTAGCGGTTTGGCGCCTGCCTTTGGCCCAGGGCGCGGTCCTGGAGACCTGGGATCGAATCCCACATCAGGCTCCCGGTGCATGGAGCCTGCTTCTCCCTCTGCCTGTGTCTCTGCCTCTCTCTCTCTCTCTGTGACTATCATAAATAAATAAATTAATTAAAAAAATCAACTACTAAGTTTATTATATTTTTTTAAGATTTGAGAGAGAAAGTGAGTGAGAGAGAGCAAGAGCTGTAGGGAGGGGTTGGGGGAGCAGACTCCCCACTGAGTAGGAAGCCCTATGCTGGGCTCAGTCCCAGGAGCCTGGGATCATGACCTGTGCTGAAAGCACTTAACCAACTGAGCCACCCAGGACCCCCAACTATTGAGTTTCAAATAGCCCACTAAATGTCCCTGGGCTTAGGGCCAAGGAGGTTGTTAGTAACTTAAGATCACATCAGGGGGGCAGCTCCTGGATTGCAGGTTTGAGGAATACCAGGAATACACACCTCTCTTGATGAGTTATACATACAAACTCCCCTTGCCAAACAGATGAGACTAGAGATAAGCCAGGAAGAGGCAGAGGGCAGAGCTATCTTAGAACTGATTTACCACTATGATGTTGTTATGGGAGAAACTGAGGGATGTTTAGGTGTGATGGGAAGAAGCCAGATAAGGAGAGGTTGGAAATCCAGCAGAGAGAGATGCCCAAGTGGAGAACCCCTGGCTCTCCAAAGGAACAAGGAAGCAGGAGAGCAGCAGAATTGGAATCTGGGCAAATGGTTAGTGCTTATAAGAGGAAATCGAACCTGAAACCCCATGCTGAGAAACAGAATACAGCTGTGCGGTGGAGGCTAAATGTAAGAGTGGGAGGATGATCCAGGAAGAGAACTGGGATATCTGCCATAAGCTGGCAAGTAAGCTAAGCCAGAGCCTTTGGTTAAAGGGTCAAGGACTCCGTGTGTCTCCTAAACTTCTAAGGTAGTAACTATGGGCAAGTGACTCAGCCTCTCTATACCTCAGTTTGCTCAACCACAAAAAGTGCCAAGAATAGTACTCACCACCTAGGGTAGCTGTGAGGATTCCTGCAAAGTGTGTGGCATCTACTAAGGGTTCAGTAAATAGAAGCTGTCTTTAGGGCATCTGGCTGGCTCAGTCAGAAGAACTTGAAACTCTTGAACTTGGGGTCATGAGTTTGAGCCCCACGTTGAGTGTAGAGATTACTTAAAAGTAAATAAACGTAAAATTTTAAAGCTGCGATTGTTCCTGCAGCCACTTTTATGTTATTAATGGAGAGACAGTACATATAGTAGAATGGTTAAGACCACAGGTCATGAAATCACTCCTTTGGTTCAAAACTGGCTCTGCCACTTACCAGCTATGTGAACCTAGGCAAACTGCGGTACTTCTCCGGGTCGCAGTTTCCTAATCAGTAAAAGGCAAGGGGCATATAGGCATATAGTACCGATATACCTTGTCAAAGTGTTAGTGAGAATTTAATATAGTTTAAATAATTTAATATCGGCCAGCCTCGGTGGCGCAGCGGCTTAGCGCCCCCTGCAGCCCGGGGTGTGATCCTGGAGACCCGGGATGGAGTCCCACGTCGGGCTTCCTGCGTGGAGCCTGCTTCCCTCTGCCTCTCTCTCTCTCTCTGAGTAAATAGTTAAAAAAAATCTTTAAAAATATTTTTAAAAATAAATATCAATTACATAAAATAATAAAAATTAGGTGACAATATATTAAAATATCTATTGCATCACATACTGCAATATACTGTCACACATTATCTTATAAATAACCAAATATTATTTGTTTACTTGGAATAGTGCCTGGCACACAGTATATGTAAACAGTTGTTAGACTGTGAAGACACAGGTGATAGAGATGCGACAAGTTCCAGAGGCTTTTTGTTCTCTAAAGCTCCCTTTTAGGAAAGAGTTTATTATGGAAAATCTCAAGCATCGAAAGAGAAGAGAGAGGGGTGTTATGAAACGCTGTTACAGTTACAAATATTTTGCCATGCTTGCTTTCATCTTTTCCTCCCACTCTTTTTTGCTTTGTTCGCGCTGGAGGGTTTTAAAGCAAATCCCAGACCTTATTCCTCTAGCGAAGACCTGGATGAGCGTTTGTGATAGAGACGCGCAGCAGGATTCACCGCGGATTCGGAGCCGCAGCCTGGGACTCAAGCCCTAATCCCCGCCCCTGATCCGCCTCCCCTCTGCAGGTGAACGGGCGACCCGCGCGGCTCCCAGCCCAAGTGTGCGCGGGCGTGGTCGCACGCTGGGCTGAGGGCTCCCGGGTTGTCATCGAGCGGCCCCCCACGCTGCGGGTGCTGGTGGGGCCCGAGGGTGCCGTGGCCTTACGGGCCTCTCCCGCGCTGCGAGGACGCCTCCGGGCGGCCTGCGGGGACTACAACGGAGTTGCAGCCGACGACCTGATGCTCCCAGGACGACTCCGGGGTGCCAGCCTAATCGACGTGTTCCAGGCGTGCCGGGCTCCGGGCTTCAACAACTGGTGAGGACCCTCCGTTCTCCTGTCCGGGTACCTGGCTCACATCGGCAGAGGGCGCGATCCACGTAACTCCCTGCGCCCCACGCTGCCTCGGGGCACTTGGGGGCTCACACCCTCGCTCTGGTGGTCTTCCCACAGCGCCGAGAAGCTGGTTACTCCAGCCGTGACCCAACACTTCACCGGCCGACGCCGTCCCTCTGAACGTCCCCATGGCTAGGACCTCCCGACGCACACCTGCCCTGGCGATGGGAACCCACGGACCTTCCCGAGATTGTTTGAATAAATAACTTAACGACCAAACCTGCTTGTGCCTGTATCTTCCCAGTGGCCCCCCCCCCCCCCCGCGCCCCGGGGACGCAAAGTCCCAACCTCTAGTTCCCCGTCTCCCAGGGTCCGGGAGTGAGGTCGGGATCCTGGTCCCTTCCGACCCAAAATCTGACCCCAGCGCCTCGCCCCGCTCCCCCTCCGCGCAGTCGGCTCAAGGACACCGACTCCCCGCGGGGCAGGCCTGGGAACCAGCAGCCCCGCCCCTGAGCCGCAGCGTTGTGACGTAACTGCATCGACAGCCAATGGGACAACGAAGGAGGAGGCGGAAGTCTGGGAGTGCGCGGGCCGGAAGTGCCTGTTGCCGGGCTCGGCCGTTAGGCCCGGGGGCGTCGCTGGGCCGCTGCTCGCGGGGCGTCCCCTGCGGGCGCCCGCGGCCCAGCCGCTACCATGAGCCGGCCCAGCCGCCTGCAGAGGCAAGTTTTGAGCTTGTACCGCGAGCTGCTGCGCGCTGGGCGGGGGAAGCCGGGCGCCGAGGCGCGAGTGCGGGCCGAGTTCCGGCAGCACGCCTCGTTGCCACGCTCCGACGTGCTGCGGATCGAGTACCTGTACCGCCGCGGGCGGCGCCAGCTGCAGCTGCTACGCTCGGGCCACGCCAAGGCCATGGGTGCTTTCGTGCGCCCGCAGGGGCCACCCGAGGAGTCCAGCGGCGCGGGGGCCTCGGGAGCCCAGCCTGACGATGGTGGTGGTCTGAGAAGCCCCCTCGACAGCATGGGGTCACCAGAGACCCCTCCCGATGGGCGGTGACAGGCCGAGGAGCTCACCCGGTAGCACAGGGGAAGCGGGGGCCCTCCTGACTGCGTGGGGGGACCAGGGAACCCACTTGCTGGAAGGGGAGATGTCTTGAGAAGACCAGCTCGATGGATTGGGTGAATTGGAGAGCCCTCCTCGGGACGTGAGGTCCTAGAGACCCCGATGATGGATGCTGAGAGGTGCCTGACCTTGCCCGATCCATGATAACGGGTCGAACTCTCCCCGTGAGGGTTTGGGGCGGCTTGGTTGCCGGCTGGCTGAGCTGTGTCAAGCTGAGAGCTACTTAACCCTAAAGCATGGGGAACCAGGACGCCCGCCGTCAGACAGAAGACGCCCTTCTCCTGACCCCGGGCCCCCCTCTCTTGTGTTTAACTCTGAAAAGAGCAGACTTTTTGCCGAGAACTTTGAGAAGATACCCTGATGGATGGTGAGAAGCCCCGAATCCCCCTTTGGAAAACTTTCTTCCCATTAATTGAGGCAGTCTAGGACCTGGGAGGAAGGGGCTGGGGTATCTTAGCTCCTCTGATCAACTAATGACCCCTCAAGACCTGTACTTGATAGTTCTAATGGGGAACGCTGACTCCTGCACCCTTCTTCCAGGACTGTTGGACAAAAAGAATAAAATTGGGGATGTGATTACTTCCCTGTTGATGGTCTTAAAGATTTCACATGTTTGGGGATTGTTGGAAAGGGCCTCACACACCAGGAAGTGGCTCTCTGGGAGGGATAGGTGTGGAGAGCTGTCTCTTCCTCGCTGGAGCCCTCTAGACTAGAAAATTGGTTGAAGGAGCCTAGTTCTTGCTCCTGGGCAGATCCTTGGGACCTGCCTGGTTTGGGACCACCCTGGTTTGACCCCAAAGAAACCCCAGTTGACCCCCTAATAGAAGGTAGTGAGAGGGGAGAGAAAATGGTGGAGCTGAGGAGACCTGACTAGTAACCCCTGAGGCAGTACTGAGGACCTCAAACCTGGCTGAAGAGTCCAGCCTCAGATACACGCTAGGATCTTTGTTAGCAAGGCCCGGGGTGGGAGAGGAGAGATGGCCCCATAGACCCCAGGCATACCTCCTCCCCTATCCCTGTATTGATCTTCCCTAGACATTCTCTGGGATACTGCATTTTGCAGCACTGAACTGTATTTGCCACCATGTCGGTTACGTAAATGGAAAGCAGACGAATTCTTAGCAAACGCCATTGGTAAGAGGAGGGGAGCCCAGACCTCTGACCAATGAGAGGATAGATGGAAGAGAAACATGACTGCTCTAATCCCCATAGGGGAAGCAGGTGCACCAAGAGTTATGAAATGGAGTTGAAATTTGAAGAATTATAAGGAGTTTCCCAGATGGTAGGGTTAGGCTTCTAAGCAGGAGGACCAGTGTGGTCAAAGGCCTGGAGGAAAGAAAGGCAGGGTCCCAGCAGGCACCTGGAGTGCCCCCAGAGCATAGGCTGTGTGGCTTGCACACCTGGTTTCCACTACAGCTGTCTCGGCTTGCTCATCTCTCTTCAGCCTCAGTTTTTTTTTTTTTTCTTTTATTTATTATTTATGATAGTCACAGAGAGAGAGAGAGGCAGAGACACAGGCAGAGGGAGAAGCAGGCTCCAAGCACCGGGAGCCCGACGTGGGATTCGATCCTGGGTCTCCAGGATCGCGCCCTGGGCCAAAGGCAGGCGCCAAACTGCTGCGCCACCCAGGGATCCCAGGTTTTTTTTTTTTTTTCATCACGGTGTTCCTGTTAATCTGGGTCTGACTTCATCTCTCTCTGTCCCCCCCCCTTTTTTTTTTAAGATTTTATTTATTAATCATAAGAGACACAGAGAGAGAGGCAGAGACACAGGCAGAGAGGCTCCATGCAGGGAGCCTGACGTGGGACTTGATCCCAGGTCTCCAGGATCAGGCCCTGAGCCAAAGGCAGGCGCTCAACCACTGAGCCATCCAGGCATCCCTGACTTCACCTCAGTAAAAGCCAAAGTCATGAAGTGGCTGATAGGTTCCTACCATCCAGCCCTGTATCACTCACCTCTCCCTCTTGCTCACTCCTGGCTCTGAGGATTTGAGTCCTAAGAAGCTCCAGGATGGGAGCTCCTGGCAGAGCCATAGGGTAGTGAGCAAGTTCCCACTGGAGCTGGGTGACCTGGGAGGGGAGACATTCTACCCAGGTATACAGATGGGTAGAGTTTGTATGGTAGAGGGAATGAGAGGGGAGTGCCTGATTCGAGGGAGGAGATTGTAGGTCATTGGTGATTAAGAGCATGGACTCTGGACCTAGAATGCCTAAGTTTGGATCCCAACTCCAACATTTACTGACCATATGATCATGGGCCTGTGATTTAACCTCTGTTCCTCAGTGCCCTTATCTGTGAAATGGGCATCATACTAGGGCCTCCCTCATGTAGCTGTTACAGTGGATTAAATATGTGGCGTGGCAGCAAATGATGTCCGAACTCCGTGACCCTCTTGCCTAGTTGGGTCCACTTGGAGCTGAAGAAGTGGGATCCCAGGAGACTGCCAGCTTCCTGCCCTGAGTCTATCTCTGCGCCTTTGCCCGAAGGCTTTCTGGGGGTTATGGGTTAACACCCTTGGGGGCAGTCCTTCAGCCTGTGAAAGGACAGCAGTCACTGCATGAGTGCAGCAGCCTTCCTGTTTGGTGAGACAATTGCAATGTCTTTTCACAAGGTGCCTCAGCAGTCCCACTATGGGATTGTGCCCAGTTGCCCACAGCAGTTACCAGTCCATAAGCACCTTTAAAAAAAAAAAAAAAAAGAGTCAATTTATTTATTTATGAGAGACACAGAGACACAGGCAGAGGGAGAAGCAGGCTCCTGGCAGAGAGCCTAATACAAGACTCGATCCCAAGACCGCAGGATTACGACCTGAGCCAAAGGCAGACACTCAACCACTGAGCCACCTGGGTGTCTCCCAGAATCATCTTTTTTGGCATGCCCCCTAGCCTGTCTCACTCCCCCCTACTCCAGGAGTCTCCAAGAGACTCCTGTCTCTTGGGATCATGTCCCACAGAAACCTTCCTGAAGTCCTTGGCTCAGAGTATGCCAATATTTACACATGGTTGATACTCTCTGTGTAATAGTTTACTCTGCTAAGGCACAGGGTCAGTGCTTCTCAACCCCCTGGCCCCGTCAAACAGGAATCTCCTGATCTAAGAAAGTGGCTATAAGGGACTGACGGATAATTTGGAGTCTGTATTGTGGATTAATAACAGAATTGAATGGGGATGCCTGGGTGATTCAGTGGTTGAGCGTCTCTGCCTTAGGCTCAGGGTGTGATCCCGAGGTCCTGGGATGCAGTCGCACATCAGGCTCCCTGCAGGGAGCCTCTCTCCCTCTTGTCTCATGAATAAATAAATAAAATCCTTAAAAAAAAAAAAAATTCAATGGAGTTGATTTTCCAGATTCTGATAACTGTACTCTAGTGTAAGAGAATGCTTTTGTTCTTAAGAATTATATACAAAGTGGGACGCCTGATTGAGCATGATTGAGCATCTGTCTTTGTGGGTTTTTTTTGTTTTTTTGTTTTGTTTTGTTTTGAGCATCTGTCTTTGGCTCAGGGCAGGATCCCTGTGCCAGGATCGAGTCCCACATCAGGTTCCTGCGAGTAATCTTCTCTGCCTATGTCTCTGCCTCTCTCTGTGTATCTCTCATGAATAAATAAATAAAATCTAAAAAAAAAATTATACAGAGTATTTAGGAGTAAGGAGTCTCATGTCTACAACTTAGTCTCAAATGGGTCTAGAATATATGTACATAAATAAATATATTAGCAAGAGTGAGAGTGGTGAAGCACCTCTGGTAAAATGTTACCATTTGGTGAATCTGGGTAAAAGGGTCTATGGAAGTTTGCTGAATAAGTCTTAAAAGTTTTCAGCAATTTGCAACAAAGTTACAAAAAAATTAAATGTCAGTGGTCATTCATATTTGGGCACTAGAGATCTTTATACACAGGGCACATTTTTACAAGAGATTTAAAATCTGTAAAGCCTGTTTTCTGAGACTATGCATCTTTTTAAAAACAGATTTTATTTATCTATTAGAGAGAATACAAGTAGGGGGAAGTCTGGGAAACTCACAGTACCTGATGAGGAGCCACTAGCCACACCAGCAGGTTACCAACACTTTTTTTTTTAAGATTTTAAGTAATCTCTACCCAACGTGGGGCTCAAACTTACAGCCCCAAGATCAAGAGTCACATGCTCTACCAACTGAGGCAGCCAGGCACTCCACATTACCACCACTCTTGCTCAGCTCCCTCCCTCAGACAGCATTGGATGGCCCTGGATATGAATGATAGGGAAGAATGACTAGGATTTTCTTTAGAGCATAAAAGTACTGTGATTTGATTCTAAAACAGTCCTAGGGCAGCCCGGGTGGCTCAGCGGTTTAGCACAGCCTTCAGCCCTGGGCGTGATCCTGGAGACCCGGGATGGAGTCCCACGTCTGGCTCCCCGCATGGAGCCTGCTTCTCCCTCTGCCTGTCTCTGACTCTGTCTCTCATGAATAAATAAATAATCTTAAAAAAATAATAATCCTGATCTGGAGATTTCACAAATTGCTCATGAGTAAAAGGATATGATGCCTAGGATTGGCTTCAAAGTAATCTAAGGAGAGGGGAGTGGGTGCCTAGGAGGATTAAACAGGATTGGCTCTAAGTTGATAATGACTAGAACTGGTGATGATTCCATAGAGACTTGTAATAGTGTCCCTTCTCCTTTTGTACAAGTTCAAAAAGTATCATATTAAAGTTGGGAAAACAAAACAAAATGTAGTGGTCTGGGGGACCTAACACGGATCAGAAGCCTCACCTGATCTGGCCCCATCACCTCTCACCTCATCTCTTCCCACACTCCCCCTTCATGACTCATGCTCCAGCCACATTGGCTTCCCCCATGCTCGGCACACTTCTACCTCAAGGCCTTTGCACTTTTCCCCTCTACCTGGAATGCTCTTCCTTCCTGTCTCCACTGTCCAGTATGATAATGGGGAGCAACTTGGGATGTATTTGAAATGTGATGACTCAGAAGAGCACATGACTCTTGATCTTGGGATCGTAAGTTCAAGCCCCACACTGAATGTAGACATAACCTAAATAAATAAATTTTTTTAAAATGTGATTAGGGACTAAGGAATTTTTAAAATTTTTAAATTTTTTAAAAGTTTTATTTATTTGACAGAGAGAGAGAGCACACAAGCAGGGGGAACAGCAGAGGGAGAGGGAGAAGCAAGCTATTTGCCAAGCAGGTTGCCCAATGTGAGGTTTGATCCGAGGACCCTGGGATCATGACCTGAGCCGAAGGCAGATGCTTAACCGATTGAGCCACCCAGGCGCCCCTTATTTAGTAGAAATTTGA
The DNA here is from genome assembly GCF_048164855.1 of Canis lupus baileyi. Taxonomy (NCBI): domain Eukaryota; kingdom Metazoa; phylum Chordata; class Mammalia; order Carnivora; family Canidae; genus Canis; species Canis lupus. Next base: position 117,178,375 of record NC_132838.1, on the reverse strand, counting down.
AAATTAAAGCAACTACTGAAGATGGATATTTGGGCAGCTACTCTGCCCAAATGCCAGAGATTTGTCATTGTCCATCAGGACAGGGGTTTGGGGGTATGCTGGTGGTGCGCGGTGTAGAGGCTGCTTTTAGGCAACAGGCTTGAGCAATGAAAACTGGAGCAAGGCAAAAGGGCCCACTATGGCCCCCAAGCTGAATGCAAAAAGGCTCATTAAGCAACCCCCCTGGAAATAATCATAGGCCCTCCCTGACCAGTGGGCTGCCCTCAACCAGGCCCAGTTACCAAGAGGGGAGAATGCCATACATTCCCATAATGCCTCACTCTGTCCTGTAACTAGAGCCCTGCACCACCGCCTCTTGGTGGACAGTCTCCTTTCCTGTCCTGCCCACTGTTCCCTTGTGTAGTCAGTAAACTTCTATTTCCTTTAAAAAATATATAATAATAAAATTATATTTGTGCCTCACATTATATCTGTCTTAGCACTACTCTAGGAGTCCTGGGGCTTGTTTCCTCACTGCAATTTACTATAATCACATAATGACAATATCATGACCTAATTGTCTCCCTGATGCCTTCTCCAGCCACCCTAATTAAATTGTGTCCCCTTTGCTTTTGCCTACTTCCGTTGTCTCCTTGGTGCTTAATCACCATCTGACCTATAACATTTTACCTAGTCCTCTTATTTACTGCCGATCTCCATTAGAGTGTCTGCCCCACCCCCATGGGGACAAGGATTTTTAGCTTGGCATGTTCACTGTCATAGCCCTGGTCTTTGACCAGTAACTGACCCAAAGCAGACACTCAACTTTGAAAGAATGAATGAATGAATGAATGAATGAATGGCACAGATCTGTTCCATTACCCAGTCGGTTGGGTTAGCATTGGCAGGACTCTGCCCACCCTGTTTGTAGTGACTCTGGGGAGACCATGGCTCTTCCTTGGTTGGGACAGAGACTTGGTGCGGAAACAGGACAGACCCAGGTTTGCATTCTGGTTTTTCCCTGAACCTGGGGTCTCAGGATCTGCTGCTTCCTGCCTCCCTCCCTCTGTCCATTCCCCCTTCTGGTGACAGCTCCCTGGTTTCTTTGGAGACCCACCCCTCCCCCATTTCCAGTACACATGATCCAGGCAGGGCTGACAGCAGCTGCCAAGGAAGCAAGTGACACTGGCCAAGGGAGCCAGCTTGGGGACTTTGGTGGGAACTGTAAGGGAAGGGTGACTGTTGTATTGGCTGCTCAATTGGTGGGGTGCTTAGAGGCTTTGAGGGGCACTCGGGCTACCATTAGATAAGAAGCCAAACCAGTGGACAGAACTGAGAGATGGAGATTCCGTGTGTGTTCCTAGCTCAGCTGGGCTTGCAGCCTGAACTTTTCAGTTATCCACAAAAATCAGTTCCCACTTCGGCTTAGATCAGTGGGAATTGGGCTTCAGCTGCTTGCTCCCTGTGTGGCCTTGAGCCATGGCTTCCCCTCTGGAGTTTCAGTTTCCCATTAAGCAGGGACACACCATTGGGTGGTCGTGAGCTTTAAAGAAGGGACATGGGGATCCCTGGGTGGCTCAGTGGTTTGGCGCCTGCCTTCGGCCCAGGGTGTGATCCTGGAGTCCCGGGATCGAGTCCCACATCAGGCTCCCTGCATGGAGCCTGCTTCTCCCTTAGCCTGTGTCTCTGCCTCTCTCTCTCTCTCTGTGTCTCTCATGAATGAATGAATAAAATCTTAAAAAAAATAATAAAATAAAGAAGGGACGTGTGTTTAGTGCACATCCAGGAGCCTAGCACAGGGCTCTTGTTCTTGAATCTAGTCCTGTTCCTCTTGTCCTGATTGCATACACTCTGAGGAGAGGGTAAGCTTAGACACCTCAGGCTGAGGACTGGACTCAGGACACAGCCCTGGCAATTCAGCTTGGTGAGGTCAAGACCCTGGGGAAAGGAGGATTTCGCTATCCTATGCCAGGGACGGCCCAGCCTGAGAGACTTGCAGAATGTTTGGCAGTGCACCTGTATGCCTGCCAGACAGGGGCCTTAGCAGGTGTTGGCAGCTCCCCCACATTGCCTGCATCCTTCCCTACACACCCCTAGCTTCCTGGTGCAAGCACCCATGCCTCTTTGCCTGAGAAGCCTTGACAGACAGGAGAGGCTGGAAGTGTAGGGGAGTTAGCATCTCCAGGAATAGTCCCCATTCCAATGAGATATGGAAGCTGGAGCATAAATGTCACAACTTCTTCACCCTTTGGTTGTATTCTCCCAGAGGCCCCTAGTGGGGTGGAACCCCAGGAGCCCAGAGCAGCAACCAGCTCATTAGCTGCCTTCCCTGGCTCACTTCCTCACTCCCCTGTTAATCTGCCTAGGGGGTCACCTCCCTAATGAACTACTTGTGCTAGAATCTTTGTCTCCGGGATCCCAATCCAAGATGGGGTGATTCAGTTCTGTGTTGTACACTCAAAGCGAAGGGATCTGTGGAGGGGGCTGTCCAGACATCAGAGCTGGATCCCAAATTCTGAACTCACACACCTAATATCCTCACGCATTCCGCTGTGGTCTGTATGTTTGTGCCCCCTCAACCTTCATGTTGAAATCCTAACCCCCAATGTGATAGTATTAGGAGGTGAGGCCTTTAGGAAGTGATCAGGTCATGATGGTGGAACCCTCATGGAAGGGACTTAGATCCCTTATAAAAGAGAGAACCCTGATCCTTCTGTCACATGAGGAGACGGCGAGAAGGCGACCATCTGTGAAGCAGGAAGCCGATCTTCATCTGCTGGCACTGTGACCTTGGACTTCCCAGCCTCCAGGACTGTGAGAAACGAACTTCTATTGTTTATAAGCTACCCAGTCTGTTATTTTGTTAGCAGGCCCAATGGACTAAGACACGTCCTTTGACAGTGACCATTTATTACATATTTCCGGGCTGTGTACTCAGATTGGTGGGGGGCCATTGACGTAGCTGAGCACCAGGTAAGGTGTCCTGGCCAGTCGGGCAGGAGAGCAGCAGGACCCTCCTGTCAGTGGCAGGAGCAATGTGGCACCCACCAGGAGAAAGAGGAGGAAGAGAAGGAGGAAGGTCAGGGACTGCCTGGAGGCAGGAGGACGGGCTCTGTGGAGGGAAATATGGTGTGAAATGCAGTGTTAAACTGCCACCTTGAGCCCTGTACCCCACACCCCCAGAGCCATCTCCCAAGCATCTCACCCAGGGTCTACCTCCAACATCACATCCTGGAGACTGGGAGGCGTTTGCTTCTTGTCCTAAGAGGAGACAGCAGCCAGCAGCAGAATGGATGGAAGTAGCACTTAGTCTGGATCCTTCTTTACTATAACAGACCTACAGGGCTGAGTTTATTTTTCCTCCTTTCCTGGCACGTCCTGAACCCTCAGGACCCAACCACATGGACTTGGAACATCTCCTAGTGTGGTGGGTATCTGTGTCTGCCCTCCATCCAGTCTTCCTGTTCCTGATGACAGTGGCTTAATGAGGGCAGGGGCTGGAGGCCATCCTGCCTTCCCACCCACAGGCCTTTGGGTGCTTGAGTAGCTGACCCCACACGACTCCACTTCCATGACTGGGCATGTAAGCCAGATCTGGCCAATGAGAGCACTCCATCAGCTTGGCCACCGTGATTGTTTCAGGGTGTAGGCCATGACCCAAGCTGGCCAAGTGGGAATCAGCCCTGGACTTCACTGCCAGTAGGTCGGTGGCACTCTGCTTCTCCTCGGGTGGGTAAACCAGTGGGATGTGAGTGTTTAGCTGCTGGGCAGCCATTTGCTGAGAAGAAAACCACCTTGGAGAAATAGAGCCCAAGAGAGGGAAGGGCTGAGCCCTGGATAGCACCTGAGATCTTCTCAGCAGCACCTGGACTTTTCAGTTACCTGGACTTTACCAGTTTACCAAAAAAATATCATCCATTTTTTTGTGTAATTCAATTTGGGTTAGGTTTCTGTCACTTGCCATCAAGATTCTCGAGTGATACCCCTGGCTGAGGACCAGCTCACCTGAGACTTCCGGAGCAGGGAGCGTCTTCGGTGACCTGCTAAGTGTTTCCGGTGGCTGAAGCCCGACATGAGCATGTCCTGCGGGGAAAGAGAGGTGGGGGGGTCCTTGGAGAACTAGCAACAGACAAAATTGGTCAAGGGCCAAGATGGGCTTGTCATAGAGATGAGATTCTGGGGGAAGAAAAAGGTCTCAGGGAGAGATGAAGACAGGGGCAGAGACGAAGAAACCAAGAGAGAAGAGATATTACTTATTCATTCATTCAACAAATATTTAATGAGCGTCCATTACATGCCAGGCACTGTTCTAGAATCTATAAACTGGCAAAGTCCTGGTGTCCATAGAACTTATTTTCTAGCAGAGAGACCACACATTCATAAATAAATGTACAATGTCAAGATGCGATAAGTGCTGCTAGGAAATAAAGAGCTTACGGAGTGATCATGTCTGGAGATCAGGGCAGGCCTCTCTGAGGAGGTGACATTTCGGAGGGCACCTGGCTGGCTCAGTTGGCAGAGCATGTGAGTTCAAGACCCATGTTGGGCATAAAACTCAGTTAAAAAAGTAATAAAATTTAAAAATTTTTAAAAAGGTGATATTTGAGGAAAGACTGGAATGAAGTGAGGAGATGAGGGAGGCATGAGTCTGGGAGCTTTGGGAGTGGGAGTGAACTGGGAATGTTTAAAAACCAAGAGGTTAATGTGGCTGCAGAGTGGAGAGTAAGGAAGAGGGAAAGGAAATGAGGACACGCAGATAGAGACCATAAGAGGGAAACAGAGATAGAGAAGTCCCAGAGATCAAGAGACAGGAGGAGGGAGGGAGGACAACACTGAGACAGCAAGAGAGAAAGAGACCCAGAGAGACAGAGCCACCAAGACCCCCTTGAAAGGGAAGTACCCCAAAAGAGGCGTCCCAAGGGTGCCTGTGGGGGAGGGGTATCCCCCACCTGCTCTCACCTCAAGGTCTTGTCCCCTGCCCTGGGGGCCTCTATGGCCACACAGCTCACAAGGAGCTCCTGGCATCCAGGCTGTCTTTCGCCCCAAGGGCCTGAGGCCTCCAACATCCCCTGCTGGGTCCCACTCCAACTCTGCGGGAATGGGGAGGCTACTTGGCGCCCAGGGTCCCCACACCCCACTAGGTCCTGGTCCATCCACGTCGCCCTCGACTTCCAAGTCCTGGTCCAGTGGGTTGGCTTCCTCAAATACCTGGGCAGAGGACAGAGTCATGGGGGTTGTGGAATTGGTTCCTGGAGCGGGGACTGCCAGGGTGGGCCATACCAGGCTATAGGTGACCAGCTGGGCCTGCAGCCACCACAGTCGCCGAAAGATGCTGCCTCGGTGGGCTCTGAGGGCCCTCAGGACCTGCTCCAGGGACGCCCGGGCCTGAGGCTCACTCCGCTGTGCTAGCCCCTCACCAAATGCCAGCAGTGCATCCACACGCTCAGCTGCCCCACGTAGGTCTGCCTGTAGGGTCTGGGGGGCACAAGGTTAGACACCCCCACACACACACAACATACCCATACCCACACACAGCAGGAGCTCCAGAGATCTGGGACTTGGAATTACATCCCTTCTCTCCTACCCAGACATCTGGAACATGGAATAAACCCATTTCCCACCCTAGGAAGCTGGTACCCATTCGAGAGGCCCTGCCCTCCCTCCCACATTTTGGCCTCCCGCTGCCCACCTGCAGCTGGACCATCCTGCTCTGGGCTGATGCCCAGGGCCCCAGGCCTTGCTCTAGGTCCTGCAGCCGGAGGCCCAGCCCCAACAGGCATAGCGATAGACTGTCCTGCTCAGCCTCCAATACCTCCTGGCCAGAGATGAGATGCTGGGGAACACAAGGGGCGGAGTTAGGGCTGGTAGGCTAACAAAGACCTTGCCCCTACTCCCATTGCCACCCATCTCCTGCAGGCTCCTCCTGTAGCAGCGTCCCTCCCTGGGTCTGTACCAGGGCGGCTCCCACCTGGAATCCTTCCTGGTGGAACCAGGCCTGAAGACCTCTAGTTCAAAGCCTCCAGGTTTTCAAGGCTCCTAGAAACATGGACATACGGGGTCTGGGGGCCCAGACAGGGAGGGGTGATGGTGATGGAGCTGGATATCCCCACAAGGAATAGGACTGTACAGGGTCAATGATGAAACCATTCTCTCCCAGTCGGTAAAATAATGAAGTGATTATAGTGATTGGTAAAGAATAATTTCCTAGAACATTCCCCTCACCCCCACCCCCAGATGCCCAATGCTTTCCCAGACTCATCATCTCATCCCCAGATTCTGGGGGAGAGAAAATGGGGGCTGGCCCAAGGGCCCTGGATCACCTCAGCTTACCTCCCGGTGTCTGCCTCCAGCTGGGTCCTCACTGGAAGAGGGTGTTGGCCATCTGAGAGGACCAACAGTAGGCTCAGTGCCCCTCAACCCACCCTGGAAGTATTTGGGAGGATCCAAGGAGTCTGACCCGTTTCTGGGCTGGAGGTATGAAGCACTGACAGGCCTCTGTGTGAGCCGAGTCATCCACCCTACCTACCCCTGTCCCCAGCTCCCTCTGCCATGTCCCTAGGTGATTACAGCTACAGTACCTCTCCCCCTCAAAATGCCTCTGCTACTGCCCCCACCCTTTTGGGGCCCAAGTTTCAGAAACCCCAGCCCCTACCTGATTCTCTCCTCTCCAGATGCAGAGCAGATGGTGCATCCAGCAACGTCCAGTTCCCTAGGGGCTCCAGGGGGGTGGCTGAGGGGCTCTGAGGGGAGTCTAGGGCCCAGGGATGGGGGCAGGGCCATAGCTGGGAGCCTGAGGACAGAGTCAGTGAGGATCCCCAGTGAGAGCTCTTTTTCTGGCCAGGGGTATCCCCCCAGACCTCCTCAGTAGGACTTACCCAGGCAGGTAAGTCCTTACCTTAGGCCGGAGGCAGCCAGAGGCCCAGGAGCAGGCTCAGCTCCACCTCCTTACCAGTGGAACCTGGACTCAGGTAATTTGATGCCCAGCTCAGGTGAGAGCAGCATTTAACTCCTTCCTCTCTAGCGGGCCAGTTGGCTGAACCTCCCAGGCTCACCCCATTCATCCCACCTAAGGGGTTTCCACATAGGACCCTGACCCCTCAAGAGCCCTGGACTCCACCCCACTCAATGACCCCCATACACCCAGACCCAGGGCCCACAAGGTCCCAGACGCAGTGCCCCTCAGGAACTCATGCATCTGCCCCTCTACCCGATCCAAGACCAAGGAAAGATTTTTGCTGGTTTATTTGAAATGGGACCTCTTCCTGTAGTTCCCACAAAGTTACTGGGAAAATATATAACCCTGGGAATGGGGGAGAGGGGAGCCGCCTCTGCCCCAGGGTTCCAAGGTCACAGGGTCGCAGATATCAGGAGGCGGAGAGCCCCAGAATGAGTCCACCTGGCATCACTTGCTGAGCAGGAGGCCGGTGCGCAGCACGCGGGGCACGCGGCGGATGGTCAGCGAGACGCGCGTGCCACGGACCAGGCTGGCTCCGGGCCGCGCTGACGGGCAGGCGGCGGCGTTGGGTGGCAGGGAGGTGGCGTCCAGCGCGTCTACGCGGGCAGCTGCGATGCCGTGGAGGAGGCGCGTGTAGGCGGTGCCTCGGAGCACCAGCAGGCTGCGCGGTTCCAGCAGCAGCGAGGTGGCTGGCTGGGGCGGGGCCCGAGGCTGCGGGGCGGGCTCAAGGTCAGCGGGTCCCCAGAAGTCAGGGGGCTAGGTTGGGGGTGGGGAGGGGTTAGTGAGTTCTAGGGGCAAAGGCTGAGGGGCAAGCGTGCTCCCAGGGATAAGCTCTGGAGTGCAAATCCTACGGGGGTCTTGGCTAGTCGGGGAGGATGGAGGGCAAGACCAGCAGGCCCTTGGAAGTGGGCATAAAGTTGGCTGCAGCTTGCACCCAGGGATCAGCAGCCCTAGGAACTGGATGGAACTGGACTGAGGGCTTGGCCAAAGTTAGGAAGTGGGGCTAGAGGGATGAACACAGGCGACGAGGGTCCGGTGTGGTCTGGGTCTGTCTGCAGACATCAGGATGTTTGAGGACACCCGCACAGTAGAAGGGGGTGTCAGCCTACCCAGGAGCATGTAGGGCTAAAAAGGAGCAGCTGGGTTTCCTAGGGAGTTTCTGTGAACTGTGAGGTGTCAGAAATGCATTCTCAAAGGTCTGGGAAGCTGCAGTCATGCGCAGTCCTCGCAAAGGGAGTCAGTGTATCTGGGGCGTCCTTGAGCAACGAGTCATGGGTTGACTCCCCAAGGAGAATCTGAAGTGTCCTACCAGGCGGATCTACACTATTGGAGTGGCAGAGAGGTCTGTGTCGGGGTGCCCTGTGCAGTGGGCAAAGAGGATGCCTAAAAGGAATATCAGAGACACCCCTGAGTAAATGGTGTTGAGGAATCTGAGGATATCAGTTATCTACTGGAGTGTTGGGGAGTCCTGCATAAGGTATATGGACCTTGGGCTATTGGGGGCACTCCGAATATGTGGGGCCAGGGGATCTGTAGGGCATCGGGGGATCCACTTTGAGGGGACTGGGGAAGGTGTCTGGGAAAGTATCAGGGGTACCTTGCAAGTAGGAGGGGTTGGGGCCCTCTTGGAGGATGTGGATTGTCAGAATGCCCACGAGTGGCTGGGGCAGGGTCTCAGGGCCCACCTGCTCGGCAGGGTCATCATCCTTTGGCTGCCGCGGCTCGTAGAGGTCCAGCATGGTGTGGGAGCCCAGGCTGATGGTGCTGACGGTCGGGTAGTAGAGTGGCCCGTCCTCGTGGGGCTAGGGAGTGGGCACCAGGGCTGGACAGGGCAGGAGTCCACACCCCCCACCCTCTGGGGCTCAAGGAGGGCGCCCCAGCTTGGGATGGGGAGGTGAATGCCTGCTGGAGGTATGTGGCTACTGAATGAGTAGAGGTGGGTCAACATGATGCCCTGTCCCATGGTGGATCAGAGGTCTGGGGATTAGGGTGAAGGTGTGTGGTTACCATGATGCCCTCCCCAGGCAGATACTGGTTCACAAGGACGTGGTTGGCTGGGAGACCCCCAAAAAGGCTGAGGTCAGATACTTTGTCCACGTAGCGCTGGAGCCACAGAGGCAGCCGCTCAGGAACCATCCCCCGGGGATGGGGGAGCCCACCTGGGAGAGGGCAATGGGGTCCTGAGGACACCCAACCAAGGAGCCCTGGCACCTGGAGTCCCCATTAGGGATATCCCAGTGGCTGGAAGCACTCTGACCCTGGGGAACCTCCGACTCTGGAGATCACTACCCGATGCTTCCAAGATGTCTTGACTTCTTTAAACTTCTGGACACTGCGAGATATCCCCAACTCATCAGGAAATCCCTAGTCTCTCAGAATTTCCACTCACCCCTCAGAATCCTCCTGGCCTTTTGAATCCCTTTAACCCTCAAGAACCCACCCAGTGCCTTGAGTATCCAATCTGAGCCACCTGCCCCAGCGTATATCCCCAAACTGCCCATGCCCCTGGTAGGGACACTTACCCCAGTTCTGTAACTTCCTCCCTGAGAGCTGGGTCCACTTTGGCTTTGGGGCATTGAAGACCTAGGAGGTTGGGAGGGGTCAGTCCTTTTTCAGGATCACCCTCACTGATTCTCGCACCCAGGTCAACATAGGGCCCTCTACCTGGGGTTGAAATGGGTCATCTCAAAGTCTGTGGGATTGTTCTGTGATACAGTGTTCCCAGGCCTGTGTTATTTGCCCTCTTCCCTGTGTCCAAGATCAGGAAAGGACCCACAGCTACACAATCGTGGTCTGAATCTACTGAGAGCTCTGGGCTAGACTGAGCTCTTTTAATCCAGCAAATAGTGTGCACTCTGTAATTTCCTGAATCCTGGGCTCTCTCAGCACAGCCTGACTTCTGGAACCTCTTTGTTCCCAGCACCCGGGGGGAGGAAATGTGCTAGGCTGGGCTATCTCAGCATAGCAAAGAGAGTACTTTGAAAATTCTCCACTGCCAAGATCCTGTGGGTCTCGAATGGGCAATCTCCAAGAAGTCTGTACTCCACTCAATAATCTCATTTCTTTCATGGTTATGGGGCTGGAATGGGCTATCTCAGCACACTAGTGTGTTCTGTGGGGGACCTGGGTGGCTCAGTTGGTTAAGCACCCGACTGATTTCAGCTCAGGTCATGATCTCAGGGTCCTGCATCAGTCTCTGTGCTCTCCCTCTGCCCCGCCCTCTCCCCCCCCCACCACCACCACCCCACTCAGGCGCTCACTATCTCTCCCTCTCAAATAAATAAACAAAATCTTTTAAAAACAACAACAACAAAAAGTCTGTGCTCTGCAGCTAACTTATTCCTGGGACTCAAACTAGACAAGATTACTTGGCGTAGCACAAGGAAGCTCTGTGCTCTGTAACTAAGTCTCTGAGGCTGCAAAAGCTCTGAGCTTTATAAATTCTATCCCCCACCCCCCACCCCGAATCTTAAGAATAGAATATAGAATACTGGGCCATTTCAGCACAGGTGATCTGTGCTTGGTAACCTTGTTACCAAGACTTTGGGTCTATGCTGAGCTATTTCAGCAGAGGGAAGAGGTTACCCTGTAGCATTCTGATACCTGGGTTATGTCAGCACAGAAAACTGAAACTGCAAACCTCAAGGGCCCAAACCTCAAGGGCCTGAACTGGGCTATCTCAGTCTATATGTATAATCCCCCTTTCTCTATGATAGCAGGATTGGGCTCTCTTAGTAGAGAGGGTATGAGGTTTCTAACTTCCTTGTTTCTAGCATAAGGAATCTGTTTTTAGCAATAACATCTGTTTGGAGGCCATACTGGGCTATCCCAGCACAGGGAGTCTGAGCTGCATAATAACTACCTTTCTAAGAATCAGTTTGGTTTCCCCTAAGCTGCCTGGGAAAGGCTCTTTCTGATAGACCCAGCAGGTCCTGCGAGAGCAGCAAGTAGGGAAGAGGAGGGATGGGTGCTGGGTGGCACTCTCCTTCCTGCCAAGATCTTCACTGTAGCCTTAGGGGTTGGGGAGGGATCTGAGAAGGAGGGAAAAACACGACAGAAGGGTGTTGAGGTTACCTGTCGAAGCAAATACTCTTCCTCTTCCTTGGAGATGAAGTCAGGGACATAGTAGATTACAGGTGGTGCCTAGGATAGAGAACCCCTTGAAAGTGCGGCCCTTCAACCTACATAGGAGCCCTAGTAGCACTGAGCAGACCCTCCCTCTAAGAGAGGCTCCAGATGTTTGTTCCCAGACAGATCAGGGCCTGGCGTCAAAGGACTAATGCCCATTTGGGGGGTGGGAAGTGGGGAGTGGGAAGCGAGCAGTCCCAGCCCACAAACCCAGGAGTCAGCCTATCTATCCCCACTCTTACTCTCCCACCCTCTAGTCCCCACCTTCACCCTCTGCACCCCCAGTCCTGACAACCTGCTCCACCCTGTACGGTTCCAGGGCGGGGACCCTGGCGTCCTGATCTTCCATCGACACCAACTCCATGCACCCAGTCCTGTGGGGAAGGGGAGGACACTCTGAAGTCACCAAGCTTCCCACCCTCAGGCTATGACCCCATTTTCGGCTTTATCAAGGGCCAGGGCCTCACCTCAGCTCTACAGGGAATACTCACTTGGTTTCCACCTGAGTCCTCGGCATCTCGAAAGCCACCCAGACACAGTGAGCACCCAGAACATTGCCCCGCTGCCCCAAACTCCATCCACAACGTCTCATCCAACGGCACACATTTTTGCCCTCTTAAGCCTCTCACGGAGAACATCCTCTGACCTCACTGGGAGCCGTTCTCAAGAGCTCCACGCAGGGCCTCCAGGGCTGCACCCCAAAGCCCCTTCAAAGAGTTTGAGACTCCCTCCTAACAACTTCAGACTTGCAACCATGAGTCTGGGTCTCCAACAGTATTCACGGTCACCATGCGCCCTCCTCCTGCCTCCAGCCCTTCAGACGCCCCATTCTGAACACCCGCGTGCCCCCGATCCGAGTCTCAGGAAGGCCCACTCTCCGTCTCCTCGGATCCCCCCATTCTGGACCCCTTCACACTTCTCCTCCCGAGCGCCCCTTCCCTGCAGCAACCTTAGGCCTTTAGTCTGAAGCCTGGCTCCTCTCCAACCTTCTCTACCTGAACCCCTTAGACTCCCCACACCGAGTCTTCTAGAATCCCACGCTCTGAGCTTCCCTGGAATTCCCACCTGAGCTTCCCCAGGTCCCCGTTCTCAGCCCTCTCGGACCCCATCTCCGTCCCCAGCCACCCCCAAAACTGACCGTCCACCAGCGGCCCCTCCAATACCCGAATTAAACACCCCCATTCCCTTCCCAGCCACTTCCGCCCACGTTCCTGACGCAGTTTCCTCAAACCAACGGGAATTCTCAAAGGTCCTGAGGGTCCGCCTTCCACCCAATCGGCGCTCTCGCCCTGTATTGTCCCGCCCCCCCACCCTCGCTCAGTGATAGGCCGCGCCTCCCGGGCTCTGAGCCAATGGGGATCCTCCGGAGACGGGTCTTTATCTAGCACCGACCAATCAGGCTCCAGAACCTGCGCAGTGGGCCCAGATGGGAGGGGAAGCCTTCGAAGAGCCCAGATGGGAGGGGACGCGGCAGGAAGAAGCCGGATTGTTAGAAGGACTTCCCGCAGGCGGAATCATTCAATGCCCATTGATGGAAGCACTTCCTTTCTCGTCCTCTGTAGTAAGGGCTACACAGGCAGGCCCGTAACTCCCCAAATATTGACCTGACGCAGACAAGCCATAGAAACATCTTTATTGAAGGGGATAGGGGTCATGCTGAGTTCGGGGACATGCAGTGAAGGGGCAGTCGTGAGCTGTCCTTGGTGGTCAGGGCCCCAGGTCCACCCTAGACCCCCTGGGCCTTCAGGTTCTCCCTCAGGCTGTTGGTCTGGCCCGGGTGCTGTGAAGTCCTTTGGGGCCAGTGACTCAGATTTGGTGTTTTGGACCTGTGACCAGAACGTAGCTTGAAATAGGGTTCTAGGATTTGGGATCCCCTCAAGGCCTTGGGGCCCTTCATGTATTAGAGATGGAGGCTTTAGGATTTGGGGTTCCCTGGGGGCTGGGGCTCTTTGCATTTGGGTGTCTTGAGATCCATCGACTCAGGGCATTGAAGTACTCCGGTTTCCAGGGATGAGAATTCCTGTTTGGGGTCTCCTGGTGCCTACCAATAGGGCTTGAGGTGCCCTGGGAGCCCGGGATGCATATCCTGACTGCAATTTCCTCCATCCCAGGCACAAGGACCTCCATGATTGGGGTTTCCTGGGGGCTTAGGATTTAATTTTTAAATTTGGGATTCCCTGGGGATTTGGGGATTCTATGATTTGAGGATCCTGGGAATTAGGGCCTTGGGGTCCTCTAGGGGCTGTAGGACTTGGGAACATGGGGGAATTTGGGACATGTACTCTGGAGCTTAGTATCCCCAGAGTCCCAGAATGGGGCCTCCAAATTTTGGGGTCCCCCAAAGGGGGAAGTCGTTACTTAAAAAATAGAGAATTTTCTGGGAGCCTGGCCAGCACAAGGGCTGTGGGCCGTGTCGGGTGGGCTTCATACAAGGCACTGGGGGTTTCTTGAGGGCGCAGAGGGCAGGAAGACATAGGGGTCCTGTAATTAGCACTTCCAGGACTGTTTTGGTGTCTGTATATTGGGGGTGACAGTGGGCTGGTTAATGTGGGTCTCTTCTTGAGGGGTAAGAGTAGGGATTTGTTAATGTAGGGTGTCTCTGATTGCAGTGTAAGCTTTTGGGGTGACCATGGGGGTCACAACATCTTGAGGGGACTGATGTTAAATGTAGATCTGTTACTCTTGCTCTGGAGGTAAGACCTGTGTTTATTTCAAGGGGACTTGATGTGGGGGGGGGGAGGGTCTTTGTTAATGGGGGAGGATTCTGATCCAGTGATGAATGACTCAGGAATGTTCTGCTCTGGAGCTTTATGTAGAGGTCACCATTATTTGAGGTGATGTGGAAATGTTATTGGGAGTCTGCTCTGAGGGGTTGGGGACAGGAACTAGCCTGAAGGTGCTACACTCAGGGAATCTCTTTCTGGGTACCATGGGGTCTGTATTTGGGGGTTATCATGAGGGAATCTGTTAATAATGGGGCCTCAGTGATCGAGGGCTGGCTAATGGGGTCTCTATTCTGGATGTGTTACTGGGAATCTCTATCTCAGGGTGACTTGGGGGCTCCTGTGTCAGGAGATGCTAGAGGGGACTCTTTGACTCTCTGTCAGATATCCAGGCCTCTAAGACTGCATCTCCGCCCTCAGCATCCAGGGAAACCAGCAGCAGAAGAGCAACCTGGAAAGGAGAATCATGTCTGTCACACCTTGATGCAGGATGTGGGGACATCTGGGCTCTTCACCCCCCACCCCACCCCTGCTTCTCCCCAAGTGTTTGGGATTTGGCCTTTCTGAATTCTGCCTCTACCTATCCAGCTATGCCTTCTCAGGCTCATGTGAAATAGAAGCTATTTTGCCTCCTTTACCTGCCCCTTAAGAGTGGAAGGCACCAGAATTCATTGTGGGGACCTCACTCCCTAAGAACTGTTTCTGGGTAAGCTGACTAGTCACAAGTTTTCCTAACCTCTATTTCCGGCCCCAACCAGAAGTCCAGATCCCTGTGTCCAGTGGCCCTGTGCAACCTCTCCCTGAATATCCCACAGGACGTAGGTCAAGGGTTGGCTACCCACCTGGAGATGGAGTTCTCTGATGCGATGTCCTTTGGGGTCCGGACTGTCGTGAAAGTGCGTTTGGGCTGTGTCACTAAAGGGGAAGGCAAGATCTCAGGTGAGGGGATGACAGACCCTCAATACCCAACTAGTCTCCTTGTCATTGATACTCATCCATGTCCCCAATACCTACCTGGACCCCACATTCCAATACCCATCTGGATCTCTTGTAATATTCCGTGTCCCCCAATACCTACCCATGTCCCCAGTGCCTGCCCAGAGCCTTGTCGCTAACATCCTCATACCCCATGGCACCTATCCTCATCATTTTCCTGGACTCTGTGTTCCCTATTAAATACTGTCACCAACACATACCTGAGAACCCATGACCTCTCCTCCTGTCCCCAAACCCTTACTCCTCCTCCTCTATCTCCTACACCTCAGTCCCAACTCACTTGTCACTTGATGCACTTTTTTGGCTCCGACATTGTCCCCAGGGGGGTCAGTGGATCCACCAATCCTAGGGAGACATAAGAAGAATGGGAGGAGTCAGAGTCACAAGATCCCAGGGGAGCTGAACCCACAGGTCCCACGCAGAGAGAGCTAGGGTGTGGAGGTGGGTATCCACACCGTCCTGCTGGTCTGAGAGGGAGAGACACCTGAAAGGGGGGCAGGGATCAGGGTTCTGGGAGGTCCCCTGGGTTGGGGTCGGGGTTTGGGCTCACCTCTGAATTCGGGATGCTGGCGCAAAGACTCCATGCCGTGGGGGGCAGGTGAAGTACCGGACACCGAAGACAGAGCCATCATGCTTGCCAGTTGGCTGGTCTAGCTCAATGCCATACCAGTAACCTGTGGCAGTGGGGTGTCAGCATGCCTCAAGTCCCGCCTGCCCACCCCATCCCCCACCTCCCACCCCCCAGATCACTGTCCTCACCCGGGGCAAAGTCTGTCTTCCCATAGAAGCGCACAATCCCTTGCTTCTGGCCGGCAACAAGGACTTGGTCTCCGACCTCAGCCTTGGCTCCCTCCCGCTGCTGCAGGCTGCCCAGAGACGGGGAGGACGGGGGCTTCTTCTTGCCTAGGGTAAAGGGTATAAGGGGAGGGAGTGGGGCCCCCAGATGCCAGCCCTGGGGACCTCATGCTACCCAGAAAGACCAAAGGTAGAAACTCTGTCCTGTCTCTAATCAGGAACCCTAGAGCATTCCTCAGAACCGGGGTGTGTGGGGGGGTGGGGGGGCAAAAAAATCAATTAATTAATTTTTAAAATTAATTAACTAATTAATTTTTTAAAAAAGAACCAGGAAGGCTTTGGGCTTGGAAGGAAACAACCTCAACTGCCAGAAAACTGGGGGGGGGGGGGGGGGGGGCGGCAAGGCCTGAGGGGAAACTGAGTCAAGAACCTGGAGAACCCAAAATCCTTTCTCAAAGCTGAGGTTATTTAGGCCAAAGGAAAAACTGAGTCACAGAAGTCAGGAGCCCAGAAATTCTCCTTTTAAAATGAAGGAAGGAGTTGGGTGTGAAGATAAATCAAGTCCTTAAAGCCAGGAACCCCATAGATTCTTTCCTAAAACTGGGGGGAACCCCTTGGACCTGAGGGGAAACTTAGTCATAGAAGGCAGAGAACACACAGATCCTTTCAAGAACTGGGTGGGGGGCCAGTACTAAGTCAAAGGAGAAATTGAGTCATAGAAGTGAAGAACTCAGAGATTGTCCTCTTAACACAGGGACCTGAGGAGAAACTGAGTCACCAAAGTTGGGCTACCCACAGAAAATCCTCAAATTGGCTCTCCTCACCCTCCTCACCCAGAAGACCCCCGCTCTGACCTTTGTGTTCCCTGCGGCCTTTGCCAGTGACACGGGAAAAGTCCATCCGAGGAGTCCGAGGTGTGGAGGTGACAGAGGAGGGGGGTGCGTCCACTACCTTGGAGATCTTGGACACAGAGGCAAAGAGACCTGGGGGGACAAAGCCTGGGCTGGGAATTGTCCAAGCCTCTGCCCTCTGCCCGGCTATCGTCTCCCCTGCCCCATCACCTAGTCAACAGCATCAGAACCACTGAATAGA
Organism: Canis lupus baileyi; assembly: GCF_048164855.1. Taxonomy (NCBI): domain Eukaryota; kingdom Metazoa; phylum Chordata; class Mammalia; order Carnivora; family Canidae; genus Canis; species Canis lupus. Next base: position 117,161,707 of record NC_132838.1, on the reverse strand, counting down.
CACCACCCCCACCCCTTTTGAGCCCCAGGTGGGACTGACCCTGCTTGGGAGGGCAGATGAAGTACCGGACGCCCCCAACACTGCCATCATTCTTGCCCTCAGGTTCATCCAGCTCCACGCCCACCCACTGGCCACTGGCGAACTCCGTGGTCCCGCAGAACCGAAGTGTGCCCGTCTGAGGAAATAAGGGAGGATATGGTTTGGGTGGGTGAGTGGGGAGTGGTCCTTGAGAGGCCATGATAGATGACTGGCACACAGGCAGCATGGAGAGAGGATGAGGGAGCCCTAAACTCAAATCTATTTGGACATCACCATTTACTGGCTATGTGACTTAAGTCACTGTGTCTCTGTGTCCTCATCTATGAAATAGAACTAGAAATCACACCTACCTTAGAAGTTGGTTATAGAACTACCCTGTCCAATGCAGTAAACGGCCATTAGCCACATATAACAATTTAAATTAACTGAAATTAAATTTAAATTTAATTTCCCTGGTTGCACTCACCCCATTTCAAGGGCTCAATAGCCACATATGGCTTATGGCTATTTTGTTGGGCAACACAGACCCAGAATATTTCCACCACCACAGATGGAAAGATCCATTGGACAGGGCTGTGACAGCCTCAGAAGAGGGCCTGGGGCTGAGTGAGGGATCAGTGAGTGCTGACTATTAGTATCTTGCACTTTGGTCAAATGACCTTTTGGGCCTCAGCTTCATCTGTAAAATGGAGATAGCAAAGCACTTCATAGGCTGGCTGTCTGATCGAAACATTTGGAATATATGTAAGTTCATTTGGTTGCAGTGATAACAGCCTCAGTGAGTATGGCTGTTATCGTGTGAGGCTGCTTCACTCTCTAAGGCTCAGTTCCTTATCTATAAAATGGATGAATAGTGCCAACTCTGGAGGCTTGGTGTAGAGATCAGAATAGTGCCTGGCACACAGAAGAGCATTTGTGATGCACCAAGCCCTATTCTAAGGGCTTTACTGATTTTAATTAATTTAAGCCTCATACGACTACTTGAGGTGGGTACCATTATTAGCCCCATTTTAGAGATGAAGAAACTGATTCCTCAGAGATGTGGAATCAGCCCCATTTTAGAGATGAAGAAACTGATTCCTCAGAGATGTGGAATCAGTGGCCCCAGGTACCACAGCTAGAAAATAGCAAAGCTGAGATTTGCCTGAGCTCGTAACCACTGTGCTATGCTGTTTCTCTAAGGGGCAGGTTGTTACTATTGTTCTTATCTTCAGACAAAAGGTTTCGCCTCTTACAGTCTTCTGGGTTGTAAAATGGGGAGAATCAACCCATTTTGCTTTCAAAATTGTCATGTAGGGGATGGCTGGGTGGCTCAGTGGTTAAGCGTCTGCCTTTGGCTCAGGGCGTGATCCCAGGGTCCCAGGATCGAGTCCCACATCGGGCTTCCTGCAAGAAGCCTGCTTCTCCCTCTGCCTATGTCTCTGTGGCTCTGTGTGTGTCTCTCATGAATAAATAAATAAAGTAGTGAAAAAGAATTGTCATGTGGATTTGATCAGATCATGTACAGAAAGTATTACAGATGGGGCTGATGTATGCAAAACTCTTGATCAGAAAACAATGTGATTTTTATGGTTTCTCACTGTACAAGCAACAAAATTCAAATTCCTTCCGGTGGCCTGCAGGTCTGGTGTGATCCAGCCACTGCTGTCCTCTCCACTTCCCCCTCCAGTCACACTACCCCTTCTCTCCTCCTGGGCTCTATACCACCATTTCCTCTGTCTCCATGTTGTTGCAGGTGAGCTCCTTCCCCTCTTGGCTCAGACATCAGCTTCTCACAGAAACCTCTGGAACACCCAGGGGCAATTTACTAAATCCAAGCTTTTTTTTAAGTCAAAAAAATTTTTTTAAAGTAATCTCAAAAAAATAAAAAATAATAAAAATAAATAAACAAAAACAAAGTAATCTCAATGTCCAATGTGAGGCTCAAATTCACAACCTTGAGATCAAAAGTCCCATGCTCTACTGACTGAGCCAGCCAGGTACCCCTAAATCCAAGCATCTAATGGTTTTCAAAGCCCTGGTTGCTACCAGGTTTATCTTAACTATGGGTTTACTTTATTGGCTGTGTCTTCTTCATTAGAAAAAAGCTCCATGAAAGTGGGTCTGGGCTCACACAGCCCTTTATTCCCAAGGATGGGCTGGGCCCAGCATGGAGACTGAGGGACATCTGATAAATAAACCAAAGTTGGAATACCTGGATGAATAAAGATTCTCTCTGCCCTCTGAGCATTTACCTGCTCCCTCTACATGGGACTTCCCTCCTCCTTTTATTCTTCTGGCTCATCCTTCCTATCTTCAAGCGGGTGCATCCGTCCTATCACACCCTTGACTGTTGTGATCTGTCCTTTTTGTCTCAAAGTACTAAGCACTGTGGGAGCAGAGGTGGGCCCTGAGTGGGGATCACAAAGCCCCAGGGAACTCAAGTGCAGAGCTGCCTTGATCAATCTGCTTATGCTTCCTCATAACAGCCATGACTGTCCTGGGCTGTCACTGTCAGGTGATAGATCTGTCTTCCCCCCCTGCACTGACAGCTCAGCCCAGGGTGGGACACAAAGGAAACAGAACAACTGTGGGAATGCCTGGGAGGGTGGGTAGCCAAAGGAGAGTGTCTACGCTGTGCCTGAGGACCCAGCTCTGAGGCGTGAGGGCTGAGTCCTGCCCTCCCCTCCTCTCCCCAGTCTCTGACCTTCTGGCCATCCAGCAGCACGCGGTCTCCCAGACGCAGGCCCAATGCACTGAGCATCAGATTGCCTGGGACGTTGTCATAGTTCGGTAGTGTGACCTTGGGGAGGGCACAGGAGAGTGGCACGGCCTCCTCCAGCAGTGTTCGCAGCTCCTTGGCCACCAGTGCTGCCTCTGCCTTGTCCAGGGACATGTCCATGGGGTCTGGGACCACCTCTGCTGGCACTTGACCCTTTCGGTTCTGGGGCCAATGGGAAGAAAGGAAGTGAGGATTCAGTGGCACAGGCTCTGCCTTCACTGAGCCTATGCTTCCAGAGACCCCTAGTCTAGGTAAAGCAAAGGTAGAACTAGGTCATACCCTAGGCCAATATGGGAATAAGAAGGGGTGAGGCATTAGGATATAGCCCATGTCCCCATGTCCCCTGGGACATCCACCCTAAATCTCAGGCTGGGGATTTCAAGTAATTGAGGGTGGATCTATGGGTAGAGCCAAGGGAATAAAGGTCACACTTCAGTCTATAGGTCATGCCCTTAGGGAGGCCATGCCCCAGGAGATCCCAAGCCTGGAATGAGACCATGTGAGGGATGAACCCTGAAGATGGTCTCCTGTGGTCCTGGGTCAGGGTCCAACTGGGCCAAAGGAGAATGAGGAGAGGCAGGGCTTCAGAAACACAGGCCATGTCCCCCAAGATATCTGGGCCTGGAATAATGCACAGTAATTGGTGTTAGGAATAGGATCTGGAAATGGATGAGTTGGAGGTCAAAGATCATGTTTTGGGCTTATGGGGGGGACCCACTCTTCTCATTCACTGAGAGTCTCAATTCTTTTCACGATCTTGAAATATTGTCTACATACAACCCAGGGTCAGTCAGCATTGAGAGAAGGTATTCCTTGCTGAGTAACCCTGGAAATATCACTCTCTTTGCCTCAGTTTCTTCATTGTAAAACAGGGTTCATAATAGAGTTCACCTGATACATCATGAACCCTAAGTAAATACCAGCTGTCACTTCACTTGTTGAATGTACAGGTGATTTTTGTAATGAGCTCCCAGAAACGCAAGTGGTCCTAGAACCCCCTCATCCTCTGCTGGCCCTAAAAGGGGTGGGAAAGGAAGAAGGAAGACACCGGGGGCTGGGCCAGGGTGCAGTACCCGCAGCGCAGGGTTGGCACCATGCTCCAGCAAACATTTGGCGGCACCCAGGCACAGGTTGGAGGCTGCGATGTGCAGGGCTGAGCCGTGGTTGAAGTCACTGCACGTGGAGTTCACCACTGGGTTGTGGGTGAGAGGAGGGTTTCTGGTGAGTGGCCTCAGCACCCTGCCTCCTCGCCACCCTCCTAACCCACGCCGCCACCACTGCCTTACAGCCTCCCCCAATCTATCTCTTAACCCACAGGCCCCAATGTTCCCCACAGGCGGCAAGCGGAGCCCCACCCCTCCCTCCCCTTCCCTTCCCCTCCTCCCCACTAGGCCCCGCCCCTCCCAAACCGGCCCTGCCCAGCCCTGGGGATGGGTCCTGGATGTCTGGGCCCCATCACCTGCACCTCCTGTCTCCAACCTACCACTGTCTTCTCGGATCCCGGCCCCCTCTCCCCTCATTCACCACCCCACAACACACATCCAGGGCACCCTCCTCTTGCTTCCAGCCTCCTCCTTAGCCTGGGTCCCATCCCCTCCCAGCCCGGACTCTCCAGCTCACCTCTCGGCCGAGCACCCTTAAGCAGCACTCGCACGAGGTCGGGCACGTCGAAGTAGGCAGCGTAGTGAAGCGCATTCATGTTGGTCCAACGGCTGCGCAGTGTTACGTCGGCGCCCAACGCCAGCAGCTGCTGCGAAAGGCGCACAGCCGCAGCGGGGTCCCCTGCGCAACAGCCCAGGTCAGCTTGCGTCCCCTCCTCCAAAGCCTGGGCCCAAGGCATAGGGAAGGCCCTGTGCCTTGGGGACTGTGCTTTGGCATCTTAGGCTGCGGGCTCAGGGTGGGCCAGGATTCTGAATGGTTTTGAGTGTGTCCAGTCCGGGGCCGGATGTGTCAGGGCTAGTGGTTTTGGGGTTGGGACCTTACCAACTCCGTGGGCCCCAGCCTTGCACGCGTAGTGGAGCAGTGTCATGTCGGTCAGCCCATCTCGATCATTCACGTGGCAGCCTCGACGCAGAATCTGGGAATACCAGGGGACCAGGGAGGTTTACCCAAACATGTGAGGGACCCTGTCCTCTCCCTCCCTGGCTTCCCAAGCATCTTACCTCGTTGCCAATAACATCGATCTTGTGCTGGACTTGGGGCACCCACTGGCGCACAATGGCGAACAGTTCAGGGATGGTGGTCTGGGGGTCAAAAAGAATCTCCTGGCACGCCGGGTCATTGGGATCGAAGAATGTGAAGGCTAGGGTAGTAAGAGGTCCAGAGTCACCCCAGGCAAGCTGAAGCCCTCTTTCCATCCTGAGGCAGGGCAGCTCTAGGCCTTTGCCTTTAAGATCCTCTATTGCATGGTCTCAAACCATGGTGCAAGGACCACAGACATTTTCTGTGTGGCCAGCATGAGGCTTCAGAATCAGGAGGTTTCACATAAAACTCCAGATGCCCAGTGTGTCTTGAAAAGTTGGCAGATCCAGCAATCCTACAGAGCAACAAACTCCACTCCTTGATACTAGAGTGTGGAAGCAGCACAATACCTTGAATCTGCATGCCCCCCGGGGTTGGGGGCAGCGGAGCTGCTAGTGCTTCTAACACATTGCTGCCCTGGTAAGTATGGGCACAGTCTGGCTAAATCTCAAGTGAAAGAAAGAAAAGAAAGAAAAGAAAGAAAAGAAAAGAAAGAAAGGAAAGAAAGGAAGAAAGAGAAAGAAAAAAGAAAAATGAAAAGCCAGAAAACTCGGTTTTTAAGAGAAATCTCAATTTTTCAAATACTGTGCAGGACACATGAAAGTACCCATGGGCAAGGTGAGGCCAAGAGGAATTTCCATCTGCCCCTATTAGGCTCTGATGGGTGCTGCTCCTGTAGTATTGCCAACTGCCAGCACAGGGCCTGGCACATGGCAGGAGCTCAGTGCATACTGAATGAATGAGTAAATGAACACCCAGATAGATGACACCTGGCTGGGAAAGTGGCACAGACAGAGCGTCTCCAGGAATCAGCCTGTGTGCTCCTTTTTATACCCCAGTCACGCCACAGCCCTCCTTGGCTCAGAACCCCACCCTGGCTCCCACCCCACTGTCCTCCTCACATCCCACGAGCCCTGCACAAACTGGCCTCGTCTGTCCTCTCCCCCTCATTCATTCTACCCAGCCACACTGGCTCCTTCTGTCCTTCTAACACGCCGGGCAAATTCCTGTCTCAGTGGCTTTGCACTTGCTGTTTTCCTTGCCTGGGCTGGTCTTCACCCAAGCCTTCTCAAGGCTTTGCAGGTTTTCCGCAAACGTCACCTCTTCGCAGAGGCCTCCCAGACCACCCTGTGTAAATCAGCACCTGTGCCCTTCTCCATCTTGGGCCCTTTTTCCTTTCTTTCACCACAGCACATACTATTTAACATTAACTTTTTTAAAAAAAGATTTTATATTAAAAAAAAAAAGATTTTATATATTTATTTGACAGAGAGAAAAGACGAGTGGGGGAGGGGCAGGGGAGAAGCAGACTCCCCACTGAGCAGGGAGCCCCAAGTGGGGCTGGATCCTAGGACCCTGGGGTTGTGACCTGAGTCAAAGGCAGATGCTTAACTACTGAGCCACCCAGGCACCCACACTTAACATTAACTTGTTTACTCTCCCTTCCCTTTCTCCTTCCCTTTCCTTTGTTTCTCTTCTTCCCTCTTTTTTCTTCTTTTTCTCTCTCACTTGCCTCCCTCACTAGGATGAAAGCACTAGGTTTCTGTGCTGCCCATTCGCTCCCTTCTCCCCAGGGACCAGCATAGCAGCTGGCATGCAGTAGGTGCTCAATCCATCTCTACTGAGTTAATGGCACACATTTAATACACAAATACACAAGTTCTCCTTGGAGTCCACCTTAGCCCTCTCTCTCTTCTAGACCACATTTCCAGATTCCTTCACGTTCTGTGACTAAACCCTCCTTGTTCTACAAACAAGATTCTGAGGGAGGCAGGGGTGGGGCAGAGAGGCAGCCTGCACCCTCTGACTTCCCACCAGGCCACAGGCCCCAGCCCCATCTAGCCACATTTCCAAAAGAAATTTTCCAGTTTCCTGGGGTGGATTCCTCACACCAGACACCCAGATAACCTTCTTATTTTTCTATCAGACTGAGCTCAATTTGTAGCCTCTCTGACCCACCTCTAGTGGGTGACTTGGCCACAGATGCCATTCTCCAGCCCTATCCTACTGATGCCTACTCTTTGAATCTGATGTCTAGTTTCTAAACTTACAGCTGCTGGGGACTCCCAGCCAACACCTTCTAAAAGCCCCCTCCACCTCTGTAACCAGTAGCCAGAGGGAGCTTTTAAAAATAGAAATCAAAAATACAAATCAGATCCACCACTCCTCTGCTTTTAAATATCTTCCCACCAACTGCTCTCCTCTCATCACACTTATTCAAAGTTCTCACCATAGCCCCTAAGGGGCCAGTATCTAGTCACGGCCAAACCTTCACCTTAACTCTCATCACTCCCTAACTACAGCTCCAGGATTGTCTTCTGTTCCTGCCTCAGGGCTTTTGCACATGCTGCTCACAGCCTGGAACTTTCTTTCTCCAGCTCTCTCACAGCTGATTCCTCATGCTCTGGGTCTCAGCCTAAATGCCACCTCATCAGAAAGACCCCCTCGGACCACTCCGTCTCAAGGTGCTGCCCCCTAACCCCCCCCCCATTATAATGTCCATCTTTTAGTTCTTTCATAGCATTCACTCTATCTGAACTTATCTGATTTAACTGTTACTTGCTCTCTCCTAAGAGTAGGGGTCATGCATGCCTGGATCACTCACCATTAAATCTCTATCACCCAGAGTAGTACCAATGGATAAATATGCTTGGTGAATGATTAGACACTTTCAGTTTCTCCAAAAAGCCACCTTCCCAGCTCCACAACTTCCTACCTTGGAGCCTTTACTCCTGAAGTTATCCCTCTGGGTATTCCCTTCCCCTCGCCCTTTTGCTTGTTAAACCCCAACTCATCCTTGGGTCTTCCTCAGATGTTACCTCCGCACGGAAACCGTGTCTTAAAAAGCTCCTGCAGCATCCTATTCTTGGCAAACACAATTCTCATCATGTCTTGCAATTATACATTTATATTATGTTACATTGTTATCTGTGTAGGTTGTCACTGAGGCCTGTAAGTTCTCTCAGGGCAAAGACTCCGTCTGGCTCCATGCTTTGCCCCAGGCTCCTAGCATTGAACCAGGTCCAAGACAGCCTTTTCAGTAAATGTTTGTTGAATGACTAAATGATTGAATGATGTGTCATGAATCAAAGGTTAGGCTTATGCTAATTCCATTCTCCAATGGGTGAATGAATAAATTAACGAAGGGGGCATCCAAGGGCCAAGACTCCCCCAGACCACTTTCAAAGTGAATCAACCCACCATCACCATCAGAGCTCAGCCCAACCTCCCTGGCCACCCAAGGCTCCAGACCAAACGCAGGGTGGGGAGGGTGGTTACCGTAGTCCTTGGGGAGGGGGGCAGGTGCCGAGGGGTGCACAACAGGCTTCTGCCGGCGCTCCTGGGTGGGGCTGGGGGCCTCGGGGACCAGCTCATCCTCCTCCTCCTCTTCTTCTTCCTCCCCCCGGAGTGGAGGGGCCATCGGAGCGGGATCTGTCTTAGTCATGGTCTTCAGTGGCCCTCCGGGGGGCGGGTGCAGAGTTGGGGGGCGGCTTTCAGGCAAATCCTGAAGACAGCGGTCAGTTAGAGAGGGCGCCCCATGGGGTCCAGGGTGTGAGCCCCCAGAAGCCACCCCAGCGGCTCCCACGCCCCCAGCTCCGGATTTTGGGAATCACAGCGACGACCATTACCCCTCGGAGGACCCCGGCGTGTGGGCCCAGCGCCCAGCACGTCCCCCAGGTCCAGCCCCCATTCTTCTCCTCCCCGCGTCAGGCCCCTCGGTCTAGGCCGCCCCCTCCCCGGGTTTGTTTATCTCGGGATGCAGGATGCTTCGCCCCTCCCCTTCCCCGCGGGCCTCCCCTCTGCCCACCTCACCTCGGCCGATGGGGCTGGAGACCAAAGCTGAGCCTGGGGAGCCTGGAGTACTGGGGTGTCTGTGTCGGGGGAAGTGATGCGGGAGGAGAGGGAGACAGAGGGGGACGAGGCCCAGACGCCGACTGGGGATGGGGGTGGAGAGGGAGGGGCGCTGACGGCGCATGCGCAATGGTACCCCCAACCAGGCGCGGGGGCGGAGATACTGGGAGGCTCCTCGCTTTGATGAAAAGGCTCGAGGCAGCGTCGTGAAGGGGACAGACACGGAGGATGGAGAGAGAAAGGAGACGTGGCCACAGAAAGGGATGTGAGGCATCAAAAGAGAGATGAAGCAGAGACAAGGGGAAAAGGAGAGGGATGGGAAAGCATCCCCGACATAGAGCCTTCCCGCAGGCCCAGAACCAGGCCAGCCAGGGCAGGGGTCTCTGTGGTGGCGGTGGTGTTTTCTCTCTCCGATCTCAGACCTAACCCCTTCTCCGTGCTCGCCGTCTATCAGGGTGTCTCAGAGTCGTGATTCTGTAGACTCTGTCCATCCTCTGCGGCCACCAGTCATCGTGGGTAGCACCACAGTGCTCACAGAGCACATACCAGGCTCAGAGAGGTTAAGCCACTTGCCCAAGGGCACACAGCAAATAGGGGATGGAGCTGACTTGAAACCCGACAGCCTGGCTGGAGAGTCAGGGCTTTTAATCACCATGAGACATGGCGGTAGCAGTGTCTAGGGTACAGATCTGCCAATGAATGCCTCCAACCCTATCTGAACCTGTATCTCCCCTAAGAAGACCTGGAGCCAGCCCAGGGTCCAGGCCTTCCTGGCTCCATCATCCTGGTCTGGCTGTCATGCCTGCCTGGCTGTGGCCTGCACTGCCCAAAACCCCAGCCCAAAGAGGACTGGGTTGACTTTGCCTTCCATCCTTCAACCTTCTAATGATCAAGCCTGGTGATTCCATCTCCAAAATATTCCCAGAATTTCATGCCCCACCCCACACCCAGGTCCTCATCCTGGTCTTTCATCTTCTCCCACCTGGACTATGGCAGCAGCCTCTTTCCCGTTCTCCCTCCTCCTCTTTACCCCACAACTTGCTCTCTGTAATGCATCCATAGGGACCTAACACATACCCCATCAGGGCCCTCCTCAATTTGGAGACATCTGCTTGCTGCATCTCATTCTAGATTTTTAAAAACCCATGTTGTCAACTGCAGCCCACAAGGCCCTAGGTGAACTTTCCCTGATCATCTCCAGCCTCTCCTCTTCTCTCTCTCCCCCACATTCATTGTACTACACTGGCTCCTTGCTCCTCCTCAGTGCAGCACCTTTACACTGGCTGTTCCTTCTGCCCAGAATGCTCCTCTCCCAGATACCTGGTTCCCTCTCTCCCCTCATTTTTTACTTATTGGCACCTTTTCAGTGAGACCTCCGCTCTATCTAAAATCGCACCTCCCCCCACACACACACTCCCTTCCCCGCTTCAGTTTTTGCCATAGCAACACTGCCCTCCTCCAGCTGACACCCTAGGTGTTGGGCATTTGCAGGGGCTGTTCTCCACGGAGGATCCAGCCCATATGCCTTCCAGGCCAGCTCATCCTGGAGTCTGCGCACACGTTGTCTCCTTAAAGAGTCCTCTTCATTCATTCATCCATCCACCACCCCAGCCCCATCACATTTTCATTTAGTCTTTTCAGCACTTATCACAATCTGACATTATCTTGTTTATTAGTTTACTAGTTTATCTTCCACTTAAGCAGAATAGGAGCACCATGAGGGCAGGATTTTGTCAGCTGTGTTCACTGCTGTATTATTCCCAGCTTGGCACCAGACTTGGCCAATGGTATGAGGTACCAGGTACAATTTTCCCCCAAATAAACAATCCTTGTTCTGCTCTGAAACTGCTTTACTGACTACAAAAGTTCAAGTGAGGAGTAGCAGGGACCTGGCATCAAGGGAAATAAGCACTGATGTGGCTTGGGCCCAGGTCAACCCCAAGGTTCAAAGGGTCCGTAGAAGGAGGAGCCGCAATGGCCCAGGCACGGGTAGTGGGACAAGGCAGGCCCATGTTTGATGAGTATCTCTTCCTCTGTTTTCTTTTTTTTCTTCTTCTGTTTTCTATCATCTGTCCCACGACATTATCTATCCTGGTCCTTAGCACTGGGGGTCTCAGTGTCCAGGAGCTCAGGCTTGGCATCCAGTGTGGGAGGTGTAGGCCTCTGGGCAATGACCACAGCTATGTCAGGCCCTCCACAGATGATGGGATTCCTCACATCCAGGAAGCTGGGCAGTCCCAAAGTGACAGAGATGGAACACATAAGGGAAAGAGGGAAGAGAAGGAGAGAGGGAAGGAAGGATGAGGGGGAGAAATGGTGAGGAACAGGAAGGCCGAGGTGGAAGGGGGACATCAAGAGACACAGAGAGATTTGTGGGGAGACAGGAAGAGATGTGGAGCCAGAAAGACATTCATGGGGGAGTAAAGAGGTACAGGGAAACAGAGGAAAATGTGGGGGACATGGAAAGACAGATATGGGGACAGGCCAAACAGGGGAATACAGAGGGCCAGTGATATGAGGGACACAGAAAGATGCAAGTGAAGAGAGACGTGAGGAAATGGGGAGACAGATGGGGGGGCAGAGAGACAGGGTAGCAGAAATATAGAGGTGGAGATGGGAAGAAAGAAGGACATTGAGAGATGGTGATTGAATGGGTCAGGAGAGGCAGGGAGAGACACTGTCAGCCCAGGGGCCCTGGTGGGCTTCAGGAAGAGTCCTAGGCCTGTCCTGCTCTTCTGTACACTTCCCTGAGCCCCAGCATAGTCAGGCCCTAGTCTCAAACATAGAGCCTCCAGGGGTAGCCACACTGCCATCCCAGCTACCTGCCACGAACTGTGAATATGGACCCAGTGCTGCTAGATCTGCTGAGCTTCCAGGAAAGACCAAAAATGACTATAAAACACTGTTGAGGCCAGAAAAAATCAGATCTCTGAGCCATGTGCAACCCACTGGTTGTCAGACTGAGAAACCTTAGCTACAGGGCTACTTCAGAGAGGCTCCTTTCTGAAACCCCTTCCCACTTCCTTGTCCAGCTGGGGCTGAGAGCTATGGGACCCCAAACTTGGTCCTGGGGTCTTAAGCAGGGAAACGGCCTGATCAAATTGATTTTTCAAGACATGATACCCTCCTCCAATACTTGGTAGTAAAACATAGGGGCAAAAGGGCCTTTAGATGGGGCTGGGGAGACTCTGTGAGGTAGGCTGCAAACTCAAGCTCTATTAGGATTCAGGCAAGGAGCTCTCCAAAAGGAGAGCACTGGCCTCCTGCGGAGTCAGACACCTGGTTTGAATGTTGACTGGCTGCCTGACTTTGGGCAAGTCACTGTAGCATCCTGGTGCCTGTTTTTTCATCTGAAAAATGGGGACCACAGCCACATCAAGGTCATATGAGTTTTAAGTTATTAACTCTGTCTGGCACAGAGTAAGGGCAGCCATTACCATGCTCTGACCAATAGTTGGTAGGCGTTGACAGATTGACTTTTTTTCCCCCAAGAAAACTCAGAAGTTTGGAAACATGAGTGAAATGTTCTGACTTTTAAATACTGGACCCTAGCACTGAAAATGAAAATACATGTGCTCTGGGGGCCAGGTGGCCACACTCACCAGGCATAGCAGGCCCTGGAGCGCCTAGCTGGCAGGCCCTCCTTGCACAGCTGCTGTACCAGCTGTTCTAGGGCCTGCAGCTGCACCTGATGCTGCTCATGGTGCCGCTGCAGCCTCCACACCCGCTTCTGCAGTGCTCCCAGGACACTGCCCAGCCCAGCCAGGGAGTTCTGGGCCTGGACTCCAGGCTGTGGCCTGGCAGGAGCAGGAGGAGGGGGCAGGGAGGTCAGGAACATGGTGGCCGTGGCTTCAGGGCCTCCAGATGCTGACCCCAGTACCGCAAGATGCATAGGGCCAGAGGCTGAGACAGTTGGATCCGGAGACAGGGGCATGGCCTCTGGTGAAGAGGGAGACTCGACTGGCTTCTCAGTGCTTCGGGAACTCTGCTGCCTCTGGAAGAAAAGGCATGGGATGAGAGGCATCAGGGTCAGACTTTAAGGGGTACTGTCCTCAGGGATCCCTGGGTGGCGCAGCGGTTTGGCGCCTGCCTTTGGCCCAGGGCGCGATCCTGGAGACCCAGGATCGAATCCCACGTCCGGCTCCCGGTTCATGGAGCCTGCTTCTCCCTCTGCCTCTGTCTCTCCCTCTCTCTCTCTCTCTCTCTCTCTCTGTGTGACTATCGTAAATAAATAAATAAATTAAAAAAAAAAAAAAGGGGTACTGTCCTCAGATAAGGCCAGACCTCAAGGAGGAACTTCCTTGAGGGGAGGGCTGAGGGTCAGACTGCAGCAGGGACTTCCCTCAGGAGAGGAGGGCTGAGGATCAGACTCCACAGGTCATTTCCAGGTGGGGAAGACAGGGTCAGACTCCAACAGTGGGACCTCCTTTTGCTCACCTTAGCAGGTGGTGCTGGGGAGAAAATGGATGGCACTGCATCAGGCCGCAGGTAGCGCACACCCCAGCGCCACTGGAAGCAGGAAGGTGTGAAGTGCTCACTGCACAGATGGTGGTGGCAGCTGGGCACCCAGTCCTCATGGCCCATGTGCCTCAGCCAGGCCTGCAGCCGGGGGCCATCCTTCAGTGGGAACCTGCCAGGGACAGTGGGGTTACAGGGTCAGCAATATCAGGTCAGTCCCACCTCTCTCTGGGGACATGCACACTCAGAGGTCCCTGGGCTCCAAACTTCTGTCTACCTAGGCCAGAAACTGGCCCTGCCTCTTACCCAGAGTCTCTCTACCACCAACCTACATCCCAACCTTCAGCTTCACCATTCATTCATTCATTTTAAAGATTTTATTTATTTATTCATGAGAGACACAGAAAGAGAGGCAGAGACATAGGCAGAGGGAGAAGCAGGCTTCCTGTGGGGAGTCTGATGCCGGACTCTATCCCAGGACCCCAGGTTATGCTGTGTCAAAGGTAGACACTTAACCATTGGGTAGACCCAGCACCCCAAGAGCCACCCAGGGATCCCTTTTTATTTTTTATAATGAATTTATCTGAGACAGAGAAAGAGAGAACACTTGCCTGTGCGTGAGAGCACGCACAAGTGGGGGGAGAGGCAGACGGAGAGGAAGAAGGAGACTCCTCACTGAGCAGGAAATCGGAAGTGGGGCTCAATCCCAGGATCATGACCTGAGCAGAAAGCAGATGCTTAACTGACTGAGCCACCCTGGTGCCCTCAGCTCCAGCTTTTTTTTTGTTTTTTTAAAGATTTCATTTATTTATTCATGAAAGACAGAGAGAGAGAGAGAGGCAGAGACACAAGGCAGAGGGAGAAGCAGGCTCCATGCAGGGAACCTGATGTGGGACTTGATCCGAGGCCTCCAGGATCACACCCTGGTCTGAAGGCAGCGCCAAACCACTGAGCCACCCAGGCTGCCCAGCTCCAGCTTTTAAACACCCAACATCGGCCTACCTCTCCCACCTCTGCTGCCCCTCCCTTCCAGCATCCATACTCTCCTGACTGGACTTTTACAGCAGCCTCTTTCCCAATCTCCCGACCCATAGCCACAATCTGTTATGAAACTGGGCAAATCTAGAATGTGTCCACATTCATGGGGACGGGATGGGGATGGGGGGGAGTAGGGTGGGGTTATAGATTAAAAGAAATGTAAGAAACATCCAATTGCAGATTGTGGTCCTCATCTGCAACAAACCATTTCATAAAAAGACATTTTAACACAGTAGGGAGAAAACTGAACATAAATTGGGTATTGGATAGCTGTAAGAAACTAATCTTGCTAGGTATGATAATTGTATTGGTTTATGCTTCTAAAATAGTCATCCGTTGGAAAAACATTCTGAATATTTATGGGTAAAAGAACTAATATCTAGGATTTACTTTAAAATCATGCATTAGGGATCCCTGGGTGGCGCAGCGGTTTAGCGCCTGCCTTTGGCCCAGGGTGCGATCCTGGAGACCCGGGATCGAATCCCACATCGGGCTCCCGGTGCATGGAGCCTGCTTCTCCCTCTGCCTGTGTCTCTGCCTCTGTCTCTCTCTCTCTCTCTGTATGACTATCATAAATAAATAAAAATTTAAAAAAAAATAAAATAAAATCATGCATTAAGGGACACCTGGGTGGCTCAGTGGTTGAGTGCCTGCTTTTGGCCCAGGGTGTGATCCTGGGGTCCCAGGATTGAATCCTGCATTGGGTTCCCTGTATGGAGTCTGCTTCTCTCTCTGCCTGTGTCTCTGCCTCTCATTATCTCTCTCTCTCTCTCTTCTCTCTCTGTGTGTGTGTGTCTCTCGTGAATAAATAAAATCTTTTTTAAAAATCATGCATTACAGGGTGGGAGCAGATAAAAAAGATTAGCAAAATGTTGACAATTGGTGAATCTGAGTGACTATGCATGAGAATCCATTCATATAACTTTTTTAAAAAGATTTTTACTTATTCATGAGAGAC
The DNA here is from genome assembly GCF_048164855.1 of Canis lupus baileyi. Taxonomy (NCBI): domain Eukaryota; kingdom Metazoa; phylum Chordata; class Mammalia; order Carnivora; family Canidae; genus Canis; species Canis lupus. Next base: position 117,146,360 of record NC_132838.1, on the reverse strand, counting down.
ACAGAGAAAAAAAGAGGCAGAGACACAGGGAGAGGGAGAAGCAGGCTCCCTGTGGGGAGTCCAATGTGGGATTCAATCCCAGAATCCTGAGCCAAAAGCAGACACTCAACCACTCAGCCACCCACTGTCCCCATATAACTCTATTTTTTGCGTATGCTTGAAAACAATCGTTAAAAGGTTCTTGAACTCAACAACAAAAGTAACACCATTAAAAATGGGCAAAGGACTAGAACAGATATTTCTCCAAAGAAGATATACAAATGGCCAACGAGCATATGAAAAGATACTCAATATCAGTAATCATTAGGGAAATGCAAATTGAAACCATCAGGTATCACCTCATAACCATTAGAATGGCCACTATGAAAAACAAAACAAGGGGCCCTGCGGGGCTCAGTAGGTTGAGCATCTGACTTCAGCTCAAGTTATGATCTCCAGGTCCTGGGAGATCAGCTTCCATACACAGCGAGGAATCTGCTTGTCCCTCTCCTGTTGCACACCCTCTCCCCCAGCTTGTGCTCATGCTCACGCACGCTCTCTCTCTCTCTCTCTCAAATAAATAAATAAAATCTTTTTAAAAAATAATAAAAATTAAGGGCCCCTGGGTGGCGCAGTTGGTTAGGCGTCTAACTCTTGGTTTCTGCTCAGGTCAAGATCTCAGAGTCGTGAGATCAAGCTCCATGTTGGACTTTGAACTCAGCGAGAGGTCTGCTAAAAGTTTCCCTCTCCTGGGATCCCTGGGTGGCGTAGCGGTTTGGTGCCTGCCTTTGGCCCAGGGCACGATCCTGGAGACCCGGGATCGAATCCCACGCCGGGCTCCCGGTGCATGGAGCCTGCTTCTCCCTCTGTCTATGTCTCTGCCTCTCTTTCTCTGTGTGTGACTATCATAAAGAAATAAAAATTAAAAAAAAAAGTTTCCCTCTCCCTCTATCCTCCCTATACTCAAGCACATACACGTGTGCTCTCTCAAATAAATAAATCTTTTTTTAAAAAAGATTTTATTTCATTCATGAGAGATAGAGAGAGAGAGAGAGAGAGAGAGGGAGAGGCAGAGACAGAGGCAGAGGGATAAGCAGGCTTCTTGCAGGGAACCCGACATGGGACTTGGTCCCAGGTCTCCAGGATCACACCCTGAGCCAAAGGCAGGCGCTAAACCTCTGAGCCACCCAGGGATTCCCCATAAATAAATCTTTTAAAAATAAATAAAATAATAAAAAATATAAATATAAATATAATAATATATAATATAAATAAATAAAATAAAAATTAAAACCAAACGTGTTGGTGAGCATGTGCAGAAACTGGAACCCGATGCACTATTGGAGGGAAATGTAACATGGTGCAGCCACTATGGAAAACGATACAGTACCTCATCAAAAAAATTAAAAATAGAATTTATGATTCAGCAATTCTATTTCTAGGTATGTACCTGAAAGAATTGAAAGTTGGGTCTTGAAAAGATATTTGCACACTAATGTTCATTACTGCATTATTCACAACAGCCAAAAGCCAATATTCATCAATGAATGAATAGGTAAGGAAAATGTGGCATATGCATACAATAGAATATTATTTAGTCTTAAAAAGGAAATTCTGACACATGCTATAACATGAGTGACCTTCAAGACATTATGGAAAGTGAAGTAAGCCAGTTACATACACACGAAATACCACTTATATGAATTATCGAGTTATCAAATTCATAGAAAAAGAAATAGAATGGTGGTTTCCAGCAGCTGGAGGGAATAGGAAATTTGAGTTTGTTGTTCAATGCGCATGAAGTTTGTTTCGCATGATGACAAAGTTCTGAAGATTGGGTTGCACAATAATGTGAATATCCTTAATATTACTGAACTGCATATTCAAAAATAGTTACAATGGTAGATTTTATACGTATGTTACAATTTTTTTTAATTCTTTTTTTTTAAGATTTTATTTATCTATTCATGAGAGACACAGAGAGAAAGGCAGAGACACAGGCAGAGAGAGGAGAAGCAGGCTCCCTGCAGGGAGCCTGATGTGGGACTGGATCCCAGGACTCCAAGATCCTGCCCTGAGCCAAAGGCAGACGCTCAACCACTGAGCCACCCAGGCGTCCCTATATGTTACAATTAAAAATTAAAGTTAAAAAAAATGAACTGAATAAAAGATTTCCCTGTGGGAATGAGTGGGGATTATCTGAGACTCAAGACTGTCCACAATGAAGACCTCATTTTCCGGCTTCCTTTGCAGCCAGGGGTGGTCACATAATTGAGTTCTGACCCGTCTGTCATGCAGCAGCAGTCAGAAACTGTGACACATTAACTGTTTAAGTGGTTAAACTTTGAGATGGTTTGTTATGTAGCATTAAATAACTAATATAGTCAGTCATCCACACTCCATCTGCACAGTGTCTTCCATATCTGTCACATTATATACTTAATATTTTTCTTAAAATTGACCAACTTTAAGTATGAAACAAAGATACCTCGAAGAGAAACTTTACACCACAACTGAAAATGGAAAACCAGTTACCAATTCCAGGAACAGAAGTTGACCAAAAAAACAGCTGGATACTTTCTTCTGCTGAGGGCTCTGAGGCCTCTGTCTGTTAAAAGGGCAGAGTAAGGGGTGCTAGAGCGGAGGATAACACCATCTATAGGAGACAAGGTAACAAACCCAGGCACAGGCACACAAAGGAATACCATACAGCCCTAAAACAGAATATGGAGGCACTCTATGAACTGATGTGCTATTTTCAGGCACATGTATTACCTGAAAAAAAAAGGTGCAAACAGCTTTTAGTAACTGTGGCAGGCTCAGTAATGGCCCCCCAAAGATATCCATGTTCAAATCCCTGGAATCTGCAAATACTATGTTGCATGACAAAAGATGAGATTAAGTTAAGGATCCTGAGATGAGGAAGTCATCTTAGAACATTCATTTGGGCCCTACATCCAATCCCAAGTATCCTTGCGAGAGGGAGGCAAAGTGGACATTACCACAGATGAAAGCAGAGAAGGTGATGTGACCACAAAGGCAGAGATTGGAGTGATGTGGCCCCCAGAAGCTGGAAGAGTCAAGAAACAGATTCTCTCCTACAGCCAGCCTCACTGGGAATGCCATCCTGCCAACACCTTGGTTCTGGCCCAGTAAAACTGACTTGCACTTCTGGTCTCCAGAACTGGGAGAGAATAATTTCTGCTATTTTAAGCCATCAAGTTTGTTTCAACATTCACAGGAAACTAATATAGCAATAGAGGGGAAATTAGAACATGTATTCAGATTTGCTCATATCTGTATAAAGAAACTTTTGGAAAAGACACGTTAAGAAAGGAGGTGGGCAGGATGAACAGAGATGGGTGCAGGAGCAGGACCTCCCAGCCCAAAGGCAGACAGACAGGGCAGGTGGGGGTGGGGTACAGCTGGTAAAAGGACACGGGCTGACTCAGAAGAGCTGTGGCACCCAAAGAGCAGAACCCCAGGGCACCCAGCCAGGAGCTCTGGCTGCTGTAGTCCCTTTCGCCTCTGTTTGGGATCCAAATCTTCTCATCAACCCCATTCTGCCTGGACACACACAAGAACTCTCTCGCAGCAGCATTCCCCAGCCCCTCCTCCTTGGCAGAGACTGACAACTGACCACTCCACATCCCCTTTCTTTCTTCCTTACTAACAAAACTCCAACTTTAGTTGAGGTCATGATGTGCCTCGCTAGAAGACTGTTTCCCAGGTTCCTTTGTGTAGGTGGGGCCACGTAACTAAGTTCGGGCCAGTGAATACTTTTGTGTCGTGTGAGAAATCTGGCAGGGTTCCTTAAAAATGCGAAGGGTCCTCAAATGGATCAGGGCACCTCAAGGGGCAAAGGAGGAAAATATCATGAAAAACTTCTTCCTTGGGCGCCTGCATGGCTGAGTTGGTTAAGTGTCTGCCTTGGCTCAGGTCATGATCCAGGGGTCCTGGGATCAAGTCCTGCGTCAGGCTACCTGCTCAGCGGGGAGTCTGCTTCTCTCTCTGCTCTTGCCCCCTGCTCGTGATCTCTCTCTCTCTCAAATAAATAAAACCTTAAAAAAAAAAAAAAAACCCACCTCTTCTTCACTTGGTCTTTTTCTTACTCTCTTTTGTTCTTCTGGATGGCAACACATTTACAATGGCCTCTCTAAAAATCTACTTTAAGTAGTCAGTGTCCTCCTTTTCTCTAGAATTGTTTAGTCTTGTTGGTCATCCTTCTAGATCATACACTGCTAGAAATTCTTCTTTAAAAATGGGTGTGTGGGGTAGCCCTGGTGGCGCAGCGGTTTGGTGCCACCTGCAGCCTGGGGTGTGATCCTGGAGACCTGGAATCGAGTCCCACATCGGGCTTCCTGCATGGAGCCTGCTTCTCCCTCTCCCTCTGCCTGTGTCTCTGCCTCTCTCTCTGTGTCCATGAATAAATAAATAAAATCTTTTAAAAAAATGGGTGTGTGTGTGTTATTTTCTGGAGCTCCTGGGTGGCTTATTCGGTTAAGGATCTGCCTTTGGCTCCAGTTATGATCCGAGAGTCCTGGCATTGAGCTCCACATCCGGCTCCCTGGTCTGAGAGGAGCCTGCTTCTCTCTCTGTCCGCTGCTCTGTCTGCTTGTGCATGCGCACACTTTCTCTCTCGTTCTGTCAAATAAATAAAATCTGTTTTTTAAAAGTTATTTTCTTCCTTATTAACAATGAATTCAAAATTTCTTCAGGGTGGGTAAATGCCCTGCTAAATTATCCTTTGTAGTTGGGTTGACCAATGATGAAGAACTCACCATCAGGTGGGGTTTCTGGGAAGGATTTATAAGGGGCTAACTCCACTCATGGTTAGAGCCCCTTTTGCTCTTCCTTCCTTCTCTTTTCTTACCAGGAATGGTGGGCCTTGATGGTTGGGGCACTTGGCAGCCATCTTGCATGGGACTGCATGCTAAGGATGATAGCACAGAAAAATAGGAATCTCAACCCTAATGATTTGTGGGCCTGCCACGCCAGTGCTGGTCTGTCAACCTCTGTATGTGTGTGTGTGTGGTTTTTTTTTTTTTTAAGATTTTATTTATTTATTCATAGAGACAGAGAGAGAGAGAGAGAGGCAGAGACACAGGCAGAGAGAGAAGCAGGATCCATGCAGAGAGCCTGACGTGGGAGTCGATCCAGGGTCTCCAGGATCATGCCCTGGGCTGCAGGCGGTGCTAAACCACTGCACCACCGGGGCTACCCTCTGTATGTGTTTTATTCAAGAGAAAAATAAACCCTTAGTGGATTCTATTATTGTTCAAGATATTTGCTGCCCTTCCCCACATGAAGATCACATATCTCTACTGCACTGACCCGAGGCTTGCCACAGACTTGCTTTGGCCAAAGGACTGAAAGTGATGTGGGCCACTTCTAAATATAGAATTTATGAGGAGCCATTGGGTGATTCTCCCTATTTTCACTTTTACCCCTTCTACAAGACCAGAAGTTTCCATGTAGGGGAGGCTCCTTCAGCCTGAGTCTCGGGTTAGGATACTATAGAGTAGGTCCATAAATGGTCTGCAAAGGACATATTGTGAATGAGAAATAAACTTTTGTTGCAGTATGAGATTTTGTGTCTGTTATTGCAGCTATATCCTATAAACTCCATAATTTTTTTAAAGCCAATAATATTTCAGGACTTTCTTACTGCCAGCCAAATGCAATTCCTAACTTCCCATTAGACGGCTTCCCATTAGAGCTGACTCTGATTTTCCTGAAAGGGCCAAAAACAAATGAATGTTTCCTCTGGCTGCCTGGCAGGCCCTTACGTTATTCCCCTGCAGCTACTTCCCTCTATATGATTCACCTTGTTCCTTCTTGCCATCCACACCTTCTCCTGAATCTCCTTTGCAAACAGCTCCTCACCAAACTCTTAACTATGTGGCTTCTGCAAGACTGACTCAGGGATGAGCCTTGAGGAAGAAATGGGTTAGCTTATGTGAAGGACGGTCTGGAAGCCACTGGTGGGATTTAAACAACACAGACAAGAACTAATTTTTTATAAAATCATCTGGATGCTCTGTACAGTTGTTATTGTTCTCATTACTATAGGTGAGGCACTTAGAACAGTGCCTGGCATAAGTGCTCTCTAAATAAGTTGTTCTTGTTGCTCTTGTCAGGGACACAGAAGCGTAGGCAGGGAGGCCAGCAAGCAGCTATCACAATGTTTCATTGACAGATGATGGCAGCCTGAACTACACCATGAGAACGGAGGTAATATGAAGTAGGCTGGAAATGTAGAGCTTTTTGTTGTTGTGGTTATTTCCTAATAGTTTAGTTAGGATTTTCCCATTTGCATTTATAACTCTACTGCCAAGGTATGAAGGATTTTGTTGTGATTGTCACAGGGTGGGGATGTGTTTGGAGGATAAAGTCAAAGGATGGGTTGATGGACTGACTGACAGCAGCAGTGCTGAAGAAAAATTGGGAGTGACTCCCAGGTTGTTCAGTTCTTCAGTATTTTTTTTTTTTTTTTTTTTTTTTTTTTTGGTTCTTCAGTGTTTGATGCTTTACCTATCCATGAGCTTTGTCCGGACAGGACCTGTCAGGATCCTCTGTGTCTAGCAGGGGCTTCCATACTCCAGGAGACACTCAGAGTTGCTGAATTAATAAACACTGCCAGAGCAATGTATCTTTAAAAAAAAAAAAAGCAAATCTGGACACACCGATTTAGGTTTAAAGACTCCTCTGCATTACTCTTACTCTGCACCAGGGTCCCTTCAAGGGACAGGGATTGCTGAGTTTCCTGGGGGAGGCCATCTGAAATGCATTAATGAAATTCAGCCAACAAATATTGCACTCCCTATGCAACAGGCATTATTTTAGGGTTGGGGAAATGACAAAAAAAAAAAAATTCACTGACATTCTAGTGGAGAAGACAATAAATGAATACATCAAATATGTGATATGCCAAATAGTGATAAGCGTCAAAAGGATAAGTAAAGGGATCCCTGGGTGGCTCAGCAGTTTAGTGCCTGCCTTCGGCCCAAGGTGTGATCCTGGAGACCCGGGATCGAGACCCATGTCAGGTTCCCTGTGTGGAGCCTGCTTCTCTCTCTGCCTGTGGCTCTGCCTCTCACTCTCTCTCCCTCTCTCTCTCTCTCTCTCTCTCATGAATAAATAAATAAAATCTTTTTTTTTAAAAGGATAAGTAAAACAGGAGGTAAATAGGGAGAATACCTACAGATCTGGGAGAGGATTATCGTTTTACATAGAGTAGTGGTCATAAAGGTAAGACCTTTCCAGGTAGAGGAAAAAGCACAAGCAAAGTCCCAGGGGCAACAATGTGCCTGGAGTGCTAGGGGAACAGCATGTTGCCAGTGACACTAGAGCACAGTATTAAGGGACAGGAGGAAGGAAATGAGGTCATACAGATACTGGGGATCCAGCCCCTGTAGGGCTTTCTGTCTACTCCAGTCTCACCTTCTTATCTTGTATAGAGTGAGGTGGGAACCAGGAGAGAATCTGAACAGAGGAGGACTCTGATCTGACTCAGGGGTACACAGATACCTTGTGTCTGTGTATGGGGATCAGAGTGTGGGAGCGGCTTGACTAATGAAGAGGCTACTAAAATAATGCAGTTAGGAGGTGGTAATGACCAGAACCTGAATGGAGGCAGAGAAGGTTAGAAGTGGTCAATTCTGGATAGATTTTAAAGGAAGAGCCAACAGGATCTGCTGATGGGCTGGATGAGGAATGTGTCCTACCCCATTTAGACTAAGGCCAACAGGGATACACCTGTCATCCCAAAGAGTCAGGTTTATTTACCATGGTGATGAGGAAAATTGCACACCAGAAATACCAGAAGTGAGGAGTCTCAACAAAGGAAAAGACAGGGTTATTACTTGAGTTTGGGAGAAGGGTGAATTTTAGGTGAAATGTAAATGAAACTGTTTGGATAGGCTTAAAGCAAAGCAGACCTGGGTGTAAAGGGATAGATACTAGGTTTGGGTTGTGAAAGTGAGTCCAGGGTCCTGTCTCCTTGAAAGCAATAAAGTTGGGATGCCTGGGTGGTTCAGCGGTTGAGCATCTGCCTTCGTCTCGGGGTGTGATCTTGGGTTCTGGGGATCAAGTCCTGCATCAGGCTCCCTGCGATGAGCCTGCTTCTCCCTCCCCCTGTGTCTCTGCTTCACTGTCTCTCATGAATGAATAAAATCTTTTTTTTTTTAAAGCAGTAAAGTTTAGGTAGATGTGGAAAAACTACATCCAGAAACGCCTTACCTGAAGCTCTGCACCTGGGCAGAGCAACTGAGGTTGCTTCCCTGTGTCAAAGCGACAACTCTTCCAGGTGCTAAGCGAGATGCTTCATTATTACTGATAGAATTCCAAATGACAAAGTTTATGATAGTCTACGATTTTAGACAACAAAGTTTCCTAGCAAAAAAGCAGCAGTCAGTCAAAGAAGAAGGATTATTTTTCACTTTATATCTGCATCATCTGAGAAAAATAGAAATATTTTCTCTTATTAACTCTTCAGTCAAATTTTCCTGTGTCTTTTATTCTAGCTGGGGAATAATAAGTGGGAGGACAGATTTTTTTTCCTTCCCTTTTTTTTTTTTTTTTAACAGTTCAAGCTCATTTTTACTTTCCCCAATGTGAGGAAAGAAAAGAGGTAGGTATGACTCTTAAGATTTCCTGCCTGAACAACAGGAAAGATGGAGCGAGCTCTTAACTGAAATAGGAAAGGCTGTGGAAAGTTTGGGAGAGAGACAAGATCAGGAGCTCAATTTTGGATGTTTTGCATTTGAGATAAATTCGTGGAGATAACAAGTGGGCAGTTTTAGGGTCCTTCCCCTACACAGTCCCACTTCTCATGCTCGATGCTTTCACTATCTGTAGTTTATCTTCCACCCCTGCGTTTTAACACTTCTGCACCTCTGCGTGTGCTGTGTTTAGGGCTGAGAACACCGTCTCTTCACTTTGCTAGCCCTGCTTCCAGACACCTGCAAGCTGGACCAGGCGCGCGGGCACAGCTGCAGTTACCCTCGGGCTCCGCCCCCAGCCCCGCCCCCCGAGCCCCGCCCCGCGCTTGCGCTCACTTGTAGAAGCTCACGGGGCGGTTGTCAGCGCCCAGTCGGCCCGCAGTGTTGGAGCAGTTCGGAGCCCGGCAGTACTTGGGCATGGCTGTTCCACCCCGTTGAGTCCTGCCCAGTCTGCAGCCGCACTTTGATCCTCGCCGGGCGCCGCCGAACCCCACCCTGCCCGCTCTCCGCCTACCTCACGTGATGGCCCTTGATGCCTCATCACGTGCAGGGGAGGGAAGAGAGCGCCTGCGCACTACGCGCCCAGCCGCGTTACCACAGTTACGCCCTGGTCACGTGGCGAGCGGGGAAGCGCGAGGACGTCGGCGCAAAGCCAGTTCTTAGGCATCCGGACCTTACCACGTGTTGGGGGGGAGAGAGGGGGGAGTCGCGGCTTTTCTGAGCATGCGCCGAGTGGTCGGTCTCTTTGGACTCCACCCCATCTTACATCCGGGCGACTGCCAGCCACTGCGTGGGTAGTTGCTGGGGGTGGGGAGTGCGGCAAAAAGCGAACTGGAGGCTTTGATCTTCGCTACGTAAAGAGTTAACACCTAAATGCTTGTTAATGGTGAAAACAGACCGCGTTAAAAACGCCACTTCCTTGATCAGGCATCAAGTAGAGGAGCTCCGGTTCCACCCGGCCGTAGGCTTCGCTCCGCCTCTCGGCCCTCATTGGTCAAAACCGCCTCCCGGCAGCCCTGACATTGGCCAGACCCGGGCCTGCCGCGTCCAATGGGCGGCGGCGCCGGCTTTCCCGCGGCCGTTTGCTCTTCCAGTGGGTCGTGGAGGCGGCGGCGGCGGCGGCGGCGGCAGCGGTTGAGGAGCCTAACGGTTGCCCGGCTCCGGCGCGTCGATGGCGGCCTTGGGGCCCGGAGGCTACGCGCGCAACGATGCAGTGGAGAAGCTGCCGTCCGGCGCGGCGGGGGTTCCGGCGCGGAGGGGCCAGTGCTCTCCGCCCCCCGCCCCGCCGCTCTGTCTCCGGCGGCGGACACGACTCTCGACGGCGCCGGAGGACACGGTGCAGAACCGGGTGAGGAGCTGTTTGCCCTGCCCACCCCAGTCCCGGGGTTCGGCGGCCGCCCCCGGCCCCGCCCCCGGATCGCCGGCCCCGCCTCAGCCCTCGGCTCGGCCCCTCGGACTCCGGTCTGGCCCGCGGCGTCTCGCAGGCCCCTCCCACCCTCCCGTCTCCTCTCCCTCAGGCACTGCCCTTCAGACCCGTCCCAGCTCTCCCTTCCCTCGGAGGGTATTTTAGTTCTGATCACCCTCGCCCTCCTTCCTGCCTCTCCCTTCAGTCACCGTTAGATGTCTCTCTGGCCCTTCATTTTTGTTGACCCCGCCCTACGCTGGATCTTTAGGGTCCCCACCAGTCAGTGTGCAGTCCCGAGCGCTACCCACCTCGTCTGTCCCTCAGCTCATTCCACCTTCTCGCCCCACCTGCCCGCCCTTTCCTTCCACCCTTACCGACGTGGAATTCTTGGCGCATGTTGCCACCCCAGGTTACGGACACTGTGTGAGTAAATGTAAAACCTCAGCAGCGCTTCCGAAGTGGGGGTTGACATACAGAATAGTCCCCGACGTCCTTAGATAGAAAATCAAAGACGATTTTAGAGTAGGTACAAGGAATTCTCTTAGCACACCAGCGATTTAAGAAAATGGTTCTCCAACTCTCCGAGCTACAAAGTCTATTTTTATAAAAGAGAAGTTGACAGTAATCATGCCACGGAGTTGCAGGGAGCAGAGATGAAATCGTGACCATGACCTGCTCTTGGCAGAGGCCAGATAGAGGGTGGAAACACGGTAGATCCTGGTGGATCTTGTTTCTGCCACCTGGCGTCCTGCTACACTCTGATTATATCACCCATTCCTGGCTGCAAGGCCTAGCTAGGCAAGTGGCCCCTCCCTACCTCTCTGGCTGTACCTCCGTTGTCCTCCCTTTTTATCAGTGTTAGGTCACATTAGCCAGCTGTTTTCCCGAGGCTCCAAGCTCTTTACCGCCTCCCAAGTGTTTGCTGAGTCCTTTGGGCCTTTTTGCTGCAGTCCACCTGGCTGGCTCCTCATTCCTCAAATCTCAGCCTGAATATCTCCAGCCTGAGCCGCCTTTTTGAACCCCCCCACCTAAGATAGACACCTACTTTAATCTCTTACCTAGCATGCTGTACTTCATAGCTTTTCTCTTGTATGTTCCTGAAAGTACTCTAAACTGCGTGTAAAATAAAGGAATAGCAATGGGGATTTCAGAGAGACAGCAACGTGGTTAAGCGGCCTCTGGACCCAGACTGCCTGGGCTTAAACCTTAATTCTGTTCTTGTTATGAACTTTTCTGTGCCTCAGTTTCCTCATCTGTCAAATGATGATAATAATATAAATATTCCCTTGCAGGGTATTTGTGAGGATTAAGTGAACTCACGTATCTTAAGCATTAGAACAATACCTGGCACATTGCAAGTACTCTTATTAGTGGTAGCTACTACTGCTTTGATTGTGTAACTTGGATAATTGGTGTCATTTATTTATTCTTGTTTGGTGGCACAGAGTCCATCTGGCTTACAAAAGATGTACTCTAAAAATGACCATTATATTATATTAATGCCCAGTAATGCTGGTTGACAGATAGAAAAACAATGTGAGTGCCATTGTTTGATTGTTTGGAATAGAGTCCTGCTGCTGCTCCTTCCTGGGTGGGTTACCTCTCTGGGCCCCTTTATAGCCTCATCTGTAAGATGGAGATGATGATGATGATGATAATGACCGCAGGGTTATTGTGAGCATAAGTCAGTACAGGTATTTAAACAGTGCCTGGCTCCTGGTAAATGCTCAAGAAGAGCTAGTTATTATTATCCTATGTTTGCCTCTCATTTCTAAAGCCAAGGACTTGCTTGAGAATGTTTTGCTTTATAATAATTTGAAACTATGGGATCCCTGGGTGGCTCAGCAGTTTGGCGCCTGCCTTCGGCCCAGGGCGTGATCCTGGGGTCCTGGGGTCGGGTCCCATATCGGGCTCCCTGTGTGGAGCCTGCTTCTCCCTCTGCCTGTGTCTCTGCCTCTCTCTCTCTCTCTCTGTGTGTGTGTGTCTCTCATGAATAAATACAATCTTTAAATTTAAAAAAATAATAATAATTTGAAACTAGTATATTCAAAATATGAAAATACAATTCTAGTAGTTCATATTCTAAACAGTTTCAATCAACCATGATAGTGACTTGTTCATTTAAATTACTTTGCTTAGAGAATTTAAAAATTTTAAGTGTGACTATTCATTTGTTTCTTTACTTGTTGAACCTCTAGACTATGAATTTGCTGAGGGAACAGATGGTGTCCACTCTTGCTCACTGCTGTGTCTCTCCTTCAGGGCCCAGGGTACTGGCTTTGGAGCCAGAGACTAGCTGGGTTTGTATCCCAACCTTGCCATTCCACAGGTGTGGGGATTTTGAGGCTCAATGACCTCGCCTCAAAATCCCCACACCTGTGGAGTGATGACAGTTGTGCCTTCTTCTTTGGGTTGTGGGGTTTCAAATCTTTAATCCATATAAAATACTTAGAAATGTACTCAGAGGCCGCCTTCTCAGTGAGGCCTCTCCTTCCCCTATACTCCCAATCTTCTTCCCTGCTTTATTTTTCTCTCTTGCTCCTATCATCATCTGACATCTATTTTACATATTTGTTCTGTATATTTTTTATGTCCTCCATCCCATCTCCACTAGGGCAGGGATTTTTGTTTGTCTTCCTCACCATTCTGTGTCTTTCAAAGGAATCTCGAGAACAAATGTTAGGTGTTGGTGGCATGACTGTAGAAGCTCAGTGTTGTATGTAACAGGCACTGAATGGGTGGCTGAGGCACTGGTGCCACAAAGGACCTATTGGGAAGGTTCTTCTGACCTGGGCTTTTTCCCCACAGGTGTCACTCGAGAAGGTACTTGGCATCACAGCCCAGAACAGCAGTGGCCTAACCTGTGACCCCAACACAGGCCATGTGGCCTACCTAGCAGGGTGAGTGAATGAATGGGACTTGGTTTTTCCATCTGTAGAATGCAGATGAGCTCTCTACCCCTGAGGGCTGTGGAGAGGATTCCACAGGCCCATCTGTGTCTAGAACAGTACTGGCTTGTGGTGAGCACTATGAAAGCCCTACTGTAACTGCAGGTGGCATGTGGCAATGATTCTCAGAAAGACCCAAGCCATGGTGTCAGACAGCCTGAATTTGTGTCCCAGCTTCAACATGTACTCTTCTGTGAATACCTCCTTTTCCTTTTTCTTTTTCTTTTTTAAGATTTTTATTTATTTATTTATTTATGAGACACATAGGCAGAGGGAGAAGCAGGCTCCTCACAGGGAACCTAATGTGGGACTTGATCCCAGGACCCCATATCATGCCCTGAGCCAAAGACAGATGCACAACTGCTGAGCCACCCAGGTGCCCCAGCACCTCCTTTTTCATTCATAAAACAGAACTAATGATATCTTCCTCTTAGGTGGTTGAGAGGACTGAAAGATATCCTCCTACTGTTTATTCCACAAATACTGACCTAGTCTATTCTAGGGCATGACAGACCTGTGGTCATTCCTGATGAATTGTATCTGTTATTCAGTCTTTGGGATGCCGTCTAGGGGTGGACTCTTAAATCTGATAGGTGTGGATTCATATTCCCACTCTGTCCCCGACCTGCTGGTAGCCCTGGGCAAAGGATTTTCCCTCTCTGGTTTTCAAGTTTCCTCATCTCTAAAAGGGAGACTAAGATGTCCAGCTTCACCTGGTAATTGTCACAGGATTTTTTTATTTTTTTAAAGATTTTATCTGGGATGCCTAGGTGGCTCAGCAGTTGAGCGTCTGCCTTCGGCTCGGGGCATGGTCCTGGGATCCGGGATCGAGTCCCGCGTCGGGATCCCTGCAGGGGTCCTGCTTCTCCCTCTGCCTGTGTCTCTGCCTTTCTCTCTCTGTGTGTCTCTCGTGAATAAATAAATGAATCGTTTTTTTAAAAAAATAAAGATTTGATCTATTTATTCACGAGAGACCGAGAGAGATTGGCAGAGACACAGGCAGAGGGAGAAGCAGGCTTCCTGAAGGGAGCCTGATGCAGGACTCAATCCCAGACCCCAGGATCACGACCAGAGCCAAAGGCAGATGCTCAGCCACTGAGCCACCGAGGTGCCCCAATTGTGAGGATTTAAAGAGATGGTGCACATAGATCTTTAGGAGCCTAGGGCCTGACAGAGGAAATGTTGGTTTTTATTTAAGAATATATTATTTAGGGCAGCCCGGGTGGCTCAGCGGTTTAGTGCCGCCTTCAGTCTAGGGCCTGATCCTGAAGACCCAGGATCGAGTCCCACATCCAGCTCCCTGCATGGAGCCAGTGTCTCCCTCTGCTTGTGTCTCTGCCCCCCCCCCCTCTCGTCTCTCATGAATAAATAAATAAATAAATAAATAAATAAATAAATAAAAATAAAAATAATTATTAAAAAAAAGAATATATTATTTAGGGGTGCCTGGGTGGCTCAGTCAGTTAAGCATCTGCCTTTGGTTCGGGTTATGATCTCAGGGTCCTGGGATCAAGCCCCACATCGGGCTCCCTGCTCAGGGGAGAGCCTGCTTCTCTCTCTCCCTCTGCCTGCTGCTCCCCCTGCTTGTTCTCTCTCTCTCTCTCTCTCTCTCTCTCTCTCTGTCAAATAAAAAAAAAATCTGTAAAATAGAATATATAGTACTCTAGAATTCTCAGCATAAATACCTGGAGGGAGAAGAGAGAATCTTCTGTCCAGAGGGAGCCTTATTTATATATGGGCTCTTTTGTTGGGAAGAGAATCATCCCTGGACCCCCATTACTTCCCTTAGTTTTGACACATTTTCCTCTTTCTCCCCAGCTGTGTGGTGGTGATTTTGAACCCCAAGGAGAACAAGCAGCAGCACATTTTTAACACTGCCAGGTATGCTGGGGCCTGGGCATTGGGTAGCGGTGGGACTGGGGTCCTGGCGCATGCCCCCTTCCCCATGTTGCTTGGAAGCTTGAGGTGGGTGACTAACTCATTCACTGACACATGGGTTCGGCGACATTCTGTTGCCTTGTGCTAGGTAGTGATCCAGTGCTCATGATAGCGAACAGAAAAAACTGAGAATCTCTGCTCTTGTAGGGCTGACAGCTCATCGTTGGAGACAGACTAAACCAGTTGGCAAACTACTAGCTAACTTTGACCATTGCTGTGGAGGAAATGATGAGGATTAGGGCAGGTGTGCGGGCACTGACCAGTGGGGGAGAAGGGAGCCACGTCGGAGGGCCCAGGGAGGGCCTCTCGGAGGCTGAGACCTGAGAGGAGTAAGGAGGTGACCCTTGTGCAAGTGTGGGGAGAGTGTTCCAGGTAGAGGGAGCAGCAAGGGCAAAGGCCCTATAGTGGTTACAAATCTTGAGTTTTTTGAGGAGCAGCCCAGGGATTCCTGTGCCTGGAATGGAGGAGTGAGTGAAGGCGAGGTGAAGCAGAAACAGAAACCACTGCTGGGTATTGGCAATTTTTTGACTTTTTATATTGCAATAGTTTTAGACTTTAACGAACCGTACAAAGAGTGCCTGTATAACCATCTATATAGGTAATTTTTTTTCCCAAACCATTTGAGAGTAAGCCGCCGACAGGATGCCCCTGTACCTCTGAATGTTTCAGTGTATATTTCCAGGGAGGGAGGGGTTACCATTCAAAACCACAATACACTCACCAAAAGCAGGAAATTAAAATTGGTACATCACTACCATCTAGGTCTCTTTCGAGTTTTGCCATGTATCCCAAGAACGTTCTTTTTTTTTTTTTTTTTTAAGATTTCATTTATTCATGACACACACAGAGAGAGAGGGGGGCAGAGACACAGAGGGAGAAGCAGGCTCCACGGGGACTGTATCCCGGGTCTCCAGGATCACGCCCCAGGCTGAAGGCCCCGCTAAACCGCTGGGCCACTGGGGCTGCCCCCAGGAACATTCTTTATAGCAAAAGTATTCTGTCCAGAATCACGTGTTTTATTTAGTGGTCTCTTTAGTCTTTTTCAGACTGAAGCAGTTTTTTCATCTGTCCTTGACATTCCTGACCATGACACCTGAGGAGTATGGGCCAGGTATTTTGTAGAATGCCCCAGCCTTCGGTGTGTCTGATGTTTCCTCATAAACTGAGGTTCTGCAGCAGAAGGAGTGCTACTTTCTCCTTAGTGCATTCTAGCGGGAGTGGCATGGTACTGGTATCTCCTGTGACCAGTGGTGTTCACTTGGGCCCCTGACAAAGGTGGCATCTGCTTTCCCATCGTGGGGCTTTCCCACCGGGAAGCCTCTCTTTTCTTCCAGTGATTAGCGAGCATCTTGTGGGGAGCTTCTGTGAAACTGCAGATACTACCCTGTTCCTCCCCAGACTTTTGTTTACTGGTCATAGCACGGCTTTGACATATTTCAAGGCTCTGCAGAGAATTCTGATGTGTGAACAGTGCACTGCCCTGTCAGGTTAGATAACTTGGGCAGGACTTCCCTGTGTTGAGGTCTCTTCACCTCAAAACTGACTCAGAGTCCTGACTTCGAGAACGCGTCTGAGGAATCAGTGCAGCGATGCCCATATAGCATTTTGCAGAGGGCCGGGCATAGGGTCAGGGCATGCGACAGGTTAGGAGTGGCTGCACACAACAGAAACCCACAACAATCATGGCTTCAGACACAAGGGCATACTCTTCTTGCACAATGGTGGGCACCCAGATGGCTGGTGTCTCTGTAAGCATCAGGAACCCCAGTGTGCCTGTCTTTCTGTTCCACCATGCCTGTTGTGAGGCTTCTTGAGGTTGTCTCATGGTCCAAGATGGAGTTCTGGCTGTCACGTCCAGAAGGAGAACAACTGGGGATCAGATCGAAGAATCCCCTTTGAGAAGCTTTTCAGGAAATCCCACCCAGCATTTCAGCTTACCTCTCACTGGACAGAATAAATCAGGTAGCTGTGTAGCTGCAAGAGAGGTGAGGAATGTACTCCTGCTGGGGACACTGCCATCCTAATTAAAATTTGGGTTCTGATCCAAATTGGACAAGGAGGGGCAAGTGGCTATCCCATAGGCAGCTTGCCTTGTCTGCCGCTGGAGGAGTGATGGGAAGCCACCAGAGAGTTGAGGGGATGCTGATAAATGTTCTATGAGGTTGTCAAAGCTTAGAGCATTTACTTAATTATCTGCACACTAATTAACTCATGTGAGGGAGACAATCATTGGACAATTAACATAGATAAAAGGGAGAGGGAAGAGGAAAACAACAGTGTAGTCTGGGAACCATGAAACTTGCTGCCAAGAAAACGTGCAAACTAGTCTAGTCATTCAGCCCTTGTGCAGGCTGGAGAGAAACATGTTGATTGTTCATGGGTTTTCCAGAATACCTTGTGTATTTAGCAATGGAGCACATGCTGCAGGCTGTCTCCTGTGCTGTCTGCCAGGCTCCTCCCCTTAGTGCCACTCCCATCATTAGGCCAGATCCGTACCATTTCCTCCTGAATTTCTCAGGGATACAGGATGGGTGGGGTCTCAGGGAGCCCACCCCCTGCTGAGGGAGAGAAAAGGAAGGTCCCTGTACAGTGACCACCCTATCTGGGTTTGGGGCCTTTGCTTTTTCCCCCATTTCCCTTTGCCACTGCCCCCCTACTGGCAGCAGGTAAAGCAAGGAACACACTGTGTGCTGTGCTGAGCACACAGGCAGCATTGGCTCTATGGGAGCTGCTGGCACTCCCCTCTCCTGGCCTCTTTCAAGGCTTGGGAGCAAAAGGTGGGCAGAGTTGTAGGAGCACAGCCAGATGGGAGTCTGGCTGCCTGTCCTCCTTGAAACCAGTGACCAACCCCTTTCCTTACCCCCAGGAAGTCTCTGAGTGCTCTGGCCTTCTCCCCTGATGGGAAGTACATAGTGACAGGGGAGGTGAGTTGTGATGGTGATTGGGTGGGAAGGGATCTTGGGACCGCTCCTTATACCCCTGCCTTATACCCTAGAATAGCTTCTTCCCAGGCCAGAAAGCCCCTTGGCAGTTGGGGGTGGTGGCTTTTGGGCATGTCCTGGGGCAATGCCAATTTCAGCCCTAATAGCCCTTCTAGCCCTGCCTGGTACACAACTTATCAGCAGTAATGGCCCCACCTTCCCCAGAACGGGCACAGGCCTGCTGTGCGCATCTGGGACGTGGATGAGAAGAGTCAGGTGGCAGAGATGCTGGGCCACAAGTACGGCGTGGCCTGTGTGGCCTTCTCCCCCAATATGAAGCACATTGTGTCCATGGGCTACCAGCACGACATGGTACTCAACGTCTGGGACTGGAAGGTGAGATGGCCGGTGGGAGTATGGGCAGGTAACCAGCTGCCAGAGCACCCTGAGGCTCAGGCATTCAGCAAACGAAATGAGATAATTTGGTAAAGTGTTCATTTATCCAGAAAATATTTATTGAACACCTACTGGATGCTGGTCCCTGTTCTAGACATTGTGAGGCATGTGATGAGCTCTCAACTAGTGGAATTACATATTTATTTTCATGTCAACCAGCTGTGACCTTGAGCAAATGATTTGACTTCTCTGTGAGTCATCCTCATGTGTAAAATGGATATACTAGTATCTACCTTATCGAGTTCTGAGAATTCAAGAAGTTGATACAAACTGGAAGACTGGATGTTGGAACAGCTAGGGGAGGACTTGGAGGTGCAGAAATGGGTACCAAGTCCTGGCTCTCCTCATAATCTAGTGTGTGATCTTGAGCACATGACTCCACCTCTCTGAGCCTGGAAGAGGTGGGGAGAAGCACCTTCCTAGCATCTAGGACTATTGAGAGGATTACATCCTGTGAAGGCTCAGCCATGTATGAGCTATAGAGGTTGGACTCTTGGGGAGAGCTCTGGAACTTACACGTGGAAACCTTTCCAAGCCTCAGTGTCCTCTGTATTGGGAATGATATGAGTGCCACACATAGGTTTTCCCATAAAGCAGCTCACTGGAGGACTCAAAGAAAAATGACTTGGAGCAGGGGAGGGTGGGGAGATGCAGGGCTGAGGGCAAAGGCACAAACGATCCAATGGGTAGGTGCTAGAGTGAACTTCTCTGCATTGATTCTTCCAGAAAGACATCGTGGTGGCTTCCAACAAAGTATCATGCAGGGTCATTGCTCTCTCCTTCTCAGAGGACAGCAGCTATTTTGTCACCGTAGGGAACCGACACGTGAGGTTCTGGTTCTTGGAAGTCTCCACAGAAGCAAAGGTAGGTTTCTGCCCCTGCCCCCTTAGCCAAGCCTGGGGAGTAACCACTGAGGGCAGTATGGACTCCTGTTTCTACCTGAGATTTAGAGGCTGTGGTCTCAGAGGCTTTCTGGCCTCCGGTTCAGCTTCTGCTTCTGGGCCTCTCTTCAGGTGCTGTGAGGCCCTGCTGGGAAATATCTTCCCCACCCACTGACCCTGGGACCAGACCTCTTTCCTAGACTGCTGCCTTCCAGCCACTCTGCCTGGAAGTGTGTGCTGTTTTTTCTTTCCTTCTCTCCCATTTGGCAGAATGTCTCAGAGTCCTTCTATTTAGCTATGTGTCATATTCTCTGGTCGGGAGAGTTCCATGGTGACCTTGCTGGGGTCTAGGCCATGTGGACAGTGTCTTACTGTGCCCTGTTATGCCTCCAGGTGACGGGCACAGTTCCCCTCATAGGGCGTTCGGGCATCCTGGGTGAGCTGCACAACAACATCTTCTGTGGCGTGGCTTGTGGCCGGGGCAAGATGGCAGGCAACACCTTCTGTGTGTCCTACTCGGGCCTCCTTTGCCAGTTCAATGAGAAGAGAGTGCTGGAGAAGTGGATCGACTTGAAGGTACACCACCCTCCCTCCTTGCCATCAGTGGGGAAAACACTCTTCCCAGGACATGTCTCAAGGGACACTCAATGATATCCCTACCTGGTAGTTGGTCCCACTAGCTCTGGGTTTGACTGCTCAGAAGTTGTGCTTGTGAGACTCTGGGTGAGTGAGTTTCCCTCCCTGGGACTCAGGTTCCTCATCTGTAAAATGGAAAATGTAAGACACTTAGCACAGGTTCCTCATCTGTAATCTGTAAAATGTAAGGTGCTTAGCACAGTACCTGGTACCCTATAATGGGGTCAAGGCTATAATTGCTCTCCCATGACTATTAGATCCAGTTCCCATTTCTCTTCACTGAGTTCTCTTAGCTGGTGGGATGACCTGATTGATTGATTGATTGGATGACCGCATTTACAAAACAAACTAAGGGGGGATCCCTGGGTGGCTCAGTGGTTTGGTGCCTGCCTTCAGGCCAGGGCATGATCCTGGAGTCCTGGGATGTCCCACATGGTGTTCCCTGCATGGAGCCTGCTTCTCCCTCTGCCTGTGTCTCTGCCCCGCCCCACCATGAATAAGTAAATACATAAAAATATTAAAAAAAAACAAAACTAAGGTATTATTGACTTAATGTTTCAGTCAAAAAAGACTATTAAAATATGTAACATTTTCTTTTTTTAAACATTTTAAATTAAAGACTGGATATATCTCTAAATTGCAGAACCACATTTCTTCAGGATCTGAGGGTTTGAATCCACACTTTTCTTGTGTTCCCTCCTTTTCCTACTCCTGCTCTTGTGGCTCTCTTCCAGAACTCACCTTTAGGGCTAATGGCACGGTGTCAGGCCTGTGGAAGAATTTGAAATTTCGTCTGTTTTTCCTAGTTGGTTAAACATCATTTTTTTTTTCTCATTTGAATCTTCTTTTTAGAACTTTAGCAGCTCAAGCAAGTCCAAAGCTTCCAACAGATGGACGGTTAGCCCCTGAGCAGTTGTCTTAAATGACTTATAAATTAAATCCCTCTAGATTTGGAAAAGCTCCTCTAATCTGTGTCCAGAGGTCTGGCACTTCCTGCCCCTTCCATCTGTGTATCCTGGCGGGATAGATAGTCTGATAGTCTTTTCTGTATATAGTAACATTTTTCTGTGTTGCTTTGAAGTATCTCTATGAAGTTGTTTTTAAACAGTAGGGGAAAAACATAAGCCTCAAATTCAACCCTGGTACTGCATGTTACCTATCTGAAGTCACAAATTGCTGAACAGATTATTTTCCACAGACAGCTGAGTTCCTCTGTAGACAGTGATAACAGTTCTGTCACAGTTTGTGCCTCTGTCTGCCTACTGGCACGTTTTCTCCAATAGTGACTGCCATCTCCTGACTTCAGAAGTTTAAAATTTGCCAAAATGGGCTCCTCAAACCCAAGGAACTCTAAGGCTTCTCAGAGGCTGAATTCTGCTCTGTTAGTCCCTATGTCTCTGAACTGGGCCACATGCAGCACCAAGTCCACTTGAGTCCCCTTTGCCCCCACAGGTCTCCTTATCTTCATGCCTCTGTGTCAGCCAGGAGCTCATCTTCTGCGGCTGCACAGATGGGATCGTCCGCATGTTCCAGGCCCACAGCCTGCAATACCTTGCAAACCTGCCAAAACCACACTACCTTGGGGTGGACGTGGCCCAGGCTCTGGAGCCCAGGTACGGCCTAGCACAGGGTAGGAGAGGGGCCCACGCAGAGTCTGTCTCCCGACATCCATTCGTGCATCAAGCTTCATGTACCTATCTGGCTGGCCCTGCACTAGAAGGATAGAGCTATTACAAGGCAGCAAAATCTCTGCCACCATGAAGTCTGCAGTCTAGTGAGGGAGCTTGATGCCAAACAAGTTTACAAACAAGGTCATTTGAGATCGTCATAAATGCTTGGGTGAAATAAACCAGGAACTCAGGAAGGAAAGTGCCTAGGGGTCGGGCTATGTTGATTGGGAGCCAGAGGAAGTCTCTGGTGAGGAGGAGCCAGCTATGTGGAGAGGTAGGTCCTAATAGCAAGTATAAAGACCTGAAGGGGAAAGTGCCCTGGGCTTGGCGTGTTGCAGGTACAACTAGAGGCTGCATGGCCAGAGCCCAGTGTGCCAGGGAGAATGTTAGGAGACTGGTCTGAACATTGATGGAAGCCTGCAGGGGAGCTTATAGTCTTTTCTGGGGTCATTGGGCAGCCACTGGAGATTGCAGGCATTGGCATCAGTTATATGGTTGGCCTTAAGCATTAAATCTGTCTGGCTGCCATGTTGAAAGCAGGTTGAAGGGCTGAGCTATGGTGTATCTTCCCCTTTGTTGTAAGGCTATTGGGGGCAAGGGCTACCTAACTGGGTGCTGGGTGCCTGGGGCTGCCTGTTTGTAAATTGCTGGACACTACCTCCTGGGTACCTTTTCTGAGTGACACACAGTGTTGTGTTCTAGTGACCAGGCTGCCCAGCCCCCCTGCCACCTTCGCCGTGTGTGCTTTAGTTTTCTCATCTGTGAAATATAGTACCTACCTCTCGTGGATACCAAGGATTCGGTAGCTAAAGCTCTCTAATCGTCGCGTAGTAAGTGCTCAGTAAACTATAGCCTTTGTAGGGAGGCCCTAGGCCAGGGGACAGCACCCCAGCCCTGGCATAGGGACTTTTGGTCATGTGTTGGTGAGGCCAGTGTGAGAGAACTAAGGTACATACATGCCCATTATCCTTCCATGCTCAGAAAAAGGATGGAGCTTGGGTTGGGTGAGATGAGGGAAGGTGAAAATTCAGATGTTCTCAGGGGCCAGGCAGGAACTTCCAGTTAACAACCACTGTACTAGAAGCAAAAGCAAAAGAAGAAGGAGAGAAGAAGTAGAGTTGGAGTGGGAGATGAACCACACCTCAATTATAAGGGATGGCATTGCCAGGCAAGAGGCAGCTTGAGTGTCCCCAGAGGCAGCTGTCATTGATGGCAGCTTGAGTGTCACCAGAGGCAGCTGTCATTGATACTCACACTGCCATTGATGGCGACTGATAACCCATGTGGCCTTGTTAGCTTCCTCTTCTGCAGGAAGGCAGAAGCAGTCTACCCAGATACAGTGGCGCTGACCTTCGACCCCATCCATCAGTGGCTGTCCTGCGTGTATAAGGACCACAGCATCTACATCTGGGACGTCAAAGACATCAACAAAGTAGGCAAGATGTGGTCGGAGCTCTTCCACAGCTCCTACGTCTGGAACGTGGAGGTGAGCCCCTCTTCCTCTCTGCCCCTGCTCAGCTCCCATCCGGGGCTCAGCTGGGGAAAGCTTCTGCAGTTTGGGGAACCCATTCAGCCATTCCTTCACAGGATACTCATGGGCCCCAACTTGGTGCCACGTGCTGTTCTAGGTGCTGGGGACATTCGTTGGGAAGGAAACTGACAAATGTCCTGCCGTGGTGGAGCTCACATTTGGGTGGGAGAGTAATCTCATACACATCATCAGTGACAGCCAAGCAGCACTACCTCTCCAAAGAAAAATAAAACCAGGGGAAGAGAGACCAGGGGTGCTCTCTGAGAACTTGACCTTCAAGCAGAGACCTGCAGGGAGTGAGGGGCAGAGGCATGCAGCCACTTGGGAGGACCGTGGCAGGAGCGTGTATACCTCATAGAGCTTGCTGTGGAGAGCTATTTGTGTAGGTTAGTGCTCTTTAAAGTGTTGAAATTTTCGGAGAATGAGTCTTTGGGGGTGTTTTCATTCTCTAAAGCTGTTCTAAGTTTTCCTTGCAGATAAGACAACTGGTGGGGAAATAATTGTATTCTACCTCTTTTCCCTCCTGAAAATTTCATACTGTGAGGAACATTTGTCCTAGAGAAATTATGTTTTCAGTGGCCCAGTTCAGAATTAGGAGAAATAACTCGATCCTTTTCAACAACCATTATTCAGCCCTTTGTTCGGATCCATCTGCCTTTCATAGATCGGACATTTCTGTTGATAGCACTTTACTCAACAAGAATGTTTTTTAAGTAACTTTAAAATTTTATATATAAATATATTCTCCTTGAAAAAAGGGTGAAATGTTTCAAAGCTAAAGTCTGTTTTGATCTGCCCACCCCCCAATCCTGTTCACTTTCACCCTCACCTTTGTTATTAGTTTATTATGTTTTCTTTCAGTTCTTTTCCTTTGCATTTGCCTATTATTTATGTGTATCTTTCTCCTCAACAAAAATATCTGTGAGTGCATCTTTTTATCAGTTCTGGAAAGAACAGCCAGTACAGATTTAAAAATTGCCTCTACCCCATTCTTTCTCTTCTTCTGCAACTCCTAATGTCCTAACCCTCTTTGTCCTTCAATTTTTTTTTTAAATAACAGATCTAGAAAATCACACAAAGGAAATGTACAGTTTATTGATAATTGTTAGGAGCTATTGATGCTCAATGCCTAGATCCATCTATTCCTTGGGGGTTGCAATATGGTGATATTCTAATTCTATCATTTCTTTTTATTAGTTGGACTACTTATATGAAGAAACACTTCCCCTCATCTACCATTTGGTCACCCAGTGGTACACTTCATATAGGAAAGGCAGGATAAATGCTTGATTCTTTCCCTTTATTTACCAGTTTTCAAGATAATGAATTGGTTCCCTGTCCTCTAAAGGTAACTAGTTGTTTTTATTTAATATCATTATACACTCATATGTAAATATATTGGATATATTTTAATCCATTGCAATTATTAACATTATGGAAGCTCAAATTGTCCCATCTTTGACCATTGGGAGCCTCTTCAAGTTGGCTTCTGAGTCCTCTGGACATGACCCTTGTAGTCTTTCTTTGGTAGCTACCTTTTGTTTTTTGAGATGACAAGATATTCCAGCTTCATCTTGTACATTTCCTATCCCAGACTGGAATCAATCATTTCTTAAAGAAGCCCTAAGTTTTGATTTCAAGTTGAATTGGTACTTCAAATTCATAGTCTGAGTGTTGGGGATGCTCATAGGTATTAGACTGATCCTTCCAGAATGCTAAAGACACGGGGGATGATGGAATTAGAATATCCCCGTTAATCATTTATTTATTCTCACATTATGTGTACAACAGTCTAAGAATGACAATTACTCAATTTTAAAAAGAGTTAAAACAATTTTTTTGTATATGTTCTCCATTCTCTCCCAATTTTAAAAAATAGTTATTCAACATCTATGTGACCTGCTCTTGTAGCCATTATATACCATGTT